>NC_064636.1:114448258-115786829 GCF_023864275.1 Schistocerca cancellata | reverse complement strand
TAAACTTTTGCTAGTTAGCATATAAACTTATACTACTGTATTGACTGTTAGCTGTGGGTCTCTCTTGGCTGTGATAATGCGTTTACTATGCTGTTGATAGTAGGTTACACACATTCATATTCTCTCATTCATTATTGGCCTTACCCCTTCATTACCCATATTTGATGTTATGTTTATTACCCAGTAGTGACCTGGCCAGAAATCATATTCTTCCTGTCACTACTTCACTAATTCTCATGTATGTAACTACAACCTACCAGTTTTCCCTCATTAAGGGATCTAACATTTGACATTCCATTGTGGTTTTTCCTGCTGATGACATCCTCCTGAGTTGTCCCTGCCTGGAGATCCAAATGGGGGACTATTTTAACTACTGAATATTTCACTGTCAAATTATTCAACTTCCGTATCTCTTATTTGACTGCCACCAGCACTGAGAATTGTCCCGGTTTCTCTACAGCTTGATATCTACATTTCGATAGAAACAATATACCCATTGACGTACAAATATGTAAGTTAATTCACTTGGCTCGAAAAGAGTCCTGCAGTGTTCAAATACAGCGTTGTACTGCTTGACACAGTCATGTCAATTAAATATGTGCGTGTAGCATTGCAAAGCGATAGGAAATGGAACATGCACTTATGAACAATAGTAGAGGGGGCGAATGATTGACTTCAGTTTATTGGAAGAATTTTAGGAAAGTGTAGTTTATCGGCAAAGGAGACCACTTTTCACTAATGCAACCCATTCTTAATTATTGTGAGTCTGTTTGGGATATCCACCAGGTCAGATTAATGGAAGACATCCAAACAATTCAGAAGTGTGTGCTAGACCGTTTGTTGGGAGGTTCAATCAATATGCGACTTTTACAGAGGTGCTTCATCAACTCAAATGAGAGTCCCTATAAGAGATGGCTACACACAGCATAAAATGTGTCTTTCTAATCATGCTTGATTGTAGTCAAGACAGATTGGCTTCCGCTCAACGTGAAAGTAAATCCAATCACATTCATCTAAATACAGAAGAATATATTACGTAATCTTCACAATAGGTTTATTGTTATGATGAACACAGTATAGTAGTGGTACAAGGTAGTCTCCACCATGCATCACATGGTAGCTTGCAGAGTACGTATCTAGATACAGACTGTGGAATGCTTTCCAGTCAGCATAGACCAGTAATGACACTGACTTCCTAGAGCTGTATTGTCAGTACTATCCAATGGAATTTTTGAGAAAATGTGGTGAAGTAATGCTTAACAGTAAACTGCTCACACCTTGTAGCAAAGAGTTCCAATGGGGAAATTCTCTGTAATAAAAAAGGGCACTGTGGCTGAAAGTGAAAACTTTTATATTTCCATTTACAATGTTTCTCTGTGCTACTTTCTTCCATTGTAAGTTCATATTTCTTAAATATTTTCAAAATTAATCTGGGGTACTATTTATTACCTCTCAATCCACTGCAGAAAAACAATAAATGATAAGTTTGTGTTTTACATTAATTCGTCGGTTCAGCCACCTATCTACAATGTAAGAGAGACTACAATTTATGGGTTTAGGAGGTCAGGCCTAAATCACCAGAATTATTGTACAAGAACCTCTAAAAATGATCAGTATAAAACATAAATATAAGCAACAAAAATATGCCGGCCACAGTGGTCTAGTGGTTCTAGGCGCGCAGTCTGGAACCTTGCGACTGCTACGGTCGCAGGTTCGAATCCTGCCTCGGGCATGGATGTGTGTGATGTCATTAGGTTAGTTAGGTTTAAGTAGTTCTAAGTTCTAGGGGACTGATGACCACAGATGTTAAGTCCCATAGTGCTCAGAGCCATTTGAACCAATAAAAATATAATAATGTGCCTACTTCCGTTGTTTGATATATTTCTTAAGAAGATACTGCTACATCAGCGTCAACAGATAAAATACACTATAATGGAGTGGTATATGTTGTCCAAGAGTACTGACAGCATCACAATAACAGCTGTATGCATGCATGGCGTGTATCCCTTCCTGAAAGGCACATACCACAGACAAAAACAGAACTCATTTTCCTAACAGCAGTGAAGATTACATACTACGGTGTAAACTTTTCATTTTTAATAGCGAGTTTGCGAACTGTTAAAATTAAAATGTATATTTATATCAAAACCTAGCGTTAAAATAACACAGAAGGGAATATTGCTACAAAATACATGACATGTATTCGCATTTTCGAATATGGACAACCATCAGCTATATAATAGAATGAAACCAATGAAAATTTGTACTAGGCTGGGACTAGAGCCCGGATTTCCCACCTATTGCGAGCAGTCGCCCTACCATCACGCAATCCAAGCATGACTCATGGCTAGATCCAAACTTCCATATGTCGTCGACCATGCATCAACAACATGCACTTGTACATTAATTATGCATATTCGTCTACAGGAAAGATGTTCACTGCATTGCCTGTTCCTCTGGACATGCTTGCATGTCCAAAGGAACTCTGCATCGTACTTCTAAAAACACAGGCACTGCAGAACTGTATTGCTATACAAGGTTGTATGAAATAATTAAAGTCTGCTGTCTATTTCACTACGTAACAGTATAACTCAGTTACTAATATTGGAGTAATTTTATGTTACTGATAAATTATATTCAGTTAGTAACTGAGTAACATGTAATTTTCATACAGAATCATTAATTCATTGTGTGGAGATGAGAGGATCGTCAAAGTATTTAAGTGTTTTAGATGTGTAGACTGTTGTGTTTAGTAACATACAGTAGAAGTGAGGGTAATACATTGACTATCTCTTGCACATTGATTTCATGAAATCAATAATTATGAGAGATGGAAAAGTAACTTTGTTCCATTGCTAACTTAGACATCACTTTAAAGACATCTAAAGATAGTAATCATTGCCTGTCAGCAACACTTAAGTCGACTAACATATCATAGCTCTCCAGAGTGCAATTGGCCCATCACTTTTATAGTGACACACTCAACACACTTCACTGACTTGCGATCAAACAAACAACTCAAGAAATATTTCCAGCTTCTTCTCATCTTTCTAATGCTGTAGTTAACGATTTGTGAAATACGAATGGAATACTTCTTTGGCAAAAATGTCATGGTTCTGCTAGGTGCAAAGTAACACAACCATCTGGCTTATAGCCAAGATCAGATTCCATTTTACAGAAATGTACCTCAGCTCAAAGCACTGTCAGAGAAACCTCTCACCACTACATAAATTCAGAAAATAAATACCTAAGTACCATGGTGTACAATTAGTGTTCCCAAGTCAAAATTGATATTATCAGTCATAAGCTTTGGCTTCAGATTATCTTTAAAATAGTATAATTATATGTTGAAATGCTACTCATTAACATTTAGCTTAAAATTAATTTCAAGTACAAATAATGTATATTTTGTGATAATATGCTCCAATGCTTGGTGCAAATAGCTATTTGTAACCTCTGAATGTTGACTGGGAAACCTAAAAGTTGCAATCAACACTCTTAAAAATATTTTAACCTTGCCAAATTACTAGTTGGCAAAAATCTGTCATCAGTCTTATCTTACTAGACAACCTAAATCATATTAATAACTGAATATTCTGTACAGAATAGTTAATGAAATGTTCCACTAGTATACAATGTTCCAGTAATATTTTGGTCATGCTTATTAATTACAGTCTCTTATAGAAGCATTTGCAGCAGACTCAATTTCAAAACTTCATCTTACATGCATATAAGATAATATTAACTAATCTCTGAATTATTTTCAACAAGAAAAATTTAAATACCGTAAAAATTTATTTATTTTAGTCAAACAATGGGGAAAACCCATGTTTCTGTGTCCTTTCCTTGTTATCACAAAGGTAGATACCAATGCCACATTTACATTTGTGTACAAATATTATGGACTGTTCTAAACGCTTTGAGTGCACTTCCCATACAAAGTGAAATTATATAAATAATCGGTTGGTTGACACTTTAAATAATTAATCATGAAATCTTGACAAATGTGTGATGTAGGCTACCTCATTGGAACAAACTTTGGAAAGGAACATTATCCATCAGTCTCAAGACGAAACATGTCAATGAAAAAAGATCAGTAACCGATTAATATGATTGAAGGCATGTAATTACAGTAGTTGCGGTAATGGTGGTCTTCACCATGGATTGACTTGAGTGTAAAGACATTCATGTTCCATTTAATAAGATTATTCTGAGACATAAGTTTATCTCTTCATGGCGATGGCATACATGGGTACTGACAGCTCTTGGATTGAGGATGAGGCAGACATGTGGCTTCTACTTGTCTCTAGTATTGTGCTTTCAATTTGGTATAGCAGATACCTTTTCTCAGGTAACTGAAGACCGTCGTTTCACATGAAAGGAAAAAAAAAGTGTGCTAGCATTTCTTCGAATCACCTACTACTCAGGTTATTAAAGTTATTTTAAATTACTATACAAAATTAATTAAGTGTTGTCTGCACATGTATTCGCCTGCATAGGTACATAATAGTGGAATGACAATATGACAACTAATAATATATGCGAAAATCATAATAAACCTGACAATAAGACTATATAATGACGGTACCCAAACCACTACATGAAAATTTAGGCTTAGCAGTGAGAGATCACACTGGTTTATTACAATCGAAAAGTACAATGTCTCATCATTCATATAATCATGTAACTTTTCTCGTTCTAGATGTATTTGTGCCTCTGTCCATTAAACAGAAATAATGCTGTGGCAAGCAAGAGATGGTGGTCATAACTTCCTTCTAATAAACGGTAGTGAACAGATAAGTCTTCCTGTCTGCCACTGGATCACATTGTGAAAATTTCAACTCATACCTCGGAGGCAATTACTAGACATCATCTGGTAGTTGCTGCTGTTTACTGCTAGCAAGTAACAACTCCAACTTTCCATTAGAAACCAGTAGCAACGACCTGAGAAAGAAAAACGCACTGACAGGGAAAAATTTGCAACACCAAACAATAAGTAATGTAGAGTGGTGAAATCTCGGGAATACATTCGTCTAGGTAACACATTCAACTGATTGACACTGCAAGATCACAGGTTAAAGTAAGCGTCAGATAAGTTACTGCAGACGTAAAACACTACACGCTAATAGCCAGTGTCCTTGCCAGAACGTTGAATGCAAGGATACAGAAGTGCATGCATTGTGTTGTACAAGTGCCAGATGTCGGTTTTTGGGATGGAGTTCCATGCCTGTTACATATGATTGGTCAATATTTGGATAGTTAAAGCTGTTTGTAGATGACACTAGAGTTATCGTCCGATGGTGACCCATATGTGCTCGATTGGAGACATATGGTGATCAAGCAGGCCGACACAACACGTTGACACTCTGTAGAGCATGTTTGGTTACAACAGGTGTATATGGGCGAGCGTTTTCATGTTGGAAAACATCCCCTGAAGTGCTGTTCATGAATGGCATCATAGTAAATCGAATCATCAGATGGACGCTCATCTATCAACTTAGGTTTATGTTGCACAACTCCGTTCTGGTGTTGCGATCAGTTTTCCATCAGTGTAATTGTCTCGAAGGTATACTATGCAATTTACATAGTCTTATGAGGTGGCAGACCTGACAACCTTGTATTCAACAGATTTATTTGGATAGGCTCAAGAGTAACATTCTGTGCCAAAATGTTGGATAAATAAAGGAAAGTATTGTGAATGTAAAGAAGAGGCACCAGCACACAATAGAAGCTTATATATATTGTAAAGAATTGGACCAAAATACAATCTAATCCCAGCAGTTCTGTGTGCAGTGACAGTGGAAGTTTTGAAATAGGCAGTGAGCCATTCACATGTACCTGTTAAGTATGAAGATATTGGTTTGACAGTGATATCAATCATCTCTCACAGCTCAGTTGATAGTGGTTGAAAATGATGTTGAATCCTTCAGTATAAAAGTTCAAAATGTGCTATTAGGCTGCAAAAATTTCTGTATCATGACTAAGATGCAGTGAAAGAATGAAAGAATATCTTGAATTTTTCCTAAAAAGAGAAATTCAATATTCTACACCTTATGGTATAAATTTTCAAATAAATGAACAGCCAATCATGTGAAGGGTGTGATTTTTTTTTTTTGCAATAAAAATACAGCCATGTTAATATCTTGAAAGCATGTTAACATTTGTGAAAACTGTAATTGCTGGATGTGTTACATAAATAACTACATCTTACAGTATAAGTAGAATATTATGTGAACAGTAAGTGATTTGAACATCTGAGAAATGATATTCACAGAAATGTAACAGTGTTTGCTCACTCATTTTATTATAACACTAAGTCATCCCAAAACGTTAAATTATAATGCCTATGCAATTACAAGCCTAACCATTTGGAAGCAATGCAGTCGATACCTAAATATAGCTGTGTGATGAAGGACAGTTCATCCACAGCCGAAAAGGGCAGTTTCGTTTCCTACTTGCAATGTTGGTGAAAACTAGTGCTAATCACTATGAGTCTGAAATGTTAGAGGAGCTCGCTGTTTGCCAAAACTAAAAGGAACAAGAGTCATTATTAGAAAACATTATGATCACCATCCCACTGGGACAATTCCACAAGATAACTAATTAGTTATGCCTGCAGTGATATGCATAATTAATAAAGATATGGTTGCTTCTGATTACATAACTGCAGTCACCAGCTTATGGTCTTGTAGTTAGTGTTGCTGACTTCTGATCATGAGGCTGTGAGTTCAGTTTCTGGCTGGGCTGAGGATTTTGTTTGCTTGAGACTGGATTTGTGTCCTTGTCATCATCTCTTCATGACTGATGCACAAGTAGCCAAAGTAATGTTAAATCAAAAGATATGCACCAATTGGCTGAACATCCCAGACAGGGCCTCCCAGCCAGCAGCCAGTAGACAAGTGGCATAAATCAGCCAAGCGTCCTATGAATTCTCCAGCTGCACAGGTTTCATCCCTGTCACATCCCTTTTCATCAAGAGCTACATGGAAACGATTATGAAAATCGTGTGACCTTCTGTGCATGGACATTAAGCGTGGCTTCATCACGACACAAGGTTTGTGATACATATGGAATACCCTGTCTTACCTACCAATGCCAGGAAAACCGCTGAAACATGCACTATTGGTCTATCGGCAATCCCTGTTGGTTTTGATGGGTGGAACATCAGCATCCATGTAGTGTAAACATATGGTGTGACATAGTGAACGATCAGCTCGTAGACAGAAAACAGAACATGCACAAGCATTGCAGTCTCCTAACAGACCATCTTCTATGCATGCTAGAAGACATTCCTCAGCAGACTAAGAGGCACCTGTGGTGCCAATATGATGGCTGTGCAGCCTGTACTGTTCGAAGTACTACAGTATGTCTACACAAATTGTTTCCAAATCGTTGGATTGGACGCAAAGGATCTGTACCTTGGCTGGTCCATTCCGCAGATTTTAAGCTTGTAGGCTTTTTTTCTGTAGGGAAAGCTGAACGATGTTGTATATAAGGACATTCCAACTACACCTTATGATATGCAACAATGTATTACTCCAGTCGGTTCAGACATTGCTGAAATGCTAGCAAGTGTGCAGCAGTAGTTCCATGCCATACAAGAACCGCTTATTGCCGCGGCCAGTGATCATTTTGAACGCAACCTTGTTCTTTAGTGTGTGCTATCGCAGGTATTGTATAAGTGTCACTGTGGAAACGTTTCAAAATATGACATTCAACATAACTAGTGTATGTACTTTTGTTGTTCTTTAGTGTGTGCTACCACAGGTATTGCACAAGAGTCGGTGTGTGAACTTTTTCAAAATATTATATCTCGGAAACGACTCGCACTAGAATTTTGCAATGAACGCAGCTGACAGTCTAATTTACCCTAATTTTAGTTTGTTAATGTAAATAGGCATTGTTCCATTTAAGAAAGTGTATGTTTGCACAAAAAGTACATTTTCTGAGTATTATTACAGTCTGTTGGTTGTGTAACAACACGAGCCCCTTGCAACTGTGAAAACTATGCAAATAGCACTTTCCACTTCCACAAAATTTTCAGCCCAAATTTTACATTATTCACCCTGTATACACAATTCTGCTTGTACTGGTTCATGTCTTTTATCGTACAATGTATCAGTTTCATTTTAAGTGCTTATAAAATACACTTATGTACCGCCATATACTAAATAAGTACATAAATTTATAATACTTCCTTACCATCTCAGTCACTTACAACACATACATTTGCGTCACATCTGTCACAACTTAAGTCTTAGTACCGCATAGGTCCACCTTATTTTATAACTCTTGCTTATTACAGCACTGGTGTCACCATATTCACTTTACTACTCCAAACATTCATTAGCCTTTCTCAGAACAATTTTAACTTCCTCCCTTCCCGTGACTGACCAGTAATTGCAGAGATATACACAGCCCTTTCAGCTATAACTTACCACATCTGTTCCACAACAAATAAAGTCTCAAACCCTTCCTCTTCCTAGCTACCTGCAGTACCACCATCTTCTCAAAATTGGAAATTTGTGGCAACCACGAATGGGACCAAACTGACGAGGTCATCAGTCCCTAGGTTTACACACTACTTAATCGAACTTTAAGTAACTTTCCAACCGATTTCTCATACACAAACAGCAGTTGATCGGCGTTGCCTGGTGAAACGTTGTTGTGATGCCTCGTGTAAGGAGGAGAAATGCGTACCATCACATTTCCGGCTTTGATAAAGGTCGGATTGTAGCATAACGCGATTGCGGTTTATCATATCGCGACATTGCTGCTCACGTTGGTCGAGATCCAATGACTGTTGGCAGAATATGGAATTGGTGGGGTCAGCAGGGTAATACGGAACACCATGCTCGATCCCAACGGCCTCGTATCACTAGCAGTCGAGATGACAGGCATCTTATCCGCATGGCTGTAACAGATCGTGCAGCCACGTCTCGATCCCTGTGTCAACAGATGGGGACGTTTGCAAGACAACAACCATCTGCACGAACAGTTCTATGACGTTTGCAGCAGCATAGGGGGGCTATCAGCTCGGAGACCATATTACCCTTGACGCTGCATCACAGACAAGAGCGCCTGCGATGGTATACTCACCGACGAGCCTGAGTGCACCAATGGCAAAATGTCATTTTTTCGGATGAATCCAGGTTCAGTTTATAGCATCATGAAGGTCGCATCCATGTTTGGCGACACCACGGTGAACGCACATTGGAAGTGTATATTTGTCATCACCATACTGACGTATCACCCGGCGTGATGGCATGGGGTGCCATTGGTCACACGTTTCGGTCACCTCTTGTTTACATTGATGGCACTTTCAGCAGTGGACGTTACGACCTGCGCCTCTACCCTGGCTCGATCCCTGCGAAAGCCTACATTTCAGCAGGATAATGCACGAGCACATGTCGCAGGTCCTGTACAGGCCTTTCTGGATAAAGAATATGTTCGACTGCTGCCCTGGCCAGTACATTCTCCAGATCTCTTACCAACTGAAAATGTCTGGTCATTGGTGGCCAAGCAACTGTCTCGTCACAATACAACAGTCACTACCCTTGATGAACTGTGGTATTGTGTTGAAGCTGCATGGGCAGCTGTACCTGTACATGCCATCCAAGCTCTGTTTGACTCAATGCCCAGGCATATCAAGGCTGTTATTAAGGCCAGAGGTGGTTGTTCTGGGTACTGATTTCTCAGGATCTATGCACCCAAATTGCGTGTAAATGTAATCACATGTCAGTTCTAGTATAATATATTTGTCCAATGAATACCCATTTATCATCTTCGTTTCTTCTTGGTGCAGCAATTTTAATGGCCAGTAGTGTAGTAATAGTGAATATTCCACATCAGTCCACAATAAATATCCTCCATTAATGTTTGCTGTCTATTACTGACATCGACATATGTCCCATTCAAAGATATTCACTGTCAGTGTTCATAACAACATAACCCTTAGTACCAGTCCAAGTTCAAAATTTCTCCTAATGTTCAATGTTCAACATAATCAACTCTGCCTCTTGAAACTTCCTGGCAGATTAAAACTGTGTGCCCGACCGAGACTCGAACTCGGGAACTTTGCCTTTCGCGCTACCAACTGAGCTACCGAAGCACGACTCATGCCCGGTACTCACAACTTTACTTCTGCCAGTACCTCGTCTCCTAACTTCCAAACTTTACAGAAGCTCTCCTGCGAACCTTGCAGAACTAGCACTCCTGAAAGAAAGGATATTGCGGAGACATGGCTTAGCCACAGCCTGGGGGATGTTTCCAGAATGAGATTTTCACTCTGTAGCAGCAAGTTTGGAAGGTAGGAGACGAGGTACTGGCAGAAGTAAAGCTGTGAGTACCGGGCGTGAGTCGTGCTTCGGTAGCTCAGTTGGTAGAGCACTTGCCCGCAAAAGGCAAAGGTCCCAAGTTTGAGTCTCGGTCGGGCACACAGTTTTAATCTGCCAGGAAGTTTCATATCAGCGCACACTCCGCTGCAGAGTGAAAATCTCATTCTGGAAACTCTGCCTCTTGTTTTATTAGTCATTCAAAACAATTCCTACTATAGCAACTACTAATTCTTCAATGGCAATTTACAAAGCTTACATGTAGTATTTATTATACAAAATGTTTCCTGCCATACTAATAATTTACTGTTCACAGGCTATATTCAAATTCAAACACAATATTCACTGCTGAAATACTTCTTGCAATATTAATTACATATTGTTCAATGGCTAATTTAGAAATGCACTCATAAAATCCACTGTCCAAAATGTTTCCTGTTACACTAATTCAGTTTATTTACGGTTTCCAAATTTCACGCATAATTTTCACTATCCAAATACGTCCTATCACTTTAATCATTCACGGTCGATTGGATGTTGTTCCCTAGAAATGGATGCCAAGTGTGGCAGTATTTTGTGTCCGCCTGTAGAGTGTGTGTCTAATTGGTCAGTTTAAGCATTCAGTGATTGTCAATATTATATAAAATTGTAATTAAAAAGTCAGCTTGATTTTGGGATTGCTGAAATTATGTTAGGAAGTTGTCAATGTGGATAATATCGACAGTCTAGTTGGAGGCATATATATAAACATTTTGACAGTTAATGTTGTTGAAGAAAGTTATGTGTTTACTGAAAAGGCTCACAGTTTGAAACACTACATTCTCTGTATATTCTGGTATGAAATGAACCCTAATCACATCTCTATTGCCACACTCCATGCACACCTGTCATTTTAAGGAATAAGAATTAATACTGATTTTAAACCTTTGCTGGCATACGACAGTGTAATGATGTGATGGACAGTATTAATGATAAGCTCACACTCCTTGCAGATTATGTAGTCCTCTATAAAGTCGTACTATTTTAAAAATATTAACAAATATCCAGTCAGAACGGGATAACATATCAAAGTTGTGCAGAGAATGGCAACTTGTTTAAATGTACAAAAATTTAAATCTGTAAACTTCAAAAAGCAGTGTCCTATGATACAATAGGAATAAGTTTTCCTAGGAATTGGTCAACTAACAGTAATACCTGAGTGCAACAAATTTATAGGAATATGAAATGAACTGATTACAAAGGCTCAGTTATAGGTAAAGCACATGGCAGATATCCACTCACTGACAGGACAAATACAAATGCAGTCAGTTTACAATGAAGAGTTGTTATAAAAGTTTAGTATCTTAAATTGTTCTTAAGTTTAGTGTATCCACATAAAATAGGATCAATGTAAGACATTGTACAGTGGACCTGTTTGAATAGTCATAGGTTTAATATTGTTGCTTTGCGAATCCTCAGCTGCTATTAATATTGTATGAATGAATTCAGTTAGCACCAACTGTTACAACTGAATAAAAGCTATATTTCTTGTGCCAGACTTGTTTCACTTCAGTTCATTAAGCCATCATCAGTGACTTACTTGAAAGACACTCACATTTACATTTCTATGCTACACTTCCAACTTAAATATTTTGTTACTGTACAAGTAAGTTGCAGAGTCCTGACCTAGGCTCATTTTGTTCAATATACATTTTATTATTTACTTTGAGTTAATATTTATCTACAGATGAAGTTGCTGAATTGGTGGTGAATTTGTACTTTTGTGTGTAGCACTAAACACCATTTTCAGCACAAGGCACAAATTGCATGCACACTCTTCCACCATGTTTTGTTTATGTAAATAAGCATATCATGCATTCAATATACTTTATGATGTCTATAGTCAGAGATTATAGTGTGTGTGTGTGTGTGTGTGTGTGTGTGTGTGTGTGTGTGTGTGTGTGTGTGTGTGTGTGTGTGTGTGTGTGTGTGTGTGTGTGTGTGTGTCAGCTCTTTGACCAGATTTATTGTGTAGTTGTTTATATGAATTCGGCCATTTATGAGTTGCTTGACCTCAGATATACCTTTCTGAATGTGATAGTTTCCTTGTATTAAGATGATACGTTTGTTTTTATTATTTATTAATGTCTTACTCTATACATGTACCTGGATATATTGTTTAACATGTTCTGCAAATGTACAGTGATTAACATCAACCTTGCAACATCTAATACATTCTTTTATATTTGTCTTAAAATTCCTGTTTGTCATTTCAACACATATTGAATTGCACCTCCATCCACCTCCAGCAGAGAACCACTTGCCCACACCTTCCGGAAACAACACTCCATTACACTTACTGCCAGAAACAACTGTTACACACTTAATGGTGGAGTAAAGAACAGCAAAAACGAAGACGATGCAGCAGCATTACCACTCAGCACAAGATTTCAAGTAAGTGCCAAGCTATTTTAGGGTTGTTGGGGGGGGGGGGGAGTTGCCATGTTGTGTTTTTTCCTTTCCTTTTTTCTGTCTGTTATTTGTACGCCTGTGGTAGTGGTAAGCAACAATGTCCACCAGTGAGAAAGTGACAGTGCAGGAGGCCATCTGTCTCTTGCTTCATAATGTTGATCAACTAAAGTCAAGATAATTGGGTTATGTAAGAAAATAGTGAAGTTTCAAAACGATAATGAAGCTTTGCTGACAGAAAGAATTCTCACAAAGGACAAAAGAGGGAACTGATAACTTCTAGCGTGTCTCTGCCAATAATAAGGCAGGTACTGCCTCATTGGTAGTCCCATTTTTGGGCAAGTGTGGGAAGATGTTTTTGTCATTTTTGATAGTTTACTTACAGCTGCAACGTTAGGGATACTACAGGAACGAGCAGTTTTTAAGCTTGGCTCGCTTAAAATTAACAGGGGATGCTAGAACATGTAGAGTGCAATGAAAATTTTGGAGATGCTCAGTCCTTTGCATGATTTCAAGAGTGGTTAGTAGATCGTTACAGAAGAATGCTTCTAGATATTATTGTGAGCAATTTAATGGCATACCACAAAACAAGGAGAACTGGTTGCAGGTTTTGTTGACCACATCAAAAACTCAATATTAATACGTATGGATTAACAGATTATAATCGTACTGATTAGACCACCCTGCAGAAAGCAGAACAATGGGTGCTTGATACTTTTGTATGGGGCTACCGACTGAGATGTAGCGAAAAGTGTGCATAGAACTTCTGAAAACATTGGACAGTGCAGTATCAACTGCAACAGCTTTGTTGAGAAACAGGCTCAATAACTAGGCTGAGGCAAAAGCAAGTTATTCTTAATATAGAGGTCAAATGTTATAAATGGGGCTCCACAGGCCACATTCACTAATTTTGTAGGAAACTTAACTGTCAAAGTTGCAGACAGGTGGGACACCCCATTCTTAAATGTCTGCATGCATATATGGAAGATGAAATCAGGGTGTTCGTCATCTCCATTACATGTGACAGGGGGCAATGTGACCTCTTTACAACACTCCCAGTATGTGTGACCATGGAACACGCTGGCTGTGCGAAATCAGTGGCAAATATTTGTCTATTTAGCTATGTAAAAGTAAGCTTGTGTACAGTTTTGTTGGATACAGGATATCCAAGGCTGTACAGAACGTACTTGATGCCACTAATCTGAACCTACAGCACTGTAGACTAAGTTGTATAGGTGGTAAAAGTTGTCACTTGCTTGGTTCAGCGTTGTTTGGTTTCTGAGTGGTAAGAAAATATTCCCGGGTGTGTGTGGAACTTCTGCCTAGCGTAGGCATAAGGTACAACACCAGTCTTGAGCTGGACTTGCTAGTTAAACACCGTGAAAAAGCCTACAAAAGTGCATAGAGTAGCTGGATGGCATATTGTTTCATCTTGGTTTTACTACTGAAAGAACTGAACATCGCAACAAACACCCAAGATACTGCATAAGGAAATCAAACGGTGTGTAAAGTCTCTTACATTCGACTCATGAGACTCAATACTTAAAGTTACAGGAAGGCAGGAATATAGAAGTTGTTCTGCCATTTAATACTTGTGTGTTGTAGAATTCCCACCAGAGATTGGCGAACTGGATGAGACACATGCCTATCAGTTTAAACACGCACCAGTCACTTTCCAAAGCTTGTTAGAGATGGTATTATGAGGTCTGGAACGAAAACAATACATGATCTATCTGAATGATATCATTGTTTCCTCCAAGGATATCCAAGAGCACTTCTACAAGAGGTGTTTGAATTGTTATGTTTAGCTCACCTGAGCCTGAATTTAGAAGATCGCCACTTCACGTTCTACTAGACGAAAATATACTCATCAGTACAATGGTGGGTTCTTTGCTTCGCTCCAGGAAGAGACCAAGTGGATACTATATACACAAAATATTAGTTCACTTTATTGTAGCAAAGATAAGAAGAATTACTTAACTATGTACAATCAGTTTACATAGGAATGACATAAGTATTTTCAGCTGTCTCTGAACAATAATGTATCACTTGATACAGACAAGATACAAGTCTCTCATTCAGACTACATTTAACAATAACTTTCAAGTAGAGTCGTGCCTAATACAATACAGACAGATGGACTGCTATGAGATGGTGCTGTCGTCTTAGTCGATGCTCAGGAACAGGGCTGAGCGGTATACGACCAGGTACTCCATATCAGCGACCTCAGTAGTCATTAGACATTGTGAGAGAGCAGAATGGGGTGCTCCGTGGAACCCACGGACTTCGAACGTGGTTAGCTGATAGGGTGTGTCTACTGTCATACGTCTGCACGTGACATTCCACACTCCTTAACATCCCTAGGTCCACAGTTTCCAATGTGATAGTGAAGTGGAAACGTGGAGGGGCATGTACAGCAAAAATGTATACAGGCCGACCTTGTCTGTTGGCTGACAGAGACTGCCGACGGTTGAAGAGGGTTGTAATGTGTAATAGGCAGACATCGACCCAGACCATCACACAGGAATTCCAATCTACATCAGGATCCACTGCAAGCACCACGACAGTTAGGTGGAAGGTGAGAAAACTTGGATTTCATGGTCGAGCGGCTGCTCATAAGCGGCCGGCCGCTGTGGCCGAGCAGTCCGGAACAGTGCTGCTGCTACGGTCGGACGTTCGAATCCTGTCTTGGGCATGGATGTGTGTGATGTCCTTACGTTAGTTAGGTTTAAGTAGTTCTAAGTCTAGGGGACCGATGACCTCAGATGTTAAGTCCAATAGCACTCAGAGCCATTTGTACCATTTTGCTCATAAGCCACACGGCATGCCGGTAAAGGCCAAACGACGCCTCGCTTGGTGTAACGAGCATAAACATTGAATGAATGAACAGTGGAAAAACGTTTTGTGGAGTGACAAATCATGATACACAATGTAGCGATCCAATGGCAGGATGTGGGTATAGCGAATGCCCGGTGGACATCATCTTCCTGCATGTGTAGTGCCAATAGTAAAACTTGGAGGCGGTGGTGTTATGGTGTAGTCATGTTTTTCATGGAGGGGGCTTGCGGCCGGCCGGAGAGGCCGAGCGGTTCTAGGCGCTTCAGTCCAGAACCACACGACTGCTACGGTCGCAGGTTCGAATCCTGCCTTGGGCATGGATGTGTGTGATGTCCTTAAGTTTGTAAGGTTAAAGTAGTTCTAAGTTCTAGGGGACTGATGGCCTCAGAAGTTAAGTCCCATAGTGCTTAGAGCCATTTTGAGGGGGCTTGCACCCCTTTTTGTTTTAGGTGGCACTATCACAGCACAGGTCTACATTGATGTTTTAAGCATCTTCTTGCTTCCCACTGTTGAAGAGCAATTCAGGGATGGCGATTGCATCTTTCAACACGTTTGAGCACTTGTTCATAATGCACGGCCTATGGCGGAGTGGTTACACGACAATAACATCCCTGTAATGGACTGGCCTGCATACAGTCCTGACCTAAATCATACTGAACACCTTTGGGATGTTTTGGAACGGCAACTTCGTGCCAGGCTTCACCGACCGACATCGATATCTCTCCTTAGTGCAACACTCCTTGAAGAATGGGCTGTCATTCCCCAAGAAACCTTCCAGCGCATGATTGAACGTATGCCTGTGAGAGTGTAAGCTGTCATCAAGTCTAAGGCTGGGTCAACACCGTACTGAATTCCAGCATTACCGATGGAGGGCGCCACGAACTTGTAAGTCATTTTCGGCCAGGTGTCCGGATACTTTTGATCACATAGTGTATTTGCTAAATAAAGAAATATACTTTCATTTGACTCCGGATTTCTGGGTGGTATTTGCGCAGTTGAAAGAATAATTTGCCAGCGGTCCCACCCTTACTTTTTCTATCAGAAACAGTTTACACAGTGTTATGACTCGAGCAACAGTGCCCTAGGCTGTGTTTTAAGCCGAGCTATAGATGATAAAAACAACCAACAGCATGCGCCTCTAGACAGCTGTATAATCTCAAGGAAAGCTATTCAACTGCTAGAAAAGAAATGCTTGCATTAATTTTTGGCATCATTTATTTCCGCCCCTATCTTTGTGGACGACATTTTAAGTTGTTAACAGACTAGACAGCGTCAAAATGACCTCTGAGATTAAACGATCCGACCGATCGTTTGACCCATGGGCTTTACAGCCAAGCCAATTTGATTTTTAGGTTGTATATCATCCAGAGAAATCTCACAGGGATGCAGATGTATTGAATTGCAAAGCATATGCCGTATAATGTATTAGAGCCAACGTGGAAGACTGGCACAGGCGCCAGGCCGCTGTCCCGATTTCTCAGCAGTTGATGAGGCATATATACAATGCAGCTTTGATAATGAAGACCTGTACAAGCCAGCATGTTGAATCTGACGCATAGTCATGCCTGAAAGCTTTCTAAACGAAGTGTTGATACAGACTGACGAGTCCATATTAGCAGACATTGTAGATGAAGCGCAACTGGGCGCAGCATTGTGGAAAATTTCTGGTGGCCAAAAGTAAACAAGATTTGGAGCGTTATGTAAAGAACTGCACTCTTTGCACTCAAAGAGCTGAGATGAGTAGTCATTAAATCCCATTACAAAGGTTACTGGAGGTGAATAGACCATTCCGAATGATTGGACTGAGTATCCTAGACCCCATCACACAAATCCCAACAGGGAATCGATATGTATTAACTATAATCTTTCTCATATTACCTGGCCATGATCACCATACCAAATCAACAGTCGGACACAGTGATGCATGCTATGGTTAATCGATGCTTGTTGAAATTTGGAACATCAATGACTGACCAAAGCACTAATTTTATGGTAACTATTATGCATAAAAAAGTTACGAACTAATGCATCACACCTGCAGCTGAACAGCAGAATTGAAAGACTTCAAGGGGCAGTGGGCAAAATGTTAATTTACTATGTAAATACTAGCCATGATAATTGTGAATCCTTCCTACCATTCATCGAGCCCATGTATAGCTCGAAAATCCATGAAGACTCTTTCGACCTCATTTCCAGCAAAAAACAAAAAAACAAAAAGAATTCTCCTTTCGAATTATGTTAACCTATCCGATCAGGAGACGTAGTCTAAACGTAAAACTATCTGAGAGCAGGCTACAAAGATGAATACAAAGACTCTAGAAAGACAGGAAGGCACCCAAAACAAAAGGGTGAAATGATGTATGTATCACGTTGGGCAGTGGGTAGTGTTATCTAACCCTTACGTGTCATAAGGAATAACGAAAACATGTGTGTGATGTCCTTAGGTTAGTTAGGTTTAAGTAGTTCTAAGTTCTAGGGGACTGATGACCATAGCTGTTAAGTCCCATTGTGCTCAGAGTCATTTGAACCATTTGAACCAAAAGAGCTGGAGGTATAGGACTGCTGATAAATGAGACACAATGTGACATCTCAGCAGCTACTTTCTGGTTACCTGCCACCATACCCAGTACCACACTCAACAGCAATTACTCGTTAATATACTTTCCAGACATACTCTTTGACATCTTATCCAAGGAAAAAATCTACTTAAATAGTATGCTATATTCGACCCTTCTCTCTTCCCTGCACCGGATGGTAGCAGCACAAAATGGTCATGTGACAATGGAACACCTGCTTGGTCATGTGAAAAAATCTCAGAGTGGACACTACCACTGACTCGTCACCATCGGAACTAGCACATCAGCTACCTAACTAATTCGGATAGCAATCAGTGTTGTGTCCATTCACCTCAGATATAGTCACCCAAATCTCACCCTTACTTTCGTTGAACCTGTGAGTCCATAGTATCATGTTGATACCACTGAAGAAGTGACTCAGCCACCGTGACTCAAACCGTGAAAAGGAGATAAAAAGGTGGTCCTAGAAACACAAAGCCTGAGCATCACAAGTGTGGGAGTGTTTTTGTCGTAGTATGAAAAGGGGAGAAGGACAAGCAAAGGGGAAAACTGCATGGAAATGGTGACAGAAATGTCATTATCTCTTTTGAACCCTTCCACAGCCTCAGAAATGGGCGCGCTAGTTAAACCCTGAGGTCCAGTCCATTGTTATCGGCATACATTGGCCACACTCTGACGTATAGTCCATCCTAGTCCTCGCTTTATTTATGATGGAACTATGTGTGCCATCCCCAGACTGTGAAGCAGTAACTGCCACCTGACTGCCTGAGCCCGGGGCTGGGAGATGACATATTCCTCTGTAGTTGCTGGGGTCTGCTCTACAGCGTTTTTTTATACAACGCATGTATAGTCCATTGGAATGGTTTCAGTTCTCCATATTCCTGTTAAGAGCGCGTAAACTCTTGCGGGGTTATCTCATCCTATCTTTAACATTTCTGCAGTTGTGCCATACTCTCCAGGTGCCTCACTTTTGAGCGGTTGGATTATATGTCTCATATTTTTCGTAAAATCGGTGTGAGAGCCTGGGATCGATAGGGCCCTACAGGTTTTGAAAAATGCAGTTTTTCCAGTATCATGCAGTTTCCTTTCAGCTTGGAATGTTCGTTATAGATTACTCTAGTATTTTCTGAATATCTTTTATACCCTTAGGATTTATCTTGCAAGCAGTGTTAGTGGGAGCATGGGCATTTATCAAGCTTATGCTTCGTTGCTTGATTTCACTGAGATGACTAAGAGTCTTTCACATGGGGATGTAGTATCCTCTTGAAGGCATGTACAAATATTTTGATTTAATTTGTCATTTTCTGTGATAGTCCTATTACTGTTACCATCCTCTTCCATGTATATCTATTACTGTCTGAATAAGTACCAGCGTTGAATAATTGCCCCTTTCATCAGTCCATGTAACCCTCATCTTCTGTTACACTGAACTTGTTGCTTAATGTAATGCAAAATTCATAACTCTCATTAAATAAATTTTCAAACTCTACATTTCTAAATTCTTCTCTGGAGACAGATTCTTTCTGGCTTTGTACACACTATGTCACAAAACTCACTTATAAAATCTTCATGTCAGATAGGACATAACAGACAAAAAGTTGTGCTGTCAGTTACATTTGGCAGCACTATCTTCCACTAACACTTAACACATAATTCCAATCTTCTATTAGTTTTCAGACAAGAAGGGAGGGGCACACCCTCACAGTTGATTCCAAGATAAAGCATGTTAGTTGCAGAACGAATTATGACATCACAGCACAGTGTAAACAGAAAACTGTATTACTGAACAGTAATTCGATACAAAATAAAATAAAATTTTGAAAAATTGGTTAATACACTGAACAGTTCGTGATATAGGTAAAGTGACTCATACTTCTATAGGATTGTGCTCCTTTCAGTAGGATAAAAGAAATTGAGTTGATTAGCTGGAAAAGAGACTAGATATCTATGTATCTACACCATTGAGAAGTTTGTCAAAAAAAGAGAAAACTATAAACAATTTAAAAAAAGAAAGCATGTGCTAATTTTCAAGGTGAATCCAATTTTAAAGACTGTGATGCAAGAAAAAGACCATTGCATAATTAATGAGAAATCTGCATGAATAAAATATCTGTCCACAGCTCGTGGTCGTGCGGTAGCGTTCTCGCTTCCCACGCCCGGGATCCCGGGTTCGATTCCCGGGGGGGTCAGGGATTTTCTCTGCCTCGTGATGACTGGGTGTTGTGTGATGTCCTTAGATTAGTTAGGTTTAAGTAGTTCTAAGTTCTAGGGGACTGATGACCATAGATGTTAAGTCCCATAGTGCTCAGAGCCATTTGAACCATTTTAATAAAATATCTCATTTAGTTAACATGATAGTTTGAGACTGAATAAGAAAACAATATGTTTAACACAGACTTTAGTCAATAAATTATGGAGATAAACTCTAATTCTAATAAATGTAGCCATTTCGAAGTAGATTAAGACAACTTACCTCTTCGAAGAGCCTTGATGACTACTTGTGACTACTTTCATCCATAACTGCTAGTAATTCTCACACTCATCCACTCATTTCCCCCACTAACGTTAGTCTCCACTTGTCCAGCAACCTGAAAGCATAAACAAAGATACCACACTGCACAGCTGCTGGATCTAGGTACCAAGTTATATGAACCCCTATGGCAACAGGTTTTCAATTTAATAATAATTTCAATTTAGGAATAGTCCCCCATTCGGGTCTCCAGGAGGGGACTGCCAAGGGTGAGGTGACCATGAGAAAAAGATTGAATAGCTAACAACAGGATAACGTTCTATGAGTCCAGGCATGGAATGTCAGAAGCTTGAATTTGGTAGGGAAGCTAGAAAATCTGAAAAGGGTAATGCAAAGACTCAATCTAGATATAGTAGCGGTCAGCGAAGTGAAACGGAAAGAAGACAAGGAGTTTTGGTCAGATGAGTATAGGGTAATATCAACAGCAGCAGAAAATAGTATAATGGGAAGGTAGGGCAGAGAGTGTTATTGTGAAGAGTTCAGTGACAGTGTTACTCTTATCAGAATCGACAGTAAACAAACACAGACAGCGATAGTTCAGATATACACGCCAATGTCGAAAGCTGAAGATGAAGAGATAGAGAAAGTATATGAGGATATTCAGAGGGTAATACAACACGCAAAGGAGGTGGAGGGTTGGAATGCAGTTGTAGGGGAAGGAGTAGATGGAAAAGTTACAGGAGAATACGGACTTGGGTAAGAAATGAGAGAGGAGAAAGACTAATTGAGTTCTGCAATAGATTTCAGATTGCTTGGTTAGTTGGTTTAAAAGGGGGAAAGGGACCAAAATGTGAGGTCATCGGTCCCTTGTTCCCAGCAGAATAATTACCCAAGGGAAAGAAGGAAACAAAGAAGGTGTAAGGCACAATAACAGGAGTAAGGAAGAACCAGAAGAACGACAGAAGCACAATAAACACTACAATGGACAAAACAGGACAAGAAAACTACAGATAGATGAAAGTAACAGGGAGAAGAAACTAAAAACAAGAAAGCAGATTACCATGGTTGGCTGACCATGAGAATAAAAAAGGAGAATGTAGCTACTCTGTAGTACATTAAAACCTCCACCCTAAAAGCCCTAGGTTGGACGACATAGAGGGACAAATGACATGCACTAAAACTCAGATCAAATGATAAAACACACCCTCACAAATAAAACGTAAAACTAAAGCTGCTGTTGAGTCATTGTCGCCCAACACCGAAGGTAAGGGGCTGGGAAAGTTAAGAGCCCGCCACAGAGCGGCTAAAAGTGGGCAGTCCAGAAAGAAATGAACGATTGTCATTTGGGAGCCACAGTAACAGTGAGGTGGGTTCTTGCGACGGAGGAGGTAACCATGTGTGGGCCAAATATGGCCAATGCTGAGCCGACAAAGGACAACTGATTCCCTGTGAGAAGCCTGCAGGGAAGCCTTCCACACATTCACAGTCTCCTTAATGAAATGCATCTTGTTGGGCATACTGTTATGGCACTCCACCTCCCAAAGCCGAAAACCCTAGCGGCATAAGACAGAACGCAGGTCACTTTCAGAGATGCCTTTCTCCAGTAGTGGTTTCCGTGTAGCCTGATTGGCCAGCCTGTCGGCAAGTTCGTTGCCTAGGATTTCGACATGTCCTGGGGTCCACACAAACATCACTGAAAGACTGGACCATTAGAGGGTAGAGATGGAACCCTGGGTGTTCCCTACCAAAGGATGGCGAGGGTAGCACTAGTCGATAGCTTGTAAACTGCTCAGCGAGTCAGAACAGAGACGAATCGTCTCACCAGAACAGGAAGGGATGTACTGAAGTGCACAAGATATGACCACAAGCTCTGCAGCGACTACACTGCAGCCAGCGGGCGAGGAATGCTGTTAAATATGGCTTCTGTGGACATAGGCGAAGCCAACATTAACATCAGCCATTGAGCCATCGCCATAAACAACTTCAGAGCCTTGGAACACGTCAAGAATCGAGAGGAAGTGACAATGAAGATGGAGGGGTTAATAGAGTCCATAGGGCCACGTGAAAGGTCCAGATACAGCTTCGACCAAGGAGCACACCATGGAGGTGTACGTGAATGGACCTCATGTAGAGGTGGTAAAGGGAAGGACTCCAGTTCCGAGAGGAGGGATCGCATGCAAACCACAATTGTCAGCCCTGACCTGGGCCACCAATGCAGGGGATGAACTGCCACAGTTGGGAAAAGGAGATGGTAATTCGGATGCTCAGGAGAACTACAAATGTGTGCAACATAGCTGGTGAGCAGTTGAGCACGTCGTATCTGCAATAGAGGGACTTCGGCCTCCTCCAGGACACTGGTCACCAGACTTGTTCTAAAAGCTCCCATCACTAGGCGAACGCCACAGTGGTGCACTGGGTCAAGTAAATACAATGCTGAGGGCGCCACATAACTGTAAACCAGACTCCCATAGTCAAGGTAGGATTGAACAAGGACTCTGTAGAGCTGCAGCAGCGTAGGGCGATCTGCTCCCCAGTTGGTGTTGCTCAGGCAGGGGAGAGCATTGAGGTGCTGTCAGCACTCCCTCTTAAGCTGACGAAGGTGAGGTAGCCAAGTCAATTGGGCGTCGAAAACGCGTCCTAAGAATCGATACGTCTCCACTACACTGTCTGGATCATCACTAAGATAAAGTTCAGGTTCCAGATGAACAGTACAACACTGACAGAAATGCATTACACATGACTTCGTGGCTGAAAATTGGAAGCTGTGGGCTAGAGCCCATGACTGCGCCTTGTGAATGGCTCCCTGTAGGCGCTGCTCAGCAACACCAGTACTGGCGGAGCAGTACAAAATGCAGATATCACCTGCATACAGAGGAGGGGAGACTGACGGCCCTACAGCTGCTGCTAGGCCGTTAATGGCCACTAAAAATATACACTCAATACAGAGCCCTGTGGAATGCCATTCTCCTGAATACTGGGGGAACTTTGGGAGGCAGCAACTTGGACCTGGAAAGTACAGAGCAACAGGAAGTTCCGTATCAAAATTGAGAGGGGGCCCCAGAGACTCCACTCATACAATGTGGCATGGATATGATGCCGCCAGGTCGTGTCGTATGATTTACGTAAGTCAAAAAAGACGACAACCAAGTTTTGGCGTCTGGAAAAGGCTGTTTAGATGCCAGACTCGAGGGACTCAAGATTATCAGTGGTAGAGCGACCCTGGCGTAAGCCACCCTGAGATGGAGCCAGTAGGCCACGAGACTCCAGGACCCAACCCAACTGCTGACACACCATGCGCTCCAGGAGCTTAGAGAGAATGTTGGTGAGGCTGTTGGGCCGATAGCTATCCACATCAAGCGGCTTTTTACCAGGTTTTAGCACCGGAATGATAGTGCTCTCCCACTATTGCGATGGAAAGACGCCATCGCACCAGATCCAGTTGAAGATGACGAGCAGATATCGCTTGTAGTCAGATGAGAGATGTTTAACCATATGACTGTGGATCTGATCTGGATCAACATCCATGTGGGGCAATGTGCAAGGGTACTGAGGAACTCCCACTCTGTAAATGTGGCGTTATAGGGTTCACTGTGGTGTGTAGTGAACGAGAGGACTTTCCTGTCCATCCACCGTTTGAGGGTGCGAAAGGTTGTGGGGTAGTTCTCCAACACAGAGGCTCTAGCATAGTTCTCAGCAAAGTGCTCGGTAATCACGTTTGCGTCGGTAGCGAGCACGCCACTGATGTTAACGCCAGGGACACCTGTTGGGGTCTGGTACCCAAAAAGACGTCGGATCTCCGTCCAGACTTGGGAATGTGATGTATGGCACCCAATGGTCGACACGTATCTCTTCCAACACTCCTGTTTCCGTCGTTTTATAAGCAGGCAATCGTGGGCACAGAGCCGCTTAAAGGCTGTTGGGTGCTCTACAGAATGGTGCCGCTTATGTCGCTGTACAGCCCACCGACGCCTCTTAATTGTGTCAGTGACTTCCAGCGACCACCAAGGAACTGTCTTTCGCAGGGGGCACCCTAGAGAACGAGTGTTCAGCTGCAGAAATTATCGTCGTAGTGACCTGCCTGCTCAATCGCAACATCGATGGCAGCACATGGGGGAGATTCAACAGTGACAGCAGAGGTGAAGGCTACCCAGTCTGCCTTGTTTAAAGCCCATTGGGATAGGCGTCCATGGGCATGACGCTGGGGGAGTGACAGGAAGATGTGGAAGTGGTCACTACTACACAGGTCGACATGTGCTCTCCAATGGATAGATGGGAGAAGTCTTGGGCTGCAAATTCATAAATCAATGGCCGAGTAACTACCATGAGCCACACTGAAATGTGTGTTGGCGCCAGGATTTAAGAGGCAGAGGTCGAGTTGGGACAGTAAATTTTCGACATCACTGCCATGGCCAGTAAGCAAACCCACAAGCGGTTATGGGTGTTAAAATCTCCCAAAAGTAGGAAAGGTTTAGGGAACTGATCAATCAGTGCAGCCAATACATTCATGGGTACCGCACCTTCTGGAGGGAGATATATGTTGCAGATAGTTATTTCCTGCCTCGTCCATATCCTGACAGCCCCAGCTTCAAGAGGAGTTTGAAGGGGCACAGGTTTACTACATACTGAGTTCAGGTCATAAACACAAACTCCACCTGACACTCTGTTATATTCGCTACAGTTCTTGTAATATCCCCTATAGCTGTGAAGGACAGGGGTCCACAACGCCGGAAGCCGGTTTCCTGGAGGGCAATGCAGAAAGCAGGTGTAAAGCTTAACAGCTGCCGTAGCTCAGCGAGGTAGTGGAAGAAACCGCCGCAATTCCACTGTAGGATGACGTAATCATGAGACTGGGAAGGCATGAAACAATGAGTCAGTCTATGCCTCAAGGTCAGTTGCTGCCACTGGCTTATTTCCTAAACAGGCTATATCCATTGTGTCTGAGGGTCTGGTGGGATCTAGGTCCTCAGCAGACACTAGAATCTTCACCTCATCCTCAGATGCAGAGCTTTTAGGCAATGGTGGCGACGGTGCTACCACAATTCCCTTGGTCTTGGAGCTCTTCTGTCTGGATTTCTCTTGCTGATCCTTGGATTTCTCTGGCTGGGAGGGCTTCACTGATTCAGCCTGCAGGACTGAGGATGATCATGAAGCCCTACAACCAGCTGCTTTTAGACACTTCAGCCACTGCTGGGTGCCATCTTTCCCCTATCAGAAACCAGGGAAGAGAGTGACCCAAGGTACCCCTTCATAGCGAGAGGAGCCGAAGAAGACTTATGCATCTCTGGCTGAGAAGTGGAGACTGGTGTCCACACTGTTCTCATAGCGGCAGCGTAAGAGGAGGTCATAGCCACAGGATGTAGGCACTCAAATTTCCACTTGGCCTCAGTTTAGGTCAGTCGGTCCAGGGTTTTGTATTCCATGATTTTTCTTTCTCACTGTAAAATCCTGCACTCTGTTGAACAAGGGGAATGATGCTCTCCACAGCTGACATAGATGGGAGGTGTGGCACATGGAGTATTGGGATGGGATGGAAGTCCACAATCTCGACATGTGATCTTGGAAGTACAGTGGGAAGACATATGGCCAAACTTCCAGCACTTAAAGCAGCACATTGTGGGAGGGATATATGGTTTGACATCACAGCAGTAGACCATCACCTTGACCTTCTCAGGCAACGTGTCACCCTCAAAGGCCAAGATGAAGGCACCAGTAGCAACATGATTATCCCTTGGACCCCGATGGACACGCTGTACGAAATGAACTCCTCGTCACTCTTAAATTGGCGTGCAACTCGTTGTCAGACTGCAAAAGAAGGTCCCTGTGGAAATATAATATCCTGGACCATATTTAAGCTCTTATGAGGCGTGATGGTAATGGAAACATTCCCCAGCTTGTCACAAGTGAGTAATGCCCGTGACTGGGCAGAGGATCCCGTTTTTATCAATACTGACCCTGCCTGCATTTTGAACAAACCCTCCACCTCCCCAAACTTATCCTCTAAATGCTCTACAAAAACTGAGGCTTCATCGAGACAAGGGAATCTCTATCAGCTCCCACACATATGAGGTACTGGGGCAAATAAGGTTTGCTGCCATCCTTAGCCTGGTGTTCCTCCCACGGTGTAGCCAGAGAGGGGTACGATTTGGGATCTTACTCCCTTGAATTGTACTGAGACATGGAATGCTTAGAGACTGCTGGTGTTTGATCACCACCAAGTAGTACTGTAGTATGCTTCATCGCATGTCATCTGCCCTGATGTCACCCACTCAGATCAGGGGCCCTCCCCACAGGCGCCAACCAGCAGCAGGAAAGGCCACTTGGGAAGATGGCCACTGCCAGGAGCCCCGATATCCAAGGGTGATGGACATCCACTCCTTGGCATACATGGGGAGTTAACAGTGCAGGTCTCATCAGAGCGATCCCTGTGTAGTCAGGGGACTACAACAACAGGGTACATGGCGGTCCCACAACAACAGATTGGCTATTGTGCTGGATATGAGGTGCAAGGAATTCCATGGTCATCGTCGGCGCCGAAAATGACACTGCATAGTGGGTGGAGGAAAACGCACCCCGGAAGGTGTCCTCGCCCTAGAGATAGAGTATGAGCGGGACTGAAATGCCACAGCGAGAAAGCGGGCTAAAGATCTCATGGCACGATGGACATAATACACCATATAAGGCGCCCTTCTGCAATTGGCTCACTCTTCAGGAAAGTTTAGAAAAATGGAGGTCAAACCCTACAGGGGATCATCACTTAAAGGTATGAGACTTCTTTTAGTCATCTCTTACAACAGGCAGGAATACCTTGGGCCTATTCTAACCTCCAGTCCCGGGGGGGGGGGGGGGGGGTACATTTCAGCTAGTAATAGCGAATACTCTGTTTAAGACTCACAAGAGGAATAGGTATACCTGGAACAGGCCAGATGATATGGGAAGATTTCAGTTAGATTACATCATGGTCTGACAGTTATTACGAAATCAGGTTCTGGATTGTAAAGTGTACCAAGGAGGAGAAGGCTGTAGATACAGCAATGAAGAATAGTCCAGTAGGCAGCACAGTTGAAGAGGAATGGACATGTCTAAAATGGCAACCACAGAACCTGGAAAGAGAAACATAGGTACAAAGAAGGTAACTGCAAAGAAACTATGAGTAACAGAACAAATATTTCAGTTGATCGATGAAAGAAAAATGGTTCAGATGGCTCTAAGCACTATGGGACTTAACATCTGAGCTCATCAGTTCCCTAGACATAGAACTACTTAAACCTAACTAACCTAAGGACATCACACACATCCATACCCGAGGCAGGATTCGAATCTGCGACTGTAGCAGCAGCGCGGTTCCGGAATGAAGGGCCTAGAACCGCTCTGCCACCACAGCCGGCTGATGAAAGAAAGGAGTACGAAAATATTCAGGGAAAGTCAGGAATACAGTGGTTTAGGAATGAAATAAATAGGTAGTGTAGGGAAGCTAAGACGAAATGGCTGCATGGAAAATGTGAAGCAATCGAAAAAGAAAAGGCTGTCGGAAGGACTGACTCAGCATATAGAAAAGTGAAAACAATCTTCAGTGAAATTAAAAAGTTACCTAGCACCATGGCAGAAAGACGAGAGAGGTCATCAATCAAACTGTCTTCTTTCACAGTTGGTGAAGTCGTCAGTACAATCTGCAAATCTCCTCCCATAGCAGTGTAGTAAAAATTGTTAGGGCTTCCATGGCCACTTGTTGATAGCTGCGTGTTGGCTCCTGTCTCGAGTTCTTCGTCTGAAGTTAGTTTGACTATTTTTATGATGTACTGCCAGCACGAATATCTGTCATTGTCAAAGCTTTACCCTCCATTGCTGGTGGTGGACTGGAGTCGAACACGCGGCCGCAGATTATATGTACATAGCACGCCGATGTCCAAGGGCTTTTCTGTGGTCATTTCAGGTGCAGCTCTTATCTTGCTACCTGCAACAGTCGTTTGTTGGAGCACGGGAATCCAGGATCAATTCACCTTGAGGCATTCTTCTTTCTTGTTGCTGTTCTCACGTTTGTGTATATCTATAGCTTCTCTGAACAAGCAGATGTGATAGTTCTTCTCTACAGCCAGAACTTCCGTGTTGGCAAATTTTACTACATGGCCGGCCTCACACAGTGCGTGATCTGCCATGACCGATTTCTCAACCTGCCCCAACCAGCAATGCGCTTTATGTTCTGTGATCCTGGTGCTGATTGATCATCCAATCATTCCAACATAAACTTTTTCGCATGTGATGCTGTGTAGCATATTCCCGACATTGCAAGTGGGTTGCTTTTCCCCTTTGCCGATCTGACACACTCTTTCATCTTCTTTGCCGGTTTATAAATATTCTTTACGGCGTGTTTGAGCAATACAGGTCGATTCTGTCCGTCACTCTGGGAATTTATGGCAGGAAGGCCGTACCCGATATTTCTTTCTACCATTTGTCACTTCGGCAATGTTTTACTCTGTTAAATTTCTCATATAACTGGTGGATTGCCCATCAGTTCTCTAACGGTTTCCACGTGTTGCATTGGCATCTGAGGTGCTGCGGCTCAAATATTCGTCTTACTCACGTTATGAGCATATTAATCATACTTCTTTTCTAGCTCAGTTGGTAATTTTTTGCAGGTATTGGTCTGTGTGTGTCGGTTTTCAATACATCCTCTGTCCCGGATTTCCACTATCCTTGATGATCAGTACATCTAGATAGCGTAACTGTTTGTCCTTTCCTACTTCCATGCTAAATTTTATGTTTTAATAGAGACTGTTCAAATGTATTACGAAGTCACTGAGCTGTCCGTCACCATGGCTCCAGGCAACGAAGGTATAATCGACGTATCTGTACCACACTTTAGGCTTACAAGACACCACGTCCAGTGCCTGTTCTTCGAAATGTTCCATGAGGCCGTTGGCCACCAATGGACTAAGAGGACTACACATGGTGACGCCTTCCCTCTGTACACAGAAGTTGCCATCCCACACTAAATAGGTCAGGGCGAGACATGTATGAAAGAGCTTGGTGATGTCTTGTGGGTAAACGGAACCAATGTGCTCCAGAGAGTCCCTCTTACTTCAGCAGTGGTTAACCCCTTTATGGAACATTTGGAACGCAGGCACTGGACTTTGCACTCTGTAAACATAAGGTGTGGTACAGATACGTCGATGATACGTTCGCTGTGTGGAACCGCAGTGAGGAACAACTTGGTTGGTGAATTCCTGAGACACCAGAACAGCCTCCACGTCAACATAGAATTTAGCATGGAAGTAGAAAAGGACAAACAGCTACACTTTCTAGATATGCTGGTCACAAGGGATGGTGAAAATCTGGAACACAGCTTGTATCGAAAACCGACACACACGGAACGACACCTGCACAAACTGTCAAATCATCACCTGAGCTAGATAGGAGGCATGACTAACACGCTCGTAAGGTGAGCAAGACGAATATGTGAGACACAGCACCGCAGACGCGAGATGCAACACCTGGAAAGTGGTCTGAGGAGCAATGGGTACTCTATCTGTTATAAAAGGAGTGTAACAGAGGCAAACACTCGCCAAAGCGAGAAATTTTGGGAATGGACTTTCTGCCATACATTCCCAGAGTGATTGACAGAATCGGCCTATAATGCGCAAACATGGCATAAAAACTATTTGTAAGCCAAAAAAAAATATCAAAATATGTCCCACACTGGCAAAGGAGGAAAGGGACCCACTTGCAATGTCGGAAATATACTGCATACCACGCACATGCGGAACTTATGTTGGAAAGATTGGACGATCAATCAACACCAGGATCACGGAACATAAGCGGCACTGCATGTTGGGGCAGGTGGAGAAATCGGCCGTGGCGAAGCACACGCTGTGTGAGGCCAGCGACATAGTAAAATTCACCGAGACGGAAGTTCTGGCTGCAGAGAAGAGCTATCATATCAGCTTTTTTTAAAAGCTACAGAAATGCACTAACATGAGAATAGCTTCAACAAGAAAGAAGAATGCCTCAAGGCGAAAGGATCATGGATTCCCAAGCTGCAGCGAACGACCGTTGCAGGCAGCAAGGGGAGATCCGCAATGGAAATGATCACAGAAGAGCCCTTGGATGTTGGCATGCCACGTACATATAATCTTGAACGAGATTTTTTTCACTCTGCAGCGGAGTGTGTGCGCTGATATGAAACTTCCTGGTAGATTAAAACTGTGTGCCGGACCGAGACTCGAACTCGGGACCTTTGCCTTTCGCAGGCAAGTGCTCTACCAACTGAGCTACCCAAGCACGACTCACGCCCTTACTCACAGCTTTACTTCTGCCAGTACCTCGCCTCCTACCTTCCAAACTTTACAGAAGCTCTCCTGCGAACCTTGCAGAACTAGCACTCCTGAAAGAAAGGATATTTCGGAGACATGGCTTAGCCACAGTCTGGGGGATGTTTCCAGCAATTAAGGGTGAAGCTTTGACAATGCCAGACACTCGTACTGGCAAAATGTTAGAAAAGTCATCAAAAAAACGTCGGCCGAAGAACCCAAGACGGAACCCAGCCATGAACGCCAAAGAATTTTGTAAGTACAAGATTTGACGCCACACAGTGACACAAGTTCGAACAGAACCGTTTCTGTTGATTTAAAAGATGAGGAGGAGATGAAAGCAGTCTTTCAGTTTAAGGAAATTCAGAAAGATATTAAACATCGCAATGGGAAGCGTTGGTGCATTGTTGGAGTGAATGCCACGACACAGTGGTTCAATGAACAGTACTCGATTTTAAGAAACATTAATGAGCAAAGAAAACATGCACAACGGATAACAACAATTTCAGGAATTAACTGACATTCACTGCCGCAATCACGGTGAGCCAGTATCACCTTCAGTGAATGTGGACTCAGTGGTAACAGTAGGACTAAATTATCACGTTCATGCAGGAGGATGAAATACAAAATCATTTCATCTCAGTTCAAACATGTATACTGTTCCCGGACAGATGACATAGTCTCCATCACAAAATTTGGATTGAGCAGTTCCGTGAAGGGTTGCACAGATCCTGATGCGCAGATTGGAAAAATTAACTTTATTTGCACACACTTGCGCTAAGAAGCAGCCCAACTAAGTCATCGTTGTGCCGAAGTGTAAAACTCGTGAGGAACATAAAGAGACATTTATGCACGAATTCTGGGCGAAGGAAAACAGGAACGAGTCAAATTAGACTCACAATTTCGAAATCCGTTCAGTGAAATGGTTATTAGTAATCGATTTTTGGACAATCTTTTGAGGCCAAGGAACTGATAGGGATCTGCCAAACGAAACTGCCAATGCAGTTAGCACGTTGTGGTATGGACAATACAAACGCAGTCTTGTTGTTGTTGTTTAGTGAACTTGGTTACGATTGGGAAACAAAGGTCGGGTAAGCAGTGCAGTTTGTACAAATGCACTATGGTCCATCACATCATGGGGTACCGAAAGGGAACTGGCGTGAAAAGGAACCTACTCCGCAAAAACAGTAACAAGCGGAACAGAAATCTTTAGTGCAATTCGTGGGCGCAAGCATATCAAATAGACGATAGACGAAATCACAGACGACGTGATAATGAACGAGGAGAGGGTACAGAAATTGTTGAAGATTGAGGTCCAGATCCGCGAAGGAACCTATAAATAAATGAAAAAGGAAGGAACACGAGGAAAACTGATTAAGGACCGAGATTTCACCTCAAAAATGGACTTCAGCTGTCGGGAGTCATACTTGTCGATTTTGAAGTGTTAAAGAGGAAATTGTGAGAATGTTGTAACGTACCAGCTTAAATTTGCATGAAAAATCTATGAAAATTTTTCAGTTAAAGTGTCACTACCAATTTTTCAAATATTGTTAAACATGTCAATGTTTTATAGTGATATTAAATTCCTTTCACAATCTGTTAAAAGTAGGTGGAGTAACTGATATTGTTTAAGGGAAGCAAAAGCATACTAACGAATGGTTTTTAAAATTATAATGACTGTGATACTCATGGTTTATTTGAATATATATATATATATAATACTTTTGATAAAGCAAATAAGAAAGTTGGGAATTTACTCATGGTTTTCAAGCCATAGTTCTACAGATGACCTTGGCGCCAAGTGGCGTGGAAAAGATGGAACGAAACCAAAAGACAGAAGTCACAGGCAAGGGAACCTGATATGTGTATGGAGCTGTGTCACATACGGCCACGTCAAAATTTTGTGAGTGCGAAAACTGTACACGATCAAGTGAAAGTTGGTACGGAGGTGGTATTTTTGACATAAGGTCGTCTCCAGAAAATGCGGTTTTTGGAAAGCAAGAATATCCAACGTTAATGTAAGACGGAATTTTGAGCTGATGCAGCTTCTAGGAAAATGACTACCACAAAGAGCGTGGTAGTAATAAATTCATTCTATCTTACTGGAGACGTGAAGAGCCTAGCCAGTTATCAACCTGGAGTCTTCAGCTACAGCACCAGATAAACAAGGCAAGACTTTTTATTAAATCTAAGTAGTTAGAAGTGTAACGAATGCTACAGTCATCAATCTTATATCTCATTACTGAACAGTTTCAGTTAGTTAAAAGTGTTTATTAAAGTCATTATCCTAAAGTTACAAACTAAATCCTAAATTCCTTATCACTATCCATTTAAATAATTTTGAGTAATCTAAGCAGTCAAAATATCGTATGAAATTTTGTAAGAAGCATGACAATGAAAACCGTCATAACTGTTTTTAGCTGGAAAATACAGCTTTATATTTGTTGGTGTGGACATAACATTATCCGTTCGCATTGTGAATCCACTTAATGCTTCAAATTTCGAGATTATTTTCACTTGATCTTCTGTTACCCAATTTTCAAACTATGTAAGTGTTAACTTTCAAGATGGTAGCCACTGAGCTATGTCAGAATCTCGCAGCTTGCATCCATCTAAATTCCAAAGAGAACATTTAAAATTTTCTTAACATAAATTCATTTCAGAAACAGTTAACCAACGTCTAAGCTGGCTGCCATTAATCTTTGCAGAATTAGTATATTTTTAGAGTGTTTGTCATGTGGTATGATTATACCAGTCTACGATCCGTTCGCTACTGCGGTGAGAATAAAACTATAAGGTAGGCAGTGAAATGTTTATTCAGTGTGATATCCTTTATTGCATGTCGAAATTTTTGCAGATTGAGTACTGTTACCTTCGTCGTGCTTCGGAGAGTGACCTAAGATTAAAATAGTTGCCCAAAATTAACAATATTTTGTTGGGTTACACACGGTCGATTCTGCAACTGAATATTGTTAGAACCACCACAATAGCAACAAGTATATAGTGTAGATTAAATGCCAATGCTCTACTGAGCGAAAATAAGGTCCTCGTCTTTTGGGAATAGAGAGAGAGAGAGAGAGAGAGAGAGAGAAAGAGAGAGAGAAGAGTGGCAAGTAAGACTATTTTTTGTGATGATACGCGAGGCAGCAGTTGGGTTATGTGCTGCCTGGCTGTAAAACGATACAGCAGCTCGTTTTCTTGTAGCTCCGGAGATGTCAAAGCATGTAATAACATTATTCTGTACCATATTAAATATCAAAACAGTAGCTAAAAATCGTTAGTTTCTTAACTAAAAGAAATACTTTCCTCACTACTGAAGCATTAGAAAGTTACATTGCATGCGACTCTTAGACTTCATTTAAAAATTAATTGTTCACATTGCAGTTGGTGGGTTCGGTTACAGGATGTCACTAAGTTCGACAGCAAAATGGAGGATTTTGCATATCCAATATTTGATTAGACATTAGGGGAAGTAACTGTATCGTGCCATTGAGATACAGGAAGTCAAGTCTCGGTATTTGATAAGGACACATATGACATGTGCGACAAGAATAAGAAATGGCCTATGTTTAGAATGCAAGGGAGGAGATTGTGGGGTGCAATACAGGGAACATGAACAGAAGTAAAGAAGCAACCCGGAACCGACTTCATATGCCTGTCGCATATCTTAATTATAATAAACCTGTCTCTAAACGTGATTCATGGAACAGACTTTCTCAGGTTCTACAAGGTAATCTTGTCCTTGAAACAGAGGTATGCACTAATGTAATCTGACAGGAAATAATTTAGATTAAATTTTGAGAAGAATTAGAATGATTTGCGAAAGGAAAATTTTGAAATGCTAGGTATCATTTTAACTAATGAGGGAACACATTACTACAAAATGCAGGAATTCGGATAAAGGAAATAGGCGAAAATGAAATAGAGACAGAAGACAGGGAGACTAATTATGCAGGCTGTTAATCACCCCAAAGCAAAGGCACTAAATTAGTGGGAACACAGGATGAAAATTTAAGAGTGTAAGAAGAAGAGAGTGAACCACCTGTGTCAACTGAAGTACAAAAAAAGGGAAGCGACCACGAAAGTGGTCACAGAAAACAATGAATTAGTGGATGAAGGGTCCGATAAGAATTTTGACGAATGGGAAGATGTCTGCTTGTGTCTAGCGAGTCAGGGGACGACGATATCAATTATAAGTACTTAGGTTGCAAGACACTAGCTGCGCCTGGAAAAAACGTTTACATTGTTTCTCCTCACAAGAAAGGTATGGTGTGGGATTCCGACTTACAGAAGATAACAACACTCCAGTAGAGATGAGAATCAATGCACAAACAGAGAGCCTAAATTAAACAAAGAAAGGATCGTGTCATGGAACCAAGAGGTCTGGCGCTTCTGTTAGTGAAAACAGCGCAAAATACAATATAAGTGATAAGTAGCGATGACAAGGACGACCCATGGGGCACGTGGTTCAACATTGACGATGGGAATAATCATTAGGTATTCGATGTACATAAAGGTTAAGTTAGGCTACGAGTAATTAATTAAGTAGGGGAAGGTATTTTGTGCACTGGAAGTGCGATAGGAGAATTTGTGAACATTGAAAAATAGGGATGTGGACTTGTGTTTATGTGCAGAAAGTGAATAGCTGCTTTGATGTGATGAGACAACATAAGAAGCCAGAAAGTATTTTGTGCACTGGGAATGCAGTAAGAGAGATCACGAGATGTGGATCATTGGTATTTGGACAGGCAGGTGTATGCAGAAAATAAATAACTATTTGATTTGAGATCCCAGAAAATAACTGAAGAGCGCAATGTGATGGAAACAGTTTCTGAACAATGAAGGGTTACAGAAAACAAGGAGGATGTAACGGAAAAAAACTACTTATCAGCCTTTTTTCTATATATACTGTGGGTCATACTGAGTCAAGATGTTTATTGATAAGCATGCTATGGAAATTGAGACTTCAAGGACACGAAAATCTAAAGGTAGACAATACGTTTCCCACCTCAAGAAATTCCTTCAGTAAATGAACACGTTGATAGCTGTGGGCGAGTGTGAGAAGAAGAGAGCAATAATGGTGTGGACGACTTTCTGGTGAGGCTTAAGCCGATGAGACAGTATTGAAAGAATTTTAGTAATTACGGCACTGGGCGAGAAGTCGGGTGTATTTACTCCATAAGGGGGCCTTGCTTGTTGTTATTGATATGTAAAACCTGTTGGATGATGCACAGGGCGATTATTACTGGCAGAGAGATACGACTGAAGGTTTGTTGCCAAAGGTGATAGAGTGCTGTTTGCAGGGAATGTGAAGACTGTCTGGTATGACACCATTTATTAAACCATTTTATAGCAATAATACCGCCAACGAAGGTTAAGCATTGGTAAGAGTAAGAATAGAGTTAATGTGGAAACCAATGCAGATATGGCCAGGAAGTAAGTGTAAAAAGTTTTTGTAATTTTAATGAGTGGATTTACTAAAATTTATGCTTTGTGAAATTATTAAATGTATGTTTTGTTCTTCGTTACTGAATGATCCGAAACTGCCTTATGAAAACATTTTTTGATTAAAAAGGAGAGGAAAAGAGAGGTGAAGACCTACCATGAAACTCAGGGAGTATAATCACTTACATTACGATCACAGTAGTTGATTGTAGGACTTGATAATAACTGTGGGATAGTGTCTTTAACAATACAACTACACGCCATTCACCACCAATTGCATGTTTACTAACAGTGACTATGCCTGCTAATGAACGAGTTCTTTTCCAGTGGACATCATAAATATTGATTTTGCTTTTAAATTTTATTTGATTTTATCATCTGGTCGACGGGACTGAATATGTAATAAATTTTTTTCAGGCATGGAACCCTAGTTATATATATATATATATATATATATATATATATATATATATATATACCTAAAAACAAAGATGATGTGACTTACCAAATGAAAGTGCTGGCAGGTCGACAGACACACAAACTAACACAAACTTACACACAAAATTCAAGCTTTCGCAACAAACTGTTGCCTCATCAGGAAAGAGGGAAGGAGAGGGAAAGACGAAAGGATGTGGGTTTTAAGGGAGAGGGTAAGGAGTCATTCCAGTCCCGGGAGCGGAAAGACTTACCTTATGGGGAAAAAAGGACGGGTATACACTCGCGCACACACACACATATCCATCCACACATATACAGACACAAGACACAAGACACAAGACACGTATTTAACAACCATTTCGGCTAGTTCTAATAACTTTAACTTTAACTTTAACTTTATTTCCACTTCCGTTTTTCGCACATCACTGATCATTTTAGCCGCTCCCCACAGGTTTTAACGTCATTATTTCTACAATTGTTAGCCCCATTTTCGTAATCTTCCGCCACAACACCACTCCTTTAATACGTTTTTTTCGAAATTAATACATTTTTTCGAAATTTTCTCGAAATTTTCCCGAATTTCTCCGTCCTTAAACGTGATTTAGCGGCAACACAACCACCTAACCCTTTTGCACATCGCTGTCTACCAACCCCAGTTCACCACAGGATCAACTTAACCAACACTTTTTCGCCTTTTTTCATACCAGATCTCCAATTGCTTTCTACTTCACCTTTATCCCTCCCCGTATATTTCTATCTTTCTTTTTCATTTCAACCTCATGTTAAACTTTCCACCTTCTAATACCATGTCACCCTCACAGCACCCCCACGATGTCTGCTTGTGTCTGTATATGTGTGGATGGATATGTGTGTGTGTGCGCGAGTGTATACCCGTCCTTTTTTCCCCATAAGGTAAGTCTTTCCGCTCCCGGGACTGGAATGACTCCTTACCCTCTCCCTTAAAACCCACATCCTTTCGTCTTTCCCTCTCCTTCCCTCTTTCCTGATGAGGCAACAGTTTGTTGCGAAAGCTTGAATTTTGTGTGTAAGTTTGTGTTAGTTTGTGTGTCTGTCGACCTGCCAGCACTTTCATTTGGTAAGTCACATCATCTTTGTTTTTAGGTATATATTTTTCCTTCGTGGAATGTTTCCTTCTATTATAACTATATATATATATATATATATATATATATATAAATATACATAAATTCATAAAACGTTTAATAGGCAGAGGGTCCCCAGTACTTGAGTTTTATTTGAAGGCCTAAGAGCCTCAGTTCTGATTATACTGTGAATTTTTTAGGCCACAGAGCCGTCATTTGAACTGTGTTACTAAAAAATTATTCAGAATTAAAAGTTTTGTGAGGCCACATAATCCAGAACCATGCTGTAAATATTTTGCAAACTGGTAGACAGTTGATAGGGCATATAGCGGCAGTAACTTGAGAGTTTTATCACCGAGGTACGTCTTCATTATTAGATTTTAGTAGTTTTAAGGTCACCAAGTCATAATAAGTACTGTTGGGCTATAATGTCGAATATAATATTGTCTTTTCTCATATACTTATTCAAATGTAAAGTTCATTGTAGGCCACAGAGCTGTCAGCACCACTGTTGCATAATTTCTCGTTAGGATTACCTTTTATGGTGTAGGCATGATCGCCCTGTGCAATGGTTTCCAGTAACATTTCTGTACCGTAATCTAATGTTCAGTGCTACAACCATTCAATGACAATTACAGTGTAAGAGTTGTGACAACTAAAAACTGATTTGAGGATGTCACCCGCTGTAGCTAACCATATGATGACATCTGGCCTTGACCGAGGACAGGAAGGGGCGCCCGCCCCTACACGGCTGTGGGTGAGCACACAACTGCTGTCAGAAGCTGTGGCTTCCAACAGGCGAAACCAATTTTCTGTCATCGCCAAGCAAGTCTTCAGGTACAAGGGCAACAAAAACAATCTGTTTTTCTCTGTTCCAAGGAAAAGACACTCAACAAGACCTTGAGTATGACAAAAATATTTTACATCATGCTGACCCACTTATTGCTAATGTTGGCTTCATTATCCTGCAGATAGTGAGACGAGACGACAAAGGTCATTTAACCTGTGTCAACATAATGAACTAACACATAGACTTTAAGTTGACATGACGCATGAACGAATGTGAGTGGAAGTCAATCCCAAGAAATTTCTATGAACATTTACGCATCACAATGTCATGCAACAAATGTGGTTATCACAACACTTTCAAAGAACAACGAACTCTCTTTATGTACTGGCATCATGAGTCATGCCAGACAGATACAAGCAGAACACTGCTGTTAACATCAAAATCATTTTACTGTATGTTTCTGAGAGAATGATCATTCTTATGTGACACACACCCCACCACTTGTAAGTCATGAAGACTTGAGATTTTTCATGTAAGCTACTGAACACTGGTCAGACCTTCAAGCTAGTTGCTACACACTGTGAGAGAGGTGGAGATAGATTTATTACCATAAAGAACAGACTATGGATGCTAGTTCTATGCTAGTGAGCACATTGACTCTAATCAATGCTCGTTATGTGCACAAGTAACAAACTTTGGAAAATGATTCACACTGCACATCCATAAGAAGATTTGGCTGGAACTATGAACACTTTATAATTGTATACTCGTCATAAGTATCAGATGTTGTACAGAAAATATTCATATGATGAACAGTGTTGTAGTGCAGAACAGTGATGTGACTTTTGCTTTGCATTTTCTGTCTTTCTGTCATGTACATTTCAGAGCCAATTCGTATCACAGACTGGCTTTATAATCATTGTAAAGAACTAGCTTGTGCACCAACATACATTACTATCTCAGTTTTAAAGCATCCCATCATCAATGCAATATATTACTTACAGCGAATGTTCTATTATCATGTTTACTGCACTATTCAGGTAATATTTTGTTATACCTCATTAGCAGTGTCATAATTTCTTAGTTTTAAATCATAATTTTTGAGTAGCTATAATCATTTATGCCAATTTTTCTTGATACTGCTTTTGAGTCTTATCATAAATACTCATTTACTGATATCTATGTCAAATTATTCACACAGCAGCCTAAGTGTTGCTGATGAACAATTATTGAGAGCACTTCCAGGTATTAGTATTAATACCCATCAATGCAATTTTTATTTGTGCCATGTTTGATTGACGTGTATTTTCTGATTTGTACTTATATACAACCACAGCAATACAAGCATCATAAGAATAATTTTACTTATATTTTAATTGTTTTGAAAATGTGTTCTGAAATTGTTTATTATTATCTTTATCTATGGTTTACTATTCATCTGATTCCAATCTGTTATATTTCTGTTTAGCTGTATGACACTATGTACTTCTGATTTGATATAACATGGTGCATGTTTTCCAGACAATTCAGAATTTACATATATTCTGTAATAGACAATGGTTTAGATTTAGTGATTGAGATAGAGGTCATTTATTGAAAATTGAATTGGGTATGCATAAACACTAATAACAGGCCATCTCTGTGAATGTGTGTGTGTGTGTGTGTGTGTGTGTGTGTGTGTGTGTGTGTGTGTGTGTGTGTGTGTGTGTGGGTGTGTGAAACTCTAATGGCTCTGCCATCAAACAAGGACATTATAGAAACAATGGGTTATGAATGTGCAATATAGTAGTAGCTGGTGTTCCTTTCTTACAATGTGTTCCCTGAAATAAAGTTCCCATTACACCCATATGTATGACTAGGTGAGATGGTCTGCAGATGAGTATACTTGAGGAACGTTTGGACGGCTCACTTGGCACCATGTTGAATTATCAACCATGGCAAATCCCTTGTCAGATCATGAGTGTGCAAAACAAAAACAAAACTAGCACCCAAACATGTCTCTAATGAAATTTTGCAACAGGCGAATCCTAGGACAATTTCATCTGCAACCTTTTTATTTAGTGACGAAGGTGTGATTTTATATTCCTATTTTTTTCTCTGAAACTGTCTGCTAACATTTTTCAGAGGATGATATACAAATTCCCTTCTTCAAGTAGTCATTCAAATACACTGCTTTGTAATGCCAGATGTTTATCAGTATCGGCAGGGGCTGTTTTCATTTCACCTTTTTTCTTCCCTTCCGTTCTCTCTGTAGTATGGTGGAGGCTTCCAGAAGCTGAGAGCAAAACCAGTTAGCGAAAGATGAAGTCTCACTTAAGAGAACATTGCAGAGATGTAAACTTGTTCAAAAGTATAGTGGGGTTCAGGAGTCAGCCAGAATGACATTCATAGGGTGCCCCTAACCTCTGCATGATGGGTAATACCTAAGTCACTTCCTCCAAAAAACACAGCATTCTGGAAGGAGGTCCTTTATGGACAGACAGAAAGTTTCTACACAGATGTTGCTTCTACTACTCTGCATGGGAAATGCCACTGAGTCCACAGCCACACCAGCTAATGTCTTCTCTAAAATTTTCAGAATACAGAACTTCTGTTGGTTTACTATTTCCTTCTCAAGATTTCACTCGCTTTTGACATGGGGTCTATGTGCTGAGTTTTTCATTAGTCAGTTTCAGCATCATGGCATGGAATGGGACAAGTCTCTTAGCTCCTTTGCACGCTTATGAGCGATTGGCTTAAAAATAATGATATAGGGAAGAGTAGGAGACTGTTTGATTCAGTTGCATATTTTTCATTTATCAGAACTTTCAATCTCTGCACTGAATAAGCAACAAGTTTCCACTCTGGCGGAAAGATAGCAAAGTTACACAGTGTTCACTTAGTTCGTTACTTCATGTTAGGCTTTGGCAGAGCAAACACTTCACTTTAGGCTTTTGCAGAGTAAGGACTTCACGTTAAGCTTTTGCAGAATTTAGGAAGAGGTAGAGAGTTCTAAAGAGAAGACTGATGGGACGAGTCTTGCTGCCAGTAGAAGGAGCACTAAACAGAAAGAGTGGACTGAAGTAATATACTCCAGCCGTTGATGCCACCATCTTCTTTATTTACTCCCCACGTGTTTGGTCAAATTGGGCCATTGTCACACCCACCAATGCCACTCAGACGCAAAGTTTATTCAATCACTTCAAAAGCCAAGTATGCAGTTTTAAAGTCATGCAGTCAACTGATTGTTCCCAGTGTGCATTTTGCCAGTCTTATGGTGTTCACTCCTATCTCTCTGTGTGCTTTCTACATTTACCAACTTACAAAGTCACTGTCCACGACTGCAAATTATTAATGTAGCTGTACTTCATCTACTGTTTCAAGGTTATGCTTCATAGTTGTACTCCCTTGCCTAGCTGTCACTGATTCTTCTTCAGTGAGTAATTTTCATGTCTAAACGGAATAAATCTAATTGTTATAGTGATCATTTGTTTCCATTCACAGCTATAAGATCCCTCTTCCCATTAATATACCTATGTGGGTGGTGTAGAACCAATTTGTTTCATGCTCCTTTGGGCCATCACTACTAATTTTCATTTAAGTAAGACATATCCATTGTACAACACTTTTTAAATTATTTTGCATTATCATTAGGTGTGATTCCTCCCTCTGATGGTCACCAGGGTTTGGTACTGTGCATCATAGGGGTATGCTGCAATGATAGCTGACACTCCACAGTATACAAACTTATCATTTACATGTCACATTATAAAAAGAAGGGTCATAAAAAATAAAACCACATTTTAATATTTACACTTCTTAGTTTGGTGCCCTAATACATGTATGGCGAAGAACTAACAGACATAATCTACTAAAATGGCATGAATTTTAAGGTACGCAGAATTAGTCAATTTTCAAGTACACAAATAAGAAGAAAGCGAAGTGGCAAGATAGGGTTGTGATGTACCAAAAATTACGTTCCCAATATGTTGTTAAAATGTTAAAGAACCGTTCATGACTATAGTGCAACTGTTCATTAGTACTGAAAGAGGGTTATGTGACTGATGCATACAAATCTCTATCTCTTCCAGAACATCCAATTCATGCTCTTTAGATTCAACACATAGGCTATTCATTCCTCTATTCCTCTGTCAATCAGAAGCATGGAATGCCCTTCTTGTAACAGGTGACAGCCTAGGGCAGTATTATTTTTGTATGTATGTTCCCTGAATCTGGCATCCACATTTCTACTTGTCTGTCTCCTATAAATACAGCCAAAAAATTCACATCTAGTCCTATAATCCCGAGACTTTGGTACCTGTCTTATCTCTCCCTCCATGAAATTATGCCAAAGAAAACCGAGATTTTTATGTACAAATAAATGTTCTGAGTGCCCAAAAATCAAATGGAAGCGTAATTAGCCTTTTCATTTGCTACTGTAGGCTGACAGTTTTGTTTGCTATAAACTTTATTCCATAAATCACATAATTTTTTCAGAGTAACCATTAGCTAATCCAAGGTGCACGATTGTATCTATTTCTCTGTTAGTATTCTCACAACTTAGGTCCAGGTTAGCTAGTCTGGTGAACACTGACAGGAAATAGGCATGTTTATGTGCAAGTGGGTGACATGATTCATCACTAATCATAATGTCAGAAGTTACAGGTCTGCAAAAAATATGGATAAGTTTTAACCCTCCCCTTGTAATTTTTAAATCAACAAACGTGAGGTAACTGTCTTTCTCTAAACTGAATTTTGCTGTGTGCTTGTTTCAAAGCATGCACATTTTTCATATCCTGGTCACTTCCATGATATAGAGTGGAGACCTAAACATTTTCTCTATATATTTTTCTCATCAGATGAAATGCCCAAGTTTGTTAAAGAGATGAAATTTCCTAGAAAAACCTTCCACAGTACAGAAAACTAAATATTGGTGAAATTTACGAGCTAGTTGAGGTCATATGCCATACCTTGGCCTTTAATTCTTTCATTTTCAATAATATGATCTATCACCAAAAATATTAGCGTTCCATATGATGTAGTCTTTTGAGTATCCTTTCATAAATGACCTTGAGAATAGTTTCTTTGCAAATAATGAATCAATTAATAATTTCATTGCCATCCAACACAGATACATAGATGACATTTTCATTCTCTATCATACAAGTGATCAGGATATAAAATATGTTGTGCATACTCTTATCCAAGTACACAGAAAAATTCAGATTACAGTTGAGATAGCAAAAGATTTCCTTAATTTTCTCGATTTAAAAATTATAAGGGAAGGGTAAAGGCTTATCTCACACATTTTTCACGAACCTACAACTTCTGACATTATAATTAGAGAAAACTTATCTCACTCACTTGTTCATGGATCTATCTATTTTCACATAAAGCTGGTATCTGTACAGATATCATTGGTGGTCTTGCAGCTCTAGAAGAATGAAATTGTAATGAAATCTACACCTTTAGCTGCTTACAGGCGTTGATAAATATCAACAGGGACAGTTAAAAATGTGTACCCTGGCGAGGACTAGAACCCAAGACCTCCTGCTTACATGGCAGACGCTCTATCTGGCTGAGCCATCGAGGACACAAACGATAGTACAGCTCCAGGGACTTATCTCTGACACGTTCTCCGTGAGACCCACACTTTCCAACTTTCTGTCCACACACTACATTTGTCCCTGCAGTCGCACTATCAGAGATATTCATCTGTCCCCATTGATATTTATCAACGACTGTAAGCAGATAAAGGTCTAGATTTCTTTATAATTTCATGTATCTATTTTCTGTCAATGTTTAACAGACTAGCTAAGTTCCACCGAAGTTGTGAGAATATGAACAGAGAAATAGATACAATCGTGCAAATTTGATTAGCTATACTCTGGAAAATTTGTGTGTGACTTATCAGAGACAGTTTTTAGCAGATAAGAAAACCTGAACCTGCACTAGAAAACGAAAGGGCTAAATTGCCTCCATTTCTTTTTTGGGCTCATATTGTGAAAAAATTGCACACACCTTAGATGCAAATAGGCTTCTGCTTCCAATAATCCTCTGGTTGCTTTTGCGTAATTCCATGGATGGGGGCAATAGGCAAGTAGCAATGTCTGAAGTGTATAAGAGTGGATGTGGATCTTGTGATTGTATTTAATCAGCAGACCAGAAGGGATATTGTTGCCAGATCCAGGGAACACACATACAAAATAACACAGCCTTTGGCTGACAATTGTTACAAGAAGGTCATTCCATGACTCTGACTGACAAAGCAATGAATATCACTCATGTTTCACCTAGAGTGTGAACTGGACGTTTTGGAAGAGATAGAGATTTATATGCACCAGTCACAGATCCCATTTGCAATACTAAACGAACAGTTACACTGCAATCACCTATGGTTTTTTGCTATTTTTAACAACATATTGGCTACGTAATGTTTGATACACCATGGCCCCTATCTAGCCAACTTCATTTCATCTTTTTCTTCTATTTTAAAATTTACTAGTTATGGATATCTTATGTACACAATCTTTTGATTGTAAAATGTACACTTTTATTCTACAGATTTTAATATATCATATCTGTCAATCTATGCACTGTGCACATATTAAGGCATAAAAATAAGAGGTGTAAATATTAAACTGTGGTTTGATTTATTTCATGCCATTTCTTGTTATAAAGTCGCATGCAAATTATTACCTTTGTACACTGAAGAGCCAACGAAACTAGTACACCTGCCTAATACTGTGCAGAGCACACAGAAGTGCCACAACACGATGTGGCATGGACTCAATTAATGTCTGAAGTAGTGCTGGACGGAATTGACACCAAGAACCCTGGAGGGCTGTCCATAAATCCGTAAGAGTATGAGGGGTTGGAGTTCTCTTCTGAACAGCATGATGCAACGCTCTCCAAATATGCTCAATAATGTTCATGTCTGGGGAGTTTGGTGGCCATCAGAAGTGTTTAAACGCAGATGAGTGTTCCTGGAGCCACTCTATAGCAATTCTGGATGTGTGGGGTGTTGCATTGTCCTGCTGGAATTGCCCAAGTCCGTCGGAATGTGCAATCGACACGAATGGATGCAAGTGATCACACAGGATGCTTACGCATGTGTCTCCTGTCAGAGTCATATCTAGACCTATCATGGGTCCCATATCACTCCAACTGCATGCGCTCCACACCATTACTGAGCCTCCACCAGCTTTAACAGTCCCCTGCTGACATGCAAGGATCTATGAGATTGTCTCTATAGCCATACAGGTCCGTCTGCTCGATACAATTTGAAGTGATACTCGTCCAACCAGGCAACATGTTTCAAGTCATCAACAGTCCAATGTTGGCATTGAGGGATCCAGGTGAGATGTGCAGTCATCAAGGATACATGTGTAGTTATTCCCGTTCATGCAGGATCTTTTTCTGGCTGCAGAGATCTCAGAGATTTGATGTTTTACTGGATTATTGATACTCATGTCACACTAGTGAAATGGTCATATAGGACAATCCCCACTTCATTGTTACCTCAGAGATGCTGTGTCCATTACTCGTGTACCGACTATAGCACCATGTTCAAACTTAAATCTTGATCACCTCTCCTTATCGTGGCAGTAACCAATCTAACAATTGCACCAGACACTTTTGTCTTGTATAAGCATTGCCGACCACAGCGCTGTATTCTACCTGATTACATAGCTCTGTATTTGCCTATACCAGTTTCTTTGGCGTTTCAGTGTATACGTCTATATATGTTTTAAAAAAGCAAATTTAATTATTTTACTTATGTAAAATAAAATGGCTCCTGTTTGCATGTTTGTTGTATTGGCGCTCTTAACACTAGAATTACTGGACTTTGCCATACATCTAATAGTACCATGTGGGTCATTCTTGACCCACAGTTGGAAACACTTTTATTTGTATCTGGGTGGCGTTTTCAGTGTTGGCCATGATGACAATATGTTCATGAAAACTCTAAAGTATAATGAAGGGATAATTTGGTGTCTGTCAAGCATAAACTTTCTGCATTAAATTTTTTATTTTAAATTTTGAACACGAAAATCCGCAGTCCTTCACCAATCATGTGTAACAATATTTTTCTTCATAAAAAGATTCAAACAGGGCCAAAATAAACTGTTTACATAAGTAATGATAGCCTTTTCACTTTTACAGATGAATAAGGTAAGTACCGAGTATTTGTGAAACATTCCAAAACACAGCAGGCGACTAAAATGTTATGCAAGTTTTCTTGCTTATTGCAATCAAGAAAGTAAAACATAAGAACAAAGAACTTCAGCCTATAATTATAAGTATTTGCAAATATTTAGGAATAAAGATTTGACATAATTGTCACACCTGGGCTGGGCCCACAGTTCAGACAGTCGACAAGAGTTTTTTTTTTCACTTGGCAGATTTTGCACACATACTTGCATTTGAAGCACAAGTTTTATATTTTATTCCCCTTTTGTTATTTGCAGGAAATATGAATGTGGTGGTGGTGGTTAGTGTTTAACGTCCCGTCGACAACGAGGTCATTAGAGACGGAGCGCAAGCTCGGGTTAGGGAAGGATTGGGAAGGAAATCGGCCGTGCCCTTTCAAAGGAACCATCCCAGCATTTGCCTGAAACGATTTAGGGAAATCACGGAAAACCTAAATCAGGATGGCCGGAGACGGGATTGAACCGTCGTCCTCCCGAATGCGAGTCCAGTGTGCTAACCACTGCGCCACCTCGCTCGGTGAAATCTGAATGTGACAATGCCTTCAGTTTACATATCGGCCAGTGCCAATATCGAGTGCCTGTATGTGGAGATTGGCTCCTCTCTGCAAAATGTAGAAGGCAGTAAACTCATCTGCTACTCTGAGGATAAAGTCTCAGCATGAAATCTTCTTACAGTTAAGTAACTTAAAAGATGTGTGAATGTTGATCACGGCAAGGTCAAGAACATTGTATGACTTACACAGGCCATTGGTTGTTGCAAGCTCAGACACTCTAGTGTCTAGCCATTTGGTCAACTATATCGACTCGACCATTAGTTTCACTATAAAACTTTATGGTCAGTATTCTCATTCACCTGATATCTGGCATGCACGTTACTCACAATAACGACTTTTTTCTTCCTCTCTCCTTGGTATATCGAGAGGGGATTGTCGCCAGACTTGTAGTAATGTGCTGCATACCATCTCCACTTCTTACTGCAAACTTGTTCCTTTTTGTTTCAGCTTATCCGCCAGTTCACAGAGGTGAGTAAGTTGTCAGTCGTGATATGACCGCAGATAAGGAATAGCTGTGTAAGCTTCACAGTGACATGGTCACTAAGGCCATTGCTTGGATAATGAATTTCACGTTTGGCGTGGTAAGGGAATCCATTCCTGATGTTGTGCTTGTCATCATCACACAAAACCCAGTATTTTATCCCATACACATCAGATTTACTGGGAATGTACTGTATGAATGAGCACCTGCTCCTGCAACGATGCAGTTGCTCTTTGACAGTTATGTTCTCATCTGGCTTGTAGTAGGCAATGCAATTGGCAATGAATAGATTCCATATTTTCAAAGCAGGGCAAAGTTTATCATATCAGTTTCCTTATGTTGTCTTCATGATCACATAGAATCAAACCAAAGATGACTGCATATTTCTGCAAATCTGTTCCTTGGCACGGTATTTTGAAAGAATGGAGGTCCCCACTTTCTGCTGCATAAGTCTTTGTAAGAAATAGGACAAGTACAATATGCTCCACGACCACAGAGTAATCCAGTGAAAGAATCCAGTTCTTCCACGCTTATTACTGCTAACTGTTCTGTGAGCCTTTTCTTCAGTGTACTTTATCACTTTCAGGATCGGGTGGCTGGCATATAGCAGACATATTGTTTGCTCCCTGCTGCCGTTGGATAAGCAGCTGCAGCAGCAAGTCGTATACTCCTAGCTCACTCATTTGTTACGTAGTTTAATTCTTATTTTCTTTGCGTGTTTTTGGTACTTGCATTGTTTAATTCATAAATTTCGGGCGTATTATAGTATTTGAGGGTTGTAGCATCGCGTTTTAGTACCTGAATAGTGTAAATTCGCGTAGTCGTCTGTCTTCTGTTTTTGTTTTGAACGGCCAGTGTCGGTTGGTCACAGTCAGTGTGCTCCCTGCCGCTGTTGGATAAGCAGCTGCAGCAGCAAGTCGTATACTCCTAGCTCACGCATTTGTTACATAGTTTAATTCTTAATTTCTTTGCGTGTTTTTAGTACTTGCATTTCGAGCGTATTATAGTATTTGATAGTTGTAGCATCGCGTTTTAGTACCTGAATAGTGTAAAATCGCGTAGTCTCCTTTCGCCGCCGAGCAGTGTGTTAGCAGTACGCAAGTAGCAGCATTACTGCATTTACTGGGCAAACTTGTATTTTAATAACCGTTTAAATTTTGTTTCGATTTGTTTGCGCTCTCTGTAGATTAGTTCAGACGTTCTTTGCACAACATTTTTTAGCATGGATAGGGACTGCAACTGCTGTGTTCGGATGCAGGCTGAGTTGGCATCCCTTCGCTCCCAGCTTCAGGCAGTGTTGGCTTCGGTCACACAGCTTGAGGCTGTTGCCAATGGGCATCACTGTGGGGGTACGGATGGGGGTTTGTCGGGGACAGCCAGCTCGTCCCACGCATCCCCCAATCGAACTACGACTGTGGTTGCCCGGGATACTGCTCGTATTGAGGCTGATCCCTCACCTGTGGTAGAGTGGGAGGTCGTCTCAAGGTGTGGCAGGGGGTGAAAGACATTCCGGAGGGCTGAATGGAAGGCCTCTCCAGTTTGTCTGACGAACCAGTTTCAGTCTCTGTCTCAGGCTGATACTGATCTTCGGCCTGACATGGCTGCTTGTCCTGTTCCAGAGGTTGCCCCTCAGTCTGCAAGATCTGGGCAGTCGCAGAGGGTGGGCTTACTGGTAGTTGGGAGCTCCAACGTCAGGGGCGTAATGGGGCCTCTTAGGCATATGGCAGCAAGAGAGGGGAAGAAAACCAATGTGCACTCCGTGTGCATACCGGGGAGAGTCATTCCAGATGTGGAAAGGGTCCTTCCGGATGCCATGAAGGGTACAGGGTGCACCCATCTGCAGGTGGTCGCTCATGTCGGCACCAATGATGTGTGTCGCTATGGATTGGAGGAAATCCTCTCTGGCTTCCGGCGGCTATCTGATTTGGTGAAGACTGCCAGTCTCGCTAGCGGGATGAAAGCAGAGCTCACCATCTGCAGCATCGTCGACAGGACTGACTGCGGACCTTTGGTACAGAGCCGAGTGGAGAGTCTGAATCAGAGGCTGAGACAGTTCTGCGACCGTGTGGGCTGCAGATTCCTCGACTTGCGCCATAGGGTGGTGGGGTTTCGGATTCCGCTGGATAGGTCAGGAGTCCACTACATGCAACAAGCGGCTACACGGGTATCAGGGGTTGTGTGGCGTGGGCTGGGCGGTTTTTTAGGTTAGATGGCCTTGGGCAAGTACAGAAAGGGCAACAGCCTCAACGGGTGCGGGACAAAGTCAGGACATGTGGGGACCAAGCAGCAATCGGTACTGTAACTGTAAACTGTCGAAGCTGCGTTGGTAAAGTACCGGAACTTCAAGCGCTGATAGAAAGCACCGAAGCTGAAATCGTTATAGGTACAGAAAGCTGGCTGAAGCCAGAGATAAATTCTGCCGAAATTTTTACAAAGGTACAGACGATGTTTAGAAAGGATAGATTGCATGCAACCAGTGGTGGAGTGTTTGTCGCTGTTAGTAGTAGTTTATCCTGTAGTGAAGTAGAAGTGGATAGTTCCTGTGAATTATTATGGGTGGAGATTACACTCAACAACCGAGCTAGGTTAATAATTGGCTCCTTTTACCGACCCCCCGACTCAGCAGCATTAGTGGCAGAACAGCTGAGAGAAAATTTGGAATACATTTCACATAAATTTTCTCAGCATGTTATAGTCTTAGGTGGAGATTTCAATTTACCAGATATACACTGGGACACTCAGATGTTTAGGACGGGTGGTAGGGACAGAGCATCGAGTGACATTATACTGAGTGCACTATCCGAAAATTACCTCGAGCAATTAAACAAAGAACCGACTCGTGGAGATAACATCTTGGACCTACTGATAACAAACAGACCCGAAATTTTCGACTCTTTATGTGCAGAACAGGGAATCAGTGATCATAAGGCCGTTGCAGCATCCCTGAATATGGAAGTTAATAGGAATATAAAAAAAGGGAGGAAGGTTTATCTGTTTAGCAAGAGTAATAGAAGGCAGATTTCAGACTACCTAACAGATCAAAACGAAAATTTCTGTTCCGACACTGACAATGTTGAGTGTTTATGGAAAAAGTTCAAGGCAATAGTAAAATGCGTTTTAGACAGGTATGTGCCAAGTAAAACTGTGAGGGACGGGAAAAACCCACCGTGGTACAACAACAAAGTTAGGAAACTACTGCGAAAGCAAAGAGAGCTTCACTCCAAGTTTAAACGCAGCCAAAACCTCTCAGACAAACAGAAGCTAATCGATGTCAAAGTTAGCCTAAGTAGGGCTATGCGTGAAGCGTTCAGTGAATTCGAAAGTAAAATTCTATGTATCGACTTGACAGAAAATCCTAGGAAGTTCTGGTCTTACGTTAAATCAGTAAGTGGCTCGAAACAGCATATCCAGACACTCCGGGATGATGGAGGCATTGAAACAGAGGATGACACGCGTAAAGCTGCAATACTAAACACCTTTTTCCAAAGCTGTTTCACAGAGGAAGACCGGACTGCAGTTCCTTCTCTAAATTCTCGCACAAACGAAAAAATGGCTGACATCGAAATAAGTGTCCAAGGAATAGAAAAGCAACTGGAATCACTCAACAGAGGAAAGTCCACTGGATCTGACGGGATACCAATTCGATTCTACACAGAGTACGCGAAAGAACTTGCCCCCCTTCTAACAGCCGTGTACCACAAGTCTCTAGAGGAACGGAAGGTTCCAAATGATTGGAAGAGAGCACAGGTAGTCCCAGTCTTCAAGAAGGGTCGTCGAGCAGATGCGCAAACCTATAGACCTATATCTCTGACGTCGATCTGTTGTAGAATTTTAGAACGTGTTTTTTGCTCGAGTATCATGTCGTTTTTGGAAACCCAGAATCTACTATGTAGGAATCAACATGGATTCCGGAAACAGCGATCGTGTGAGACCCAACTCGCTTTATTTGTTCATGAGACCCAGAAAATATTAGATACAGGCTCCCAAGTAGATGCTATTTTTCTTGACTTCCGGAAGGCGTTCGATACAGTTCCGCACTGTCGCCTGATAAACAAAGTAATAGCCTACGGAATATCAGACCAGCTGTGTGGCTGGATTGAAGAGTTTTTAGCAAACAGAACACAGCATGTTGTTATCAATGGAGAGACGTCTACAGACGTTAAAGTAACCTCTGGCGTGCCACAGGGAGTGTTATGGGACCATTGCTTTTCACAATATATATAAATGACCTAGTAGATAGTGTTGGAAGTTTCATGCGGCTTTTCACGGATTATGCTGTAGTATACAGAGAAGTTGCAGCATTAGAAAATTGTAGCGAAATGCAGGAAGATCTGCAGCGGATAGGCACTTGGTGCAGGGAGTGGCAACTGACCCTTAACATAGACAAATGTAATGTATTGCAAATGCATAGAAAGAAGGATCCTTTATTGTATGATTATATGATAGCGGAACAAATACTGGTAGCAGTTACTTCTGTAAAATATCTGGGAGTATGCGTGCGGAATGATTTGAAGTGGAATGATCATATAAAATTAATTGTTGGTAAGGCGGATACCAGGTTGAGATTCATTGGGAGAGTCCTTAGAAAATGTAGTCCATCAACAAAGGAGTTGGCTTACAAAACACTCGTTCGACCTATACTTGAGTATTGCTCATCAGTGTGGGATCCGTACCAGATCGGGTTGACGGAGGAGATAGAGAAGATCCAAAGAAGAGCGGCGCGTTTCGTCACAGGGTTATTTGGTAACCGTGATAGCGTTACGGAGCTGTTTAACAAACTCAAGTGGCAGGCTCTGCAAGAGAGGCGCTCTGCATCGCGGTGTAGTTTGCTCGCCAGGTTTCGAGAGGGTGCGTTTCTGGATGAGGTATCGGATATATTGCTTCCCCCTACTTATACCTCCCGAGGAGATCACGAATGTATAATTAGAGAGATTAGAGCGCGCATGGAGGCTTTCAGACAGTTGTTCTTCCCGCGAACCATACGCGACAGGAACAGGAAAGGGAGGTAATGACAGTGGCACGTAAAGTGCCCTCCGCCACACACCGTTGGGTGGCTTGCGGAGTATAAATGTAGATGTAGATGTAGATGGCATGTCTCGTCTGCCCAGTATCTTCCGCCACATTCTGAGTGCTGAGCCTACCTGTTTTGTCCACTTGGTGCCACTGGAACTCTTCACTTCCTCCCAGGGAGTGGATGCCACACACTGCTTCCTCTTCCTCTTCCATGATGAACTGCCTCACCATGTCAGGTACCCATTGTTCTGTGACCATGTCCGCCTCTCACCACTCCATCAACTGCACTGACCGCTGCACCTTTGTCGTCTTGTGAGTCATCCAGAACATCTGGATCATCGTCACTTTCAGCTGAAAATTGAATTGCATGTCAAAATTCTTTGTAACTGGTGAGAAATAGGGATGAGGGCAAAAGTTTGGACATGATGCTGTTTGACTTAACGCATTTACATTAAATAACCAGTGATATTGCGTTCGTGTTTTGAATAAAGATTTATGTATTTCATATATTTTTCACGTAATTTGGGAAACCACTTTTCGAAATAATTTATTCAGAACGTTTTATAATAAGTGCTGCAGTGAACTTGATCTCTCTACATAACTTCCTTTTAGAGTAAAAACGAAACTGTGTAAATGGGGAGAGAATGCCTTTTCTCAATGGGAGTAATTGATGCATATTCTAGTTTTAAACTTCAAGGTTTCACGGCTCACTTAGCTATTGTCTGGTTGAGCAGATATTTTACATGATCTTTTTTGTTGATTGAAACAGGATCAGGGATGCAACCACCAAGATTTTAGCTTTCAGTTAATTAACTACAGTCAGCCCTCTTGTGAAGCTAGTTTTAGTGATGCACGATACTCATAGCTGTGGAGTGCATACCATAATGAAAACAAATGTATGGAGGCAGACAACACGATGTGGCTATATAAAAATTGAGAAGTCATCAGTACTCACAAAATACACAACACAGTTATTGCTGTCAGGGCTATTACTTTACTTCCTACTGTTATGTCTGAAAAGAAGTTATACAGAAAAGTATTTTTCTGTCTACCTGAAGTATGTTACATGCTTTCATATAAATGCACTGTCAGAAATACAAAAGATAACCAGACAGGTAAGAAACATTTACAGGATTATACAGCAGGGAAAGAAATGAAGATCAAGTTGGTGAGGTGTTAAACAGTTTACTTCTGCTTACGAGTTGTCATGCTTTGTGGCTCCTCAGGTGCTTCTGATGAGATTAAGCAGTTCCCGGCCACCTGGGTGACGAGTAGTCACACCACCTCCCAGACATCTGTGTGATGTTGACCAATTTAAACATACAGCAGCTTTTCTGCCCCACACCTCAGTAGCTTATCATAGTTCTGGCAGCTATATAGTTTTCAGTTGCTTTATTTTTTGTGATCTAGTTTTACTGTCTTTCACTTTGTTTCATATCTTACCATTCATCAGGATTGGCATAACAATGCGTTTATCATCAGCTATTCTACTGGGAAAGAGATTGTAAAGATATGAAGGGTGACAGTGAGAATGTCAACACAAGTAATAATTAGTCCACAAATTCTGAAAAGAACACTATTAAGCACTTTTTGTCAGTAAGTGTAACATTACAGTCTTATAGCTTAACTAGGAAATATAATAGGTAGTTCATTCCACTAGAAGGGACAGTTGAATGCTTGGAATGAAACTGCATGTAGAGAGAAATTTGATTATAGTTGGCTTCATCATGCATTTGATGATTCTTCTTTAGGATGCAAGTGTCAACCAAGGAATGTCATCCTTCATGTTATTATCGACAGAATGTACTGTTCTAACAAATAAACAGACTGGAGGTTTGAAGTGCTTTGATATCTATTTCACATGTGAAAACAGAAAACAGCAAACATAACTGGTACACAAAAATAATAAATGTTTATCTGTTTAAGATATTGAAGTACACATATATCATCATACACCTTGATTTACATTGCCTTGAATATTTGACTGTACAACTGCACACAAACTGTAGTTTTCACACATTGTTATAAACTATTTAGGCCCATAAACAATTTGTCTTTTGTGGCTGTCTGTGTATGAAACGCACTGGAAGGACAAATATTTCGTAATTTTACATCTGATTTCTAAAGTTACATAAAGTAAAAGAAATATTATGAAGTGTGGTACACAGAATAATATCGTCCATTTCCAATAGCCAAAAAGATATCAGACATTTTACAAACACATTTCCAAATACCCTAACAGGATTAAAGCTATTCTGCAAATGTACTAGTTACATGCTTAAACCTACTTACAGACTGCAGAGTGTAGATGGCCATGTCTATTCTAAAACCACTCTGAAGAGTTGTTGGCAGCATTCAGTTCAGTGACTGGTGGTGGTGGTGACAGGCTGGTAGGTCTCAGTGACATAAAGATGACAGAGAAATATTAACTACAGATACATGTCACTTCATTAGCAATGTGTGACAGAAAGGCCCCCTCTGGTGATCCTCGCTGGTGAAGGCTCACAGGCACCTGTTTCTGCCCTTTAGAGGAGCTGCTTGCAAAAGGCACCCTGAAACACTGATGTCAGTCTGTGTGACAACCGGACCAACAGTGAACAATAGCCTTGGCATCAGTGGTATACACACTCTGTGTTGGCTGTATTCTGCAGTGGTGGATGCCTGCACTGCAGTGACTAAGGTGACTCAGGCTTGGCTTGCATTCACCGTAAGACCATGGGAAGACTGCCATGCATGGGACATAACAGCTGATCTCTGACAGGAGAGGGACTGGGGCAGGGCAGATGGCAGATAAATGGCACTGTGGCACCTCATCCAGCAAGGAGACTCAGTACTGGTAGCAGCTGTCAGTGCCCAGTCATCTTATGATCTGTCCCAGACCTGGGATCAGGTGGCCTCTGAATAAATCAGTTTCAATATGCCATGTATTTCTGAGGCTGTGTACCACATTTTTTGCACTAGAACCCTACACCCAGTCACAATTCATAACAAGATCCCTGCCCTGGTGTGATGACACTGTCCTGGCCACTATGGCTATGTTCACGGTGCAGTGCAGTTTCCCACTCAGTGTGGCTAGCCCATCTTGCAAACTTCTTGCATACATTTTGTTCTGACCATACATTGCCACACTGCACTTACCAGCCAGCAGTTGCTACTGCAATAATCCACAGTGGCTTCTTCCGGATTACTCCAAGTGCTACTGAAACTAGGTAGTGCCACAGATAAGACCTGGCCCCCGGGGCCTTGCTTAAGGCCAGTTCTCCACTGTGAATATGTCCATTTTATACTAGGATTTCAACTTCAGACACTATGCATTTACTATATTAAAATTATACAACTGCTTCCTATCTTCTTCAACTTTCCAAATTCAGTCTCCATCTCTTGCTCAGCAAATCCAGTCCACAAACCAGATTTTGGAACAGGTTATCATCACAAATAAATAAAATGTGTGCAGAGCAAAATCAAAATAACTATGGCTCTAAAAGTGTGACACTCAGTTTCACAGTTACTCATTGTCTACCATATTGATATTGTTCAACGTACTGCATTAATTTTTCCTCAGTCACCCACCCCTCCTGTGCAGCTATGAACCAACTTACAAGGAACAAGGCAACAAATGGCCAATAATATTTACATTTGACGCCCCATACATTTTCTGCCATGCTACTACAATATTGGCCGCTAATGGCAACAGGGGGTGGAACTGGAGGCATCCAATGGTAAGCACAGCATGTGTCCGCAGAGTGTAGTTGAACTACTTAGTTGATGACTAACTTACAACAGTGCTACAGTGATAGTGATGTTGATACAAAGTACAACAATGGTAACCATAAATAAACCAAACACTGCATTATTATCTACTACAGTTGCTGAAGTTGACATTTCATCATAGAGGAACCCAAGGAATTTCACAGAGTGCGAAAGAAATGGCTGGTGAAATTTAGCATATCTGCAGAATGAGCCAGTGGAAAGTGTGAAGTCGTATACTCTAGACAGTGCAGACAATGTGCATGAGGAGTACATTGACGATAATATGCGCTTAACAAGTGAAAGTGATATTGAAACAGGTGTCAAACCATGCAGTTCATCATTCTTATGAGACAGAGAGCCACAAATCCTGTCTCCAGTGAAAGGTAGCAAAGGACAATAATCGTTCAAGAGACATATACTAAACATAATAACGATCATGGAAGATCATCTGCAGCATAGGAAAAATAATTAATAATTATGAACAGATTTCGAGTATGTTCTCAGCAATGTGACCATATAGCGCATAAGAAAAATTATGGTCATTCAAGGGAGGACAAGGTGCACTCGTTACAAGAACTGGTTTCTGTGCATTTCAGGGATGCTCAGTACAATTTACAGGATATATGTCACACACATTAAATTCTGCATGACATCAATGATTTCAAGGCAGGTAATAGATGGTTGCATAACTTCAAACAGTGCTACAGAATTGGATGACGTAAGGTAACGGAATTTCAAACAAGGTATCAGCTTGGTTATTTACAGCAAACAGCAGAAATGGTCTGGAAATTTGTAGGTGAGATAAACAGACTTATTCCATCATTCAGTAAGGAATTTATTTTTAACTCTGACCAAAACGGATTTGAAGACGAAATGCAGGTGAAAGTAGTCCTGGAAATCACAGGTACCAAGAGAGTTGTATCAACATCAACTAACATCTATAGCTTAATGTATTCATATACAATTATGCCAATCATTAATGTGGATGGTAAATTGGCTGGAAGGTTATTTATATCGATATGAGAAATTGGATATGCTCTGCCCCCTACAATTCTTTCTTGTTTGTGTGATCTTGAAAAGGTGGCAGGGAACAATTAGCATGTGAAAACCACAACTATGGTATAAGCACTGCCTTTGGTTAACAGCTGGTCAAAATAACTTTCCTTTGCTTGATTCTTGGTCTGCATATAAAAACCATTATCCTTTACAGCAAAATATACCTCCTAAAAAGTGTTTAACATTGTAGTTAATAGCACCTAGAAGCACTGGAGAAATTTGGCCTCTGGACGATTGTTTTTTCTGTGCCTGTAAAACATATTGCTATATGTATATAGGCCACCTTCAAAGGCGACACTCTAGTAGGGGCGTGTACTTTTCAGTTATATGCAGTCACCACAAAAGATGAATACATGCCGAATTCATGTGGTGGGAGTCCATGCAATAGTTAAGGATTCTCCTAATCATCTGGAATTGACTCCTCATTCTATTGAGGATGGAGTGAATAATTACTTAACTATTTAACTTTTAATAACCAACACAATTACTACATTTGGCCTGACAGGAATGTAGTTCTCTGGTCCATTACTATTGTCTCTGGCACTTCAAACTTTGGTACCCATATATTAACCTACGTCTGCATGACTGTGACTGCCTGTTGGTTTGGCATTGGCATCATCTCAGTATAATGAGAAAAATTATCTAAGATGGTTAGCACAAAACAATTTCCTGCTGAAGTCTGACCGAATGGTCCTAACACATTCACACCAAATAAAACTAAATGGTTCCACAGCTTCCAACAACCTCTGCAATAAGATTTGTTTCTGACCCAAATCCGAACATTGTAGACACTACACACAATGCCTCATGTAGTATTGACATTTTTCCTTCCTCTCCATCAGTACTTCTCTTCCACCCTCTGATTTGTCACTCTGCATCATCCATGGCCAGATGTAATGTGATCATGCATCTCTCTCAGTACCTCTTCCCTAACTTCACTGGTACAACCACTCATGGTCCTTATTTCATATCCCTATACAATAGCCCATCACGTTTGCTGAGCTACTGCTGCTGCTTACCATACTGCTTACACTCTCTGTCAGTGCTCTATGCTGTTCGGCACTTCACCAAGTCTTGACCTGTAATGATGCTACATATCTGCTTATAGCATCTGTATTAACTCCCTTGTTTATAGATTACTTCATACACAAATTCACTTAGTTTTAATGCCCATCTCATCAGTCTACTGGAGAGATCCTTCAAACATAGCAACCAATTCAAAGCAGCATGGTCAATTACTGTTTTCAACTTTCTTCCACACAGATAACACTGGAAGTATTTTACTCTGAATAGCTGGCTAAGCATCTCTCTCTCCACTGTAGAATAATTCCTATCAGCTACATTCAGATGTCTTGCCACAGAAGAAATAGGATGTCCTCTCTATTGTCCTCATGGCTCAAGAAAAAGCTGGGAACACTATCATTGGGCTCAACAATAATATTTCTCTTAAATTGGCAAATACTTTCAGACACTCCTCAACTATGTAAACTTGACCCTTTCTTTAATAACTGTATAAGTGGACATCCTAAATTTGTAAAGCCTTTCACAAATTCTCCATAATAATTTGTCAGGCCCAGAAAAGACTCTTTCCTTGTTCCTTATACTGTAAAATCTTGCACCACTCTTATAAATCTTGGATTAGTAGTCATGCCTTCCTTAATAATTACATGGCCCAAGAAATTTATGGTTTCAAATGCAAAATGATGTTTTTCAGTATTTAGAATTAAATGAGCCGCATATTATCTCTTGAAGACATCCCTTAAACTCTGCCTATGCTCCTGCATATCCCTTTAGAAAACAATTACATCATCCAGACATACTAATCACTCATAAGACTTCAGTTCTTTCAATACTCAGTGAAACAAATGCTGTAATGTTGCTGGTGCATTGTTTAAACCAAAAGGCATTTTTCTACACTGACAAAGTTCTCAAGGCGCTGAAAACGCAGTCTTAACTCTATACTTTGGAGTCACATCTAACTCATGGTGCCCACTCTTTACAAATTCATTGTTACAAAGTACTGAACCTGCCCAACGTTATTAACCAACTCTGTCATGTCTGGAATTGGGTAAGCATCTGTTTATGTCTTCAGTTCAAATGATGGTAGTGGCAAGAGAATCAATACTACCTCAAAACATCTGTAGACTTCTTTGGTACAATTACAATTCGAACTCCTCTTCCTGCTCCCCCCCCCCCACCACCACCACCCTCCTCCACACACACACACACACACACACACACATACACACACACACACACACACACACACACACAGGGCTACTACTCTCCTGCATTATGCCACTGACCAACTGTTGACTGATAAACTCTTCCAAAATAGGCTGCAGAGACCATGGTATTCTGTATGGGCTCTGATACATTGGCACTTCATTCTCTATTGGAATCATGTGTTGAATCACAGCTGTAGGCAATGATCGTTGTGAAAAGAACAAGTCCTCAAATTCTAACACCAGTTCCTCCATCTCTATGTCCCCTATCTTGCCCTCAAATGTTTCACCTTTCAAGAAATGCAGTCTTAGTGGTATCCTTTGTCATTCCATAGCTTAGATCTCATGTGCAGCATCTTCCTGCTCTGGAATTTCTAACACTGTCACCACTGTTTCCTTTAGCAGCTTAACTTCCTCAGCTCAAAAATTATATCCATTGATGGTTATTGTCTTGCCACCATCCCTTTCCTCTACATGTACAATACTTTGTCTTACTAAACTACATGCTGCATCCAAAACCTCCCTATCCTCCACTCACTCCCCTAAACGCAACATACCAACTGGTAAGTCAAGCTCCACATTAACCCACATCAATTTTCCGATGGCACCAGACAAACAGCCATGTGAATTAAGCCTTTATGTTCTTGTGTACAGTTTAAATGGATTATCTTATACAACAGAAGCTTCTCGCAACACATCAAACTTGATATCTTCCATAGTTGTAACGTTCTCTCACTAAACTCCACGATACATCATCAAAGATTAATTGTAGCATGATACTGATACAAAAATCTAGCACTCGGATCAAGCTATATCCCTCATTTACATGAGACACTCCTACACATTGCTGAAGTCAGTTGCCTCTGCTTCACATAGGATGGCGCCTCTGCATGTAGAGGTGAATCATTAGGGAGGCGTCGAAGGGATGAGGTCTGCCCATGCATGGTGGCAGGGAGTGGGAAAACGAAGTCCATGTTGACAAACTACGTTGATGCGGACAACAGTCATGTTCATTTGATTTGGTACATCGTATTATATATTCAAATCTATGAGGGAATAATACATTTTAAAACGATTTAGATCATTCGTCTAGATGAGACAAATATTACTTGTGAGTCTTAAGGCTGTTTCCACTGCTCCACAGCACTTGTCTGTGTGATGTCAGAATGCGAGAACAGCTGATACAGCTTTGTGAAGACGCCAAGAACAACTTTTCTCAAAAGGACGATTGTCTAACGATAAGATCATCGAAATTATTTGCAATAATTGCCATTTATTGCGATTTGGACTGTATTATAAGTAAAAATTTAATAAACAACAAAATAAACTTCAAACTCAAACCAAAATCATTATAGTTGTTTGACAGCTGTTTCTACTCCTTATAACTTTTTAAACGTGTGTAATGCGCCTATGTGGTTTTGTTTCACTGCTGTTCAATGTAAATCACCAGTATGTTATCATATTTTTCGGTATCAACAGGTGTTATGAGTTTAAACTAACTCTTTCGACATTGGAGAGGGAAAACGCATTTATAATCAATTGGACACGCTAACAATTAACCATCTTTTGTGAATAAGTCAACAGAATGCTGACCGATAACGTTGAAAACCACCGATATCTCGACAGGTAACCCTCCCTTTCCTTTTAACACATTTTCCAATTCGTGCCATGAAAATGACAGGGGTTGACGTATCAAAATACTGAGGTTTTTGATGAATTTATGCAGCCACATTCTCGCAAGTAATACAACAGGCTGGGAAAAGCTTAACTTCCCCTTGGGAAATGTGTTGAACATTATAGTCTGAATACTTCACAGGCTACATATTCCTAATCAACAAAAGCTAGGAAGTTCTCATGTACAGTGTATGCACTTGACATGTTGACAAAAACGTTTTTGAACCATGTGTCATTAAAACCAAGAAAGATCATTACTTTGTTTCAAAGTCTACATCATAATAGCATCTGCTATCTGAGTCCATGTCTGAACCATCTGATTGTAAATTTAGGATGTTACGTTTACAGGTTTAATCCAGCTTCACCTCCCTGTGAAGGTCATATTTTGGAAACTTTTCAGAATGACACACACAGTGTACCTGCACTGATGGGGGATGCTGTCTATTGCTTCATACACAAGTCTTTCAGTGTCTGTTATCTTGAATTTTTTTTTTCTCCACATAGCTTGTAATCGGTGCACAAATTAATTCTGTCGGATTATACTGACACTAATGTATGGATAAACGTAAAACTGTGTGACCACATTCACATGCAAGAAAGTCAATTTTGTACATTCTGTCAGGTGACTTTCATAAATTAACGAGCTGCACGAGTTCAGCACAAGGCTGGCTGATATCGTCCAGAATATTATTTTTCAGCCAGAGCACAGTACCCCTTTCCTGGTGCTCGTACATGGTCATTTCTCTGTAACAGTTGAATGATAATTGGCACAGTAATCACAATGACCGTCTTTGAAGCCAGTATGGCAAGAATTGTTCAGTGAATCACGACTTGAAAGTTACAGCGTTGATTTCCGAAACTTTAAAACCGCCAGTACCATCAATCATTTTGCAGCAGGTATTCATGGAATGATTCTGATTCACCCACGTTTCATCAAGACAATACACTGCAGAACTACCTTCTCCACTAGTTTCATGCATCGTTATAACGGATATGCTTCGTGCTGCTTCTATGCCACTTCTTTCAATTAAAAACCCTGTTCTTAATATGTTTAAAACCAACGTATTTTAATTTTTTTACATGAATGAAGCGCTGCCTTTGAAGCCAATTTACTCAGGTATAATTGTAACACGTTTTTCTTCTGTTGGGTATTCCCTTTTTATATACATTTCAAGCACGGAGCACAATAAAACATCTTTGTCAAAACCATCCATCTGTGTTACAGGTTTCTTGCGATTTCAATCATTTTCAGGTGTCACGAAAACTTTGACACTTCTGTTTACTATTCTGTGTTCAGTTCCCTCGCCGACCAGTGCTTCTGCAGCTCATTCTTGAGTCTTCAAAATGTAAAAAATCGATGTATCTCTTTTAGATTCACATTTGAAGAAGGTATAAATGACGGACGTATACCACCTCGACTACCTGTGAATCATCTACATCTATATAATTACTCTGTAATTCACAATTAAATGCCTGGCAGAACGTTCATAGAACCACCTTCAAGCTATTTGTCTACTGTGTTCCTCTCGAACAGGGTGCAGGAAACACGAGCGCTTTTAACTTTGCTTGCGAGCTCTAATTTTTCTAATTTTATTATGGTGAATATTCCTCCCTATGTAGGTGGGCACAAACAAAGTGTTTTTACACTCTGAGGAGAAAGTTGGCGACTGAAATTTCATGAGAAAATCCTGACATATTGAAAAATTCCTTTTTTCTTATGACTGCCGCCCAAATTTGCGTATTATATCTGTGGCAGCCTCTCCCCTATTTCGCGAAAATACAAAACTATTTTCGATCAATTCTACCTGCCGTGGATCCCAGAACTGACAGAAATACTCCAGAAGAGGGCGGAAAAACATAGTGTAAGTAGTCTCTTTAGTAGACCTGTTGCATTTTCTAAGTGTTCTACTATTAAACCGCGGTGTTTGGTTTGCTTCCCACACAACTTTATCGGTGTGATAGTTGTATTTTAAGTTATTCGTAATTGAAATCCCTAAGTATTTCGTTGAATTTACAGCCAACTTGCACTCGGTGTGCGTACTGGGTGGAGTCACTCCAGACATGGAATGCGTCCTCCCAGACGCCATGAAGCGCACAGGGTGCAGCCAACTACAGGTGGTGGCTCACGTTGGTATCAAGATGTGTGTCACTTTGTATCGGAAGAGATTCTCTTTGGTTTCGAGCATCTAACAAAAGTGGGAAATGCTGACAGTCTTCCTTGCAAGATAAAAGCAGAGCTGACCACTTGCAACATAGTCAACAGGATTGATTGTTGACCTTTGGTACAGAGCCAAGTGGAGGGTCTGAATCAGAGGCTCAGACAGTTCTGCGATCATGTAGGCTGCAGATTCCTCGACTTGCGCCACAGGGTGGTTGGGTCTCAGGTTCCGCTGCATAGGTCAGAAGTTCATTACACACAAGAAGTGGCTACACGGGTAGCAGAGGCTGTGTGACCTGGACTGGGCGGTTAGAGGGTTAGAAGGTCTCGGGAAAACACAAAAAGGTCTTCAGTCACAAAGAGTGCAGACCAAGCACAGGAAGAATGTAGATACAGGAGCCATTGGTATAACAGTTGAAAACTGTCGTAGCTGTGTTGGGAAAGTACCAGAGCTCCAAGCGCCAGTAGAAAGCACTGATGCTCAAATCGTCATAGGCACTGAAGCCAGAAGCCAGAGATAAGTTCAGCCGAAATTTTTGCGAAGAACTTAACTGTGTTCCGAAAGGATATGCTAAACGCAGTTGAAGGTAGCATGTTTGTTGTTGTTAGAAATAATTTATCTTGTCGCAAAATTGAAGTATATAGTACCTGTGAGTTAGTATAGGCAGATCATTGTTGGCAACTGGAATAAAATAATAATTGGGTTCTTTTACCAACCTCCCAACTCAGATGATACAATTGCTGAGAGGTTCAAAGAAAACGTGAGTTTTATTTTAAATATGTACACAAGTCATACAGTTATAGTAGGTGTTGACTTTAATTTACCCTTGATATGTTGGCGAAAATACATATTTAATTCCGCAAGCATGCATAAAACATCATCCGAAATTGTGCTAAACGCGTTCTCTGAAAATTATTTCGAGAATTTAATTCATGAACCGATGCAAATAGTAAACGGTTGTGAAAACACACTTGATCTCTTAGCAACACATACTCCTGAGTTAGTAACGAGCATCAAAATGAATACAGCGATTAGTGAACACAGGGTTGACGTAGCGAGACTGAATATTGCAACCCCCAAATCCTACAAATATAAACGAAAAATATATCTATTCAAAGAAGCAGATCCCAATTCACTTGACGCCTTACTGAGAGACCATCTCCACTCCTCCCAAATTAACATTATAAGTGTAGACCAGACATCCGTTGAATTCAAAGAAATAGTATTGGCAGCAATTGAGAGATTTATACCAAATAAATTAACAATGACGGTGGTGATCCTCCTTGGAACACAAAATGGGTCTGAACACTGTTGAAGATACAATGAAAAAAACATGCCAAATTTAAACAAACGCAAAATCTTCAAGATTGGCGATCTTTTACGGAAGCTCGAAAGTTAGCGCGGACATCAATGCGAGATGCTTATAAGTTTTCCAGAAACCTGGGGGAAAATCCAAAGAGATTGTGGTCATATGTGACGTATGCTGGCGGAAAGACACAATCAATGCCTTCTCTGCACGATAGCAATGGAGATACTATCGAAGACAATGCTGCTAAAACAGAGTTACTAAACACAGCCTTCCGAAATGCCTTCACAAAAGAAGACGAAGTAAATATTCCAGAATTTGAATCAAGAACAGCTGTCAACGTGAGTAACGTAGAAGTAGATATCCTTGGAGGAGTAACTTAAATTACTTAATTAAAACAAGTCTTCTGGTCCAGAATCTATACCAATTAGTTTCCTTTCAGATTATGCTGATTTAAAAGCTCCATACCTAACAATCACATACAACAATTCACTCGACGAAAGAGCCATACACAAAGCCTGGAAAGTTGCACAGGTCATACAAATATTCAAGAAAGGTAGTAGAAGTAATCCACTACATTACAGGCCCATATAATTAACGTCGACATGCAGCAGGATTTTTGAACATATATTTTGTTAGAACATTATGAAATACCTCCAAGAAAACGGTCTACTTACACACTCAACATCATTCTTGTGAAACACAACTGGATCTTTACTTGCACTAACTGCTGAGTGCTATTCACAAGGGATTTCAAATTGATTCCGTATTTCTGGAAAGCTTTTTACACTGTACCACACAACCGGCTTGTACTGAGATTGCGTGCTTATGGAATATCATCTCAGTTATGTGACTGCATTCGTGATTTCCTGCCAGAGAGGTTACAGTTTGTAGTAACTGACAAAAGTCATCGAGATAGAAGTGACTTCTGACGCTCCCCAAGATAGTGTTATAGGCCCTTTGGTGTCCCTACCGATGTAAATGATTTGGGTACAATCTGTGCAGCCGTGTTAGGTTGTTTGCAGATGATGCTGTCGTTTATCGACTAGTAAAGTCATCAGAAGATCAAAACAAGTTGCAAAACTATTTAGAAAAGATATCTGTATGGTGCGAAAATTGGCAATCGACCCTAACAACGAAAAATGTGAGGTCATCCACATGAGTGTTAAAAGGGATCTGTTAAACTTTAGTTACATGATACATCAGTCAAATTTACAGGCCGTAAATTGAATTAAATACCTAGGAATTACAGTTAACCTGTAACTTAAATTGGAAGGAACACACAGAAAATGTAGTGGCGAAAACTAACCAAAGACTGCGTTTTATTGGCAGGACACTTAGAAAATGTAACAGATCTACTAAGGAGAGTGCCTACACTATAACTGTCCGTCCTCTTTTAGAATACTGCTGCACAGTGTCGGGTCCTTACCAGATAGGACTGATGGAGTACATCGAAAAAAGAAGGGCAATACGTTTTGTATTATCGCGAAATAAGCGAGACAGTGTCACTGAAATTATGTAGGATTTGGAATGGACATCATTAAAACAAAGGTGTTTTTTGTTGGGGAGGACTCTTTTTCACGAAATTCCAATCACTTCTCCTCCGAATGCGAAAATATTTTGTTGACGCTGAACTTCATAGGGAGAAACGATCACCATGATAAAATAAAGAGAATCAGACCACATACGGAAAGATATAGGTGTTTGTTCTTTCTGCACACTATACAAGATTGGAATAAAAGAGAATTGTTAAGGTGGTTCAATGAACCATCTGGTACGCACTTAAATGTGATTTTCAGAGTATCCATGTAAATGTACAACCCTTAGGATAGTGTTTTTTATTGTGTAAACCGAATTTAGTGGATTTCTTTCATACTCGTGGATGATTTCAGACTTTTCATTATTTAGTGTCTATTGCTACTTTTTTCACCACACAGATATCTTGGCTAAGTCGTTTTATAATTTTTTTAAATCTCTGATGACTTTATAAGACGATGTAAGATGGCTTCTCAGATTGTCTCCTAAATCGTTTATTAGATCAGACAGAGAGGAGCGCCTGTAACACTTCCTTGCAAACGCCAGATACCACGTTCAGCACTTCTGTTTTACTCCATGATTTCAACAACCCGCACTCTTTATCCCCCTCTGCTAGCTTATAACTCGTGAATGTTTTCTCTGTCCTTAATTGCACCAGCTGATTAACTAACGATTGTATAGATTCCTCACCAGTGAATGTTGTGTTTCCGATTTCGCCATTGCATCATCCTTGCGCAAGATGAGTGATTGGTATCTACAGTGCAGGCAGGCAGATGGTGATGTTGCCAAACGTGGCTTATGGCACTCCATGTCCAGTCACTACTATTCATGTTCTCTCGCAGCTGAACAAAAGTGCTGACAATGTGTTGGTCATATTTGTATGTATTGATTTATTTACAGTTGCTATCTGCCATGTATGAGCTCGAAAAATTGTAGAGAGCTAATTAGTAATCAGTATACTAAACTATAAGTTACTTGTAGTAGCTTCACAATACAAATGAAAACATGTTTCACAAATCATCGAACATTCCCATCTTTTGTTTCCATTGTTAAATATTAGCCTTATTAATTAGTTCTACTGTGAGTGACAGAACAATTTTTCATTATGTTAACAGTTAACAAAGAGCCTTGCCACAGTGGTAACACCCATTCCTGTCAGATCAACGAAGTTGAGCACTGTCACGTCAGACTTGGTTAGCACTTGGATGGTTGACCCTCCAAGTCCAACAAGTATCGTTGGCAAGTGGGGTGCACTCAGCCCTTGTGAGGCCAACTGAGGAGCTATTTGATTGAGTAGTAGTGGCTGTGGTCATGAAAGCTGACAAAAGCTGGATATTAACTGTTATAATCCGAAGAAAGAACTCACAATATGATGACAGATAGATGCCATGCCCCCTCACTACATTCTTGAGAGTGTTGTACTTACTCTAAAGGGAAAATATCATTCATATGACTGTCAGAATCTGATTTAGTCTTCTTCAGCACTGCCTGGACCGTCACTGCTCTCTTCAAGATGTGTAAGTACATTTTCGGTGCATTCTTCCACACCTTCAGTTTTGGGTTCCACTCTGATGACAGTGATGTTCACAATTTTCGTCGATCTTTCCCTTGTCACTTGACTGACAGTTGCTACAAGGAGATTTTCCAACTCAAAGATGTTGAATTTTTTTATTGTTGGCGACAACACAATTTCTCATTTGCACCCATATCCCGTGAAAGGCATTGAATGAGAATACTGAGGAGGAAGCTGAAGAACTTCATACGTCATCCCATTTAACAATCTCATCAGTTACGTATGTTTGAAATTGTGGTTTCCTTTGTGTCACAATTTCGAGCACTTCATACTTCCTTTAATCTCCTCTGAAATCCAATATTCGACGTATCAGCCACAGTATAATAGTGTTTTTTGCTGTCAAAGTTGGTGTCTTACCATAAGCCATGGAATGATATGGGCATTACCCATAACAATCAATGTGGACTTCTAAGATTTGTTATAAGCAATTTCTTCAATTATTTTTGAATAATTACACCGTTAATATCGTCATTGTAATCACGTCTTTTTTTTTGAACGAAACATTAATAGGTAGTCTAGCACAAAATTTTCCAATAATAATAATAATTTCCTATCGTTTTTGAAGAGTAACTCTCATAGGCCTTCAGGCAATCCATCACACCAGCCTCCATGTAATGAGTGGCTGGCATTAATCCAAGTTTTATCTATCCCACTATATTTTCGAGTAACACACCCACTATCCCCTACAGAAATATGCACTACCAAGCAACAATCTATGTCCTTTCCATTAATATTTTGTGTCCATAAGAGACAGAATGATTGAATCCTGTATTTTTCAGCACTGTACACAATGAAAATTTACTTCCTTTAAAAAGATAGTTTTTCTGAAGTGACATGATTAATTTAGATAGAGTGGGATATTCTGTTCTCTTATAATTGACGAAATCACCTTTCTCAAAATTGTCCAAAGCTTCCATTTGTTTCTTTCTTGGGTGCTTCTTTTGTAGTGTGCGCGCTTGTGACTCTCTCATCACAATCTATACTGTACAGTTCTCTATTATTACAACAGAGTTCTTGTTTATTTTCAATGCTGTTGTAGTCCTCTTAACAACCTGACCAACAGGAAATAGGGACTCACCATTTCCTGCCCTTTTCTTAAGTATTCCTCACTGAACACAGAAATCCACAATAGAACTCTTCCTCTGTTTCCATTTTCATGTTAGGCTGTCGCTACCCCCTGAACTTGATGTTTAAAACGAAACAGAAGCAAACACACACTAAAAACAACGAAACGAAATGAACTGTGAAGTAAAATATTTACAGAAATGACGAAACAACAGTACCAGTTGCACATAAGGCACTCACTGGTACCTTTCGAACAAGTGCAAATAATGGTTGCAGAGTGGCAATGGGCTCATGCTACTTGCTCCAGTGGAGTTCATCATCTGATGACTACCTATGCTTGCAAGGCAATAGAATGAAGCTGCTGAGCTGCTGGCAGTATTACAAACTCATCTTCCCATCTATAATTATGAGCCACCTGGACTCCCTACACAGCCTAGCTATATGTCCACATTGGCGACACCTGAAACAAACAGCTGCCACAGATCCAAGTAAATTGCACTGCATGCAACACACCATCTCTAAGCATTGATCTATAAATAACTCTTATGCTAACGGATATCTACCAATTTTTCCAGCCTCGCAAAAGAAACTCTACAGTTATCATGACCCTTAACTCTTGCCCCTTGATTATCACCAGAACATAATGAACAGTCTCACTCAATATAATGAAGATATCACAGTCTGTGGTTTGAATGTCATGCTGCAGTGGATGGTACACCCTCCACTATTCACTGATGGTGATAACAGCTGTCCTGGCACTGCTCTGTAGAGTCCATGCATGTCCAAAAGAACTTCCCTTCATAATTCAGAATTTCACAAGCACTACAATATTGTATTCATAGGCAGACTTTCAAGTAAAATATATCCCATTTATGAGAATATACATAATGACAGTATAAGCACAGGATTTAGATGCATGGTTGATAAAATGTGGTAGTTCATGTCTGGATGTGAATTGTGCTCAAATAGCTGAATGGTAACTGCTTATGATAAATGGTAAATTCAGTTTCAAGTTGTGGTCTGGCACAAATTTTAATTGTCATCATTCCATTATACAGATGATGGTAGTCCATATTTGCAGTTCTGAAGTGCAATTTGCAGCACTCTGTACACAGACATGCCCCAGTCTGGTGAAGGCTTGCATGTGGCTTCTTGTACCCTGAGATGTTGTTGTGAAGCTGAGTGATGGACAGCCTACAATGGGCCATGGTCTTGGCATCTGTGGCACACTCCATGTTTTACTGCAGCTGCATTTTGCAGTTGTGAACACCTGAACTCAGGTGAGGTTTGCATCCACCACAGGGTTAAGGGAAGATTATCGTGCACTGGATGCAACCCACTGCACTCTGGCACACATCAGACAGCAGGTCAGCAGGATTGTGGCATCAAGACATGGAAGGAAATGCAGTGCAGGTTTGATCCAGTCTCAAATCACTGGCTGTAGCTATCAGTGACCAGTTGTCTCATCGTCTAGCATCATGGTGGTGTTGCTGGACTCTGAAGCATTCCATGTCAAAGCCCTATTAATATCTTTCGGCAGCACATTTGCTGCACTAAAACACCACACACAGTCATACAGCAGGCAACAAGAGTCTTGCCCTGGTGATGACATTGGCCGATCCGCTCAGTTCTTACTGCTGTGCAGTGAAGTTTTCTGCTGAATATGGCTAGCCTGTCTTGCAATCCTTCTGTGTAAATGTTAGTCTGACCCATGTGTCACCACATTGTTTTTACCACACAGCAGCTGCTACTACTACAATACTCCATGTTGACTTCTTCATTGTTGTTATACTAAAACTAGATAGTGATACAATATATGCACATGCATATGTATTACATAAATAATATACTTGTAACATGTGGGTAATGTGCACTAAGCCATCGATTAAGCACTCAGTCTCAAAAATTATTTTCGTGGAGCTATCAAATAAATCTCATGACATCCAAACAATGATGTTGAAAAGTTTTTGATGTGGTTCATAATGAATGCCAATATGAGATTTTTAGAAAAATACCTCAAATCATAACATATGATAGTTGCCAATAGAAGTGAAACTGTTCTATTTGGAAGCAAAATATGGCACACTAGCAATATTCAAGGTGTACTTTGCTCAAATGTAACTCACAGGGGATATTAAGAATTTTGCAATAGAGAAATTAACATATGTAAAAATTATTTATTGCATAAATGCTTTCTTGTATGGGGCTACTTTCCATCAAATTTAACACACGGCACATTTTGATAACTCTAGTTACAAATTTTCTTTTTCAACTAGTGGTATATATTTCCACACTTGAGATTATACTTGCACATCTATTACAACTTCTTCCATACACTGTGATCCAAAACTTGCAGACCCTAAAATGTATTTTGTAACAACAAGTTGTATGATCCACCAACACAAATCAGAGATACATTGCCAAACGATTTACTAGTCTCACCAAAGGATTTGCTCTCATAATTTAACTGTTTAATTTTCTCAGATATATACTCATATAGAAGCCTAGTAACATCTGTGAGAACTCTATCACTAGAGCTAATAACCATATTTCTGTCTTCTGCGTCCAGCACACATTACTGAACATCTAGTAAGATAGTTCTTGGTGGCCAGTAATATAAATTATGAGATTTTTCTCCTGAATGAACGAAAGTGTTTGTGTTCAGCTAATCGATTATCATCTCTCTGACTGGATTCGTGTAGGTTGACCAATATGTGTTGCGGCATGAGTCTTAAGACCACTAGACTGAGTATATGATTTCCCGCAGACATCACATTTGTAGGGTCTCTCATCAGAGTGTATAAGTGAATGTGCCTTTAGGTTACCAGCCTGAGTAAAAGATTTCCCACAGACAACACATTTGTGGGGTCTCTTACCAGTATGTATTAGTGCGTGCATCTTAAGATTATTTGAGCGGGTAAACGCTTTCCCGCAAACGTCACATTTGTGTAATATACGGCCACTATGTATTAATGTGTGTGCCTTCAAACTACCAGAATCCGCAAAGCATTTCCCACAAACGTTACATTTATGCGGTCTCTCGCCAGTATGTGTTAATGTGTGTCTTTTGAGATGCCGTGACAGAGTAAAAGATTTTCCACATGTGGAACATTTATGTGTCCTCTCGCCAGTATGTATTATAGAATGAGTTTTAAGATGACCAGACTGACTGAAGGATTCACCACATACGTCACATTTGTGTGGTCTTTCTCCAGTGTGTATTAAGATATGTTTCTTCAGTGTACCAGACTCTGTGAATGATTTTCCGCAGACTAGACATTTGTGTGGTTTTTCTCCAGTATGTGTTAAAACGTGCCTCCTAAGATGACCTGAGTCTGTATACGATTTCCCACACACGTCACATCTATGTGGTCTCTCGCCAGTATGCAGAAATGAGTGCAGCTTGAGATGATACGCCACAGTGAACGATTTTCCGCACACACCACATTCGTGGGGTCTCTCACCAGTATGTAGAAATGCATGTCTTCTTAGATCGCCGGCCTGGGAGAAGGCTTTCCCACATACCTCACACTTGTGTCGCCTTTCGCTAGCACATACTTTTGAGTGACTCTTCAGACCACCAGAATGACTAAAGGATTTCCCACAAACACCAGATCTGTCTGGTCTGAGACTATCAGCAGTAATAAAGGATCTGTTAGAATTATCACACTCAAGAGCCCTCTTGCCAGAACACATTACTTTGCAGGGGTGGAAACTAGCACATTCATTAGAAAGTGTAGTACACTGATTATATTCTCCTTGACTAATTTCTCTCTGCACCATTGAATGCTCGCTAAGGCTCTCATGGGTGAGAAATACATCACCACACCTCATACAGATATGTGCAGGTGGCTGAACACCATCAATGTGAATGAACACATGCATTATGAGATTGTATTTTGATGAAAAAGTTTCGCTGCATGAACTGCATGTGAAGTCTTGAATTTCTTTTTCCTTTAAGCATTTACTACTTCTATTGGATAGTGCACTGTTCTCCAAATTTGATGATTTCTCTGCAGCAAAGTCCAGGTTATCACCAGTCACTCCCTGCAGATGTGTTTCTTCAAATGCAATGCTACCAGTCTCACTAGACGTTTTAATCATCCTGAAACATGATGAGAAGGGTAGTAAATATAAAATTTGCTAGACTCAGAGAAATATAATTCCATCACCCAACAAATTCTTAATTACAATGGGAAAATGTTTCAAAAATATGTATAGAAACATTCACATTCTCTTATTGTTTATAGGCTCAGTATATTTCGTTTGTAGCGAGATCCTCCACAGTTATTTCAAAGCTTGTGCTGTTTAGAACTGCATTGCATTTCGGCTCAATATACAAAAGCTGCTTTATGAAATTCTCAATGAAAGTAAGGCATGTAGTCAAGCTAACTGTAATATGTGTTATAACATTCTGTACATGAATTGCGTTTCTATGTTGTGTACGAATTAGTGGCAGCGAGTCCATGCTATAAAGTCATGTATTTAGTGTTTTATGTTCAAATTGGCAGCAATATGCCCATGGGTAGAGTATGTACTAATTCAAAGTACAATTGTTCTACTATTCAGTACTAGTCTTATGGTGTTCTTTGAGTGTTACTCATTAATATTCCACTGCACTCAATTACTGTGCTACAGCCTAACATGTATGGTTTGTGTCATTAAATGATGGTATGTTGCTTCATTGATACTTTGGTCACATCTTAGTTTTGTTGCTCATGGTAACTGAGAAATAGTGAGTTGTGGTAATTTTGTAAAAATTATTTGAGACATTATAATTGGGATGTTTAACCATGTGCTGCTGAATGCAATTCAATATATAAGTACAAAACAATGACAGTGCAAGGTAATGGATGAGGGGAATAGCCTTCAAGCCTTCCCAGATGCGCTTACATGATTTCAAGGTATCTGGAGATAATGCCTCGGAAGTTGGACAGCACAGATCAGTTCAAAACAAGAAAGACTGGAGGAACCCATAATCAAAGCTTTGAATGAACTGTAGCAGAATTTAAGAAGCAAGTCCAAATTCGAGAAAAGTGGAAATGAAGCATAACCAAGCAGTACTCACACAGATTCATGTGTGCCCTATTTTTTGGGACATATTTATAAAATTCCTTCCTAAATACTGGAAACTTGTCAACTGCTAACAAGCATTGTGGTATACACAGACAATGAGCTGGTTTTTGTTAGAGCAGTTTCCAGAGCACAGATAGGAAACAATATGGTGCAGTGCCGGTGCTTTTGCGACAAACTGCATGTGGGAGTCAATCGAAAACTTGCATACACCTGAAAGGAAAACTGTATAATATATACACAATGACTATCACACTAAACCACATGTAATAAAAAACCAGGAATGATGTGCAAGATTGCTGGCATTGCCACAGTTTAGTAAATAACACAACCTAACACAGTGAGACAGTAACATGTTGATATCCTGACGACTTTAGTCTCACTTGTAGCCAGTGTCTGGGCACATAAACTCAGACAAAGAGAGCCAGTAACAATCTTAGGAAGAATACAGAGGGGAATACCCCTCTGACTCAGAGGCGTATACAGAAAAACGCCAATGGAGTCTCTACTGCTAATTCTATGAATATGCCTCATAGATCTGCAGATTCTAAGGAGGACCCATTTACTGGCTGCAAAGAGGAAATACTGAAAACATGGAGTGAATAACTAAAGATATTCGAGCCAGTAAATGTGCAGTACAGATATTTGTAAACAAGGATTATCAGTTACACTGAAGGGCCAAAGAAACTGGTACACCTGCCTAATATCATGTAAACGCTCCCTCAAGCTAGCAGAAGTGGTGCAATACAATGTGGCATGGACTTGACTAACGTCCGAAGTAGCGCTGGAGGGAACTAACACCATGAATTCTGCATGACTGTCTACAAAACCACACTATGAGGCGATGGAGATCTCTTCTGTACAACACATTCCAAGGCATTCCAGGTATGCTCAGTAATGTTCATGTCTGCGGAGTTTGGTGGCCAGTGGAAGTGTTTAAACTCAGAAGAGTGTTCTAGGAGCCACTCTGTGGATATTCTGGATGTTTGGTGTGTTGCATTGTCCTGTTGCAATTGCCCACATCTGCCCGAATGCACAATGGACATGAATGGATTCAGGTGATCAGACATAATGCTTCCGTATGTGTCACCTGTAATAGTCACAGCTAATCATATCAGGGGATCCATATCACTCCAACTGCACACACCCCACACTATCACAGAGCCTCCAGCAGCTTCAACATTCCCCTGCTGACACGCAGGGTCCATTGGTTCATGAGGCTGTCTCCATATCTGTAAATGACCATTCGCTTGATACAATTTGAAACGAGACTCGTCTCACTAGGCAACATCCAGTCATCAACAGTCCAATGTCGGTATTGACAGGCCCAGGTGAGGCGAGGCGAAAAACTTTTGTATCATGTAGTCATCAAGGGTACACCATTGGGCCTATGGCTACGAAAGCCCATATTGACGTTTCGTTGAATGATTTACATGCTGACACTTGTTGGTGGCCCAGCATTGAAATCTGCAGCAGTTTGCAGAAGGGTTGCACTTCTGTCATGCTGAATGATTCTCTTCAGTCGATGTTGGTCCCGTTCTTTCAGGATATTTCAATGGCTGCAGTGATGTCAAAGATTTGATGTATTACTGGATTCCTGATATCCACAGTACATTTCTGAAATGGTAACATGGGAAAATCCCCACTTCATTGCTACCTCGGATATGCTGTGCCCCATTGCTCATGCACTGACTATAACACCACTTTCAAACTCAATTAAATCTTTATAACCTGCCACTGTAGCAGCAGTCAGCAATCTATCAACTCCACCAGACCCTTGTTTTCTTATACAGGCATTGCTGACTGCAGTGTCATATTCTGCCTGTTTACATCTCTCTGTATTTGAATAAGCATGCGTATACCAGTTTCTTTGGTGCATCAGTGTATATGGACAAATGTTATAGGTTTTGTTGATTTCTGCCAAATATTAAAGAGTGACATAGACTGAATCACTTACTTCCTTTAAATGGTTCTGTCCGTTTTCCCATAGCCCTTTATCTATACAGGTTCAAGTGCAAAGAAATTTAAAACTGTGTGTTGTTAGACTGTAGCAGTGTTTCATCATTCTTCCTTGTGGGAGCTCAGATCACTACTCTGAATGACACAGATTTGAATAAAATTCCGCAATCCAGGGAGGAATATGACATTTACCAGTATTTTTACAGAATTCACTCTTAAAACGAACTACATGTATATACCACTCAATTGGTCACAACCCAACAATCCAAGAACAACAACATGCAACAGCACAGGGAGTTCGAATGCTTGCCACAGCAAGGACTAAACAAATCTTGTGAGAGCAGCTATAATACAGCTCTCTCATATCAGAGTTGCCACAAGTTTCCCCAAGTGAAATTCCCTGATATATCCCTGATGTCCAGACAAGTTTTAGCATTTTTCCCTGGCAAATTTTGAGATCTCAAGGGTAAGTAAAGACATAAGTTGTCAAAAATGTAAGGATTTCTATATTTTTAAACGTGTGAGCAACAATCTTAAGTACTAACAAGGACATCTTTTGTAAAGGGCTGTTTTTAGATGGAGGTGTAACGCCAAATGGTATACATGTATGATTAAGACCACTGATGTTATTTTATTTCAATAAAACGAAACACATTTGGTGACAGACATATGCATTTCGTTGGAACTGTAATACAGATTTGAAATGCCTTCACTGATTTCAAAAATAACCTCAGAAAAAAGTAGGCCCCTTGAAAGAAGTGTATAAGGCCAGGAAGAGTTGTGTAAAACACCACTATAGGTGACTGTCAATAAAATGTTGGTTCCACTATGTTCATTATTGTCAGTTATTACCCATTGTGTTATGTCTATTATTTTACAGGCATTGTGTGGTTTTTCTTTCAAGAAACACACAAGTACATAGCATACAAACTGCCAGCGACTAACACATTTTTTTCTTCTTATCGTCCACACTTTCTAATATATAAACTGCTTTTGAAGTGCCAAAAATAAATAAAATGTCTATAAAACGCCACACTGTACAACGTACATGTGGTGAGACAGTCACAATTCCTGAAATCCATGATTTCCTGCTGAGGAACACTGGAGTCCTGGGTCCAAGGATAAACCACAAAAATCCGCAGCATTATGCCACACACAAACAGATCTAGCCTGCGGGCAGATCAGTGAGACCGTATTTGACAGACAGTGGTTGGTAGATGAGAGATGCACAAATGAAGGGCTTCAGATTGGCAGGGCCAATCCATTAGACATACCCACAGAAATGGCTAACGTTTTGGCCCATCATGGAACTTCACACAAGTGCCCAGATATTCACATTTCACAGACACCATGTTCATGAAATGAGCCTGTGGTAATCAGCAACAGATAACTTGTTAAAATATTCTGAGAATCAATATTAATGAGAATAGGTAGCAACTCACTGTGAAGATGATTGCAGAGCCTTAAACAGGCACATAGAAAAGATGATCACACTCTCACAACTAAATTTATGGCCATAGCCTTTGTCGGCAAGTAAGAGCACACACACATTCACACAGTCACTCAGACACAACTCATGCACACATGACCTGTATCCATAACTTTTGCATCAACAGAATCATATCCAAACAACCGACTTCTCACACCCCCCTGCCTCTCATCAACAGCTGCTAAGCTAGTGGCACAAAGTGGTGGCAGCACTGACTGCAAGCTGAGGGGAGTGGTATAAAGAGAATAAGCACAAAGAATGAGGGAGTAGGGAAGCAGCACACATACTCAGCTGCACCCAGCCTGTGATGATGCATGACATCTCAGTAAACAAATGATTTCGTCTACTGACACAAAAATTGGATTTTCGCAGTATATTTTCAAATTTTCCTCATACTTCCCTGACACATTTGAAATTCCCTGATTTCTAGAACTTGTGGCAATCCTGTGTACGTAGATCATTAAGAGAAAAGCAAAAGATGGTCTTTCTGCCCCTCTCAGGTACCAACCACTGACAACTGTGGTGGTCTGTTAAGGGATAATTTTGAAAGTTCTGCATCAATGCCTGAGACACAGAGACATGGCCCCAAGTGGAGATAATTTGCGCTGAGTGTGGGTGGAGTTTCTTTGTTCTGTGCCAGATGTATGTATTGTCATCTGATTGCCTGACAGTGCAATACAACTGTACAACACAAATTAACTCCAGTGGCTAGAAACTGCATGTCATCAGGTCAGTGGCTGAAACCGAGAAGTATATTAACAACGGCATATCTTTTCACAACCCTCATGTACACAACATCTAGTCAACCACAGACATTTGACACAACACTAGAAAATAAATGGTTAATAATTAATTATCAGTTAACATATGACACATGTAGAGTTGGAGTGGTACACAGCCAACATTGACACATTCAGTGTAATTGGATGTCTGTATTCAAAATAACACCCTCTTTCCAGAGGTGAAGTTAAATAGGCTTTAAGTTCTTTTTTACTTTCAGGGTGCAGCACTTCCTTACAGTTGTACAAATTCTCTTTTTTTCAGTTCCATAGTGAAACTAGTCTATACTATTGTGAGAGAGTGATTTAAGCAGTAAAGATATTGGCACTGGCCGTTTTAAGAGATAGAACATGAACCATACAGTGACAACAAATCATCTGATGTAAACAGAAAAAGCTAAAATGCGAAATTCACATATCTAAGTAGATTTAAAATAAATGGTTATAGTTCCACCATAAGTTGCATTGAAAAGTATCTTCTTTATGTCTTGATGGTTATTTGTTTCGGACACCTCAGCCCATTTTCAAACCATCCATAAATGTAATAAATACCTGTGACAGCCAATGTATGAGACACATCCAGAAAGTAAGTTTCCCGATGTTGTTTCCTTTAGAATAGATGTATTAGCCTCACAAATGCTCATGATCAACAGATCTATGACGTGACAAGCAAATGCTGTCTGTACATGTCCCACCTGGTGCCAGTGCAGCGCCAGCAGTGCCCAGAAATTGCGTTTTTTATTCGTTCTCCCACGGCCTGTGAGGTTCAGTCAGTGATAAGGTTCCTTAATGCACAAAACATAGCACCAATCGAAACTCATCGTCAGGTCTATGGGAAGGACATCATGAGCAAACATATGGAGTCTTGATGTTGTTGGCTTTATGCCAAAGGTCGTCAAAGTGTCCAAGATGAAAAGCAGAGTGGGCTAATGTCCCTCATTAATTATTACCTGGTTGAGCTAATTCAGCAGGGCATCCTGCAGAATCGTCGCTTCACTATTATGGAGCTTACTGTCTATGTGATTGCCATAAGCTTAGTGACAACAGTGCATCCTAATTTAAGTTATACAATATAGCACTGAAAATGGTCACTCAGTGACAGAAAATCGATTTTGCGATAGTAAAAAATATACGACCAATGCTGTCTCTTTTTTCAAGTATACCTGTTATCTAGTCGTAGTGCACAGGACAACATGGAGTCGCCAATCAATAAGTATGACTTTACAATATTGGAACGATATAGAAATTAACTGAGATAACACAGAATCTGTAGATGTGCCACTTAGTAGCAAACAACCTCAAGTCTGATTCACAAAGTCCATCAGTACCCTACTGCGCCACCAGGTGCGTCAGCGTAGTGCATAGTTGTGTCGACTACTTTCGCTAGTGTGGAGTGTGCTCACTGCAGGTTTTGGTTTCATGAAAGTAACTCTGCAACAACTTGCCGGCGTAAATTTCGCACCAAATACGCCAAAGAGCTTCCAAGTAGGCTTAAAATTTACTCTTTCCACAAAACTATGTTGAAACAGGTTGTTTATTGTGGTATGATAAATAATGTTGATGATTATGTCGAACAGTTTAGGGAGAGCTTTGCCTCCAATCGTCGCGAGGGATTAGCCGAGCGGTCTAAGGCGCTGCAGTCATGGACTGTGCGGCTGGTCTCGGCGGAGGTTCGAGTCCTCCCTCGGGCATGGGTGTGTGTGTTTGACCTTAGGATAATTTAGGTTAAGCAGTGTGTAAGCTTAGGGACTGATGGCCTTCGCAGTTAAGTCCCATAAGATTTCACACACATTTGAACATTTTTTTTTTTTTGCCTCCAGTCCACAAAAATGAATGCGACATGCATCTTGCGAGACTGTCATTCCACAAAAGACTGTTTGGCGAGTACTGCCTTCACACACTTGAAACCATAGAGATTCACAATGGCACAGCACATTAGTGATATAGATAAGGTTTCTCGTCAGGAGTTCTGTGTTGAAAACGCAATGGAGAGAGGGCGATAATAAATTCCTGAATACAATAATCTTCAGCGATTAGTCAACATTTCAGATCAGTGGTATTGTGCAAACGTACAACTGCAGAATATGGGTCAATGAAACTCCACATGCAACCCCAGAGCACATCCCTGATACCCCTATAGTTAATGTGTTTTGTGCCCTTACCGAACAGAAAGTGTATGGTGCATCACCTCAAAGAAATTCAAGGTTTTCTCGATAATCGATTCACAGGTCGTTGGATTGGCTGTGAAGGGCCAATCCCATAGCCACTTCGCTTTCCAGACTTGAGACCACTGGATATCTTTCTCTGGGGTTTCATTAAGGACCTTGTGTATGTTCCCCTCCTATTAAGCAAATTAGCCAACCTGAAAAATCGAATCTACGCTGATTCTGCAAAAGTTACTCGCAACTTACTGCAATGAAAGTGGAAATAAATTGATTATTGGTGGGATGTTTGCTGCATCACAAATGGTAGTCACATCGAATCAAAATGACACTTGACACTTTTATGTGAAACTTGAAGTTGTTTGCTACAAAATGACATATCTACTAATTCTGTAATTTATCTCAGCACATTTCTATATCATTTCAAAGTCGTAAAGTCCTTTTTGACTCACCATGTACAACGTTCAGAAAATAGATTAAGAAACATAACTAAAGGTAGCCCAATTTTAAGTACTTGTTGGGTTTTAGAATATATTTCGTTATGGAACTACACTTTAACTTTATTCTGATACTGTCATCTCCAGTCCGAATATTGCTTTGATGCATTTCTCCATACTACTCTATCTTGTGCAAACTTCTTCATCTTCGACTAACTACTGCCACCTACATTAATTTAAATGTGTTGCCTGTATTCATCTCTTGGTCTCCCTCTACTATTTTTACCCCAGACACTTGCCTCCAATATTAAATTGATGATACCTTGCTGTCTCATAATTTGTGCTACCAACTAATCCTCTCTTTTACTCCCACTGTGTCATAAATTCCTTTTCTCCCTAATTCTATTCAGCACTAACTCATTACTTAGGTGATCTATTCATCGAATCTTCAACATTCTACTGTTGCATATCATGGCAACACACCAAACAAATACCTTCAAAAAGACTTCCTAACAGTTAAATCTATATTCTATGTTAACACATTTCTCTTCTTCAGAAATATTTTGCTTCCTATTGCCAGTTTACATTCAATATCCTCTCTACTTCGGCCATCGTCAGTTATTAGTTATTTTGCTGCTCAAATAGCAAAATTCATCTACTACTTTAAGTGTCGTGTTTTCTAGTCTAAATCCCTCAGCATCACCTTATTAATTTCGTCTACATTCCGTTATCCTTGTTTTCTTTCGTTAATGTTCATCTTATGCCTCCTTTCAAGGAACTGTCCATTCCGTTCAGATGTTGTCCCAAGCCTTCTGCTGTCTCTAACAGTTACAATGTCATCATCAAACATCAAAGTTTTTAATTCTTCTCTCTAAACCACGTTCTTTCAAACTGTGCCCCTGGGGTGCTAGCGCCCGCAATCGCCAGAGACGAGCACCCAGGTGGATTCGTATGTTGTTGCAGCGGCCAAGCCGTGTCACTTAGCTGATCATGTGGTTCATCCGCTGCGCCTCGCCATGCCACTGCACGCGCTCTTCGTACGGAAGACAGTCCACTGTGCCAGCAGCTGTCAAAAGCATTGATATGACACAAAACCATTAGTCAACGACGTAAGGCTACAGTGGACCTAGATAGATGATCAACAGCACCAGACAAAAAAAGAGCGGCGCGTCCGCAGTATTTAAACCCAAATGGGTAATTAATTTCTTTTGTACTGTTGTCGAAAATCATGCCAAATGTTTAATATGTCATCGGAACCTCACGTATTTAAAAAAGAGTACTAAATTGAACGGCACTTTCATACCTGTCACAAAGATCTGTTCGAAAACTTGTAGCAAGAGGAATGCCAGTCAAAAGCTTGAAGAACTGAAAGAAAATTTCAAGCAGCACTACAGTGAAGCATGCGTTTCCTATCGTATGACTCTTTATTATTTATGAAGATGATAAGTAAAACTATATTTTATAATCTGATATGTCAGTTAGCAACGTGCCATTTATCAACTGTCAGATTGTCAGCAACACGGAACATTTCTTTTCGCTTAATTTTTATATTTGGGTTGCATTAAATCGCGTCGCACAGACATAAGAAAAAGTTTCACGCGCGTTATTTTTTGCCACTTTCTGAAAAGCCGTCACGAACGCTCTCTCGGACATCAAAGTGTCATTAATAGTCATTCTTTGTTTTAGTGTATTTGTTCTGATGCATGCGAAAACATATGTTGTTGTTTGATCTATGTTTTCAATTAATTAAAACGCAAATATTCCAATAGATAAAAATTTATTTTGCGACCAGATTTCGCTGTACTTGCTGGCGTCTATGACCGCTTTTCAGACGAACTTGGGGAAAATGCACCTAAAACCAATCTTTTTTTTTGTTAATCCTTTATGTAGATTGCAATGAATGAAACAATTAATTGTTAAAATGATAAAAATGTTTTAAAAACAGGATTGTACACAAGTAATTGTAAGGTTTTTTTGCAATGGTAGGAGCAGGAAACAGGTGGACAAAGTTTGTGAGCAGTTTACAAATGCTCGCTGAGAATTGCGAACATGGGGAAACCCTTTGCTGCTGCGAATCTCATCAAGGAATGCCTGGTCGACTCGGCGGCTTGTATTTGTCCAGCAGACCCACGGAAAACTTTGAAAAATAGCTCTTTCGCCTCAGACTGTTGCTCGCCGAGTCGAAGATATGGCCTCAGATATGGAGCAGCAATTAATGGAACGAGCGGCAAACTTCGTTTCATTTCCTATCCCTCTTGAGTCAACAGACACTGCGGACGTATCTCAGCTCGTCATATTCATTCAGGATGTCGACGACAGTCTGCATGTCACCGAAGAATTTCTCGACCTTAAACCATTAAAAGACACAACCAAAGGTTTGGATATTTTTCTAGCCATGGAAAACGTGTTCGAGTCAATGGGTTTAAATTGAGAACGTCTGACCAGTGTAACAATGGATGGAGTCCCTGCGGTACAAGGGATACACGCTGGGTTCCTGAGTTATGTCAGGTCAAAAATGTCTGAAGTCGGCTGTTCCTTATTCGCAGCAGTCCATTGTCTGATACACCAGGAGGCACTTTGTGAGAAGACTGTCAATAAAAAAGAAGTTATGGACACAGTTGTTCGAACAGTTAATTATCTTCGCTCGCATGGGCTCACACATCGCCAATTTAAAGAATTTCTGGCTAATATCGAAGCAGAATATCTGGGCATCCCCTACCGCTCCTAAGTAAGAGGGAAGGTGCTTCATCGGTTTTCCGCCTTGAGGGACGAAATCAATACCTTTTTGGAAATAACAGGATGTCCAGAAGGATTACTTATGATACTAATTGGGTGGCGAGTTAGGCTTTTTTCAGTGATCTAACTGGTCATTTAAATACTTTAAACATTTCACTCCAAGGCGAAACTCACTCTGTTGTTGATTTAGTGCAGACGATTGAAGCATTTAAAAAAAACTGATTTGTGGGAAAAGCAATTGCACGAAGAGAATTTTGGAGACTTACCTACATTAGACAGCATTAAAGAAGATGTGGATTTTTTAGATTATGTTCACGACATTTGCGAATTACAAGAAGAGTTTTAAAACAGATTTTTGGAGATAAGTGAGTTTCAACCAGCCTTAGATATATTTGTTCGCCCATTTTCCCGTTGGGCAGAGGTCGTCACATAATTGTTTCAACTAGAGCTGATTGAACTGCAGTGCGGTATCTGCCTGAAGGACCACTTTCTTATGTGTAAAACTTTGGTTGACTTTTACACCTGTTTTCCACGACAGAAGTATCCTCTTCTGCACAAGCATGCGGACAAAGTTATCACAATGTTTGCTTCCACGTATATTTGTGAGCGCTTTCTCTCCCTTTTAAAGCTTGCTACAACTAAGAACGGTTCTTTTAGCAATAAAAATTTGACTAATTCTTTGAGGTTAGCAGTCTCCCGGAATACTGTACCAAGTGTAGACAAAATCACTTCCTCGAAAAAGAAAAACGTGTAAAATGTTGTTTTCTTTAACAATGTTGACTTTAAGGATTAAAGCTCCTTATAACCTTAATTTTTTTAATAAGTCATCAATCTTGGCCAATTAAAATACAAAAAGCTGTTACACGAAGTACAACAAAAAATATTTACTTGTAACTACTAACAATAAGAATGAGACCCTACATCCCTTACGTAAAATTATCACTGAAATAGAATATTTATGACACTAGTTCATTTTAGAAATTGATAAATCTTTCAGAAGACGCCTACTGTACCTGTGACACGTGTGCATGTGCAATACTAATAAAATCAGTCTGTAGGTCAGAAAACTACTAAGTTAGTCATCGATTCTTGTTTTGGATATTGTTTTCTAAAGCTCTGCGTAGTTATTCTGACACAAGAAAACTACTTGTTACCTAAACAGTAGATGGTTCGCTTGTTTTAGCGCTCGTTGACCACTTTTACAGAGCTGCGCTTCCTCTGTTATTTTGTTTACGTTTGTGGACCGCGGGGTGGTCCAGCACAGAGCAGTGCTGTACAGTCTTTCTCGCTCCAGAGCAATCTCTCTAGCTCCTAAGTCAACACTAGTGACATACGGTCACGTATGGGGTGCTAAACTACACTGCCTTGCGCCCGCGGAGAGCGGCCGCGCCCGCTGGGTGCAATTCTTGGATGTGCATGCTTTGAACATTGATTCCTTCCCCCCCCCCCCCCCTCCAAATTTTCTTAGGTTTCCTTTACTGTTTGGTCCATTTACAGACCGACTAGCATCAAGGACGGGCTTCAACCTTGTCTCAATCCCTTTTCAACCACTCCTCCCCTTTCATGTCCCTTGAGTCTTGGGAACTGCCATCTGGTTTCTGTAGAAGTTGTAAATAGCCTTTTGCTCCATGTATTCTACCCATGTTACCCTCAGAATTCCCAAGACAGTATTCCAGGATAATCGTTAGTTAAACGTAGGTTTGCCATTCCTTGACCAATCTTCTACGAGAAGTCGTGGGATCAGTATATTCTCACACGTTGCTGTATTTCTCCAGAAAGCAAACTGATCTTCCCCAGCTCCCACCAGTTTTTCCATTGTTCCATAAAGATTTAGGGGCAGTATTTTAAAACCAAGACGTATTAAACGGACAGTTCGGTAATGTTCACACCTGTCAGCACCTACGTTATTTAAAATTGGAATTATTACATTATTTTACAAGTTTGAGGATATTTCGCCTGTATCTTACATCTTGCACACCAATTGCAGTAGTTTTGTCATGGCTGGCTCTCCTAAGGATGTTAGTAGTTCTCACAGTGTGTCACCTACTCCAAAGGCTGCTTTGACTTACGATCTTTCAGTGGTCTGTCAAATTTTTCTTACGCTGTAGTACCACCTGCCTCATCTTGATCTACTTCCTCTCCCCCTATAACACTGCCATCAGGTTCATTTCCTTTATATAGCCCCTACATGCACTCAACACATTTCACCTTTAGTTTTTACTTCTTCGCTTAGTACTGATTTTCCATCTGAGCTCTTGATATCCATGCAGCTGCTTTTCTTTTCTTCAAAAATCTCTTTAATTTTTCTATATACCATATCCACCTTTGCCCTAGTGATATATGCTTCATTTATATCTACATGGATACTCTGCAAATTACATTTAAGTGCCTGGCAGAGGTTTCATCGAACCACCTTCACAAATCTCTATTAGTCCAATCTCGTATAGCTTGTGAAAAGAAGGAACACGTATATCTTTCCGTACGAGCTCTGATTTCCCTTATTTTATCGTGATGATCGTTCCTCCCTACGTAGGTGGGTGTCAACAAAATATTTTCGCATTCAGAGCAAAAAGTTGGTGATTGGAATTTCGTGAGAAGATTCCGTCGCAACGAAAAATGCCTTTCTTTTAATGATTTCCAGCCCATATCCTGTATAATTTGTGACACCGTCTCCCATATTTCGTGACAATACAAAACGTGCCGCCTTTCTTTGAACTTTTTCGATGTACTCCGTCAGTCCTCTCTGGTAAGGATCCCACACTGCACAGCAGTATTGTAAAAGAGGACGGACAAGTGTAGTGTAGGCAGTCTCCTTAGTAGGTCTGTTACATTTTCTAAGTGTCCTGCAAATAAAACGTAGCCTTTCGTTTGCCTCCCCCACAACATTTTCTGTGTGTTCTTTCCAATAATTTAAGTTGTTTGTAATTGTAATACCTAGGTATTTAGTTGAATTTACGGCTTTTAGATTAGACTGATTTATCGTGTACCCGAAGTTTGTCGAGTTCCTTTTAGCACTCATGTGGATGACCTCACACTTTTCGTTATTTAGGGTCAACTGCCACTTTTCGCACCATTCTGATATTTTTTTCTAAATCGTTTTACAGCGTCATCTGCAAACAACTGAAGACGGCTGCTCACATTGTCTCCCAAATCGTTTATATAGATAAGGAACAGCAAAGGGCCTATAACACTACCTTGGGAAACGCCTTAAATCACTTCTGTTTTACTCGATGATTTTCCGTCAATTACTACGAACTGTGACCTTTCTGACATGATATCGCAAATCCAATCACACAACTGAGACGATATTCCACAAGCACGCAATTTCACTACGAGCCGCTTGTGGGGTACAGTCTCAAAAGCCTTCCGGAAATCCAGGAATACGGAACCGTACTGAAATCCCTTGTCAATAGCACTCAGCACTTCATGTGAATATAGAGCAAGTTGTATTTCACAGGAACGATGTTTCCTAAATGCGTGTTGACTGCGTGTCAATAGATCATTTCCTTCGAGGTAATTCATGAAGTTCGAACAAACTTTATGTTCTAAAATCCTGCTCCATATCGACGTTAACGATATGGGCCCGTAATTTAGTGGATTACTCCTACTACCTTTCTTCAACATTGGTGTGATTTGTGCAACTTTCCAGTCTTTGGGTACGGATCTTTCGTCGAGCGAAGGATTGTATATGCTTGTTAAGTATGGAGCTAATGCATCAGCATACTCGGAAAGGACCCTAACTGGTATACAGTCTGGACCAGAAGACTTGCTTTTATTAAGCGATTTCAGTTGCTTCACTACTCCAAGGATATTTACTTCTACGTTACTCATGTTGGCACCTGTTCTCGAATCGAATTCTGGAATATTTACTTCGTCTTCTTTTGTGAAGGCATTTCGGAAGGCTATATTCTTATTTGGTCTTGCCTCATCAGCCATTTTTCACTTTCTGCCAACCTCATTTTTAGACGTTTCAATTCCCTCTCAACTAATTTCTTTGCTGCGTTTTTTTATATTTTCTCCTTTCATTAATTACTTTCAATAACTAAATTCAGCATCTCCTCTGACATACAAGGATTTCTAGTAGGCCTTGTCTTTTTATCTTTGTAATACTCTGTTCCATTCACTACTTCATCTCTCAAAGCTACTCATTTGTCTTCTGCTGTATTCCTTTCCTCTCATGCAATCAGCCCTTGCCTAAGCTCCCTCAGAACTCTCATGAAACTCTAGTTATTACAGCTTATACACGTTTCAAATTCTTAATTTCCTAGCTCTTTGCTATTTCTTCAGTTTTAGTCTACAGTTCATAACCAATAAATTATAGCCGCAGTCCACATCTGGCCTAAAGAACCATATTAAAGTTTTAAATCTGTTTCTGAAGTCTCTGTATTACAATTATATGATCAATCTGAATCTGTGCGATGTCTCCAGATCTCTTCCACACGTGCAGCCTTCTTCTATGATTCATAAACCAACTGTTAGCGATGATTAAAATACTCTCTAGGCAATATTATACCAGATATCTTCCTCTTACATTTGCTGCTCCCAGTCTATATTCATTACTATTTTTCATCTCATCATCTTCCTACTATCGAATTCCAATCCCCCATCACAATTAAATTTCGTCTCCATCAAGTATCTTAATGTGTTTCATCTCTTCATATATTTCTTATATCTCTTCATCATATGTGGAGCCAGTTGAAATATAAATTTGCACTACTGTGGTGGGCGTTGACTTTGTGTCTATCATGTCCCTGACACTGCAATCCTTATGGTGATAATAGTAGCTTATCTGCATTTCTATCTTTTAATTCATTATTAGATCTACTCCTGCATTACCCCTATTTGATTCAGCATTTATCACTGCGTGCTTACCTGACCAGAAGTCCTGTTCTCCATGCCACTATCGTCCACTAATCCCCACAATATGTAACTTCAGACTACCCATTTCTCCCTTTTCTATATTTCCTAACCTACCTGCCTGATTAAGGGATCTAACATTGCACTCTCCAACCTGCAGACCACCACTCTTGTTTCTCCTGATGACAACATATTCCTGAGTTGTCCTCACCCAGAGATCCAAGTGGGGGACTACTTTACCTCTGGATTATTTTACCCAACATTATATTCCAGTGAAATATAAGTTTTTATTCATAGTTTAAGTGACTGCCAGTACTTCACCCTGAGAGCATAAAATATGGGGGAATGAAGCTAAGTGGTCAAGAAATATTTGGAAGCTACATCGCAATTTTGCAAAACAATACATGAATAACAACGAAATGTTTATTGGGTGTACATAGTAAAAATTGCTACAATAAAGGTGACTGTTAACTGTGATGCAACATGAAGACTTCTTACATACTCTTCCACTTAAAAATCTGTAAAAAAATGCAAAGGAACTAATGACAAAAGGGTATAAACTGGCTGATGATAAAATGATTGTGATTTGCAAGACAGAACACTTTACCATTAAACTGACAACTTCTACTGAGTAACTGTCAAACCTTCCCCTAAACCATGGATCTTGTGAAGTGGAGTTGGTTGAATGCCTCAATGATATGGACAGCTGTAATGTTGGTGCAAACACAATGAAGGATTATCTGTGGAGAGATCAGGCAAATATAATTTTTTTTAAGGCAGGCAGCAAACTTTCTGTAGTTACAGGGACAACGAACAGATGGTTGACCAATCTGCTGTCATAACATTAGCCAACACAACCCTGCTGTGTTGGTACTGGAAATGGCTGAAAGCTAGTAGAAACTACAGCTATTATTTTTCTTGAAGACTTGCTGCTCTTGAGTGTCTTTAAATGATGATGGCATACTGTTGGGTAAAGTATTCTGGAAGTAGAATAGCCCCACATTCAGATCCCAGGGTGGCAAATACTCATAAGGATACCGTCAACAAGATAAACAAGGCTGCCATTGTAAGAGGTCACAACATGATCTCTTAGATCCCTTAATTAGGTAGATACACTATATGATCAAAAGTATCATACGTTTTTCATATGAGGTGCATTGTGCTGCCACCTACTGCCAGGTACTCAATATCAGCGACCTCAGTGGTCATCAGACATCATGAGAGAGCACATGGAATTCATGGAATTTGAACGTGGTCAGCTGATTGTGTGTCACCTGTGTCAAACGCCTGTACACGAGATTTCCACACTCCTAAACATCCCTAGGTCCACAGTTTCCAATGTGATAGTGAAGCGGAAATGTGAAGAGACATGTACAGCACAAAAGCACACATGCTGACCTCATCTGTTGACTGACAAATACCGCTGAAAGTTGAAAAGGGTCGTAATGTGTAATATACACACCATCACACAGGAATTACAAACTGCATCAGGATCCACTGCAAGTACAATAACAGTTAGGTGGGAGTTGAGAAAACTTGGATTTCATGGTCAAGTGGCTGCTCATAAGCCACACATAACGCCAGTAAATGCCAAATGACACCTCACTTGGTGTAAGGAGTGTAAACATTGGACGATTGAACAGTGGGAAAACATTGTGTGGAGTGACAAATCACGGTACACAACGCGGCGATCCAATGGCAGGATGTGCATATGGTGGATGCCCAGTGAACATAATCTGCCACCATGTGTAGCGCCAACAGCAAAATTCAGAGGCGGTGGTGTTATGGTGTGGTCGTTTCTTCTCATGGAGGGGGCTTGTGCCCCTTGTTTTGGATGGCACTATCACTGCACAGGCCTACATTGGTGTTTTAAGCACCTTCTTGCTTCCCACTGTTGAAGAGCAATTCGGGGATGGCGATTGCATCTTTCAACATGACCGAGCAGTTGTTCATAATGCACAGTCTGTGGCAGAGTGGTTACATGATAATAACATCCCTGTTATGGACTGGCCAGCACATAGTCCTCAACTGAATCCTATAGAATGTTTTTGGGATGCTTTGGAACACCGACTTTATGGCAGGCCTCACTGACCAACATTGATACCTCTGCTCAGTGCAGCACTCCATGAAGAATGGGCTGCCATTCCCAAAGAAACCTTCCAGCACCTGACTGAATGTATGCCTGTGAGAGTGGAAGCTGTCACAAGGGTAAGGGTGGGCCAACACCATATTGAATTCCAGCATTACTGATGGAGGGCGCCACAAACTTTTAAGTCTTTTTCAGGCAGGTGTCCGGATACTTTTGATCACATAGTGTAGGTTAGAGAACTTAAAAAGAGAAATATACAGGTTGATGTTAGATACTGTGGGGATTAGTGAACTGCTGTGGTAAGAAGAGCAGAACTGTGGGTCAAGTAAGCACATGCTTACAAATGCAGAATCAAGTACGATAGTGCAAAAGTAGATCTAATAATGAATGGTAATGACAGCAATGCAGATAAGCTCCTATGATCACCATAGTGAAAGCAGCATCATAAACACAATAAGACACAAATTCAGCATCCACTACAACAGTACAAGTTTAAATGCTAAATAACTCTGTAGCTGGGAAGTGGGAAAGAGCAGGCAATGAATTAAGTCCACTGAAAAAGAATCTGATCAGAATGTGAAACATGTTTGACATATTAAACAAGTGAGGGTACCACCTGACTTGTCTGCAAAAAAAAAAGAAAAGGATGAAAACCTGACAAAAGCCCCATTTTATCAGCTATGTATTGCCTCAGTAATAGTTAGGAAATCTGAACAACCTGCAATAAATCAAATATTGCAGCTTCATCAGTGGAAGACAAGAAGCATGAAAAACAAACACATTTTAAAAGCTCTGTCTCAAAATTTCTTGGAAGACACAGCTTGGAAAATCACCCATAATAGATCCGTGTTACATTTGCTGGTGACATACAGACCTGATGCCTTTCAGGACGAAGACATAGACTCTTGGATCAACAAACATCATATTTATTTGACAACTGATATCATCAACCTACAAGACCTAGAAGGATTTATACATTCAATAAAATGGATATATAAGCAATCGTGTAGTTTCCCAAAACTAAACTAGTGATAATGTGTAACTATCTGAGTAGTCAAACATGGAGACAATTTCGTCTCTTTTGATGTAAAGATGGTATCACAGGGTTTCTTAAGTCACAGTATACACTGTATAAAATATAAAGAACACTAAAACAATATACAGGGATAATACCAAAAGTGAGGTCTCCTGAATTAGAGCAATTGCTGGTCACACTATTGCATTTGCAACATTCTCTCACCTGCCTCAACTCTACTCATATATAAGCTATCACTATGCCTACTGGGATGATGAATCTGTGATCATCAGCTTTTTCTAAAGGAATTCCAACTTGCTGCTACCAACAAGTGTTTGGATAGTTGTTTGGATCTTGTACATGAAAGATATTTAATCTATCAAAGTTAATTCTGAACCAATTCCTAAACTATGCAGATTCATACTTGGATGACAAAAGCAATTGCAACTGATATGGAAGTTTTACTGTCAGTCACAGTAGTGATTTGAATTAATGACAGACAGAAATGAAAGAGTGTTAATTACTGATGAGACAGTCTCAGGGGATGAAGGATTCTACATCATGGTCAGATGACCACCCGATGGTCTAATTCCTCCAAGCACGGTTTGTAACATTTTAACTGAAAGTTTTGGCATTAGGCAAACAAAAAGAACAAGTTTCAGGACTTAACTGTCACAAGGAACAAGATCTTGGTATTTCAGTTCAACCCTGAAATCAAACACCAGTCACAGCACTGACAGCATTCCTTTCTGCCCAACTTACAAGCACTGAAACACCATCTCACAGTGCAGTCAGGGTAACTCTGTTTTCAAGAGAGAAGGGGGTATTTTTGTTAAGTTTCATGGTCCTATTTAGTTGGGTTATTCAGGACTGGAGACAAGAAATACAGAGTTCAGGCCTTCTCCCTGGTATAACTTGCCTGCTCTCCTGTCAAACTATCACTATCCTGCAATAATTTCAATGAGACATAATGATCCACACAGTCTGCATCATGGATTGGAGACCACTGAATGCCATTCACTCAATTTATAATTTCTGACAATTTCTCTGGAAGAAATTACAGTGCTGAAATTGATACGACAGATGAGATTCAGGTCCAACATTTCCTGAATGACAAATCGGCACATTTGGGTAATTTGGGTACCCAGAATTACTTCCACCAACTACAAAACTGCACTGGCTGAAATGAAGATAATTTGTAGAAACAGATAAATATTCAAACTATAACATGATGAATTAAATAATCAAATTAAATGTTTCTTTCCATTAGGAATTGGAAAAGTACATTCAAGTTCACCTCATAGAATCAAATCATCATAAAAACATGTGTTCCATACCAGAATATAAATGAAATATGAGGAAAGTATAGAAAAATTTAATCACAGAACTACTTTCAAGATGCTATTAACCCTTAACTACTATCGACTGTCTCTCAGACTGCTACTAATTTTTGTGTCGAGATATTTCTCACACCCCTGCAAAGCCAAGTGGTCTCTTCCATATACCTTTCTATTGGCTGTGAAGCTACACGTGCCAGCATTCTTGCATTGTTGCTGCTCTTTGTTTCGTAATTATTAGCCCTGAGAGGTCTCACAGACATACCATAGTGTTTGCGTGCCGCATTTTTATTGCTTGCTACTGTTTCTCCATGGCGGGGAAAGCTGGGCCTTTTGTGCAACGTGTGTTATGTAAGACATGTCTTCACTTGCAAGATGAGCCTCAGACACCAAAATCAAAAAACGTGCACCTGTTGCCCTCCTCGTCTGAAGAGGAAAACAAGGTATCCATGTCAACAGCATGGTGTTCTGATTTGTTTGGAGAGTTCCAGGAAGGTCTGCGTTTAGTGTTTGCAGGTGGAAATTGACTAAAGTATGATTCAGTGGCACATGAGAACAAGTATTTAGTTTTTACATGTAATTTTAGAAGTAAAATGGTGGTAAAGTTTCTCCATTCATAGACTTATGGACTGAAATATTCGCTCTACATTGCAAAGTGAATCGTAAACTGGAAGCTGACTTCGCACACAATTTATCATAAGTCATGTCGGTTTTTTCCAGCTAGTTATATTGCCAATTTGTAATATAATCCCTCTGATGAAAATCTGTGTGTGAGTAGAGAGCTAACTATTTGCTGTTATTTTCGTAGCTCATAAAATAAAAATATACTCCAGATTTCGCTTTGTTTTAATTGTAGAAGTGTTTAAAATACCATAGTGTTTAAAAAAATCCGATTTCTACAAAAGACACCACTAAGAAGTGTAATGAATGACTGGAAGTCAAGAAACTATATATATTCAGCAAAATTCCGGTTTGATATACAAAATAGAAAAATGTGATCTGTGAGACTCCTCCATAGTAATTGTGTTCCTGTGAATGACCATAGTAGTTAAGGGTTAAATTATAGTCACATGTTAAGGAGGCCAGCTACAAAAATATTGATATCCAGAGCTAAGTAGATAAAACATTTATGAAACTGTTACAAATTTACGAATACTGATCATAACAAACTATTACTGAAGTATCTGCTTACTGATCTTGACTTACTTGTGGCAGCAAGATGTGTGTGCAGAACACAACAATAGTAACAGTTTTTGATGTATTTTTTGCATGGCAAAAACTGTTCAAATGGGTGTGAAATCTTATGGGACTTAACTGCTAAGGTCATCAGTCCCTAAGCTTACACACTACTTAACCTAAATTATCCCAAGGACACAGACACACACACACACACACACACACACACACACACACACACACACACACACCTGAGGGAGGACTCAAACCTCCGCCGGGACTAGCTGCACAGTCCATGACTGCAGCGTGTTAGACCACTCGGCTAATCCTGCATGGCTGCATGGAAAAGCTATATTTACTAGCACAGGAATGTGAAAACAGCCATCAGAGTATGGTGTTGGCAGCAAGAAATGTTGGTATCAACATTTGCAACAATTAATTAAAGCTAAAAAGGTTTGCAATGCAATTCAAGTCAAGCAACTAGTAAAGCAATGGCTAAATTCAAATCACTGTTGTTGCGAGAGTGGACTAGGTGGCCGGGAATCTATTTTTGGAACAATGAAGATTATTACCATGTTGTTTCAGAACTACAATTCATTAACTTTGCTGAAAATTGGAGCAAAAAGATTAAGTGTAGTGCATGGACTATGTTTCACTATCACACACATGCTCAGAAGAAATTATAATTGTTGACATTCCAAGGTTGACGTAAACAAGTTTTATATAAGCTCATGTTGCAACTGGCTTACTGTGATGTGACATCTGCTGTACCAACAAAACATTTAATCTGCAGAGACAGGAACATTCAGTAAGCTTAAGTCATGAAGTGATACCATAAATCAAGAAAGAAGGTTGCAGTGGCCACCCTCTGGACGTGAAGTTGAGGTACCACAACACAGCCAGCAGGGGAGCATGAGCACAATGACATCTGTAAATGTCCCAAGTTACCACCTGTGTAGTTAGAACAGCTACAACATGTGAAAAACGTGTTATCTTACTTGTGAGAGAATTTCATCTGCTGATAAATCAGAGAGGAATCTGTTGTTATACATACAGTATTAACATAGTAGTATGAAAGACCATATACAACTACATAATCTTGAGGGCATTCAGGACGTTGCAACAGAGGCAGAGATTTATTTGGAATTCAGAGCTTCATGATTTGAACATTAAAGTAATGTGGAAATACTCATTTTGAGCCAAAAGGTGCAATCTGTGGCAAAAGCTCTTAGAAGATGAACTTCCTTGCAAGTCACTAATAACAACCTTTACATATGATAACCAGTTTGTTAATAAATGTTACCATCTTCAGATCTGAAAAGCATACATATATATATGTAGTGTAATTATACAGGGTAGTCCATTGATTATTTCTCATGAAATAAGCATCAAGTAAAAAAACTACAAAGAACAAAACTTGTCTAGCTTGAAAGGGGAAACCAGATGGCGCTATGGTTGGCCCACTACATGGCGCTGCCATAGGTCAAATGAATATCAACCGGTTTTTTTTCTTTTTCTTTTAATAGGAACCCCCATTTTTTTATTACATATTCGTGTAGTACGTAAATAAATATGAATGTTTTAGTTGGACCACTTATTTCGCTTTGTGATAGATGGCGCTGTAACAGTCACAAACATATGGCTCACAATTTTAGAAAAACAGTTAGGTTTTTTAAACTAAAATACAGAACGTAGGTACATTTGAACATTTTATTTTGGTTGTTCCAATGTGATAAATGTACCTTTGTGAACTTATCATTTCTGAGAATGCATGCTGTTACAGCATGATTACCTGTAAATACCATATTAACGCAATAAATGATCAAAATGATGTCCGTCAACCTCAATGCATTTGGCAATACGTGTAATGACATTCCTCTCAACAGCGAGTAGTTCGCCTTCCATAATGCTCACACATGCATTGACAGTGTGCTGACGCATGTTGTCAGACATTGCCGGTGGATCACAATAGCAAATATCCTTCAACTTTCCCCACAGAAAGAAATTTGGAGACGTCATCTCCAGTGAACGTGTGAGCCACGGTATGGTGCTTCAATGACCAAACCACCTGTCATGAAATATGCTATTCAATACTGCTTCAACTGCACAAGAGCTATGTGCAGGACACCCATCATGTTGGAAGTACATCACCATTCTGTCATGCAGTAAAACATCTTGTAGTACATTGGTAGAACATTACATAGGAAATCAGCATACATGGCACGATTTAGATTGTCATCAATAAAATGGGGGCCAATTATCCTTCCTCCCATAATGGCGCACCATACATTAACACGCCAAGGTCGCTGATGTTCCACTTGTCACAGCCATCGTGGATTTTCCATTGCCCAGTAGTGCATATTATGCCAGTTTCCGTTACCACTGTTGGTGAATGACAATTCATTGCTAAATAGAATGCATACAAAAAATCTGTCATCATCACGTAATTTCTCCTGTGCCCAGTGGCAGAACTGTACACGATGTTCAAAGTCGTCACCATCCAATTCCTGGTGCATATAAATATGGTACAGGAGCAATTGATGTTTCTGCAGCATTCTCAACATCGACATTTTTGAGATTCCCGATTCTCACACAATTTGTCTGCTACTGGTGTGCGGATTAGTCATGACAGCAGCTAAAACACCTACTTGGGCATCATCGCTTGTTGCAGGTCATGGTTGATGTTTCACATGTGGCTGAACACTTCCTGTTTCCTTAAATAACGTACTATCCAGCGAATGGTCTGGACAACTCGATGATGTCATCCAAGATACCGTGCAGCATACATAGCACACGCCAGTTGGGCATTTTGATCACAATAGCCATACATCAACACGATATCAACCTTTTCTGAAATTGGTAAATGGTCCATTTTAACACGTAATGTATCACGAAGCAAATACCGTCCGCACTGGCAGAATGTTAAGTGATACCATGTACTTATACATTTGTGACTATTACAGCACCATCTATCACAAAGTGAAAAATGTGGTCCAATTAAAACATTCATATTTCTTTATATACTACACGAATATGTAATAAAAAATGGGTGTTCCTATTTAAAAAACGCCATTTATATCCATTTGACCTATGCCAGCACCATGTAAGAGGCCAACCATAGCGCCATCTGGCTTCCCCCTTCAACCTAGACAAGTTTCATTCTTTGCAGTTCTTTTGTTTGATGCTTATTTTGTGAGATATTTGGCCCGGTCGCTATCAATGGACCATCCTGTATACCAAGCTATTGTAATATACAGAATTAGCTACAATATAAAAGAAAAACCAGGAATCAACATACCTCAACAAACAGCTTATTGCATATTTTTGAAAATAGCAGTAAAAGTACTCTTTCTCATGAATTGGCAGGTATGTAATAGACTAGAAGACTGATGCACTAGCATGTCATAATTGAAACAACTACATACACACTTATTCACCACATACATCTGCCTTATACCACTCACAACAGAGCACATAGTTGCAGCGAAGGCAATGCATATTTTCTCTTATGACAATTTATGTGATTCATTACAGTATGCTAGCCAAAATTTGGATGGAAATACATCTAAACACATGTTTACAAAATTACTGGTAATACTGAAAGCAGAATGTTCTAATAAGCTAGCATAATACCACATACACATAGACCTCAAACTACATAGTACCCTACACACAATATTCCTGATTTCTCTTCTGTACTGTTGAATAAAAATATACATTCTGTGCAGTGAACAATAATCCTGTATATCATATTCTTAATGCAACATAGTAATCAAGCATTACGTGAGGTCTCATCACTTAATAAATGACTATTTTCTACTACCTAGAGATGTGCTGTATATGTCAGAGTGTTGTCATTCACTGATTAATCTCATGATTTAATCATCATGTTAATTTTATTTTTTCGTAGTATATCTACAGAAATACTTTGTAAGCATAGACCATGAATCTGATATGGGCCATCACATTACCTAACTACTGCTACCATATTGAATTAATTATGCTACCATTGCGATTGTAGTTTCTATTTATGTGGTGTCCACAGCAAAGATTGCTACCTAAATGACTTGGATTAAGCCCGGGTTGTACTTTTAAAATACACAGTTTAACATTTTTTTATTATTCATTTTACTATGTGATTACATAGGATTGTCTCAGACTGTAACCGCACTGTAGCTTGCTGCTCAAATGACTTTTTGGCTGTTCAGTATGTAACATACCCTCTGCAATTTTCAGAGTGTAAAAGAAATGTTTAAATTTTGTAATAGGTTACTGATGGTGAAAATATGTGTGTGTGTGTGTGTGTGTGTGTGTGTGTGTGTGTGTGTGTGTGTGTATGTGTGTGTGTGTGTGTGTGTGTGTGTAACATCTCTTAAGTAATCAATTGTATATCAGCTCTAGTAATTGTATTAAATATGACTCCAGCTGCTATATAGGTACATTATGTAATGAGCATTAAAAGACAAGATTTTTACCTTCTGCTAACAATAATTACATGTCAATAATTTTCTTGAAATATGCCTTTACAGTTCTTCCACAACATTAGCATTCACACTGTAATGTAATTACACTGTATGGATAAAATGTGTGTGTGAAGTAGGTGAGCACATTGTCAATCTACTGCTGCCATGATGAACTAAGTGTGTCACCAGTATTGCTGTAATTATTTCTGTTTTTGCTCACATGGCTTTCACTCCAGTATTTCTGCAGCATGGGTGGTTACCAAAAAAACATATGTAAGCCATGCTTGTAATATACCTCTGCATCTTTAAAATTAAATGATTTTTAAAATTTTGTTTTTATCCCCATTTTACTATGGTACTACACTAATGTTGTTACTTTGGACATAATCATAGCTTGCACTGCTACTTAAATGACATGGTAGAAGCACAGATAAGCCAAATAACTTTGTGTAAGTCCTGCTAATAACTACATTTCTGAATTTTACAAAAAAATTGTCTGTGTTTCATTTGGTACACTGTCGTTAATTTGCATGTAACCACAATTTACACTACTACTGTAACGATATTGTAAAAGGCCAGATTGTAATTTGTACTCCCACTTTTTTAAGATCTGTATAATTTTTAATATTTTTTAAAAATATTTTAATGGCTTTGTACATGTATTTGTGGTTCTTGCAAACTATTATCCTGTGTTAAGTAATCTATTTTATATAAGTTTGTAGCAACTGTACCAAATATCCATTCAGTTTTTACATAAGTACATTGCATCTTAATGATATAAGAATAATTTTTTTGAGGCAGTCTTAATTAAATATTGCCAATAATTTTGTAAACATTTTTAGATTTATTTTCAACCACATTTTGGCTACCACACTGTAATGTAATCACATAAATTATTTTAAGAAAGAATATACAAGTTACACCAGCAAAACCTGTCGGTCCATTTGTCAACATCTATTCTTTACTGGTTATGCCTGCCAGTCTAGCAGTACCCTAACTGCAATCATGTGCTCTGTTGTGAATGGTGTAACACAGATGTATGTGGTGCATAACTCTGTATACAGTAGATTTAAATCCGACATGCTGATGCATCAGTCTTCTGGTCTTTTATGTACCAGTCAATTCATGAGAAAGAGTACTTTTACTATCCAGGTATGAAGCAATTATATTATATAGCAATTAAATCATTACCAAAAGTGATTATCAAAAATAAAGATTATTATCAGTGATCCTGGCAAAGACATTTAGTATCTCTAATCTAGTACAGAATTAGTTTTACAGTATAGCTCCACGGGAATTAGCACAGTGACAATATTCATGTCTTAATCAGAGAGGCAGAAAGGAGCATTGTAAAAGCAAACTGACTGAAAAACAAAGATTATAAGGTTGCAAAAATATCAAACAAGAAATTATACTAAGCGTGCTTGAGATGATTGCAAAGGTTTCTGTAGAAACCCTACATAAATTCATGAAGGACAAAATAGAACATACAATGTTCAAAATACAGTTTAGGTTCCAAACATTTCAGGAAAAGTTAGCCATATGCAACTAAAAGCCATTCAAGATAAAATGTTGGATGTCTTGAGATACAGTTCAATACCAAAATAAACTACATGCCAGAAATAAGGAAAAAATGAAAGAACTAAAGCCTTTTAAGAAATCAAGAAACCAAATTCAAGAGGAACAAGGAAAGAACCACACAATTATGTTAAAAATTAGGCTGGTATATTATGATCACAAGCAAAACTGAATATGTAAAAAGATATTGGAGTGCAGCACTTGATTGGAGCAGAAGAGAGAGTGGACACCACAAATCAGAACACACAATGCATATAACAGAATATCAAGGAATGTGTAGAAAAAAATTCTGAGAAAATTGTTAGGATCCATACACTGCTGAAAATTCAATAAATTCTGCACAGGACAGAAACTGCTCCTCATTTCTCCTGTAAGGAATGATAATGGATTGCTTCCATCAACAAGGAATGAAAACACAAACATTGATTATGTCACTGATTGATGAAGAATTCTACAAATGGAGAACCCAGTTGGAAAAGGAATCTTTGAAATTCACATAGTTCGAAATTATAATCTTGAACAAATATACACTCCTGGAAATGGAAAAAAGAACACATCGACACCGGTGTGTCAGACCCACCATACTTGCTCCGGACACTGCGAGAGGGCTGTACAAGCAATGATCACACGCACGGCACAGCGGACACACCAGGAACCGCGGTGTTGGCCGTCGAATGGCGCTAGCTGCGCAGCATTTGTGCACTGCCGCCGTCAGTGTCAGCCAGTTTGCCATGGCATACGGAGCTCCATCGCAGTCTTTAACACTGGTAGCATGCCGCGACAGCGTGGACGTGAACCGTATGTGCAGTTGACGGACTTTGAGCGAGGGCGTATAGTGGGCATGCGGGAGGCCGGGTGGACGTACCGCCGAATTGCTCAACACGTGGGGCGTGAGGTCTCCACAGTACATCGATGTTGTCGCCAGTGGTCGGCGGAAGGTGCACGTGCCCGTCGACCTGGGACCGGACCGCAGCGACGCACGGATGCACGCCAAGACCGTAGGATCCTACGCAGTGCCGTAGGGGACCACACCGCCACTTCCCAGCAAATTAGGGACACTGTTGCTCCTGGGGTATTGGCGAGGACCATTCGCAACCGTCTCCATGAAGCTGGGCTACGGTCCCGCACACCGTTAGGCTGTGTTCCGCTCACACCCCAACATCGTGCAGCCCGCCTCCAGTTGTGTCGCGACAGGCGTGAATGGAGGGACGAATGGAGACGTGTCGTCATCAGCAATGAGAGTCGCTTCTGCCTTGGTGCCAATGATGGTCGTATGCATTTTTGGCGCCGTGCAGGTGAGCGCCACAATCAGGACTGCATACGACCGAGGCACACAGGGCCAACACCCGGCATCATGGTGTGGGGAGAGATCTCCTACACTGGCCGTACACCACTGGTGATCGTCGAGGGGACTTTGAACAGTGCACGGTACATCCAAACCGTTATCAAACCCATCGTTCTACCATTCCTAGACTGGCAAGGGAACTTGCTGTTCCAACAGGACAATGCACGTCCGCATGTATCCCGTGCAACCCAACGTGCTCTAGAAGGTGTAAGTCAACTACCCAGACCAGTAAGATATCCGGATCTGTCCCCCATTGAGCATGTTTGGGACTGGATGAAGCGTCGTCTCACGCGGTCTGCACGTCCAGCACGAACGCTGGTCCAACTGAGGCGCCAGGTGGAAATGGCATGGCAAGCCGTTCCACAGGACTACATCCAGCGTCTCTACGATCGTCTCCATGGGAGAATAGCAGCCTGCATTGCTGCGAAAGGTGGATATACACTGTACAAGTGCCGACATTGTGCATGCTCTGTTGCCTGTGTCTATGTGCCTGTGGTTCTGTCAGTGTGATCATGTGATGTATCTGACCCCAGGAATGTGTCAATAAAGTTTCCCCTTCCTGGGACAATGAATTCACGATGTTCTTATTTCAATTTCCAGGAGTGTATGTTGAAAAGTAAAGTGGATAACAGCCTAAATTCTATCCTAATGGACCAAATGCTAAGGGTATGACAAATCATACAATAAGATATAGAAAAAGGAACTCAAAATGAACTACTGCTCAGCAGTACCACATGATGCAAAAAAGACAGTATGCCAAGATTTACTGTGCCTATCACATGAACTGTATGGCCACTTAACAGAAATCATAATTCAGTGGGTGGAAAAATGTGTCTAGGATTCACAATGATAGAATGCGAGGAAGGATAATCATGAAGGAGAACGATGATGACAAATACAAGATTTACTGCCACAAACAGAAAATAATCAATGTAATGGACACCAGCCCAGAGGTGATGGACATGGGAATCAATGCAGAAATATGACGTGCAGGCAGGACAGAGCGTGAGACCGATTCAAACAATTAAAGATATGAGAAGTGATGGTCAAGAGCACAAAATGATCAGCCAAACAACAAGAAACTAGAAAACACCCACTAGATCCATAAGGGGTCCATGCTGGGATGAATCTTGTAGGGTGATGGAAAATAAAAAAACCAAAATATGTACATTTGATTTAGACAGAGAATGTAAACAAACAACAAGGAGAACTAAAAAAGAGAAATGAAATAATGAAGGCTAAAGTAGTGATCATACCAGTGACTGAAGTTAAACTGAAGAAGATTTTAGCATTGTTACACTTGGCTAGGCACCTTTGTGTAACAGCAAGAGTTTAGACAGTGACAAGTGAAGTTGTTTGGAAAGTACCAAAAAACATTAGTAGTATCTATAAATAATTAAGTACTAATTACAATGCCATTAGCAGACATACAGCATGAGATCATTAACTGCATACAAAACTGTACAAAAACTAAAAAATAAAAAGTCAGCAGGCCTAGATGAAGTACAAACCTGTGGACTAAAACAAAGTGCAGAGAGCATACTAGAATTCTTTACAAAGATATTAAATGACTGAGTTGCATCTGGAAACTTTTGCCAATAATTAAAATATGCAAGACTGGTGCCACTCCCAAGGAGAGGTACTGCAGATGAAATAAACTGTAGTGCCAAATACCATCCTGGACCACTGCAAGCACACACAAGTGCTGCAACATAAGGCATGAACTCGACTAATGTCTGAAGGAGTGCTGGAGGGAACCGACACCATGAATCCTGCAGGGCTGTCCACAAATCTGTAAGAGTACGAGAGGGGGTGGAGATCTCTTCTGAACAGCATGTTGCAAGGGATCCCACATATGATCAATAATGTTCATGTCTGGGGAGTTTGGTGGCCAGCAGAAATGTTTAAACTCAAGAGGACTGTTCCTGCAGCCACTCTGTAGCAATTCTGGACATGTGGGGTGTTGCAACGTCCTGCTGGAATTGTCCAAGTGCGTCAGAATGCACAATGGATGTGAATGGATGCAAGTGATCAGACAGGATCCTTACATACACTCCTGGAAATTGAAATAAGAACACCGTGAATTCATTGTCCCAGGAAGGGGAAATTTTATTGACACATTCCTGGGGTCAGATACATCACATGATCACACTGACAGAACCACAGGCACATAGACACAGGCAACAGAGCATGCACAATGTCGGCACTAGTACAGTGTATATCCACCTTTCGCAGCAATGCAGGCTGCTATTCTCCCATGGAGACGATCGTAGAGATGCTGGATGTAGTCCTGTGGAACGGCTTGCCATGCCATTTCCACCTGGCACCTCAGTTGGACCAGCGTTCGTGCTGGACGTGCAGACCGCGTGAGACGACGCTTCATCCAGTCCCAAACATGCTCAATGGGGGACAGATCCGGAGATCTTGCTGGCCAGGGTAGTTGACTTACACCTTCTAGAGCACGTTGGGTTGCACGGGATACATGCGGACGTGCATTGTCCTGTTGGAACAGCAAGTTCCCTTGCCGGTGTAGGAATGGTAGAACGATGGGTTCGATGACGGTTTGGATGTACCGTGCACTATTCACTGTCCCCTCGACGATCACCAGTGGTGTACGGCCAGTGTAGGAGATCGCTCCCCACACCATGATGCCGGGTGTTGGCCCTGTGTGCCTCGGTCGTATGCAGTCCTGATTGTGGCGCTCACCTGCACGGCGCCAAACACGCATACGACCATCATTGGCACCAAGGCAGAAGCGACTCTCATCGCTGATGACGACACGTCTCCATTCGTCCCTCCATTCACGCCTGTCGCGACACCACTGGAGGCGGGCTGCACGATGTTGGGGCGTGAGCGGAAGACGGCCTAACGGTGTGCGGGACCGTAGCCCAGCTTCATGGAGACGGTTGCGAATGGTCCTCGCCAATACCCCAGGAGCAACAGTGTCCCTAATTTGCTGGGAAGTGGCGGTGCGGTCCCCTATGGCACTGCGTAGGATCCTACGGTCTTGGCGTGCATCCGTGCGTCGCTGCGGTCCGGTCCCAGGTCGACGGGCACGTGCACCTTCCGCCGACCACTGGCGACACCATCAATGTACTGTGGAGACCTCACACCCCACGTGTTGAGCAATTCGGCGGTACGTCCACCCGGCCTCCCGCATGCCCACTATATGCCCTCGCTCAAAGTCCGTCAACTGCACATACGGTTCACGTCCACGCTGTCGCGGCATGCTACCAGTGTTAAAGACTGCGATGGAGCTCCGTATGCCATGGCAAACTGGCTGACACTGACGGCGCCGATGCACAAATGCTGCGCAGCTAGCGCCATTCGACGGCCAACACCGCGGTTCCTGGTGTGTCCGCTGTGCCGTGCGTGTGATCATTGCTTGTACAGCCCTCTCGCAGTGTCCGGAGCAAGTATGGTGGGTCTGACACACCGGTGTCAATGTGTTCTTTTTTCCATTTCCAGGAGTGTATGTGTCATCTGCCAGAGCCATATCTAGACATGTTAGAGGTCCCATGTCAATCCAACTGATCACTCCCCACACCATTACAGAGCCTCCACCAGCTTGAACAATGCCCTGCTGAGATGCAGGGTCTGTGGTTTCATTAGGTTGTCTCCATACCTGTACACATCTATCTTATCGATACAATTTGAAACAAGACTTTCCATTCATCAACAGTCCAATGTCAGTGTCGATGCACCCAGATGACGTGTAATGCTTTGTGTCGTGCAGTAATCAAGGGTTCACAAGTGGGCCTTCAGCTCCAAAAGCCCATATTGATGATGATTCGTTGAATGGTTCACACACTGACACTTATTGATAGCCCAGCATTGAAATCTGCAGCAATTTACAGAAGGGCCGCATTTTGGTCATGTTGAGCAATTCTCTTCAGTTGTTGTTGGTCCAATTGTTGCATGATCTTTTTCCAGCTGCAGTGATATCATAGATTTGATGTTTTACTGAATTCCTATGTGCATCACAGGCATCTTTGTAGAGCTGCCTATGGCTGTTGATAATATAATTCTACTAAACCAGGTGGAATCATCACAAATATATAGTTGTGAGGATAAAAGGGCACTTTATGAAATAAATTAGAGTTGGTAGGCATTAGTACTACCAAATGCTTTTATAATTGAGCAAGCATGACCAATTATAGTTAGGATTCATCAAAAAGGAAGTTCGAGTTTATTAGTCAAAATAGTAGAATGATTCTGGTTTCAGTTTGTCACATTTTTTATGTTTGAGGAACTTCTGTGCCATTGTTTAGGAAGTCTATATGCATCCATCATTATCAGTATTTCCTGCAGTGCCATGAATCATACCGTGGAGTCCCTTCTACTGAAGTGCCATCATTTGGACTTCCCAACAATAATCAATATGGCTTTGATTTACAGCCCAAGATATGAGACAGTCTGCATAGACAGACTGTACAAAGCGACCATACTGTACAGCCCAATAAAATACTGTTAATGAGTTACTCTGCAGATAAGAAATGTTCAGCATTTGACCTTGCACTTCGTAATCAGACCTGTATTCTACAAAGACTTGAACTAAGAATGAGCAAAATTAATTAGGAACAACTGTGCTAAGGGTAAGGCATTACCAGACAGCAGTAATGACATCTGTATAGCACTAAATTATTATTTTGTGCCATCATCATCACATCAAATAGTAAATAGTGTTGTTATTTAGAAAGAATTTCGAGTGTATTTTCACTGAATGCAATTTAATTACCACAAAATATGAGTGATTTGAGCTTGATAATGTCTATAAATAAGTGGTTACCTGGTATGTCAAGAAAAGTAGGCAAGCCCTCACAATATTACATGGTAATTACAATATATCAGGGTAATTATTTGATATTGAATGCCTAAATTTCATTCGATGATTGCTAAAAATGGACATTTAATTCCAACAAAGCAGTTTTTCATTATGACATCAAAATTTATTTTGATTAAGATGATTTAGTAACTTTGGGTACATCTGTCTGCCACCACTGCCAGCAAGTACCTCACCTACAGCTGGCAATGTTCCCAAGTTCTATGACTACACACCACAATGCTGCGTGGCAGCACCCAACGCTGCATGGTGAGACAGTGACCTCAGCAGATGTAGCAACCAGAATAATTTGCATAAGGCTATTTGATGGGTTAATTACATTGCATTGTGTATAGCAATGTGTAATACAATGCTTTGTGTTATTTGACAAGCTACATCTTTAGTAGAAATTTGATTATGAAAGCACGCACAAATCATAACATATACTGGCTACAAGTTAGTATAAATACAATAAGTGATGCCAAATTACTCAGCAAAAATGCCTTTCATAAACGAAATTATGATATTAGAGGGATTCAACAAGCAGTATTTGAGCAATATTCACAAATAAATAACGAATTCACAAATTTAGAAGAGCAAATGAATAACATTTTCAAAAATGTGATACGATGTGTCTGATTTCAAATCTCAAATAGAAGGCAGAATGGCTCAATTAGGGAAAGAGATTAAACATGGAATTTAAACATGTAGAAGAGTCAGATGTATGACCACAAAAGTAGAGGAAAAGACAGATAGGAAAGGAAGTTAGTACATACACATATACACAATGTAAAACAGGTACATACAATATTGCAATGAACAGAACATTAAAAACTTCACAGTGTAGTACTGTGCAAAGAAACATGGACAACAACACAAACACTACAAGAGGTGACGAAGCACTAACACAGACAAGTGAGAACAATAGTTACCCGCAAACAACAATACAGTAAACAACAATGGTGTGATGTGTAGTGAGTCACCATCATGAGTTGCGCAAGTTGATGGTGGATCAACCAGACTGGCAGACCATCCAAAGGCAGACAAGAAGGGTTTTACTGCAGATGAATTTAACATGTACATTAATTTTGAAATCGAATTTAAATCAAAACACTAGGAAAGAAAGACAACATGAGAGAGAGTGAGAGAGGAGATAGTAGCACAGGGATATACTGCAAATCAATGGGAGATAAAGGAGATATCGGGAGAGAGACATTTATAGATATTGAGAGTGAGTGGGGAGATGCTGTGTGTGATGGCTTAACTACAATGAGAGGCTGGGTAAAAGAATTTAGCACATTCTGTGTTAAAAGAGCACAAATATGCTCACATACAAAAATGTTTTGCGAGTAAGGTGTTGGCAGCTGGTTCCCCACTTCTCTCTCAGAGTCTTTTAAAGAGGAACACATTTGCCTTTTTTTGTGCTCCAACAGAACCTGTTTTCCAGTGGTTGATAATATGTCTGGAATCTGCTCTTTGACTGAAAAAGCAGACAAGAGAAACTTGTGCTAGGTAGCAAGCATATAGCAACTGGGGCTTAAATACATTGCAGAATGTAGAGATTAATACTGCTATTATTATTGAAAGTGGAGATACAAAATCTGAGCACAACATGACCCAAAATTTCTACAAGAAGTACTTCTGTTCTACATAAACACTCTCATGAAGACGTAATTCTTGTGAAAGAATTTATATTAGTGTTTCAGGTAGCAGAAAGTTCTGAAATGTTATCACACTTGTAGCTAAGAACCATCATATTTTCCCTTCATTTTCACTTGACTACAAAAAACAAAATTACAGGCATCATGACAAAGTATACAAGTACTCTGGCAAATGTAAATTTAGATGTAAAGATTCAATTGATTTCCAACACATATCATTATACCCATCAGTATGAAGTTACGAAATAATAGATATGAGCCTTTTATATGAAACACAGAAAGATTAGACACATATGAATGACGAGAAAAAGAAGAGTGTGAGTTTCTTATAAAGAAATCTTTCTCAAATCCATCTGGAATGGTACATATTACCATACATCTCTTCATGTAGGATTTAATTTGGACATGATATTTTGCACTAAAATTCAATTGTTTTCAAAAATGTTTAATTTCATATGACAAATTATAAATGGAAGATATTGATGTCTGTTGACACTGCATTCAGTTTCAAATTAACATTCCACTTTATTTACTTTCTGTAACTGAAAGTAGTGAATTAAGCCTTACTCTGAAATATCTGTACAAATTGTTAAAGTTTTTTTTTCATTGTGCTTATTCATTGATTGAGAGTTTCATAAATCTGTTACAATAAAAACTTTGGCCACTGAATTCTATAAAATGCTGCTCACAACTTGAAAGGAAGAATAACTGCAGCAATGAAAACTTTATAAGTTTGAATTTATTGGTGTTCCATACTAAAAATGTTCCTATTTCATACTAAGGATGCACCTTGTCACTTTGTTATTTTATCAGTTTTGTTTTACTGCTGATTTGCAGAATAGGTAAAAGTATAAAACTATGACATTCTTCCCTGGTGCAAAGAAATAACCAAATTCACATAGAAATGTATTTTGGATCACATTATCTTACATAATTACTGCCTATTGATGCAAAAACACAGGAAATTAATCAGCAATATGTTGCATGCAGTTTTCCAATGAGCTAATAAGAATCAGTACTTTTTAAAAATAATTCAATGAATAATGGAAACCTTACCATTGGCTGTGTGGTGCACGTCTTTTTGAGGCTGGCTCCTGAAATATTAGACAAATTGAAATAATTAAAGAAGTAAAAGAAATACAAACAAAGCACTACTATTCAGATACAACTGATATTCCATACTGGTAATACACAGGAAAAATAACTTACAATGTATACTGAAAAGGCTGCCGCACACACATAACATCCAGGTACACACCAGAAAAGCAGTTAAGTGAGAAACAGAAAACTGTTTGAATGGATCCAGAGAAAATGTAGTTGGATGTGAGATGTGCATTCACATATGCCTGGGGATAAATTTCATCTGATGGTTAGCAATACTTCAAATGAGTTCAAGCATCACGTATGGCAATTTAGCAAGGAGTACAAGAGTACCAGACAACCACATGGTTTCCAGAAAGAATCTTTCACTCTGCAGCAGTGTATCCACTGTTCTGAAACTCCTTGATGTATGTTTCAAAATTACAGTCCAAGTCCAGTACACAGTTTTAATCTCCCAGGAACTAACTTTCAACCTTATTGTTGCTTAGCTGCCTGGAAGTAAAAAAAAATATTTAAAATTTGATTTATATCCATTCACTTGCCAGAAGCACTATCGATAAAGACATACACATGATTCTGCAGCCACAACTGTATCCAAAATATTAGGATAATGTTCAATTACAGCCAAAAAAATATTGATATGATTCAACACATTCATATGTTCCATTTTGAAAGCTACTTTCTTACTTTGTGTATCTGGTGCAAATGCTACATAATTAATAAAAATTATATGCGTCAATGTGAAACCACTGAAGGATGGCATACAGTTAATCATAAACTGACATTTTTTGCAATTGAAGCAAATTTGACGTGTTCATTTTTAATACTAGTGTTTTGATTGCTACATCATTATAATCATTACTTCTGTGTTAGACCCACAGCCAAAATGTACTTTAAAGGTTATATTAAACTAAATACAACCATTATACACAACAAGCAATAATCCATGAATGAGGCATTTCAAAGGCACAGTATAGAATAGGAAGTCATAAAAGTTTGTGCAAATATACAATTCAAATGATGCAGATAATATGAGCATTGAACAAGAAATCCTAGAAGTTCAGAAAAACTGAAACTCTGTGCTTTCCAGTTGACCTCTGACCATCCATAGCTTAATAATTGGTTAGTGTGTGTGTAGATGTAGCTATGAGGTAATTCATGAACATCACCAGCCGCAGCAGCAGTAGTAGCAGCAGCAGCCACAGCCATTTGACTTGTCCTGCCGAACCAAAACTTTAACGAGACATTTTCATGAGTTACATTCTTCAAGTATACACATACACTCCCCCTTCCTTCTAATTTTCATTAGAGTAATAACTGTCTCTTCGCCACTAGTCTATTTTCAAATTCATTTCTACATTTTACTGACTCAAGTTGTTCTCAGTATTCATCACTTTTTCGCCTGTTGAGAAACCCTGTGTTTGAACAGTTTTCATATTAAAAGTAATGCTTCACTGACAAGTCTAAATTGACAATAAATTGTAGGTTACACTCTCTCATTTTTCATCATTTACAAGAGGTTTGGCACAAGAGTGCTGTAAAGACTGCACCTGGTGTGGGGGTGGCCTGTGTCAAGGATGGGGGAGGGATGGGTTTTGAGCATCAGATGGGAAGCCACTTTGAAATGATAAGAAATAATTAAAGGAAGCTCATAGTATATTCTGCAATTATGCAATTCAGAAAAGGTTTGCACTGTGGAGAAGGTGAAGTTTGCCTGCCAGACTAGGACCTGGGGGCCTAAATAAAAATAAATGGGGAATTCGGGAGATGGCAGTTCATGCCTACATTGCTGCTGGACAGTCCAAGGGGCAGGAAGTCAAGACTTATCACAGAATTACATCGAATAAACCAAAACTGGCTACGAACCCTGTAGAGTAGAATTCTAGGAAAGGTAATAGACCTTTTATTCTATTGTAGGAATATTCCTCCCACCCCCACCCGCGTACACACATACATGCCTTAATATTTCTGAAATATTACATTATAAGGAAGTAGGTTAGAAAATTTAAAAAGGGAAATAGATACGTTAAAGTTAGATATAGTGGGAATTAGTGAAATTCGGTGGCAGGAGGACCAAGACTTTTGATCACATGAATACAGGGTTATAAATACAAAGTCAAATAGGGGTAATGCAGGAGTAGGTTTAATATTGAATAAAATAGGAGTGCGGGTTAGCTACTACAAACAGCATAATGAACGCATTATTGTGGCCAAGATAGACACAAAGCCCATGCCTACTACAGTAGTACAAGTTTATATGCCAACTAGCTCTGCAGATGACGAAGAAATTGAAGACATGTATGACGAGATAAGAGAAATTATTCAAATACTGAAGGGAGATGAAAATTTAATAGTCACGGGTGACTTGAATTCAGTAGTAGGAAAAGGAAGAGAAGGAAATGTAGTAGGTGATTATGGATTGGGGGAAAGAAATGAAAGAGGAAGCTGTCTGGTAGAATTTTGCACAGATCATAACTTAATCATAGCTAACACCTGGTTCAAGAATCACAAACGAAGGTTGTATATATGGAAGAAGCTTGGAGATACTGACTGGTTTCAGATAGATTATATAATGGTAAGGCAGAGATTTAGGAACCAGGTTTTAAATTGTAAGACATTATGAACTGTAGATTAAAACTGAAGAAACTCCAAAAAGGTGGGAATTTCAGGAGATGGGACCTGAATAAACTGCAAGAACCAGAGGTTGTACAGAGTTTCAGGGAGAGGATAATGGAAAAATTGATAGGAATGGGGGAAAGAAATACAGTAGAAGAAGAATGGGTAGCTTTGAGGGATGAAGTAGTGAAGGCAGCAGAGGATCAAGTAGGTAAAGAGATGAGGGCTAGTAGAAATCCTTGGGTAACAGAAGAAATATTGAATTTTATTGATGAAAGGAGAAAATATAAAAATGAAATAAATGAATCAGGCAAAAATGAATACAAACGTCTCAAAAATGAGGTCGACAGGAAGTGCAAAATGGCTAAGCAGGGATGGCTAGAGGACAACTGTAAGGATGTAGAGGCTTATCTCACGAGGGTTAAGATAGATACTGCCTACAGGAAAATTAAAGAGACCTATGGAAAAAAGAGAACCACCTGCATGAATATCAAGAGTTCAGATGGAAACACAGTTCTAAGCAAAGAAGGGAAAGCAGAAAGGTGGAAGGAGTATATAGAGGGTCTATACAAGGATGATGTACCTGAGGACAGTATTATGGAAAGGGAAGTGGATGTAGATGAAGATGAAATGGGAAATATGATACTGCGTGAAGAGTTTGACAGAGCACTGAAAGACCTGAGTCAAAACAAGGCCCTGGGCATAGACAACATTCCATTAGAACTACTGACAGCCTTGGGAGAGCCAGTCCTGAGAAAACTTTACCATCTGGTGAGCAAGATGTATGAGACTGGCGAAATACCATCAGACTTCAAGAAGAATATAATTCCAATCCCAAAGAAAGCAGGTGATGACAGATGCAAAAATTACCGAACTATCAGTTTAATAAGTCACATCTGCAAAATACTAACGCGAATTCTTTACAGACAAATGGAAAAACTGGTAGAAGCCGACCTCGGGGAAGAACAGTTTGGATTCCGCAGAAATATAGGAACACGTGAGGCAATACTGACCTTACGACTCACCTTAGAAGAAAGATTAAGGAAAGGCAAACCTACGTTCCTAGCATTTGTAGACTTAGAGAAATCTTTTGACAATGTCGACTGGAATACTCTCTTTCAAATTCTAAAGGTGGCAGGGGTAAAAAACAGGGAGCGAAAGGCTATTTACAATTACTACAGTAATGAGATGCCAGTTATAAGAGTCGAGAGGCATGAAAGGGAAGCAGTGGTTGGGAAGGGAGTGAGACAGGGTTGTAGCCTCTCCCCGATGTTATTCAATCTGTATATTGAGCAAGCAGTAAAGGAAACAAAAGAAAAATTCGAACTAGGTATTAAAAACCATGGGGAAGAAATAAAACTTTGAGGTTCGCCGATGACATTGTAATTCTGTCAGAGACAGAAAAAGAACTTGGAAGAGTAGTTGAACGGAATGGACAGTGTCTTGAAAGAAGGATATAAGATGAACATCAACAAAAGCAAAACGAGGATAATGGAATGTAGTCGAATTAAGTCTGGTGATGCTGAGGGAATTAGATTAGGAAATGAGACAAATAATGTAGTAAAGGAGTTTTGCTATTTGGGGAGCAAAATAAATGATGATGGTCGAAGTAGAGAGGATATAAAATGTAGACTGGCAATGGCAAGGAAAGTGTTTCTGAAGAAGAGGAGTTTGTTAACATTGAGTACAGATTTAAGTTTCAGGAAGTCGTTTCTGAAAGTACACTCCTGGAAATTGAAATAAGAACACCGTGAATTCATTGTCCCAGGGAGGGGAAACTTTATTGACACATTCCTGGGGTCAGATACATCACATGATCACACTGACAGAACCACAGGCACATAGACACAGGCAACAGAGCATGCACAATGTTGGCACTAGTACAGTGTATATCCACCTTTCGCAGCAATGCAGGCTGCTATTCTCCCATGGAGACGATCGTAGAGATGCTGGATGTAGTCCTGTGGAACGGCTTGCCATGCCATTTCCACCTGGCACCTCAGTTGGACCAGCGTTCGTGCTGGACGTGCAGACCGCGTGAGACGACGCTTCATCCAGTCCCAAACATGCTCAATGGGGGACAGATCCGGAGATCTTGCTGGCCAGGGTAGTTGACTTACACCTTCTAGAGCACGTTGGGTGGCACGGGATACATGCGGACGTGCATTGTCCTGTTGGAACAGCAAGTTCCCTTACCGGTCTAGGAATGGTAGAACGATGGGTTCAATGATGGTTTGGATGTACCGTGCACTATTCAGTGTCCCCTCGACGATCACCAGTGGTGTATGGCCAGTGTAGGAGATCGCACCTCACACCATGATGCCGGGTGTTGGCCCTGTGTGCCTCGGTCGTATGCAGTCCTGATTGTGGCACTCACCCGCACGGCGCCAAACACGCATACGACCATCATTGGCACCAAGGCAGAAGCGACTCTCATCGCTGATGACGACACGTCTCCATTCGTCCCTCCATTCACGCCTGTCGCGACACCACTGGAGGCGGGCTGCACAATGTTGGGGCGTGAGTGGAAGACGGCCTAACGGTGTGCGGGACCGTAGCCCAGCTTCATGGAGACGGTTGCGAATGGTCCTCGCCGATACCCCAGGAGCAACAGTGTCCCTAATTTGCTGGGAAGTGGCGGTGCGGTCCCCTACGGCACTGCGTAGGATCCTACGGTCTTGGCGTGCATCCATGCGTCGCTGCGGTCCGGTCCCAGGTCGATGGGCACGTGCACCTTCCGCCGACCACTGGCGACAACATCGATGTACTGTGGAGACCTCACGCCCCACGTGTTGAGCAATTCGGCGGTACGTCCACCCGGCCTCCCGCATGCCCACTATACGCCCTCGCTCAAAGTCCGTCAACTGCACATACGGTTCACGTCCACGCTGTACGGCAAACTGGCTGACACTGACGGCGGCAGTGCACAAATGCTGCGCAGCTAGCGCCATTCGACGGCCAACATCGCGGTTCCTGGTGTGTCCGCTGTGCCGTACATGTGATCATTGCTTGTACAGCCCTCTCGCAGTGTTTGGAGCAAGTATGGTGGGTCTGACACACCGGTGTCAATGTGTTCTTTTTTCCATTTCCAGGAGTGTATTTGTATGGAGTGTAGCCATGTATGGAAGTGAAACATGGACGATAAACAGTTTTGACAAGAAGAGAATAGAAGCTTTCAAAATGTGGTGCTACAGAAGAATGCTGAAGATTACGTGGGTAGATCACACAACTAATGAGGGGGTATTGAATAGGATTGGGGAGAAGAGGAGTTTGTGGCACAACTTGACTAGAAGAAGGGATCGGTTTGTAGGACATGTTCTGAGGCATCAATGGATCACCAAATTAGTATTGCAGGGCAGTATGCAAGGTAAAAATCGTAGAGGGAGACCAAGAGATGAATACACTAAGCAGATCCAGAAGGATGTAGGCTGCAGTAGGTACTGGGAGATGAAGAAACTTGCACATGATAGAGTAGCATGGAGAGCTGCATCAAACCAGTCTTGGGACTGAAGACCAGAACAACAACAAAGGAAGTACATAAAATACTAATAAGTAAACCCGCTGTTCAGAATACGATAATTTTGAACTAACTCTTGGAAGAACAGAAATATTTTATTCTAACTTAGTGCTGGTCCAACAGACAGATCCAAAAGAAAGATTGGAAATACCTATTTTACTTTATTAGGTCTTGCCTCACATTGTGCATTTGTTTGTTGGCAAACCATTTCTGTGTACATAGGATGAGTCCTTACCATATGAGATCACTCCATGTGAGTGAAAGCATTCAATTTTTTAACCAATTTGGGGATGCAAAAACTTTTTCCCAGATATCTGAGAACAGTGTTGGTAATATCTAATCTCATTGTCTGACTGCTCTTGCAATAGCATTCTCTCATGACTATGATAAAGTGTAATGTACGTATGGGACTGCACACCTCTTCCACAATAAACTAACATAGGTTGAATCAATGGCTTTTTTCGCAAGAGCTGTTAGTACAGATTTAGCTGACATGGAATCCAGTGCTGTTTGGAAGTGTATGATTACCAATGTGTTCATTCATACTTACTGTTATGTAATTTTGTTTGTGATCTAAACATGGGATACTGTGTACATCCACAGCTAAAGTTTCTCTCTTTTTTTTTTTTTTTTTTTTTTGAGTCTTGGATCTTCCGATTGGTTTGATGTGGCTCACCATGAATTCCTCTCCTGTGCCAGCCTTCTTATCTCAGAGTAGCAATTGCAACTTACATCCTCAATTTTTTGTTGGATGTACTCCAATCTCTGTCTTCCTCTAAATTTTTTAGCCACTAAATCTTCCTCTAGTACCATGGAAAGTTATTCCCTGATGTCTTAACTAATATTCTATGGTTCTACTCCTTCTCCTCATTGGTGTTTTTCATACATTCTTTTCCTTGCCAACTCGAGGAGAACCTAGTCATTCCTTCCACATCAGTCCACAAATTTTCAATATTCTTCTGTAGCATTACAGCTCAAATATTTGAGTTATCTTCTGTTCTGATCTTCCCACAGTCAACATTTCACTACCATACAATGCTGTGCTCTAGACGTGCATTCTCAGAAATTTCTTTGTAAAATTATGGTCTATGTTTGATTTAGTAGACTTCTTTTTGCAAGGAATGCCCATTTTGCCACTGCTAGCCTTCATTTTATGTCCTCCTTGCCCTGCCCATCATTGTTATTTTGATACCCAGAGAGCAAACGAAATTGCTTAATTTCGTCTACTTTGTGATCCCCAATTCCAATGCTAAGTTTCTCGCTAATTTCTGCTACTTATCATTACTTTCGTGCTTCGTCTATTTACTCTCAATTCACATTCTGCACACATCATGCTGTTCATTGCATTCAACACCTCTTTTTCACTTTCACTGAGGATACCAATGTCATCAGAAAATCTTATCGCTGATATCATTACATCACAAATTTTAATCTCACTCTTGATCCTTCCATTTATTTCCCTGACTGCTTCTTCAATGCACAGATTGAACGGTAGGGGTAATAGACTACATCCCTGACTTACACTCTTTCTAATCTGAGCACTTCGTTCTTTAACTTCCAGGCTTTCTATCCTCTTGGTTCTTGTACATACTGTATACTATGTGACTTTCCCTATGGCTTATCCCTATCTTCTTCAGAATGTGGAACATGTTGCACCACTTTACATTTCCATTGTTGAACACTTTTTCTATGTCAACAAATCCTATGATGGTATCTTGCTTTTTCTTCTGGTCTTGTTTTCATTATCAACTGCACTGTTAGAACAGCTCCATTGGTGCTTTTGGCTTTCCTAAAGCCAAACTGATCTTCATGTAACAGATCCTCAATTTTATTTTCCATTCTTCTGTATATTATTCTTGTCAGAAACATGGATGCATTAAGTGTGAAGCTGATTGTGTGATATTTCTCACACTTGTCAGCTCTTGCTGTCTTCGTAATTTTATGGATGATGTTTTCCCAAAAATCTGATGGTCTCATACATTCTACACAATAACATGAAGTCATTCTGTTGACACTTCTCCCAACAACTTTGGAAATTCCAATGGAATGGTATTGATCCATTCTGCCTTACATGAGCCTAAGTCTCCCACAGCTCTTTTAAATTATGATTCTAATACTGGTTCCCCTATCTCTTCCCTGTCAACTCCTGTTTATTCTTCTATTGCATCATAAGACAAATCCTCCCCTCAAAGAAGCCTTCAATGTACTCTTGTCGCCTATCTGCTCTCCCCCCTGCATTTACATGTGGAATTACCATTCCACTCTTAACGTTGCTTTTAAGATCACTAAAGCCTACTATGGTTTTTCTATGTGCTAAGTGAGTCCTTGGGAGAACCTATTTTCCCCCCTGATGTCTTCACATTTTTCGCAGTTACATTCCTGATACCTACAGTTTTCTTTACACCTCTTGTGATTGCCTTTTTAGAGATGTCCATTATTATTCAGCTGAACTACCTACTGAGCAATTATCATCACAATGCCTATAGCCACACAAAACTCTGTGTGTATTCCTCAATACTTCCATATCCCACTTCTTTGCACATTGATTCTTCCTGACTAGTCTCTTAAACTTACACATAACCTTTGTAACTACTAAATTTTGATCTGAGTCCACACATGGGTATGCCTTACAATACAATATCTGAACTTGGGATCTCTGTCTGACCATGATGTAAACTTTTGGAAATCTTCCCATATTTCTTGGCCTTTTCCAAGTATACCTCCTCTTCTTGTGAACCCTGAACAATTTATTTGCTATTACGAGTTGAAATTTATAGCAGAATTAAATTAGTTTTTCTCCTATATTATTCCTACTACCAAGCCTGTAACCCTTTCTTCTACTTCTTTCCCTACACCTGCATTCCAGTCCTCCTTGATTATTAGATTTTCATCTCCCTTAACATACTGAATTACCTGTTCAATAGCCTCATATGCTTTGTCTATTTCTCCATCTTCTGCTTGTGACATCAGCATTTATACCCCTCTTTGACAAGGCCACTGGCAGGTCAAGGGTGAGTTCTTATACCAGAAGTCTCTGGCTCCATTGTTGATCATTTTCATTCAAAATTTAAGAAGTGACGAGGTTTGAACGTGGACTAAAGACATTAGTAGTCAAAGATCCTACTGCTAGACCATGGTTTATGTGGTGTCACCGCCAGACACCACACTTGCTAGGTGGTAGCCTTTAAATCAGCCGCGGTCCGCTAGTATACGATGGAGCCGCGTGTCGCCACTGTCAGTGATTGCAGACCGAGCGCCACCACACGGCAGGTCTAGAGAGTCTTCCTAGCACTCGCCCCAGTTGTACAGCCGACTTTACTAGAGATGGTTCACTGACAAATTATGCTCTCATTTGCCGAGACGATAGTTAGCATAGCCTTCAGCTACGTCATTTGCTACGACCTAGCAAGGCGCCATTATCAATTGCTATTTATCTTGTGATGCATGTACCGCCAGACCAATGTTCACCAATTATGAATTAAAGTTAAGTATTCCAGCAGCAACGTACCTTATTGGCTATATTAATTACATTGTCCTGTTCCAGATCTCACGCTAGCCTGCGCGGGCTTAAATGCGTGCCTTTCGGCTACCAGTCACAGCGGCTTGGCTGTCTTGCCAAGTCACAACAGTTTACCTGATCAAAATCTAAAGATTATTCAATATGGCTGCTCCTAATTTTACTGGCAGGAGAAATTTATTTTATACAATGGCCATTTTTAGATGTTATCTTTTGCTGATTAAAATGTTAGTTGAAGCAGCTTATTGTCATACTTTGGCTTATTTTGCAGTTTCTTGATGTCACATTTGAAATAATATGCTAATTATTTTATGTGTTACACATAATGCATTAGGCTTTTTTACATTATTGAAAATATCATTCATATTAGATCTATTAAGACTAGGTAACTGAACAGAAAGTACACATTTATTCATTCAAATGCTGTTAAAAGTTTCTCTAATACAAACACTGTTTTCCTTTACACATTATCATTGAAAGATTATGCAACAGAGCCATGAACATCTCACTATAGTGGTAGAATAGGCCACTCACTCTGCTTCAACCAGAAAGCTGTACTGCCATCAGTGCCATAAGAGAATATTTGAGTTTATCAATCTGTCACCTAAAAATTCTCCAATGTCACTAATTACTGGTAGAATCAAGAGTTAATTCATCACTAACTGGGACTGCACACAAACCTTTTGGATCTGTTACTATAAGTGCTGTCAGACTAACCTGAAAGTTCACTTTTACCCTTGGCTGTTTCATTGCCAAAATTTTCTTCAGCCATAAGAGTAAATCCATCTTCAAAGTACTTGTGATTTCTTACAAAAAAGAAAAGCAGGAGCTAGTAATTTTAATAATGTCATTTATTAAGAACAATCAGAGCCATTATTAGTTTTGAATTACTAGGTTCATAATTAGATAGTTGTTCAAATTTAGAATTTTATTTAGCTTGTGCTAAGCAAGAGACACTGGCTGGTTTTTGTTGGAGGGGAAGATCCTTGAGGTGGTGGTGCCGAACAGCAAAAAATGTCAAAAAAGGACTGCTATACTTTAACAAGACTTAACAATGAACTAAAACAATGTAAACAACTTTCTGAGACAACACTGAGTTAGTTTTGTGCCCCTTACATACTTAATCCTGTGCCATTGTTGGCTTTTCGTTAAGAAGTTCGTATTTTACAAAATTATAAGTAAGATTCAACATTTTTGGGAACTTGTGAGATACAGAGTGTCTACAGCCTGCAACTCGCCCCCACCCTCCCACCCCCCTCCACACACACACACACACACACAAATATTATGGCTATAACAACTTGCTGGTAGCATTTCTGTAATTATTGTGTACTGTATAATATACAATAATGACATACAACTACACACACATAAATACAAGGGTGATTCGAATGCAGACCATAAAAGTACTATAAAATTTTGAAAAGTTGTGTGATGGAGTTGGTAGTGAGCAGTAGTACTCATTGAGGTTCTGATGGTGACTGACAGGTAGCAGCGTTTAGTGGAGGTGTCAAAACCAACCAAAATTCAAAGCAATTTTGACTATTTTTTTACCATGACTGTCTCAAGAATTATGTAAAGCTTTTTTTTTAAAAAAAAATTACTGCTACCAGTCACAAACTTTGTCAACTATTGTATTACTTATTTATTTAGCAACATGTTTCGAGAGAGTACCTCATCTTCAGGCTAAATGGCATTACAAAAACAACTTTAGAATAACGTCAGACTGATGTTACATAGTCTTTTCATAAATGCTGAGGTCATCTTTGTTCTACTGGCATGGCAGTCTTGTTGTGATGTGCTGAGGTGTTTCCATTTCCATGGCTCTCTTGGTCACTTTTCACAAATTGTCACTAAAATTGCAGTAACTTGGAAACATGATCACAAACAGTTCTGTAATCACTACAAAACTGTTTGTGATTGTGTTTCCAAGTTACTGCTATGTTAGTGACAATTTGTGAACAGTGACCAAGAAAGCCACAGAAATGGAAACACCTCAATGCATCACAATGAGCCTGCCATGCCAGAAGAACAAAGATGACCACAGCATTTACAAAAAGACTATGTAACATCAGTATGACCTTATTGCAAAGTTGTTTCTGTAATGCCATTTAGCCTGAAAATGAAGTATTCCCTCTAAACATGACACTAAATAAATAAGTAATACAATAGTTGACAAAGTTCGTGACTGGTAGCAGTAATTTAAAAAAACCCTTACCACCAAAATTCATCATAGAATGACAGCACAGATCAGTGATTGAGTTTATCACTGCAGCAAGTGTCGAGTGGTGTAGGAAGTTTACAAGTGATGTAACTTCTGTGGAGGATGTCTCAAGATGAGGCCAGGCTCACTCCATTGTGGCGGACGAGACCATTGTGTTAGTGGAAGAGATTGTAAAAGAGAACAGACGCGTAATTCTGAATGAAATGGCCACAAGTTTGAAGATCAGTATTGGTTCAGCGCAAAATATTGTTCACAATGTACTGCACATCGGTAATATGTCTGCAAGATAGGTGCACTGTCAGTTTGTAACACTACAGCTCTAATGCTCTACTGATTTATTTTCCTTTTGTTTCATTTAATATTATATCGTTAAGCTTCTGTAAATATTGTTTGATTGAATCGATAACACAAAATTGTATACTCCTTTCTTTGTACAAACTTTGAGTCATGGTCTGACTCTATGCAAAGTAGTGTATCTGTAATTTAAAATCTTTGTCCCATTTGGAAGGAACAAAAACTTACTATATATAATTGTAATTTCTGTGTGAATAATTTTTTGCAGAAATGTCAATATGTGGAAATGTTCTGTTTTATTTAACGTGTTTGTTTGCTGTTATGTAAATTGCTGACCTTCACTTAGAGTTCTTAGTTAATTTGTATGTAAAAGGTGTAGTGGTTCCCCTCGGGAACGGAACTGTGTAGCGTGCGCAAATTGTGGTTGGCCTAGGTAGAAAAGGTGGAACTGATAGTCAGTCGGGGACAAGCTATGAGTTGGAGACGAGCTACGAGTCAGAGATGAGCTACGAGTCGGAGACGAGCTACGAGTCGGAGACGAGCTACGAGACGGAGACGAGCTACGAGTCCGTGCACTGCCATGTAACAGATGCATATTGTGCTGGTTCCGAGACAGGCTTTTCCTGCCGCTTTCCAATGCCTCGGAAGAATGGATAAATAGCTGGAAATATTCTGGCATTGGTATCAATCATCGCCAACAAGAAATGACAGAGTCCAGCAATTCTACCTGCAATTCCACCTAACAACATGCAGTTGCCACCACATTGCGCAATCATTACATCGGAATACTACAATGATGTATAGCGAAGGATCAGCTTAATGGATGTGTTAGTGTGCTCAAATAGAAGGTAATCTATATCTGAATTTATGTACCTACCCTGATTTTTCTCCTCATCATAACACCTCTCAGGTTCCTCTCCGTTTGAGCTAAAGTGATATCCGAGTGTCCTTACTAAAAGAACATTAAAGCCCAGTATTTTGATCATTAATGCCTCTTCAACATAGTAAAAAGAAAGTTAAAGTTAATGTGGCAAGAGAGTGAGTTAAAGTAAATGTTGTTTGCTGAAAATATTCCTATTAAAACTGCTTATTAAAGTGCTGTTGCCAACTTCAATATTAAAAGTTCTTAAGACTGAGGCTTATAAAGTAAATGATCACATGGTTGTCTGTAGTAAATTCTAAAAGGTGAGTCAGTTCCTTGCAATTTTGTCAACATTGTGTTTCGCTGTAGTAAAAGTGGGAAACTGCAATAGTAGAAAACTATATGTTCATGATTGCTAAGTGTTTGTCTCTCTTGTGTATTAGAAGTGCATATTAATAGTAATGTTATAAAGACCATTCACTTTGTGTAAGCCCTGAAAGTAATAGTATGTTTCGGTATATGTTATAATTTTGCAAATAGTTTGTGCTGCTCTAACTGTTAGCTTCAATCTTAAAACATATGCGTGTGTCAGAGTTCATTGCACTCGCGTGTGGCTAAGTCTAGGTTGTGTTTGTCCACTATAGTTACTTATATCTACTTTCTTAAACGAGAACGTTAATCTTTCTCTTGCCTAATTAGGCTGGCGACCGTTTCCCTTATTCTATAAACAGTATAGCTAGGCAAAATTTTGTTTGTTACTATTCAAATATTTACGTAATTCTGACATTCATTTCCGATAAGCCACCTCTGTTAGGAACAACACGGTCAACCTAGCAAAATTCCTCTCAGAGGGTAACACTGTTCTGTTACTTTATACCATTATTACTCCAACAAAAATAATTCTGTTTTACTAATTGCCTTCGGTTTTGAGGTTATGGTATAACAGTAGCAAACAGGAGTGTTATAAGTTGACTGCCAAGCTGAAAGACCATTGCACGTTCCATGTCAAAGGTGATGTATTCCTGGGAAAAATTGTTACCGGCGATGGGACTTGGATCCAATTCCATCAACCACAAACGAAAATGTCTAGCAAGTGCTATAGTTCACTGCCAACACCAAAAAACTTTCACACTCAACCATCTGCCAGAAAAGTCATGCTCACTCTCTTCTGGAACGCAAACAAAGTAATTGTGGATCATTAAATGGGTAGGGGAGCAATGGTAACGAGTGTAACTTATTCAGACACGCCAAAAAATCTACTTTGCCCTCCGGTCGGCAGTAAATGATGAGAACGTTTGAAAGAAAAAAAAAAGTATGAAATCTTACGGGACTTAACTGCTAAGATCATCAGTCCCTAAGCTTACACACTACTTAACCTAAATTACCCTAAGGACAAACACACACACCAATGCCCAAGGGAGGACTCTAAACTCCACCGGGACCAGCTGCACAGTCCATGACTGCAGCGCCTTAGACTACTCGGCTAATCCTGCACGGCTGAGAATGTTTGACTTTAGGAGTATTATTATATCATGACAATGCCCAATCACATACAGCCTATAATGCAGTTGAGACTATTCTGGAAATTAAATATGAATGTCTTATGCACACTTCTTATTAACCAGACCTCACTCCTAGTGACTTTTATCTGTTGAATGCACTCAAAGAAGCAATCGAAGACAGATATTTCAGAAGTGATGAAGAAGTGAAAACTGTGGTGCATGACTGGCTACACACACAACAAGAATTCTTTCATCATGGTATCTATGCACTTCTGAAGCATCGAAATAAGTGCATTCAATGTCAGGGAGACTAAGTCGAAAAAGACTTGCAAGTTTCTTTCATTGCTTCAATTAAAAATTTTATAGCACTTTACAGGTCTTCATTTGAATCAGCCTCATGTTATGATGATGAGTACTAAATTAGCATTGTTGACAGAATAAGATAACTGCAAGATTACAAGAAATAGGTTACTGCAATTAACTGGCTATTCTTTTTTAGTGTGGTACTTAATGGTAGACTGGTGCTCGAATGTGTAGCTTGTTAAGGTGAATACTGTATTTTTATATTTTAATGTAGAAAGAAGGTAGGTACAGTTCTGTTGAAAGCCTGAAATGACTAACATCATCTGTTCACTGACAAGATGATATGGTGATATTAATTTGTAATGTGTATTTCAATTTCTCAACAAAATTATGAGAATTTTTTTTTCATTGTGTGATATTTGGAGTTGGTGTTCAATGTTTTCACCCAACGTCTATTTCATATATTATTGAGACATATGGTATCAGAGTGTTCTTTAAATTGAGGCTCACTGACAAAACTTAGGAGGTTGTTCAGGGAGATTTCCTGACAAGATTGGTATAAAAGACTTGTGTTCTTCAGTGGTTTGTAACAGAATATCCCCAATTTTTTTTCTATGCAAATACCATCACAACCATGAAGCAGCAGCTCATATGCAATCACCAAAATGTAAAACGCAAAATGCCTATGTACAGATTTGAAAGTACTGTGATGTGGTGGACACTGCTGTTGGAACAGTTGACACCATGCCATGGTGCACCAGTGAACTACATATGAGTTGAATATCAGCCAACCCTTCATTAGTAGCCTATCCATAATGTTCTGTTGTCGTGAACAACAAGCATTGATGTTGCTGTAGGGCAGTGAAAGAGTGAGTGGTATGTATAGAATGTGGGTTGGAATTTCATTTGGGTGACTGTAGTTGGGAACTGAATGGACAATTGAATGAGGCTCTCCCTCTGAGTTGTAGGCTCAGCACAAATGACAAGAGAATTGCGGAACTGATGGCAAAGATTTGTGCCCTTCAGGATGAATTAGAACTTGAAGAATTTGAACTCAATAGGTCCAAAGGGTCATAAGATCATGGTAACTCATTAAAGTTAGCTCTTCAACTTAATTTGCATCTGAGCTTACAGTATCAAATTAATTTGACTTGCTATCTGAAGTATGAGGGAAGAGCCTGATCCAGCTTTAGGTGACAGAGGGCGCAGTAAACTGCCACCAAAGAAACTCAATGTAGTCAGCACTAAAAGAGAGTAAAAGAAAGGAAACTTGCAGCTAGGTAGTAGCTATGAGAGAGGTATAGGCCAGATGTTACAGGAAAAATTAGGAACAAAGCACCAGGTTGCAAGTATTGTCATTCCAACTGCTAGTCTTGACCAGGTGACGAAAGACACAGGGAATTTATGTAAATATTTTGGCAAAGAGAATCAGGTTGTTGTAGCAGGTGGAGCAGGGAACAGCCTTCTAAGGACAGTTTAAGCACAGCATTAGGGGTGATCTGGATGAAACAGGAGTAGTAACTACAGGCACAAATGTTTGAGGAGGTCCTACAGCACCATACCAAGCCCTGGATCAACACTGGTGTTAGCTATGTGAACAACGAGCCGAGAAGGCTGCTGCTAACTGAAACAAAATCTCACATGAATGCAATGCTGTTGCTACAGTTGGGAGATGTAGATGTACTAGACATGGCCTACTCCACAATAGGAGAAGGAAAGATATGTTTGCTGAGTTTCTTGCACAAAATATATGGAGGAGGGGGAGCACCATCACAAAAAGCAAGATCCCTGTGGTTGCTGCCATCAGAGAGATGCTTTTTTGGGTTAGAATTGGGATTCATGCACCCTGTTTTGAAAGAAGTCAAAATACCAGAAGAGCCCCACAAAATGATACTAATGGTCAGTCAAGTAAAGTCAGCTTATTTCATCAAAATGTTACAGGACTGAGTAATAACATAGAATAGCTTCTTACCTGTTAGGAAAATTTAGAGAGCTGAGAAAAGATAGAATTCCTGTGCCTACTTGAGCACCAAATAACCACAGGCTGGGGTAAGTTACATATAAATGATTATACTCTAGCAGCTTACTCATGCAGAATTGATATGGGTAATTAGGAGTTGTTACAGATATTACGACAGGATACACATTCGAAAAAGTTGAAACAAGTAGATTTTGTAGTGAGCAGCATGTAGAAGTGTGTGCTGTGAATTAATAATGAAAAATAGTTCACTTTCAATTGTAACTGTATCTAGACCCCCACTGGGAAATTTTGAACTGTTATGAGGAATATGGATTTCTTACTATGGTATCTTTCAGGCAGCAGCAAGAAGTTATTTGACTGTGGTGACTTAAATGACAATTTTATAATGGATTCTGACAGGGAAAATAATGGTTTACCCAGCAACAAATTCTATCTCTGATCATTATGCACAGTTAGTCAGGATAAATAACATAGTGCCCTACAGTAGGCAGAATAATTAATGTCTCCAGGATAAATGTCTCTAAGAATAGTGTACTAAAGATGACATGGGATGAAATTTATAATGAACCAAATGTTAACATAAAATTTAATGTAATCTATGATAAATTCATATTACTATTTGAAAATACCTCTTCAAAACAGATAATCAGAAACTACATTAAACAGTTGTGTACAAAAAAAAAAAAGAAAAAAACATGGATCACTGGCTGTTTTAGAGCATCTTGTGACTGGAAAAGGAAAAGTTATCGATTGACAAGAACAAGTCGAGATCCTGCAGTACTTTCACACAACAAAAAATACTCCAAATTACTAAGAAAAGTTGTTAAAAATCGACAAACATGTCAGAATCAATAATTCTGACAACAAACTTAGGGCTATATGGAATGTAGTGAAACAGGAGACAGGACAGCCAGCCCAAGAAGAGGATGTCGCTAGTGAACTGACTTGAAGATCTCTAAATGATGAGTCAATTGGTTCAAATGGCTCTGAGCACTATGGGACTTAACTTCTGAGGTCATCAGTCCCCTAGAACTTAGAACTACTTAAACCTAACCAACCTAAGGACATCACACACATCCATGCCCGAGGCAGGATTCGAACCTGCGACCACAGTGGTCGCGTGGTTCCAGACTGTAGTGCCTAGAACTGCTCAGCCACTCCAGCAGGCAAATGATGAGTCACAGTAGCAAATATCTCTAATAATAATTTTTTTTCAAAAACAGTAGAAAATATAGGGGCAAACACTTCAATTCCAGCTGTATGTTGAAAAAGCAACTCTCATAAAATTCAATCATGTGAACATATCTCCAACTTCTCCTTCTGAAATTAAGAAAATTTAACATCCTCTATATAATATAAGCTCATCTGGTTCTGATGGGATTTCCAACAGAATACCACAGATTTGTGCCCATATAATAATCCCAGTATTATTTGAAATACGGTGTATTTAAAAATTAGTTGAACAAAAGTAACTTTTAATTGTGACACAGGTAAGTATCTTACAGAAATGTTTGTTTCAGCACTGAATGCAGTATATCTTCGAATTTTATTCCCACCTAACACAGTTAGTTGCCAACATTCTCATTAGGTGAAACTCATGGAATGAATTATTTCAAGGAGTCATCATGGAATCATACAATGGACCTGAGTGTGTGCAGTGCTGTTTAGGGTTTCATGAATCCCAAATCAGCTACTACAGTTCAGAGACAATTCAGGAACAAGAGCAGCAAGTCTCCTGAAAGACCAACTGCTATTAATTCATGCAACTGTCTCACCAAACTGGCTGTGTGTCACATACAGCGCTGACTCAGGGTTGGCCAGCAGCCTCTGAAGCAGCAACTGAACAAGTCTTACATTTATAGTCCACATAAATCTGAGATGAGCATGCTTAGAATTAAATACACCCAGTGTTACAGTGTGGAAAGTATAATAGAAGTGATTTTCATCCATTCAGATCTTACCAAGCAGAACTGTTGCAAGCTTTAAGAGAAAGTGGCAAAGAAAAATGAGCTGAGTTTTGTGTACAAATGTTCAAGAAAATGCAGATTGAAGATAACTTTCTTAATAAAATTGTGTTCAGTTATGAGTCCATCCTTCCAAACCTGCAGTACAGTGAATTGGCATAACGTTCAAATATGGGGTAACAGAAGCCATATCATGAAATCAAATGTGTATGGGACTCACCTATGGTAAACATATTTTCCATGGTAAGCTGTAAGAAGATTTACAGTGCTTTCTTTTTTGCAGAGTGAACTGAAACCCATCTATCACACCTAGAAATGCCTGAAGATTATCTAATGCCTCAATTGCAAGGGCACAAAATTTATTTTCCAGCCAGATGGCATGCCACATCATCATCAATTACTTGCCTTGTACCTCTGAAGGAATGTCCCTGGATTGGACATAGTGGAACCATATCCTGGCCACCACAATCTCCTTATTTAACCCAATGAACTTCTGTACATGGGGTAACATTAAAGACAGAGTGATCGAGTGAGATGTGGCAGTGGTTAGCACTCTGGACTCACATTTGTCAGGACGACAGTTCAAACCCACGTCTGGCCACACTGATTTAGGTTTTCTGTCATTTCCCTACATCGCTTCAGAAAAATGCTGAGATGGATCCTTTGAAAGGGCACAGCTGACTTCCTTCCCCATCCTTTCATAATTCGATGAGACCAGTGACCTCACATTTGATACACTCCCCCAACCAACCAACCAACCAACCAACCAACCAACCAAAGATAATACGTTTCTTTCTCTGCTTCTTGGAAATGATGATGAACTTCAACAACATATAACACAAGCAATTGCCATAATATATCAAGACCGGCTTCAAAGGATTTGGCAGAAAACTGATTAAAGATGGAAAATTTGTTTTGTTACGAAATGTAGCTACACTGAAAATCTGTAAATAAAGCTTGAAGATTTACTGCTTTCACTGCTGTACTAAACATTTCGGTAAATTATGTACATTTTGCACAATTAGAGGTTGCTTTTGTGTAACTAACGTATAAACATTCTTGGAGTTGTTGCTGTGTCAGTTCATCGTAAAACCTTGAGCTTTCAATGATTATCTCCATCACCTTCGCTGTGAGCAAGTGTCAGTAAAAAAGCTGCTGCCATGGCCGTAATAGAACACTGATGGCTACTGATTAGTCAATAATTACATAATGCTGTTGCAGATGGTGTCAATGTCAGTGCTCCTGTATTAGTGTAAACAATGTAACAAATATATTGTCACAGAAGAATCTGAGTAGCGTCGTGGAGTAGTGGTTATGATACTAAACTGTAGCATGGAGGGTTGTGAGTTCAAAACTCACCTGGACTGTACAATTTTAATTTCTACATTCAGTTTGAGTACTTTCTAGAATTGTCCATAAATGTCAAGAATCACTGTACTGGAATGTTCTGCAGCTGTATATATACTGTCTGTGTTCTGGCGGGAGACAGTTTGCTCCATACTCTTGTATGTGCAAGTGCTGAGTAAACCTTCGTTAAGTGAAGTTAGTGTTTGTCATTCAGCCAATTACACCTTCTTCTATGTGACATTATTCTCGTGGAGGCGCCAGGTATTGGAACTTATGATAGCACACATTATCAGCAACACAGTGGCTCCCATCAGTCCATGACAGAGCCACCATTTATGAGGCGAGAAACCCAAGTTCGAGCCATATTCAACAGATCGCAATCTACCAGAGACAGAAGAAGAAGAGGACATTACAATGACAGCAACTGTGTGCCACCACATGAGACACCCTTCCAAGTTCCCTGGTGACAATGGCCAAGATCCAAACAAGTGGATGAAGGTATATGAGCATATAGCCAAATTTAACAAATGGGATGACACTGTATGTTTGGCTAACATATTTTTCTACTTGGAAGGCACCGCCAAGCAATGGTACGAGAACAACGAGGATAAGTTGAGAAGCTGGGAAGTATTCCAGGCGGAACTGCTCAAGTATTTTGGCGACACACAATGACAGAAGCGAAAGTCTGAAGATAAAATAAAGTGCAGGGCACAGCGTCCACGAGAAACTACAGTATCCTACATTCATGACATCTTGGAGCTGTGTAAAACGGTGGATCCTAGAATGAAGGAGGAAGATAAGGTTGCACATCTCAGGAAGGGTGTTGCTGAAAACATGTATCAAGCCCTAGTCCTGAAGGACGTTTTGACAGCACACGACTTCATAAAATGGTGCCAGTATATAGAAACAATTAATCAAAAAAGAATTGCAGTAAGAAGTTTGAACGGTTTCCAAATGTCATATCAATGTCTATGGTGAAGGAAGTGACTGATTTCACAAGTGTTCTTCGTCAGATAGTGAGGGAGTAAGTTCAGAAGGCACTTGGTCTGCACGGTGAGCAAAAAACCCAGAAACTTCAAGAGGTCATAAGGGAGGAAGTGGAACACACATTGAACCCAATCTCTAGTCCTTCACTTCCCTTTAAAATGGTGAAAGAGTCGAGACCCAAGCAGAGTTACACTCCTACATTGTCGCACAAGCAACCTGTTTGGACACCAAGGAAGACTGATGTCTGGAGGACCCAGGATAACCAATCAAAACGTTTCCACTGCGGATGACCAGGACATGTGGTGCACTATTGTTGAGAAGGCTGCATATATTTGATGATGTCCACACCAGAAGATAGCAGGCCGATCTTAGCCAATGCAAACTACGGGATAACGAAGATTAACAAGAAGATGCGGGTGCAGGATGACGTAGGTCACCATCACTGCAAGGTAGCCACTGGAGAGGACACTCCCCAACACACTGATCAAGGTCTCCATCGCCGTTTAGAAGCTCCAGCCAATCACCTAGCCACCGCAATCTGGAAAATAAAAGGTGCGACCTATCTTGGAGGTGAGGCCGCTGAAGAGAAAAATTCTATGCAGTTGATCACTACAAAAATGATAAGAAACTACATCGATATCCTCACATATGGCCAACCAACCCAAGCTCTTGTGGACTCTGGAGCATCATATTACGTCATTTCGGAGAAGTACCATTGCCAGTTGCAGAAAACCATATCCGTTGACAACAAAACATCTGTGCTGAAGGTGGCTAATGGGAAAAATGTAAAACCTATAGGAATATGTACCATTTGTGTTATAAGTGACCATACACAGCCTTCCTCCCCATGAACCATGGACCTTGCCGTTGGTGGGGAGGCTTGCATGCTTCAACAACACATATAGCCATACCGTACATGCATCCACAACGGAGGGGTATCTGTTGAGAGGTCAGACAAACGTGTGATTCCTGAAGAGAGGCAGCAGCCTTTTCAGTAGTTGCAGGGGCAACAGTCTGGATGGTTGACTGATCTGGCCCTGTAGCACTACCGAAAATGGCCTTGCTGTGCTGGTACTGCGAACGGCTGAAAGCAAGGGGAAACTACAGCTGTAATTTTTCCCAAGGGCATGCAGCTTTACTGTATGAATAAATGATGATGACGTCCTCTTGGGAAAAATATTCCGGAGGTAAAATAGCCCCCCATTCGGATCTCCAGGTGGGGACTACTCAGGAGGATGTCGTTATCAGCAGAAAGAAAACTGGCGTTCTATGGATCGGAGCGTGGAATGTCAGATCCCTTAATCGGGCAGGTAGGTTAGAAAATTTAAAAAGGGAAATGGATAGGTTAAAGTTAGATATAGTGGGAATTAGTGAAGTTCGGTGGCAGGAGTAACAAGACTTTTGGTCAGGTGAATACAGGGTTATAAATACAAAATCAAGTAGGGGTAATGCAGGAGTAGGTTTAATAATGAATAAAAAAATAGGAGTGCAGGTAAGCTACTACAAACAGCATAGTGAACGGATTAATGTGGCCGAGATAGACACGAAGCCCTCGCCTACTACAGTACTAAAAGTTTATATGCCAACTAGCTCTGCAGATGACGAAGAAATTGAAGACATGTATGACGAGATAAGAGAAATTATTCAAATACTGAAGGGAGATGAAAATTTAATAGTCATGGGTGGCTCGAATTCAGTAGTTGGAAAAGGAAGAGAAGGAAACGTAGTAGATGATTATGGATTGGGGGAAAGAAATGAAAGAGGAAGCCGTCTGGTAGAATTTTGCACAGATCATAACTTAATCATAGCTAACACCTGGTTCAAGAACCACAAAAGAAGGTTGTATACATGGAAGGATCCTGGAGATACTGACAGGTTTCAGATAGATTTTATAATGGTAAGACAGAGATTTAGGAACCAGGTTTTAAATTGTAAGACATTTCCAGGGGCAGATGTGGACTCTGACCACAATCTATTGGTTATGGACTGTAGATTAAAACTGAAGAAACTCCAAAAAGGTGGGAATTTAAGGAGAAGGGACCTGGAGAAACTGAGTAAACCAGAGTTTGTACAGAGTTTCAGGGAGAGCATAAGGGAACAATTGACAGGAAAGGGGGAAAGAAATACAGTAGAAGAGGAATGGGTAGCTTTGAGGAATGAAATAGTGGAGGCAGCAGAGAATCAAGTAGGTAAAAAGATGAGGGCTAGTATAAATCCTTGGGTAACAGAAGAGATACTGAATTTTATTGATGAAAGGAGAAAATACAAAAATGCAGTAAGTGAAGCAGGCAAAAAGGAATACAAATATCTCAAAAATAAGATCAACAGGAAGTGCAAAATGGCTAAGCAGGGATGGCTAGAGGACAACTGTAAGGATGTAGAGACCTATTTCACTAGGGGTAAGATAGATACTGCCTACAGGAAAATTAAAGAGCCCTTTGGAGAAAAGAGAACCACTTCCATGAATATCAAGAGTTCATATGGAAACCCAATTCTAAGCAAAGAAGGGACAGCAGAAAGGTTGAAGGAGTATATAGAGGGTCTATACAGGGGCGATGTTCTTGAGGACAATATTATGGAAATGGAAGAGGATGTAGATGAAGATGAAATGGGAGATATAATACTGCGTGAAGAGTTTGACAGAGCACTGAAAGACCCACGTCGAAACAAGGCCCCGCGCGTAGACAACATTCCATTAGAACTACTGACAGCCTTGGGAGAGCCAGTCCTGACAAAACTCTACCATCTTGTGAGCAAAATATATGAGACAGGCACAATTCCCTCAGACTTCAAGAAGAATATAATAATTCCACTCCCAAAGAAAGCAGGTGTTGACAGATGTGCAAATTACCAAACTGTCAGATTAATAAGTCACAGCTGCAAAATACTAACGCGAATTCTTTACAGACAAATAGAAAAACTGGTAGAAGCTGACCTCGGGGGAGATCAGTTTGGATTCCATAGAAATAATGGAACATGTGAGGCAATACTGACTCTACGACTTATCTTAGAAGAAAGATTTAGGAAAGTCAAACCTATGTTCCTAGCATTTGGAGACTTAGAGCAAGCTTTTGACAATGTTGACTGGAATACTCTCTTTCAAATTCTAAAGGTGGCAGTGGTAAAATACAAGGAGCAAAAGGCTATTTACAACTTGTACGGAAAGCACATGGCAGTTATAAGAGTCAAGGGACATGAAAGGGAAGCTGTGGTTGGGCAGGTGAGACAGGTTTGTAGCCTCTCCTTGATGTTATTCAATCTGTATATTGAGCAAGCAGTAAGGAAACAAAGAAAAAATTCGGAGTAGGTATTAAAATCCATGGAAAAGAAATAAAAACTTTGAGGTTTGCCGATGACATTGTAATTCTGTCAGAGACAGCAAAGGACTTGGAAGAGGAGTTGAACGGAATGGACAGTGTCTTGAAAGGTGGGTATAAGATGAACATCAACAACATCAAAAACAAGGATAATGGAATGTAGTCGAATTAAGTTGGGTGATGCTGAGGGAATTAGATTAGGAAATGAGACACATAAAGTAGTAAAGGGGTTTTGCTATTTGGGGAGCAAAATAACTGATGATGGTCGAAGTAGAAAGGATATAAAATGTAGACTGGCAATGGCAAGGAAAGCGGTTCTGAAGAAGAGAAATTTGTTAATATCGTTTACAAATTTAAGTTTCTGGAACTCGTTTCTGAAAGTATTTGTATGGAGTGTAGGCATGTATGGAAGTGAAACATGGACAATAAACAGTTTGGACAAGAAGAGAATAGAAGCTTTCGAAATTTGGTGCTACAGAAGAATGCTGACGATTAGATGGGTAGATCACATAACTAATGAGGAGGTACTGAATAGAACTGGGGAGGAGTTTGTGGCACAGCTTGACTAGAAAAAGGGATCGGTTGGTAGGACATGTTCTGAGGCATCAAGAGATCACCAATTTATTACTGGAGGGCAGTGTGGATGGTAAAAATCGTAGAGGGAGACCAAGAGATGAATACACTAAGCAGATTCAGAAGGATGAAGGCTGCAGTAGGTACTGGGAAATGAAGAAGCTTGCACAGGATAGAGTAGCATGGAGAGCTGCATCAAACCAGTCTCAGGACTGAAGACCACAACAACAACAACAACACAGCGCTTAGAATTTGTCATCTTACAAGAATGTAGTCTTGATGTCAATCTCGGATGGGACTTTTTGAAAGCTTCTCAGACAATTATAGATTGTAGTTGATTGAAGAATATGCTAGACGAGATGAGATACTGTGGACAGGAAGATGCGCATCCAAATGTGTGGACACTGTGTGTGGTGGATGAATTGACTATTCCTCTGGTCAGCACTAGAGAGGTAACTGTCATGTGTCGTGCCATGCATCAACCCATGGAATTGTAGTGGAATGTAAGTGAAGCATACCACTGGAGAATAACTACATCATCCCAGCCTCTGTTGTCTAGTTTAAGACCGGATTCATTGAATTGTGGATAGTGTACTGTCACCAAGAACTGCAGCTCCTTCCACGACGCATGTGCATAGCAAACGCTGAGCCGTTAATTTCAGAACAGCTGAGCGTCATAAAAACCTCCCATGCTGAGTCTGTGGGTGAAATTAGCGCTACCACTATGAGACAAGATCTTCTAGCTTGACTATCACCAAACCTCACCAAGGAACAACAGAACAAGCTACTTGCCATTCTCCAAGAGTTCTCTGAATGCTTCAATCCACAGGTGAAGAGCAAATTAGACAAACTGCTGGTGAAGCACTGGATTAACACTGGAGACTATCAACCAATAAACCAGAGAGCATACCGTGTGTCAGGAATGGAACATCGAATAAGTCATGACGAGAAATGATGAAGAATAACATCATTCAGTCTTCGCAGCATCCATGGTCATCACCAGTGGTCCTCGTAAGGAAGAAGGATGGCAGTTGGTGCTTTTGTGTTGATCACAGGAAGCTTAATAAGATAACTAAAAAGGAAGTTTACCCTCTTCCATGAATTGACAATACACTAGATTGTCTGAAGGAGGCTAAGTTTTTTTCAACCATGGACATGTACTCAGGATACTGGCAAATCGAAGTAGATGAGGCTGATCACAAGAAAACTGCATTCATCACCCCTGAAGGGCTGTGTGAGTTTAAGGTAATGCCATTTGGTTTGTGTAATGCACCAGCAACTTATGAATGGATGATGGATAATTTTCTACGTCACCTGAAGTGGACGATGTGTCTTTGTTATTTAGATGACATTATAGAGATATTTGATGAACATATAAAAAGAGTGAGGGCTGTGCTTAATTGTCTCCAACAAGGTGAACTGAAACTTAATCCAAGAAAGTGTCTCTTTGGAGCAAAAGAAATCAAAATACTTGGACACCTTGTGTCAAATGAAGCTGTGTGGTCAGACCCACAAAAGGTGAGAGTTATAACGGAATTTCCTATTCCTAAAAGTATTAGAGAAGTGAGAAGCTTCCTCAGATTATGTTCTTATTACGATCATTTTATTAAAGACTTTTGTATCAAATCCAGGCCACCCCAAGAGTTGTTAAAAGTGATGCTAAATTTATTTGGGGTGGTGCTCAACAATGCTGCTGTGAAAAGCTCTTACAACTGACCCTGTACTTCGTCTATATGATGAGAGAGCCGTTTGTTCTGTGCTCTTGTATGTGCAAGTGCTGAATAAACCTTCATTAAGTGAAGCTAGTGTTCATCATTCAGCTAATAAGACCTTCTTCTACGTGACAATATATACATCTTCTCTGCATCCAAAGCTTGCATTAATGGAATGCCAACATTATATAAGCTACCACGATTCAAGTTCTTCTTACACATTCTTATTTCTACAGCCTCTTTAATTACGGAATCCCAGGATGTAGGAGCCTGGGACAAAGCTTTTAACAATCACTGGCCAACCAGAAACCATCTATGTGCTATGTAAGGCCACCACAGCAGCAATTTTAACAATCACTTGCTTGTGATGAAGACAATGTCAAAAGGTCAACATTTTTTTCTGTCAAAAGGTCGAGGTTTCATCCTCATGGCAAAAGTCTGAGAATGTTTCATACAACAGCAGTGTCACAAAAGACTTATTTTCACACAGCTTTCCTCTCTGTGGGGGACATTGCATGACAGATTTTTTGAACTTGAAAAGCCATGTATGAAATATGCACAGCTGTGAATTTATCAGGATAAGGAGATCACGTTAAACATCACATAAGGCCGGCAGGAGTGAATAATGTTTCACAAAGATGAAGATCATGTTAAAGGTCACATAAGGTTGGCACGGGTGAATAATATTTTACAAAGACCAGACTGGCAATCATCAAAGAAAGGATACAACACAGAAGGTATGAATTGGATACTAACGCAACCTTTTATCATAAAACTGTCATCTCTTTCCATCTACAGTTTTCTCATCTCTCGACTGAAGTGGATCAATATGTCAATGGCAGCTCATCAAAGAGCTCACCATAGCAATACAACAGCTAAACAAACAAAGAAATCTGAGTGACTTGCAAAAAGGCAAAGATTAATGTCATCTCATGGAACAGCATGCACTGTCATCAATATATTGGACCAGAATATTGATGAAGGAGTCAATTCAGCCCTTAATAAAGGACTGAGTTCATTCCCACACCACATAATTCACCTATCATGTGGAGTGGTATAGGCAGTGTGGCATTTCTCACAAGATGAGGCCAACAAGGTAACATCCTGCATTGCAGAAAGATGAAGTCTTCTGGTACTTCTGCCTGACAAGGGAAATGCCATGCCTGTTCTTAATACCACTGAATATCACAGCAAAGCGGATCACTGTTGAAAGATAGTACACAAATGCCTGAAATGGGACCCTACTCTTTCATACATTTGAAAAGCAAAGGCGCTCCTGAAGAATTCTTGTCTGCCAGATGATGTCATAAAAAATCTTAGAGCATGAGCTCCTCGATTTCCCTGGTTGTACCGATTACCCGAGCTCCATAAGGGAAATATTTCTTTGAGGCCAATTGTTGGCACAACTGGTTCTTCTACTTACAGACTGACCAAATATTTAATTAGCTGACGACTCAAATAGTTGGCCACTGTGAATTTCACATCAAAACTCTCACTGAGAAAATTAAACAGATTAGAATTTGCACAACAGTCAGCCTGACTGTTGTCTCACTATTTAAAAAACTTTCTCTGGAGGACATAATAAAATTGTTGGCAGAGCATTTTCCTACTGAAAAGGTAAATTGTTTTGACATGTTATGATAACCACCTACTTCCTATATGATGGTAAATTTTATGAAATGATGGACATAACAGCTATGGGTTCTCTGTTGTCTCATGCAATGACCAATTTTTTATTGGCCATTTTGAGGAACAGGTATTAAATTTTTCTCCCCTTAATGCATCTTCATTTTATCATTATGCTGATGATGCATTTATGGTCTTGCCACATAGCATAGAAACTCTTGAGCACTTCATTGAACATGTAAACAGTATGCACCCCAACATCCAGTTCACTGTCAAGACAGTGAAAGAAGTAAGGCTGATATTTCTAGATGTTTTCATACAGTAAAAGTAAGAGGGCCACCTTGGCCACTGAGTGTACTGAAAGACAACACATACTGCTTTATATCTTAGGGTCCAAAGTTTTCAGTATGCAGTCAAGAAGACAGCAATTTTAAAAAATTTGGTACACAGAACAAGAACTGTTTCTCACGAAGACCACTTGGATTCGAAAATTAATCATTTGAAGTATGTGTTCTGAAACAATGGCTGTGGTTCATGTGATATGAAGGCAGTGCTCTCCAAGAAATGGGATGTGAAAATGTTGAACATTCACATGGTAAACCAGCAGTCATATTCCTTCCTTTCTGTGGTGTTACATCCAGCGAAAAGACAGAAACTTGGGAAGATGAGATATAAGACCTATTACTGTTTTCCAATCTCCTAAGAAGATACAGGAGATGCTATGCCCTGTTAAATACAGTCTCAGGATCTCTGACATTTATAACACCCCTCCTGAGTGCAGGAGCAATAACATCGGTCAGTCCATCTCAAAACTTTTCTGACTCCTGTGGAGAACATCAACAGCATATTAAAAATTGAGAACTGGAGAAATCTGCAGTTGCTGAGCACAACTCCACAAGCCAACACGAAGAAGTGTTTGACAAAATAAAAGTTTTGACTGCAGCACATACACATTGGGATTCTGTAATTAAAAAGGCTGTAGAAATAAGAATGTGAGAGAAGAACTTCAATCATGACAGCACAGATAATCTTAGCAGTGCATGGAAGCAAGTCCACAATGCAAAGCAGTAGTAGATATATTTGTCGCAATATTGATGCTACTATGGGAGCAGTGATACCCCCAGAGCAGACACTGACAGCATCTGCAATAGCATTATGTAATTACCAACCAAACAGACATCGTCTATGGACTTGATAAGGCCATTGTAGCAGCAGTTTTGACAGTCAGTCTGTAACAAAGACAATGGAGGCAATCATCAAAAGCTTGAGGTTTAACCTAGAACTGATGTCGTAAGAAGTCTGGAAGCCTTCATTCTCATAGTTAATAAACACCCTGTATGTAATGCATCACTAATGCATGGCATACGTCTTAGTCAAACACCTATTTAAGAAAGGTGACAAGAGATGTCAATAACTACCGACCTGTTTCACAGCTGACATCATTTTTCAAAATCTCAGAGTTGGTGTATTCTACAATAATACGTTACCTGAGCAGCAATAATATCCTCAAAAAGCCACATTTGGATTTAGAAACAGTTGCTCTACTGAGAATGCCATTTACATGTTCACTCCAAAAATTTAACAAGCATCAAACAAAAAAATAGCACTGGTTAGTATTTTCTGTACCTATCTAAAGCATTTGACTGTGTGAACCACAGTATTCTTCTAGATAAATTGAAGTTTTACGGGATTGATGGTCTAGCCAATGAATGGATGTCATATCTAACCAAAAGGTTGCAAGCAGGAAGTTTTACTTAGTACTTAAATCAATAGACTCTGAGGAAAATAATTCTAACTTGGCAGAAATCATGTATGGGGAGCCCCAAGGCTCAATATTATATCCACTATCTTGCATCTAATATAAAACAAGCAGAATTAATTCTTTTTGCAGGTGACACTAATAATCAGTCCATGCATACATCTGTAAACAGGACATGCTGAACAATGTTCCTCAAAGTATCACTGATTAAATTTCTGCAAATGGTCTCAGAACAAAAAAAAACAAAACAAAAAAAATATTCAGTTCTAGGGCTACTACAGCATTGACATGTGTAACACATTGTGAGGAAATAATAAATAGGGTGGAAACTTCAAAATTCTTAAGTCGTCATATTAATGAGAATTTAAACTGGAAAACTGAAAAAGTTTATCCTTGACAACTCCTATTCCCTAGAAGCACTTTTGTTACTGTTATGTGTAAAAGGGGAAGGGTAGCAATCACCAACTCACATCTGAATATTTAAAAAATCTTTTTGATGTTGAGCACGCAGCCATATTTACAAATTAATTTGTAATGTGAAAATAAAATGACTCATTTCACATCATCACAATGTACTGCGCAAAATGATCAATGGAACATGAAACTAACCATCTATCTACTTCATGATTAAAGTACACTGACATTGCCAGAAAAACCAACCTGAGACAAAGCAAAATGCAAGGTTGTGGGAGAAGAGTAGATTACCAGCAAAACATCGGGCATGAGTTAATGAGAGTGGAAAGCTATGAGCATTATGTGCGATAAAGGTGGGAGGAGATGGCATAAAATAGCCAGGTCAGAAATGAAACATATAGAAAACTAAAAGAGGATGAAGAAAGGAACAGTTACTGTGAAGAAATGCTGAGACCAAAGAAATTAACATAAATTAAGGGTCAATGGGTGGTGATAACCAAGGACATGTTGTGGCACCAGTTCCCACATGCAGAATTCTGAGAAACTGGTGTATGGGGGAAGAATCTAGATGGCATATGTTGTGAAACAGAAACCAAGGTCATAACTATCACGTTGCAGAGCATGTTCTGCAACAGTATATTGTGTGGTGTCAGTATACACACTCTGTATATGCCTATTCATCCCAACTGAAACTTCATGGTAGTCATGCCAATGTAAAAGGCCGAACAGTGTTTATATAGCAGCTGGAATACAACCTTGTCAACACGGCTATGACTGCCTTAAATCATGCCCTGAAATAAGATCCAACATTTTCCCCTTCTAGCTAGAATAGATTTTCATTACCCTCCCAGTCTCCTCAGTATCGTTGACAGACCCTATGCTCCATCTGCACCCATATCTCTACCCTACAGCTCCCACCCCCTCAACTGTTCCCACTGTAAGACTTGCCCTATGCAACTTCCTGCCACCACCTATACCAGCTTTGTGTCTGGCAAAACAAACTATCAAAAAGATAGCCCCTTGTGAAATGTCACATGTTGTATACCAGCTGCTGACAGCCCCTGTCAAATGACACATGTTGTACTCCAGCTGTTATGTAAACACTGTTTGGCCTTTTACATTGATATGACTACCACAAAGTTATCAATTAAGATAAATAGGCATAAGTGGAGAGCGTATACCGGCAACATACAACATTCTGTTGCAGAGCATGCTCTACAACATGGCAGTCATGACCTTAGTTCCTGTTTCACCATACATGCCATCTGGATTCTTCCCCTGGAGACCAATTCTAAGAACTCTGTAAGTAGAAACTGACAATATAACATGTCCTTGGTTTTCGCTACCCACCTGACCTTAATTTACATTAATTTCTTTGGTCTCAGCATTTCTTCACAGTAACTATTCCTTTCTTGAATCATTTTTAATTTTCTTTATCTTTCATTTTCTGACTTGTCTGTATTTTGCCAACCCCCTCCATCTCCGTCACATACAATGCACTTACCTTTCTGCTCTCATTAGTTCATGCACAATGTGTTGGCAGTAATTTCCATCTTGCATATGACACCATTTTCCACCTTTAAGCTCTCAGGTTGTCAAATTTTCTCTGGTGCAGTCCCTAACAATCAGTATTTCCTTCTCATCCAATCCCTGTCTCCCCTGACTGGGAGAGGAGTGTGGAGGAGGAGTGGAGGGGGGACGACTTCTGAGCAACTATTTTCAGCTCTACCCCTTTTCCTAAACCTCACCAGTCCTTTTCCTCCACCCGTCTTCCTTCCCCTTCAACCCTCTTGCCACAAGGAGTCACTGGCTCCGAAAGCTTGCAAGCTTTAATACCTTTATGCATGTGCAATCCCACTGGCACTTGGTGAGTAGATTTTTTATCTATACAATTACATTGTATTTTCAAAATAAATGTTATGATGGTTTTTGGTAAATCTCATAAAATACTACATCTCATCAATGCAGTTGCGGTGTGGCTGGCAGCAATGTGATTAAAATACTTCATTACTTTCGAGAGATGTACTGGCATGTTGGTTGGAGAAATCCTTTTCAAACACACTGCCATTTGACTGTTTTATTGTTTATTAATGTACAGCCCAGATTTTGGCCTTTTATGCCATCTTCAAGTGTTTGATTTTACAAGTATGTCTTTTTCTTTTTTCAGGACACTTAACATGTCAGACTTAAGTTGGCCATAATTTAAGCTTTGAGGTTGACATGTTAAGTGTTCTCCAATATATGTTATAGACATAAAATCAGATGCTTGAAAATGGCATAAAAGTGTGTAACCTGGGTTGTACTTAAAATAAACAACAAAACAGTCAAATGGCAGTGTGTTCCATTAAAAAGTATTGTATGACTGTCGCTTAGCAACATCAAAAACTTGCCTAAATTGTCACTGTGTGGTTATGCCAGCAGGCCATTGAAGCTGCATTAATTCTGCAGTTTAAATTTGCTCTGTATCATTTATGTTAATAATCATTACATTTAACTGAACTATTTATGAGTATAAAGCTTTTTAAATCAACAGAACATCCCTTACAAAATAGCATTCAGTATCATCTTCCAACACAATTTTTTTTTATTTTTTGTCCTGGATATCCCCATGTAATCTACATCTGATACTCTGCAAACCACATGGTAGTGCATGGCAGAGGATATGTCCCATTGTACCAGTTATTACAATTTCTTCTGTTCTCTTCATGTATGGAGCATTGGTAGAATGAGTGTTTGAATGCATCTGTGCATGCAGTAATTATTCTAATATTATCCTCATGATACCTGTTTGACTGATACACAGGAGGTTGTAGTATATCCAAGCTGATTCTTGGAACTTTGTTGATAAGACTTTCTCAAAGCAATTTATGTCTGTCTTCAAGAGGCTGCCATTTAGGTTCCTTCAGTATCTCTGTAAGACTCTTCCATGGATTAAACAAACCTGTGACCATTCATGCTGCCCTGCTCTGTACACATTCAATAGCCCAGGTTAGTCCTAATTGGTAAGGGTCCCACACACTTAAGCAATATTCTAGGATGGATCGCACACGATTTGTAAACAATCTCTTTTGTAGACTGATTGCACTTCCCCAGTTTTCTAGCAATAAACCAGTCTATAATTTGCTTTACTGATGACTGAACCTATGTGATCATTCAATTTCATATCCCTAGAAAGTGTTACAACCAGGTATTTGTGTGAGTTGGCCGATTCCAACAGTGACTCTCTGATATAGTTATAGGGTACTACTTTTTCATTTTGTGATGTGCACAATTTTACATTTTGGAGCATTTGGAGCAAGTTGCCAATCTCTGCACCATGTCAAAATCTTATCTAGATCTGACTGAATATTTATGCAGCTTCTCTCCAAATAGTACTTCATTATAAATAACTGCACCATCTACAAAAAACTGATTTAGCTAGAAATATTATCTGCAAGGTTGTTAATATACAACATGAATAGCAAGGGTCCCAACCCGCTCCCCTCAGTCTCAGCTGAAGTTACTTCTACATCTGACGATGACTCTCCAGCCAAGATAACATTCCTGTGTCCTCCCTACTAGAAAGTACTCAATACAGTCACAAATTTCACTTGATACCCATAAGATTATACCATTGACAACAAGAGACTGAAGAGCACTCAGAGTGTCAGTACAGGCAAGGAATTTAGCAGACATGACACATCTCATCTGCTCCATCACAATCAAGAGTAAGTATTCTGAATTAAATTTTCACTCTGCAGCAGAGTGTGTGCTGATACGAAACTTCCTGGCAGATTAAACCTGTGTGATGGACCAAGACTCGAACTCGGGACTGCCTTCTGTGGGCAAGTGCTCTACCAACTGAGCTACCTAAGCATGATTCACAACCTGTCCTTACAGCTTTACTTCTGCCAGTACCTGGTATCCTACCTTCCAAACTTCACAGAAGCTCTCCTGCGAAACTTGCAGAACTAGCACTCCTGGAAGGAAGGATATTGCGGAGACATGGCTTTGCCACAGCGTGGGGGAAGTTTCCAGAATGAAATTTTCACTCTGTAGCGGAGTGTGCACTGATATGAAACTTCCTGGCAGATTAAAACTCTGTGCCAGACTGAGACTCGAAATCGGGACCTTTGCCTTTCACGGGCAAGTGCTCTACTATCTGAGCTACCCAAGCATGACTCATGACCCACCTTCACAGCTTCACTTCTGCCAGTACCTCGTCCCCTACCTTCTGACATTTTACACTGTGCACCTGTAGTCCAGCTGCAATTGAATGAAAGCCTTATAAAACTGGAGCACACATGCCCTGTCCTGTCAGGATCCTTTCCCTTCACATACTTCAAGTGTGGTAACCATGAAAGCATGGAGGCAAAAACGACACTCAAAAACTAAAGTTTTTAAAAGGGAGGATGGTGTTCGACATATGCAATTCAAGTAAATTAAAATTATGATGAGAACAATTGAAATGAACACAAATAACTTCTCTGCAGAAAACATAAAACCAGTCTTTACAGCCCTCTCCTCCAGCATGTAGCAAGTATGCACAAACATACGAGATCCTCTATGCTTGGAATATAGGGAGGTGATGTGAGAGAAAAAATCTAAACATACCATCAAGCACAATATGGCTTTCTTAAACTATAGCATTTGCAAGATTTTAAAATGTTATACAACACCTGGATATGCATGTACATCTGAGACAGCAACAGTTTCCTGAGGTATGCCTTGCTACTCTATATTCCATCTATTCATCATAGAACATCCAAGACACATATTACTTTAGAGCTCATTAACATGCTAAAAATGTAGCAACTTCTAAATTCTGTTACGCGAATATACAACCTCATCAGTCATAATTTTCCATCACTTTGATATACCCTCAGAAAAATGAATACACTGCTGGGAAAAAGTAGTACACCCTTTTAGAGGTTTCCAGTTCACTCATGACTTATTGTTGCAACAGTGCATATGGATTACATGAAATTGTTGCATTTACAAATCAATAGCACAAATGGTTCTGAGGTATCATGTATAGACCCATGCTAAAACACCCATGTAATGTGGTGTTGCCTCCACAGGCAACAATACAGGTGTTGAATCTGACATCTAGTCAGTCATACAGATGGTGAATACTCTCCTGCAATATATTATGCCATATCCACGTGGCCTGTTCACATAATTCTGTATGAGTTGCTGGTTGATGAGTCACAAGTCTCATTTCTTGTTCCACTGTATCCCACATGTGCCAATCTGGAGACAAGCCCAGAGATTACACTGGCCAGGGAAGTTGCAACATGTCTTGCAGAGCATGTTGACTTTCACAGGGAGTATATTGGTGAGCATTACCCTTTTGCAAAAACACATCACATCCCCATTGAAAGAATGGCAAAAGAACAGGTCTAACAACATTCTGCATGTAATGAGCACTGATTAGCTTTCCCTCCGGAAACATAAAAAGCGAACAAGAGTTGTAGCTTGTCCCTTCCCAGGCCATGAGGCTTGGGGTGGGGATAGTGTGTCTGGGATGAATGCACTCTACAGCACAGCGATCACAAGGTCTACGTCGTACACTTGTGTGGAGGCAGAAATTGCCTTCACTGCTGAAGACCATGGCATGCCATTCAATCTGCCAAGTGATCCTCCAATGGCACCAGTCAATCCACGCACATTGATGCTGTTGTGTGAGTGACGTGTGTGTCCATAGCACAACTGCTAATAACCAGTTCACAACAGTATGTCTGGGCTTGCAAGCTGTCTTATCCGTATTGCCATAGCTGAACAATCTGCCATTGTTTCCCTTACAACAAAATGATACTGGCAGGTGCCTGTGCCATGTTGATGTCCAGAATGTTGTCTAAGGGTGTGAGACTGTCATGCGACTTCTGATACCAGCACTGTTGCTCAACTGATGCAGCACATCCAATATGTGTGGCAGTTCTCTGACAGGACCACCCCTCCAATGGGAAGGCCCCAAACTGATCCCTCTCAGGATAACAGAGTCGACTGTAGGAAGCATGAATGCATCTCTGTGGCATGGTTGCCTGCTTTCTTCACTCACCTGCACCACACTGAGCATTCTGTGAGCATACCATATTAACGGGTAAACACAAGTGTCCCACATGATGAAAACATTTTCAATGTATCTACTATCCCCCATGCAGTATATGCTATCATCACATCAAAAATGACATCATCTTTCCAAGTAGAACTTTAATTCATGTTACAAGAATATTTCCAAGGTTATTTACTCACACAATCATACAGAATCAGTCATTCAACAGCTCATAAGGATTTTGGCTCTTTATCAACTGTGTCAGTATACACAGCACCAGAATATTTGAAATTGTCATGATTTTAAATAATGTCATATAAAACTCTCAATACATGATTCATCTTTCTCCTCTTAAATATAATTTTATTTGCTATGTAAAAAAGCATGTGGCAGCAAAAAGTAATAAGAAAAATGTATGGCTTACCTCACCATCTGTTACACTCAATGGATCACACTCATCAAGACGATCATTCTCTGATGCCAAGACCTGTAGAAATTGAAGAAAATCAATACAAAAATAAAAATGTATTTAATTGACAACATAGTATCAAAGCTGTCTCTTTCCTTTTATGTTGTATATTAAACTAATCTCACTATTATTTGCTTTTAAATGTCTTATTTTGTAGTTATTATGCATGGGAAGTCAAAGATAAAATACAAACAGTTGCTTTATGATGCATCTCATCCTACTGTAGACACAAAGTTACTGACATAATTATATTGCCACAATCATGTATTGACGTAGTCTAGCCAAATACATGACAGTAAGTGACATTAGTCCCATAAATCAGCTACACAGTTTAAATAATCTGACATAAGATACTTATTAATGACACCGTGCTCCTGAATTAGGTCATAGGAAACTTTTAATCAGTCATGTTTTCGGCGCAGTCAGACTTTACATAGTTGTAGGCTGCAACCTTTTCCACATACGTTCATTATGTGAAAATGCATTGCCATACATGTGTAAGGTAAATACAAAGTGAAAAAATTGAAACATGCAATTTTTGACACATATCAGAATCTAGAAATATGTATTTGGTGGTTGTTACTGAAAAATCCTTCTCTTCTGACTGTAACAGTCTAGATTCACAATTTAAGGAAGGAAGATTGGGTTTAATGTCCCATCTACACTGAGGTCATTAGAGATGGAGCACAAACTCTGATTTTGTCAAGGACGGGGAAGGAAATCAGCTGTGCACTTTGAAAGGAACCGTCCCAGCATTTTGCCTGGAGCAATTCAGAGAAATCATGGAAAACCTAAATCTGAATGGCCAGAGGCACATTTGAACCGTCATCCTCCTGAATGTGGGTCCAGTATGCTAACCACTGCAAAACCTTGCTTAGTTTCACAGGTGAGCTGTCATGACAGAAAACTTAGTCAAAATTTTGTGGAAAGTTTAATGCTGATTTCTTAGAAAATTCAAACTGGGAAAATAATGAGCTTGAAACATTATTCTACTCTTACAATATGACGGAAGTATGCATTTTCCAAAGTATATGCAGCAAGATCTGATCCAATACAATAGATGTAATTTTCACAGACAGAGCTCAGCTGAAAAAAACTTAAAATTTGCCTCACTGTTGATGATCTATACAGAGACCATGATTGATACAAAGCAAAAATGTGTGACCCACTGTCCAAGTGACTAAATGGCAGACTACAAACCCTCAATCAGTAATTAAGATTTTTATTCTGTCACTTGCCCACTTTTATAGTCTTGCGGTAGTGTTCTCGCTGCCAGAGCATGGGGTCCTGGGTTCGATTCCTGATGGGGTCAGGGATTTTTCCCTGCCCCAAGATGACTGGGTGTTCTTGTGTCGCCCTCATCATCATCATTCATCCCCATTATGGTTGGAGGATGGCAACGGCAAACCACCTCCATTAAGACCTTGCATAGTACAGAGGTGCAGGTCTCCTGCATCATTCCCCTATGCTCTGTCAAGAAGCATGGGACTTCTTCTGTCACTTACAACTTCTATCATTACTGGAAAGTTTAGATTAGATTAGACTAATACTCATTCCATAGATTATAAATGCAGCACATTTCAATAGTGTGGAAGATGTCCGTTTAACAAAAGTATTCTTTACATAACATAATTCAATTTTTTTAAATAATTGGTAAATTACTAATTTATATCTAATAATTCATCTACTGAGCAGAAGAGACTGTCATTCAGAAATCTTTTTATTTTAAATGCAGGTTGGTTATCTGTCAGACTTTTGATGCTATTTGCTCAATGACCAAACATGTACTAAAGCTATTGTGGGTATATCTAGTTCCTTAAATAAATGTCACCAAGATGATTTTGGGTGGACTTCAGCAATTATCCTGATCACATGGTTTTGTGCAATAAACACTTTTACCTTAATGATGAATTACCCCAAAATATGACTTCACATTAAAGCAATGAATGAAAACAGACATAGTAAGCTAATTTACTGATATGTTTATCACCTAAATTTGCAATAACCTTGATAGCATAAGTACCCAAACTTGAAAGTTTCAGCCAATCATCAATGTATTTCTTCCAATTTAATATCTAGTTAATGCATGCACCCACAAGTTTTCAGTGTTCTGCCTCAGCTACATATTTCTATTCAAAGTTGGTATTTATTACTGGTGTTATGCCCTTTACTGTACAATAGTGTATATACTTTGTTTTATCAAAACTTAACGAGAATCCAATCTGCAGAGAACCACTTAATAATATTCTGAAAAACATTATTTTTACAATTTCCTCACGTAATTCTTGTTTGTTGGGTGCAATTACCATACCTGTATCATCAGCAAAAAAAGAACTATGTAGCTTTGCATATTAGTCAATATAAAATGGCAAGTAATTAACATGTATTTTTTAGAATAATAATGGACCTAATATTGAACCTTGTAGGATCCCATTCTTGATACCTCCCAAGTCTGAATAATCAGCTGATTTTTGTGCATTATGTGAATTGGTAATTTCAACCATCTGCATCCTTCCAGTTAAATAAGAATTAAATTATATCTGCACTGTCCCACTCATACCTTAATACATCAGCTGATCTAGAAGAATTCCACCATTTACACAGTCAAAAGCCTTTGAGAGATCACAAAAAATCCCTATGAGTGACATTTGGTTATTCACAGCATTTAATGTGTGTTCAGTGAAGACATACTCGTATAACCCTTTTCTGTTCGAAATCCTTTCTGAAAACCAAACTGACAGTTTGTTATAAATGTGTGAAACTACTCTTGAATACATTACTTTTTCTAGAATTTAGGATGAAACTTTTAGAAGTGATATTGGGTAGCAGAAGTCGGCATCAGACCTACCCCCATTTTTATTATTAGGTAACATGAAAAATGCCAAGCAGCTAGCTTTAGAATCCATATTAAAGTATAGAGTGACCTTTAAGTGACTGGGTAAGTCATTCAGATGTTGCACAAGGGCGTGAGAGTACTCTCTTGGTTAGTCAAAACTCGTTATGATAACATTTTTGAGACTCGAGGCTGAAATACAGAAATTTTTAAAAAATGTATGATCACTGAATTTCTTTAATGCAGAACACCCGGTCTGTTTAAGCAGACTGATAAGCCAGAACATTATGACCACTGATCTACTATCAATATAAACCTGTTCTAGCAACAACAGTGTCATCTGGTGAGGAAAAATCACTGGTCACACACAAACGGTACAAGTTGTATCAGTGGGCATGCTGTCCATGTGTAGTATGAGGAACAAGTGCCATCTATCTGAGTTTGACCGAGGGCAGATTGTGATGGCTCGGAAGCTCACCACCACCATTTTCGAAATGCACAACTTGTTGGATGTTCCAACGTGTGGTGAAACCAAGCTGAAACATGTCCAGAAGTAATGAGGTTTTGCAGCCATCCATCATTGCAGATGTTGGATGTTGCAGGCTGGGCATACTGGTAGAATGGGACATGTGGTGAACTGTGACAGAACTACCACCAACCTATCATGCTGGACAGTTAGAAGTATCTGTAAACACACAGTGCACTGAACACTCCTAAAAATGTGCCTCTGCAGCTGACAACCCATGCATATGCCAATATTAACACCACAACATTGGCAACCATGACTAAAATAGGCACATGACCATCGGCAATGGATGTAGGCACAGTGGCAGAGCATTGCTAGGTCTGATGAACCCTGATATCTTCTTCATCATGCTGATGGGAGGGCACAAATACTTCATATTCCAGCAGAAAAGCTCCTTGACACCTGTACTGTGGAATGGAGACAAGCTGGTGATGGCTTCATTATGCTTTGCGGAACATTCATGTGGGAATCTGTGGGAGCTCTTGCAAGGCACCAACATGGTCTAGGAATATAGTACACTGGTTGCAGACGTAAACCCCTTCATGACAATTGTGATTCCAACTGGCAGTTGTGTTTCCCAACAAAATTATGTGCCATGTCACAAGGCCAGGAGTGTGATGGAGTTGTACAAGGTACACAGTGATGAGTTCATATTGCTGTGCTGGTCCCCAAACTCGTCAGGTCTGAACCCAACTGAAAATATCTAGGACGTGATTGAACATGACATCAAAGGTCATCATCCCCCTGCCCGGAATTTACGCGAATTAGGTAACTTGTGTGTTCAGATGTGATGCCAGCTCCCTCCGGCAACCTACCAAGGCCTCAATGCTTCCATGCCGTGACACATACCTGCTGTTATACATGGCAAAGGTGGACATACTGGCTATTAGTTATTTCTGAGTCATCAGTCTTCTGACATGTTTGATGCAACCCACGACAAATTCCTGTCCTGCGCCTCTCAGAGTAGCAACTCCAACCTACAATCTCAATTACTTGCTGGATGTACTCCAGTCTCTGTCTTCTATAGTTATTGCCATCTACAGTTGTAGTAACATGGAAGTCATTTTTTGATGTCTTAACAGATGTCCTATCATCTTGCCCCTCTTCTCGTTCATGTTTTCCACATATTCCTTTTCTCTTCAATTCTATGCAGAACCTTCTACTTCCTTACCTTATCAGTCCACCAAATTTTCAACTTTCGTCAGTAGTACCACATCTCAAATGCTTCAAATGTCTTCTGTTCTGGTTTTCCCACAGTCAATGTTTCATTACCATACAATGCTATGCTCCAAACATATGTTCTCAGAAATTTCTTCCACAAATTTGATACTAGTAGATTTCTCTTGGCCAGGAAAGCCCTTTTAGCCAGTGCTAATCTGCTTTTGATGTCCTCGTTACTCCATCCATCATTGGTTGTTTTGCTGCCTAGGTAGTAGAATTCCTTACCTTCATCTACTTTGTGACCGTCAAGCCTGAGGTTAAGTTTCTCGCTGTTCTCATTTCTGCTGCTTCTCATTACGTCTTTCTTCAATTTACTCTCAATTCATATTCGTACTTATTAGACTGTTCATTCCATTCAGCAGATCATTTAATTCTTCCTCACTTTCACTTAGGATACCAATGTCATCAGTGAATCATGTCATTGATACCCTTTCACCTTGGGTGTTAATTCCACTCTCGAACCATTCTTTTATTTCAATCACTGCTTCTTCAATGTACAGATTGAGCAGTAAGGGCGAAAATCTAAATCCCTGTCTTCCACCCTTTTTAATTGAAGCACTTCATTCTTGGCCATCCACTCTTATTATTCTCTCTTGGCTCTTGTGCATACTGTATATCACCCATCTATATAGAATTTAGAATATCTTGCATCATTTTTTCTGGGTCAACAAATCCTATGAACATGTCTTGATTTTTCTTTAGTCTTGCTTTCATTATCAATGGCAATGTCAGAATTGCTTCTTGGTGCCATCACCTTTCCTAACGCCAAACTGATCATCATCCAACACATCCTCAATTTTCTTTTCCATTCTTCTATATATTACACGTCAGCAACTTGGATGCATGAGCTGTCAAGCTGATTGTACGATAATTCTTGCAGTCTTCGGAATTGTGTGGGTGATATTTTTCCAACATCAGGTGGTGTGTCACCAGACACGTACATTCTACACACCAATGTGAATTAGTCCCTTTGTTGCCACTTCACCCAATTATTTTAGAAATCCTGATGGAATGTTAACTATCCCTTCTGCCTTATCTGGTCTCAAGACCACCAAATCTCTCTTAAATTCTGATTCTAACACTGGATGCCCTCTCTCTTCTAAATTGAGTCCTCTCTCTCTTCTTCTATCACATCAGACAAATCTTTGTCAGTAGTACTTGCCCCACAGAGGTCTTCAATGTACCCTTTCCACCTACTCACTCTCTCCCCTGCATTTACCAGTCGAATTCCCATTCCACTCTTACTGTTACCACCCTTGCTTTTAATTTCACCGAATGTTAGTTTGACTTTCCTATATTCTAAATGTAAATGTCGTGTGACTAGGGCCTCCCATCGGGTAGACCGTTTGCCAGGTGCATGTCTATCGATTTGACGCCACTTCAGCGACTTGTGCATCAATTCCTATATGCTGAGCCAGTCCTTCTGATAATCACTTCTTTTTCGATTTCTTCAGATCTCTCATTCGGTCATTTCATGTTAGCTTCCCTGAACTTCCCATTTTTCTCATTTCTCAGCTACTTTTATTTCTGTATTCCTGAATTTCCCTGTTCATTTTTGTACTTCCTTCTTTCACCGACCATCTGATGTAGTATTCTGTTACCCATGGTTTCTTTGCAGTTACCTTTTTTATACCTGTGTTTTCATTCCAACTCCTGTGACTGCCCTCTTTAGAGATGTACATTCCTCTTCACCTGTACTGCCTACTGTTCTATTACTTATTGCTGTATCTATAGCCTTAGGGAACTTCAAGTGTACCTCGTCTTTCCTTATCACTTCCGTGTCCCACTTCTTTGCTTACTGTTTCTTCCCCAATTTCTTAAACTTCAGCCTACTCTTCATCACTACTGGATTGTGATCTGAGTCTCTACCTGCTTGTGTGTAGGCCTTATAATCCAGTATCTGATTTCAGAATCTCTGTCTGAGCATGATGTAAACTGAAATCTTCCCATATCACCCAGCCTTTACCAAGTATACCTCCTCCTCTTGTGATTCTTGAAAAAATTATTCGCTATTACTAGATGAAGTCTATTACAGAACTCAATTAGTCTTTCTCCTCCCTCATTCTTTGCCCAAGCCCATATTCTCCAGTAACCGTTTCTTGTACTTCTCCCCTAGAACTGCATTCCAGTCCCCCATGACTATTAGATTTTGATCTCCATTTATGTACCGTATTGCCCTTTCAATAACCTCGTACACTTTTTGTATCTCTTCACCTTCAGCTTACGACATCAACATGTATAACTGAACTATCATTGTCGGTGTAGGTTTCCTATTGATTCTGGTAAGAACAACCATATCACAGTAAGACACTCTCTGCACTACCTTCCTATTCATAATGAGTCCTGCTCCCATTATACCATTTTTTGCTGCTGTTAATATTAGCCTTTATTCATCTGACTAGAGAACTTTGTATTCTTTTCATTTCACTTCACTGACCCCTACTATGTATAGATTGAGTCTTTGCATTTCCCTTTCTGAGATTTTCTAGTTTAAAAGGCTTCTGACATTCCACACCTCGACTCATAGAACTTTATCCTTTTGTTGGTTATGCAATCTCTTCCTCACTGTCAACTCCACTTTGGCAGTCACCTCCTGGAGATCCAACTCGGGGACCATTCTGCAATCTTTTGCCAGTGGACAGATAAACATGACACTTTTTTCAATTACAGGCTTCATATCCTGGCGATACACGAATTTGTATTTAATGCCATAGTTTTCATTGCCTTCTGCATCCTCATGCTGTTACTCATTGCTCATTCTTCTGTCTTTGAGGACAGTTGCCCACCCCAAGGACAAGAGAGTGCTTTGAACCTCTGTCTGCTCCTCCACCCTCTTTGACAAGGCCATTGACAGAATGAAGCTATTAATAATGTTCTGGCTGATCAGTGTATGATCACATTTAATAACTTTTCCACTCTGGAAAATACGACACAACCACACATATAAAGAAAGATGATGAGACTTACCAAACAAAAGCGCTGGAAGGTCGATAGACACACAAACATACACACAAAATTCAAGCTATCGCAACAAACGGTTGCTTCGTCAGGAAAGAGGGAAGGAGAGGAAAAGACGAAAGCATGTGGGTTTTAAGGGAGAGGGTAAGGAGTCATTCCAATCCCAGGGACGGAAAGACTTACCTTAGGGGGAAAAAAGGACAGGTATACACTCGCACACACACACACACACACACACACACACACACACACATATCCATCCGCATATACACAGACACAAGCAGACATTTGTAAAGGCAAAGAGTTTGGGCAGAGATGTCAGTTGAGGCGGAAGTACAGAGGCAAAGATGTTGTTGAAAGACAGGTGAGGTATGAGTGGCGGCAAATTGAAATTAGCGGAGATTGAGGCCTGGCTGATAGCGAGAAGAGAGGATATGCTGAAGGGCAAGTTCCCATCTCCGCAGTTCTGACAGGTTGGTGTTAGCAGGATCAACATAGCCCATCTCTAACCAACCCTTTTTCGCCTTTTTTCAAACCAGATCTCCATTTGTTTTCTAGTTCACCTTCATCTCTACCCATATATTTTTATATTTATTTTCATTTGCATTTCAAAAAACCCTCATGTTACACTTTCCACCTTCTAGTACCATGTCACCCTCACAACACCTCCACAACGACCCCATTAAGTTTTATTTACATTCCCTCCGCAAACATGCCTTCGCCCTAGCCAGATTACACTCCCATATTTTATTTTCTCAGGCTTGTCTGATATTTGGCATCACCCCCAAAGGCCTCACACTTAAAGTTCCTATCTCTGGCTGCAACCCTTCTTTCCATCAGTCCCTATACCAGTTCCAGACTGAACAATCCATTGCCCTCACCCACCTAATCCTTCACCTACCCATCCACTCAGCCAATCAACACACCCGTCAACTCCTATCCTTAATAAAAGTCCTCAATCTTTCCTCTCCCACATCCATACCAGCTGTTCAGAGCATCCTCCTACAGGCCAACCGCAAATTAGAACAGCATGCCACCCTCCACCTTAAAAAACTATCCAATCTCCTGGTTTCCCACCTCCGGAAAGGCAATTCACTCACCCCTCACAACCTTTCCAGCAAACCTCAACCTCCTCTCATTGCACACAAACCCAGTCTCTCCCACCTACTCAATCTCCCACTTCCAGCTCCACTCCCTCCAAACCTCAAAATTCCAATCAACACAATTTGGAACCACAACACCCCAATTCAGTAATTAACCTTTCCTCCAAACCTCTCTCCCAATCTGAAACCTCTTTCCTATCCAAAGGCCTCACCTTCAGCCCCACTCCCAGATTTAACCAAACAGCCCTCGTCAAAGATTTACTGTCCTACACCCGTACTCTCTGCTGGAAATATCACTTTGCCACGAAGAAAAATGATCCTAATACTACTCCTAATGATCCAACTCCCCAAGACACTATCAAAATTGAACCCTGCCTGGAACAGTTCTGTCACAGCGGGACCCACCTCCTCTTCCTCAAAATAACCCTCTCCTAACCTTCCAGGAATTTCTGACTTCCAGCCTTGCCTTTCAATCCTTCTTAAAAAACCTTAATCCTACTCCCAACATCACCACTGCTGAAGCCCAGGCTATCCGTGATCTGAAGGCTGACCAATCCATCGTCATTCTTCCGGCGGACAAGGGTTCCAAGACTGTGGTACTTGATCGTCGGGAGTATGTGGCTGAGGGACTGTGTCAGCTTTCAGACAACACTACTTACAAAGTTTGCCAAGGTAATCCCATTCCTGATGTCCAGGCGGAACTTCAAGGAATCCTCAGAACCTTACGCCCCCTACAAAACCTATCACCTGACTCCACCAACCTCCTGACCCCACCAACACCCCGCACCCCTACCTTCTCCCTACTTCCCAAAATTCACAAACGCAATCATCCCGGCAGTCCCATTGTAGCTGGTTACCAAGCCCCCACAGAACGCATCTCTGTCTACGTAGATCAACACCTTCAACCCATTACATGCAGTCTCCCATCCTTCATCAAAGACACCAACTACTTTCTCGAACGCCTGGAATCCCTACCCAGTCTGTTACCCCCGGACACCATCCTTGTAACCATTGATGCCACTTCCTTATACACAAATATTCTGCATGTCCAGGGCCTCACTGCGATGGAGCTCTTCCTTTCACGCCGATCACCTGCCACCCTACCTAAAACCTCTTTCCTCATTACCTTAGCCAGCTTCATCCTGACCCACAACTTCTTCACTTTCGAAAGCCAGACATACCAACAATTAAAGGGAACAGCCATGGGTACCAGGATGGCCCCCTCGTACGCCAACCTATTCATGGGTCGCTTAGAGGAAGCCTTCTTGGTTACCCAGGCCTGCCAACCCAAAGTTTGGTACAGATTTATTGATGACATTTTCATGATCTGGACTCACAGTGAAGAAGAACTCCAGAATTTCCTCTCCAACTTCAACTCCTTTGGTTCCAACAGATTCACCTAGTCCTACTCTAAATCCCATGCCATTCCCTTGACGTTGACCTCCACCTGTCCAATGGCCAGCTTCACACGTCCATCCACATCAAACCCACCAACAAGCAACAGTACCTCCATTATGACAGCTGCCACCTGTTCCACATCAAACGGTCCCTTCCCTACAGCCTAGGTCTTCGTGGCAAACAAATCTGCTCCAGTCCGGAATCCTTGAACCATTACACCAACAACCTGAAAACAGCTTTTGCATCCCGTAACTACCCTTCTGACCTGGTACAGAAGCAAATAACCAGAGCCACTTCCTCATCTCCTCAAACCTGGAACCTCCCACAGAAGAAACCCAAAAGTGCCCCACTTGTGACAGGATACTTTCCAGGACTGGATCAGATTCTGAATGTGGATCTCCAGCAGGGATACGACTTCCTCAAATCCTGTCCTGAAATGAGATCCATCCTTCATGAAATCCTCCCCACTCCACCTAGAGTGTCTTTCCACTGTCCACCTAACCTTCGTAACCTCTTAGTTCATCCCTATGAAATCCCCAAACCACCTCCCCTACCCTCTGGCTCCTACCCTTGTAACCGCCCCCGGTGTAAAACCTGTCCCATGCACCCTCCCACCACCACCTACTCCAGTCCTGTAACCCGGAAGGTGTACACGATCAAAGGGAGAGCCACGTGTGAAAGCACCGACGTGATTTACCAACTGACCTGCCTACACTGTGAAGCGTTCTATGTGGGAATGACCAGCAACAAACTGTCCATTCGCATGAATGGACACAGGCAGACAGTGTTTGTTGGTAATGAGGATCACCCTGTGGCTAAACATGCCTTGGTGCACGGCCAGCACATCTTGGCACAGTGTTACACCGTCCGGGTTATCTGGATACTTCCCACTAACACCAACCTGTCAGAACTCCGGAGATGGGAACTTGGCCTTCAGCATATCCTCTCTTCTCGCTATCAGCCAGGCCTCAATCTCTGCTAATTTCTAATTTCAATTTGCCGCCACTCATACCTCACCTGTCTTTCAACAACATCTTTGCCTCTGTACTTCCGCCTCGACTGACATCTCTGCCCAAACTCTTTGCCTTTACAAATGTCTGCTTGTGTCTGTGTATATGCGGATGGATATGTGTGTGTGTGCGCGAGTGTATACCTGTCCTTCTTTCCCCCAAGGGTAAGTCTTTCCGTTCCCGGGATTGGAATAACTCCTTACCCTCTCCCTTAAAACCCACATCCTTTCGTCTTTCCCTCTCCTTCCCTCTTTCGTGACGAAGCAACCGTTTGTTGCGAAAGCTTGAATTTTGTGTGTATGTTGGTGTGTCTATCGAACTGCCAGCGCTTTTGTTTGGTAAGTCTCATCATCTTTCTTTTTAGATATATTTTTCCCATGTGGAATGTTTCTCTCTCTCTCTCTCTCTCTCTCTCTCTCTCTCTCTCTCTCTATATATATATATATATATATATATATATATATATATATATATATATATATATATATATAGCTCTGTATTAATTCCAGCACTGACAGTTTGCAAATAAGTTAACCAAAGTGCAATAATACAAGAATGCTGGAAAATTGTTAACAGCTAATCTATGCTTAACTCACTGTGAGGCATCATTTACGTTCCATAATTGGCTAATGACATATTTTTACTCCACATGCAATGCACCTATAAAGTGAATGCTTACAAAGTCCTCAGTTTCTTCTGCTTCCAAATTTAGTTCCAGATACTCCCCAACAGAATCAGTGGACCCTGACCTTACCAATGGATCTTCAAGATACTGAAAAAAGAAAACAAAATCGAAATGAAAACTGTTTATACACTTACATGTACATATAACGTGGTGTTCAACAAGTACTTTATATATATATATATATATATATATATATATATATATATATATATATATAAAAAGGAAGATGATGAGACTTACCAAACAAAAGCGCTGGCAGGTCGAAAGACACACAAACAAACACAAACATACACACAAAATTCTAGCTTTTGCAACCAACGGTTGCCTCGTCAGGAAAGAGGGAAGGAGAGGGAAAGACAAAAGGATTTGGCTTTTAAGGGAGAGGGTAAGGAGTCATTCCAATCCCGGGAGCGGAAAGACTTACCTTAGGGGGAAAAAAGGACAGGTATACACTCGCGCACACACACACACATATCCATCCGCATATACACAGACACAAGCAGACATTTGTAAAGGCAAAGAGTTTGGGCAGAGATGTCAGTCGGGGCGGAAGTGTAGAGGCAAAGATGATGATGAAAGACAGGTGAGGTATGAGCGGCGGTAAATTGAAATTAGAAATTAGCGGAGATTGAGGCCTGGCGGATAGCGAGAAGAGAGGATATGCTGAAGGGCAAGTTCCCATCTCCGGAGTTCTGACAGGTTGGTGTTAGTGGGAAGTATCCAGATAGCCCGGACGGTGTAACACTGTGCCAAGATGTGCTGGCTGTGCACCAAGGCATGTTTAGCCACAGGGTGATCCTCATTACCAACAAACACTGTCTGCCTGTGTCCATTCATGCGAATGGACAGTTTGTTGCTGGTCATTCCCACATAGAACGCTTCACAGTGTAGGCAGGTCAGTTGGTAAATCACGTGGGTGCTTTCACACGTGGCTCTGCCTTTGATCGTGTACACCTTCCGGGTTACAGGACTGGAATAGGTGGTGGTGGGAGGGTGCATGGGACAGGTTTTACAATGGGGGCGGTTACAGGGGTAGGAGCCAGAGGGTAGGGAAGGTGGTTTGGCACAGTGTTACACCGTGCGGTCTTTCTGGATACTTCCCACTAACACCAACCTGTCAGAACTCCGGAGATGGGAACTTGCCCTTCAGCATATCCTCTCTACTCGCTATCCGCCAGGCCTCAATCTCCGCTAATTTCTAATTTCAATTTGCCGCCGCTCATACCTCACCTGTCTTTCATCATCATTTTTGCCTCTACACTTTCGCCCCGACTGACGTCTCTGCCCAAACTCTTTGCCTTTACAAATGTCTGCTTGTGTCTGTGTATATGCGGATGGATATATGTGTGTGTGTGTGTGTGTGTGTGTGTGTGTGTGTGTGTGCGTGTGCGAGTGTATACCTGTCCTTTTTTCCCCCTAAGGTAAGTCTTTCCGCTCCCGGGATTGGAATGACTCTTTACCCTCTCCCTTAAAACCCAAATCCTTTTGTCTTTCCCTCTCCTTCCCTCTTTCCTGACGAGGCAACCGTTGGTTGCGAAAGCTAGAATTTTGTGTGTATGTTTGTGTGTCTTTCGACCTGCCAGCGCTTTTGTTTGGTAAGTCTCATCATCTTTCTTTTTAGATATATTTTTCCCACGTGGAATGTTTCCCTCTATTATATTCATATCATTAATTTGAACCCAACAATCACGTTTGTTATTGTTACTGTTTTTGTCACTGTTACATTTCGTAGTCTTTTCTGTCGTCTTATTTCCTCCTTCTGTTTTTGCCAGCAGTTTCACTTTCTATTCACCTTCTCCTTTTTTACCGTTATCCAGTATACAATTTTATCCCGCCGATTTATACTCAATAATACGTAATAATACGTAACCCACTTCCAAACCATAACCAAAAATTTGTTTCCGCTTTCAACACTACCGCTGCTATAAAATCCACCGTTTCCAGTTCACAAACAGTTCCTTTCAGCTATAAAACAACCTTTTCGTCTAGTTTTAATAACTTTTGCTTTATTTCCATTTCCGTTTTTCTCACATCACCGATCATTTTTAGCCGCTTCCCACTGGTTTTAACGTCATTATTTCTTCATCAGACAATTGTTAGCTTCATTTCCATAATCTGCCACCACCAAACCACTCCTTTTAATACATCCTCACGTACTTTTTTCGAAATTTTCCCGTATTTCTCCACCCTTTAACGTGTTTTGGCGGCAACACAACCACCTAACCTTTATGCACATCATTATCTACCTACACATGTTCACCACAGGATCAACATAGCACAGCTCACCAACCCTTTTTCGCCTTTTTTCACACCAGATCTCTATTTGCTTTCTAGTTTTACCTTTATCTCTCCCCATATATTTATTTTCATTTTCATTTCAGCCTCGTGTTCCACTTTCCACCTTCTAGCACCATGTCACCCTCACAACACCTCCACAACGACCCCATTAAGTTTTATTTACATTCCCTCCGCAAACATGCCTTCGCCCTAGCCAGATTACACTCCCATATTTTATTTTCTCAGGCTTGTCTCACATTTGGCATCACCCCCAAAGGCCTCACACTTAAAGTTCCCATCTCTGGCTGCAACCCTTCTTTCCATCAGTCCCTATACCAGTTCCAAACCGAACAATCCATTGCCCTCACCCACCTAATCCTTCACCTACACATCCACTCAGCCAATCAACACACCCATCATCTCCTATCCTTAATAAAAGTCCTCAATCTTTCCTCTCCCACATCCACACCGGTTGTCCAGAACATCCTCCTACAGGCCAACCGCAAATTAGAACAGCATGCTACCCTCTACCTTAAAAAACTATCCAATCTCTGGTTTCCCACCTCCGGAAATGCAACTCACTCACCCTTCACAACCTTTCCAGCAAACCTCAACCTCCTCTCATTGCACACAAACCCAGTCTCTCCCATCTACTCAATCTCCCACTTCCAGCTCCACTCCCTCCAAAACCTCAAAATTCCAATCCACACAATCTGGAACCACAACACCCCAATTCAGTAGTTAACCTTTCCTCCAAACCTCTCTCCCAATCTGAAACCTCTGTCCTACCCAAAGGCCTCACCTTCAGCCACACTCCCAGATTTAACCAAACAGCCCTCGTCAAAGATTTACTGTCCTACACCCGTACTCTCTGCTGGGAATATCACTTTGCCACGAAGAAAAATGATCCTAATCCTACTCCTAATGATCCAACTCCCCAAGACTCTATCCAAATTGAACCATGCCTGGAACAGTTCCGTCCTCCGTCACAGCGGGACCCACCTCCTCTTCCTCAAAATCACCCTCTCCTAACCTTCCAGGAATTTCTGACCTCCAGCCTTGCCTTTCAATCCTTTTTAAAAAACCTTAATCCTACTCCCAACATCACCACTGCTGAAGCTCAGGCTATCCGTGATCTGAAGGCTGACCAATCCATCGTCATTCTTCCGGCGGACAAGGGTTCCACGACTGTGGTACTTGATCGTCGGGAGTATGTGGCTGAGGGACTGCGTCAGCTTTCAGACAACACTACTTACAAAGTTTGCCAAGGTAATCCCATTCCTGATGTCCAGGCGGAGCTTCAAGGAATCCTCAGAACCTTAGGCCCCCTACAAAACCTTTCACCTGACTCCATCAACCTCCTGACCCCACCAACACCCCGCACCCCTACCTTCTACCTTCTTCCCAAAATTCACAAACCCAATCATCCTGGCCGTCCCATTGTAGCTGGTTACCAAGCCCCCACAGAACGCATCTCTGCCTACGTAGATCAACACCATCAACCCATTACATGCAGTCTCCCATCCTTCATCAAAGACACCAACCACTTTCTCGAACGCCTGGAATCCTTACCCAGTCTGTTACCCCCGGGAACCATCCTTGTAACCATTGATGCCACTTCCTTATACACAAATATTCCGCATGTCCAGGGCCTCGCTGCGATGGAGCATTTCCTTTCACGCCGATCACCTGCCGCCCTACCTAAAACCTCTTTCCTCATTACCTTAGCCAGCTTCATCCTGACCCACAACTTCTTCACTTTCGAAAGCCAGACATACCAACAATTAAAGGGAACAGCCATGGGTACCAGGATGGCCCCCTCGTACGCCAACCTATTCATGGGTCGCTTAGAGGAAGCCTTCTTGGTTACCCAGGCCTGCCAACCCAAAGTTTGGTACAGATTTATTGATGACATTTTCATGATCTGGACTCACAGTGAAGAAGAACTCCAGAATTTCCTCTCCAACCTCAACTCCTTTGGTTCCATCAGGTTCACCTGGTCATACTCTAAATCCCATGCCACTTTCCTTGACGTTGACCTCCACCTGTCTAATGGCCAGCTTCACACGTCCGTCCACATCAAACCCACCAACAAGCAACAGTACCTCCATTATGACAGCTGCCACCCATTCCACATCAAACGGTCCCTTCCCTACAACCTAGGTCTTCGTGGCAAACGAATCTGCTCCATTCCGAAATCCTTGAACCATTACACCAACAACCTGAAAACAACTTTTGTATCCCGTAACTACCCTCCCGACCTGGTACAGAAGCAAATAACCAGAGCCACTTCCTCATCTCCTCAAACCTGGAACCTCCCACAGAAGAACCCCAAAAGTGCCCCACTTGTGACAGGATACTTTCCGGGACTGGATCAGATTCTGAATGTGGATCTCCAGCAGGGATACGACTTCCTCAAATCCTGCCCTGAAATGAGATCCATCCTTCATGAAATCCTCTCCACTCCACCAAGAGTGTCTTTCCGCTGTCCACCTAACCTTCGTAACCTCTTAGTTCATCCCTATGAAATCCCCAAACCACCTTCCCTACCCTCTGGCTCCTACCCCTGTAACCACCCCCGGTGTAAAACCTGTCCCATGCACCCTCCCACCACCACCTACTCAAGTCCTGTAACCTGGAAGGTGTACACGATCAAAGGCAGAGCCACATGTGAAAGCACCCACGTGATTTACCAACTGACCTGCCTACACTGTGAAGCGTTCTACGTGGGGATGACCAGCAACAAACTGTCCATTCGCATGAATGGACACAGGCAGACAGTGTTTGTTGGTAATGAGGATCACCCTGTGGCTAAACATGCCTTGGTGCACGGCCAGCACATCTTGGCACAGTGTTACACCGTCCGGGCTATCTGGATACTGCCCACTAACACCAACCTGTCAGAACTCCAGAGATGGGAACTTGCCCTTCAGCATATCCTCTCTTCTCGCTATCCGCCAGGCCTCAATCTCGCTAATTTCTAATTTCAATTTGCTGCCGCTCATACCTCACCTGTCTTTCATCATCATCTTTGCCTCTACACTTCCGCCCCGACTGACATCTCTGCCCAAACTCTTTGCCTTTACAAATGTCTGCTTGTGTCTGTGTATATGCGGATGGATATGTGTGTGTGTGTGTGCGAGTGTATACCTGTCCTTTTTTCCCCCTAAGGTAAGTCTTTCCGCTCCCGGGATTGGAATGACTCCTTACCCTCTCCCTTAAAACCCAAATCCTTTTGTCTTTCCCTCTCCTTCCCTCTTTCCTGACGAGGCAACCGTTGGTTGCGAAAGCTAGAATTTTGTGTGTATGTTTGTGTTTGTTTGTGTGTCTATCGACCTGCCAGCGCTTTTGTTTGGTAAGTCTCATCATCTTTCTTTTTAGATATATTTTTCCCACGTGGAATGTTTCCCTCTATTATATATATATATATATATATATATATATATATATATATATATATATATATATATATATAATGTCTTTTCAGAGATTTTCATCTACAATTCACAAGGAAACTTAATTAAGTCAATTTGTTCCCCAATTATTTACTATCATATATCTACATGACGTGACCCACATATTACACATGGGTCTTTGCTGAGAACCAGTTGTTTTACTTACATAACTTACTTCATGGCATTTTTATGTCCTTCGCTTTATATTCTGGTGCATATCCTGCCTTCAGTAACAGTGTTATCGATGTTCCATCTGGTCATTTTTCTGTAAAGACTTCATTCAAGCGTTACTTCTAGAGGTCCTCTACTAGGTGCATTTCCTTGGGCATTCTCATTCTTAGGAGTTTTGGTTTGACTTTGTTCAGACATGCATATCAGTTGCCCAGCCCACTTAAGTGTCTTATACTTAATTACTGTAGAACAATATGTTTTCATGGCATTTCTCGCAATTTGTGGTAATTGGTTCTTCTTTCACATTGATCAATATTTATCTTACAAAGATCATCATCAAGATTCTATGTTGGCGAGGTAACAGTCGTCATCACCTGCCTTGGCCATACAGAAACTTTCAGCTGCATGTATCACCACTCAAATCATAACTGGATCATTATCTAGATTTTAAGGTTTTTAGAGATAGTGTGCAAAATTCCTATCTTTTTATAACAAATTATACTAGTGGTTGATCAAAAATGTTCTCTTTTATATTCATGTCGAAGCTGGGGTTTTCAGGCGTGCTACTTTTACATCTAATACGTAATTTCTCCCCCTTAATACCTTGACTGCTACACGCAAGACTTAACAGCTACCCCTTGGATGCTTTAATATCACTTGTCTAGCCGTAGGATGACTGCTGAATCCTGCCAATGATTTCACAATTAGTTACTTGCTGTCTGTGAATGTCATGATTATTAACAGTAGCTGTTTTATCACTACGACAAATGTGGCATAGCAACACACAGTTTTGCATGAACAGTAGTTCAGCCTCTGCAGATGCCCAGGTGGCTGGTTGTTGCACAAAGCAATGCATCATCTGGCATAATGAAGCATGCACAAATATAGCATGAAGCTGAACCACACATCAGACTGTGATTCCACTTTTTTTCGTTTAGTTGTGAATTCACCATACAAAATTAAAGTAAACAGCTTTGAAAATATGAGTGGAGTCGGTTGAAAGTGTCCAGGAAGTATGAATCTTAAATTTAGGAACGATCAAGAATGCCTGAGAGTGTGAAATAATGTCATGCAATAATGGAGGACGTAATGTAACAGGAAATTAATGAAAAGGTGTGTAAACACCTGGTAATTACATTGGAGAAGGAATGCCATTATACTGGTCCAAAAAACAAAGAATGGTATAATTATTAGAAGTTCATCTGGAAACATTTTGTCAATTTGACATAAATTCCATTTGCTAGATATGATTTATCTATTAGCGAGATTTCTTAAATTCACTGACAGAAAAAGAACAATGCCAAGAAGGAGATGTGTGATACAAATGAAAGTTGGTAGGGATGTTTCTATATCTGAAAGATGATGTCTATTCCAATTTCGCTACAGTCACAGATGAGTGGTGCAAGTGGTACCACAATAGGGATACAAATCACGTTTGCTTTAAATACACATTGTAATGGTCATGAGCGTCAGTTACCTTTCAGACTGGATGTGATGAGTTGATGGCAGTAAAGGATACCTTTAAGGCAACAGGGACGGCATTATCAACATGACACAGAGTTTGAATGAGGTTATGTAATAGTGCTATGAGAAGCTGGATGTTCCTTCTGCAATACTGTAGAAAGACTTGACATTGTAAATGATTGCTGGCAGTGGTGGTCAGAGGAACGTACAGTTTAAAGAAGACCAGTCTCTGGATGCTCACATGGCATTACTGAGAGATGAGGCCATCGTGTTTGGCATATGGATCTGGCACATTATACTGCTTCTGCAGCAGCAATTTTAACAGCAGTTAGCACCATAGTGATACAATGAACTGTTACAAATTGGTTACTTCAAGGACAGCTCTGAGCCAGAAACAATGTAGCATGCAGTCCACTGACCCTGAACTACCACCATTTGTGACTTCAGTGATGTGAATCGAGAGCTCATTTGAGGACAGTGTGGAGTTCTGTTGTTTTTTCTGATGAAACATAGTTCTGCCTCAGTGCCAGTGATGGCCGGGTGTTGGTTAGGAGAACAGTCGAGGGACTGAAACCATGATGTCTGTATGCTAGACACACTGCACTTACACCTGGAGTTATAGTCTGAAATGTAATTTCGTTTGACAGCAGAAGCACTCTCGTCGTTGTCCCATGCACCCTGATTGCAAATCTGTATGTCAGTCTGGTGATTTCATCTGTTGTGCTCCCATTCGTCAAAAGCATTCCAGTGGGTGTTTACCAACACAATAACACTGGCCCAAATATCGCTATTGTAGCCCAACATGTTCTACAAAATGTCAACATGTGGCTTGGGTCTTCTCGATCATCAGATCTGTTTCCAATCAAGCACATACGAAATGTTATAGACAACACCAGCATCATCCACAAACAGCATTATACATCCCTTTACTGACTGACCAAGTGCAACAGGCATGGAACACCACCCCACAAACTGCCATCCAGCACATGTACAATACAGTGGTTCCACGTTTTCATCCTTTTATTGAACCTGTGGCAGTTACACTGGATAATAATGTATCAAGCATTTCACATTTACAATGGCTCATCTCACACTTACATTAAGATGTTATCTTCTATTGTTAATGAGTTAAATATGTTACCTAGACTAATGTATTCCCAAAGTGTCATTAATCTACATTAGTTATTTTTTGATGTTGCAATTTTTTCCCATCAGCATATATGAGAATAATACAGCTCTCAGTGGCCATCAACAGAATCAGTCAGAGCAGCACAAGCTCCCATGTTCTGGAGCAGCATTTCTCAATAATCGTGTCACAACACAACTGCTATGTCATGCATACATTTCAGTTATGTCACGAGATTTTCACTATCTTATAATCATCCACAGATATATCCTAAATATAGAAAACAGACCACCAGTTTGCTTTTGTTCTACAATATTATTTTTATTGCTAACCAGTTTTCGGCTTACAAGGCCAGCTTCAGACATTTACATCCGAAAACTGGTTAGCAATAAAAATAATATTGTAGAACAAAAGCAAACTGGTGCTTTTCATTTATTATTATAATGTTGTTCTACCAAGAACCGATGGAAGATTCTGTTAATAAAATAGACCACCATACCACTTCTTGAAGCAGACCAATTTACAAGAAATCGCCTATCATTACATATGTACCATATTATACACATTGAACTCTAAAATGAACTAGCCCACATTACATGAATAATCTTTGCCAAAAGCCCAATTTCTTGTGGCAGGTGGTATCCTTTGGTCCTTTGTCAGTGTGGCCGCCTTACCTTCGACTCTTTGTTGGTTTCGCCAGTAAAAAATGTTGGTGGATATTCAAAGGAGATTTCTGGGAATTCTGGATTATTCCTCTTTCAGTAAATCTACTCTGCCAAAATCGCCAGGGCAAGTACCTCACCAGATTTACGTTTTACGTATGTTTAGTTTTATGTTCCTGCTTAAGAGTCGTAAGTTTATTTTATATTGTTCTGTTCTTATTCAAGAGTCTTAAGCAAGGAATTTGTAAAACTTGTATCTCATAGTCATTCCATAACAAAAAAAGTATGCATTGTGTGTGCATTTGCTTTTTCCACCTATGAAACATAATCACATATAGGGTTGTCATGAAAGTTTGAAATGTACTTTGGTGTGCCTCCAAGAAAAGAAAAAAAAAGACTGGTTCTGCCCCAAGAAGGTGTATTGTGCAGGCTGCATGAAGGGAGTCATAATTGACTCACCCGTGTGTAGTGTTGTGTATGGCAAGGCTCCGATAGTTTTGTGAAAATGTTGCTGAAGTGCATTCTGATAAGTAAATAAGATCACAGACACTTGAAGCAACAGGGTTACGATATCCTTTTTTAATGGCAGTTCATTAATTTTTATATACCAGTGAAGTGAAACTTCATTTACTACATGTTTCAAGTTACTGCGTTGTATTACACAGAAGTTGCTTATAGTCTAAGAAACTATACATACGGATTAATAGTGAGCGTAACAACATATTGAACACTGAATCATATTAAAACAGTTCAAGTACTGATTATATCAGGATTCAGTGACAATGTTTTATGCAACTATAGACTGATAGTCTGAAATCATATGTGAGATCAGAGTTGAACTATAAGTAGAAATGTTTTCACTATGGACTAGAAATTTGTAGACAGACTAGTCCATGGCTGTACTGCTGGTTCATTGTGCCCAACAGGCACAATATTTGAGTGATCAGACATGTCAGCATCATCACGTGAATGACATACTGACCTTCTGGAAGTGTACGGCTGACATATCCACCCTTCCCCACGAGCCATGCTCTGCACTGTTCATGCCAGTGGACATACATTGGTGCAGCTGCACAACCAATTGTGTTGCTGTTTGTTACTGGTGGCACCCAGCATGATACCCTGGTTGCTGTAGCATTGGTGCACTTACTCAACCCACCCTAGCAGCCAGAATGTAGCAGCATTACACCCATGGACTTTCGGGCAAATACATCACAAGGAACTGATAATATTAGGAAAAGGACAGATACCACTCACTACATAGTGGAAATGCTGAGTGGCAGATAGGTACAACAAAAGGACTGTCAAACATAGTTTTCGACCAAACAGGCCTTCATCAGAATTACACACACACACACACACACGACCACAGTCTATGGCTCCCAAGGGCAGTCTGGTCATGTGTGTAAGTGGTGTGTGCGTGTGCCGTTGCGTGTGTGTGTGTGTGTGTGTGTGTGTGTGTGTGTGTGTGTGTGTGATTTTTTTTTGTCTGATTCTGATGAAGGCCTGTTTGGACAAAAGCTTTGTTTGACAGTCTTTCTGTGGAGCCTCTCTGCACTATTTGGTGAGTAGCAATTATGCTTTTCATAACATTGTCATTCTTCCATCCTGCAGTTTCCACTGTCAGATGAACTGTGGAATCCTATAAAACAGAAATTTATAGTTGGCAGTTGGGGACTTTGAAGTAGTTTTCTGATTCTGCTATTCTGAGAATAGACGAAATATATTGTTAAAAACACTTATTTTATGTAGCAGAAAATCAAACCATAAAATGAACTTTCAGCCTTTAAACTATTTAAAATTATGATGCAGTCTAGGGACATGTGCAATGTTGCCAGATTTTTTACAGCTTTTCTTAGTTAAGTAACATCGTGTGCCAACCTGTGTCAGGGAGTGGAATGTGTGAACGCTACAGAGGTGAGTGAAATCACTCTCACAGTATTACAACCATGAAAGACAGTGTTTTGAATGTATCGTGCTGCTGCATACATGGCAGTAGATTTTGCAGTGGGTCAACAGAAATGTTACTTGTCAATGAACACAAAAGTAAACAACCTGATCTGCTCACACCCCCTTTGAGATCTTACTGCACATGCCACTGTCTCTGCTATGCTGACATGCTCCACACCTGATTCTACATGTTGTAAAAATCGTGAGGTCATGAAATCTCCTAATCACTTCCAAAGGTCTTGTAATAGTGCCTGATTCACTTTTAGTTATTTTGGCTTATTTTACTTATTTTGTTGTGTTGTAAAAGTGATATTTTTCTAAGAAATGTAACTTAATTTTAGCTTGTGTTGCATACTGTGGCTACAGAAATCTTAGGAATGAGGTGTCACAAAGTTTATGCACAAGTCAGAATGCCCATATCAGTAGTTAAGTCATGAAGTAAATTGTTCCCAAAGTTTATAACTGCAGTAGAAGCAACCAGGGCAGCAGTAGCAAAGGCTACAAGATCAGCAGCTGAAACAACAGGCACAGCAAGACCAACAGATACTACTCCTTCTGAGAGAGCAACAACCATTGCTAAATGCAGCCCAAACATCAACACAATTCTCAATGTTGGACAGAAACCACATGGACCATAGTATGTACAAATCCCCCATATAATTACCTTTCACTGAGAAAAAGTGACACAGGCCATTGCTGCAAGTATTTCCTGGAATGGAGTTGTCCTAAGAAACCTTTTCCAATGAAGAAGTTCCTGCTTCAAAGAGCTACTGGCCACAATAGCTCAGGAGTCGACTTTAAGTGAAAGTGGTTGCAAAAACATACTTGACCTCTTAGCAACAAATAATCCTGACTACATAAGGAGAACAATGACAGGTACAGGAATCAGTGACCACAAGGTTTTGTACCTAGACTGAATACTGTAACCATCAAACCCACACCTACTTAAAAATCGGATATACATTTGCTTGACACCTTCCTACAAGCCAGTATTCACTCCTTCCAATCTGACTACAAAAGACAGACCACATGTGGTTTAAATTCGAAGAAACAGAATCGACAGCAACTGATAGATATATATCAAATGAATTAAAAAGAAATGGTACTGGTCCGACATGGCACACAAAACAGATCGGAACACTATTGCAGAAGGAACAAAAAAACATGTAAAATTTAAAACAACACAAAATCCTCAAGATTGACAATTTTACAGAGGCTCAAAATTTAGTGAGAACTGCAACAGAAGATACCTTTAACAGTTTCCACAACGAAACCCTGTCTCAAATCTGGCAGAAAACCCAAAGAGATTCTGGTCATATGTAAAGTACACCAGTGGCAAGACAGTCAGTCTCTTGACAGTGCAATTACGAATGTGATGTTATTGATGCTAGTGCCACTACAGCAGAGTTACTAAACGTGGTTTTCTGAAATTCCTTCCCAAAAGACAATGAAGTAAACACTCCAGAATTCGAATCAAGAATGACTCTCAACATAACTCACATAGAAGTAGATATCCTTGGTGTAGAGAAGCAGCTTCAAACGCTTAAAGAAAGGAAAGACTTCCAATCCAGATTGTGTTCCAGTCAGATTGCTTTCACAGTATACTCATAGCTTCAGACATAGCAGTCATACACAAATGCCTGCTCATAGGAACAACCATACCCAGAGACTGGAAAGGTGCACAAGTTGCACCAGTACCCAAGAAAAAAAGTAATCCACTGAATTACAGACCTGTACCACCAGAGAGGCAATTCAGATGTTGTGGCTGATAATGGATGCAAGACTAAAAAAAAATTCAAGACATGTTCATAGGATTTGTCGACCTGGAAAAAGCATTCAACAATGTAAAATGTTGCAAGATATTCGAAATCTTTCAGATTAAAAAGGGCGTAAGACAGGGAGGTAGTCTTTCGCCCCTACTGTTCAATCAATATATCAAAAAAACAATGATGGAAATAAAAGAAAGGTTCAGGAGTGAAAGGATATCAATGATACAATTTGCTGATGGCATTGCTATACTCAGTGAAAGCAAGGAAGAGTTACATGATCTGCTGAATGGAATGAACAGTCTAATGAGAACAGAATATGGATTGAGAGTAAATTGAGGAAAGACGAAAGCAATGAGAAGTAGTAGAAGTGAGAAACTTAACATCAGGCTTGATGGTCACGAAGTAGATGAAGTTAAGGAATTCTACTACTGAGGCATCAATATAACCAACGACAAATGGCGCAAGGAGGTCATCAAAAGCAGACTAGCACTAGCAAACAGGACATTCCTGGCCAACAAAAGTCTACTAGTATGAAATATGGGCCTTAATTTGTGGAAGAAATTTCTGAGTATGCATGTTTGGAGCATAGCATTGTACGGTAGTGAAACACGGACTGTGAGAAAACTGGAACAAAAGAGAATTGAAGAATCTGAAATGTGGTGCTACAGACGAATGCTGAAAATTTGGTGGAGTGATAGGGTAAGGAATGAGGAGATTCTGTGCAGAATCGTAAAGCAAAAACACTGACGGGGAGAGGGGACAGTTCGATAGGACATCTGTTGAGACATCAGGGAATGACTTCCATGGTACTGGAGGGAGCTGCAGAGGGCAAAAATTGTAGAGGGAGACAGAGATTGGAACCCATCTAGCAAATAATTGAGGATGTAGGTCTCAAATGCTACTCTGAGATGAATGGGTTGCCACAGGAAGGAATTCATGGCAGGCCACATCATACCAATAAGAAGACTAATGACTCAAAAAAAATCACTAACGTCAATTTGCAGTAGTGTTTTGGAACATATACTGTACTTGAATATTATAAGTCAGAAAACATAATTTTTGTGAAACACAGCTAGCTATTTATTCTCCCAGAGTAATAAGTGCTGTTGACAAGGGGTTGTCAAATTGATTACGTATTTTTAGATTTGCGGAAGGCTTTTGACACCATTCCCCACAAGTGACTTCTAATTAAATTGTATGCTTATGGAGAGTCATCGTAACTGTGTGACTGGATTCCTCTCAGAAAGGTAAAGGTCAAAGTTTGTACTAATAATGTAAAGTCATTGAGTGAAACAGAAGTAGTATGTAGTGTTCCCCAAAGAAGTATTATAGGCCCTCTGTTATTCGTGATCTATATACATGATTGAGGAGACAATCTGAGCAGTTTTCTTAGATTGTTTACAGATGATGCTGACATTTACTGTTATGTAATGTCATCATATGACCAAAACGAAATGCAAAATGATTTAGACAAGGTATCTGCATGGTTCAAAAAGTGAAAATAGGCTCTAAATCATGGAAAGTGCAACTTTACCCACATGAGCACTAAAAAGGATCTGTTAAATATCTGTTGCAAAATAAATCACACATATCTAAAGGCTGAAAACTCAACTAAATATTTAGGAATTATAATTAGCAGTAACTTACATTGAATGATCACATAGATAATGTTGTAGGGAAACCAAACTAGACTGTGATTTATTTGACACAATGCTTAAAAATATAGCAGGTTTACTAAACAGACTGCTTACACTTCTGATTGTCTGCCCTCTTCTAGAGTATCACTCTGAGGTGTGGGATGCACATCAGATAGGATTGACAAAGGACACTGAAACTGTTCAAAGAAGGGCAGCTCGTTTTGTATCATCAGGAAATAGGAGAGAGTGTGCCACAGTATGATACCCAAACTGGGTGTGGGCTTCAGTAAAACAAGGCATTTCTTGCTGTGGTAGAACCAATTTTCTCCTCACAGAACGAAAATATTTTGTTGGCATAAATTATCATCATAATAAAATACGAGAAATCAGAGTACGCACAGAAAGATCTGAGTGTCAATTTTTTCCATGCCCTGTTCAAGAGTGGAACGGTAGAGAAGTAGCCTAAAGGTGGTTCAATGAACCCTCTGCCATGCACTTAATTTTTAAGTACAGAGGAATCATGCAGATGTAGAAGCAGATGAAAATGAGCAGTTGCTACAACCAACGAGAGCATGTGGTATCTGAAATATTATAAGAGTATGTGGCATCTGAAAGACTGCTCTTTTTCTACTATGCATACTGACCAAGCCAGTCTTACTTGCAGTGGGCCATATGACTCCAAAGAATCAGTTGGCATTTTAAATTTCAGTATACAGCAGATCACTGCTGAGAATCATATGTTGATGTGCTCATTCAAGACAGACTAGTACAAGATGCAACATGAACAACAACTTATGGGTAGAACACTATAGCTATCTGATCGCAGTTAAAAATTGTACTAGCTATAGCACATACCTTCAACCAGCACTAGACTCTAAGGCTAGAGATCCATACAACAGACACTGCAATGCTAACAACAACTCCCCAATAACATAGGCTAACCCACGTCACCAATAGCTTCCCCTTTGCCCAAACAATTCCGCCATCATTCCCACAGTATGTGTGCATACACTGTGCGTACATGTCCATCGCCAAGCTCCCTTAATGACTTGCTGCAGTTGAGCTACCTTGTATTTGCAGCAGACTATGCAAATAGATACTGTTGACACTACCAAAAACAGTGTCAGGCAAGAGTGTTTGCAGATCACCAGAAAGACAGTTCATTCCAAATCCACATTGGGTTCACAGAAACCTTTCTATCAGCAAAATTCTACACTCCATTAGGCCCTCCTCCACTACTACATTGTTCCACACCTCTAGTGGCAAGAACTAAACTGCCAAACAGCCTGAGGTTGCATTACAGCTCATTTCATCAAATCACTGGGCTTTGCTGATGGTTATAGCTCACTAACAAGATAGCTCACACTGAATCTGTGATGATATCAAACTACTATAGGTGATGAAGCCACAGCTGACATATAACCATTTCCGAAACTGCATTATCAATTTTCACTTCTAGCAAGAGGTGACAGCTATTCCAACAGAGATTTGTCAAAAGTGTATAAGCCTCTAGATCATCACTCACTGGAGATCACAGTCATCAACAGACCACCCAATCTGTGTTCAAAAGAGTTATTCACAAATAGGGAAGGAAATGGGGTACGTCAGTAAATGTCCAGAGATTTAATGAGTTCCTGCTGGGAACTACTTTTAAACTTGTCACCAACCACAAACCACCTCTGCCAATTGTTTGCCTGAATGACTTAACACTCAACAAACAGTACAGCATCTGAAGCAATGTGCTCTATTACTAAGCATTTACCACTATGAGGTTCTTTTTCTTCATTGTGAGTGCCACAATGTTGATGCAAATGCACTCTCGTGGCCTCCAGGAGGTCGACAGGAGGGATTCAGCAGACTGGTGCAAGTATGCTGTCAATCTTAAGATCAGCCTTCAGTAGCTCTCGAACTCCCACTGACAGTGACACAGGTGGCAGATCCTCTGGTGCACTCTCAATGGCTGGCCTCCCAGATTTCAATTCATTTGACTACAAGAAAGAAACCACATCTCCATCTGTCACCAACTATGGATAAAACAAGTACTCCTATTCTTGCCATCAGTAAATGATGGTGACGGTATGGTTATGGATCAGGTTCTCTGACTGGATGTCCTACCTTTATTACAAATAGGTCAATGTAGTATAACCAGAATGAAGCAGCTAGCATGTGATTATAAGTATTGACTCAGCATCAAATAACACAATCAACACCAACCAGTACAGTGCAGTGTGCACAAAATCACAACTAGCACCCTTGCAATGAGTTACAGCACATGGGTAGGTGCATATGGACTTCACAGGACATTCCAGAGACGTATGTGGATGGTTGTAATAGACTCAATGTCCTAATCCCATTATGTCATCCACACATCATCCAAATCAGCACAGACTTTCTGCCTGAGCCCTAAGAAACTTACTGTTATTCAAAGCTTACCAAAGATAATTGTTTGGGATAAATATTTTCATATTTCATCATCTGGGTTCCAGAAAATCAATAGAATTAATGGCATCCAACACATACCAGTGGCAGCACTCCATCCAACTTCCGCTGGGCATGTATAATGTCTGGCCCATACATGAACTACATACTGCAAGAAGAAAACCCAGCAGGCGCCTCACTATTTTTCAATCACATACCACCCAAGTCCCATCAATAGAAAGAGCGCTGCAGAACTACTGCACAGATTACAGCCATGGATACTGATCCACATCCTGGAGCAAGGCAGCTAACAATCAAGATTGAGAACTTGTTAAGCATTCCATGCAGGGGATTTGGGCACCAGTCATGTAGAGTCCCTAGAAACTACTATCAACCTAACAAGTACCCATGGCAATTATCAATACCCAGGCTAAAACTGTATCGGATCGCATGAAACAGGTGTGCTTCCAATGATCCTCTGAAGTTCTAGCACCACAGGTACTGTCAGCAGCAACATATGAACCATCAGTAGCTCTGCAGCTAGTGCCAGACCTCAACACCAAAACCCTACTTCAAGCAGAAGAAGATTTAAGAATGCAGAGTCAATCTTGTGCACCATACAGCAACCCCTACACCACTGGAGCGCAAAACAATGATAGCAGTGCCACAAGTAGAAGACCAGTCTCCAGAAGACAAGCCAGCACTATTTTAAATGCTGTACAGGAGCCAGTGAACTTACAGGCATACTTGACATCTATGAGAAGGAGGAATTTTGTATCCTTTCCATCTATAGATGTTGACATTATAGATAGGGTAATATTCACTACCTCATCACAGGTGGTAGTAAATTTTGCAGTAGGTAAACAGTCGTGCTACTCACCCACAAGGAGAATCAACAAAAATCGATACAAGCAGCTATTGACCCAGTCACTGGAAATACACAATGCTCCCTAAATTCAATACATTACTGCGAATTACACAGACCAGTCAGTTCACCATGGACCCAGCAGTCTCTGCTGCAAGTAAACAGCCCAAGACACTGACACATTATGTAGTTCTGACTGTGTCTGCTGCTGACTCTGTGAGGCCAACATGCTCCACAGCTCACCTGTTCTGACACTGGTCTCTGCCTCTTCTTATAAACTACACTCAGCAGCCAATCTTCAAATTCCAGGTAATTTAGAATCCTGTGACTAAGAAATTACCTAGTAGTCTGTTCAGTTCCACTATAAGTCATTGATTAAATTTCTGTTAAGTTTTAACTATGCAAAGTAATACTCTTTTCTTGTTACATTAGGTTGAAAAGTGAGTTTTGTTAGCAGAAGTATTTAATATTTATCTTATGTTATTTGTTGCTGCAGATACAGTAATTTTTATTCCATGATTTGGACTAGAATTGGTACAATGAGGAGTATTTTATATGAGACATACTATTTACGGCAAACTATCGAACAGTAGTCTCACAGGATATGACAAAATTCCAAATCAAGAAAAAGAATTGCTCTGAGCACTATGGGACTTAACATCTGAGGTCATCAGTCCCTTAGATCTTAGAACTACTTAAACCTAACTAAGCTAAGGACATCACACACATCCATGCCCAAGGCAGGATTCGAATCTGCGACCATAGCAGTCGCGCAATTCCAGACTGTAGCGCCTAGAACTGCTCGGCCACTGCAGTCGGCCATGAATCAACAAGATGTACATTGAAACAATATATGTTGCACTTACAGCAAACTATGAAGTTTTTATGTTGGACCTCAAAAAGTCAAGTGGACCTCATATTTCACCACTGTTAAATGTGCAACAATTTGCAAGTCTCTTTTTATGATTTTTACTCTATGTTAATGAGTGAGCAGCTACACTCAAATACACTCCTGGAAATGGAAAAAAGAACACATTGACACCGGTGTGTCAGACCCACCATACTTGCTCCGGACACTGCGAGAGGGCTGTACAAGCAATGATCACACGCACGGCACAGCGGACACACCAGGAACCGCGGTGTTGGCCGTCGAATGGCGCTAGCTGCGCAGCATTTGTGCACCGCCGCCGTCAGTGTCAGCCAGTTTGCCGTCGCATACGGAGCTCCATCGCAGTCTTTAACACTGGAAGCATGCCGCGACAGCGTGGACGTGAAACGTATGTGCCGTTGACGGACTTTGGGCGAGGGCGTATAGTGGGCATGCGGGAGACCGGGTGGACGTACCGCCGAATTGCTCAACACGTGGGGCGTGAGGTCTCCACAGTACATCGATGTTGTCGCCAGTGGTCGGCGGAAGGTGCACGTGCCCGTCGACCTGGGACCGGACCGCAGCGACGCACGGATGCACGCCAAGACCGTAGGATCCTACGCAGTGCCGTAGGGGAGCGCACCGCCACTTCCCAGCAAATTAGGGACACTGTTGCTCCTGGGGTATCGGCGAGGACAATTCGCAACCGTCTCCATGAAGCTGGGCTACGGTCCCGCACACCGTTAGGCCGTCTTCCGCTCACGCCCCAACATCGTGCAGCCCGCCTCCAGTGGTGTCGCGACAGGCGTGAATGGAGGGACGAATGGAGACGTGTCGTCTTCAGCGATGAGAGTCGCTTCTGCCTTGGTGCCAATGATGGTCGTATGCGTGTTTGGCGCCGTGCAGGTGAGCGCCACAATCAGGACTGCATACGACCGAGGCACACAGGGCCAACACCCGGCATCATGGTGTGGGGAGCGATCTCCTACACTGGCCGTACACCACTGGTGATCGTCGAGGGGACACTGAATAGTGCACGGTACATCCAAACCGTCATCGAACCCATCGTTCTACCATTCCTAGACCGGCAAGGGAACTTGCTGTTCCAACAGGACAATGCACGTCCGCATGTATCCCGTGCCACCCAACGTGCTCTAGAAGGTGTAAGTCAACTACCCTGGCCAGCAAGATCTCCGGATCTGTCCCCCATTGAGCATGTTTGGGACTGGATGAAGCGTCGTCTCACGCGGTCTGCACGTCCAGCACGAACGCTGGTCCAACTGAGGCGCCAGGTGGAAATGGCATGGCAAGCCGTTCCACAGGACTACATCCAGCATCTCTACGATCATCTCCATGGGAGAATAGCAGCCTGCATTGCTGCGAAAGGTGGATATACACTGTACTAGTGCCGACATTGTGCATGCTCTGTTGCCTGTGTCTATGTGCCTGTGGTTCTGTCAGTGTGATCATGTGATGTATCTGACCCCAGGAATGTGTCAATAAAGTTTCCCCTTCCTGGGACAATGAATTCACGGTGTTCTTATTTCAATTTCCAGGAGTGTATAAAGAATCCAGATGGCATCAATAAAAATGCATATAGCAGTTTCTCTGAGGGCACTAATCCAGAGATAATACAATTATGCTGTGAATGAACAAAAAATAATACCTGACAGACAGTGTCTTAGTGAAGACTTACAGTTAAGACTGTTGGGAGGTACAGAAAAGATTACTCTCCTGTATAAAATAATGTTCTGTTTTGAAGCCAAAACCAGCAGTAAAATAGCTTATAATTCATTAGTTACATGATCACAATCATAAATTCTGTAAACAGTAGCACTAATTTGTATTACAATAATACAGTATAGGGGCATTATATGGAACCTCCCTGACCAGACACTATATTTATTCAGGGTCTAGCAGCATTAATTTATATTCATATTATAATAAGAGGAGAATAAATTAAAAGGGAGGGTAGAGAACACACACTGGAAAACATAAATTGTAATTTGTGACAAAATAACTGTGCTGAAATGGACCCAAGAACAGTAGCAGTATGTGATGCGTGGACTGGGGAATTACAGAATCGTAAATGAGGGTGAGGAACCCTACTAGGTGATACCAGACAGAAATGCAGCTACATAACTACACTGCCAAAGTAGTTCATGGAAATATGGCTAACAAAGAAAAGATTAACATTGCAATAAGTGAGTATTCTTGTGGGAGATGCAAAACATTGGGCTCTGAATTTGATTATAGACAGGAAAACTTTCAATAATTTCAAACAGTGGTTTTTAATGAATACTGGTCTGAAGCCTATTATGACCAGCACTTATGATGTCCAGGGAAGACAGACTATGAAAGTTTTGTGAAAATTTGTACCAAAAACTAGCACATCTTGGAAGTAGGCTCTCAGAATCTGAAATTGTCTGGGAACTTCAGAAAAATTCCCACATTATCCCAAGAAACACAGAGGCAGTAACCACAAAAGGTTTGTGTCATTTTGGAACATGCGAACTGAAAAGATAACTAGCATAAAAAATCATAATTTCCATCAGAATAATAAACAGAATAAAAATGATAGATTCTGGGTCAATATTATATATAGAGGTAGTGGAAATGGCAGATATAATTTTACAACGTATGGGAGAGGATAAGGCCATGTAATTGCAGTGAAGATAATGAGGAACACTAAAGACCACATACAATATCAGTCAGAAAAACATCGAAAGACTTTCTCGGACCACAAATAAGAGACATAGTTATGACAGACAGAAAATACTGTGTTAAAAATCAGAACAATGAAACATTGCAAGGTTGTTGTCATTAAGCCAGATATAGATATCAAGCTGGTGCCAGCAAATTATCAGAAACATGTCACTACAATAGCTGTGCCCCTGAACAGTGGAATGAGTGGTGGACAGTGACCAACTGTATGTGAGATCAAAGCAGCTATAGCAACAATGGGTTTGCTTTACAGAAACCAGATGTGAACAAATATACAAAGTAATTAAAGTGATAATGTGCTATAACAATGGTCTATCTTACTTAAGAATAAAGGACACTAATTACAATGATATGTCAGGAATCAGGATAGGTTAGAACAAATTAATAACCTACACAGGGGTTTAAGGTAGTGTGACAAGGAGGATATGAAGAAGGAAGTGATGGGGAAATTAAGAGATGCAACAAGAAAGGGAAAGGTGTTTATAACATAAAGCAACATAAAGCAACATAAAGCAACATAAAGCAATACAAAAGAGGAGTTATATAGAGCAACAAAAAGTGCTGCACAAAGTCCATGAGCAGCTGGTGAAAATAAAACTTATTAATGACACATCACAAAATATAAGCAAACTGTTAATGATGGTATTAGAATTGCAAATGAGGTATTCCTAAATACTGAAGCAAGTTTAAAGGAACAAAGAACAGAAAGGCTGGAATATGTGGCTGAAAAAAACTGGATACACATAATAGAGACTAATGAGCATCATACAGGGTGACAATTACTGAACTGTATGAAAGAAACATAAATTAATTACAAACTACAGTGTGCACACACTTTATTCAAAGTGTACATATCACTACAGATATTAGCATTTAAGTTATAATGTGTTTGATATGCTTGCCATCATTGGCGATTATGTGGCACAGACAAACAGCAAAATTCTGCATGACCCACTGAAGTATTGCAGCATCAATGCTGTCGATGACCACCTGAATGGCTTTTTTCAGCTCAGAAATTGTTTTGGGGTTATTGCTGTAGACCTTGTCTTTAATATAGCACCAAAGAAGTTGCATGTATTTAGATCCGGAGAATATGATGGCCAATCAAGGCCCATGCCAGCGGCCTCTGGGTATTCCAGAGCATGAATACGGTCTCCAAAGTGCTCCTCCAGGACATCAAAGACACTCCTGCTTCGATGGGGTCGAGCTCCATCTTCCATGAGCCACATCTAGTCGAAATCAGGGTCACTTTGTATAATGGGGAAGAAATCACCTTCCAAAGCCTTTGTGTAGCATTCAGTAGTCACTGCGCTATCAAGGAATATCTCACTGATTATTCCATGACTGGATACTGCACACCACACAGTAACCCATTAGGGTCAAGAGACTTCTTTATCATGAAATGTGGATTCTCAGTCCCCAAAATGCTCCAATTTTGCTTATCGACCAACCAATCCAAACGAAAGGGGGCTTCATTGCTAAACCAAGATAACAATACACATACTAATTCCCATCACACCCCATGCTCAACCACGCAGTCTGAACAAGCTAACACAAGCTGTACAGAAGTTATGATGACTTTATTTCACATAGTTCAGTAATTGTCACCCCATAAAAAGTATGATTTCAAAGTTGACATCCTAAGTGAAGATTGATGAAAACACTCCTCAAGGAACTGATATAATAAGAAATTATAAGTTTTAATCCACCAAAGTTGCTGTCAGTTCAAAATAATGAAACTGTAACCGATCCAAAGGGAAAGAAACCATGGGCAAAACTGCACTTAACACAATACTAAATATAGGCCAGAGATGATATTGTGATAGGAAAAACCAAACAAACTTTCAGACAAAATCAAACTGAGACAGAAAAAAAATTCCTAGGATGATTTATCTGTGAATTAAGATTTGTTTCGAGAGGTTCTTGAAAGCATACAACCAAACAACATCTTCAGATTGGTAGCCTTTAAGTAGCCATACCTAAAGCAGTAGTCAATTTTTACATCTATACTGATGGCTTTCGAAGTGTTTCTCAATTTGTTGAACAGTATCTTCTAAGAAAAGGGAAACTGAAAGCAACATTTGGTGAATTGATTTATTATTTTAAAAATGGGGAAACCAAATTTTATGATACACTGGACACCAATTCATAACAAAATTGTGGAAAGAAGGGATGGAAAAGAATGGCACAAAAATTATTAACATTTCTGCATAGCACCTGGTGATCAATCCTTCTGAACACCATGTGCATGAGTCAGGTGGACTGTAAGGAACATAGTCACCATAATCACGATACATGGAGTAAATTTAGAGCTGATTCTGAGACCATATGAATTCTCAAATGCATGAATCACTCGATTTTACACCTGACAAAAATTTTTTGGGAATAAAATCCAGAAGTTTAGGTGAAGACATTCTAGGTTTTCCACCTAATAAAGTGGTTGAACTAGACAAAAAAGAGGAGTTGTTAAGAGTGCAAATGAGTAAATAAATGGAATACAGGATCAAATGAAACGATAAAAATCTTATAACTGCAAAATTTAAAATAGGAGGCCAAATTTAAAATAGGAGGCCTTGTCTTATAGAAAAAACATAAAGAATCTAGTGAAATCTACTGTGAAATTTCAAAGTTCAAATATGTGTGCAGTGGACCTTTTAAAATTCAAGGAACTCCACATATTAACATTAACTACCTGATTCATTCAAAGTCTGGAAAACCTAGGTATTAGAAATACTGTTGACCCAGAAATCTCCCTGCCAAATGTAGAATAAAAATGTCTAGTTAAATTTGTATGGCTCTCATTAAACGCCAAAGAGTGCTGCCTAAAATATACAGAGACTTACAAGAAATATGACTTCTCGTTTCTGTATTTCTCACTGTTTGTAAATATACATCAATTTGTCTTTACATGACTACTAAAATTTTCCATGTAAATGATGGTAAAATGCCTAAATTACCTGCAGCTTCACTGGAAATAAGACTTAGATAGATGCATAACCAGCTTATCGCAGGGTGAATTATTTGTGTTCTATGATGTTTGGATGTGGTAAGAGAAATTATATTAGTGAAACTTTTATAATGAATTAAACTTTTGCAATACTAGTCAATGCCATCACCACTGCAGCTCAAAGTATCATCACATCTGGAGGGTGGGAGGGAGGGAGGGAGGGAGGGAGGGAGGGAGGGAGGGAGGGAGGGAGGGAGTGAGAGAGGTGGTTCAGTTGTTCCAGTCCAGAGTGACACTGTATGACGAAGGGGGCACTCCTTTGAAGCTGGTTCTTGTGGACTGAATGAGGACTAGGAGTGTGTGGGGAAATGGCAAGGGAGATCTATTTGTGGACTAGGTATGGGGGATAGTGCCTGTATGTGATGACCTTAGTGAGACCTTCAGTATGCTGGGAAGGGAGCTCTTGTCACTGCAGATACATCGCCCCATGTGACACCCATACAGCCTAACCACCCAGGGCCCATGTCTGCACTGACAAGAAATCCCTTTCCACTATGCTAAAGCTTTTGCCCTGGCCTTCACCATTGCTATCCCCCACACCTAGTTCACAGACAGATCTCCCCTGAAATTTTCCCACCAATCCTCTCTCCAACCCCAAGAGCCAGCTAAAAAGGAGTGCCCCTTTCATCATGCAATACCAGCCCAGACTGGAACAAGTGAACCACATCCTTAGTCAGGGCTTTGATTATCTACTATCAGGTCATGAAATTACAGACATCCTACACAATATTCTTCCCACCTCTCCTAATGCGATGTTCCATCAGCCAACCTGTACAATACCCTATTCCATCCCCATGCCACTTCCAAAACCACCCTTGTCACAGGGATCATATCCTCGTGGAACTCCCAAATGCAAGACTTACCCAATACACCCACCCAGCACTTCCTCCAGTCCTGTCACTGGCTTAGCCTACCCTTAGCCTGCTGCTGGATGGCGCATATCAATACAACAAAGTGGTCTCTGTGAGAATCACTGGTGTTGCTTAACACCTAACTTTGCTGGCATACAATCTAGTTCGTTTTACCACATATTGGCAAAATACTGTTTACAGTAGTTACTTTAAATTATAATATGTACCTATTTCCTCATTTGTTATTAGCTTTCATGTAACTATTCTGTGTATACTTTAATGTGTACTTTTACGTCCTGTACGCTTCATTGCCTATCATTGATGTAATTCAGTATGCAGTTGGTGGAGCATCCCATATGTAAGCAACATCATTGCTCTCCTTAGCCATTCATGGATTTATTACACCTGCTCCATTCACTGCCACCACCTGCTATCATGTGTATAATTTCTTCTTTTAATATTTGTTGTATATGATGTATCTTATATATTACTGTTATTACCAAACATCCCTCTAAATCCCTTCTATGTCATATTTCAGTCTGATGCTCTGAGCATGGTTAAATATCGGCCAAAACCAGTTACCAGTTTCAGTTTGATGCTCTGAGCATGGTTAAATATCGGCCAAAACCAGTTACCACTAAAATAAATGTTTTGCAGTCGAAACTGTTTTTAAAATTCTTTTAGCCACATCAATACTTCTCCACAAGAAATGTTCTCGAAAATTATCTGAGAAGTGTTATTTTATTCATTCCGAAGTTACATAACAACTGAGAACTGCCAACTTTGCTATTATGTCTCACACATCACATACAATTTTTCCATCAAATATCTGCACAGGTTTCCTTTGTTGTTATTGTTATGTGTTTCTCTCAATAGAACATAAATGTAATTATAATTGTTATATGTTTCTCTCAATAGAACATAAATGTAATTACGCTAGTATGCCTAAATTCTTGGCATGTTTTGTCATTCTACTCATCATGACAACAATTTTGATTTCAATGGTACGAAAACATGGCTGTATACAGTCATCAGTACTCCCATATCTTCATCGTTGTCGTCGTCGTCGTCGTCATCATCGTCATTAGGTTTTCCACCAATTGGCAGGTTTCTGACACCATTGTTATCTTTATCTGAATCTGTTTCAGGCCAACTGGTTTTCAGTATCTCTATTTTCTTACATACTTTCACTGTACCTCCAATAGCTGCTGTTAGAATTCCTTTTGCACACGGTATAGATTCCAACCAGTCTGCTTTCTTTTTCTTAATCAGGATTATGATAGCTCTTTGTTCTTTACTGTGTCCAGTACTTAAATTTTCCTCTCTTTACTGACCCATTTTAATCTCTCTATTCTCTTCCAAACCAACGTCTTGAATACTTAAATTATGTTTTTTTTCTCTTCTTCAATGTCACACCTTCACAGCCATATAGATAAACACCACAAAGCATTTAACTAATATTTTTCTTAACTCCAATCACATTTCTTTTTCTAGAAAACTTGATTTGCCTTTGAAGTTATTGATTTTATGTTTTTCTTTTTTTCCCCAACTGTCCAGTTGTCAATATCCCCCAAATATCTATCCTGTGCAACCTATTCAATTTGGCCTCCTGTTGTCCTGACTTTCATATGTTCTTTCACAGAACTCTCATCAAATTCTTTCACTGAGGTGACAAAACTCACATGATACCCCCAATCTGTTAGACATCCTTTTGCCTGGCATAGTGCAGCAGCTCAGTGTGTCATAGGCTCAACAAGTCACTGGAAGAAGAAATAATGAGCCATCCTCAACTGCAAAAATGTTGCTGCTGCAGGATTCTGTGCATGAACTGACCTCTCACTTATGTCCGTAATTGTTTGACGGGGTTCATGTCAGGTGATCTTGGTAGCCAAATAATTTGCTCACCTTATCCAGAACATTCTCCAAACAATTTGCAAACGATTTTGGCCCAGTGACTTGCACACTATCATCTACTCTGAAGCACCAAAGAAACTGATATAGGCATACATATTCAAATAAAGAGAAATAAAGAGATATGTAAACAAGCAGGATATGGTGCTGCAGTCTGCAACACCTATAAGTGTCTGATGCAGTTGTTAGATTGGTTACTGTTGTTACAATGCAGGTTTAAGTGAGTTTGAACATGGTGTTATAGTCGGTGCATGGACCATGGGATATGGTGATGAAGTGGCGATGTTCCTGTACAACCATTTCATGAGTGTGCCATGAATATAAGGAGTCTGGTAAAACATTAAATCTCTGACATCATTATGGTCGGAAAAAGATCCTGGAAGAACAGGACCGATGATGGCTGAAGATAATCATTCAACATAACAGAAGTGAAACCCTTCCGCAAATTACTGCAGATTTCAATGCTGGACCATCAACAAGTGTCAGTGTGAGAACCATTCAATGAAACATCATGATATGGGCTTTTGGAGACGAAGACCAACTCGTGTACCCTTGATGACTGCACAACACAAAGTGCTATGCCTTGCCTGGGCCTGTCAACAGCAACATTCGACTGTTGATGACTGGAAACATGTTGCATAGTCAGAACAGTTTCATTTCAAATTGTATTGAGTGGAATGACGTATAGGGATATGGAGACAACCTCTTGAATCCATGGACCCTGCATGTAAAGGGGGGGGGGGGACCATTCAAGCCGGTGGAGACTCTGTAATGGTGCGGGGTGTGTGCAGTGGGAGTGATATGGGACCCCTGATACATCTACAGGGTGGAGAAAACTTGTGTCAGGAAATTTTATCCCTGGACAGCTGATGCGAGTAGGAACCAAAATTATTAATGTTGTGTAAGTCGACAACACACAATTTTTAAATTCCAGAAACTTGACACGATGCACTCCAATTGGCCACAGAATTGCCCTGTTGCTGGATTCTCTGGACAACACATGACCACAAATGCTTTGCCTGCTGAAGATGACAATGTATACAAGAGGGCCTGCATGGTCAGTGGTAGCGCAACACCTCTCCACTGTGGGGGGTGAATCCACCAGGGTCATGAACATTCATTGTAGTTTCATGATAAGACATACTGGGAAGAAACCCATCACCTGCTGTTAGTTCGCAAGCAGAAAGTAGTTTACAAATTGTGTCAGCCCTGAAAAGGGCCTTTTTTGTAGCTAGAACATTGTTTACTCAAAGCAGGTGCTCAAACTGGCAACCCTCTGACGCAGCACAAGTTTAGTAGCATCAGACAGTGTTTTGCCGAACTCTTTCAAACATTCTGGCATTGCCCTGATGTGATTGGTGGCATGCTGAATGCCATCCGTTAATTTCTCTTCATTTATGGGTGGTTTGTGTCCAGGTGGGTGAACTAGAACCTTGAAGAATCCCCATAGGAAAAAGTCTGGTGATGTGATGTCTGTTGATCATGGGGCTATGTCCTACAAGTACCTCCACAAATTACCTGGCCACTGAAGAGTTCATTTAAGTATCCGTGCATAGCACAACTTACGTGTGGGCGTCCCATTATGCTGCAAACACATGCATAGCTGTATGTCCAGTGGAGCACCTTCCAGCAGACCGGGTAAAGTTTCTTGCAAACTGTGGAGGTTATTTGACCCAGTAAGTCGAAGAGGTAGACAGACCGGCCCATCCCATTGGTCACCCACAATGCCTGCCCAAATGTTGACCAAAAATTGTTCCTCGTGTCCATGAACGTACGTTATGTGAGGATTTCCCCTTGCCCAGTACTGAATGTCTTGAATGTTGTAAAGGCCATCCCGATGGAAGGTGCACTCTTCAGTAAACAACACAATGGCAGGGAAGATGGGATCTCATGGAACACATTGGAGAAACCACTGGCAAAACCCTAGCATGTGTTCATAGTCCACCACAGGATTTAGGTCCTGAACAGGGTGGAAACATAATGGATGCTGGCCGTCATCCCTCAAAACCTCCCAGACTAACAGATGAGTGACCCCATGTCATGTCCAACAGCTCGAGTACTTGTCATAGGTGCCTCGTCGAAGTACTTGACAACAGGCTCTTCAAATGCAGCATCCCATTGTGTTCAAGTTCTTCCAACATCACCATGATATCCCACTAACGAGCCTGTTTCACAAAGTTTCTGGTGAATTGCTGTAAACATTTCGGGTATGGGTAGCATCTTGCTGGGTACCATTCCTCATACAACCATCGAGCTTCCTGAGCATTACCGTCACCTAGTCCATAAACAAAAACCATACCTAGTTTTTCTTCAAATTAATATTGTGTCGTCATGCCTACGGTATGAGTAAATCACAGGTGATGTGTGTGTGCTCCAAAGCGAAGCTTATGTGTGAATGCCTCCGACATGAGGTGGAGACAAACAGCAAGACCTATTGGACATGTGTGTGTATCACATCAGGGCAGCGATGAGGCACGGGACATTTGTATGTGTGAACCAAAAACCATAGCCTGCCTGTAAACCAACGAACCGCAAAAGGGCAATCCCATGGGCAATCGGAGAGTTTGAGGTGAAGATAAGTTTTTGTAGATTTTAATAAGTGCATTGTTGACCTACACAACATTAGTAATTTTGGTTCCTACTGGCATCAACTATCCAGGGTTAAATTTTTGTCATACAATTTTTCTCCACCCTGTAGATATGACTCTGACAGGTGACACATTTGTAAGCATCCTGCCTGATCACCTTTATCCACTCATGTCCATTGTGCATTTGACGGACTTGGGAAATTCCAGCAGGACAATGTGACACACCACACGTCAAGAATTGCTACAGAGTAGCTCCAGGAACACTATTCTGTGTTTAAACAATTCCACTAGCCACCAAACTTCCCAGACATGAACATTACTGAGCATATCTGGGATGCCTTGCAACGTGCTGTTCAGAACAGATCACCATCCCCTCATACTCTAAGGATTTATGGACAGCCCTGCAGGATTCATGGTGTCAATTCCCTCCAGCATTACTTTAGACATTAGTCAAGTCCATGACGCTTCAGGCTGCGGCACTTCTGTGTGGCCGTGGGGGTCCTACACTATATTAGGCAGGTGTATCAATATCAGTCCATGAATGACTGCAAATTGTCTCCAAATAGCCAAACATAACCATTTCCAGTCAATGATTGGTTCAGTTGGACCGGAGGACAGAGTTCATTCCACATAAACATTAAGGAAACATCACCAGCTTATACAGCACCTTGTTGACAACTTGCATCCATGAATTAGTGGGGTCTGTGCCACACTCAAACCCTACCATCAGCACTTACCAAATGAAATCAAGCCTCTTCTGATCAGGACATGGTTTAGCAGTCATCTATGGACCAACTCATACTGTCACAAATGCAGGAGAGGCACTGCAAGTGATGTGCTGTTTAGCAAAAGCACTCATGTTTGATACCTGCTGTGTGACCCATGTACAGCAAATTTCACCACACTGTCCTAATGGGCACATTCGTCATATGTCCCACATGGCTTTCTATGGTTATTTCACACAGTGTTGCTTGGCTGTTACCACTGACAACTCAATGCAAACGCTGCTGCTCCTAGTCATTATGTGAAGGCTGTAAGCCACTGCATTGTCCATGCTTAGAAGTAATGCCTGAAATTTGGTATTCACTTGACACTGTGGATCTTGGAACATTGATTTCCCTAACAATTTCTGAAATGGAATGTCCCATACATTCCACATCCAAAGTTTATTAATCTTCATTGTGTGACAATAGTCACATCTGAAAGCTTTTCACATGAATCATCTGCATACAAATGACAGCTCAACAAATACACTGACTTTTTATATCTTGTGTATGTGATACTATTGCCATGTGTATACATCATATACAGCTTTGTCAGCTCAGTGTGTAATTGTATTCTAATGATTACTGCTTCAAATATGATCTTCATAGACACTTGCTCACTATACAGATGTTTGATTTGATTAGTGTGCAAACACCACCATATGCTCATTCTGCATTTACTCTATTTGTACCATGTGTTATATCATTTAGTAGTAGGAAGATCTGAAAATCTTGATTCCCGTACTGCAGTACATACTGTGTGATAGTTTGTAATTAATTGTTGAATTCCTCCAAGTGGCAACAATAGCCATGGCAATTCTATTATAAAATCACTGAAAAGGTGCCAGTGTGATCAGCATTTATAAATGTGACATATGCTGATCTATTGACTTTTCCTATGTGCATTTGGCGTAGTGTCCATAGAGTCTGCTGTCAACTTTCAGTTCCATTAGACCTACGAATTAGTTCTTTTCTTTTGCTTTACCTTCTTCTTCTCATTTTGGTGTTTTCCTTCAGGTAATTTTTCAGGGTGTAGATCTGTATAAGACGCCAACCATACATTTCCTTGGCCCAATGTCTTGATCTCTCTTAGTAACTGATTACTACTTGGCTGTACACCAGCAATATTTTGGCAGGAAGGAACCATGGAGAGGTCCTTCCTCTTTTGTTAAGTTGAAGGGATCTGCTGTCATATCCACCAGGAGGCTCCTGCTGGATCTGAAAGACTGAAAGTCAAACGGGGCTATCCCCCTCTTGCATTTAATTTTTCGTTTTGGTCACATGTTTTTGGCTTATAGCAGGTGGTAAATTTGGTTTTAAAAAATTTGAAGTAGGCAGGGTGACAGTTGCGTCTTCTGAATAATTTGCATATTGACTGGAGGCATGCGTTCTTATTTTTTGCTTGGCTCAGTATATGACAGGCAGTCCATTATTTTATATTCTTGTGCTTTTTTCATTTTTAATAACAGGCCAACCGATTAATGTGGTGGACAGTGTTCCATAACATTTATGCATAAAAGGCAGTTGTTTGTAAGGACAAGCTTAGTGAAGTGATCTTCCACAAATTCAGCAATTATGGTCTGCTGTGCAGTGGGATGACACGTTCACAATGTAAGCACCAAAAACAGATCATGGGCAGTGGAAGGTAAAGTTTGATGTCACACATTACACCATAAATTTAATTTTTTCTGGGAGGATATTTCCTTCAAAATCTAAGATGGAAATACATTTATCTATTTGGTTATCTTTTTGACCTGTTGGACAAAATGTCCACAGCAATGCTCTAAATTAGTTCATACCTCCTATACTGCCTGGAGTAGAAGGTCTCTTTGAAAAAGAACCCTATTCAGAGTTTTATATGGAATAAGAGTCAGAGGTATGCAGCCAGCTTTTCAATGTTCGAAGTGCCTGAGATGGTAAATCAGATGAGGCTTCAATCAATAGTAACCCATTTCACATTTTTTCAAATGTGCTACTACTCAAAATTTATCTTCTATATGTTCCATGAAAAACAATGGCTTTTTACTGTAAATGTATTTCTATCTGTTCTAGTACACATCAGGCCTCGAATAAACTGTTTTGTTCCCAGTCTTCTGGCCTGTCTCTCTTCTCATGGAACAGGCTGTATACGGAAAACAATTGGATTGTAACTGTCCACACTGAAATATCTATACCTCTCTCTTGAGGCAGCAAGATCAGTATGGCCACTGTGTTGCTTTAACTGAATGTGGTTCATGTGTAAAACATGCATCCTGATGCCATCTACTCCGATAATGGGCTCTTGCTGCAGACACCATTCAGCCATAGTGAATATCATCTGCCACAATGTATGTTGCCAAGAAGCCTGATTCCCCAAGATGATGTTCATCAACTCCATGGCATGTATGCAGGTTCCAGAGGTGTGTTCACTGTGTTTTCAAGGAGCACTACTGGAATGGTATGTAACAATTCATTGTCCTTCTGGCAGCCAAATATTTTTCAGTTAATATCTGCCTAACTGGATTATTTGCTTTGTTCTGTACTTACTGTGAATTAGGTGTTGCTTCCTCAGAATCTCTCCAATTTGTGTGTGTGTGTGTGTGTGTGTGTTTCAAGAATCTCACTTTCAGCTTCAGTTGTAATACTTTTAAAGTTGTTATTTTCCCCAACCAACTGTGACACAGTTGAAATCTCGTACAACTGTGGTTGCATGACTTGGATACACATATACACATGTACTGGAGACAACAAATTTTGGCTGAGGTTGTCATTTACTTCAGCAGCTGAGTCTGGTGGCTGACAGAATGGTTCAACTATAGCCTTTACCATATTTGTGATTTCCATTCATGCCCAATCCATTCTGCATGCAGTTGATGTAAGATCCTTGCCTACTGTTACAAATACACTACATTCCATAAAATGTCATTCTAGTAAACGCTTAGCCCTGCCCCACGGGAGTTGCTACTGTCAATTTATGCCTTCAGCCCACTAACAGTGGCGCTCTCTGCAATTTTTAACACCGCTTCAAAATTGACAACAGATATACAAGGCATATATTGTACATCAGTCTTGTGAATGATATACGGAACATGGAACTACCGCACATCTGGCACTTCCCAATTGGATGTGAAACATCCAAAACTGTACCAGAATCCACACTCCATGTTAAACTCAACTTGAAGGTTGGTTTGAACACTACTCTTTTACAAGTAATGGTCCTGCTGGAGTGACCCTTGTCATCCTCTGGCCTTTGAATTTTCTTACTCAGCCAGTTATAAGGGAATCAGAGTGGAGTGCAGACTCAACACAATACTAGAACTTGTCATCTGTCACATCTTGGGAGAGGCATTGGAGATACTACCTTGAACCTTTGGATTTGTAATCTGACACTCATCCACTACACAACATGCCCTACATTGACTGAATAGGTCAGTTCAGAACCTCTTTCTACTTGACGAACTTGGGTGTAATTTGATACAAACTACAAGACTACATTCAGTGAACATCAACCTGTAGTGTTTTACTTGGGTACAACTATTTCAAATACCAAGGATTCTTTGTTGTCCTGAAGATTTTGTACATAATAATGTAGAAATAAAGCAGTGTAATCTATTACCAAACTTACACCAAGTGTACTCTGCAGAATAGGATTCCCACAGTAACAGTGGAGGAAGAGAAAATATTAATCATCATCAAAGTGGATTAGTAACTCACCTCCTCCTTAATTACATGATGTTCAAATTCAGGAGGACATAACTGCAACAAAAAATAAACACCAGCAAATAAAATAACATTTGAAGAAATGAAGTTCACTAATTTCATTAATATTACTGTACAGACAGTATATACACTGATACAGTAAATGAGAAAATACTTAAATGAAGTATCAATGGACAGTAATTATCTACTACAGACAGAGCAGAATGAACTAATGTCATGCACCACATTAAAACAGGACTCAAGACAACACATTTTCCTCAAAGTAAAAGTTCCATTGTTTTTTTTTATTGTCATTTATGCACTTCTTCATTCCTATATAAGGTGACAGGAAGGAAAGCTTTCAGGGATGAGTAACACATGAAGATCTACATTAACAGCTCAAAGAATTTGCTTCAGGAAACTTCTGTAATGTATGCCAACAACAAATTATTACTAGTGCTAATCTGTTGCCATTGATAATTATGGGCACTACTTTTGGATTACTTTAAATGTAAACTGGGAGAGAAGCTACATTTAAATAAAATACACTGCTCTTCTTATACAACTAAGCTGCTGTCTGTATTCATCACCTCAAACTACAAATTTATGTAATGCTACTAGCAAAGCCAAAACCTGTTTAATAAGAAAATTATGTGTCAAGCAGAATTTAAATCACTCATGCAATCACTTGTTAAAATTAAAGAAATGACTAAAAAGGTTTTGTCATAGCTGTAGGTGTTCTATTCCTGCCTCGTGTCCATTTGCAACCTGTTGTAGACTTTTGCACCAGAATACCGAACTCTACTCTGAATCCTGCATAAGGATGAATAGTTTGAATTGATATTATTTTACTTCAACTACTGTGGTTGTGGTAATATGCCGAACACTAATTATTAAAACCAAGATGTTCAGTTATTAACATTACATAATATTTTAACTTAACCTCTAGTAGAATAAATATTTTCTGACCTTACTCAGACTGGCTCTGAAGATTATGCCATAGGACACTACAGGATGAAAGTACTAGGTATGCTAACAATCCTTTATGCTGGTTGACACAATGAGAGATTTATAATTGCAAAGCAGGCAGAACCAAACATTTTCTTTTTGTCAACTTATCCATATCCTGGTGACATTTCAACTTATTACCCACATGGGTGCCTAGGATCATCACGCATATAGCCTCGTCTAGTGTGTGTCCACTGATCTTTATTTCTTGCATTTTTAAGTTATTTTTATTTGTTTTAAACTGAGAGACTATAGGTTAAGATGTTTCTTATGAACCAGTTGTAGGGTTGTTCTTATTTATCCTCCTAGCTTTGTGGTATATATGTGTTTGGGCCCTTTGTTAGTATACTAATGTCATTAGTAAACATCCAACTTTCTGAAGAGTGCTCCAATAATCCTGGCTCAATCACTTAGAGAGATAAAGACTAAGAGGGAACCAAGCACCAAATCTTGAATGACACAATATTTTAACATTTTGTCAATCTACATTTAGTATTATTCTTGTTGTATCATTTATTTGTGTTAAGCTCTTCTCTCCACTGCCAACATAACACTCCATCCATCCAGAACAAATTCCTCGACAGCATATCATTTTTGTTTCCAGAGTATAATTTTCAGATCCAAACAATTGACACCATCCTCACAAACTGTGGACTATGTTGCATTGGAGTATCTTGCATGCTTCAACAGCAGTACCATAGATGCAAGCACATTCAAAAGGTATCTGTGGAGAGGCTAGTTAGGTAGGCAGTTTCACATTCCATGGGTCATTTGTACAATTAATAGTAATGCTGTGAAGTGAAACATTTTACATTCATGTGTAAATAGGGTACATACTGACCATCTACAAGACTTTCTTCTTTTAATACATATATGTGTTAGTAATTCCTACCCACCCCTTTTTACACAACACAAAAATAGAAATTATTCTATGAAATAAAGGCAGTTGTCAAGGAGAAACTTTGTCAGTCTGTTTTCAACTGTCGGACATTTATATCTTTGGTAGATGATAAAAAAATTTGGTGTCAGCACTGTAAATCACTTTCTATGCTTAAGACGATATTAATGTCAGTTTTCCTTTCTGGTATTGTAATTTTGTACACCATTGTTCCTTTCAAATTACAGTTCACTATTTACAACAATACCAAATGGTTACTGAAGAAGGGCTGGTGATTTTTCAGTAGTTAGAGGGGCCAGTCTGGATGACTGATGTCTCACGCATTGCAACATTAGCCAAGATGACATTTAACAAATGAAAGATATGTTAAACTATAAGTGTTATGTTTCCTGACTGCAGCATCAAACCAGAAAAGCCTGTAATTAGAGGTCATTTGCCTATTTGCATTTTAATCAATAGCTGTTACTTCTGAGTATTTCAGATTTGGGGACAACGGGGTGGGTGCTACCAGTTCAACATTTTACTAATTTGGCTGGCATACCATCAAAACTGGCAGGGTTTTGAATTCTTTTGTATAATGCATGATTTTTGTCTTTTTCATGACAATTTGAAGTATTTTTAACACTGCTTGTTGAGCACCTTTCAATCTTTGTTTAGAAATAATTCTCTGCATCTCTCTTCCTGGCACAATTCAGATTAATCTCAACTCCCGCAATGAGAAACATGTTGCAACTACAGCAGCATATACCGGTATATGGATGTCATGATTCTGTCAGTACTTGACTGCTCTGTTATCTTGTGTGTGGGAACTTTGTGATGAGATCCACATGCATGTATACAAAAGGCAAGTGTTAATACCATTCACATACACAGTTACAGCAGTTGCTTGTAAGATGGCAGTGAGGGAAGATGTAAGGAATGGCAAGGGCCAGTTACCAAGACAACCACTTCTAACACTGGCACTTTCTTCAAAGATGCTATGAACTGTTAGCATAAAAGCATTAAAGTGTTTGAAAAACAGGGTGGTAGGAAAGAGTCTGAAAAGTTTGTACGGATGTTGAAGAGTCTGCACCATTTCAGATTAATTAGCACTGACGTTAGCCGATGAGGCCACTGCATAGGCAAATTCAAGCAGCTTGCCAGATACAATTAGTGTCAGTTGTTCTCATAGCATAGGTGGTAGTACATAAGACCACTCAGCCTTTGCCTCGAATTCATATCTTGCTACCATCCCATGTCCTATTTTTGTATTGCTTTCTGTTCAGTTTTAGGAACACCTTTGGTGACGCTATACCTGGTGGGTTACCTGAATTTGTGCACGCAATGGCCTGATTACTTAACTTCCGTGCTAATTAATTTGGAAATGGCACAATACATTGAATTTTTATCTTAACAATTATTTCTCAGCACAAACTACCCTACAACACCCTTACAAGCTTTTCAAGTTCTGACACCTCTGTATATTTTATGGAAACGGGGTGAAGCTCTATCAGGTATCGGGAGTCATCACTCTCTCGACTTGTAACCTAAATGAATGTATGTTCTATTGGACTACTGGGGTTGTTTCAATGGTGAAATATTTTTTATTTATTTCCTATCTTTGTACAAATTTTGGTACTTCGTGCTGCCTTCAATGTGCAGCTTGATGACAGTTTCATGTTTGCTATATAGCTTGCAAAATCTGCAGCAAGGTCATCAGGCTTATCTGAAAAGAACTGGTTTCTATGATCTGGTAACAATGGGCACACTTACTTAGATATTTTTGTTTTAAACTACCCGTTGTAGTAGTAGTGGACATTTTACAACTAGTGAAACATGATTTTCTCGGGTGTATCAACAGGTCTGCACTAAAACCTTATTTGCTGCTTTAGTCAGCATTACTCTGCAGGCAAGACATGCCACTGATGTGGAGAAGAATTTGCAGTATTTGGTGACTTCTTAGAACAAGCTATAGAAATAGATACTGCCTCGTGAAGAGTCCTGCATGCCTGGGGAGGCAACCTGTTGTTGAAATGCTGTCTGAAATGGTTATGTTCCACTGTCACACCTAATGATAGTATTCAGTTGTAAAAAATACAGAGTTTGTGATAGTGGAGGACTGTTCACCATACTCTGCCCTCAACAGTGGGACCAAACCCAAGTGTGACCAGTAATCAGTGGATTTCAAAGATGTTTATTATGGTAGCCTGAATCAGGGGGTCCTTTGCAGATAATGGAATGTTTTAGAAGAAATGGGAATTATTAAAAAACAATAAAAATTTATTAACTTTATTATCTACATTGATACACTGAGCAACAAATTTGTACCAAAAATTTGAAATTACTGGCATTTGTACATTCATTTAGATATAATATGATTAAAAACAGCCATTAAAAAAATATTTAGCTTTAGCTTCAGAAATATGTGTCCCATATTAAACCATCAATATACATATTTAAGTAATAACATACCCTAGATGTGTTTCAGGTAGGAAATTTTGTTAATAATCATATATCCTTGACATGAAGAATTTGTCAAATAGTATGAAACACTTGCAATATAGTATACATCAACACACAAAATTATTAAACCAAACATTACTGAAGAATCTTTCCATGTTTTTACAGTTTCTTTTAGAAATTACCAAATATCCTCAAACAATTGATACAATGAATAAAAAAAATAATGGTACATACTGCTAGAGCCGATAATATTCAGTATGACAAATACAGTGGTTTTCTTGCATACTGCCAAAACTTTAATGCCATTAGCTATCAATATTAATTAATAATTGTGAATCAAAGAAGTATTGTTTGATTTCAGTGATCAAACTGAACCTGTTTGAGTCAGAGTTCGGCTTATGGTGTATTTGTAGCATGCCTATAAAGTGGGTGCTGTGATTCATAGTAAAAGTTGCCAAAAGCGTTTCCTGAGGCACAGAATAATGGCCGTGAATATATTGGATGTATATGGTATTTGAGGTAATAAGTGAGTAGAATTTTGTGGATATTGAATTATTTTATTGTCAAACAGACTTCTCTTTTTTGAAGAGCTCTAAAGATAGTTACTGGAACACGCAGACCAGAGTGTTTTTTAATTTATAAAGTTTATTCCACTCAGAGTTGCGATAGTAGCAGTTCATGTTGATCCAGGCCATTGCTGAACTGCACTTACATGGAATTCCACTGCGACTGTTATTCATGTAGATTATAGTGACAACTGACATTTTCATTGAGGTTTTGCTAGAGGGACTGCAGATTACTAACACCTGAAGTGGAGGATAATTTTGTAATTTGTGTTTTAAATTGAATTAAAAAGTGGTGGCAGCTCCAAGGATTTTTGTTTGATTTCTTTATTACTTCTTTTCATTTAGAGTGGTGATTCAGTTTTGTTTGTCACCCAATCATTCATGGATGTTTGTTTCTGTATCTAGTCTCTGTTAACATAAGGAAATAAACAGTTATTTTGTTTAAAAGTCAAAACCTAGTCCCCAAATCTCGTTTGGCCCAAAGTGACTAAATAATTGCTATTTGAGAGAAAACATTCATTATGACAGAATCAAGCAGTATCTGAAACTGTGGAATAGTAATACGTAAAGGAGGGCTGCAAAAGGCAGCGGGTCATGACACTCAAAATAACGCAACGTAGGATGGTTGGTTGGTTGGTTGGTTGGTTGATTTTGGGGAGGGGATTAAACAGCAAGGCCATCAGTCCCATCAGATTAGGAAAGAATGGGGAAAGAAGTCGGCCATGCCCTTTCAAAGGAACAATCCTGGTATTTGTCTGAAGTGATTTAGGGAAATCACCGAAAATCTAAATTGGAATGGCCAGACACGGACTCGAAATGCCATCCTCCTGAATGCAAATCCAATGACTTAACCACTGCAAGACAGGTAACCCAAAGAACTTATAAGTTAAACAATTTTCACTTGAAGATCATTTAATTGATAAAATCACAGTCAAATAATTAGGGTTATAAATTGTGTTTAAAAGGCTATAAGTGTGAGTGATATATTTAAAAGCACAGAAAATACAAAGGACTAGTTTATTTTTGTTCTAAAGTTGAAAGTTTATAAGTGCAGTCATTGCCATAACTACAAGACAGATTGCTGACTGTATCTCTCAAAATTCATCCATTTGCAAACTTTTGGATTTTTGCTGGAGGTAGTATGCTTAAGTAAGCAGGTAGCAAAATATATCAACCTTTACTGTGATTTGGCTAAAAGCTCAATACAGAAGTGAGTGTACTTAACGTCTGTGACTTACATGAAAGAGTGGTCTGATGTGAGTATTGCTAGTAGTGATTCTTGGCTACACTAAAAGGTTAGGAGTAAGAAAATCAAATTATTTCTGTTATAGGAAGAGCTCTGAATGTGTTACATATGTGTTTAGACAAAATAATTTCAGACTAACTTTAATAAATTTACAGCACTTAATCTTTGGTATTACTGGACAGAGCACCATATGCAATTGCGTTTTTCCGTTAGTGTGTTGACATCAATTAAAGATCACTGCTATTGACCTTAACATAATAATAACACACAACAGAAAGGTATTTAAAAAAAACTATGTCAATAACAATCTACACAAACAGATTCCATTTGTGTGCTCACTTGCACTTTCTCAGAACCTGAGCTCCTGTGTAGTGAGAGTATTACAGCTGCATTCCTTCACATTGTAAATCATAATTCTTAAGACAATTAAAAAAAAAAAATCACAATTTCTCCTCTTATCGGGGCTAGGTTGTGTCTGCTAGAAGCAGGGGTAGTTATGTGAGGTTATAGTTGGCAGCTCCAGCACAGTGCATGGTCCCTCTCCCCACATTTCCCTATGAACACTTCTTTGACATCCCTGCTCTACGCACTTCTCTCAAGAGTGTTATCAAAATCCTGTTTCATACATTAATTAATTTATTCTGTTCTGTGAACCCCACATGGAGGAAAAGCATTTCCATATGTAACGATAATGAGACAGATTAACAAAAGATAAGCAACTAGTATAAATAAAGTCTGTAAATGGTTAACAAACATGAACCACCACTGCACAGAATTTTCCAATTGTGCTCACATGCATAACACTTTATATATTAAAATCAGATTTAAGGCCACTCTTTTGTGAAGAGATGCCACCTCATTCCTTATCTTACATAACTATCAGCCTACATTTATATGACCAAATTCAAATTTAACACAGAGAATAGTTACATACATTTGCTACAACCAATATCTGTTTATCATAACCACTGTTCTTTGTATTGGAGCTAACTGTATTTCCTAATCACTGGATCTAGATAACCCAATAATTTGTAGTAGTCAATTGGCATTTTTGTTGTTGCTCAAGTTGTGGTTATTCCTTTTTTTTTTCTTTTTTTGTTAATGTCTTTCAGTAGTTTCTTGAAGACGGCAGCACCAGAATACAGAAACAAACACTGAAACTAAAACAAGCAGGCATCATCTTGCCATACGTGCTTTACAGGGCACAATTTAAATGAGTGTGTGTTTGTGGTTTAGGGACAATCAGTATCAACATTATCAGTGCCCATATGAAGAAATGAATGTTACATAGAAAATTCAATAAATGAAATGATTAAGTCACAGTCACTCTCTCCCAGTCTCACCTATGATCACCCACAACAATTTAACTGGTCTTTTATGCCTACTAAATATAAATTAAAGGAGTAAACGTCTACAAATTTCCATGTGGTGTCTACTGTATTTGTGGTTATCTTCTTGCATAATTCTCTTGCTGCTTGCTTTCACTAAATAAATATTTTCATTACTTCATCCATAGTGTCCTATAAGGTGATTCTACAAAACAGGCAATGAAAGCGTGCTGCATAAGATACTACACATTTTAAGTCAATACAATGAAGGAGGCTTCAAAATGTAAAACAGATTTAACTTGATTAATTATCCTGTGCCATGACTATATTTTAGCTTAAAATTGACCTGAACCCCAGACCACTTTACATATACTGTTGCAATTACCATATAAAGATCAGTAACTGTTTCTGGTACGAAAATGTCATTTTTGCTTGTTCACAATGGCATAATATTAGTCTTGAGAGATTAAGATGTAACTGCTCAGCTGTGAACCAGCTTCACTCTTATTCAACTATAATTTGAGCTGTCTTTAGTATGATAATTTGAGCTCTCGATCAGTACACTTGAATAATCACCAAACCTTTCAGTGTCTAAAAAATTCTTTGCTCATTGAATTAGATGATTCTCTTTATGAATCTTCAGTTGTGGTTCTTTTCCATTTCTCATCAATTTGGTGTGTGCTGCTCAAGCATTCTGTATGTATGTAATAATTAATGGATATAATTACTTTATATTACAGCTTTTATTCCAGTTATGGATCCAGTACAGATTAGTGGTTAGTTGACTAGTCTCTTTTTTAATTGATTATGACTGACGAACATTCCTGTTAGTTGTATTTTTTAAAGCTTTGAAGTTTGTTATTTCTTAATTTTATTTCACAACTTTGGTTTTACACAGTTAACAAATGTCTATTTGTTCATATTAATGCCATGTGTTCTGGTCCTTATAATTACAATAATTAATACAGATTAAAGGTTCTTTTGACTGTATGAAATATTCTGCCCATTACATCTAATTTTCAGCTGTGAGCATGAGTCACTGTGATACCTTTCTATGGAAGTAGTACTTGCATGTTATTCATGTATTTGTACATAATGAGCTTTATTACTAAACACATCACACTTGTTGCTTCATGTATTTCATTATTATATGGCTCTCATCTTTAAGATGATTTTTTGACATGATGTGGTTTATCACTGAATACTGCAAGCCTGTTACCTCATGTAGTTCATTACTGTATGCCTCTCATCTGTGTTTTGGGCTTAGAATGTCCACTACTTTTAAGTGTACATGATGATGTGCTCTAACATGGCCCTGATATAGCGGACTAACCCATACGTTTTGTGCATTTGAGGTATTGACATGATATGATAAGAGTATATGATTATTATGCAATGCCTTTTGATCTGTTCATGTATCTCACGGTTTCTCTTATATAGTAACGTACACATTGCTGTTGCACTCAACAGCTGATAGATACCATTTAGAGCAGAAATGGACTATGTGTCATAGTCCATTTGTGCTCTGTGTTGTCCATCCACTGCCACTGCATGTGATGTCAGCGAACGAAGGACTTTTGTATTCAACGTGGAACAATGTATTGGACCAGAGATCACGTGGCAGTGAATGTCAGTTGTGCAGCATGGAAGCCCTACCAAAAAGCATGAAGGAGCAATTACAAGTTTAGTTGTGTGTTCCTTTCTTTTGTCTGCGGATAATATTGTTGAATGTACACTAATGTGTTCATATTGAAAGATGTCCAAAGGAACTCGAATGGTGACTTTGTTCACAAAATGCAAGTTGTTTTCCATACGAAAACACAATGAAATACACACAATACTTTATTTATTGCTATATTGTGTAATCGAGTAATGATCACTTATAATGTTATGTGTACAACGTTTTCCCACCCACCAAGTAATGTTGTACAATTGCTTCGCTTGTGTGTACCAATGCCCACGTTCACCATTTCTGTCATGTAGTTAATATTACATTGAAGAATGGATATTTTTATCACAGAGATATTTGCGTCTGATGGGGAAGCATGAGGAGAAGTGTGAGTGAGCATGGCTGCAGCAAACAACTTTTCCTGAGAACATGCCAGAGACAAACAACCATGTCATGATATGGAGCCAAGGAAAGGAGCACCTTAGAAATGAAGATAAATAGCTTCGTAATGTTAGGAAAGAACAGAGAGCTCTAGGTCAAGAGTATGTCAACCATAAGTGCAACCTTGTACTTCGAAAGGAACTGCATACAAATCAAAGAGTGTTCGTACCAGTATGAGTTCCACAAAAACATCACCGAAGAATGGAAGGAACAAGTATTCAATGAGTTTTATAATTTAGGCAGCCATGACCTGCAGTCAGCTTTCCTGTTTATCATGATTAAAGTTGTTGATAAAGCACAGTCTTTCTTACGTCAGCAACATTCACACAAGGAGAAGACAAAATTGTATTACTTGCTCAATTGAAATGGGTCTGAAATTAGGGTGTGCAAAAGATTCTTCCAGAATACTTTAGCCATATCTGCTGGAAGAATTGATAATGTAGTCAAGAATAAAGAGGGAAAAGCAACTCCTCCTCGTGATGTTAAAGGTAAAGGTAAACCCGGTAATAAAACACTTCCCCACAAAGTTGATGAAATAAAATGTTTCATGGAAAAATTTCCACCTTATGAAAGCCATTATGTGTATCATAAAAATAATGGTAGAAATTATTTAGGACCAGATTTAAATTTATAAATCATGTATTCACTGTACTGTACAGAGGAGCAAATGCCAGTTTCTCATTTTATTTTGCACATATTTATTTTTCGAAAATTGCAATTTGTCATTTCATCCACCAGTGTCCAATTCTTGTCAAACATGCGATGCTTTGCAAGTAAAAATAACAGCTGCTGATAATGATAATGAGAGAACAGAGTTAACTGCAGAATGTGAATTCCATTAGCAAAAAGCTGAGTATGCTTGGGCACATTTACAGAGTGATACTTTGCTTAGCAAATCAGATGGTAGCTTTACAGTGATAACATTTGATTTGATGAAAAATTTGTCTACACCATTCATCTCAACTGGAGTTTTCTATTACAAAAGTCAGTTGTGGACATATTGCTCTGCCATCCACAATATGCAGAGTGATGATACATATATGTTTCTGTTAAGTAAATTTATTGCATCAAGAGGGTCACAAGAAATTGGTTCTTGTTTGCTGTACTTCATATGCAATTTGGTCAGGACTGGAAAACTAATTATGTACTCTGATCAATATGGAGGCCAGAATAGAAACATAAAAGTCACTGTACTGTGCCAATACATTGTAAGCAGCTCAGAGTTTTCTGTGACGGAAATAGACCATCAATTTCTAGTTAGCGGACACCCATACCTGCCCTGTGATCAGGATTTTGGCTTGGTTCAGAAACAAAAGAAGTATTTTCCTAATGTTTACCTCCTGAACACTAGAATGATGCGGTAGAGAGTACCAAAAAAAAAAAAAAAAAAAAAAAAGAAGGAATTCGTTCAAGGTTATCAATATGAATGAGGAATGTTTCTCTTCAACAAAACAGCTCAAAAGAAACATCCTGAATCAAAAAATGTCTACAATGGTTGAACATACAGTGGCTGCAGTTTGAAGCAATCAACGGATTCAAAATATGGTATAAATACTCAAACCAAAGCAAAAAGCCATTTCAGGAAATTGATGTAGCCTAACAAACATCCACATGCATCAACAATCTTCAACTGCTTTATCCTAATGGACATGTAATTAAAGAGGCAAAAATGAAGGATCTGCTCAGTTTGTTCTGTATGTACCCCCACTTCATCATGATTTCTACAAAAATTTAAAAATGTCTTCAAATGCTGTAGAAACATTGCCGGTGGATGACTTTGAAACACAACATAGTGCTTAAAATTATAGAAACCAATGTAAAATGTTACATGTAATCTGTACAATGTATAATAATAATGTATACTATTGTCATATGCAACCTATTATGCACTTTGTGCAATGAACAGCATTAATAATCAGTGCACTAATGGACCTGTCATTGAGAATGTTCAACTACTCAGAGTGAAAATGGACTAAGTCACAGCAAAACTGCTAATATTCTGCTACATAATTAATGTTTATAATGTATCTATGTCAGAATATTGTTCAGTAAAACCAGTTACATCATAAGCATGTTAAAAGGCTGCACTGCATCACAGAAAAACGTTCTTTGTGAGCCTTTATAATTAGGCCTGCGACTTCCCCAGGTTTAGTCCACTTGTACTCTCAGTGCCTCATATTCCCAAGGTTACATATAACTTCTTAGGTGTATTAGGCTGGCTCAAATGGCTCTGAGCACTATGGCACTTAACATGTGAGGTCATCAGCCCCCTAGAACTAATTAAACCTAACCAACCTAAGGACATCACACACATCCATGCCCAAGGCACGATTTGAACCTGTGACTGTAGCAGTCATGCAGTTCCAGACTAAAGTGCCTAGAACCACTCGGCCACCATGGCCGGCAGTATTATGCTGCTAATGTATTTATACAACAATGATACCCATGTCTGTTCTGTTTATATATAACCTGACAGAGTTCATTTTACTTAGCTTATCTTTTTAAATAATTAGATTTTACCATGTTGTTCAGTATAGATGTAATTTATATTTTATTTTCCACAACTTCCAGTGACATGATATGTTTCTATATTAGCAGTTTATGAATGGTTACGGACAGCATGTCAAAAGCACCACTATTTTATATCCTTCACATTTAATGAGGATGATGAGTAACCTGGTGTCTATGTGGTGTTTGGTTCTGTATTCTTACCACATCAAGCCACAGGTTTCTTTGATTTACTGGCCTGTGTTGATGTGGCAACTAGTTTTTGTATATTCTTTATTATCTTCCAAGAACTTATTGCTGTTAACTGTACACATTCCACTTTGTATTCTGTATTTTACTGCCTCATGGACCTTGCCATTGGTGGGGAGGCTTGTGTGCCTCAGCGATACAGATAGCCGTACCGTAGGTGCAACCACAATGGAGGGGTGGCTGTTGAGAGGACAGACAAACGTGTGGTTCCTGAAGAGGGGCAGCAGCCTTTCCAGTAGTTGCAGGAGCAACAGTCTGGATGATTGACTGATCTGGCCTTGTAACACTAACCAAAACGGCCTTGCTGTGCTGGTACTGCGTACAGCTGAAAGCAAGGGGAAACTACAGCCATCATTTTTCCTGAGGGCATGCAGCTTTACTGTATGGTTAAATGATGATGGCGTCTTCTTGGGTAAAATATTCTGGAGGTAAAATAGTCCCCTGTTCAGCTCTCCAGGCGGGGTCTACTCAGGAGGACGTTGTTATCAGAAGAAACAAAACTGGCGTTCTACAAACTGGAGCGTGGAATGTCAGATCCCTTAATCGGGCAGGTAGGTTAGAAAATTTAAAAAGGGAAATGGATAGGTTAAAGTTAGATATGGTGTGAATTAGTGATGTTTGGTGGCAGGAAGAACAAGACTTCTGGTCAGGTGACTACAGAGTTATAAATACAAAATGCAAGAGCAGGTTTAATAAAGAATAAAAAAATAGGAGTGTGGGTAAGCTACAACAAACAGCATAGCGAATGCGTTAATGTGGCCAAGATATACACGAAGCCCATGCCTACTAGAGTAGTACAAGTTTATACGCCAACCACCTCTGCAGATGACAAAGAGATTGATGAAATGTATGATGAGATAAAAGAAATTATTCAGATAGTGAAGGGAGACGAAAATTTAGTAGCCATGGGTGACTGGAATTCGGTAGTAGGAAAAGGGGGAGAAGGAAAAGTAGTAGGTGAATATGGATTAGGGGGAAGAAATGAAAGAGGAAGCCTCCTGGTAGAATTTTGCACAGAGCACAACTTAATCATAGGTAACACTTGGTTCAAGAATCATAAAACAAGGTTGTATACATGGAAGAAGCCTGGAGATACTAGAAGGTATCAGATTGATTATATAATGGTAAGAGAGAGATTTAGGAACCAGGTTTTAAATTGTAAGACATTTCCAGGGGCAGATGTGGACTCTGACCACAATCTATTGGTTGTGCACTGTAGATTAAAACTGAAGAAACTGCAAGAAGGTGGGAATTTAAGGAGATGGGACCTGGATAAACTGAAAGAATCAGAGGTTGTAGAGAACTTCAGGGAGACAATTAGGGAACAACTGACAAGAATGGGGGGAAAGAAATACAGTAGAAGAAGAATGGGTAGCTTTGAGAGACAATATAGTGAAGGTAGCATAGGATCAAGTAGGTAAAAAGACGAGGGCAAATAGAAATTCTTGGGTAACAGAAGCGAGATTGAATTTAACTCATGAAAGGAAAAAATATAAAAATGCAGTACATGAAGCAGGCAAAAAGGAATACAAATATCTCAAACATGAGATCGACAGGAAGTGCAAAATGGCTAAGCAGGGATGGCTAGAGGACAAATGAAAAGATATAGAGGCGAATATCACCAGGGGTAAGATAGATACTTCCTACAGGAACATTAAAGAGATCTTTGGAGAAAAGAGAACCACTTGCATGAATATCAAAAGCTCAGATGGAAACCCAGTTCTAAGCAAAGAAGGGAAAGCAGAAAGGTGGTGGAAGGAGTATGTAGAGGGTCTATACAAGGGCGATGATCTTGAGGACAGTATTATAGAAATGGAAGAGAATGTAGACGACGATGACATAGGAGATATGATACTGCATGACGAGTTTGACAGAGCACTGAAAGACCTAAGCCGAAACAAGGCCCCGGGAATAGACATCATTCCATTGGATCTTCTGACAGCCTTGGGAGAGCCAGGCCTAACAAAACTCTACCATCTAGTGAGCAAGAAGTATGGGACAGGTAAAATACCCTCAGACTTCAAGACGAATATAATAATTCCAATCCCAAAGAAAGCAGGTGTTGACAGATGTGAAAATTACCGAACTATCAGTTTAATAAGCCACAGCTGCAAAATACTAACGCGAATTCTTTACAGACGAATGGAAAAACTGATAGAAGCTGACCTCGGGGAAGATCAGTTTGGATTCTGTAGAAATATCGGAACATGTGAGGCAATACTGACACTACGACTTATCTTAGAAAATAGATTAAGGAAAGACAAACCTACATTTCTAGCATTTGTAGACTTAGAGAAAGCTTTTCACAATGTTGACTGGAATACTCTCTTTCAAATTCCAAATGTGGCAGGGGTAAAATACAGGAAGCGAAAGGCTATTTACAATTTGTACAGAAACGAGATGGCAGTTACAGTGTCGAGGGGCATGAAAGGGAAGCAGCTGTTGGGAAGGGAGTGAGACAGGTGTGTACCCTCTCCCCAATGTTATTCAATCTGTATATTGAGCAAGCAGTAAAGGAAACAAAAGAAAAGTTTGGAGTAGGTATTAAAATCCATGGACAAGAAATAAAAACTTTGAGGTTCACTGATGACATTGTAATTCTGTCAGAGACAGCAAAGGACCTGGAAGAGCAGCTGAATGGAATGGACAGTGTCTTGAAAGGATGATATAAGATGAACATCAACAAAAGCAAAATGACGATAATGGAATGTAGTTGAATTAAATCAGGTGATGCTGCAGGAATTAGATTAGGAAATGAGATGCTTAAAGTAGTAAATGAGTTTTGCTATTTGGGGAGCGAAATAACTGATGATGGTCGAAGTAGAGAGGATACAAAATTTAGACTGGCAATTGCAAGGAAAGCGTTTCTGAAGAAGAGAAATTTGTTAACATCAGGTATACATTTAAGTGTCAGGAAATCGTTTCTGAAAGTATTCATATGGAGTGTAGCCATATATGGAAGTGAAATGTCAACGATAAATAGTTTGGACAAGAAGAGAACAGAACCTTTCGAAATGTGGTGCTACAAAAGAATGCTGTAGATTAGATGGGTAGATCACATAACTAATGAGGAGGTATTGAATATAATTGGAGAGGAGAGAAATTTGTGGCACAACTTGACTAGAAGTAGTGATCGGTTGGTAGGGCATATTCTGAGGCATCAACGAATCATCAAATTAGTACTGGAGGGCAGCGTCGAGGGTAAAAATCGTAGGAGGAGACCAAGAGATGAATACACTAAACAGATTCAGAAGGGTGTAGGTTGCAGTAGGTACTGGGAGATGATGAAGCTTGCACAGGACAGAGTAGCATGGAGAGCTGCATCAAACCAGTCTCTGGACTGAAGACCACAACAACAACATGGTTCTTAGACCCTGGCATACAATTTCTTTATTGACATTATGACAAAACTGTACACTTACTTTTCAGTGATTTTCCTCATTTTTACAATGACATACTATAAACTATATTAAAGCGGTCTATTTACTGTATTTCTCTATTACAATATGAAATACCAGACCATATGTAGTTTGTCAGAGTGTGATAAAGCTTACAACACTCATCCATGTGTAGGCAAATCTTGCACTCTTCACACTCAAAGCAGGATTCTGCATGCTGTTTTCTGTCAAAACAAACCTTACATTATCTAGACAATACTGCTTTTTTGTCAGTTGGAGGTATTTTTGTGGGAATATGTCCCCCATTATCTTCCTTGGAGTCTTAATCGACTTTTTGCCTAGTCTGGTCATCCACAAATCCCATAATCAGAAAGTCTAATGCCTTTCAGAACTTGTTCTGCTAAGTCGACATGAACATCTGTGAACCTCAGTCTTCTTTTACTGGATTTCATCATATAGTGTACTACACTCACATTGAAAATCACCAAGTCTTACATGTGAAAACATGTTTTTTACATCCCATCACATATCTTCTCATAAAAGGATTGCTGCAAAGTGTTGGTTGTGCACATCAACTCCACCCATTCCTTTATTATAATCAGTTTAGTCTTCTGATTTGTTTGCTGTTCTTCATAGTCAGGTCGATTATGAACGGTTGACAGGATGTGCACTGGTTTTCTGTCAATCCATTTCACAGTAAGAACTTTAGTTGCTGATGTAAATGTCAGCTCACCTTTCTTCAGCACTTAGTTGTTGATCTATGGTGGTATGTTTTGCCCTGTTTGGTCTTGAAGTTCCAACAATGTAGGTTTTCCTCTCCAATGTCTTTAGAAACAAAGTGGGAGAATTGTACCAATTACCCACGTCTACTGTTCTCCATTTACCCAGTACAGTCTCATACAAATCCAAAACAACTTTCTCACTTGCTAGGGTGCTGAATACTTTTTCTGCCTCAAGACCTGTATCAATTTTAAAAGTGTAACAATATCCATTGTCAGATGAGCAGACATTTTCAAGCCAAACCTTGGCCCCTTTGAAGGGTTGTATTGCACATATGACAATCTGCACCTCAACTTCTTCAGACTCTCACTGACACAAAAGATTTTTCCAGGATTGTACAGCATCTGAAATCTGTCAAGTAGAAGAGTAATAACTGGTCTGACCTTTCTCAGTTTGTCATGATGTGTGTCTGCAGAATCAATAGCAAAATAAAGATACTTTGAGGTGGCTTTGAATCTCCTAAAAGTCATGGTTTTACCAAAAATAGGAGCCTGTATTATTTTTCTCTTTGACCAATTATCTTGTACAGAAGGCTTCTTTCTTTGGGATATAAGTATGCAGAGTGCAGAATGGACCATCTCGTTTACTGTCATAAGAAAAACCAGTGTGCTTTGTCAACCATTCTTGCCTGTTCCGCACATATAGTTGTTTCTGCGTGTACTTTAGCTGGAAATATGTAAATTTGTTTCCTTGACCACCAACGTCAGGAACTGTGGTGTCAAAAACTGGTCAGTTACATGAAACTCTCATGGGAATGGCCTAGGGATCTGCGAATAGTAATATCTATCTCCCCTTCAATGCTGCTTCTGGTAACGTAAGGATTACTTTGAATATTAGTTCAGTTCCACTCACCAGTAATTGTTGATGTACCTGTTACTGTCTCCACTATGGCATCTCAATTGTTAAGGGAAAAAATCTTCTTTGTGAACACAACCACTGTCATCACTTGACTCTGATTCTGTGCTTCCCTGATTTCAGAATATATTTCACCATCAGTATTACTGAAATCACGTTTTTCAAGGAATGTGTGTATTATTTTGGCTCAGATTTCATACAGACCAGCCATGCTGTGCTACTAAATCTATAAAAATATGCCAACTTTGCATGATAATATTTAGCTGCAGTTGAGCATTTCTGGTCAATGGTCACAGCTGCTGCCATTTCTTAACATGCTGCCATTTATTAACATGCTGCCTGAACTAAAAATAGCAACAATGGTAGTGGAGTACAAGCGTGAGCACTGCACAAGGCAACTGAACAGTGATGGCTGTACCTGTCATCATACATAATGAACACGAGTGTGATGATAGGTATACACATCACAGTGTGCCAATATATTAATCATAACCTGTACATGAGCTATATGTGATTTTTATATTTTCACTAAAAATTACATGCTGAAGATCATTTGTAATTACAGTGCCTTGGAACTGTACAGTCTGCTTGCCTTTCCAATATTTTTAGATATTTCAATTTTGTAACATATCAGTGTGTTATATAACAAACCATGTATCTATATATTTACACCCTGTCTGACCCACGAATATATCAATTGCTTAAAGGTTGTTGTCATGGGTTAGTAGCCATCTGACATAAGATGTTTCACTTTAAGGATGGCACTACTATTGTTATTACTTAATCTTGCATCATGGATATGGTTTATGTATTTGTTATTTTTAACATATCTGGCTTCACTGTGATGTGGGCATCAGTTTTATTTTGTTACAGTGAACAATGTAATATTCACTGTCACTGTTTTCCTTGTTTACTATTCTCTAACAACTTTGGTAAAGATATTATGTCCTTCGCTTTGCTAAAGATGTAAAAGTTCCTTGTTATGTTGGCAACCTATTATAAATGGAGTGTTTGATGTTACTCTGCAAATGTAGGGCTTTGTCAATGTAATGTTCATCTTTTTCTTCTTTGGTACATTGTCTGTCTGACTTGAAGCATTGTGATCTATGGTTGTAATATCTCAAGGACAGGTTATGAGAGTTGTTTGGATGGTTTCACTCTGACAACCTTGAGCTGTATCAGCCTAAAAGGAAAACAGGATATGTTTTTAAGTGATCTGTTTTGTCTTGTAAGTGTATATATGTAATTCTGCAACATATTTTTGTCGATCATGTCATTTTTGCGTACATTATATTTTTTTCAATTTTTTTTTTTTTTCCATTTTTGATGTTTACAGGCATCCGGCGATGATAGTCTATGACCAAAATGGGTAGATGATATATAGGTTACATAGAACAGTAGATGGTTAAAATGAGTTTTCTAATGCCAAGATTATAGCTGAACTGATATGCAAGTAATTCATTGTAAACAGTTTAACAGACACGACGACTCATATCATACATTTTCATACTACTGCACGATTTCAAAATATATAGTGTTGTTGGTACATTAATACAAACAGCACATGTACAATTGTTTTGGAGTCCACTAGTACACGTACCTAAAATGGTATTAACACAGCCAATTAATGAAGATCCACCAGTACACGTACCTAAAATGGATTTAATGAAGAAATTCAATGTGGCACATTTTACTCTCAGAAGTACTGCACCTTATCTTTAGGTGAACTGACAGGACCAGTTATTTTTGCATACTCACTCCTTGTTGTTTTATTCACCTCATTTCTGGCAAATGCAACCAAAACAATGAAGTTATTCATCTGTTGGAAGCAAGTACTAAAAATACTATTCACAGCATATAACCACATATTGTGTGCAAGACTTTTAAAATGTTATTACGGAAAGTGTTTGTTCATTTGGTAACGGTAAACAGCAGAGAAAGTTCTAACATCTTACACAATTAGCTGTTTTTTTTTGTCATGTTCAAGTGGTAAAACAGAAACATGACCATACAAACAAATATATTTTGTTAAAAAAATAAATTATAAACATCTTATTGATCAGTACTGCAAATTATCTGATTGTGCTCTGACTGTCGCGATGTTACTGCACAGTACAAAAGTGGCTGATGCTGCTTTCTGTCCCGCAATGGAACACAGTTAAAAAAGTACCGAGGAATAGGCTGTTCTTAATGTTTTTTATAATTTTATGGAGATAATCAGCTTTGAAGTTTTCCCAGTGTTGTATATACCGCTATGACGATTTTCCAGTGTTGTATGTACTGCAGTTGATAGACGAACACGCACTGAACATGTAGCACAGTCGGTAATGGAATGTGAACCAAATGCAGTTATTTCATGTGTTGGTTCAAATCTCCCCATTTTCATTTTTTCTCGTTCAATTTGAAATACCTACATCTCATAATTATAAAGCTCATCATTTTTATGAATAATGCACGTCTTCCTGCTACTAATTACATATTGTACATGAAATTCCTGTTTCCATTTCAAATACAAATTCTTAATTATCAATGTTTTATGAAAGACTATTAATAAAGTTGTTTAAATTAAGAATACCTAAAAATTTAATTTTTAAGGCAAAAATGAAAACCTCTTTCTTTGAATTATTTCCATCATTTTATACCACAGACATAGATAAGTATCATAGAAACATGAAAAACAATCAATCATTTTCACAGCATCGAGCACATCATACAAATGTATTTTTAGATTTGCTACTGTACCATTACAATATGAACCCAACAGAACTGATCTGCAGCCAAGCTATGGGATTAGACCTGAGATGTAACAAGACTGTCAAGCTGCCAGACGTAGTAGAACTAAAGCACACAGCTTTTTCACAAGCCACTGCAGATCGCTGGCGGGATATAGAGTGGCTCATCATAAAAGAAGAAGAAAAAATGCTGTGCCTGGTTGGCTCTGTGGATTATGTTGTTGACAGTCTCATTATCAACACAGCAGGCGACACTTGCAGAACTGAAATTTATTTCTTGGATTCAGATAAGGAAGGAGCTAAGAGACTACCAGATGACTGACTGTATGTAATATCTTCAGTGGCTTCAATAATTAACTATATGGTGAAATCCTTCAATACTCTCTTCCACTACACACTGCTTATGCAGAAAAATTGCCCTGTGGTTAAATCAGGAATTTTCATCATTCTTGTTTTTAATTACAATAGTACATTACCTAAAAACGATAATGTGTTGCGGTTTTCGTCTAGTCATCTAAGGAGCATATTGTGGGAGACTAGTAGTGTGTTATTTCATTCTGCTTAAAAATTGAATGGCATTTGAAGCTGTATTTCTCTTCTGCTCGTCTCTCTTTATGTGTGAACTGCAGCTGGCCAAGTCACTGATGGCTAGCTATACCAGCTAACCGGCCAATACTGTCCAAGTTAAATGCACCGGTAAAGCTGTTGTCCCTTATTATCACTAAGTCGATGTGTGCCTAATGCACAGCACAAAATGTACCCTTATTATCGTACTTGACAGTATTTGAGACAGCTTGGCTGCAGTCCTACATGAAACAGAAATCTAATGAGGTTCCAGCAAATGCAAAAGACTACATAGTGCAATGTTTACATCAGTTTTATTCATATGATGAATGAATTATAGCAGTTGGTCCTATATTATTATGGCATACAGGCAACTGTTGTCCTATGATAAACATCAATGACATCAACAATGGCTATTGAATGTAACTGAAGAAGTAACAGCTTTTCTCAATGTAGTTTCATTCCTGTACATTTTATTATGTTAAATTTACCTCAAGCAGGGACAAATAACTCATGAAAGATTAACATAGTTGTCATGGTCACCACCAGTCCAAAAATTATGTAATAAAATAAAACACCTGCTGCCTCCGTTTTGATGTTATTTTATTATATTACAGCCAGTTTCAGTGACTCAATACACCATCTTCAGGCTGTAACGGACGCTGGGAGGATAAACTTCTATTGTATATACAATCCCATCAGTGGCCAACATCTGTGAACTGGCTTCTGTAGAACGGTTGCAGACACAACACCACTGTTACAAAATTCTACGGAAGCCAGTTCATAGAATTTGGCCACTAATGGGATTGTGTACATGATTGGAGTTCACCCCTCACTGTAGTGTCTTTTCTTTATGTAAGATGGTAAATTGTACAATCACCATTAAATTTCACATATTCTGCTCTACATTTACTTTTAATCCATATATGTACACTTTCATCTACATTAATCTTATGTTTATTTCGTGCATACAATATGAAGGGAGAGAGTGAGGTATAATACGAATTTCCTAAGTCTCTATCAGCTTGTTCACAAATATGAAGTATGGTATGAAATAATATCACGATTGCTAAAACTCTCCAGGTCAGCAACACTACCAACATTACTTCAACCTTGTATAACTGCAACAATTATCTAGCCGTTATCATGCTGAAAGGTATCGTTATTTTCCAGGCTGAAATTAAGCATTAGTCCTATAAATAATGCAGATCTATTCAGTAATGCTTAGGCAACAACAGTTCTCAGTGTTGTTTTCTTTTTGTCTCCAGTGGCTGTTGCCACTTGTATGTCTTCTACTGATTCATACACTAATGTCTTGCATGTTGTCTGTATGGCCTAGAGTGTGTGTGTGTGTGTGTGTGTGTGTGTGTGTGTGTGTGTGTGTGTAACTTGCCAAAAGCAAGAAGCAATTTCTTATTAGTGTTTTAGCTCTCTGGGGTGCTCTGGGAATACTCTGTGGGGCTCCCACAGGGTTTCCTCAGTGGCTCCATGTGGCTCAATTGCAGTTACACAACACAGAGGCCTGGAGATGGTGTATTGAGTCACCAAAATTGGTTGCAGTATAACAAAATAACATTAAAATGATAGCAGCAGTTGTTTACCTAATTATGTAAGTGAAAAGCCAGTGTCCCACAATCCATAAATCAGAAGGATGGAGATATACAAAAAGGTTCGAACATTGGTTTGAAGAAGCTCTTCTCCCTATTCTATACAGTGCAATTCTGTTTACTTCAGCATAACTATTGAAAACCTCATCCAGTTGAGCCTGCTTACTGTACTCATACCTTTGTCTCCCTCTATAATTTTTAACCCACCAAACTTCCAGCCATTACCAAACTGACTACCCTTCCATGTCTCGCGGTATGTCCAATCAACCAGTATCTTCTTGCAGCCAATTTGTGGCACACATCTCTTTATAGCCAAAAACAATTCTGTTTGTCCTGTTTAGGTACTTGATCTATCCCATTTTGTCTCCAGCATTTCAAGAAGCTTGTGAGCTTGTCTTGGCTGTATTGTTTACGACCCACATTGAATTTACAGACAGGGATAAAGCCTACAAAAGTGTCTTGGTTGAAACTTTGTAACACTTAAATATATATTAAATGTTTAAATATTCTCTTGTTCAGAAAAGATTTTTTCGCTGTTGTGTCTGATTTTATATCCTTCCTACTTTGGCAATAGCAGCTATTTCACTGATCAAATAGCAAACCACAATATTACTATTTTACTGTCTAAATACCTGACATCTTTGGATTTAATTCCACTACATTTCACTAATTCTGTTTTATTTTTGGCGATATTCACTTCATAACCTGTTTTCAGCAAATCTCAAAGCTATAAATTTGCCTCCTAAGGTATCCCTTTCTCCTGTTTTAGTCAATAGCTGCCGAATGCTCCACTGACACACACAACCACCTCCAATTCTTGCAATTTATAGAAGTTGCACCTACCAAATTTCCTAAATTTCTGCAGTTTTTTCAGTTTCAATATGTATTTCATAAAAATAAATTATAATCAGAATCCACATCTTTTCCTGGAAACATTGTGTAGTTTGAAATCTGAGTTCAAATGTCTCTCTTATCAGTATATAAACAGATACATTCCTGCTTTTTACATAATTCTACCAGACAGTTTCCCTTTTTTTTCCTTCCCCCTTGTTCTGCTCTTTTATTATTTTATCAAATTCCAACCCTCATCTCAAATTTTCATCTCCCTAAACAATCTGAAAAATTTCTTTTATCTCATCATACATTCTCTCCGTCTTCATCATGTGTGTGCCAGTAGGCATATTTCTGCCACTGTGGTAGGTCTTGGCTTTGGGTCTATCTTGGATACATTAATATGTTCACTATTATTTCTTGATCTACTCCTGCATTATGTCCATTTGTGTTCATAATGCTCTATACACCTGATCAGAAACCATGTTGTTTTTTTTTTTTTTTTTTTTTTTCCTACCACCACATGTTACTAATTCCCACTATAACTTAAAACATATCCATTTTCCTTTTCAAATTCTCTTGAGTCTACCCAATGAGGGAATTGAGCAGTGCATCCTCTGACCTGCAGAATGTCAGAGATCTGAATGAGGGATACCTTGTTGTTGTCATTGTTGTTGTTGTTGTCTTCAGTCCTGAGACTGGTTTGATGCAGCTCTCCATGCTACTCTATCCTGTGCAAGCTTCTTCATCTCCCAGTACCTACTGCAGCCTACATCCTTCTGAATCTGCTTAGTGTACTCATCTCTTGTCTCCCTCTACGATTTTTACCCTTCACGCCGGCCTCCAGTACTAAATTGGTGATCCCTTGATGCCTCAGAACATGTCCTACCAACCGATCCCTTCTTCTAGTCAAGTTGTGCCACAAACCTGCCTTCTCCCCAATTCTATTCAATACCTCCTCATTAGTTAAGTGATCTATCCATCTAATCTTCAAATCTTCAGCATTCTTCTGTAGCACCACATTTCGAAAGCTTCTATTCTCTTCTTGTCCAAACTATTTATCGTCCATGTTTCACTTCCATACATGGCTACACTCCATACGAATACTTTCAGAAATGGCTTCCTGACACTTAATTCAAAACTTGATGTTAACAAATTTTTCTTCTTCGGAAATGCTTTCCTTGCCATTGCCAGTCTACAATTTATATCCTCTCTACTTCGACCATCATCAGTTATTTTGCTCCCCAAATAGCAAAACTCCTTTACTACTTTAAGTGTCTCATTTCCTAATCTAATTCCCTCACCATCACCCAACTTAATTCGACTACATTCCATTATCGTTGTTTTAATTTTGTTTATGTTCATGTTTTAATTTTGTTTATGTTCATCTTATACCCTCCTTTCAAGACACTGTCCATTCCATTCAACTGCTCTTCCAAGTCCTTTGCTGTCTCTGACAGTGTAAGGGATACCTTACATGTGGCATATTTTACCTACGAGGATTCCATCATTATGATGTCCATTTTTTCCTCCGTGAACATTTTCTTCTAAAATGTAAATTGTGGCAAAATTATAAATACGTTAATGCAAAATCAGGTGGGAATTAACACTGTGAAATGTGGAAATTTGATGGGAGTGATAAAAACATGTTGTAAAGGTGGGAAAATGTTAATCTGAGGAAAAAGTAGGATTAAACTGTCTAACTTTTCTCACCTCCATTGCATTCTGATAAAACATACTAACTTTAAATTTTTGAGAACTGTAGAATATTTTGTCTTCTGGTTTCGTTCTTGTTTTCAAGACTGATTGTAATCTGTTCCCAAGCTAAAAATTTTGCCTTTCGAAGCTCAATAATCACAGAATTTAGCCTGCTCAGTCAGCTTACCCTTCCACATACTGCTAGAAGCCCATCTTATTTATCAGGATTCATTAGCCCATATTGTCTTTATATATTTACAGTTATGAAGGCTTCAAACGTTAAGCACTTCGTCAATGTAAAGAATTTTAAAAGATGTTGGTTCCAGATACATTTGAATAGATTTTTTACTTCAAAGATGTGACATAGGTGCAGTGCAATACAAGAGAAGGAGGTAGTTCAACAGTGTATAACCTTGATGAAATATGGGTCAAATACAATCATTCCAAGAAGATCTGCCTGAAAATAAGTGATTGTACGGGCAGTTTTAAAGTTCTCATAGGAACAGGTTCTTGAATAATTATTCTGCATGCTGACTCTTCTTCTGGCTTTGTTTCTGAGAATAAACTTGCATTTACATGTAAGAAAAACAGTAGTGATTACCATTCGGAAATGAGCACTGTCAGTTTTGTGACGTGATTCACAATTCTTGTCATACCTCGCTTTGAAGTCAGTCATTGTCAGTTATAATTCAGGTCTTATAGAGAAAATGCCAAAAACAAACGTGAGAAAAGTGGACATTTTTCCCCAGCTTAAAAATAAAAATATTAAGCACTGTATAAACCAGACTTGTGCTGACCTCCTGCAGCTCATTAATTTATACAAGTCATGTGACAGAATGTACAAAGTTGTCTTCCATGCACGTGACTGGAGCCACACTGTTTCGCATTTACCCATGTGCCACTGTCAGTGTAGCCCCATGGAATTAATTTGGGCAAAGGGTTTTAAGGCTATGTGGGAGAAAAAAAAACATTTAAGATAACATACAGTCAATCGCTTGCGTGCGAGGCAATAGACAATGGAGCATTAGACAATATCCCACCTGTAGCATGGGCACAGTGTGCGACATGCTGAAAAGCTTCCGAAAGAAGAATTTGATAGGGAAGTGATAATGTGTATAAGCCTTGTACATATCATCATAAATTTATAATCAGATGGTTTGGAAACAGATTCATATAGACGTGTTGATGGTACTACAATGTAGACTTTGGAACAAAGTAATAATATTTCTTCATTTTAAAGACTCTTGGTATAGAAAATGTGTTTGCCAGCATATCAGTTGCATACGTAATAATGAAAACTTCCTAGCCTTTTTGATTAGGACTTTGTATCCTTTTAATTAAGCAGACTATAATGTTCAACATAGTGCTCAAGGAGAAGTTAAGCTTCTCCCATGTTGTATGCTCTAATAACTCGCGAGAATGGAGCTGGGTAAATTCATCAGAAGTCCAATAATTCCACATGTAAACCTCTTATTTTCAAGGCACAACCTGGATAAGGCCCTAAAAAGACAGTAACTGTTACTTGTTGAGATATCGACAGTTTTCGTTGTTACCAGTCAATATTCCCTGGAATTATCAGCAGATGATGGTTAATTGTTTGCTTGTTGAATGTTATAAATGTGGTCTCTCACTGTAATATTGAAAGTGATACTTTACACTCATAATGCCCGTTAACAGCGAAAAATATGGCAACTTACAGACCATTTTTACAATAGTCTTTTACATTAGTCTTTTCTACCACTAATTCTTTTTTACATACAATGCTGTATTCTCACGTAGAGTAAGTCTGTGGAGCAGTGGATGCAATGACATCTAGATGTGAATTAATATTTCTCTCATGACGAGTGATCAAAATTGGTTTTAATATTTATTATTCCCCTCATAGATTTGAATGTATAATACAATATACCATATGCAAACGAGCCTGACTGATGTCCGCAGCAACGCAGTTTGGCAATGTGGAATTTGCTGGCCCGCTCTCTGCTGCCGCACATGCGCAGTTCTCATCCTCCCACGCTTCCTTTCTGCTCCGCCTCTATGCGCAGAAGTGCTGTCATTGGTGACAGGGGCTTTAACAGGCACAAGTATTTCTCAACCATCAGTTTGATGGTTGTAAAATACTAGCTCAAATTATCTAGAGAAGGGTAGAATGACTTCTAAATGCCAATCTGGGGGCACTTTGGATTTTGAAGAAATGTAGGAACATGAAAAGCAATACTTTAGGAAATATGTTGAATAAACACCAAAGTAAATTTATAATGTTTGTACATACAGAAAAAAGCTTTTGACCATGTTAACTAAAACATACTTCTTGGAATTCTTACGTTATCAGGGATAGACTAAAGAGACGATTAATCCTCAGCTTGTACAGAAACTAGACTGCAGTATAAAGAGTATAATGACATGGAAAAGTAGGAAATATTCATAAAAGAAGTTATAAGCTCTTGTAGCCTATCCCCATACTGTTGAATTTGGACATCAAACAAGTAGTTAAGAAGAACAGAGTAAAGAAAAATCTGGACAGGAAACTGAGGTTCAAGGAAATAAAATAAGAATTTGAAGGTTTACTGATTACACTGTAATTCTGTCATAGCTGGCAAATGACTTGGAAGAGTAGTTGAAGTGAATGATTAGTGCTTTGACTGAAGGGTGTACAACCAACATCTACAGAATTTAATTGAAAGTTAAACTGGATCAGGAAGAAGAGAGACTTAAGTCACAATCTGGATAAGGAATAATTATTCTGGTGATTGACAGAAGTGAGTTGGGTAAACACTGTCGGGGGAAACAACGGCCTGACTGCGGTAAAGAGGTTAAAGTGGTTGTAAGTTGCAGCAGTTATTCAGAGGAAAAGAGTATTGCACAGGATAGACTAGTGTGGACAGCTGCATCAAACCAGTGTTTCAACTGATGTCTATAATAACATCATTCAAATACAAAAACTGGAATATTGTACCATAATAATTCTCTGTTTTGGGTGGTTTATTACCAGTGGAAACTAACTCAAAATTCGCAACTGCAGTACCTGTGCTATTATGATGTGTGATGCATTATTCCTTTGGACATGCATGCATGTCCGAAGGAATGCAGCCTTGTATTTCCAATCATGTGCACTGCGGTATTGTACAGGGCATTTCAAAAAGGACTTCGCAACTTTCATATAAATTTATTGAAAGAAGATATAGAACTGGGTTTAGTGTTATTTTGTAGAGAAACACATCAAGTCTTTTTTTACCTTAAACTAAAGATGTTGTATGTGGCTCCTGTTGGTTATCGTACACACATCCCATCGGAAGTCAATTTATTCCCAAACTTGCTGTAGCACTGCAGGTGTAACTTGCTCAGTAGCAGCATAAATTCTTGCTGTAAGTTCAGGCAGAGAAGTCGGCACGGGAGGTACAAACACAATATCCTTGATGAATACCCATTTTAAAAAAATTAAGTGGTGTCAGATGTGGGGAACATGCGGGCCATGCAGTTGGTGCATCATGGCCAATCCATTGGCCTGGAAAGCAGACACTGAGAAAATCCCAGACATCAGCCAGGTAGTTGGGTGGTGCACAATCTTGCATGAAGTAAACATTTTGTTCTTGGTCATCCTCATTGACCTGTGGTATCAAAATTTGTTGTAACATATCCAGGTACACTATCCTGTTGATGGTTCTCTCACAAAAAAAGAAGGGCAGCACACTTTGTTCTTGCTTGATGCACAAGAAACATTCAGTTCAGGGTTATCATAAACATGCTGCAATGTTTGTTGTGGAATTTCACTGCCCCTAATACTATAGTTATGCGTGTCAACCTTGCCACTTAAATGAAAAGTTGACTCATCAGAAGAGATGATTTTGTCAAGGAAATCTTCATCCTCATGTAGTCGATTTAACACATACACACAGAAGTTCTAGCGGCCAATTTTGTCATTGTCTTTTATTACTTGTATGATCATCAATCTGTACGATTTCAAATGCAAATAGTTTCCCAACACACCTCAAACAGTCACATGTGGTATTTGCAGTTCACGAGATGCACACCGGGTCAATTTTGTAGGGCTGTTAACAAAACATTGTCTCACTCACTCAACGATGTCATCAAATGTGCTTGGATGACCTGATGATTCCCCATGTCTTACCGAGCACCCTGTTGCTACAAAACATTTATGCCACTCATAAATTGTCTGCCTACTGAGAGGATCTTTAGCATACTTGCCACAGAAATTACACTGAACTGTTGTTGCTGACTTTGATTCTTCAAACCAAAACACACAGCTAGCATGCTCGGTTGAAGGCAGTCACCTTTAATGCAACTGCCACTAGCACTCGTTATGGTGCGATTTGGCACTAGCGAACTACATGAAACAAAACTTGAGGTATTTCCCTACAAATTGACACTACAAGCACTACGAATTAATTTATATGAATTTTCACAGCTGTAAAGTCCTTTTCGAAACACCCTGTATTTATTCACCGAGACCAGGCAGCGACTTTCAATTAAAAATATCCTTCTCCAGCATGGGAGTTACGTAATGTGTACAAGTGCTGGTTATGATGTATGAACAATGACAAATGGAAGTCAAGTTCTGGTCTTGAGACATGCATGGGTAGCCGAAGAGGTTAAGGTGATTGCTCATGTAAAGTAGAAAATCCAAGTTCAAGTCCTGGTCTGGCACAAATTTTCACTGTCATTATTCTGTTACACAACTGATGGTTGCCTGTATTCACAACTGCAAATACATTTCATGTCACTAAAAATCCATGAAAGATTGTAGGCAGTCTGTTCTTCCATTCCCTGCAGTTATGAAACAACTGTATGAATGTGGCCAATTTTCTTGTAAAGTTCATACACTTGAAGAATTTTGTAAGACTGCAATTATAAATAGAAAATAAAATGGTGCTGGATGATTATCAATTAAACATGTATTAAATACCTGATGGGAAAGAAAAATCAGAACTGGATATAGTATGTTACACATGAATAATTAATTGTTATAAAACCTCCTGCAGAATGGGTGACATGTTTGATGAAAGTTGAGCATACGAAAATGTGAGAGATAAGTTATTTGCATTGCTTCAATCATTTTTAAAAACAAACAAGCTTAGTGTTTGCACTGATTTGTTACTGAATATATGTGCATATCATGCTTCAAACCAGAGCACAACAGTCAAACAATGAGACATGCATCAAAAAAGAAAAAAGTAGATCTCATCAGCTTGGAAAGTTGGAGATAATGTTTACTGAGGCAAAAATTGGACTCTCATAATGAACTCACGTTGGTAAATCATAGTAGGTAAAATATATACTAGCTTCCTGGATAAATGGGATGAAAAAAAAAATTTTCTTACCATTGAGATAATTCTCTCCATGAAGGTGCTTTGGAAATGGGAAAACTAAGAGGTCTGAACTACATACATCCAATTCACATGATTTGGCAACCACTTACTTTCATCTTCCCCCACATTTGAAGACATTTGTTGCTGGAAAATATGTTGAGTACAATGAAGACATCATGGCAGCCATTAGAGCTTTGCTAACCTCGCATGTTGCTTTGTAGATTGATGCTAGTCACAGGAAAAATTTTGAATGTTCAGCAAATAGCAATGATTTAATAGGGCACTAGCTACACACAAATACACTCCTGGAAATGGAAAAAAGAACACATTGACACCGGTGTGTCAGACCCACCATACTTGCTCCGGACACTGCGAGAGGGCTGTACAAGCAATGATCACACGCACGGCACAGCGGACACACCAGGAACCGCGGTGTTGGCCGTCGAATGGCGCTAGCTGCGCAGCATTTGTGCACCGCCACTGTCAGTGTCAGCCAGTTTGCCGTGGCATACGGAGCTCCATCGCAGTCTTTAACACTGGTAGCATGCCGCGACAGCGTGGACGTGAACCGTATGTGCAGCTGATGGACTTTGAGCGAGGGCGTATAGTGGGCATGCGGGAGGCCGGGTGGATGTACCGCCGAATTGTTCAACACGTGGGGCGTGAGGTCTCCACAGTACATCGATGTTGTCGCCAGTGGTCGGCGGAAGGTGCACGTGCCCGTCGACCTGCGACCGGACTGCAGCGACGCACGGATGCACGCCAAGACCGTAGGATCCTACGCAGTGCCGTAGGGGACCGCACCGCCACTTCCCAGCAAATTAGGGACACTGTTGCTCCTGGGGTATCGGCGAGGACCATTCGCAACCGTCTCCATGAAGCTGGGCTACGGTCCCGCACACCGTTAGGCCGTCTTCCGCTCACGCCCCAACATCGTGCAGCCCGCCTCCAGTGGTGTTGCGACAGGCGTGAATGGAGGGACGAATGGAGACGTGTCGTCATCAGCGATGAGAGTCGCTTCTGCCTTGGTGCCAATGATGGTCGTATGCGTGTTTGGCGCCGTGCAGGTGAGCGCCACAATCAGGACTGCATACGACCGAGGCACACAGGGCCAACACCCGGCATCATGGTGTGGGGAGCGATCTCCTACACTGGCCGTACACCACTGGTGATCGTCGAGGGGACACTGAATAGTGCACGGTACATCCAAACCGTCATCGAACCCATCGTTCTACCATTCCTAGACCGGCAAAGGAACTTGCTGTTCCAACAGGACAATGCACGTCCGCATGTATCCCGTGCCACCCAACGTGCTCTAGAAGGTGTAAGTCAACTACCCTGGTCAGCAAGATCTCCGGATCTGTCCCGCATTGAGCATGTTTGGGACTGGATGAAGCGTCGTCTCACGCGGTCTGCACGTCCAGCACGAACGCTGGTCCAACTGAGGCGCCAGGTGGAAATGGCATGGCAAGCCGTTCCACAGGACTACATCCAGCATCTCCACGATTGTCTCCATGGGAGAATAGCAGCCTGCATTGCTGCGAAAGGTGGATATACACTGTACTAGTGCCGACATTGTGCATGCTCTGTTGCCTGTGTCTATGTGCCTGTGGTTCTGTCAGTGTGATCATGTGATGTATCTGACCCCAGGAATGTGTCAATAAAGTTTCCCCTTCCTGGGACAATGAATTCACGGTGTTCTTATTTCCATTTCCAGGAGTGTACATATTTGACCAAGAAACCCTATTTTCACTTTGAGCTTGAGAGGGTTACACCTTTTACTTATATATTTCATCCTGAATGTAGAACCATAGTGACAAATAAAACTGGCTAATCAGGCACTGATACTAGGTTGCAGACACATTAGCATGTGGAAAGTACCAAAGGATTGCAGTAACACATATCTAGGCAACTAATGAATGTCAAATATTATGCACGCATGTATTTCATGGCTAAGAAATCATAAGAGGATAATAATTCACTTAGTATGAAAAATGGTTTGGAAGCAACAGATGGCTCAAATGAGAAAAACTGAATTTGTTAAAAGTGCCAGGAGCAGCTTTGTACAATTAACCAAAAATTAGATATGCAAGTTCTCTCTTTGCCAGGTCTGCACAGCGATATAATGGAATCACTACATACAGAGAACCATGTTTTGCTTAACAAAGACTGAAGGCCATTTGTTTAAACATCACTGACTGGAGTTCACAACTTTGCAATGTTTTTTAACACTTAAATTCCATCAACTGAACAAGGTTTAAGATCAGCTTGGCAACACAACAGAAACAACATTTGATGTAATTATTCTACTTCAGGAGCAGATATTAAACTGTATTTATTATTGAAGGTCTCACATTGTGAAGATGAATGATAACAAGGGGAGAAACTTTTCAAATTCTTCAAAATACTTTTCTACAGGGGAAAAAAAGCAACTGAATTAATCTGCTCTTTGCAAAGTTAACAAAATGAAGATATTTAAGGCTACTGAATACACTAGGCTGTCCACCAGTGACCAAGGACACTAGGAAAACAAGAAGCAGAGGATTATTTTAAAGATTTAGTGTTGTCAGAATGACCTTTATAATGAACTAGCAACCTGGCCCAGCTTCACAAGGAGAGCATAAGTATTTGCAGACAAGTGACCTGAATGGTGTAGTGTATTTGGGAGCTATGAATAGAATAAATATTACGTAAGTGAAGTCACAACTTTCATATAACTTATGTGATGGAAGCAGGACATGCCAGTAAAGTTGTCTGGAGGCGTGAATGTATTATGTTCTGTATCAAGTTGTCATTTGAAGTAACATCTCAAGGTAATGATGGGAGTACATTGTGATGCAAGTAAAATGTTTACAACCAATGGGTTAAAGTGCATATATAAATGCTTCAACATGTATAGGCAACTGGCTGAGGAGGGACAAATTAAAAAAAAAAAAAAAAAAAAAAAATAAATACAGAAAAGAGGTTTAACTCATATTACTGCACTCCTCTTGTGGAACTTATTATGCACTGTGGAGACACTCTGCTGCAATCTGTTTATGGCAGACTTCTTCACCATGCCACACAAAGAATAATGCCCACATGTAAGTCTGATTCAAGGAAAGCAGCTGTACTGCTCAAAGAACATTCCATATGTATTGAAGTGTAAAAAATAAAAACCACATTATTTTTAATTCACATGTTTTTTGGTAGGCAATTGATCTAAAACAACTGCAAGGGAACTATAGTTAAAATGTTTCATTATTTCAAATTTTAAGTCTCACATCACAGCCTGCGGATGTGGTTATCTTTTTGTTATTGGTCATATTTATTATAATACTTCAAAGTCAAGTAATTCACTGCCCATTGTTCAAAGAATTTGCTGTGAATTAAGAGTGTGAATGGCGATTGGTAATTGGAGGAAAGCAGAAATTGGCGGTCTAAATCTATCATCTATTTCAAAATGCATCCCTCAACCATCAGTAAAAGTATTTGAAATCTTGTGCATTTATCAGTAAAAAATTTCTGTATTCCACTCAAGAACATCATGCCCATCTTTATGATCTTTAAAAGGCCTAAATCTCTTTCTAATTCATTTACCAATCTTCTGTGTAATTTGAAAGTGTCCAAATTAATAATATCTTTCATCCCATTCCACAGAGAATTGTATTTGCAATTGTATTTTACTCAAAGAAAGTAGGAAGCTTAAAGTTGAGTCATTTGTTACACTACTGCAAAACTTTCTTTACATAAATGAGGTAAAGCTGCATCCAATACTGTGTTTTACTCTGTGCATAAATAATTGAAAACCGCAGGTTTTGGACTTGCACATTTTTCATCACGCAGTTGTTCTGAAACAGTTGAAATAAACTCACTTGGGTAACTTTCCTGTGTCTAACCAGTCAACAAATTGGGAAAGGGGAGCTGGAGTATGTTGGAATCAAACCACATTTCGTTTCTGCCAACTCACCACCTCACTGAGAGGTGAATGCTAGGTTAAAGGGCACAGTGAAGAAAGTGACATGGTCAGGATCCGATTCTGCAATCTTTCAGTTTATAGCCAAACGCTCTTGTCACTAGACCATCACATAGTGATTTTGGTCATGCTTTCTGCTAATGCACTACCACCCTCTCGAGTTTTGGTGGATAGGTGTCAGTGGCATTGTTTTCACAATTTAATTCATCATAATTCAGATAATTTTTACTAAATATTTATAAATTATGTACAAAAACCTTATAAGTGTATCTATTTGGGAAAACCAGATAAAAATCCCAACAGCAGTTCCAGAGATTAGCCTGCAGACAGATGGATATATGGTGAATATAATGATCTTTAGGTAAAATTTAAGGCCATATGGTTTTGTCCACTAGCTAGTAAAGTGGTTTATCTGAACTCATACTCATTTCACACCTTTATGATTAACCAAACACTGGAAAATACAGGATGGAATGTAACATCATGATGAAAATGAGAGTTGCTACTCACCATAAAGCAGAGATGCCAAGTCACAGAAAGGCACAACAAAAAGACTGTCAGAAGCTTAGCTTTCAGCCAACAAAGACCTTGCAAAGCACTTGTTGGCTGAAAGCTAACTTTCCCACAGACTTTTTGTTGTGCCTTTCTGCTACTCAGTATCTCCACTATATGGTGAGTAGCAACTATCCTCTTCATTCTATTGTTACATTATTATTAACTGTATAAATGATCCATGGAACATGAAACGAACTAACACCAACAGTGAAAACTCCAGGTAGGAATATCAATGATGTATTTAAAGGCAAATTGTTACTTACCATAAAGGAGACATCAAGTTGCAGACAGGCAGAACCAAAAGACATTTATTTACATTTTTTTGTTCCTTTTTGCCCACTTCCCTGCCCCACAACCTCCTGACATTGTGCCTATTGGCAATGTAGTCTTTGCATACACCACCACACAGCATTTGTCTCTCCCCCCATCCGTACCCTACTATTCCTTCCCCTTCCCCATCCCCTCCAGATTGCTGCTTGCATTCCACGTGATAGTTGCAATCTGGCCTCAGATGCTGGAATTGGCATATGCATGATATGTACTTACTTTTGTGTGTTGTGTGTGCGCACACGCGTGCATGCGCTACTGATTAAGGCTGTGGCTTAAAGCTATGTAAGTAACCTATAACTGTATCTGTCTGCAACTTGACGTGTCTTCTTTATGGTAAGTAACAATTGGTCTTTTTCCTACATTGTTAACTAATTGTTAACTAACTGTTAGCCATCCAGTAATTGGTATCAACACCACAGTTACTCACCAGGCATGGTCTTCTTTGAGGTTTTATACCCTTGCTTTCCTCAGTTGTTCAAACAGAATTGGTATCCAGATACAGGGCGACAATTCTTGAACTATATGAAATAAAATAGTCATAACTTCTCAACAGTTTGTGTTAGGATGTTCAAACAGCATGGCTGGCTGCAGAGCATGATGGGAATTAGTATGCACTGTATGGTTTGGTTTAGTGATGAAGCTCACTTTCATTTGGATAGGTTTGTCAGTAAGCAAAATTGGCGCATTTCAGGCACTGAGAATCTGCATTTCACGATTGAGAAGTCCCTTCAGTCTCAATGGGTGACTGCAGTGTGCACTTTCCTGTTGTGGAATAATTGGTGTGATATTCCTTGATAACACAGTGACTACCAAATGGTACTTGAATGTTTTGGAAGATGGTTTCATCCACATTATCCAAAGTAACCCTGATTTTGTGCAAGACTGGCCTCGACCCCATCAAAGCAGGAGTGTGTTTGATGTCCTGGAGAAGCACTTTGGGGAGCGTATTCTGGCTCTGGGGTACCCAGAGGCCACTGGCATGGGCCTCAATTGGCCACCATATCCTTCGGATCTGAACACATGCATCTTCTTTTTGTGATGACGACAATGATGATGATAATTATTCGAGATGAGGAACACTTGACATCATGGTCATCAGCGCCCTGACGAAAAGTCAGCATGCTAATCTCATGTGTGGGGACGAAGGCTGCTCCCACACGCAGAGCAGTTTATAATGTATTAAGTCTGCCTCCTTTCTCCACAAATTTAGGGATGAGGCCTATCATTTCACAAAATTTCACCATCCTTGTAACACTGGAATCACTATCTGTGAGGATGGTGGGAAAATCTCCATTGAGACTCATGGCTGCCCCAATATCAGTGTACAGGACACACATAACCAAAATATGCTGAACTGAAAGTGCAAGCCACAAACTTCACAGGGTGGTGGACCCTCCTCCTGTAGGAGGAAGCCATGTGTTAAAGGGCTATGCTCTATGCACAGTCTAGTAAGCATAACCTCCTTCTGGCAGTTACACTGACATGAAGTGCAACATGCCTTTGTGGTCGATTTGGGTGACCATAGTTTGTTGCCTGTCACCTGCAACCATTCAGTCTCCCACTGACGCATGATGCACCTGTCAGAAAATGAGATGATAGCATGCAATGGAATGGGATACTGAGGGACAGCACCATCCCAACATGCTTGCTTGATAGCTTTGCCAGCCATGTTGTTGCCCTGTGTCCCAATGTGGCCAGGTACCCAGCAAAAGATCACCTCCTTGTCACAATGTTGGAGCCGCTGTAAGGAGTCATGGATGAGCTGAATCAGCTGGTCTACTGGATACATTTGGTGTAATGGCCGCAGTGCATTAAGCGTGTCAGAACAGACAAGAAACCCTCTCCACTGCCATCAGAATGCCAATAATTCCGCATCATAATTTGTAAAGTATTTTGGCAGACACACTTTAGAAACCCTAGCAGGGAACGCAGCAGAATAACTGAGGACATTCTCTTGCTGGGATCCAACTGCATAAGTCATGATAAAACAGATACGAATTTAAAATGGACAAAATCAAAGTTATAAAAATAAAATCTGGAGTACAAGTTTTCTATCAAGCATAAAAGCACTTTGGGCCTCTGAAGATGCCAAAGTGTCAATACGTTCCATCACTGATTTTGATACCCGATAGATCCAGATCCTTGAAACAGTCTGTAGCACACAACTCAAATGGCTTGGTTGCATGGGGCCGATTCCTGAAGAGTCGTTCAAAGCTGGGTTGGACCACTGAACTAAATATCGATGATTCAGGTGACAGATTTCCAGCACCTGCCAAACCAAAAGGATACACCGCCAAATCCAGAGTGGTGGTTCACCAGCCTCTGCACACAGTCTCTGAACTGGTCTGGTCCAAAAGGCTCCAGATGCTTTTCGAATGCCCTCATGGTGTGCAGCATCTGCTCAGGTGACTTCGGGATTCAAGCAGCCAGACGAGGCGATGGTTGACCATGCGTTCAAGGGTCTTACCCATACAACTTCAAAAGGGTTACACTACAATAACTGTTATGGGTGCTACAGTCTGTGCCTGGTTTCCAAAATGGAATTAATTTGCCTCCTTCCAAGTCGTGGGGTACTGTCCACCAAATCAAATCTGATTTAAACAAGAGAGGAACTTTCCTTTCGCTTCAGAGCACAGATGATGAAGCATGGCATAATGGATCTCATCAGGTCCTGGAGCAGTGTCTCTGGCTGCAGACAACACTGATTCCTGCTCCTACGTGGAGAATTGAGGTGGTAGAATTCCTCACTATGCGAGAAAAAAATTGAGCTTCCGCATTTCCGCAGTCCCACAGAACACCTGAAAAGCAGGACTGGATAACATAGTAACAGCCCATTACTTGACAAGGCTGTAAGAGTGCATGTACTATCCTTTCCTGAACTCTTACTGATACCCAAACTTGCACAGTGGAGGTGGACCGATTAACAGAAGTCATGAATTCCCTCCAGGAAGCCCTCTTCCATTCTTTTATAACTCCCCTTGCACATGCTCTCTAAGATCTGAGGGCATGAAGATTTTCTGTAGCTGAACAGTGTATGAAATTCCGCTAAGCTGTTTGTCTGGCCTCAATTGCCAATCGACAGTGTCATTCCACCAAGGCACATGCCGTCGTCTGAGGTGGTTACCAGCCCAGGGGATGGGCTATGTGGCTGCCCATTGGATCTCACAAATGATGTGTGCACTGTCTCCTGCGCGCAATCCTTTTGTTCAGAAATAGCGTGTCAACTATACTGCAACCAATTTGCCGTTTGTATCATCCATCTTTGTGGCCTCCTGTCAGCCACCACCGTCCTAGTCAGCAGACAGATCCACACTGGTAAGTGGTCACTAAAATGTAAATCTGTGGTTACTTCCCGCTGAACTGAGTTGGCAATAGCTGGGGAACAAAAACAAAGGCCAATGGCTGAAAAAGACTCCGTAGCTGCGAAGAAGTGGGTCATCTGACCCGCATTCATAAGGCAGATATTCTCAGAATGGACAAGTTGCTCAATCATCCAAGCCCTGGAGCAAGTGGTAGCTCAACCCCACAGCATATTGTGTGCCTTGAAGTCCCCCCCCCCCCACACACACACAAGGAGAAAGTATCTGTCATCATGGAAACAGCTACTCTACCTTTAACCCTGTCTCGACCAGTATTGTCCTTCCTGTAAAGGTGGTAACCTCATAATACAGGTGTGTTGGTGACTAAGATGTGCTTCTTGTAAGCAGATGCAGAACTGTCTCTCCTGGTCCAGGAGCTGTAGTCCTTCCAAATGTAAGTGATATCCATTCAAATTCCACTGCAACACAGAAGACTCTGTGGAAGCCATGGTTTGGTGATGGTTGTCCTTTTCTTTCTCGGAAGCACTGATTTATTTGGGAGGTCAGGGGGAATGTTAGCCAGTTCCCTGCTCTCCAGTTCCTCTGACTGGAAGTCCATATTCTCAAGAGCATAGTCCCTATCAGACAGGGAGAGAGCTTGCCAATTCAGAGGTTTAACTACAGATTTCTTGGACTTGGAACTACTTTTCAAAGGATGTTTTTCTTTACTGATGGGAGGAGCTGGTCACCTGAGTTGCAGGGATAGCTTAGTTGGCTTCTGATATTTTGTAGTGGTATGTGGCTTAGGTGGTAAGACCATTGCTGATGGCTTCTGAATGACTTCAGTTTCAAGTGGAGCATTCCCCTGCAGGTACACTGACAAGTGCATGTGCTTGTACTTGAATCTGTGGTCCGAGTGTGTGGAGGCATCACACTTGGCGATAGGTGTCTTAAGGGCAGACAAGAAAGAAGTAGCCAAAACTGGCAGTTGCACAGCTTTGAGAGGTTTTTTAGCTTTGCCACAGGGTATGCATCTCTTGACTTTCAACTCCTGAATTTTCCTTCCCTTGTTAACTTCACACTTTCTGCTCCACTCTGGGTGATCCCCAGAGCAGTTTACACATTTTGGAGGAAGTGTACAAGAATTGACTTATTCATGAGCTGAGTCTCCTCAATTTCCACACACACCCCTCCCATTACACCTCATAGTTGTATGGTCAAATCTTTGGCATTTATAGCAGCACACTGGGTTAGGAACAAACGGGCAAACCTTGAAACAGATATAGCGTACAAGGATATGTTCTGGTAATTCCAGAGTACTAAAAGTTAGAATAAATGCTGCCGATTTTTCCAATTTGCCATTGACTCTCCTCATATAGTTCTGCAATTCCGTGATACACATATTTTTCCATTCTTCACATAACTCTGCTGGGTCCACCTCCATTACACTGGAGCAGGTAACCACCCCCTTACTAAAGTTAATGGTGCTATGCAACTCAGACTCTACCGGGTAGTCACCTAAGGCCATACATCCCAAGAGCTTAGATATTTGAGTTGAATTAGCATTTTCAACTACAAGTGTTCCATTACAAAGTAGTTTGACACTTTTTAGAGACCCAGCAATGCCTCTCAATAACTTGCGAATATATAAAGAGGATATCTTCTCAAAGGTTCCCCCTGTTCATCTGATTACAATGAAAGTGTTATGGCAACCTAATACCCTGTTACCATGATTCCGAGACTTCTTTTCGGAGGGCTGACCAACCAAGCTCTTTCTGATGAGTGGGTGTAGGTTCTACCTGACAGTACACCCATCCCATCAGTAGTAGTAGCAGCTTGACGAGACCATTCCATAGGGATGCTAGAGAAACTACCGTCAACCCAGGCACAGCCCTGCATGCCTGAGCAAGCCTTATACAATTGGTGGCAGCAGGTGCCCCAAAGATTGCCCACTAGAGACTGTTTTACCTCAACAGCCATTCACCTCAGCAGCATGTAGCACACCTTGAGGTTGAGGTGTTTTTTTTTTTTTTTTTTTTTTTTTTTTGATTGGTGCGTACCTTCCTTGTGCTCCAGGTGGTGAAGGCATGACCCCCGTTCTCCAAAACGTGCTTAAGCACATGTGCACAATCAGTAGTCAAATTATCGCCTTCCTGCAACCAATGACTTATGTCATTTAACACTAGAGTGTGTTTCTGCAAAGTATGTTCAATTATTGTCTGCTGCAGAACTCAATAAACTCACTATTCACATCAAATAGTTCAAAATTCCCTTTTTTTAAATCTAAGATTGAGTGTTTCTGAAATGCCTTAAGACTTACTCACAGTAACTGTAAGTTGTGCAAAAACATTTCCCAAGGAAAGTGCTGTTATCAGCACTCATTACGCACATCACACCTATGGACCCCACATCCCCTCCCCATGCGCCCACACACACACACACACACACACACACACACACACACACACACAGGCTGGGGGGAGATGGGAGTGGCAGGAAGGGTGGCTGGGAGAAGAGCTTCTGACAACTGGGAGGGGGGGGTAGTTGCACCTGCTGCCTCTCCCTCAAGCATTCCTATCTTTTATATCTTCCGCTTCCCTCCAAGCCGTCAGCCGCTCTTCCCTAACCCACCCTCTGGCTCTTTTTCTCTCAGCACCCACTTTACCTGGCACAACCCCTCAGCCCAGTCAACTTCCAGAATTGCACTTCTGGAATTCTGAATTCAGCCAATGCAGCTGCACACACATACACTCTCCAGCATAAAACTGAGCCTCTGTCTAGCCACTGCTGAATATAAATCTGCAATGATTATGATATGCAACAATTAACCTGGCCATGCCCTATGTCCAGTTACCTGCACAATCTGGCAACACTAGATTTGGCAGTTTGGCAGTTCCTGTAGCAAGTCTTACTTCCTGTTCAACATGGTATGATACATGTAGACCCATGGTGTAGCAGTAAACAATATGTCATCTAAATGTGACATCTCACATTTGAAACTGCTCCTTATACAAATTTTTTCATCGCTTTTCATCTGAATGTTAAAAGTCTTTAGGATAATGGTAACACAGCTGCAATATATTTTCTCCTTTCTGACACACTGCTGATAATAGTTCCAAGCAATAACATTTTTGCGAAAGATTTCTTGGCAGACTGCCTGCCTCTGAACATTGCATTCATCACAGATCTCCAGGGTCCACTTGCGGCATCTGGTAGCGACTGTCGCAGGGTTCCATCACACTTTGTTGAAAGTATTAGATACCACTCACTGCTCTGGAAAGCATAAAATGCTATACTGTTGTTCAGAAATGCCCCACCTAAAAGTCTACAATTTGCATTTCAAACTCAATAGCAATGGACTAATACAGCAAAAACAATTTTTGACAAAGTAATATAAGTGGATAGACAAAGTCTACTCATCAAGCAGTGGCAGAACACACACATAACCTCCTTCTATGTGTGTGTTCTGCTGCCACTCAGTAGCAACGGAGGAAGATGGCCTGCTTTTATATGATGAGTATTGTATTACACTAATATGCAAGACATGGGTATGACTCAAAATTAATTTATAGTTTGTGATCCAATCAGACTACAGTACTATGTTGTTTAATGTTACTCTTTAATGCTTTATATCCAGTTTCTTTCCCATTAGAAGTGATTCTCCATGCTATAATGATTATTGCTGCCATGGTTTTATTTCTTATGGTAAATGTATGTGATAAACTATGTGGACACCTTGTAGCTATAGCAATACAGGCTCCCTACACATTGTCTGTGCACATACAGATTCATGGAGAACTTAAAGCTGATCAAAAGTGATATTTAAGGCATTCAGTTAAGATTCAAACCAACAAAGATATCTATTTTTTGGAGCTCCACAGAGTGGAAGGAAATTGCTAATGTTAGAGTGAGTAAACATCTACAGGGATGCCTAAATCCTATTTAACAGATTTAACACAGAGGAACTATATTCACTTCACAACTACTCCCCTGACATATGCTTCCTACGTGATGAACGGAACTCAAATTTGTATTTGTCAGCATCAACAAAATACACCAACAGCAGTATACTTTAAGGTATTATTTTATTTTATTATATAAAGGTGAACAAAGCTTAAAAATAAAATTAGTGGGGTTAAACCAAATCTTTGTGTACATCCAGCACAATAGACTACAACATGTGTACATATTTATTAGCCATAAAACTATTTCACACCACATATTTAGAATGGAAAATGTAAATACATTAAAAAGATCAGCGCTAGACAGTATAAAATCAAGGGTGCCATGGAAACAAATCTTTTCGCCTTTTGTTTTATGCAGGGTGTTACAAAAAGGTACAGCCAAACTTTCAGGAAACATTCCTCACACACAAATGAAGATGTTATGTGGATATGTGTCCGGAAACGCTTAATTTCCATGTTAGAGCTCATTTTAGTTTCGTCAGTATGTACTGTACTTCCTCGATTCACCGCCAGTTGGCCCAATTGAAGGAAGGTAATGTTGACTTCGGTGCTTGTGTTGACATACGACTCATTGCTCTACAGTACTAGCATGAAGCACATCAGTACGTAGCATCAACAGGTTAGTGTTCATCACGAACGTGGTTTTCCAGTCAGTGCAATGTTTACAAATGCGGAGCTGGCAGATGCCCATTTGATGTATGGATTATCACCGGGCAATAGTCGTGGTGCGGTACGTTTGTATCGAGACAAATTTCCAGAATGAAGGTGTCCCAACAGGAAGACGTTCGAAGCAATTGATTGGCGTCTTAGGGAGCACGGAACATTCCAGCTTATGACTCGCGACTGGGGAAGACCTAGAACGATGAGGACACCTGCAATGGATGAGGCAGTTCTTCGTGCAGTTGACGATAACACTAATGTCAGCATCAGCGAAGTTGCTGCTGTACAAGGTAACGTTGACCACGTCACTGTATGGAGAGTGCTACGGGAGAACCAGTTGTTTCCGTACCATGTACAGCATGTGCAGGCACTATCAGCTGCTGATTGGTCTCCATGGGTACACTTCTGCGAATGGTTCATCCAACAATAGGTCAATCCTCATTTCAGTGCAAATGTTCTCTTTACGGATGAGGCTTCATTCCAACGTGATCAAATTGTAAATTTTCACAATCAACATGTGTGGGCTGACGAGAATCCGCATGTCATCAACACAGATTTTCTGTGAACATTTGGGCAGACATTGTTGGTGATGTCTTGATTGGGCCCTATGTTCTTCCACCTATGCTCAATGGAGCACGTTATCATGATTTCATACGGGATACTCTATCTGTGCTGCTAGAACATGTGCCTTTACAAGTACGACACAACATGTGGTTCATGCACGATGGAGCTCCTGCACATTTCAGTCGAAGTGTTCGTACGCTTCTCAACAACAGATTCGGTGACCGATGGATTGGTAGAGGCGGACCAATTCCATGGCCTCCATGCTCTCCTGACCTCAACCCTCTTGACTTTCATTTATGGGGGCATTAGAAAGCACTTGTCTACGCAACCCCGGTACCAAATGTAGAGACTCTTCGTGCTCGTATTGTGGATGGCTGTGATACAATACGCCCTTCTCCAGGGCTGCATCAGCGCATCAGGGATTCCATGCGACGGAGGGTGGATGCATGTATCCTTGCTAACGGAGGGCATTTTGAACATTTCCTGCAACAAAGTGTTTGAAGTCATGCCGGTACATTCTGTTGATGTGCATTTCCATCACATGATTAATGTGATTTGAAGATAAGTAATAAAATGAGCTCTAACATGGAAAGTAAGCGTTTCCGGACACATGTCCACATAACATATTTTCTTTCTTTGTGTGTGAGGAATGTTTCCTGAAAGTTTGGGCATACCTTTTTGTAACACCCTGTATATATATAATCCAGAGCTAGAATAACCCATGATAGTTATGGCATGTCAGTGTCTTAGTCATATGTCATTCAAGGGACATATTTTTGTAAATTTCATATTGTTATTTTTGGGGGTTTATCTTTGGACAATAGGTGTTACTTTTGTTCAGTACTATTTATGCACCTCTACATTATTGAAGCCCTTATATGTTTGACCTGTGGTTTCCAACACTATACATTTCTTCTCCGATATTTTGTTGTCTAACAGTGTTAGTATGAATGTAATTTTTCAACCTCACTATAACGCACTGAATGTTTAGCTGAGGCGTACAATATGTCACCTTCATATGAGCTCGTACATCCTGTCTTCTACAACTCTTTGTATCCACTTCATAGCAGTTTACTCCCTTGGCAGGCAGCAAATTTTTATTAGTGACCATGTTTTCAGTTTCTTGGTATCTTATATGCTACATTTATACTTACGACAATGAAGCGTTTCACTGCTTCCTTATAATGAAATATAGTGTTATCTGTTGTCAGCTACCACCTTTCAGCCAGTTGCATGTTTAGACCCAAACTGACACATTCCCTAGTTCACTTGTGGGAATTCAGTATGTTTTGACTACACCTTACGAGTATGATTAGGACCTGGTTAGTTTATCAGCATGTCAGCGTTGTCCTTACTTCCCCATGCAACTTAGGGAAAATGTTGTTGTTGTGGTCCCCAGTCCTGAAACTGGTTTGATGCAGCTCTCCATCCTACTCTATACTGTGCAACCTTTTTCATTTCCCAGTACCTATTGCAACCTACATCCTTCTGAATCTACTTGGTGTATTCATCTCTTGGTCTCCCTCTACGATTTTTACCCTCCAAGCTGCCCTCCAATACTAAATTGGTGATCCCTTCTTCTAGTCAAGTTGTGCCACAAAATTCTCTTCTCCCCAACCCTATTCAAAATCTCCTCATTAGTTATATGATCTACCCATCTAATCTTCAGCATTCTTCTGTAGCACCACATTTCGAAAGCTTCTATTCTCTTCTTGTCCAATCTATGTTGTGATGCCATTACTATAGCCAAGTTTTGGTGTTAATGGTGTTAGATGATGTTACTCGTGTTATGTGCTTCAACTTTTATGATATGGTGGTTTTCGCACATTCATTTACCTTTTACTTTTTCCATACTCATGTTCCCTATAGTGACTTGCTATGAATTTTTATTTAGATGGTTTTTCTTCTATAGATAGGTCGTTAAGGTAGTGCCTCATACTCCCAGTGAAACTGTGCGATGTTGTTGGATGAGAACTTAGAGCAGTCACCTTACTTAAGTATGATTTGAGATCCTTGTTGGTTTGTTTCACCGTGGTAGTGCCAACCTGTTAAGGGATATAAAGGAAACCAAATCATATATATTCAATTTGCTGTATGACCTAGGCCACAAGGTAATTGTGAATATTCTTAGCGTTCACACTGCATGCTATTTTCTCTTGATAAGTCGACTGCCGTTGGGTTTTGCATTGTTTCTGCTGTGACAACTAGTTGTAACACTCTCTGTGATAGTGCTTAGGATGGTGATATGCATACTATTGTACTTCATAGTTTACTGTATAATATTTTACTTTAAATGTAGATTGGTTCTCATATGTACTAGGCACTTCCTCATCTATAACAAAAGGAAAAGAAGAATTAAAAAATGAGCTTTGTTTCAACAGCACCCTTGATTGTGTACTGTCTAATGCTGATCTTTTTAATGTATTTACATGTTCCCTTGTAAATATGTGGTGTGAAATTGTTTTATGACCAACAAATATGCACATGTTTTGGTCTACTGTGCTGGATGTACACAAAGATTTGATTTAATGCCACTACTTTCATTTTTAAGCTTAAGCAGTATTATGATTGATTATCCGTCACTTTCTGTAAGCTTTCTTCGCACAGCCTTAAATGCTACATGTATTCTCTTATTATGCAGGGGCCTGAAGATGGTATAATGAAATGCCAAAGCTGGTTTCTTTCACAATAAAACAAAATAATACCTTAAAAGAATACAGCTGTTGGTGAATTCTACTGATATTGACAATTACATACCAGTCAACTCCCCTGGTCATGATGGACCAACAGAGATCAAATTTGTATAGTCAATGGTCAAGTCAAAGTTCTTTAGAGACATTTGTGTAATGAAGCAGCTTGGCTTCACAAAGCAGCCATCTATGACCATTAACACAGCTTAGCGAGTCAAGCTATTGAGATGTAATGCGTAAAGGTTTTCTTCAGATTTTGTTAAAGAACTTTTTCTAGCAATTTCCAGTTGAATTAAGTGAAACAGAAAATTATAACCTAGACCGCACAGGTCTGCACTTGATTAGAACTGAGGACTTGCACCACCATTGGATTACAACAGAGGTTGGGAACAACTAAGCTAACAATGCACTGCTGGAAGCAGATCTCCCTCAACACAATATTGGCCGCTGAGCCTCATGACAATGTTAAAGGTAAGACCTGTTGTTCCTTATGTGAAGCTTGGCTTTTCAGTAGCTCAAAATTAAAAATTTAATTTTCTAAATGACTAATGGAAAATCTCATATAAAGATGTGAAACAAATACTAACAAAGAGATAGAGGGGCTGGCCAGTACTTAGCTCAGTACAGCCAACAGATACACAAAAGAACAGAACCGAAAATTTACATTCCTAGCTTTCAGAACAAATGTTCCTTCATCAGGGAGGAAAGAGGGGAGAGAAAGGGAAGAAGGGAAAGTGGATTCAGTTACTCACAACACTGGTTATGAAGTGACAGGGAAAGGAAAACAGGGAGGGTAGCAAGGATGGAGGCATGGTTGTCAGAGGGAAGTTGGCTTCCCTTTCTTTCCCCTCTCGCCACCCTGATGAAGGAACATTTGTTCCGAAAGCTAGGAACATAAATTTTCGGTTCTGTCTTTTGTGTATCTATCGGTTGTACTGAGCTGAGGTAAGTACTGGCCAGCCCCTCTATCTCTCTATTAGTATTTGTTTCAAATTAAATTTTCTGTCACATCTTACATGAGGATTATATAGTGAAAGTCAATGAAATCCAGAGGGAATTCCAAGCGAATTTACTGAAACAATTTAGAACCACATGTAAAAGTAAGTGCACTATCACAGGGTTGCCTAATAGTTGCAGCCATGTTGCCAATTCTTAGCTGTGCTAAGTATATTTATGTGGTGAAATATTTGTTGTACTCTTTTTATAACAGGCCCTCAAAGCATGTTTGGTTTTTAAGCATTGTTATCTTCTGATACTTTCTAAAATGTGTATTCTGCATGGAAAACCATCCAACATTTCATTCTTCCTGATTCATTGGTCATGTGCACAGGTGCCACATGGGGATAGGAAAGGTCTTGCCAGTGAACAAATAACAAACTAATAACGAATGATGTTTACTGCATTACAGAAGAATGTTGACAAAAATAAAAATAAATACAAGTATGCTGCTTTTTAGGTGGCACAATACAAAGATTTGTTTGGCACTTTGTTACCAGACTTTGCTCTGGCTATTCCCAAAGAAAAAAAGAAAAACTTAAGTGACACACATCAGCAGTCCAGAGAGATCTGAGGCAGCAACTACCCTTGCCTTAGACAATGAGACAAACTTAGTGCCACAAAGCAAACATGACACTGATTCACTTAGCTCTCTGCTACTGCTCTTGTGGTAGTCAATGAAGACAGTTCACAACCTGAAATACAAAACCAGTTGAAACTTAAGTGTGAAATTACCTTCCTAGGATTGAAAAATTAAATTTATCATCTCAATCTCATATAAACATAAGGACTTCAGATTATTTCATCATTATGGAAAGATAACACTACAAGAATTTAGCATGATCTCTCTGCATAATGCCAAACATTGGCAGCAATATTTGAGTTAAGGTGGTCACAAGATGCCAAATATTGCCTAGGCACGAATGCACTAGCAATACAAAAAACTTCATGGGTAGTTTACAATCCTTACTGCTATCCACAGATAGCTCCAGCCAACTGTCAGTCGAGCATGCTACCAGACGCCAATGTGATGGGAGTGCTTACGGCCACTCAACAATGAGGTTATCAGCACTCTTACACAAATTAAAAGAAAAGAATGTGGAAAAATTAGTAAAATGTATCAAACACACTAAGACAATGAGTAAGAATTAAAGATGCTATAGAGGAGGCTAAAACACAAGCAAACTGAGAAAGAAGTTTAAAGGAAAGCAGAGGAAAATGTCACTGGCTGGCCACTTACGTAAAATATGGGAGACCCTGTCACCTTGTGAACAAATGAAAACCTGTTCCCTAAAATCTTGGTAAAAAAGGTAAACAATTCACAAAACTTTAAAATTCAAACCACATTCATTTGGTATTTATATAAAATAGATTGCATTTCTTTCAACAAATCAGCCACAGCCTGCTTGTTGGAAAACAAAATATAGTCTAATAACATGTGGCTTAAAGTGATCTGTACACCAGAAGTGCCACACATGGAGGATCCTCTCACCAGAGAAAGAAGGCATGCATCATAGGACTGTGGCCTACGTGAAGAGGACCTCATCCCATTGATATATGGCTGGAAGGAGGTACGCCATGGCTGAGTTGTGGGCTTGACCACATGGGGCTTACTGTTGGTCATTTTCAATCACTCATCCTCACACCAACACAGAACTCTGGGGCTCAACAGGGAGGTCATAGTATGCAGGGCGATGGCACACTGAAATACCTCAGGATCAAGACACGCCCCTTAGCTGCTTGATCTGCCCTTTCATTTCCTGCAATTCCCATGTGCCCTGGTACCCAGCAGAAAGACACCTCCTTCACTAGTTGTCCTAGTTGGAGGGTGGCATCAGGGATAGTCTGGGCTACTTTATCCACTGGGTACAAACATGTCAGCAAGGAAAGGGCACTTACAGCATCTGAACATACTAGAAAGTTAGCACTGGAAAAACGTTTCATCTGCTCCAGTGCCTGAAAGATCACATATAATTCTACATCAAAGGCAGTGGAGGCTGTCAGATCTTGAGGACACAATCTGGGAAAGCAACACAGCAACCAGCAGAATCCCCGTTTTTACCCACCCATAAACAGCTACATAGTTGTGTTGCTCAGCTAAAACGTCAGAAAATATCACATTAAAATGCAAGCACGAGTGCAATCTCTCCTGTACTGCACCAAATTTAAAATCACTCTGCACTTTTTCCAGTAACCAGGATGGCAGATGAGTAAAACCTTGGATTCAGGGTTGTGCTTGCTCCACACCGAGTGACTCCAACACGTGCTACATGAAGACGTGAAACAGCATTGTGGTTCATGGATGGTTGGATAAAAGGCATTCCTGAGATGAACAAGCAACAGTATGGTGTGCGGGTGAAGTTGGAGCTATGAGGAACTTACAGACCTGATGCACCATGAGAAGCTGCTGCCGGGTGGTAAGTGGCAGTTTTCTGGCCTCAGCACAGAGGTATGAATCTGGTCCTAAAAGCACCCGTGGCCATCCTAATGACAGTGACAATGTTCTTCACATAAGCTGAGCCATACACCGTGCACCCATAGTCCAGCTGCAAATGCACGAAAGCCCTGTAAACTGGAGTGCACATGCCCTGTCCACTCCCCAAGATTGGTGGCTAAGGCACTTTAAGAGACTCACTGCCTTGAGGGTTCTGACTTTCTGGTCTCTCAAGTATGGCAACCACGACAATTTTGAGTCAAACATACATTTCTGGGAAACAATGTATCGGATAGAAAATACATTGATAGTATGTTTCAGGAATGAGAACTGCCACATATGCATTTGGTGTGACGATTTACAATAAGATATTGGTCCGAGGAATAGGAATCACTGCTTCATAGTGAGGAGGTTAGTCAAATGCATCTGTTTATGATACAAAACATACATAGACTAAAAATTAAGTTTTATGTGCTTTTGAAATTTAGGTGTCTTTTAGTTAATACAATGTGCTAAATGTGTTCTCAAGGGCCACAGAAAATGTTCAGTCCACCCACTGAAGCATCACAAGTTATGAGAGAAACTTCAGTGTGGTATTTCAATAATTTCTGAGGTTCCAATCCACAGTTAACCAGTGTTCAAATTGGCATAATTGGTATTCATAAATTCTACAGCTTTCAATTAATCTTATAAGACTATTATTTTAAGCTAGGGTTTGTTTCACCTACCAAATTGTAATAAGGTTAGTTTTAATATATATTTAGTAGAAAATGTGAACCTGAAAGTCTCATCAACCTGAACGGACCCACATCATTACCAAAATTGTAAAAACAAACCACTCACAAAAATGCAACAGGCGTAAAATAAATACTGTAACAAGTATTCAGCTATTCTGGGGACATAATATTTGTTGGTTTTGGCTCTCAAAACCAAACTGTCACAGCATAATCCCAAACACGTACCATACTATAATACAGACCAGTTTGTTGCCACATCATCTATTCCAAAACATAATATATAAGCAAAATAAATATTGCCAGTGTTGCATTATATCTCTGTACACATATGTCATATGCCATATCATTCCACCAAGGATTAGAGTCAAGAACCTGTTACCAGTAGGTTCAACCCACACTATTACTGAAATTGTAATCTATCAGTGTGCACGCAAACAGTGCTGTCAACCATTCATTAAGCTCCAGTAAGAAATTTGTCTGAAATGTAAATTTACTGACATCCAGTTTACATATTCAAAGAGAAATGCTAAAAAATGGCTCAAATGGCTCTGAGCAGTATGGGGCTTAACATCTGAGGTCATCAGTCCCCTAGAACTTAGAACTACTTAAACCTAACTAACCTAAAGACATCACACACATCCATGCCTGAGGCAGGATTCGAACCCACAACCATAGCGCTCGCGCGGTTCCAGACTGAAGCGCCTAGAACCGCTCGGCCACACCAATGCAAATTTACAGATTAATATGAAACTTACTTATCAGAACAGTGACCACAGTGAACAGCTCTTCAAACTTACTTACAAAAATGTTTTATGTGAGCAGTAATCATGTAATGTCGATAAAGAAATCACAAAAACATTTCAACTTAAATTCTCAATTATTTGAAGTAAGCATACAGAATAAGAGCACACTCCAAGTTTATGTGTATGTATTATCAATGTCACTGAACAGTGCATTTCAAAGTTCTCTAAATTCTAGTAAACATTTGATCTACTCTATTCCTTTTAATCCAGTGAAATTCAACGCAAATCATAGTTTATGCAATCTTGTGAATTGTTATGTATGACAAAAATATTATCTCGAATACACCACATTATACATACTTCCAGACATATGACAATTATGTTTATTTGCTCCAAATAACACACAGACAACTTAAAGAAACACTGCTAAGACAAACAAGGATACCACTTACTGTGGAGTCTGGCGAGGTTGACATCTCATCTGTAATCTCTGTTTTTATCCAGATAATGTTTTTCTGATCCATTGCTGCAGTTCGAAGGCCCTGAAAACCAAGGAGCCAGATAAAAACAATGGTATTCAATATCCATTGTCACTATGAGATAAATCTCAGAAACAGCATTTTTTACTCCTACCACAGCACATGAGTCATTGCAGAGGAAATAAATTGGAAAAAAAAAGAACAAAAAAAAACACAGAAATAGCATTAAGAATGCATCTCTTATGTTATGAAGGGTCAGAACATGCTATCTCAAAATGTCAACAGAAAAATCACATGCAAACAAAGATTTATTGATTGTTACTGTTTCTTTGTGCCAGTGATTCATTGTATACTACAGCTGCAGTACTATATGCAGTATGGGAGATGAATTTTGTAGCTCTCCATCTGAATTGTAACTTCAGCAATATGACCATGCAAACTAACACATGTAACGTGAAATTTGTAAATAAGACAGTTTACTGCACTAAAAATATATTGTACAATAACGAGAACGTTTAAAATGAAGCTTGCAGGCAGACACACAGATTGTTCTCATGTTGTACAACCATCTTTTATCACTGTAATTTTTGTCCACAGTGTAGCTCTTCCTGGACCAATTGTTGTAATGTCCTTATACAGAAGAACTTGATAGCAACTCACTCTGAACAGCCACGCAAATAAGAGCTAGAATGTCTTCTATTGGATCCTCTTTCACCCCCATATAAACAATACTTCTACATAGACAGTAACTGCGGGCATTTATATTGTAAGTATTCAAGCATACAATTTCAAACGCTACTATCTGTGTGAGCAATACTCCATATCACAGCACCGCTCTTTCTATCCCTTAACCAACATCACTGTATCACAGGTGATATGCAAGTTGATATTAACATACTAATATAGTAAATGTGCGAAATTCACTGTCTGCCTTCTTTCACCCAACACAAAGTATTTAACAGTGTTTCCCACTTTCACTGGAAACAACAACTCAAGGAAACTGTTCCAAAAGTTGCAGAAATACTTTCCTTTACGAATTCAAGTAGGATAAATGTAGAGATCTAGCAGGCACATCAACCAAATATTTCCCGTAACTGATGTAGAAAATATATTCTTGATGTACACCAGAATAAGAATAGAAACACTACCTTCTCCGCTGAAATTACAAAACATATATTTCACGGAAAGTAACACAGAGGTTATGTCAAAATAAACATAACCTAAGAAATTACATACGAAATTCACACGCTGTCCATAACCATCATCAAAGTCGCAAATGGTTATCCAATAACAGCAATTCAATACGGAATAAAGTTGCTTTCCGATATTCAGGTTGTATCACATTAAATTAAAACAATATTGACAGTTCACCAGTTCCTCGGAGCATATTCGCACCTTGTTTCAAAAGTCCTATCCATTTACCATAATAATAATAACAAAAATGCTGTAACACTCGTGTTCCAAAATAAATTTTCGTATCTTCTTCCCTCATGTCAGTAATTTCTTTTTATTTATTTATTACCTGAAGGACGCAGTTTACAAATTTCTGCAATACACATTACACAAGATGGCTGCTACTAAGCACCTCACTTCAAAGATATTTTGACCTGAACGCTCGTCCAGAAAACGATCTGTCTGCGCAAATCACATTTGAGCAAACAGTCCGTTGCGTGGCAACAGAAGATTTGCGCAGAAATGCGTACGGAAACTTCGAACTTGGAGGTTAGAGCGAAACTGCTCAAATATGTTCCTACAAAGCACATCTGGGCAGACAAGTTGGAGCATGTGGGCAGGTGATCGCTGCAAATAATCAAATATGCTACGAAGCGTAAAGATACATCATAAGAATGAAACTCATGTAAACATTACACTATGTATTCTTCCGTGTTTGAAGGAATCTCATTGGATTTCGTTTCACGTAGGGCAGAAGCCAACTGCCAATCTGTCTCGAGTACAGTGAAGTACGAGGACACCTTTTATGCTTTGCGTTACGCGTACACCAACTCAGATATAATAAAGAGCAGCAGCTGTACTGGCGCATTTAACCTGAAAAGCACTGGCCAGCGACCTGGTCCAAGTAACCAGCAGTGATGTGAACAATTGTAGTAATGACGTAAATGTCATTTAATTATTGAACAAAAGGAAGTAATGGAAAAACTCCGAAGATACGATTCTTAGGTGGTCTGAAGGAAAACATGCTATCAATCTTAGCTAACATAGTACTGTGATTAAAAGCGAGAGTGACGAAAATTGGCCGGCCGGAGTGGCCGTGCGGTTCTAGGCGCTACAGTCTGGAGCCGAGCGACCGCTACGGTCTCAGGTTCGAATCGTGCCTCGGGCATGGATGTGTGCGATGTCCTTAGGTTAGTTAGGTTTGAGTAGTTCTAAGTTCTAGGGGACTGATGACCTCAGATGTTAAGTCCCATAGTGCTCAGAGCCATTTTTGAACAGGTAGTCGTCTGGTAATCTCTGAACGTCTTCCACATCGCATATATCGGACTCCGAAGAAAGCGGTACATTACAGTACTGCTGAGCAGATAACGAGGCGATCAACAACAGAATCCCAAGCTACCAAAGAGCCCACCTTTCCTCCTCCTCCTCCTCTTTTATGACGTGCTGTCCTGCAATTCGCCATCGTTCGGCAGTGATGTGGCACAAAGCTTCGTGCATTAGTTCCAGTAAGTTTGGCAGCTTAAATGTTTTGTTATTTCTCGAGACAAATCCCTTAACTGGGCTCCAGATCAATTCTATTGGCTTCAGATAGCAGTTGTATGATGACACCTGTAAAAATGCAGCACGGCTCAAAGCCGTGAAAATTGTTTTCCGTGTTTCTACGACGCTTATCGCTCTGGATCGTGTTAGAGCACATCTGTTCTATAAAACAGTGGCCATGTTCAAACAAAGAGTATTTTATTTTTCATTTCTCTCCAAAAAATTTAATTGTGTAATGTTTTCTTAATTTCAAAATCTGTAACAATCTTTTATAATATATCGATAATCAAGAATGTGTATTTGCAATGAAAACCAGAATTCTGTGTGTGGTATGTAATTAGAAACCAGAAGACATGATTTTTTCTTGAAAAAATGATTATTAAGTATTAGTTAACTACCATATGTTGATAAATTTTGTATTTAAATGCTTATGATATTGAAACAGAACAAAAAACTTAGTGATTAATATGGGTTTCGAACCACGGCCAACCAGCCCGCACAATTATTAAGAAACTAGGCTACTTACTACGCCACGATTACAATCAAAATTACATATTTTGTAGTTAGTACATCATGCTTCTCAACAAACGTAAAAGCTCATTTTTCTCTGTAACGTTGTGAGAAACATTAAGAATAACTTTTTTCTACCCATTAACGGTGTACCGCGCGCGTGTTTTACTACGAAACAGGAAGCAGGGTCATCCAGTTTCGTGGTATATCTGAACAGTGAGACTATCAGAGCACAAATAGCGCTTACGGAGACACTAACTGTACACGATTATTGAAATAAAAATTACGTAGCTAAAGTATGATTAAGAAAAACGTTGATGGCTGTTAATACATCAGAATGTCTTAAAGTTTCATTTACAGTGACATGGTAATAAAATGTCTAATACAGAAGTTGGACTTACTTCCTAGAGCGGTACAACACCAGTGTACTAGAGCTACGGCTGCTGACCAATCGTTGCGTTTGTGTTTGTTTACATCCCGTTTATTCTAATGATTAACGAAGTTTATCGTCTGTGCGTGCTACAGAATAGAAATATCAATACTCTGTATTTCTATTCTGTCGTCTGTGCTTAGTGAATTAAAATGGTAGATAAGTGCCAGTGCTCTAGAGGATTCATTACTGAGGTTATCGAATTGTGTAGGGGCCATACGTGTTTATGGAAAGTTAAACGCAGGGAATACAGCGACAGTGATACAAAGGCAGCGGCTCACATTTTGCTGATATGGAAGTTATGTGCTGTTGACACTACAGCGAACACAGAAATTATTAATTTAAGAAATAAATTCGTTGCGAACTATTTACCATAAAGAACTGAGTAAATTCACAAGATCTATTAAATCTGGTTGCGAGTGTGACGAAGAATGGGCCAAGTTTGTAGTACTTTGACCATCTACATTTTCTGAACGATCAAGAGGTACTGAAACCCAACAGGAACCCATTTGAGGATGAGATTGGAGAGACTGTGCCACAGGAAATGGAACATGAGGCAATGTAAAAGAATATATTTCACATACATCAGCAGAACTCTATGCAGAGTCTTATATGTGTGTGCATATACGATTTAATAAGTTAAAACAGGTTGTATGAAATTAAGTGCTGTGATAAAAAGAACATAATAATAGCTGTTCATATTTTACAAACAGATTTAGAAAACAAAATTAATAGGACACAGGTCTTTCCTGCCAGCTCCAACAACACTAAAAAACTGTTTACCTTTATTTGGAACAGTTCCTGCCCTGCCAAAAATTTGTCGCCCCTTTCCACGCTGAAGGGCATGCATAATTTCTTCGTCACACCTTTCACCCAGTTCAACGGAACATTCGTTGACATTTTCGCAATCAATAGACTGTGTGAAATTGAGAGTTTCTTCCACACAAAAAGTAGTGCAAAACACTGTAAGTTAATACAACAGTTCCAATACTCTCCTACTTGAAACTGATTGTTTTATGGAAAACATGTAAACTTGACCCCAATATTCCAAATTTATTTTCAACAATGTGGTGTGCTCTTGACAGGCAGTAATTAAAGATTTTTCGTAACAATATTGCATTATTAAATGTTTGCAAATTGAAAGATTGCCACCACCAATAAAAACATACGCCAGAATTTCGTGTGAATTTGCAATTCGTTGAGGTTGTGGAATATTTGAAGTATTATTAACAAGTAGTCCACAAAACTTTGCGTTCTGTAGAACTCCATCAGAAACTCTGCATTTGTTCCTACGTCACACCACACAGATTCACAGTTAACATTACCTACAGCCATTAACACAATGCTATTACATTCGATAAGAATGGCAGCTGAGACAATGAATTGAAATTTATGCCACTGCTGGGACTTGAATCCAGGCCTCCTGTCTGCTAGGTAGTTATGCTAACTGTTACACTATTGTAGCCTTATGGCTAGCAGAGCTGCACAGACTGCCTATGTCCAATACCCTCTGCAACACAAACTTCAGTTCAAATTTTCACCCCTTCTCCCATCATCACTATTTTTGAGGCTCTCCTACCTTGGAACATCACCCCAAGTTTTGTATATATTGGGGAAATCCTACGTGTACCCCAAACATAGGTGATCTAATGATCTGTTGGAATAACATTTTTCTGGAAACATATGAGTCTCAACTTTATTTTCTGTAAGGATGGAAACTGAAGGAATGAATAATAATTTGAGTCACAGATGGGACTTGAACCTGGGCCTCCTGCTTACTACATCGACATGTTAGCCCATACGTTCAAGTCCTGCCCAGGGCACAAATTTTAGTTCATTGCTTCAGCTTCCATTCTTAACAAAGGCAAAGTTGAGACTCATATGTGTCCAGAAATATGTTATTTCATTGGACAAATAGATCACCTAGGCCTCTGGTACAGGCAAGATTTCCCCAAGCTGGGGTGCTATTCCAGTGTCAGAGAGCCTCAACAATAGTGACAATGTAAGAAGGGGTAAATGGGCTAAAGATCTGAATTGATGTTTGTGTTAGGGAGGGCACTGGAGTTAGGTGGTCCATGCAGCTGCGGTAGTCACAACGCTACAGTGATGTAGTGAGTAGTGCATTTGCCTAGTAAGCATAATACTGCCATGGCCATATTCAGTCATGATGGAGCAATCATTTTGCATGTGTTTGGCGGAGCTTGCAGCTGTTTGGACTGTAAATACAAGATGATTAGCGACATGGAAAATGAATTATGGCGTTATACATTGCATTTTGGTTTCCCATATGGGTTTCATCTACCATATGTTAATGGATCAATAGACTGAGTATACAACAAATTGGGACTGTAGAATGAAAAAGTTCTTGGACTTTTATAAGATTTTCTTGCATATGCCATCTATGTAAAACTGTTTAGTGATTAACCTTGCATATGTGCTATGACCAAAAGGTATGGCAGATTTTGTGTATTCTAGAAGCTAAATTTGTAAAGTAGCTGTCAGTCATGCTGGTCTAGGACTGCACATGGTCAGTGTCTTCAATTTTTCTTTTGAAATTATCTTACTCCTAGAACGAATCCTACAAGCTCTGTCACAATATGGAAAGATTCACGCTGAGAAGTGGACTGGCAAGAACCATTTCAATGTGGTTAACGAGGTCAGGAATGCAAAAATTGACCTACAAAAGCATATACCGTCCAACACCCCAGGGGTAAGGATTTAGAGCTCTCGTAATGTACAAAGGGCAACCACAAACTTGCACTCTGTCTAACTCTACTGAACACTTAAAATCTGAATGTCCTCGTTTCAAATTGATTCAGGATGTAAACAGACTTACAAATGCACAGATGCTAATGGAATGACCTGCGACAAGTGTGGCCCCAGAAGTTATCACGGCTAATGTAAACAAGACTGTTGCAACCCAATTATGCTCTGTTAGTTGTGGAGACAGCGATACCCTCAACCTCACCACAAGCATACAGGTTTCCATGAGCGTTAGCCACTGTGACGAACATCTGTCGTTCAACAGGAAACCTCCATGCAAATTCAAGAACTATTGGATGATGGTGACAAGTCGTGAGCTTCTTGCCCATCTGAAATACCATCTCATGTATACATACCTTCTGGTGAAGAGCAATCCGAGAAGGGATCCACAGCCATCCTCATCATGGATAATAAAATCTACCCTGACGGAGATGCATTCTGCAAAGAACAGAGAAATTGAAGTAAACAACATGTAAGCAGAGCGAGGAGAAAATCTGCACTCTGTAAAAGAAACTCCAGCGCCAATAAAGCAGATCATAAAACATGAAAGTGATAAAACCAACACCGATAAAGTGAACCAGATCTCACGGCATGCAGGGGAGGCTGATACGGGAATGACTGTCAATCGTCAGGGACCTGAACCAAAGGATACCAGCCACCAGCATACATGACACATGATGATATTTGGGCAGAGCACACTGAGTGAAATGGACCCTTTCTATCCCCACCATGCAAGTTTGTAAAATAACAACTGTTAATTTAAATAGAACTGAATTGGTATCAAAACAAAATGCTTGATAGACTATTTGTATGCTGCTGACGTCGATGTATTATTACTTCAGTGAGCTATGTCATCGAAGATAGGCAAACAACAGGGTATGCTGCCATAATGAATGTTGGTAATGAGGTTGGCCTGCAGTTTTGTTCAAAGCAGTCGTCAATTGTAAACCTACAGTGATTCTGGAAATGGAACAGAGCCTTGCCATGCAATTACAGGATTACGTTCTGCTGAGCATCTACGCCCCAACAGGGTCCACTGGAAGAAGAGACAGAAGGGATTTTCTTAGGAATGAAATAGTCCATTTATTAACAAACATGTATTTAAAGATGATAATGAGTGGAGATTTTAATTGAGTGCTACGCATAGGAGACCAGAGGCCCTATCTTAAATTTTGTCAAGAGCTACAAAATTTAACTGATGGTTTGGACCTAAAAGATAGATGGTTTTACCTTTACCTAGACGTACTAGGATATATGTACATTAGTGCCATTTCTGCAAGCCACCTGGATAGAGTTTACACATCTAAAGATACTGTAAGCAGTCTTCGTAATTGTGAAATATGGTCACTTAGTTTTAGTGACCATACGACATATCATAAATCTATTAGGCATATGCACCATAAAACATTCTTGGGGTACAGTGTAACACAGCTGAATATGTCACTGCTGGATGGTGCCACACTAAAGCAGACGTGGCAACAATGCCTCCAACAGCAAACAAGATACAGGGACTGTGTTGTTTGGTATACCAAGCTTGTGAAATCCCAAATTAAGAAATGTATTTGTCAGTTTGCCAGAGCCAAAGCTTACTGGAGAAAACAAACTTTAGAGTTTTGTTTCACCAGTCTACACCAACTGTATAGCAATCTTTCTGCATTGGCATACAATCTGATCCACATCAAATGCACCAAAGCAAAAATTACAGCTTTTGGTCTATGAACCACTTGTTGGTACAATAGTATAGGTAAGCACCTTGGATGATATCTCCCAAGAATCCACGTTGTTGTTTCATGACATACGAGGATACATTTGGCAAATTAAAAATTACTTATCAAATTAAGGATGATGGAGGAAATGTGTGTAATGAGCAAGCTACAACCAAGATATTTCTTAAATCATTTTAGACGACTTTACTCTGTGACAGAAGTAGACTTACTGGCTAGAGATGATTTTTTATACCATATTACAGCAACGCTGTACGAGGATGATAACGTGGCTCTCTTGGCACAAATAACCAACTCATAAGTGAGGTCAGTCATCATATGTGCTGTGACGAAGAAAGCTGCAGGGCTAGGCAGCTTACCAGCTGAATTTTACACGTAATACTGTGATACGACCGGAGAATAACTCACCAAAGTGTATAAAGAATTGTTATCAAAAGATTTTTTTCCCGTCACCTTTCACAGAAGGCACCACAGCTACTTAAACGTCACAAAGAAATACATTAAATGGCTTCCAGCCTATTAACCTGCTCAACGCGAATTTTAAGATCATGAGCAGAATTATTAATGCTAGACTTAAAGCAGTTTTTCGTAAAATATTTGGACCTTACCACACAAGTGCACTCACTGCTTGATAGATACTGAATGTCCTGTGTGAATAATGTCATTTAAAATGTTTTATTTGAAGTTGTAAAACCAAATTGGCTTTCTTATTCTTCGATTTTCATAAGGCCTTTGACAGAATTAATCAGGGACTTTTATTAAGGAGAATGGTCAAAGTGGGGTTTAACGGGCGTTATAAACAACTTATGAGGAAGTGATTCTTCAATTTCCCCCGGCGTATTTGTTGCTCAAACAGTCCATGGGTATACTGCCGGTTCATAGTGTCCAACGGGCACAATATTTCGGCGATCAGACATGTCGCCATCGTCAGGTGCGCTGACGATCTGAGCTCCTCAGACGGGCGGCCAATTTAAATCCCCTCCCCCCGCGGGCCACACTCTTCGCCATCCGCGTCCGCGCGCCGGCGGTCGCGAAGACGTGGGTGTCGGAGTCTGTCGTAGCGTCGATGTGCTTCCTACGTCCGCCCTGGTCGCCAGTTTGTACTTCTTGCTGAGAGTCTTCTTAATTACATTCGATGCCGGGTCCCAAGCCTTGCTGAGATTGTAGCCGCAATCTCGGTTGATAAGACCTTCCCTGGTGCGAATTTCGATAGCCTCCCTTATAACGCTGTCCCAATATTTAGAGGTCTGAGCCAGGATCTTGGTACGCTCATTATCTATCTCGTGTTTCTCGGACAAACAGTGCTCTGCTACCGCCGACTTATTTGGATATTTCAGTCGAGTGTGCCTTTGATGTTCTCGGCAACTTCGATGGTGCGTACTGTTTGTCCGATATAAGTCTTTCCACACTCACAGGGAATTTGATATACGCCGGCCTTCCACAAACTGAGGTCATGTTTCACGCCTCCCAGTAATCGCCGTGTTTTATTGGGCGGGCAAAAGACGGTCTTAACTCGGTGTCTCTTTAATATACGGCCGATTTCCCCCGATAGTGCGCCATTGTACGGAATAAAGGCAGTGGCTACCTCTTCTTCCGTGACTTCATTCGTCTCCACAGGTTGTGCTGTGGTGGTGGGACGGAGAGCGCGTCTAATCTGCCATTCCGAGTACCCGTCGGCGGTAGCAGAGCACTGTTTGCCCGAGACACACGAGATGGATTATGAGCCTACCAAGACCCTGGCCCAGACCCCTAAATATTTGGACAGCGTTATAAGGGAGGCTATCGAAATTCGCACCAGGGAAGATCTTATCAACCAAGATTGCGGCTACAATCACAGCAAGGCTTGGGACCCGGCATTGAATGTAATTAAGAAGACTCTCAGCAAGAAGTACAAACTGGCGACCAGGGCGGACGTAGGAAGCACATCGACGCTACGACAGATTCCGACGCCCAAGCCTTCGCGACCGCCGGCGCGCGGGCGCGGATGGCGAAGAGTGTGGCCCGCGGGGGGAGGGGATTTAAATCGGCCGCCCGCCCTCAGGAGCTCAGTTCGTAAGCGCACCTGACGATGGCGACATGTCTGATCACCGAAATATTGTGCCCGTTGGACACTATGAACCGGCAGTATACCCGTGGACTGTAGAACATCCTCTCACCTTAAGATTAATGGCCAGCTGACTGCCCCTGCGCTAATCCAACAAGCCATGTTACAAGTGTGCCCATTCTCAATGACTCACTTCACCATCGCAATTAAGTCACTACTCAAGAAGTTCCACATCACCTTAAATCAGGGGCGAGCAGGAATCCTGCACGTGTGCGGTGCACTTGCACGCGTGCAGTTAACAGGTGTTCTGCGTGCATACAGGGGCAAGCTGACCACCCGCTTATCTCCTCTCCCCACCATAACTTCTGTCCGCTCCTTCCTCTGCAATGCGTTTTGTTTCCTAGCTTGCTGTACTGAATGAAGGAATAAGGTTAGTAGGAGTGCTTGAAAGATATCGTGGTTTGAAAGAGTGCCTATTACCTACGATACGTTTTATTTAATTATCGTAGGTGGAGTGGAACAAAATTTCTACATACAGACAAACGCAAACAGTTACTTAAATTTTCATCACTGATATCTGCTCTTAACCGAGACTTACTAATTCAGCAAATGGTTTTCCAGCTCTCGCTATATTAAGTGCAATCTTGTAACTTGCACGTACTGCTGGGCTATTATTGTTGTCATCCTGAAAAAAACAATTCTCCATAAAATGTTAAATCAGTTAGATGAGAGACATGACGAAAGAAAGTTGCAGATCTCTCGTGACCACAGCAACTAAGACAGATTCATTTAGTATCGTCAGATCGCTCTTCTTAAGCTCAGTCAATTACCCCATCCGCTCAGAATCTGACAATAAACTGTAATCGTCCTTGTGAAATTTGTTATAATGGCCTTCAATACTAAACTTCCACTGACCAGCGAGAATACTGCCACATATTAAACATTTCGAATTTTCACGTTTTTGCACAAATAAAAAATGATTCTCCCATTCCTTTTTAAAAGATAGCAAATCTCCACTTCTCCGTTTCCTTGTTTCACTCTGCATTTTCCGGTTCTTGAAATACAACGTTCACTACGTAGTGGTCGCTTCGTATCAACGTCCGCAGCTTAGCCTGGTACCACACTGCCGCAACCTGCCGGCTGTCGCCACTGCCCCAGTGGACGACTGCACGCGAGCAGCACACGTGTAGCGCTGTGCGCTCATGAGCCGCGTGCAACGTTTGCCCGCCCCTGCCTTAAATGGTCTACAAACACTGAACACCAAAACCGCTTGCCACACTTATGCTGATGATGTCAGCATGATTATCAGCAATAATGAAGAATTAGTGATAGTGAGAAGGCTCATGCGACAGTACACCAGTGCTTGCAGTGCAAGACATAGTGAGTGCAATTCTAAAGTCATGCTCTTAGGTTCGCATGTTAACTACATAGACATATGGTTCAAATGGCTCTGAGCATTATGGAACTTTACATCAGAGGTTATCAGTCCCCTAGAACTTAGAACTACTTAAACCTAACTAACCTAAGGACATCACACACATCCATGCCCGAGGCAGGATTCGAACCTGCGACCGTAGCGGTCACGCGGTTCCAGAACCGTCTAGAACCGCTCGGCCACACCAGATGGCTTAACTACTGCTTGGTTTGGGGTAACCATTGTGTTGAAGCACCTTCGGTTGATTATTACACCGAATCCCCAAGAAATGATCAAAGAGAACTGGGAACTACAGCTCAGTGTCCTATGTGCTTTAATAAGGGACCACAACATGTGGTCCTTGGACCGAATCTACATCTACATCTACATCTACATTTATACTCCGCAAGCCACCCAACGGTGTGTGGCGGAGGGCACTTTACGTGCCACTGTCATTATCTCCCTTTCCTGTTCCAGTCGCGTATGGTTCGCGGGAAGAACGACTGTCTGAAAGCCTCTGTGCGCGCTCTAATCTCTCTAATTTTACATTCGTGATCTCCTCGGGAGGTATAAGTAGGGGGAAGCAATATATTCGATACCTCATCCAGAAACGCACCCTCTCGAAACCTGGCGAGCAAGCTACACCGCGATGCAGAGCGCCTCTCTTGCAGGGTCTGCCACTTGAGTTTGTTAAACATCTCCGTAACGCTATCACGGTTACCAAATAACCCTGTGACGAAACGCGCCGCTCTTCTTTGGATCTTCTCTATCTCCTCCGTCAACCCGATCTGGTACGGATCCCACACTGATGAGCAATACTCAAGTATAGGTCGAACGAGTGTTTTGTAAGCCACCTCCTTTGTTGATAGACTACATTTTCTAAGGACTCTCCCAATGAATCTCAACCTGGTACCCGCCTTACCAACAATTAATTTTATATGATCATTCCACTTCAAATCGTTCCGCACGCATACTCCCAGATATTTTACAGAAGTAACTGCTACCAGTGTTTGTTCCGCTATCATATAATCATACAATAAAGGATCCTTCTTTCTATGTATTCGCAATACATTACATTTGTCTATGTTAAGGGTCAGTTGCCACTCCCTGCACCAAGTGCCTATCCGCTGCAGATCTTCCTGCATTTCGCTACAATTTTCTAATGCTGCAACTTCTCTGTATACTACAGCATCATCCGCGAAAAGCCGCATGGAACTTCCGACACTATCTACTAGGTCATTTATATATATTGTGAAAAGCAATGGTCCCATAACACTCCCCTGTGGCACGCCAGAGGTTACTTTAACGTCTGTAGATGTCTCTCCATTGAGAACAACATGCTGTGTTCTGTTTGCTAAAAACTCTTCAATCCAGCCACACAGCTGGTCTGATATTCCGTAGGCTCTTACTTTGTTTATCAGGCGACAGTGCGGAACTGTATCGAACGCCTTCCGGAAGTCAAGGAAAATGGCATCTACCTGGGAGCCTGTATCTAATATTTTCTGGGTCTCATGAACAAATAAAGCGAGTTGGGTTTCACACGATCGCTGTTTCCGGAATCCATGTTGATTCCTACATAGTAGATTCTGAGTTTCCAAAAACGACATGATACTCGAGCAAAAGACATGTTCTAAAATTCTACAACAGATCGACGTCAGAGAGATAGGTCTATAGTTTTGCGCATCTGCTCGACGACCCTTCTTGAAGACTGGGACTACCTGTGCTCTTTTCCAATCATTTGGAACCTTTTGTTCCTCTAGAGACTTGCGGTACACGGCTGTTAGAAGGGGGGCAAGTTCTTTCGCGTACTCTGTGTAGAATCGAATTGGTATCCCGTCAGGTCCAGTGGACTTTCCTCTGTTGAGTGATTCCAGTTGCTTTTCTATTCCTTGGACACTTATTTCAATGTCAGCCATTTTTTCGTTGGTGCGAGGATTTAGAGAAGGAACTGCAGTGCGGTCTTCCTCTGTGAAACAGCTTTGGAAAAAGGTGTTTAGTATTTCAGTTTTACGCTTGTCATCCTCTGTTTCAATGCAATCATCATCCCGGAGTGTCTGGACATGATGTTTCGAGCCACTTACTGATTTAACGTAAGACCAGAACTTCCTAGGATTTTCTGTCAAGTCGGTACATAGAATTTTACTTTCGAATTCATTGAACGCTTCACGCATAGCCCTCCTTACGCTAACTTTGACATCGTTTAGCTTCTGTTTGTCTGAGAGGTTTTGGCTGCGTTTAAACTTGGAGTGAAGCTCTCTTTGCTTTCGCAGTAGTTTCCTAACTTTGTTGTTGTACCACGGTGGGTTTTTCCCGTCCCTCACAGTTTTGCTCGGCACGTACCTGTCTAAAACGCATTTTACGATTGCCTTGAACTTTTTCCATAAACACTCAACATTGTCAGTGTCGGAACAGAAATTTTCGTTTTGATCTGTTAGGTAGTCTGAAATCTGCCTTCTATTACTCTTGCTAAACAGATAAACCTTCCTCCCTTTTTTTATATTCCTATTAACTTCCATATTCAGGGATGCTGCAACGGCCTTATGATCACTGATTCCCTGTTCTGCACTTACAGAGTCGAAAAGTTCGGGTCTGTTTGTTATCAGTAGGTCCAAGATGTTATCTCCACGAGTCGGTTCTCTGTTTAATTGCTCGAGGTAATTTTCGGATAGTGCACTCAGTATAATGTCACTCGATGCTCTGTCCCTACCACCCATCCTAAACATCTGAGTGTCCCAGTCTATATCTGGTAAATTGAAATCTCCACCTAAGACCATAACATGCTGAGAAAATTTATGTGAAATGTATTCCAAATTTTCTCTCAGTTGTTCTGCCACTAATGCTGCTGAGTCGGGGGGTCGGTAAAAGGAGCCAATTATTAACCTAGCTCGGTTGTTGAGTGTAACCTCCACCCATAATAATTCACAGGAACTATCCACTTCTACTTCACTACAGGATAAACTACTACTAACAGCGACGAACACTCCACCACCGGTTGCATGCAATCTATCCTTTCTAAACACCGTCTGTGCCTTTGTAAAAATTTCGGCAGAATTTATCTCTGGCTTCAGCCAGCTTTCTGTACCTATAACGATTTCAGCTTCGGTGCTTTCTATCAGCGCTTGAAGTTCCGGTACTTTACCAACGCAGCTTCGACAGTTTACAATTACAATACCGATTGCTGCTTGGTCCCCGCATGTCCTGACTTTGCCCCGCACCTGTTGAGGCTGTTGCCCTTTCTGCACTTGCCCGAGGCCATCTAACCTAAAAAACCGCCCAGCCCACGCCACACAACCCCTGCTACCCGTGTAGCCGCTTGTTGCGTGTAGTGGACTCCTGACCTATCCAGCGGAACCCGAAACCCCACCACCCTATGGCGCAAGTCGAGGAATCTGCAGCCCACATGGTCGCAGAACCGTCTCAACCTCTGATTCAGACCCTCCACTCGGCTCTGTACCAAAGGTCTGCAGTCAGTCCTGTTGACGATGCTGCAGATGGTGAGCTCTGCTTTCATCCCGCTAGCGAGACTGGCAGTCTTCACCAAATCAGATAGCCGCCGGAAGCCAGAGAGGATTTCCTCCGATCCATAGCGACACACATCATTGGTGCCGACATGAGAGACCACCTGCAGATGGGTGCACCCTGTACCCTTCATGGCATCCGGAAGGACCCTTTCCACATCTGGAATGACTCCCCCCGGTATGCACACGGAGTGCACTTTGGTTTTCTTCCCCTCCCTTGCTGCCATATCCCTAAGGGGCCCCATTACGCGCCTGACGTTGGAGCTCCCAACTACCAGTAAGCCCACCCTCTGCGACTGCCCGGATCTTGCAGACTGAGGGGCAACCTCTGGAACAGGACAAGCAGCCATGTCAGGCTGAAGATCAGTATCAGCCTGAGACAGAGCCCGAAACCGGTTCGTCAGACAAACTGGAGAGGCCTTCCGTTCAGCCCTCCGGAATGTCTTTCGCCGCCTGCCACACCTTGAGACGACCTCCCACTCTACCACAGGTGAGGGAGCAGCCTCAATGCGGGCAGTATCCCGGGCAACCACAGTCGTAGTCCGATCGGGGGATGCGTGGGACGAGCTGGCCGTCCCCGACAAACCCCCATCCGGACCCCCACAGTGATGCCCATTGGCAACAGCCTCAAGCTGTGTGACCGAAGCCAACACTGCCTGAAGCTGGGAGCGAAGGGATGCCAACTCAGCCTGCATCCGAACACAGCAGTTGCAGTCCCTATCCATGCTAAAAACTTGTGCAAAGAACGTCTGAACTAATCTACAGAGAGCGCAAACAAAACGACACAAAATTGAAGCGGTTATTAAGATTGCCTAGTAAATGCAGTAATGCTGCCACTTGTGCACTGCTGACACACTGCTCGGCGGCGGAAGGAGACTACGCGATTTAACACTATTCGAGTACTAAAACGTGATGCTACAACTCTCAAATACTATAATACGCCCGAAATTTATGAATTAAACAATGCAAGTACCAAAAACACGCAAAGAAATTAAGAATTAAACTATGTAACAAATGAGTGAGCTAGGAGTATACGACTTGCTGCTGCAGCTGCTTATCCAACAGCGGCAGGGAGCACACTCATCTAGAGAGCACTCTCTATAAATAGCTACGTTCACAGAAAGATCTACCATATTTCTGCTGTTTTACCCATCCCTTCCCACATAGAGAATAAAATTTTAGCTCTTACACGCTGGTACATCTGGCAGACAACATGAACACCCATAAGAATTGAACACAATGGCAGTCTATAGCGAACTTACAAAATACCTGCCGCTCAACCCCGTTAAACAGGAATATGTAGGCAGGAATTGGAGACATATTTGGATGAACATCAGCAATCCTAGGGTTATTTCAGCACAATGAGGTGTTCCAACAGGAGAAAAGCTCCATTAGTTAAAACTTCTGGGCTGAGAGGCCGTGGTCGATCTGTAAAACTTCTTCTTCCTGAGATTTCGTTGCCAACTATGGGCAAAATCTTCCGAGGTGAGTCAATGACTACCACAGCCGTGAAAGCCTAAACGTTATGATAAGGTGAAAAGCTGTTCAAAATTATGACCAACTCCATATTGTGATGAATGTAGTCTCATACAGCTGTTATCACATATTTTGCACTATATGGATCTAATTTAGCGCTGGAATTGGACAAGATAGAAACCTACTGTTATTAGAAGTATATCAGACATTTCCATATGACTTCAAGATTTTCTCCATTTGGACTGGCAGCTATATGTACAATCAAAGAATAATAACTATATCTAGTTAATGTGCCAATGCATGTATTATATGCTCAGAAATAAAACGCCAATGCTTCTTGATTATCAACTATATGAGGTGGAGCAATAAAGAAACTGAACTCACGTTCTAACTGTCGATTAAACTACATTAAAATTAAAATATTTCCACATGCTGGAGGTTGAACCCTGAAGCTTCACGCTTTAGAGCGTAGGTATTATTGTGAAATAGTTCATGATGATGTCATTTTCACTTGGACACTCTTAGCCCACTTGTGCTATTAAACTGCATAAAACGTATCGACAATGGAAAATTACCTAAAAGTGAAACTGAATCAGAGTAATTAGGATGTGTCCTTGGCGACCAACCCAATTATCAAAGTCCCTCTACTCATATGCTCCAGGTGATTCAGCGACCTGGACTATATTCTAAAGTTTATGACCAATGTCCACCACGTGTAGGGTGTGGACAATGTTGTTGCAGACTATCTCTCATTCATCTGCGCTATCCCTACACAAATCGACAATGATAAGTTTGTGGAGACTCAGCTCCAGATCATCAACTATAAGACCTTCCCAATGACCCAAATACTAACTTTAAACTTGAACTTTGCCCAATACCAGGAATGACTAGACAGATCATGCACAATGCGCCACAAAGCCAAATTGGCCCCTTACCTCTTGGCAAATTTGGAATATCATTTTCAACCAGCTGCACAGCCTGTCGCATCTTATCATCTGCCAAGTCACATGCCCTGTCACAGATCATTTCATGTGGCCGAACTTTATGGAAGATTGCAGAGAGTGGATACACACATGTATGCCATGTCAAGGAGTACATTGAAGATGGTACACCTCATCCCAAGTTCGATTGCTATCGAAATACTCCTTCAGTCGTAACGATAGTGGGCGGAGGCTATACTTCTCAGAAACATGGGAGATTCAGCAGCCAGAGCTTTCATTGGACCCTGTATGACAACTCATCCACTGATGAAGCACCGTTTCCCTCATGCCAGCCAGCCCACTATGCTGGGAGACCTGGCAGCACACACTGATGATGTCAAGGTATGCCTTATTGTCAAAAACTTCCTGCCCGACTACATGAGTGACTAATTATTAACAACTTTCTCGTCACCTAGGGACAACACCCAGAATGGCACACTGAAGATGGCTTCACAACCCATCACTTCACACTGATCTGTAACCTCCCAATTATGTGGACTTGGTTGCTATTACGCTGTTGCTATCACCAGATAGCTTCTTCGCTAGCACTGCTCCCAGAAATCGCAATCACTCAACGCCTATTCCGAGGAACCTGACACTTACATCCTGTATGTTGATACTGTGTGCTCTGCTCTGACGATCGACGCCTACAACCTATCCCGCTAAGGCTAGACTTGGGGACTTCCAGCACATTTTCGGGACTATCACCTCTATGCAATGACACAGGAACTGCTCCCACGTACAGACATTCCAGTTGGCACAAACACTGCTTTGACCGACATCTGCAATGACTCGGACCTCACCGTAACCTCTCCTGCTGCATGGGTGTCATACTATTTCAGTGCCATTGGATCACTGCGGTCACCTCCCTCGCCCCAGTGCTACACACTGGGAGCTGGGGGTGGGGCTCTGTGGTGACGTCATGATATATGACAACTTCCCTGACTGTTGACTGTGGTCTCATGCAGCTGATATTTGGATCTGTGTATGTGTGAGTGTGCTTTAGTTTGTTCAATGGCATTCTCTTGTATGGACATGCTCTTGTATTGCGGTTATTTGTGTAGTAAAGAAGGCACTATATCTTTTCAGAACGTGTTATCTCTTGGTGTGATTTCATCCCAGGATATGTTTCAACACATGATCAACTGCAAATCATCAAACACAGGGAGGTTGCAGTTTCAGAACATTCTTCATATGTCAGCTCTTCACGAAATATGTAGCAATATTTTAATTTGGATAATCCTTTCATTATTTTAGGGAATAAGAGAAGAGACTGCTTACAACCTTCTACGAATTTTTATTGACTTTCCATTGATAATAAGCCACCCAAAACAGGGAACTTTTTCTATGGCACAATGTTATAATTAATCTATTAAAATGCTGCTGTTTTTGTATTTGTTGTTTCAAAGACTGCTTCGAGGCAGCTCTCCAGTTTAGTCTATCCTCCGCATGTCTCTTCACCTCTGAAGAACTGGCAGATTCTATGCCCATGTGAACCCATTTACGATAGTCAGATGTCTGTCTCCCTCTAAAACTGTTTCCATTACTCTTTCATCAGTTACTGAACTAACTATTGCGTCATGCCTCATGCAATATCCTCTCAGTCTGTCCCTTTCTTTGGTAAAGTTGTGCCAAACTGATAGCACAAGAGAAGTGAGCCACCAGTCTCAATTAGTGATGCACCAACAGAGTATTATGTCACATATTTAGCTTTTTCTGTTTGTTTTCACAGTTTAATCAGTCATGAAAATAAAAAAGGTCATTTTTCGATTTATTTTTCATTCATTAGTGACAATACCTTCTTGAAGTTTCATACTCGAAATCGCTTCTTAAGTGGCATAAGAAACTAAATACCCATATATCCTGCCACATCCTCTGCTTGAGGAGACTCTTCGTTATTAATTTTCGTATTTCTTATACAGGGTGACTCACTAACTACCGCAATCAAGAATAACTCCGAAAGTACTATAGTAACTGAAAAGTTTGTGGGACAAAAGTTGCATGGGACAATGGGGGCCATAATATGACGTTGGTTTTTTGTTGCTAGGTGGGGTCGCTTCAGAGATATGAAGGTGAACACTTTTTTTAGTGGGATTCTATAGTTTGGTACTTATTTTCTGATAGCGACTATTGAGACGAATCCAATGATGTGTAACAGTAAGGTTTTTGAAGGCCAACGAAGGTCACAAAGGTGGCATGAACGTCCATTTACAGAAGGTGTTGGAAGTGATGACGATTGGTATCAATTCAGTGCTGCAATCTTCTTATCATGGACTGAGTGGCATTCCTTATCCGATCGGCACTTATCAAAGCATATGCTCTGAAAATTCTCTCTCGCATATCTTCAGGTGTAGTTGGAACATCTTTATAAACAATGTCTTTTACGAATTCCCACAAGAAAGAACCCAGTCTGGCGAACGATCCGGCCGCGACACATTTCCTCCGCATCCAATCCAACGATTTGGGAATTGTCTCTGCAACTCATTTCTAGCCATCAGCGAAATATTTATAGGACACCAATCATGTTGATACCACATTGTATTCCTTGTTCCTAAAGGTATTTCTTCCAATAACAGACCTAATGTTTCTTGCAGGAATCTGGTGTACTTCCTACCACTAAGATTTCCTTCGATGAAATAGGGGCCTATAATTCTGTCCTCCAGAATCCCACACCACACATTCACCATCCACAGGTTTTTAAGTGCAACTTGCCACAGCCAGCATGGATTTTCAGTTGCCAAATAATTCATGTTATGAAAATTAACATTTCCGTGGTTTGTGAATGTAATCTTGTCAGCAAAATTAATAAATGCGTCATCCCTCTGAATCTGGAGTTGAGCCCATCGGCAGACTGATATGGTAAAGATGCGATTTGAAGCGAACTAACACAAAATTTCCTCGTTAGTAACTTTCCTTTGTTGGATATGTTTCCGATGCGTTAAAGATCCAGTTACTCTCAATTTATCATACACTTATTTAAATGTACGTGTAGGGTGAGTACATTGAGGATATGTTTCAGCGTATAAGTCTCTAGCTCTCACTGAATTTTGTTGGCATTCTCCATAAAAGAGAAGCATATCAACTTGTTCTTCGAAGGAACACGTCATTCACATTTGCTTGATTCAGTGATACTAGTCTTACCGTTCCTATTAGTGTTGTATTGCGAAACTGTCGAATGATGCTTACATGTCAATGGCACGTTAGATGGATACGCCATATTCGGCGAATATTTACTATTTGCACGGTATTCGAGAGAGAATTATCAGAGCATGTGATTAGGCAAGTGCCAAAGTGATAAGGAATACCACTCAATCCATAATAAGAAGATTGCAGCACTGCATTGATACCAAGGCTCATCACTTCGAACACCATCTGTAAATGGACTTTAATGCCACCCTTGTGACCTTCATTGACCTTCAAATACCTTATTCTTACACATCATTGGACTCGTCTCGATAGCCGCTATCAGAAAATAAGTACCAAACTACAGCATCCCATTAAAAAAAAACACACACACACACACAAAGTTGTCCTTCATATCTCTGACGCGGGCCCACCTAGCAACAAAACACCAAAACACCAATGTCATATTATGGCCCTGTTGTCCCATGCAACTTTTGTCTGACAAACCATTCAGCTACTATCATACTTTCGGAGTTATACTAGGTGGCAACAGTTAGTGACTCATTTTATAATCGTAGTTTCTGAGTACTTCGTTCAAACAAACAAGCAAGTGTCAGATAGTTTCCTTGGAAACAAGAGGCGATCGTAATCTTTGTTTACAAAGTGTGGCTACTTGTATTTGCTTGGATCATTTGAATAACTTTATCATTGCATTTTGTTCTGTTCTCTAATCATGCCATTACAACGAAAAGCTTTTACAAAGATGTGCAAGAAGTATGTGTATGCTTCATTAAATTGGAAGGCACGTTAATAATGCTGGTAATGGAAACGAAATTATGTCTGATGAGACCACATGTTTTGAACATGTGAACTCATCACCCAGCATCTCAAGACGAAAGACTGCAAGTGTAAATATTAATGATAATATCATTAACATAATATATAGAAGGGTCAGATTTCTTATACTCACAAGGAAAGTCTTCCTGACTCAATTCTGAACTTCTTGATGGCAACATTCAGGTTTCTGTCCAAACCAAACTTCTCAAGAAGTGTGTTCATGACAAAGCACAGAACCCTAATGAGACTCTGAACACTCTTACACGGAAATGTTGCCTCAAAAAAACGTTTTGCTCAGACACAATAGTTAAAATTGCAGTTTGTGTTGCAATTATTGTTTTTAATGGCGACAACTCAGACAGGATAAAGATCTGGCAGATAATGACTTCAAGACTGGACCATTCTGCCAAGACCCCTTAAAGATATTTGACAAACAATGTGTAACTGCAACGAAGAAATCCGTTGATGATCTTGCAAAGAACACAAAACAGGAAAGAAGAAACCAGAAAAGAACTTTAGAAAAAAAGGAGGACACTCAGTACAGTTCTGGATCCTCCTGATACAGGTAATGGCAAGGAAAATGTAAGTCCATCTTTAACGAACATTTTCTCAGAATTACAATTTAATGTCATTCATATAAGTTAAAATCTAGACTATAGAATTTTTATGCGTATTTTCCACAGAAAATAATTAAACATAAAAATTCATTAAATGTCGATGCATTAAAATGCTTTTGTGGATTTGGTTCTATTCTTATTGACGTTATGCTGTGAAATTTACAGGACAATCTGTTGGAACATTTCTGAGAAAAATACATCTTTGTGAATATGGGGTCATAAAATTAATAAATTCTAAAAGAAATCAAATTTTTCGGTAAAAAATCTATAAAATAGTCAGCATATGTATTGAACTATTGTTAACCTATGTACAAAATTTCAGTTCTGTTCCTAAAAATTGTGGATTTTGTGAATGATTCTATTTTTTACATGTCATTCGTTCACACTCTGCTTTAAATTCCTCACATGTTTTTGTAAGCTTGGACGGTTCAATTCTTAAATTCGTTGCTCATTTTATACTTAACAGGGTAGCCTAGTTTTAGGAACTGTATAGTCTATATTCATGCAGTTATTATCATTATTATTATTTGAAGAACGGTGACCACTGATCGCAGCTGTCTACCACCAGTCTCCATTGGCGACGCAACAGAAGAAGAGCAAGACATATTTAGCTTTTCCTGTTTGTCTTCATAGTTTAATTCCTAAATTAGTAGTGGCAAGATGGATAAGGTGTGTGCATGCTGTGTGCAGATTCAAGAGGAGCTGGCCACCGATCATGAGCAACTGAAGACGCTTATAGCCACAGTCAACGCTCTGGGGTTGCTGCTTCAGGTTATAGGTATGGCAGAACGTCTGGCGTAACACATGGAACACCTCAAGTGTCAGCTGTTTCGCCAATGAGGTCTGTCAAGACGACACCTTGCAATGTACCTTCTGCATGGGATCTATGCTCACCACAGGATGAGTGCCCTTGAGGTGGAGAGTCAGTGTGGAGGCTGTCTGTCTGCTCTCTCATTCACCCTGTAGGTGGATAAATGGCCTTTCCTTCATCAGGATTCAGGAGGCACACAGGGGGATGGATTGACTAGTTACTGGGAGCTCTAGTGTTAGCTATGGAGCTCCTAAGGGGAATTGGGCTGGAAAGAAATTGAGACCTGGAAATAAATCTAATGTGCACTTCGTATGTCTACCAGAGCCATGATCATCCAAGATGTGGAGGAGGCCTTGTCCGCAGCTATTGAGTATGCAAGATGCAGTCATCTGCAAGTTGTGGCTCATGTTGGCACCAATGAATCATGTAGCGCTGAAGCCACCCTCAGTTAATACGGGCAGCTGGCAGAAGTGATGAAGGCTGCTAGCCTCACGTGCAGGGTCAAGCAGAGCTCGCAATTCAGCATTCTACCGAGGGTTGATTGGGATCTTTGGTCTGGAGCTGACTGGAGGATCTCAACTGTAGGCTTCATTTATTATGTGACACTCTTGGCTGCAGTTTCTGATCCTGCGTTATGGGGTGGAGAACTGTAGGACTCCCCTTGCCAGATCACGGTTGCACTATGCAAAGGAAGCAGCTGCTCAGGAGACAGAGTGCTTGTGCAGTGCAGCTGGGGGTTTCTTAGACTAGGCAGTAGCTCGAGCTCCTCTAATGAGCACTCGCCAGTCAGTACACAGGGAGCGTAATTATACCATGGAAGAGGTAAAGACCCTTCAAGTTTCAAAACTTTTACAGCAAATTGCCAAAGTTTTCATAACAAAATTCGTTCTCCTGGAAAGCTGTAGCGCTCAGATTATTCTCGGATCCGTGAGCCTGCTGAAACATCAGTAGAAAGTTGAGAAATATTTAGAGAGGCATGGAACATATATCGAAAGGACAGACTGAGTGTCATAGGAGGGCGAGTGTTCCTTGCTGTCGACAAAAAAAAAAAAAAAAAAAAAAAAAAAAAAATGCGTCTATCGAGGCCGAAACTGAGTCCGACTGTGACGTTACATGTGTGTGGGTAGCAAGCCTATGTGAACTAAAGTTAATCATCGGATATTTTTATTGGCCACACGATTCCACTGTAACGGTTGTTGATTCATTCAAAGGAAGTTTACACTCAGCAGTTGGGAAGTACACAGATCATGCAGTATTTGTTGGAGGTGACTTTAAACTACGAAATGTAGACTGGGACATTTACAGATTCTTTGCCCATGGTACTGACGACAGCTTTGTGGAGCACTTTCGAATATGCTTCCTGAAAACTGTCTTGAACAGCTACCTTAGGCAATCCACACACAGCGAAAATATTTGAGACACTGCAACTAGAAACAGGCTTGATCTTATCAATAGTATGAAGACAGGGATTAATGATCATGATGCCATCAAAGTGACGATGGTTACTAAGTTAATAAATCCACCAGGAAAGCTGGAAGACTGCTAGAAAGAGCAGATAAGAAGTTGTTAGCATCCAACTTACATGAGGGTGTGCTAAAAAGTAATGCCTCTGAATTTTTTATTTTGTTCTCAATATCAGTTAAGGTATTATCTGTCGTGCATATTACTTGGTCGATTTTCCCACTTCACTGAAGCAAGTGGCAATCATCTGCTGCTGGAGGTGTGTAGTGTAACTTTGCAGTGAGTGAGAAACAGTCCCAAACGCTCACTCCTGACATGAGACAGAGAAGATTGGTTATCTGTCAAAAATTTCTTTTGGATTCGAACGTGAGGCTGCTGGGTTCCATAGCAACAATGTTATAGGTGATGAAAGCTGGGTTTAACATTCTGACAATCGCCGACCTCCCCCCCCCCCCCCCAAAAAAGTAAAAACATAAAAAAATAATAAAAATTCAAGATCATGCTAGCAGCAGGCAAAGTGATGATCACAGTGTTCTGGAATGTTCAAGGTGTGGTGCATTTGGAATTCATACCTAATGGCACCACCAAAAACTGTACATGGTACTGAGAGACCCTCAGTAAAATGAAAGCACGAATTCGAGAAGTTCGTTCACACACAGAGCACTCTATCTTTCAGCATGAGAGTTCCAGACCGTACACTAGCGAAGCGACGTCTGCAGCAAAACAACGCCTTGGGTTCACTATCATCAATCATCCTCAGTACAGTCCTGCCTTGGTCCCATCCGGTTTCCATGTTTCCAAAACTTAAAGAACTTCTTCAAGAAGCTTAAAGAACAGCTTTGATGGTGATGAAGTGGTGCAAGCGGAGGTGAGGTTGTGACTTCATCAACTAAGTCAAATCTTGTACAGTGATGGTATCAACAAACTTACCTCTTGTTGTGAGAAAAATTCGGAGGGTTTACTTTTCAACATCACTTGTACAATGAATGGACATTATTTAATTCCAGTGTGATCAGCATAGAGGAATTATGGGCAACGTTTAAACTGACTGCTAATCACACAATGGATAAGTATGTGAGAAGCAAATAGAGTAAGGATGAAAAAGACCCACTGTGGTCTATTAATAAAATTCTGAAAATGTTGAGGCAGCAGAGATTGTTGCTTGTCAGATCAGAAAAGAACGCGCAAATGTCAACAATGAAAAGTTAGTAGAAATTCGTGCATCTGTCAGAAGACCAATGTGTGAACCATACAACAACTTCTTCCATACCTCAGCGAAATGTTGTGCTGGGAATGCGAGACAACTTTGGTCCTGTATAAAATTGCTAAGCTAACCATAGACTTCTGTTCAGTCACTGGTCGACTTGTTGGGTGGGTCAATAGAAGACAGCAAAAGAGAGCTAAAGTTTAAAATTTCGTTTTTAAGAAATCATTCACATAGGAGGATCGTACAAACATAAGACCATTTGACCGTCGCAATGACTCCCATACCGAAGACAATAATAGAGATCCCTGGCGTAGAGAACCAACTGAAAGGACTGAAAATAAGTAAGTCACCAGGTCAGTATGGAATACCAGTTCAGATTTAGAGAGAGTATGCTTCAGCATTGGCCCCTTACTCAGCTCACATTTATCGCGAACCTCTCACAAAAGCAGCTGTAAAAAGCACAGGTGACTCACATATATATAAAAGAGTAAAAGAACCGGCCCACATGATTACAAACACAGTCCTTAACATTGTTTTGCTGAAAAATTCACGAACTTACTTTGAGTTAGAATATAATAAATTTCCTTTAGAGAGAAAGTTTCTGTCCACAGATCAACACACATTTAGAACGCACCGCTCCTGCGAAACTCAGCTTATCCTTTACTCACGCGATATCCTAAAAACCATGGATGAATGGCAACAGGTAGACTCCATATGTCTATATTTCTGGAAACCATTTGACAGGGTGCCCCACTGCAAACTATTAACGAAGGTTCAAACTAATGGATTAAGTGAACAGTGGCTTGAAGACGTCTTAAGTAATATAATCCAGTATGTTGTCGTCGATGGCGAGTGTTCATCAGAAGTGTGATAAGACAGCTACTGTATATATATATATATATATATATATATCACACTTCTGATGTATATATATATATATATATATATATATATATATATATATATATATATATATATATACAGTAGCTGTCCTATCACACTTCTGATGAACACTCGCCATATATATATATATATATTTATATAGGATGTTACAAAAAGGTGCGGCCAAACTTTCAGGAAACATTCCTCACACACAAAGAAAGAAAATAAGTTATGTGGACATGTGTCTGGAAACGCTTACTTTCCATGTTAGAGCTCATTTTATTACTTCTCTTCAAATCACATTAATCATGGAATAGAAACACACAGCAACAGAACGTACCAGCGTGACTTCAAACACTTTGTTACAGGAAATGTTCAAAATGTCCTCCGTTAGCGAGGATACATGCATCTAGCCTCCGTCGCATGGAATCCCTGATGCGCTGATGCAGCCCTGGAGAATGGCGTATTGTATCACAGCTGTCCACAATATGAGCAAGAAAAGTCTCTACATTTGATACCGGGGTTGTGTAGACAAGAGCTTTCAAATGCCCCCATAAATGAAAGTCAAGAGGGCTGAGGTCAGGAAAAAGTGGAGGCCACGGAATTGGTCCGCCTCTACCAATCCATCGGTCACCGAATCTGTTGTTGAGAAGCGTATGAACACTTCGACTGAAATGTGCAGGAGCTCCATCGTGCATGAACCACATGTTGTGTCGTACTTGTAAAGGGACATGTTCTAGCAGCACAGGTAGAGTATCCCATATGAAATCATGATAACGTGTTCTTTTGAGCGTAGGTGGAAGAACATACTGACGAAACTAAAATGAGCTCTAAAATGGAAACTAAGCGTTTCCTCACACATGTCCACATAACATCTTTTCTTTATTTGTGTGTGAGGAATGTTTCCTGAAAATTTGGCCGTACCTTTTTGTAACACCCTATATATATATATATATATATGAGATGTATCAGACTGGATGAGAAGCAATTTGCCGATGACTCTATGGTGTATGGGAAGATGTCGGTGATAAGTGACCATAGGAGGATACAGGACGACTTGGACAATATTTCTAGTTGTTGGGACAAAAGGCAACTTAATCTAAATGTAGAGATCTGTAAGTTAATGCAGACGAGTAGGAAAAGGATTCTCATAATTTTCGGATACAGCATTAGCAGTTTGCTGTTTGACAGTCATATTAGAGCTCATATGGACGCATATAAAAAGTCATTTGTCCGTTGCTCCATTTTCGTGTGGAACTGGAAAGAAAATGACTAGTAGTGGTACAAGGCACCCTTCGCCATGCACCATATATATATATGTAGATAATTTTCTTTCTCCTATTTCAGTACAGCTCCTCTTGATTAGTTATGCTGTTTACCCATCTTAAATACTGTTCCTCTTCATTAGTCATGTGACACCCATCTTATCTTCACCATTCTCCTCTGGCATCACATTTCAAAAGCTTCTCTTCTCTTTTTGTCAGAACTGATCATTGTCCACTTTTGACTTTCATACAAGGTTTCAATTCTGACGAATACCTTCAGAAAGCATTTCTTAACATCTAAATTTATATTACTTATTAACAGTTTTCTCTGTTTCTGAAACGCTTCCCTTGCAATTGCCAGTCTGTATGTTATATCCTTTCTACTTCGCTGAACATTAACTATGTTGCTGCCCAAACAGCAAACCTCATCTACCACATTTAGTGTCCTATTTCCTAATCTAATTCCCTCAGCATTTCCTGATTCCATTTAAATATCCTTGTTAAATTTTTTTGGGTAGTAATGTTATAACCTCTTTTCAATGCAATAGACTTTCGCTCCAACTAATCTTTTTAAGCCTTTTGCCGCCCCTGACAGATATACATTCACATCAGCAAACCTTCAGTTCATCAATTTATCTTCTTTTTCCTTAATTCCCTGTCCAAATTTTTCTTTGCTTTCCTATGCTGCTTGTGCAATATCTATACTGGGAAACATGGGGGGAGGCTGCAACAGTTCTTACTTCTTTTTTTTTACTACATTCCTAGTCTTTTGACTCTCAGAACTGCAGTCTAATGTGTGTACAAATTATAGACAAACATTCACTCCCTTCAATGTATCCCTGATAAGAACTCCAAAGAAGATGTGACACTTAAGTGTCCAAAAATTTCTCTGTATTTACAAATTCTGTAAATGTGGGTTGACTGTTCTTAAACATACATCTGTTCTTCAACATGTTTTCTAAGATAAGCCTTAAGCTTCTGGTATTCGTATATTCCTTCAAAACCGAAACTGATCTTGCTACAAACTAACTTTAATAAATAAGTCCATCTCTCTGTAAATAAGTCAAATTAGTATTTGACAACCACAATTCGTTACGCTGATGGTTCATAAACATACGCATCTGTCGGTACCTAACTTCTTTGGAACTGGCATTATTACACTGCTCCTGAAATGTAGGAGTATTTCACCTCTCTAATATATCTTTCATATTAGGTGGAATAATTCTGTCATATAATTTTCTCCCAAAGAACTTAAAAATTCTGAGGAAATGTCAAGTAATCCAGGTGATATACTGCATTAATTCGTTTATTTTTCTGCAGATCTCATCAAGATGGAAAACCATCATGGATGTGAAGGAGTGGTGGTGTACATCAACATGAAACAGAGACATCGTAGGAACTTAATGTTTCTAATAAATTAACAATAAGCTATCACTATAGTCCATAAAGCTATTCAGATTTACGCTACCTAAGTTTATTTGAGGAAATTAGTAATAATGCTACTGCTCTGAAAGAGTTTTCGGTGTTTGAGTGCACTGTCAGATTCTTCTTGCAATAGGTTTCGGTGATTGTGAGCGCTGTGATATTCTTCTTACAATTTTACATTCCTCTGACTATTGGACTTAAAAGGCTGAAATTTTTAGGTTGTGGGAAGGTCACATGGAAGCGATGTTGAAAGCAAGAACAGAACAGGAAGACAACTTGGTATGCTGTGCACTCACTATGCTACATTTTGTGAACTTACTGCTTGGAGTGCATCTATTAAGCAATTGACAGAATGTTTATATGTTCATCATTTCCAGATTTAACTTTTTGACGTTATGTAAGACACGTATACCTGTTAAACCATGACGCTGGTACAGTTAGGCGACTGGATGATTTCCTAATGAACAAAATCAGTCATGACACAAAAATGCATATCCGAACAGCTGTCATGGTTCTTATTAGTATTAGTATGAATTAGCTGTGGACCTCAAAACAATAAAGATTATTTGATTTGAATGAGACAACAAGAAATGACAGTATGCAAAATAACCCAACACTCTTGGTTTCACCTCAGCATAACAATAGATAGTTCTGAGAGCAAAAATGCTAAACTAAACACCATTATTAACCAGCTATGACGTAACTACATTTTGGGCATATGTTCTGATGGATCCCAAAATAATCGTAATGTGGTGTTTGAATTAATTTATGAACAACAGTATACATTTTGGAATTCAGATCATTTTTACTATGTGAAACTATGTGACATAAATCTTTGTGTTTGCTGTGAATCGGTTGGTGATCACCTGAGCTACAAGCTCTCCTGCGCCATCTGATATGATCAAATTTTTACCTTTGACAGGTATACTAGAATCAACAGTAAACTAAAACAAAACTATACTCCGCCCAAACAGGCCACAAAGGCCCAACAGTACCGACTGGCCAATGTGTCATCCTCAGCCCACAGGCATCACAGAATGTGGATATCAATGGGCATGTGGTCAGCACACTACTCTCCTGGGCGTATGTCAGCCTCCAAGACTGAAGCCACTACTTCTCAAAAGAGTAGCTTCTCACTTTGCCTCACAAAGAACTAAGTGCACCCTGCTTGCCAACGGCACTCAGCAGACTGGATGGTCATACATCCAAATGCTAGCCCAGCCTGACAGTGCTTTACTTTGGTGATCTGATGGGAATCAGTGTCACTACTGTGGCAAGGTCATTAGCTAGAATCAACAGTAAACCTTACTGAAATTGAACAGCAATGTAAAGTCATTGAAGGTCGCTCATGTGTGGTAAGAATATGAGTACACACAATACTAGCAGTTGGATGACTGCACATTTTATTTTTCCCTACTCTGGCACAAGACAGTGGCCAATAATACCATAACATTTTTGTTTCCAATAGAATTTTAAGGGCCATACCATCATCTGGATAGTTTATATGTTTTTCAGATCTGCTAGAATTTCATTTTTGAGGTAGTGTTCACCTTCCTGCCTGCAGAATTTTGTTACATAAGGCAAATTGAGACGTTAGCAAGTTCTGTTGCGAAATATGACTTAGTGTTTCAGTGTAGGCCATTTCCTCACTAGTCTCTCAAAAGACTGTAAGGACTGAGACAGTTCTATTATAAGACATAACATGTTTATTAAATTTTTGTAGTTGAATTTGTAAAAAAAAATCTCTGCATACATGGACCAACGACAAATACTGTTCAAAGGTAGTTCTATAAAGTAAATTCAAGATTTAAATACTCTAATACAGGCACATAAAATTCCCTTGGTTCATGAACTAATAGATATGGCTCAAGTGCTGTTTTATATGTAAGATTCGAACACATTCCACAAGACACCTCCGTATTCTGGTAATTTGAAGCACAACAGTATAACTGACATTAAGTTGTTTGATTTAGATAGAGAAGATATTAACAGGTAATCTAGCTGTGCTGTACCAAATAGTGGTTTGAATATCTTACAAAGCTCACAGAAGAGATGAACAAGTCAAAATGACAGCTGTGATATTGATATGTAAAATAATTTTCAGGAAAATGCACTACTTAAGAATGGTTTATTGAGGAATGTGAAGAAATTTTGCCAACTAGAATGAAAAAGGTAATGAGGGTAAAAGCAAAACCGTTATGATGAAAATCAGCTTACGGTTAGAATGCGTGCATCACATCTTAGAAATTGGTTCTGTCATACTTCTGCGGTTACATCAGTGATGTGTGGTAGATTATTTGATCCATTTACGTTTTTCTTTCTTTCTCATATGTGAAATGTGTGGAGTATCAGTTGGCTACATTTTTGATGCTTTGTACTATCAATTGGTTATTGAGAACTTCGAGTTTATGGAATATGATTAAAATCTTGTACTGATTCCCTATATCAGTGACTGTTTAAGTCGCTCAGTGAGTTTATTGATGGAGAATGAATTCTTGAAGCCATTTGATATGGAGCAGTCAGAATCGCTTGTCACACTGATTAGAATGTTAAGAAACTGTAGTTAAATGTGGTTGTAGTGATTACGACCAGCTTCGCCACTTGTTTAAGTAGCCACTCAGTCAGGAGTGTTCCTGTTTGGATTGTATGACACGTGGAGTACAAAATTTGAGCAAGCATTGAAATTTTACTGACTTCATTTTATGAACTTCTTTCATCTTGTTACTTGTGTTTCTTATATTGGTTTTGATTTCATTCATGCGTGACTGTCTAATTGAACTTGTTGGTTTGCGTTGATCTGTGGCTCATTTGAGTACTGCCATCATGTCGTTTGGCATTACAGGCCGATTACTGTGAAGTGTTGAATATTGGTTGTAAGGAACAATGTATGCTAGTTATCACAATTCATCCGCTTTGCTCAGTGGGCATCTTGTGATATTGACCATAAAATCCAACAGCTAGAGCTGTTCTGATTATACCAGCAGTAAAACAGTGCCAGTGTGCTGACTATTAGCAAGGCCACCCTCATACACTTGTATTCTATTGTCATTACTGACTAGACTAAAACACATGTGGTTACAAAGGGATCATTTCCCTGGAGTATTCTGGAAATGTGGATAAGTTACAGCTACTACCATCTTAGGATCGGATGGTTTTGACCAGTAGTTCTTAATGATGTCAAATGAAAAACAGCTACTGCCTTAATTGTAAATGATGGTGTCTTCATTAACGCTAATAAATGTCAAGTGACCACTCTAAGTTAAGAGTCAGCTCTGGTGTAGATTATTCAACGATGTCTGGTATGTCCACTAATTTATAGTAACCACTGCTGCTGACTGGTAATGGTAATACCTGTGTTAAGTTATGTAACTAACTGTGCTATTGATGTTGCTTGTTAACTGTAACCTGTGGTGACCATTTAACCTGTGCATTATACAGTACCACTAGGTGTTTGTTGTTCTGTGAGACAGCATATACTGCTTACGTGTGTAATAATTACCAGCTGTATGATAATGACTTGAACTGCATGTCTGCTGCAACATGGCAGAATTTTACTTTCTTACTTTGTTTCAGATCTGATGGTGTAGGAGAATCCATTATTGAGTATATTATCTCCGTAGCTAGTGTCCGCCCTTCCAAGGAAACAGTGTGCACCAGAAACTGCATTGATAGACATGTAAACATAAATCGATAGGAGCGTTGGGCGTCATTGGCCGGGAGGCCCCTTACGGGTGGTCTGGCCGCCTTGGTGCAGGTCATATTACGTTCGACGCCACATTGGGCGACCTGGGAGCCGAATGGGGATGAAATGATGATGAGGACAACACAACACCCAGTCCCTGGGTGGAGAAAATCCCCGACCCAGCAGGGAATCGAACCAGGGCCCCTTAGGACGGCAGTCCATCATGCTGACCATTCAGCTATCGGGGCCAACACAGGTAAATATAGCATTCTTGGGAGTATTCAGTAACCCACCTTCCTGGAGTCTTTCAAAAACTTCATCTACATGTTTCAAAAGTTCTTAGATAGATCAAAACTGTGTGCCGGACCGAGACTCGAACTCGGAACCTTTGCCTTTCACAGGCACGTGCTCTACCAACTGAGCTACCCAAGCACGACTCACGCCCTGTCCTCACAGCTTTACTTCTGCCAGTACCTCGTCTCCTACCTTCCAAACCTTACAGAAGCTCGCCTGCGAACCCTGCAGAACTAGCACTCCTGAAAGAAAGGATATTGCGGAGACATGGCTTAGCGACAGCCTGGGTGATGTTTCCAGAATGAGATTTTCACTCTGCAGCGGAGTGTGCGCTGATATGAAACTTCCTGGCAGATTAAAACTGTGTGCCGGACCGAGACTCGAACTCGGGACCTTTGCCTTTCGCGGGCAAGTGCTCTACTAACTGAGCTACCCAAGCACGACTCACGCCCTGTCCTCACAGCTTTACTTCTGCCAGTACCTCGTCTCCTACCTTCCAAACTTTACAGAAGTTCTCCTTTCTTTCAGGAGTGCTAGTTCTACAGGGTTTCGCAGGAGAGCTTCTGTAAAGTAGGTTTCATATCAGCGCACACTCTGCTGCAGAGTGAAAATCGCATTCTGTTCTTAGATAGATTTACTATAGCACACTACAACACAAAATCAAACTTAACACCATCAATGATCTTATCCAGTAGGGAGACAGTGCAGCACCGCTGGTGGACAAGAGAAAGAGAATTCTATTAAATTCAAAGACATTCCAGCATATTCTGAAGGTAGTTAACGATTTAGATACGAGATGTAAAGATATCTTGCTTCAAGTTTGGAGTTGAAAAAACAGTGACACATTTGAACCAAGAAAAACTTAAGTGAAGATAAAGAAACAAGAACTGATTGCAAAATAATCGTTTTATTGAGTTTGCAGTAACCAACAACCTGTTGAACTTCGCGTTTTGGCCTATCGACAGTAAAGATCAGGGCTTAATATGGTGACAATGATGGATGAATCGCACCTTGTTCAGTCGTCTTTTCTACCACGTGATTTGACTGCTTTATGCGTGGTGCAGAGAAACTGCTGATATAGAATTCGTTACTTCATTCCTATAATTAATCAGATGTATAAGGCCTAATTCCTTGGCTCTCTCATTAAGAAACTCATCACAAAGCATCTGAAGCTTCACTCGGTCTTTAGTTGAAAAAGTTTGCTAATTTTGACTCATATCTGAATTACTGTGCTGATTTGGCACTAAAACTTGATTTTTACTCACTTTGACTTTTCTACCTGACGTTGACTGCTGCAGACGAAACTGAATTCAAAATAACTATCAGACCAATTTCGAAGTAATCCTATCTTAGCAGTATTATCTGATCTGATAACAACCTCTGTCACAAGATTCTCGATTATGCTAAACCAAATCTTCCACATAAAATCAGTAATTCTCAGTACAACAACCACTGTGCTTAACACGTTGACCAGCGAGTTATTTGCTGCAAAGTGTTGGTTCTGACCGGTCTGCTGTGGTGGATATGTGCAGTGTCACCGATGCAAAAGTAACCATTGAAAGCTAATAGCGAAAATGGGCTGCCCAAATCTGAAAGCGCATATACCAGCTTATTATTAATATGACAGCAGACAAGAGGTAATTTACCTACACACATGTATGTGACTCCTAACCTTCGTGGAATCAAGTTACTCGACTTATCCCTTGGTTGATTGTCACTTATCATGAATTATTCTGGGCAGATGTGGTTAATGTGGCCCATCTTCCCACTCTCATAGATTTAAGACCTGATTTTAATGGTGTATCCAGTTGAAGTCCTTCCTTTTCCCTGGGAGTTGCACGACAATTAACATCTTGTTTTTGGTCAAAAACACAACACCTCGGATGTGTCAGACCAATCCGTCTAGCTCTACAAAGACGATTGGCACTGGAGACAAAATTATCCTTCGTCTATCATTTGGACTTAAACCTTCAGTAATATGCTTAACCACTTGCTGTTGACTACGACATTTCGTTTAACGTGGCGAAGAGAGTCTCCAACCATTTCGGTCAGACTTCGTTCTTTACCATAATGAGAATGTACTAATGCTTGAAAGACCCAGCCTGGAATCATATCTGTAGTAAATTGAAGTAAGCCATATCAATTAAAGATAACAGTTTCTGATACTGAAGTCCCAGAACCTCACCTTTATCCTAAATATCCATCAACACATATAAAAGTTTAAAAATACTCATGATTGAATTGTCACAAAAAGAGTCTGCATTTTTAAGAAAATCCTGGAGGGCGTCGGTGACTTTAGGAAAGATCTTTACTTTATGATTAATCTACAATGGGTGATAAACACTTAAATGTTGTATACATCTTTCAATTCACTTGTTCCTGCCCTCATATATCCATTTACTGACTCAGTTAATTAGTCAAATTGCCGCTACAGTTATTTACTGTGGGTTACTAGTTTTTGTCCTCTACTAGCTTCGATTAAACCCTGTAATATATATTGATAATGTTTTACTTTAGCTTTGAGCTTAAGCTGTTGTGCTGGTGATGGGTATACTCTGTCAAATAACTCTTTACAGACTTGGATCTCTTTAACTGCAACCTGCAAGGTCAGCAGCGCTTCACTCATGCCTTTCGTCAACTCCTTTGGAACTATGATTGGTATGTCCATCAGTTGTTTTAATAATGGGAGTCATTCAACCATGGCAGCATCACTTCTGCCTGCTCTAACATGTAGCTCATAGGACAGCCCATGTCTCCTCACCAACGGTTGGGGGGTGGGTGGGTGGGGGGGGGGGGGAACATACAGGTCGAGCACAAACGCTGTAACAGAAAGACTGATCTTAGAAACAGTATCTAAACAATCTCTGTGTCCAACCCACCGCAGTCTCCAAATACTACCAACCACACTCTACTACCTCTGGTAGCGCCACACAATACAACTGATGGCTAGAGCACTCGATTTGTGTGACAGAGTTGGTTGAGCTTAAACAATCATTTTTATTCAATTCTTAAATTTCTAATCTCACAAGCAACTAATGTTTCTGTCTTTGGAGTCTGATAAGAAATTCAACCATACAATATCTACAGAGTGCACTCTGCACCAGATATCAGAAATTGATCCACCTCATCCACTCCAGAGTCAAAAAACAGCAACAGTGCAGACCTTGGAATTTCTGAGTATGGGAGACTAACAAAACGTACAAGTCAGATTGTTCTGTAAAAGGGATATTAATTACTAATGTGGCCCATTAAAAATTATTACTTCCATTTCACTCTGACCAACAACACAAAAGATTGGCAACATTTACATTTAAAGCACACAAAATAAAACATGCAATTGATGAACAATTTAAGATTTTCATCATTAACAATAATTCATTTACAGAATAAAACTTTTTCTGGAAATTTATCCCTCAGTTCATTCAAAAGGGGGCCCCTCTTAATCTACTGAGGAGGAAGGATGGAAAGTTCGAGTGAATGGATAAGAAGGAAGTGGCTTTTGTAGGTCTGAATGAAAGGCTATCTCTCTGGCTCTGAGCACTATGGGACTCAACTGCTGTGGTCATAAGTCCCCTAGAACTTAGAACTACTTAAACCTAACTAACCTAAGGACAGCACACAACACCCAGCCATCACGAGGCAGAGAAAATCCCTGACCCCACCGGGAATCGAACCCAGGAACCCGGGCGTGGGAAGCGAGAACGCTACCGCACGACCACGAGATGCGGGCGTCTGGATGAAACATTGACCTCAGTTTCTGAGCTGGCATTATCAGAATTTCAAACAACCTTTATTGATCAAATCTACGTGTCACAACCTGGAGTACGTGAGGTATTGCTTCGAAAACTTGAGTATGTGTGACAGCCAGTTTCCGCTCCTCCTTAATCTTTAAATCACTTAGAACAAAAGTATTTCATTTCTGAATAGGAGGCGTTAGCCATGTTATTTATGCTTGAGAAATTTAAGTAATATGTTAAACAGATGCTTTTTCAACTGGGCACTGATAGCTAGGCCCTTGATTAGGTATCAGGGTGATGGCAACAAATGAATAGTATAACTAAATTGGCAAACCATAAATTAGCCTTCAAATTCCAAGTAAGAGACATCAAGGATTTCCATGGTACCATAGCCAATACACTTAGTCAGATGTTCGAACCTCAAGGTCAGCACAAACAAGAGTCATTAGCCATAGGTAGGTATATACAGATAAATAAGGTCCGAGCTCTGTTGTCAGAATTCCCCATGGATTTTGATGGAACAGAAAAGTGTCAAGAACAGTGTTCTAGGATAATGAGATTTTATCATCAGGCTACATATGATGGTACATCCAAGTTGGTTGTTCTAACTAGGACAGGGTCTTACGTGTTACAGTAATTTCACTTGTCACCAGTAAGTCAGAGAGCACTTTGGCCTGGGATCTAAATTGATGTTAAGAGCTTCATAAGAAGTTGTGAAACTTTTGTAATGCATAAACTAGCTCAGAATACTGAGGTGGTATATTTGGCCTCTAAATGAGACGAGAAATCCATGGGTAAGCTGTATAGTGATTTTGTACATCCCTTGTCATGATCAAAGGCTGGACACCAGTATGTATTCATTACAGTGGATGCCCTCTCTAGATTCATGTGTCTTTTCCCAAAAAGAGCAGTCACAGCTGTAAATTCGTTAAACATTTTATTCAATACAATTGGTGCACATTGGGTAATGGTTTCAGATTTGCCACAGCATTTACTTCCAAACTGTTTAAGCAGTTTTGGTTCGGGATAGGAGTGAGTCACTATCACAAAATGCCATACTACTCCAGTCTGTCATTTGTGGAAAAATGATCTGTAATTTTTGCTCGGCGCTAAAAGCATACCATGACGATAATCATACGAAATGGAATGATACATGAAGTTGGTTTGTATATGCGTTTAATATAGCAAAGAATGAAACTGCCAGACTAATTCAACAAGTTTGATGTTTCTTTCACTCTGAATTCAACTCTAAATACTCTATGTGGTATTGATTATTGATTGGCTCAAATGGTTTTTCTGAGCAGTGTTAGAGAGCAGTGGGAAAAAGCCTAATAATAATGCGTGTGCACACATGATAGGCAAAAGATCAGATATAATAAAAACAGGCAGGCTAATGCTTATCAGGGGTGAAACAAGGTGTTGCAGAAGAATTTCTCCGCAATTAGTAAGGCTAGTGAGGAAATTTCTGCAATTCTCCCACCCATTTATAAGAGTAATTTTATAATAAAGCGTTTCATTACCCTGGTCACTTTCCCAAGAAAGGAAAATTGAAGTAACATGACACTGCTAGCTCATCTCTCCCTGCTAAAGCCCTTTTGCAAGTAGAGCAAATTTCCATCTCAATTTTGGGCTACACTTCTTAGGTTTAGAGGTATGCCAAATTTGGCGGAAGCGGTGGACGGAGTTCAAGGCAAATGGTCCAGGCTTTCGAAGACTAAAATTCTGGCACCTAATTCATGTGCTCTCGATCTCTTTTTCTTTCACTCTCTCTGTCGAAATGGCACTGACTCGCGGCTGTTTGCGTAACTGTCGCCTTCCGAATCACTGAAGACGAGTAGAGCAGATGGAGAAGTAATGTGTGTAGATGTTGATGTGACAGTTTCCCATCATGCAGTCATGTGCAGGAGAGTGGAGTTACACACTATCAAGTATACTTCTAGAAGCGGCAGTGTTTTGAGTCATTTTCTCAGCCTTTGAATTGCGGAAGCAGTGGACAGAGTTAATCATATTCTACCTTCTGTAGTTCAGTTTGTTTCCCGTTGCATAGACCGACAAACTGACTTCCACATGAGGTTGTGGTGAACCAGTGCACATGTGTGTTCCTAGAGAATTTAGTATCACTCTGGAAAAACTGGATTTGGCTTGCTTGCGAGATTTTTGCAACGAACTGTGGTTGTTTATTTGGAACATTTTTTTCTTTCATATGAACTGTACGGAGAATCAGTTACTAACTGTTTATCTGTCTGATGTTCGTTCTGTCAACTGCATATTGAGATCTTTTAGTTCGTGAAACCTGATATTGAAATCTTGTACTGATTCCTTATATCAGTGACTGCACAATTCGCTCAGACAGTTTATCGATGGAGAATGAATTTTGCACATTATTCGTGAAGGAGCAATCAGTCAGCCTCGCTGATTGTTCTGTTTACAATGTTAAGTAACTGTAGCTGAATGTGGTTATCATAATTAAGGCAGGTTGAACCTCTGGTGTTTAAACTGTCACTCAGTTTGGTGTGTTCCTGTTTGGATTGTTCTAAGGATCTGTCGGTATTTTATGAACTTTTTAATATTTTTGTGTTCGTGATATGGGTTTTGATTGCACACTTGTGTGCTTATCTAGTTAAATTGTTGGTTTCTGTTGATCAGTGTGAAACATGATTGACCTACTCTCGATAGTAAAATTAGTGTGGTTTAGTAATTTCCGGTTAATTAAAATAGTATGTTCCTGGGTAATTTCCTCTAGCATTTTAAGTCCCTCATTTTACACCAAGGAGAAGAAACCGCCATAAACCCAGTTCTGCAACATAAACTCGAACAGCCTGCATGTGGCTTTAAGCTGTGATCTAACATCTGGGACTTCAACACAGACCTACCTTCAGATACTGCATACTTGAAGGCCAGCCATACAATCTCAACCTGTCTTCACTGATGTTGCCGTTGTGGTTATGATGCACTCCCATTTGTGCACCTGACTGAACCTTGCATGAGTGCAGTAATACTCAAACAGGATTCGATACACCATTAAAGAAAGAACAAACTAACCTGGTAAAAGTAAACGCATTATCGAGGCCCTTTGTCCTGCAATTAAGACGATGTACATATTTACAGCATTTATGCAAAATTAACAATACCACCCATCAGAATTCAGGACGCTTGCTAGACTGAAACTAATTCAGACTGGCAAAGCAATTTTGCCTTACTCAATTACCTACTTCCACATAACATTTCCATCACTTTGCTACTATGACACTTGAGATTTAGACACAAACCACAGGATAGTTTATAAATCTACTGACAATGAGACACACGAGTTTTTAAGACACAAATTACGCTAAGCCCCCAGTCTGGACAACACAGTCATCATCATCAATCTATAGAAGCACTGTGTCAGTACGTAACTGAATAATTAACCTCTTTTCACTTACCGGCATATGGTTGAGTGAAAATGTAAAAATGCACAGTAAGGTTTGTTCAGTTAAACTATTTCCGTCTCAGTCTGTAGATATTGTCACCAGCACCAATTAGAATCACAACCTTTGTAAGTGTATGGATTTAAATTTATTTAACATGAAATGCATAAATCCAAAGTTTATGATACAAATCAGGTGGACTGCCATCTGACATATAATTGAGCTCTGCCAATCACAACATGTTCTCCTTACACTGTGGTCTGTCAGGCCTGCTCATAACTTTTGACTTTGCTGTGGCACCAGACAAGCCAATTTAACAATTAGCTTTCTATCAAAATTGTAGTGCCTTACATCTGTTCCTCCAGTGAAAACTCTTTTGAAACTCTCTCTGAGGTTCTTATCAAATAAGGGAGCATAAAATTATAAGAAGCCTGTGGGTCAACTGTTGTTATGTTACGATAAAGCTTGGCAGTAAGATAGCTCTGAAATACACTCTCTTCATGTCCACCTCAGCTTCTTCCAAAAAAGTTGCAGAGATGTTTCTGATGAGCATGATTGGTGTTTTCATCAGGGCATTGCAATCATGGAGATAAGGTTGCAGGGAGGTAACATCCTACTATTTCGGAAGACTACTGTTCCAAAGTTGCTATGGGTGCTCCAGATGTAACTTATCAATGACAAGTGAGAACACGAAGCTGGTTTTGTAGTTTGATCAAAAATTCCGGTCTAGTCAGGTACAAAATGAATATTAGTATAAAAACGTATGTATTGTACTGCATAAAATGTGTTCTAGTGGTGCCTGTCATTATTTTTATTCATTGTAAATTGACAGACTGTTTGTGTATTTGATAATTTGTATAAGAAACTGTCAAAAACATTGAGCATTCATCAGTTTCTATTGCTTGTTTTAGTGATTTAATGAGCTGATGTTTACTGAATTTTATCAACCAAGTATTTCATATTATCTGACTGATTCTTCACATCACAATTATTAACAAAATTTTCCTTACTAAATATTTCTATGTTAAATAAATATAAATATTTATGGGATAAACTAGAACACATATTTCCAAAGTTGAAGTCATGTATTTCTTTAATGCTATTTTCCATCATACTGGGTCTAAATAAATGTGCAAATGTCAGCACTAAATATAAATAATATGTAAATCTTCAATAAAAATCTGTTGAATAGTTTTATCGATTGCATATGTAGTTAATACATTTACGCTGTGTTTGTCTGAAGTAATGCTCATTTCATCTGAAACATCTGCATATTGCTCCCTGATGCATGCTACATGGTAAACATCTCTGAAGGCTCAGTGAATAATAGTCTTAGTTGGATTTTACCCACTTGCTATGGCAGGTTGTGATCAACAGTTCAGTATAACAAAAGGAATTAAAATATTAAGATGATGTCACCCATGTGCAACCTACCATTCCTTTCCACTTCTTGTGATTACTTTCAATAGCTGTCCTGATTGAATATTTCTTTAAATGAAATTCATTATCTGATAACTTGTACTGAAGTCATTATATTCAGATTCCGTTATGCATTACAGATTAATCATTGCGCCAAATTCATTTAAAGTCACTTATTTTCCACATATGACACTGCACTCAATGCATCTTATAAATACAGAACCACTGCCTACTCAGGATAAGAAGCATAGTGTCTTCAACAAGTTCATAGCATATGGCAAAAAGATGGACCCATATTTTATTAAAATCCAATTTTATAATCAGTCAGTAATCAGATGACAGATAGCATCAATGTGTAAAGTAAGTATTAAACAAAAAAAGTAACAGGCATCTTCTCCATGCTGATGCCTATCGAGGTTTTCTTGATATCATGGAACTTTTGATAAGTTGTCAAATTTAGTGAAGTGCCAAATATGTAAAATTTCTCTTGCAAAAAGCCTGAAATTTCTATCGTATGTAAAACAGCGTCGAGACATGGTGTTGTACTACAGCGTTGATTGTTGTATTTTTCTTATGCACTTTTGAGGTTTTATTTTATGTGTATGTAAATTTATATGTGGTTTGAATCTCAGCGAATGAACGTGGGGAAAAGAACTAAGCATAGTTTTTATAAGTATCATTGCAGTTAATTAAGGTGAAAGAGTTTATTTAAGCATTGAATCTGAGTTTTGTCATAGTCTTACTTCGTGTTTGGGTATACATAGACGCATTCGATCACAGATGAAGGATTTTTCTGAGATGAACCATACCTGAGGAGAAAACACGGTTAGGGATGACAGCAAGAGTGACGTTGAATCCCTTTCTTAGAAGGACATAGCTTTATCAGGGAACATGATGCAGTTACATGGAGCATGACTGGAAGCTTCAGGCATGAGGTACGCCAAGGCTGATACTTTACGGAATGTCTGCACTGAGAGATGGCCAGCACTCAACAGAGCACCGGTTGGTGGTGTTGTAGGACAGTTACAGGGTCAGTTGCTTGAAACTGCAATGCCAGGTACAATATCGAGAGCAGGCTCATCTGCTACGAATTTATTCGATTCTGGTGCTCTTCACAATGTAATTATGCAACAATTCTAGGTGCAGAATGTCGTGAACGAGAATCACCGAGTACTGAATTAGAGAAAAGGTTGAGGGAAAAAGCACTGAGTCGAAAAATACCTAATTAGACGTGTATATTGCTGAAATCAAAGGCACCACTGAATAAAATAGGAAGAAGATAAGCGAAGCCACTTAGGAGGTAAAAACAGTGAGTCAGAGGCGTAAATGAGTGAGCAATAAAGTGGCAGGAAATCAGGTCAAAGCGGCTGAAGGGATACAGAATCGTACTATAATTTCGGAACGAAAGTTAACTTTATCAAACGGCGCTGTACCGGTTCACTGAATGCAAATATGTGAATTCTTAAGTGGAATTACCACAGAGCGGATGGAATTGTTTCAGCAAGCTCTGCAGGAAGATGAATTATTAAAGCAGTGAGGAGAAGAAGTATTAAAAATTTCAGACAACCGGGAGCTGCTAACTACTGCAGTTGAGCAGCTTTTCTCTGTATAGATGACGACTTTGTTCGCACTTGTCCTGTAACTGAAGGCTACTGTGCATACAGTCGCTGTTGCAATCTAATCAGAATCAGTCTGACATAAACAGATGAAGTATGGAAGCGTTGCATCAGCTTCAACGAATTGATGAGCATAACCTAAATATGGAAAGTGATAGTACAAATTCTTGGTTCAGTACAGGAAACAAGAGAGCGCATAGTGAAACAGAAGAGATGAATGAATTATGGGAAAGGTTATGTCAACTTTGTGGGTTGTACACACAGATTAGGCCAAACGAACTGGACGAGATGATTGATTTAGATAAGGATGAGGCCTAATATCATTTCGTCTCAGTCGAGACATAGGCTTCATTCTCTCACCTCCCAATAGAGCGGCATCCACGTAAGTGGCTTGATCAGTTTAATGAACCATTGTCCATGTCTTGGTCTCTTCTGTTGAAGATGAACTTCGTCTATCGGTATTTAGGTAAAGAGTGGCTGAGGAAATGACATTTATCATGTGAGAGTGTAATATGTACCAAGATTTCAGGCACTCATTTATATCAGTTCTTGTCTGAGAGTACCCAAGACCAAGTAAAAATGAGCATACTGATGATGGAGGCATATAATGAGTCATGTTATGAGAGTGTGACCCAGTATTTGAAAGAAATGGTGAAGTGAAACCAATATCTGGATTCAACACATGATCCAGTGAGAATTGTGGAGAATGCTTGACCAAGTTGCCTCATAGTCTACAACATGAAACAGTTAAGCCTGGCAGGTGCATAAGCGATCTACGGGCATTTATATGTTTCCTACAAGAGAGCTGGGGTGTGACCACAGCAATGAGGTACCAGTGCCAGTGCAGCTAGCTGGACATATTTCGACTTTGGATCAGAGATGGACAGAGACGCAGACATCCCCGCTATCAATCGAATAAAACTGATAACAAGTGGAACTGTGATATCAGGAGATGCCACTTGTCTCTTAGACGTTGTTACAACGATAAGCGTGAATCTAGGAGGTATGAGACAGAAGAGAGATGTGATGTGCAACCTGAAGTCATAGAATTGTGGTTGGTCAATGTGAGAATTAATGGATCAAACATAAATGAAACCACTAATGCCAAGAATTCACTGCAGTAATGTAGTCTGGGTAATAATGTAAATAATGAGCAGCTACACATGTTATTGGGTAACGATATTATTTTTGGAAAAGTAACAGGAGTGTGACTCCTGGTTATCATATACTCAGAGTAAAACGTAGTAGAGGGCTGAATTGCTATGGCAGTACATGAATGCTGGAGGACCAGTAACGTGACAAGGAATGAAAGTAAAGAGACAGACTAGGATCGATTTCGTGTGCCCATTAGAAGCAATGTGGTGAACTTCTTTATGATTCTGTCCCTTACAGTAGTTATGATATTGACGCTGGACTTTATAATCACTATAAATTATAATAAATTTTGATACGAGATTAGTCATGGCAGGTGCTGCTCATATGTTATTCACACTGCATGTCCATGATGGTGTAGAAAAGGGCATTCTTGAAAACAGCTGTTTAATGGGCTTTATTTTTGTGTCATGGTGGGGATATATGTGGTACAATGGGGATAATAATGACTTAAATTTCAGTAGGGTAGTATATGATAAATTAGGATACCCTGAGTTGATTTAAGAGTAACAGCAGCTTCACAATATTTTGGTATCATATCATGATGTGTTCTCAGAAATGCAAGATACTATCAGGGACATTTTAAAAAGAAACCACAGCAAATGTTCTTAATGGATCCATACTCAACTGCCTTAAAATATAAGGAGCTGATCGGAGAAGAGGTTCGGGCTATGGCTGCACAAGGCATTATTGAAACTGTGACCAGTTCCTTAAATGATCTGTTATTATGTGTACTGAAGAAACATCGGTCAATTCCCTTGGTATTTGATTCATGTCAAATTAATATAATTACAGAACCAGAAACAGGCTCTCCAAAACAGAAGAACTGTTACAACGCTCCTTTGGTGTGTAGGTACTCACCTCAAAGTATTTGTGTCCAAGTTATTGGCAAGTGGAACTGCATCTTAAGTGTCACCAACATATTACATTTCTGCGCTTTGGCGTTGCTACCATTTTAAAAAAGTTGTCTTATGGACTGAATCTATGATTAGCTGGGTTCATTACAGATTTAAACACAGTGACAGCAGAAGAACTAAGGAAGAATATGGCATTGTATGCGGGCGATGTTCTAATCATGGAAAGATCATAGCGAGAGCACAATGAGACTTTAAACCGTTTGCTGCAAGCTTTCAAGGAGTATAGGGTAGCCATGAACCTTGTTAAATCAGTATTTGGGTGTAAGGAAATCAGTTTCCTTAGGCATGAAAGAATCCATCCTGATCTGGAGAAGTTCCAGGTCAACAGAAATTAAGCAGTACCAAGAAATAAGTGGCATTTGCATACCTTTTCAGGGCTCAATAATGTTTACAAAAGATTCAGCGAAATGACTGTATCTAGGGTGCGGCTCTGTCGCCTACCAGAAAAGAAAACCATTTGGAATTGGGATGAAGATGCACAATGAGGATTCATTGCATTAAAGGAAGCATTAAACAACGCTCACGTAGCAGGACATCCTGACTTACAAGAGAGAGCCCTGCCTTGTGACAGATAGCTCCTGAACTGGGGTGACATACATCTACAGAGCGGGAATGGGAAGTTAACGCTCATCTTTTCCTGTGTTTTCCTCGTAGTATATTTATTACATTTCGTGCATGTTTTTCTGTTTAAGAGAGTCACTCTCGTCTTTTTTTAAGCGTAAATTCATTCAGTCTGTAGCACAGTAGCCGCAAATTTTTTTGGTTTGAAGGCAACCGTCCAGTCACTTAGTAAGGCATTTAGTCAAACCTCAGCTCTCGGCTGATATACATCTACAGAGCGGCGAATTAACTGTTTATCTGTTTCTTTTGTTTTCCTCGCAGTATATTCATTAAATCTTGTGCGTGTTTATCTGTTTAAGAGGTTCAGTCTCGCGTTTTTATAAGGCTGAATTCATACAGCCTGTAGCAATAGTTCCTCACTGAACAGCCATCTACACAGCTCATTATCGCATCAGCGTCCTTTGGTGACACATCAGGAGGGTAGCAAGTTGCATATCTATGATTCTGTCTGCTTTTATAGCTTACTTCTTCAGTTAGTATTGATAGATTTGTGCATGCTGTGTGCAGATGCAGAGGAAGCTGGTCACAGTTTGTGAATAGCTGAACGTCTTTTGGCTAGGGTTAGTTACCTTCAACCTGTGCCTGAGGGTGTAGTGGCGGCAGAGAATCAGGCACGTCACATGGGACACCTCAGGTGACACTTGTTTTACCCACAGGCTCTGCTTCCAAGGCACCTCCTAGTGTATCCAAAGTGGTGGATCTGTACTCACAGTAGGGTAAGTGGCAGGTGGTAACATGTTTGTGTCACAACAAGCAGAGGGCCAATGTGGAGACTGGCTGGCTGACCTTGTCCATTCACCCTGTGAGTGGACAGGTGGCTGCTCCTTCAGCAGGCACATAGGGGTCTTGACTAGTTATCAGGAGCTTCAACATTAGGTGTGTTATGGAGCCCCTTATGCACATAGGATTCAGGGCTGGGAAGAAAGCCAATGTGCACTCTGTATGTCTCCCAGGGGCATCATCCAAGATGTGGAGGCGGCCTTTCCTGCAGCTTTCAAGCGTTCAGAGTGCAGTCATCTGCAAGTTTTGGCTCACGTCGGCGTCAACAACGTCCCTTGCGTGGGTTCTAAGGCTGCCATACAGGCACCTCGAGGAGGCTGTGAAGACTGCTGGCCTTGTGTGTGGGGTTCAAGCACAGTTCATAATTTGCAGAATTATTCGCAGTGTTGGTCGGGGTCCTTTGGTTTGGAGCCGAGTGGAGAGTCTCAACCAATGGCTTTGTCGACTCTGTGATAGTCTTGACAGCAGATTTGTAGATCGTCATTATTGTGTGGGGTTTGGTAGAACTTCCCTTGCTAGGTCAGGGATGCAATACACTAAGCGAGCAGCTACTAGTGCAGCAGAGTACTTGCAGAGTGCACTTGAGGATTTTTTAAGCTTGACGGTAGTTTGCGGCACTCTGATGAACACTCGCCAGTCAGTACACAGCAGTGGAGGTCAGGCAACGTTCGGAGTAAAGACACTTCGGCTGTCAAAATTTTATCAGTAAACTGTTGAAGTAATCGTGATAAATTTACTGCCCTTCAGGAAAGTTCTTGCGCTCAAATAGTTCTTGGGACAGAGAGCTGGCTGAAACCAGAAATGGAGAGCTCTGAGATATTTAACGAGTCATGGAATTTACAGGGTTATAATTAAAGTTAAACTTTCAAACCGCTGTAGAAATAACACCACTGGTCAGAATGACGTCAAATTACAACATAATATTATCATAGAAGAGGGGTTAACGTATTGCAGAAGAAAAATAAATAGTTACAAAATGTAGCAGTAGATGACACTGTAAGCATCATAATGTAATAGTGGTCGACTACAAATGACAAATGAATCATACAACAATGACTAAGGTGTACGTCTGACGTTAATCCAACTGTACTATTCAGTGTGCACAGGTGTTCAGGGGTGATACTGTTAGTTACGTAAGCCCATCCACCAAGGCAAGGTCATATCACATCGGATGGCAAAAATCAGTTTTTACATGTCCTGAGGCCAAAAACGGCATAAAAAGCGTCAATCAAAATCAGATCGGGTTATTAATTTCCGTATGACTGGTGCAAAACATGTTCAATATGCTGTCCACCGTTTTCTGCAACAAGTTGTAATCGAGAAACAGCATGTTCGTTAACTGATAGAAGTGTTTCCGGGGTCACATTCAGAATGTGTTGCGCAATGCGTGCTTTCAATGCAGCTAATTTTGCAATCGGAACACTCAACACAACATCTTTCAGTTAGCCGCACAGCCAGAAGTCACACGGATTAAGATCAGGTGATTAGGACGGCCAGGCTGCAGGGAAATAAATGGCGGCTGATAATTCTAGCATTTCTGAAATGACGCTTCAGCAGCTGCTTAACTTGATTTGCAATGTGTGGAGGTGCGCCGTCTTGCATAAAAATGATCCCATCCACACTTCCACGCTGGTGGATAGCTGGTTGCGCAAAAGCCACTCATAGCGCTTACCAGTGAAGGTACAGGTAACAGGACTGGAAACAGTGCTCTTTTCAGGATAAGGTGATTGCGTGTGGATTTTCCGTTGCCCATATTCGACAATTCTGTGTATTGACATGTCCTGTCAGATGGAAGTGGGCTTCGTATGTTCACAACATCTTTCACGGCCAATCATTGTCCACTTCCATGCGAACAAGAAATTCTAAAGCAAAGGTCTCTCTTGCTGGCAGATCAACAGGAAGCGCTCTGAAGGATTTTACGCACCGTGCTCAAGGATATGTCGAATGTTCGGCCAATTCTCCGCGCACTACACGTTTGCACACCACCACTTGTCTCTTCCTGCACTGCTGCTGCCACTGCTTCCACTGACGTCGAATCAATTCGTTTCCTCCCTCCAACAGGTTGCACACCAAAAGAACCCGTCTTTTCGAATTTCGGAATCATTTTCTCCAGACCCACGGCAGTCATCTGACCAACGCCTTTTTTCAAACCCTTCAGTGTCCGGAATTTTTGCAGAACGACGTGTGCACAGTCATCATTCTTGTAATACAGCTTTACAAGAAGAGTGCGATCCTGCATTGAGGCAGTCATGGCGAACATCGCAGACGCGAAAGGAGGAAAAGATGTGTTCTCGGCGTCGTCTTCAGTGGGTCGTGTGCATGACAAGTGTTTCCATTTACGTATTCTGACACATACGGCGCCATCTATTGATCAATTTTCGCACTATTTGTTTCCTCCTGCCATACATTTTCCCCCTTCTCCGACAATATTCCGTTGCTACTTGACGTCATTCTGTCCAGTAGTGTTACTTCCACTGCGTTTTGAAAGTTTAACTTTGATTATAATAACCCTGTACATCGCAAAGACAGATTAGAGACCATAAGAAGGGGAAGTGTTAATTGCAGTTGACGAAAATATTGCCGCTATTGAGGTCGAAGTTGAGTGTCACAGTGATGTTGTCTGGTCATGTATCTCAGGTGTAGGTGAAACCAAGTTAATTATTGCATGTTTTCACCTGCCGACTGATTCTGCTGTGAAAGTTCTAGAACCGTTCAAAGAAGGTCAGTGTTCAGTAGCGTGTAAATACTCAGATCATGCAATAGAAAAGAATTATGCGCAAAGCATATAACAACTATGCCTTAGCAAAAGATCTGGCAGAGAACCCGAGAAAATTCTGGTCCTATTAAAAATCGCTAAGTGGGTCTAAGGCTACCATTCAGTCCCTTGTTGACCAGTCTTGTATGGAAGATAGCAAAACGAAAGCTAAAGTTTTAAATTTCGCATTCAAGAAATCGTTCACAAAGGAGAATCGTGCAAACACATCGTTATTTGACCATCAGACAAACGACGCCTGTATGGACGACGTGGTATTAAACATTCCTGGTGTAGAGAAACAACTGTAAGATTTAAGAGCAAATAAATGGAGCCCCAATTCAGTTTCACAAAGAGTAGTCTATGGTTTTAGCCCCTTACCTGTCCAGTATTTATAATGAATCTGTCGCCTAGCACAAAGTCCCAAGTAACTGGAAAAAGCGCAGGTGAATCCAGTTTATAAGAAGGGTAAAAGAACTGACCTGGAAATTTACAGACTAATATCCTTAACTTCGGCTTGCTGCACAATTCTTTAGCATATTCTCAGTTCTAATATAACAAACTTTCTTGAGACTTAGAAGCTTATTTCGCGAATCAGTATGGTTTTAAAAAGCAGCGCTCATGTTAAATTCAGCTTGCCCTTTTCTCTCATGATATACTGCGCCCTATGGATGAAGGGCAACAGGCAGATTTCATATTTCTAGATTCTCAGAAGATGTTTGGCACGATGCTCCAGTGCAGGCTGTTAACTTCACAGATACGTGAATGTGTCAAAGAATTCTTAAGTAATAGAACCCAGTAGGTTGTCCTCAACGGCGAGTGATAACCTGAGACAAGGTTGTGGTCAGGAGTGCACCAGGGAAGTATGATAGGACCACTGTTGTTCTCTATATATGCAAATGATTTGGTGGATAGGGTGGGCAGCAATCTGTAGTTGCTTGCTGATGATGCTGTGGTGCACGGTAAAGTGTCAAAACTGAATGACAGTAGGAAGATAGAAGACGATTTAGACGAACTTTCTAGTTGGTGTGATGAATGGCAGGTAGCTTTAAATGTGGAAAAATATGAGTTAATGAGGACGAGTAGGAGGAACTAACCTGTAATGTTTGGATACAGTATTACTTGTGTTCTACTTGGTACAGTTAAGTCGTTAAAATATCTGGGCATAATGTTGCAAAGCGGTATGAAATGGAACTAGCATATGAGAACTGTGGTAGTGAAGGCCAGTCGTCGACTTCGATTTATTGGGAGAATTTTAGGAAAGAGTGGTTGATCTGTAAAGAAGACCGCATGTAGGACTCTGGTGCGAAATATTCTTGAGTACTGCTCGAGCGTTTGGGATCCGTATAAGGTCAGACTGAAGGAAGATATTGAAGCAACTCAGAAGCAGGCTGCTAGATTTGTTACCGGTATGTTGAAACATCAAGTAAGTGTTACAGAGGTGCTGTGGAACTCAAATGGGAATCCCTGGAGGGAAGGCAAAGTTCCTTTCGGGAAACACCATTGAGAAGATGTAGATAATAGGCATTTGAAGCTTAATGCCAAACGATTCTGCTGCCACTAACATACGTCATGCGCGTCGACCACGAACATAAGATACGAGAAATTAGGACTCTCAAGGAGGCATGTAGACAGTATTTTTTTCCCTCGCTCCATCTGCGAGTGGAATAGGAAGATAAATGACTAACAGTGGTACAGGATACTCTCCTCCACACATCGTATGGTGGCTTGTGGAGTACTGATATAGATGTTGGTGTAACTGTAGATGTAAGTGTAGATGCAGGGGTTTATCTGATCCAGGAGATACAGCATGATAGTGTAATGGTGGTTCAGGTGACTGTGATAAAAGTCTTGTCGAAGTCCAAACGAGACTATTCCATTATAAAGTTTAAAACCCTCTTGAGAATGTGACACTTTATGAGATTTTAATTCTTCCTATCCAGTCAGGAGATAAAGGTGTACTGTGACCATAAAGCCCTGCAGTTTTGAAGACTGCCAAATTGAGGGACGGGAACATAGCAGACTGACTACCGTATCTCCTAGATTTTCGATTCACATATATGTACAAGTGGTGGCAAAATTCGTGAGACCCCTCGCCTCATTATCACGCTGAACTGCAAGCTCTACTGTCTGTTAACACAGCATAACATGCCAGGAGACGAAGTGCTACCAGCATATTTTCTACAGGTGTGAGAATGATTGAGATAATGTGGGAGAATATGATTTGGCTGATTAATTTATCTCTGATATTTATCTGCTGTTTTCAACAAATTAATGATATAATATTTGGTATGCTGTGTATCACTACAACTGAATTACAACTTACCATGATAATGTTTTTAATGAAACAAAGTTCCTCAGTTGTCACGAATTAGCAGGATAATATGCACTTTGAGCTTCAGACAGGACTACCGCGAAAGTATGCACATGTAGCAGTACGAGTATATATATAACGAAATCCAAACAACGCACCATTCAAAGCCATATTTAAGTTAACACAATTAACAAAAGCAGTTTAACAAGTTTTCCACATTTAGAAATACAGGGTGCAGAATCAAGAGAGCGACAAAGCTTATGAGAAAGAAATTGCCTTAGGATTGTTTTATTGATTGTCGATCTGCCTGTTGGTGGCGCTTTCATACACAAGGTAAAAATCTTGCCTCCATCGGGATTAAAATCGAAAACTAACGCACTCTTCCACTTGATGGGCGAACACTTTAACAGTAAATTAGCACACAGCTGCGTCACACAGGACTCCCTTTTTATCCGAATGATGTCAGGGAAGTCAGGGAATCTGCGACGCAAATGGCGAACTACGCAACAGTTTCTGCTGGAACGATCTTCCTAGGGTCAAAACCATAAATCTGCTATCTCTATGCCGTCCTTCAAGTGAGAATAATTTCAGAATATTTAATCGAAACGTTAATAAAATGTTGAGTGAATTTACAAGGATAATTCTGATTCAATCAAAGAAGTAAATTGATTGTCACATAGTTGTCAAACTTATTCTACAATGTTCGGAATTTTCCATCAGACTAGCGACAGTCAGACTACGTTTGTCAGCCACTGTGAATCTAGGTCTGGCTGGCAATGTGGATCCTCGCCCTTCGAAGTCGTGGTATCACCAGCTGCCGCTGCATTGACTGGGAGCAGAAATACCTAGTATGGGCCTATGAGATTTATTTGCATATCTGGCAGCCATGATTTGGATCTAAAGCTTAGTTACGAATAATATCCCAGCGCACCAACTGCAGCTCAAACATCATAAATAAAGAGCAGCGAAAATGATTTGTGCTGTTCGCCTCTTCAGTGGTTATTGGTGTTTTTCTTTTTCTGTGTTAACCAAACTGCTAACGGACGAGCCCATTCACCGGAGTCGATTTCCTTTCTTAGCATCACCAAACTCTATTAGCATTGTGAGTAAATAACATTGATTTTTAGAATTGTATATCAGAAAACGGTTTTCCTTATGAGTGCTTTCATTGTGCCCACCTCTAATACATAATAACATAAATGGAAAGACAACATAACACTGTGGATGTTGTCGTTTTATGAAAAGACAACATAACACTGTGAATGTTTGCGTTTTATAATCAAATTTCATAACCTATGAATAACATATTTTCAACCACAAAAGTAAACTGTGCAGTAAACTCTTTGGCAATGGCCGAAAAAGAGGGGTCAAAAGCCGTGAAGAACATTAAAAAATCAAATTCTTACGGTAAAAAGTCGATACCAGTTTGAAATAACGTGAAATGACAAGCGGTTGCGCGGAAATGTGAAACAAGCAACAAAAAGTGACGACAGTAATGTTACAAATATGTCTTTGTTAAGCAAAACTTTCATTCATCTGTTGTAGCGTAGGCTGGTTGCTTGATTGTTTCACAGGAGAGGAGCAAACATCGAGGTCACTGGCCCCATCAGATTATGGAAGGATGGAGAAGGAAGTTGGCCATGCCTTTCAAAGGAACCATTCTGGCATTTGCCTAAAGCGATTTTAGGAACATCATGGAAAACCTAAATAAGGATGGCTGGAGGCATATTTGAACTATTGTCCTCCCGAATGTGAGTTCATTGTGTTAATCACTGTGTCATCTGGCTCGGTTGTTGTAGTGTACCAACCACGAATGGGCATATTAGTGTGACCCTGGGTAGTATTGTATTGCAGAAGCTCTGACAGTAGGAGAGCATAGATTGTTGTCACTGTAACAAATGAACGAGGCCAACACAATATTGCGAGGGAGTTCACTTGCTGAAACAGCGAATTCAGCGGTACAGCACAGATCAGTGCAGTAAGGGCATACACACAAGTACTCCGCTGCCCACTGTAAGTACTGGTAATTTCTGCAATGAAATTATCCTTAGTCATGCAGCCTGACCAGGATGATGGGGCTGTGCCTAATGAGGGAGCCACATGGTCTTGCCAGTAGAAGTCACTGGTTCGAGAGGACAGCAGGGAAACAGCTCTGTACACTATGTCCCTCCTGGACTTAGTGCCACAATACAGGTGACCATGTCAGGTCATCTCCAGCAGCATGACCAACTCCTGTCCACGTGGTAGCTGATCACGCCCCTTGCACATTAGACACAATCTTGCATCACCAGACAGGTCTCTCATGATGTTGGGCATTCACCACCGTGACACAGACAGGTGTCACCTGGGCCCATGTAGCATTTTTGAGTACCTGATGCTGGCATGGGGATCAGGTGACCAGATTACATATCAAGGCCACCAGCTGTCGGTGGCATAGCTGTGTCAGCATCATTGGCTGTGCAGGCAGCCAGCTGAGCGAAAGGGGTAGCACTGGTGTCCTATACCTTGTCTTCTTTCCATATGAAACATATTTTCTAAAATTCTCCCAATAAACTAAAATCAACCATTTCCCTTCCCTGTTACAATACTTACACATTTGTTCAATTTCATATCGCTTTGCAATGTTATGCCTAGATAATTAAAAAAACATCACTGTGTCAGCCAACACACTTCTAACAGGATTGTTTTACCTCCTCATCTGTATTAACTTACATTTTTCTACATTCAGAGCTAGCTGCCATTCATCACACCAATTACAAATTTTGTCTGTCATCTTATATCCACCTATAGCCACTCAATGATGACACTTTCCCATTCACCACAGCATCACCAGCATACAGTCACAGACTGCTGCTCACCTCTCCACTAGGTCATTTATGTATGTAGAGAATAATGGCAATGCTCTCTAAAACAGTGTTGATTTGTGGACAGATCTTTTTGGATCTCGAATTCGAATTAAGGATATGTTCGAGAATTCTGCAGTGCACAGATGTTAAGGATATTGTAATTTTGTGGGTTCTTTCTTTTCCCTTCCTATATACAGCAGTCCTCTGCGCTTTTTTCCAGTCGCTTGGGAGTTTGTGCTGAGCTATAGATTTGCGATGAATGCAAGATAAGTAAGAGGTAAATGCTTTAGAGCACTCTTTGTGAAATTGAATTGTAATTCCATTCAGACTTGGAGACTTATTTGTATTTAACTCTTTCAGTTGTTTCTCTACACTAGGGCTGCATATTACTAAGTCTGCCATACAGGAGCCAGTGCGATGGTTAAATGACAGTATGTTTGTATGGTTCTCCTGCATGAACGGCTTTTTGAACGTGAAATCATAAACTTTGGCTTTACTTTTGGTATTTTATACTGCCACACCAGCTTGGTCAACAAGTGACTGAATAGGAGACTTCGACTTGCATTGCGATTTTACATAGAACAAGAGTTTTCTCAGATTCTTGCCAATATTTTCTGCTAACATATGACAGTAGTAGTTGTATGGTTCACACATTGTTCTTTTTACAGATGCCCAAATCCGCGCTAAGTTTACTTGTCGCCAATTGTGCACTCTCTTTCGAACTTAGACAGCAACAGTTTTTGCTTCCTCAGCACATACTTTTCCAGAGTATGTTTTAAAATACATTTAAAGTTTGCCCATAATTTTTTTACCTTCATTGTACTGGATCTAAATGGTGTCCATTCATTGTATGAGCTGGATCCTAACAACCACTTATCTCTTATAATATTTTCATTGCTTTCGGCTCAAGACAGTTTTCGGAAAACGTGTTCAAAAGTAATTTAGAAGACTGCCTGTCTATACCACCTGCAGTGAATCCATGGGCTTTGGTACCTTAAAGTCGCCCCCAACTAATGTTACATGATCTGGATATTTCCACACTACTGACTGTAGACTTTCTTTAAAGCGCTCTAAAACTGTCACATTGGTCAGCAAAAATATTCAACAATCGACTTGATTTCATGTAGACCTGTTATATGCGTCCAGGTGACTTCACTGTCACACTTAAATTCGTCCTCAGTAGAGACAATATTATTGTCAACAGCAATAAACACTCGCCCTCCTATGGTCTCTAATCTGTCTTTCTGATGTGCGTTCCACGACTTGCTACATATCTCAGAGCCAAAGAGGCGAGAGCTATACAGCATAACCTCAGTAATATAAGCCAAGGACCATATCAAAACACCTTCTACATATACTGATCAGCCTACTTAATAGTCAGTAAGCCCACCTTCGGCATGGATAACAGTAGCAACCCATCATGGCATGGAAGCAATGAGGCCTTGGTAGGTGGCTGGAGAGAACTGGCACCACACCTGCGCACACACAATTACCTGTAAAATCTGGGAGGCAGGGCGATGAGCTCTGATGCCACATGCTATCATGTCCCAGATGTGTTTGATCGGGTTCAGATCTGGCGAGATGGGTAGTCAGCACATCAATTGTAACATGACACTCTGTTCTTCGAACCACTCCATCACACTCATGGTGTTGTGAAATGGCGCACTATCTTGTTGAAAAATACCACTGCCATCGGGAACCAAGATCTCCATAAAGGGGTGTACATGGTCTGCAATGAGTGTATGATACCCCTTGGCGATCATGGTGCCTTACACGAGCTCCACTGGACCCATGTGTCCCCACATGAACGTTTCCCAGAGCACAATTGAGTCTCAGCCAGCTTGCCTCCATCCTGCTGTGTTAAGTGTCAAGGAGTTGTTCTCCTGCAAGATGACAGATTTGCGACCTCCCATTGGCAAGATGATGACGATGATATCAGGATTCGTCGGACCATACAACGCTCTGCCAATGCACCAATGTCCAGTGCCCATGGTTGTGTGCCCATTTCAGTCATAGTTGCTGATGTTGTGATGTTACATTGGCACATGCATGAGAAGGTTGCTGCAGAGGCTCATTGTTAGGAGTGGTCGGTGCACTGTGTGTCCAGACTCACTTGTACTCTGCCTAGCATTAAAGTCTGATGTTAGTTCTGCTACAGCTCATTGCTGTTCTGTTTTACCAGTCTGTCATCTGTAATGAGAGGTGGCTGCTCAACCCCATGTCAGTTGGATTTTGTTTCACATTTGTTTCGTCATGTGCTTAAGACACCCACCACAGCAACCCTTGAACACTCAAAAAGTCATGCTGTTTCAATAATGCTTGTACCAAACCTCCAGGTCATCACAATCAGCTCTCAGTCAAACTCTTATTGATCATGCACCTTCCCTATTCTACACATGGACAGCACACTCACTGATAATATATGCATCATGCATCTACATGCACAGTGCATAAATTATCAATAAGTGTGCTGTCTAAGTGTAGAATGGAGAAGCAGATCATAATTATCTACACTGCAGTATTGCACTTGTAATGTTAATAGTCCGCTATGTGTACAGGGTGTACACACAGACAATAAAAAAATTTTCTCAGATTTTTCCCAGATTTCCCGGTTAAAAATACTTTTTTCCTGGGTGAAAAAACACTTTTTCCGTTTTAAGTGGCAGTATGGAACTATAAAACTTATCAATCCTTTGAATAGTTATGGTTTTATACATGAGCATAGATTTTCCCGGCACATTAGAAAATCAAACACAGGGGAAAAAACACGTTCTGGAAAGATCTTCTATTTGCAGCAACATGTATGCTGCATATTTTCGTATTAAGAAAGTATCAATCGGAATTCCACCCAAAACTGCATATTACTTTCCGAATCACTGAAACGAGATTGCGATACACTTTTGTAGGCCAGTCATAGCTCATTTCACGTTACCTCGCAAGCCAGTGACAGCGGATATTCAAAGCACAGGACACGTGATGTGGTCAACCAGTAGCAACATCACTGTTCGGTAGTGTGAACTCACAAACAGGAAATGTTAATGGTTTAAATTAATATACGTAGTGTTGCTGCATGAAACACAAAACTTTCACATTTAATATTGATTTCTAAGGTTAATAAGTTGCAAGAGAAGCTAACCTTTCAGATATAACGTTGATCTTTTTTGCGCGTGTTACACTTTAAGACATATCACATAGTTGTGCCAGTAAAACTTTTAATAACCACATAAGTGTCTGATCATCTGGGCTCGAAATTCTTCTAAATGGCTCGCCATCAAAGAGTTGATTTTTAAATGAGAGTCAAATGTTCTATTACTTAAGAAATTCATCGTACATTCTCGTACATAGTTCAACTTTCGCAAAAGGAAATTTGCTTTGAAAGCAACGCTTTTCAAACCACCATTCGCAACGTTTTCCCGTGGCCGGTTAGAAATAGGTTCGTTTCAGCAGTTGCCACAGAGCGCCAGATGACATGCGCCACCAGATACGATGACGTAGGAAGCCCGTATGTTCGTACTTTCCCAAAACATTAAAAGATCTTACATTATGTCATAAAAGACACAAGACATCATAGGATACTTCAAGAGCATCAGAATTTTTGGAGTAGCAGTACTGTAATATCTCATGTTTGGTTCTTTATTACGGCATAATACCATAAGTGCTAGAAGATGAAAATGTCCACTCTAGCCAATAGTCTACATCTATACTCCGCAAGCCACTTGACGGTGTGTGGTGGGGGGTACCTTGAGTACCTCTATCGGTTCTCCCTTCTATTCCAGTCTCGTACTGTTCGTGGAAAGCAGGATAGCTGGTATGCCTCTGTGTGGGCTCTAATCTCTCTGATTTTATCCTCATGGTCTCTTCGCGAGATATACGTAGGAGGGAGCAATACACTGCTTGACTCCTCGGTGAAGGTATGTTCTCGAAACTTCAACAAAAGCCCGTACTGAGCTACTGAGCATCTCTCCTGCTGAGTCTTCCATTGGAGTTTATCTATCATCTCTGTAATGCTTTCGTGATTACTAAATGATCCTGTAACGAAGTGCGCTGCTCTCCGTTGGATCTTCTCCATCTCTTCTATCAACCCTATCTGGTACAGATCCCACACTGGTAAGCAGTATTCAAGCAGTGGGCCCACAAGTGTACTGTAACCTACTTCCTTTGTTTTCGGATTGCATTTCCTTCGGATTCTTCCAATGAATAGCATGGAATTAAACACTTTGTTTCAAATACATAGACTGCCTCAGTAGAAAAGATTAATAACAGCCGGATTTCTTCAGAAAACTGACACAAATAACTTCATTGTTCTGCACGGCGACTTATGCTTAGCTGTCAGAAACGTGGAAATAAAATCTGAAACTAATAACATATTTTCGCCATCCATAATTATGTGAATCTATTTTAACTTCCTTGATAGCTCACGGTCACAGAAATCTGTTTTGCTTTTATTTGACGTGAGAGCAGTAAACGAAGAGGAAACAGCAAAATCACTAAACGTAAACACAGATCACATGGAGACTACCCACTTCCCCATTATAACTCAGACTGCTCTGCGCATCAGTCCCAGATCTACGAGATTTCCGAACCGGGGCAATAGTAGGGAGTGGCGCCAACCCCTTCCTCGATCGTTTAGGACACAAAAAATTTAAAAAAGCGAATTTTCAAAAATATGTTGATTTTGTGGCGCACATCTTTCTGAAGTCTGATACATAAAACATATGTGTTCGAGGAATTGTAAGACACGTTATTTGGTCTTAAGTGTGCCAAAATGCAGCGCCATGCCTCTTCACACAGCATTCTTCAACCACACATTACTGTATTTCGCTCTGTGGAATTGAAATGTGTATATTTTGTAATGGATGCCATCAAACTACGTATATTCAGGACTGTGGAAATTAAAATGTCCTGTGGTGCCTCTCCTGCTCCCAGTCGGCTTGTTTGACACACTGCCCCTGGTTTTTAAAAAAGCACCTCGCAATTAATACAGGAAGGGATTATTTGTAAGTAGGAGAAAAGAATTCTTCAGAAAATTTGCACTCTTTATTGCCTATTAACTAATAACTTGCTATCTTGTGTGACATAAAATTAAATATAGGATATATAAAAGCAGTAAAGACAAGAGACAAGCAAGACAGTATGCATTACTTCAATCCATAGCTCCTAGTGTTTTTTTTCTCTAATATTGCTACAGCTTTATATGGCCCGCTTTCCTTTCTGCGAAAGAATTATTACCTCATCAAAGTTCATCAAACACTTTGCTACATGAAAAATTGAAATGTCGTTGTCTAATGCTGAAAAAGCTGTTAATACAAATAGTATACAAGACGAGTGGTTTCTCGATCTGATAGTCTCTATTTTTCACTGTCTGCTAGATGAAACAAAATAGGCTTTTCTAATACTGCAGCAGTTGTACCACACACCAAATACACAAGACCATTTTGGCACAAATGGTCATTTTTATAACACGACAGAATATAATTCATGATATACCAATGTTGTTGTTGTTGTTATTGTTGTTGTGGTCTTCAGTCCTGAGACTGGTTTGATGCAGCTCTCCATGCTACTCTATCCTGTGCAAGCTTCAACTCCCAGTACCTACGCCAACCTACATCCTTCTGAATCTGCTTAGTGTATTCATCCCTTGGTCTCCCTCTACGATTTTTACCCTCCACGCTGCCCTTCAGTACTAAATTGGTGATCCCTTGATGCCTCAGAACGTGCCCTACCAACCGAGCCCTTCTTCTAGTCAAGTTGTGCCACAAACTTCTCTTCTCGCCAATTCTATTCAATACCTCCTCATTAGTTATGTGATCTAACCATCTAATCTTCAGCATTCTACTGTAACACCACATTTCGAAAGCTTCTATTCTCTTTTTGTCCAAACTATTTATCGTCCATGTTTCACTTCCATACATGGCTACACTCCACACAAATACTTTCAGAAATGACTTCCTGACACTTAAATCTATACTCGATGTTAACAAATTTCTCTCCTTCAGAAACGTTTTCCTTGCCGTTGCCAGTCTACATTTTATATCCTCTCTACTTCGACCATTATCAGTTATTTTGCTCCCCAAACAGCAAAACTCATTCACTACTTTAAGCATCCCATTTACTAATCTAATTCCTGCAGCATCATCCAATTTAATTTGACTACATTCCATTATCCTCGTTTGCTTTTGTTGATGGTCATCTTATACCCTCCTTGCAAGACACTGTCCATTCCGTTCAACTGCTCTTCCAAGTCCTTTGCTGTCTCTGACAGAATTACAATGTCATCGGCAAACCTCAAAATTTTTGTTTCTTCTCCATGGATTTTAATACTTACTCCAAATTTTTCTTTTGTTTCCTTCACTGCTTGCTCAATATACAGATTGAATAACATCAGGGAAAGGTTACAACCCTGTCTCACTCCCTTCCCAACAACTGCTTCCCTTTCATGTCCCTCGACTGTTATAATAGCCATCTGGTTTCTGTACAAATTGTAAATAGCCTTTCACTCCCTGTATTTTACCCCTGCCACCTTCAGAATTCGAAAGAGAGTACTCCAGTCAACATTGTCAAAGTCTACAAATGCTAGAAACGTAGGTTAGCCTTCCCTTAATCTATCTTCTAAGATAAGTCGTAGGGTCAGTATTGCCTCATGTGTTCCAATATTTCTACAGAATCCAAACTTATCTTCTCCGAGGTCGGCTTCTACCAGTTTTTCCATTCGTCTGTAAAGAATTCGCGTTAGTATTTTGCAGGTGATTGTTCGGTAATTTTCACATCTGTCAACACCTGCCTTCTTTGGGATTGGAATTATTGTATTGTTCTTGAAGTCTGAGGGGAATTTCTCCTGTCAGGACTGGCTCTCCCAAGGTTGTCAGTAGTTCTAATGGAATGTTGTCTACTCCCGGAGTCTTGTTTCGACTCAGGTCTTTCAGTGCTCTGTCAAACTCTTCATGCATTATCATATCTCCCATTTCACCTTCATCCTCGTCATTTTTGAGACGTTTGTATTCCTTTTTGTGTGCTTCATTTACTGCAATTTTATATTTTCTCCTTTCATCAGTTATATTCAATATTTCTTCTGTTACACAAGGATTTCTAGTAGCCCTCGTCTTTTTACCTACTTGATCCTCTGCTGCCTTTACTACTGCATCCCTCGAAGCTACCCATTATTCTTCTACTGTATTTCTTCCCCCCATTCCTGTCAATTGTTCCCTTATGCTCTCCCTGAAACTCTGTACAACCTCTGGTTTAGTCAGTTTATCCAGGTCCCATCTCCTTAAATTCCTACCTTTTAGCAGTTTCTTCAGTTTTAATCTACAGTTCATAACCAATAGATTGTTGTCAGAGTCTACATCTGATCCTGGAAATGTCATACAATTTAAAACCTGGTTCTTAAATCTCTCTCTTACCATTATATAATCTATCTGAAGCCTGTCAGTATCTCCAGGCTTCTTCCATGTACACAGCCTTCTTTTATGATTCTTGAACCAAGTGTTAGCCGTCATTAAGGTGTGATGTGTACAACATTCTACCATGCGGCTTCCTCTTTCATTTCTTACCCCCAATCCATAATCACCTACTACATTTCCTTCTCTCCCTTTTCCTACTAACGAATTCTAGTCACCCATGACTATTAAATTTTCATCTACGTTCACCATCTGAATAATTTCTTTCATCTCATCATACATTTCATCGATCTCTTCGCCACATGTCCAGCTAGTAGGCATATATTCTTGCACTTGTGTAGTAGGCGTGGGCTTCATGTCTATCTTGGCCACAATAATGCGTTCACTATGTTGTTTATAGTAACTTACCCGAACTCCTTTTTTTTTTATTCATTATTGAACCTATTCCTGCATTACCCCTATTTGATTTTGTATTTATAGCCCTGTATTTGCCTGACCAAAAGTCTTGTTTTTCCTGCCACCGAACTTCCCACTATATCTAACCTTAACCTACCCCTTTATCTTTTTAAATTTTCTAAGCAACCTGCCCGATTAAGGGATCGGACATTCCAGTTTTCTTTCTCCTGATAACAACGGCCTCTTTAGTAGTCCCCGCCCGGAGATCCGAATTGGGGACTATTTTACCCAAGAGGACGCCATCATCATTTAACCATACAGTGAAGCTGCGTGCCCTCGGGAAAAATGTACCAATATCAGATGCCAATTGAGCCTATTAAAGTCAGAAAGCTTTACGCTAGGAAATAGTTTTACATTTCATTCATATACTTCATTTTCTCAAGAACGAGATCAGAAAGTAGTTGTACAACATTTTTATAAAAATTTGGAATCGTCATATTCTTCCACAAATTGTGTGATGTCCCCATTTCTTCTCCTTCCTTTTTCTAACAAACAATGTTGTCATCACTAATTCTGTAACTATGCCTGCCACTGTCACAATTTATTCGCTGGTTAACTTCACTAACCCTGCCAGAATCACTGGTTTAGTTATCCCAGACTATTCTCTGATTAGGCGTTGTTACATGTTCATACAACATGTTTTCCATATTACTTCTAGAATTAAACTTAAGTGGCTGCTAATCAGGGGCTGTACAACTGGCCCTTACTAGCGTAGTGAGCTGGTCAAAAATTTTCTGTGAAAATTCCATTTTGCCGGCCGTGGTGGCTGAGTGGTTCAAGGCGTTTCAGACTGGAACCACGTGGCCACTACGGCCACAGGTTCGAATCCTGCCTCGGGCATGGATGTGTGTGATGTCCTTAGGTTAGTTAGGCTTAACTAGTTCTAAGTTCTAGGGGACTGATGACCTCAGATGTTAAGTCCCATAGTGCTCAGAGCCATTTGAACCATTTGAATTTCATTTTCTTGGATACACCGAGAAGATAATACACAATCTTTATTACCTGTTATTCCTGTTAGTCGTTTATTTCCACTATGTTAGTCTGAGTCTGTGGACTCCGCTAATAATTATAACAATGCTGATCATACGCAAACCCAGTCAACCACGTAATCAGACAGCGATTGGCGTTCATCCATTTGGCTTTATTCCCCTCAGCTTGTATAGTCCTGTCCCCTTTTATCTGCAGGAAATTCTATTTCTAGATGCAACGAGGAATCCCCTGACAGACACATCACATAGGCCCTACACTATGCACGCATTCAAAAATCAACTTATGAGTCATTTAGAAATCAACAGGGATGCGTTTCAAAATCATATGAACCCTTGCACGCTGGATGCTAGGAGTTCTGTGAAACAAGATTTTTTTCCTCAAGAATATGAATTTGATACCCTCCACCATCCCAAAATTGCCACCCGGGTCAGATATGTTGGTTCCCCCCCCACCCCCCACCCCCCAAGCTACAACATCCAGGCCTGCTGCACATGCGTGAATCTGACAGCTTGGGCGCACCAGCATAATTTTTTCTGGTAGCATCTACCTGCTGGTTGTGACTGCTTACACAGCCAACAGCCACATTTCCGTAGTCAGAAGCAGGAGAAGGTACTACTAAAACGCAACTCAACTGCGGATGTGCATGAGCCTGCTAGTAGCTGCTCAAATTAATCTAATGAAAACAGTTGTGACGTCATGCTCACTGGAGGCAATTTGTTGTTATGAAGCATTGCACAGTCTTCCTAAAGACTTTGACACATTTTGCTGTTGGCAGACGCTTGTATGAGCACTGTGTTCTGTTGTTGCATGTGGTGCATTTCCTTTGCAATGTAATATCTCTTTATATTCGATGAATTATTCTGATACAATTCTACCCTTGAATGACGTTTACAAATTTTCTATCTTCATACTTGCAGAATCCATGCGCAAAATAGTTTCATACAATAGCTATGCCATGAGCGCATAAGTATTCTTTGTAGTACACTCTCTGGTGGTTGTTAGAAAAAAAAAAAGAAAGGGGGCTTCCGAAATTGTCTTTGTGCCGATTAGCCTGAGCTTGATTTGGAAGAACTGTAATCTGATTATTGAGATTTATCACAGAAGATAAATGATACGAACTGTACGATTGAAAGGAAATGTATATAGATGGCTCCTTCAAATAAAAGGTGTGTATTTGAAATTTGAGATTTAAGGATATTTATCGATATATTGCGTAGTTGTTAATCAGAAGGGACTTCCGAAAGACTGGATATGAACCTGCATTTAATAATCCAAGAGCTCCATTACTTCTTCGGAAGGTTAAACTTCATCAAAGCTAAATATCCGCTTGATCTGAGGTTTCCCGACTGATTATACAACGCTCCCAAAATTACGAGGCATTTTATTTGTACAGATTAGCAGACTGCCGCAAAGCACGAGCCTGCAGAGAAGAAGAATCATCGCCTGATTTCATTCTAACAAGTAAAATTTCAGAATCATTTTGAGTGACTGAGCTATGACTGTGTTTCCTATCATGAATGATTGATTGCTCAAATGAATTGACAGCTACAGAATTATGTAGATAGGAGGAAAAATTACAGTGGCGACCGTGACAGGACTCTCTTGGATTGTTATATAATATATGTATTTTTTGCTTCATGAAAGCCAACGAGAACGAGAGGTGACTAATCTGAAGAGAGATTCGGTGCCCATAGTAAAAGATTGCTGGTACCAAGAAACGATTTCAGCTATTGGACAACACTGAGACTACAGAACAAGGCCAGAGAAATCTAATTTTTTTATCATGTAGTTAAAATAGTTTGAAATCAATTTAGAAAGATCTTTTTTCCGGATAGTAGTTAGATTGTAGAACTGTATATTGTGTGATTTTCGTATCTGGACATTGAACTTTATACCATCTGTGAAGTAATTTGAAAGTTAAGTGTGTCTATGACAGTAAATTTGAAACTGTATTTAATGATTAGAACCTGATATTGACAGTTATTTAATGATATTAACTAGAGCGGCATTTAAAATGCTATTGAATCAGCAACGAGACGTGCAACAGTCTTCAGCTGTTTGCGCAGAAGCAGAGGCCACATATAGCAATTCTGAGACTGTTGTGGCTAGCGGTAGCAATATAAATAATCCCGCTGGTTCAGAAAACATTCATACAACAGCTGATCAGAGTGTTGTTGACACGAGTTGTTATTATGCAACAGTTGTCTCTATTAGCCGAAGGCCAAGCGGAGGTAAAACGAGACTTATCCGTTATACAAAATGAACTCCAAAATCAATTAGCCGTAAATCAAACAGAATTACAAAATCAATTAAGAGCAACCTTTGCTGAATTAGATCAGAGATTAAATACCCAGACACAGGAAATAAAAGAACAGGCAGTAAGGACCGAACAGAATCTTATTGCTCAAATTGATCAGGTCCGCCAACAATGCCAAGAAAACAATGGTAAATTAAAAGCGGAACTAACCGAATATGTATCCGTCAAAATTGACACGATACAAAAACAAGTAGAACTATTTCCTCAAGTAATACAAGCTCAAGAGGACATAGTGTGTTCCGTAGCTATGATACGAGAAATTATAGAATCTCAAGATAATCTAAAGAAGCAATTTGACGAAGTGAAGGAAAAACAGACAACAGTTGAACATAGAATGAATGTACTTGCGGGAAAGTTTTCAGAAATGACATTAGAGCGGCAAAATTTTCCTTCGGAAACGATAGAAGAAACTGTGAAAGTAGCTTTACAGTCAATTTCAGAGAGTTCCGAGGAGAATTTTTTCAACAAAGGATTAAAGGAAGTCGTGGACAACTCGGCGAAGAATTCTCGCGTTGGAAAGAAAATATAGATAGATCACTAAATCTCTCGCAGGAGGATTTAGAAACAGCAAGAAGTAGGAAACAACATTCTCAATCTGCGCGTGAAATTCCATCCACGTCAAGATCCGATGTAGACAGAACTGGAACGTCACAAGTTAGATTCGATATAACGGATAGCCACAGGGAAGAGTACGAACAGGATGATTTTTGGTATCGTAGTACCATTGAGGAAAAGATGATTAAACAGAGACAATTTCAAATCTTTAACCCTGACAAAAAGAATGTTCATCCTGGAGTCTTTATTCGAAGTTTCAGAGGTCTATTTCTACGATCTTGGACAGAATGGCAAAAGATTAGTTTTGTATCTGGATATATACAAGGATCAGGAGCATTGTGGGCATCCGAACAAACATCTTCTTGTAAATGTTACAAAGAATTTGAGCAGGCTTTTCTAGCAAAATATTGGTCTGCTGGAATACAAGAAAGACTTAGGCAGGAAGTATTATATCCTGAGCCTTTTTCATTTTCTAGAGGATCTCTAAAGAGATATTTTGAGAAATACATTAATAAATCTTTGTATTGGGATGTACCGATTCCTTTTCTGGATATACTTAGAATACTCAAGTCCAGACTACCCACCAGTATAAGGAATCAGCTGTTATATATAAATGATAAGGATATAGACTCATTTATGACTATGCTTGATCGTATTGATATAATTGAGGAGGACAATAAAAGGGCAAGAGAAATGTCATATCAAAGAAGAGTAATAGAAGCGAATCCGAGCTGCAACTCGAATGGGAATGGCAGTAATGGTAGCAGTAACAATAATCATAACCGACTACACTCTCTGAGGAGACTTAGCAATGGACAAAATGCAAAAAATAATTATTACCATAATGGAAACTTTAGTAATGGTGCAGCGAGGGGCTATTTTAGGAACAATAGGAATTATAATCGATATAATCCGATGTATGGCAACACAGGACAGTTCTACCAACATCAGCAGAACAACAACAATAATTACACGAATCAAGCAAGACAATATAGACCGAATTCACCACAACAACCGATAATCACTGAAGTAGCTGAAGAGACAAATACCAATCGGACCAACAATCAGTCAAACTAAACATGACCGCATCGTGCCCCGGAGGAGCGGTCAGGGGATCTGTTAGGGGCGAAACAGTAAAATTACAATTGTTAAGATATAATGATGGTGAGCTGTTGACTGAAGAGTTAACAAAGGATTTAATAACGTGTCATAATGACAAATCGAGTGTTCCGGTATCGGAAGCATTTGTTGAAATAGAGGAAATTCCAACGAACGTGATATTAGACGCCGCCGCTTCCACCAATGTCATCTCAGGCGCTCTTTTTAGGAGAATTATTAGGAAGAAGAAGGTACCAATTTTGCCAGTACAGAACTGCAAAATCATCGGAGCTGTTGGAGCACACTCTCCCAATGTCAAAATACAAACACAATTAGAGATGAAAATGGGAAATGTAGCAATAAAATGCACGTTCCTTGTAGTGGCGAAGTTATTAGTGGACTGTATTCTTGGTATTGGGAGTATGCAGGAGTACGATTGTCAGATTGATTTTTTGGAAGCAATAGTTAAATTTAGATTAAATGGAGAAGAGATAGCACTGGATTTAAATAGAAAGGAAACGGTGCATCAGAAATATTGTCGCGGTGCCATAATTCAATTAATTAACACTACAAACGGTCGTTGGAAGGAGCTTTCAAAGGATTTGATACAACAGGAGGACTTTAATCAAACAACAATGATAAAAGCTGGCGAATCAAATCAGCTTACCGGAGAACAAAGGCAGCAGCTTGATTGTTTGTTAGAGGCATATGAAGAGATTTTTGATGAGAAACCAGGAATTATTAAAGGGTATATTTGTCACCTACAAGTGAAGCCACATCAGACTTATTGTTACACGCTCTTAGTCGTCCCAAAACCTGGAGGTAATGTTAGATTAGTTCTGGATGCGAGAGAGATTAATAAAATAATAGTACCTGTAAGAACTCAACCGGAAAATATAGATGAATTGATTCAAAATTTCCAGGATGTTTCATACTTAAATAGTGTTGATTTGAGAAGTTCGTACTGGCAGGTCCAAATGGATGAAGAATCTAGGAAATATACCGCATTTATCTATGCTGGGAGAAGTTACCAATTTAGAGTTGTCCCGTTCGTACTTAATATTAGTGCCGGAATATTTATTTCAGCGTTGGATTATGTTCTTGGACCAGAATTGCGTAGTCGTATAACTGTGTTTGTTGACGACTTATTAATAGCCACGAAAACATGAGAAGAGCATTTGCATATTTTGGAAAGGATTTTTGCTGTTTTCAAGAAAACCGGAACTACAGTAAACTTACAAACTTACAAACGCATCCTTATTATATCATCCTGATATGAATTGCGAGTTCTGTCTGTCCACGGATTCATTGGATGTTGGATTAGATGCTTGTCTCTTCCAAATAAGGAAAATAAAAGGGGTACCAACATTCTGTCCGATAGCATTTGCTAGTCAAGTGTTATCGCCCTGTGAAAGAGCCTATACGACCACAGAACTTGAAGCACTTGCGGTTATCTGGGCATTCAAGAAGTTTAACTATTATTTATATGGTTCGAAAACGATTGTGTATTGTGACCATCAATCACTAACCTTTTTGCAAACATGTAAATTGTTACATCCTAGACTGTAACGTTGGACAATGACACAACAACAGTACCAATTTAAAATTATTCATGTGTCTGGCAAAGAAAATATCATTGCGGATGCACTGTCATGATCCCCAGAAGGTTTAACGCCGGAAATAGAATCAGTAAATACTTCAGATTTTCCAGTATTACTGTTGCAGGACAATATCTACAAGACTTATTATGTACATCTTTGTAGAGATATGGGAAATTTACAACGAAAAGACCCTCGATGGAAGAAGATAATTCAGCTAACGGAACAACAAAATTCAAGGGCTAGTTTAGATCATTATAAATTAGTAAATGGAGTATTATTCTTCAGATGTGGGAAGGACAACAATCCACGGTGGTGTGTATGTATCCCGAAGGAATATGAGGAAAAATTAATTTGGTTTACCCACTTATCATGGGGACATTTTGGTGTAATTAAATGTGCCAATATAATAGGAGCATACTGTTATTTTCCGAATATTCAGAGAAAAGTGCACCAAACAATACAAAACTGTTTACTCTGTCAAAAGGCACAACCAGATAATAGAGGTAGTAAGCATGTTCTGCATTCAATTATTCCACAAGAGCCAAGGGCGTTAATTTCGTGTGATATCTGCGGCCCTCTCCCATGATCAAGAGGAGGAGTCAAATTCATTCTTGGATTCTTTGGTGTGTTTACAAAATATGTAAAACTATATCCATTAAAGTGCGCTACTGCCAGAGCTGTTGTAGTGAGATTGGTGCATGACTATCTTCTGCATGTAGGTTTACCGAAATCTATAATTACACATAATGCCAGAATTTTTACTGGATTTAAATGGAAGCAAATATTAACACAACTTGGTATTCGACAAATTTTGACATCATGTTACCATCCACAAGGTAGTCCAATAGAACGAGTTTTCCAAGAATTAAACCGATTTATGCGTACATACTGTCAGAGTAAACAAACATCATGGGCTGATTATTTGTCAAAATTTGAAGAAATATTAAATAATCTGACACATATCTCAACTAACTTTACTCCAACAGAGCTTATGTTTAGTCAGATTGAAAAGAACTTCTGGATAAACCATCTGCCAAAGTATGAAGACCAGAATTTAAAATGGGAAGAAAAGATTTGACTCGCACTTGTCAATTTAACTAAAAAGACAATACAACGGAAATTGACATATGATAAACGGATTCACCGGATTCAGACATTTCATCTTGGAGAAAAGGTTTTATTGAGGCGACACATCCATTCCTCAAAACTGATGAAGAACATAAAGAAATGGAATCTTATTTATACCGGACCATATGTGATTGTAAATATACCAAATCCTGGATCATACTTGTTGGCATATCCCGAATTGAAAAGAATAAAGGGATTATTCCCGCATAATGATATTAAGAAATTTTTTGAAGGATCGTAGATCTGTGATACGAAATATGGAGAAGAATTTAGAGTGGAATTTGACTATGAGTGGAATGTGTATATAAATATCAAGAAGTTTATGTTGTCTGGAGGTTAAGAGACAGTGAGATTACTCCTGTGATAGGTTAAGAGACAGTGAGATTGCTCTTGTGGTAGGTTAAGAGACAGTGAGATTGCTCCTGTGATAGGTTAAGAGACAGTGAGATTACTCCTGTGATAGGTTAAGAGACAGTGAGATTGCTCCTGTGATAGGTTAAGAGACAGTGAGATTGCTCCTGTGATTGGTTAAGAGACAGTGAGATTGCTCCTGTGATAGGTTAAGAGACAGTGAGATTACTCCTGTGATAGGTTAAGAGACAGTGAGATTGCTCCTGTGATAGGTGAAGAGACAGTGAGATTACTCCTGTGATAGGTTAAGAGACAGTGAGATTACTCCTGTGATAGTTTAGCACAAAATTTTTAAGATAGGTAGAAGAATTTGTTAATTACTAGTGTTTGTAAGTGTGGACTATGAGCAGAAGCCACAGTGATATACAATGAAAGTGCATCTACATTTCCTCAAGACACAGCACTTATGTGAGAATTGCGTGTGAAACTTGAACAGTGTGGGATATGTAGGTAAATACGCTGTGTGTATGATGTGCGCTGTTCGCGTAAGAAAACAAATGAACTGTGAAATGGAGCAACAGTCGATAATGTCACTGCTGCAAACAATTGAAGAAACTCTCTGGTTGCGCGAGAGAAAATTATTATAATTTTTAGATTTTTCATTATGCCTTCTCTACCAGAAGAATTCCCCCCCATGAACCATGGACTTTGCCATTGGTGGGGTGGCTTGTGTGCCTCAGCGATACAGATAGCCGTACCGTAGGTACAACCACAACGGAGGGGTATCTGTTGAGAGGCCAGACAAACGTGTGGTTCCTGAAGAGGGGCAGCAGCCTTTTCAGTAGTTGCAAGGGCAACAGTCTGGATGATTGACTGATCTGGCCTTGTAACAATAACCAAAACGGCCTTGCTGTGCTGGTACTGCGAACGGCTGAAAGCAAGGGGAAACTAAGGCCGTAATTTTTCCCCGAGGGCATGCAGCTTTACTGTATGATTAAATGATGATGGCGTCCTCTTGGGTAAAATATTCTGGAGGTAAAATAGTCCCCCATTCGGATCTCCGGGCAGGGACTACTCAAGAGGATGTCGTTATCAGAAGAAAGAAAACTGGCGTTCTACGGATCGGAGCGTGGAATGTCAGATCCCTTAATCGGGCAGGTAGGTTAGAAAATTTAAAAAGGGAAATGGATAGGTTAAAGTTAGATATAGTGGGAATTAGTGAAGTTCGGTGGCAGGAGGAACAAGACTTCTGGTCAGGTGACTACAGGGTTATAAACACAAAGTCAAATAGGGGTAATGCAGGAGTAGGTTTAATAATGAGTAGGAAAATAGGAATGCGGGTAAGCTACTACAAACAGCATAGTGAACGCATTATTGTGGCCAAGATAGATATGAAGCCCACACCTACTACAGTAGTACAAGTTTATATGCCAACTAACTCTGCAGATGACGAAGAAATTGAAGAAATGTATGATGAAATAAAAGAAATTATTCAGATAGTGAAGGGAGACGAAAATTTAATAGTCATGGGTGACTGGAATTCGAGTGTAGGAAAAGGGAGAGAAGGAAACGTAGTAGGTGAATATGGATTGGGGCTAAGAAATGAAAGAGGAAGCCGCCTGGTTGAATTTTGCACAGAGCATAACTTAATCATAGCTAACACTTGGTTTAAGAATCATGATAGAAGGTTGTATACATGGAAGAACCCTGGAGATACTAAAAGGTATAAGATAGATTATATAATGGTAAGACAGAGATTTAGGAACCAGGTTTTAAATTGTAAGACATTTCCAGGGGCAGATGTGGACTCTGACCACAATTTATTGGTTATGACCTGTAGATTAAAACTGATGAAACTGCAAAAAGGTTGGAATTTAAGGAGATGGGACCTGGATAAACTGAAAGAACCAGACTTGTAGAGAGTTTCAGGGAGAGCATAAGGGAACAATTGACAGGAATGGGGGAAAGAGATACAGTAGAAGAAGAATGGGTAGCTTTGAGGGATGAAGTAGTGAAGGCAGCAGAGGATCAAGTAGGTAAAAAGAAGAGGGCTAGTAGAAATCCTTGGGTAACAGAAGAAATATTGAATTTAATTGATGAAAGGAGAAAACATAAAAATGCAGTAAGTGAAGCAGGGAAAAAGGAATACAAACGTCTCAAAAATGAGATCGACACGAAGTGCAAAATGGCTAAGCAGGCATGGCTAGAGGACAAATGTAAGGATGTGGAGGCTTATCTCACTAGGGGTAAGATAGATACTGCCTACAGGAAAATTAAAGAGACCTTTGGAGATAAGAGAACCACTTGTATGAACATCAAGGGCTCAGATGGAAACCCAGTTCTAAGCAAAGAAGGGAGAGCAGAAAGTTGGAAGGAGTATATAGAGGGTCTATACAAGGCTGATGCACTTGAGGACAATATTATGGAAATGGAAGAGGATGTAGATGAAGATGAAATGGGAGATACGATACTCCGTGAAGAGTTTGACAGAGCACTGAAAGACCTGAGTCGAAACAAGGCCCCCGGAGTAGACAACATTCCATTGGAACTACTGACAGCCTTGGGAGAGCCAGTCCTGACAAAACTCTACCATCTGGTGAGCAAGATGTATGAAACAGGCGAAATACCCTCAGACTTCAAGAAGAATATAATAATTCCAATCCAAAAGAAAGCAGGTGTGGACAGATGTGAAAATTACCGAACAATCAGTTTAATAAGCCACAGCTGCAAAATACTAACACGAATTCTTTACAGACGAATGGAGAAACTAGTAGAAGCCAACCTCGGAGAAGATCAGTTTGGATTCCGTAGAAATACTGGAACACGTGAGGCAATACTGACCTTACGACTTATCTTAAAAGAAAGATTAAGGAAAGGCAAACCTACGTTCCTAGCATTTGTAGACTTAGAGAAAGCTTTTGACAATGTTGACTGGAATACTCTCTTTCAAATTGTAAAGGTGGCAAGGGTAAAATACAGGGAGCAAAAGGCTATTTACAATTTGTATGGAAACCAGATGACAGTTATAAGAGTCGAGGGGCATGAAAGAGAAGCAGTGGTTGGGAAGGGAGTAAGACAGGGTTGTAGCCTCTCCCCGATGCTATTCAATCTGTATATTGAGCAAGCAGTAAAGGAAACAAAAGAAAAATTCGGAGTAGGTATTAAAATCCATGGAGAAGAAATAAAAACGTTGAGGTTCGCCGATGACATTGTAATTCTGTCAGAGACAGCAAAGGACTTGGAAGAGCAGTTGAACGGAATGGATAGTGTCTTGAAGGGAGGATATAAGATGAACATCAACAAAAGCAAAACGAGGATAATGGAATGTAGTCGAATTAAGTCGGGTGATGTTGAGGGTATTAGATTAGGAAATGAGACACTTAAAGTAGTAAAGGAGTTTTGCTATTTGGGGAGCAAAATAACTGATGATGGTTGAAGTAGAGAGGATATAAAATGTAGACTGGCAATGGCAAGGAAAGCATTTCTGAAGAAGAGAAATTTGTTAACATCGAGTATAGATTTAAGTGTCAGGAAGTCATTTCTGAAAGTATTTGTATGGAGTGTAGCCATGTATGGAAGCGAAACATGGACGGTAAATAGTTTGGACAAGAAGGGAATAGAAGCTTTCGAAATGTGGTGCTACAGAAGAATGCTGAAGATTAGATGGGTAGATCACGTAACTAATGAGGAAGTATTGAATAGGATTGGGGAGAAGAGAAGTTTGTGGCACAACTTGACCAGAAGAAGGGATCGGTTGGTAGGACATGTTCTGAGGCATCAAGAGATCACCAATTTAGTATTGGAGGGCAGCGTGGAGGGTAAAAATCGTAGGGGGAGACCAAGAGAGGAATACACTAAGCAGATTCAGAAAGATGTAGGTTGCAGTAGGTACTGGGAGATGAAGAAGCTTGCACAGGATAGAGTAGCATGGAGAGCTGCATCAAACCAATCTCAGGACTGAAGACCACAACAACAACAACCAGAAGAATTAATTTAAGAATTTTAATTAACATTTTAAGAATAGCAGTTTGTGTGTTTCATATTATGGACATAATTGTTGAAATATATTTCCATAAATGTTCATGAGAGGATGAAGAAGATTCTGCGAGTGGATGATTTGTTAAATGGACATATGTCATCATTAATGATATTTATTTGCAAGTGGATCTATAAATCAATTAATTATAAGAATAATGAAAATTTTTCAAATTATTCCTTTTGTGGAGTCAGTGTCATATGCCTATGTTTAAAATTTTTCATCAGGTGTAAACTTAAATTTTATCCATAATTTCGTAATTGAAAGCAAACCTCGGACAGATTCAATGCTCTACTTCCACCTGCACTATAGCAAAACGAAGATTAGATTTAAATTTTTTTTGAGAGGAATACATTCGATATGAGCTACAACAAAATTTAAATGCCCACAGTCTATTTGGCAATGTTTTGGACAATCAGCAGTTGTAATGCAAACAACTTTGGTATTGAGGACTACAAAAAAAATTTGCGATTGTCAGGACTGATGGATGTTCCAGTCTAGTACAGATGGAAGAATATAAGAATCCACTCCGATTTTGAGTTCAACGATGAAATATGGACTTTGTTGCCTTAATCCACTCTCTTCCAGGGATTTATTCAGTCAGAACCTTTTCTTATTCCACTTTAAACGTGTTTCATGTTCACGTCCCTGACCATCTGTTCCTGAGATCATCTTCCTGTTTCTACGGCACATTACCAGCTTCTGTCCTGTACCATAAGCCATCGCCTGTCCTCCGTGCCACCTCCACCAGACGCTGTACGTCGCCTACCTGGTGTCCGTACCCAGTGTTCCTGTTCCATCGACTTCACAACGAGATCGCCGGCTACATCGTCGAAAGAAGAATTTTGAAAATTTTTTTTGAGCAATATTGTAAAATTTTTTTTGGCTATGAGGCACTTTTCCTTCAATCTAATCTATGGAGCTTCTATACATTTCAAAATTACTGGATTTAGGCTTTCCTATCTTCTTTAATACCTGAGCTGGGGTCTATTCTTCCGGGTTTTCCAGGGTTTCCCTGTGAAGGCCAGTTCCCAAATGGGTAGACCTTTTTTCATAATTACACCAATCTACATCTTCCCTGGTTATGTACTCGGGATGCGTGTATACCCCGGTACATGTAAAAGCTACAGTTTAGGTATTCTCGTAACTTACTGTCTTAACATGATACTCATACCCTCTATAGTAAAATTCTATTAATTCAAAATACTCCTCTTTTGAATAAAGAACCCAACAAATTTTTCCTGTTAGCTCGCAAAGTGTATTATCATTAACTTTGCTCGCTGCGAGGGGCAATTGTAATATCTCTTTATATTCGATGAATTATTCTGATACAATTCTACCCTTGAATGACGTTTACAAATTTTCTATCTTCATAGTCGCAGAATCCTTGCGCAAAATAGTTTCATACAATAGCTATGCCATGAGCGCATAAGTAGAATTAAACTTAAGTGGCTGCTAATCAGGGGCTGTACAACTTCTTTGTAGTACTCTCTCTGGTGGTTGTTAGAAAAAAAAAAGAAAGAAAGGGGGCTTCCGAGATTGTCTTCGTGCCGATTAGCCTGAGCTTGGTTTGGAAGAACTGTAATCTGATTATTGAGATTTATCACAGAAGATAAATGATACGAACTGTACGATTGAAAGGAAATATATGTAGATGGCTCCTTCAAATAAAAGGTGTGTATTTGAAATTTGAAAATTAATGATATTTATCGATATATTGCATAGTTGTTAATCAGAAGGGACTTCCGAAAGACTGGATATGAACCTGCATTTAATAATCCAAGAGCTCCATTACTTCTTCGGAAGGTTAAACTTCATCAAAGCCAAATATCCGCTTGATCTGAGGTTTCCCGACTGATTATACAACGCTCCCAAACATTACGAGGCATTTTATTTGTACAGATTCTGGACTGCCGCAAAGCACGAGCCTGCAGAGAAGAAGAATCATCGCCTGATTTCATTCTAACAAGTAAAATTTCAGAATCATTTTGAGTGACTGAGCTATGACTGTGTTTCCTATCATGAATGATTGATTGCTCGAACGAATTGACAGCTACAGAATTACGTAGATAGGAGGAAAAATTACAGCAACTTCAGTTTTATTTTAGTTTTTTTCTCTCATTCATGTTTTATTACTGCAATATTATTCAGCAGTAGCAGGACACAGTAATATCATTTGTTAGAGTATCAGTTCTGACCAGAGAAAATTACAAAAAATTGACTGAAAACTAAAACAATAAAAAATTCCCAGAATTCTAAAAAATTCCCAAGTTTTTCCCAGTTTTCTGCCAGATGACCAAATTCCCGGATTTTTTCCAGATCTCCCAGTTGTCTCGGGTTGTATATCGATCTAGGTTACAATTGACACTATTGCAATATGAATAGCTATCTGAAATTTTATGTTGTATACTAGGGTTGCTCACCTGAGATCACGTATGGTGTGATTCTGTGTTATGTTCCAGGTAATCAAAAAGTCAGTATAAATTTGAAAACTTAATAAACCATGGAATAATGTTGATAGAGAGGTACAAATTGACACACATGCTTGGAATGACATGGGCTTTTATTAAAAAAAAAGTATAGCTAGATGCATGAAAGATCTCTTGCAGGCATCGTTTGGTGATGATCGTGTGCTCAGCCGCCACTTTTGTCATGCTTGGCCTCCCAGGTCCCCAGACCTCAGTCTGTGCAATTGTTGGCTTCGGGGTTACCTGAAGTCGCAAGTGTATCATGATTGACCGACATCTCTAGGGATGCTGAAAGACAACACCCGACGCCAATGCCTCACCATAACTCTGGACATGCTTTACAGTGCTGTTCACAACATTATTCCTCGACTACAGCTATTGTTGAGGAATGATGGTGGACATATTGAGCATTTCCTGTAAAGAACGTCATCTTTACTTTGTCTTACTTTGTTATGCTAATTATTGCTATTCTGATCAGATGAAGCGCCATCTGTCAGATATTTTTTGAACTTTTGTATTTTTTGTTGTGTCAATTTGTACCTCTCTATCTACATTATTTCGTGATTTATACAGTTTTCAAATTTGTACTGACTTTTTGATCCCACGGTACTTTTTACTTATTCCATTGATTTAAGAGGGTTAACTACATGGAAATGGGTGTATATTTTTACTTCTTATTTGTTGTTAACCTATTTATGTGCTTATTGTTCAGGCTTGTATTTTGGTACAGACATTCGCTAGAACACATCTTTACTTGTCATTAATATTACCATAATTTTATTTACTCTCTTTTTTTGACTGTGCTTGTGAGAAAAAGTGCTACAAAAGATTTAGTTGAATAATTTGAGGCATGTGCATCCCATTTTGGGGTGAATATGAAAATGCAAGTTGTTCAAGCGTCCAGGAATGACCCTTATGTTAACAAGGCATTCCTAAGAGAGCTGAAAGGCAAGCTCAAAGTCGAAGGTAATCCAGAGGATCCCATGCCTCTGGACTATGAAACATGTTGCTCACATACAGTGCATGGTACTTTTAAGACATATTGTACTAGAGCTTCATGTAATCTATTTAAAAATTTTCCCCTCCTACACTGTTAGTTACAACAATATTACAAGCACTTCTGTTTTCCCACATTAGTTTCATGATGTTTGGTGGGTGGAAAATAAAATGGTGTCAGCCTGGGATCAGCTAATGTTTAACAGGTGCCTAAACACATGTGAAGGCGGTAGGAAGAGTATATGAAGGAACAGAAGTAGGTCAAACCAAAACGTAAGGTGGCTACTGGAATTCCTAAGAGTCGTAGCTACCCTCTGGATTACCCTCAACTTTGAGCTTGCTTTTCAGTTCTTTTAGGAATACTTCATTAACATTAGGGTCAGCCATGAACACTTCAACAACTTGCCTTTTCAGATTTAACTCACATTGGGATGCACCTGCCTCAAATCATCCAACCAAATCTTTTGCAGCACATTTACTCACAAAGACTGAAGTTAGAAACCTGCTGAAAACCTGGTCCAACACACTATTCCAAAAGCATACAAATGGATCGAACTTAATCATTATGACATTACAGGCACAACAGTCTCCTGTAGTTGTTTAGTAAAAATGGCTCCAGTCTGTACACAATGCATTAATTGAATTTTGACTTTTGAAGCTGGCTTTTTGAGGCAGTGTTATGTCTGGGAACACATCAAATAAGAGATTAATAAGCTGCCAAAGTCTCAAGATGAGTGGTATATGTCAGCAGTCAACAGACGCAAATAGACTTCTGCTTTCATCATGGTATTCCTCTGCATATAATCCAGTATCATTGGGTGTCATCCAGGACTTCCTGCTGCAAAGTGCTTGATGCGACTGCTTTGCAGTACCAGTTACTGGAACACACCACAACAGCATGATGCACTCCCTGCCTGTGCTGAAGCAAACTACAAATACATGGAAGCTAATTAGAAACACCATTTTTCTTCATCAAAATTGATAATTTTATTTTCTAGTACACTTGCTGAATCACGGGTACTATCAGGATTGTCGTTTACAATGTTGGAGTTGATGATCAGCTGACTGCACTCAGAGGTGGCAGGCAACACTGCTGAGGCTATATCTGATGCAGTGGCATTGGAGCCAGGGCTATTTGCGGCAAATAGCTTTGATGTAGACACTATAACCTTCAAAGTAGCCTTCAGCCCAGCATGCTTCTTTCCCTTATAGGAATGAACAAGATCTCCTTGCCTATACTGCTGAGTGGGAATTTTTCAGATATGCCCCCTGTGCATCCCACCAAAATTCTGGAATCTCAGTACAGTGAGAACTGAATGCATAATTTCAGTTCCTTGAGTAAGCCACGAGGTAGCACAGGGGTCACACCTGAACACCTTAGTGACATGCGGCCAAGAGTTCACACAGGTAGTACACCACTAAAACAAAACTGATCTGAGCTCTTCCTTTCTTATGTGCAACTTTCACCATACCCCCTAACTTACATCTCTACTTGAGCAGGTCCAAAGTACGGCAATAGAATCTTCTTTACATGCTTAAAACTGAAAGTAGTTTATGTTGACTATAACCCACAGCAGCATCAGAAATGTTAGACAGAGGAATGACACAAAGAGTCACCTCACCCCATGACGAAGGCACCTACTCCCACAGTCTCCACTAACCCTCTGGCTCCTTGCGTTGCAATGTTCCCCTTACAGGCTTTAGCTCAATGTTAACCAAACTAACAGTTGCATGACAAAGCCCAATGATTGCTTGTTAGTTTTCAAATTGCACTATTTTGTGCTACTACTAAAGATCTACAATCAATCTTACTCATACGCAATGCAATTAGATAGAAGGGTGTTGGCATGTATATATCCAAAACAATGTACCATATGCAAATCTATCAACCTAGTATCCTTGGTTGAAGATAAATGGATTCAAATAGTCCACAAACTCCTCTAAAAGCACGCCTTTGTGATACCATTGTGTTAACAAAGAAGGCAGTACATTTGAACAGATGTAAATGTAAACCACACCAAATTCTTATCGCAGATCCTTGTTGGCCACATTGTCATATACAAAACAAAATCACGACACAACAACAAACCAGGACAGGATGGTCAGGCTGCAGTGACAGGCATGCAAGCCATTCCATGCCAACAACAAACGTGAAACTCCTGGCAGATTAAAATTGTGTACTAAACCAAGACTCAAACAAAGGACCTTTGCCTTTTGCTGGAAATTGCTCTACTGACTGAGCTACCCTAACTTGACTCATGACCCATCCACACAGCTTTAATTCCACCAGTACCTCATCTTATACCTCTCAAATGTCACAGAAGGTCTCCTGTGGAACTTGCAAGAGCAGCACTCTTGGAAGAAAACACTGAAAGGTAGGAGATAAGGTACTGACACAATAGATGCTGTGAGGACAGGTCGAGAGTCATGCTTGGGTAACTCAGTTGGTAGAGCGGTTATCCACAAAAGGCATGGTTCCAAGTTTGAGCCTCGTTCATACACACAATTTTAATCTGCCAGAAAATTTCATATTAGTGCACACTCCACTGCAGGATGAAAATCCAATTCTACACCAACAAACCTCCACACAGTGTGTCTGGACTCACCAGGTTGGGCTGGCTGGTTGACTAGTCACTGCATTGAACAGAGAGAAAAAGAATTGTGTGCCAAACCCCCATGGCAGGCAGTCTCATAGCACCAAATTGAGGGTGAAGAGTGGTCGATTGATTGATTTGAGTGAGATGGGTTATGGGACCATACGGTAAGGCCATGCATCCAATGAATCTGAAGTTAATCACAGAAGAAAGAAGGCCAGCTAAAGTGGATCGATCCAGTCAGGGGAGCCAAACTATAAAATAATGAACATTCAAAACACACAGTAAAAGGCATGAAAGGTGAGACCAAATATAAAAACAGGAGAAAGGGGGGTGGTCATGGGGCCACAGACCGAGAAGACTGGAAAGGAAATCCCAACCACAACCAACCTGTCCCTGCTCCAAGACTAAAGTACGACCTTATATCTGGAAATAAAAATCACTTTCATGGAGGAAACTGAGGACCAGTTCAATCAGTTTAAGGAAGCAGGAAGATTATACTTAGCAGAAAGAGCCGAAAGAAGGGGAATTTCCACCAATATGTGGGATACCATCAGTCTGGCTCCACAACCATGTTGTAGGGGTGGGTCATTATGTAGGAGGAAACAGTGGGTGAGCCGGGTATGACCAATGCATAAATGAAATAAAACAGTGGACTGCTTCTGAGATGTGTGAGGAAGAGAGGCAAAACTGCAGTATATACCGTGATTGTGCAGAGTTTATTACTATGGGCAGTGGTGCTCCAGATGGCATTCCACTTTGGGCAAAGAGAGATTTGACATCAATCCGCATATCTCCAGCTGGAATCATGAAAGGAAATGGGGAATAAATATCTGCTTCTCTACCCAAACGGTCAGCCAGTTCATTTCCTGGGATGCCCACATGACTTGGGACCCAGAGAGAGAGAACTGAACAGGTGGCATGCCCAAAGGCAGAGATGAGGTTATGATTAGCAGAGACCAAAGGGTGATGAGAGTAGCATTAGTCGATAGCCTGCAAGTTGCTCATTGAATCTGAAAAAAATTAAAACAAAAAGGAGGGCCTTGTGAATGGCTAGAAGTTCTGCTGTGAACACAACACATGGCAATAAACGGTGTTCAAAGCCAGTAGGAGATGTGAAAATGTATTCCAGTTTATCGACTGTCTTAGAACCATTAATGTAAAAGATGGTGGCACCCTGGAACTCTGCAAGGATGGCACATGCAAGACGCTGGAAAACCATAGGAGCAACAAAGATCTGATGACCGTGGAATAGATCAGTCCTAATCCGTGGTCTAGGCATCATCCAAGCGATGGGGAGGGGGTGTAAGGGAGGAGAGACATAGGGTGTAGTCCCAAGGAGTTTACTCTGTTATGTGTGTAGAGCGAGAATCCCCACTTCTGTGAGGACACTATCAATGAGACTAGTGCGAAAGGCACCAATAGCCAGATGCACCCCACAATGAAGGACTGGCTCAAGCAGTTTCAAAGTGGAAGGAGCTGCTGAGCCATAAGCCTGACTACAATAATCTAGTCTGGACAAGACCAGAGCACAGTAAAGATGGAGAAGAATGCAATGGGCTGCATCCCAAAATGTCTGGGCAAGGAGACAGAGCATTAAGCTTCCACATACATGTAGTCTTTGGGTGGTGAATGTAGGGCTGTGCTACAACATTGAGGTGGTGGTCGCCTAAATAAAGTTCTGGATAGGGGTGTACTGTAGGTTGACGACAAAAATACATAACCCACGTTTTGGAGGGAGAAAACTGGAAACCATGAGAGATGGCCCACAAAGAGGACCATAGGATGGCGCCTTGGAGCCAGTGCTCAGCAGATACTAGCGAGTGGGAGCTGCACCAGATGCAAAAATCGTTGACGTACAACATCAGGGTAACCAGAGGCCTCACAGAGGTCACAACACCATTGATGGCAATGAGGAAGAGCGTGATACTGAGCACAGAGCCCTGTACGATACAGTTCTCCTGAATCTAAGGGGTGCTGAGTGAAGTGCCAAACTCGAACCTGGAATGGAAGGTGAGATAAAAAAATCGTAGATAAAAACTGGAAGAGAACCACAGAAGCCCCAATCATTGATGGCAACTAAAATTTGATGGCGCCAAGCCACGTCATATGCCTTATGTAGGTCAAAGAAGACCGCAACAAGGTGCTGGCGGTGGGTAAATCCTGTCAGATGGCTGTTTCCAATCAGGTAAATGGTCAGTTGGAGATTGTCCTGTCTGGAAGCCACACTGAATCGGGGACAAAAGGCCCCGAGATTCGAGTAGCCAACATAATCTGAAGCTGACCATCCTCTCGAGCAGTTTACAAAGTACATTCATCAGGCTAATTTGGCGGTATCTGTTGAGAGGCATTGAGTTCTTCCTTGTCGTAAGGACAGGGATAATTATACTGTCTCGCCATTGTGATAGAAAAGCACCCATGAGCCAAATGTGGGTGAAGACCATGAGGATATGTTGCCTCTGGGGAACATCCAAGTGTTGGATCATCTAGTGGATGAAATCTGGGCCTGGGGTCATATCTCATGAAGAGGTAAGAGCCTGTAAGAATTCCCATCCCATGAAGAGTGCATAACAAGGCTCAGCATGGTGTGAAATGAAACAGCTGGGGGTCTCTTCAACTCTGCATTTCTGCCAGCGAAAGGTAGTAGGATAGAAAGACGACACTGATGCCATTGCAAAGTATGTCATGAGGTGTTCTGCAAGGACCAATGGATCAGTGCACAGAGCACCTTGGAGGTCCAGCCCCTTGACAGATCACCATTGCTGGTGGCCCTGAAGGCTATGGAGCTTGGACCAAACCTGCAGTGAAGAGGCATACATCCACAGGGAGGAAATATGGTGCTCCCAAGGTAATGAACCTTATTTTGGAGACTCCTAAAAGTGAGGAGGTTGGTCTGTGAAGGGTGGCACCTAAATCTCTGCAGTAACCATTGGTGGTCCTGGACAGCAACTGCGACATTCTTGGTTCACCATGGTACTTGTAGACAACGAGAGGGACCTGTGAATAGGAGAACAGCAGTGCCAGCAGCTTGAAGAATAGTGGCACACACATCCTGCATGACTACATCAATGGAATTCGAGTGGGAGGTGTCAAAGTGCCCACCAGATGTATATAAAGTCCAATTGGCACTGTGGAATGGCCAACATGGGGGCCTGTATGCCTGGCAGCAACAGGGGAACTATAGAATCACCGGAAAGTGGTCACTGTCACAAAGGTCATTATGGTATGACCAACACAGGAAAGCCACAAGGGCAAGGGGAGGAGATCATGAGATTGACAGCAGAAAAGGTGGCATGAGTGGCACTGAAGTGGGTAGGGTAACCATCACTGAGGAGACACAAATCGAGGTCTGTAATAAGTTGAGCAATTAGGTAGCTCCTACCTGTTGAAGCGACACTCCCACACAGTGGGTGGTGGTCACTGAAGTCCCCAAGGAGGAGTAATGGGGATGGGAGCTGCTGGGTTAAGGTAGACTGTGCAATGTAAGGAAGTGGCCTACCTGGAGGGAGGTAGACATTGCAAATGGTAATTGCCAGAGTCGTTTGCACTACAACCACTACTGCTTCCACGTTGGTATTTAATGGGGATGACATTGCAGCGAACCAAAATGTAGACCCCACTAGATGCTACCCTGGAGCCAGCACGGTTATGACAGAATGCCTGATAACCATGAAATGTGGGAGAATCGTCATCACAGAAATGCATTTTCTGAAGTACAAACCAAAACGCAGAATAAGAGGAGACAAGACGTTGCATTTCTGGTAGGTGTTGATAGCATCCATTGCAATTCCACTGGATGATCATGTGGCAAGAGTCCTTGTTAGACATAAAGAAGCCGAGAGTGGGTTATGTCACTTTGCCAGTAGTCATCACTGACAAGGATGAGGTGACGTCCATACATATCAGACTCAGGTTGTGAGGGGGGTAGATGGCATACCCGGGGGCAATGGGGGGGGGGGGTGCTTCTCTTGGGATTTATGTTTCTTCTTCTTCTCTTTCAGAGGTGGAGGAGGGCACAGCACAGAGGGATGCAGGCATCTGCAAAATCTGGAACCAAAAGAGAGTGAGCGACCATGGGGCACACAGAGGGTGTGTTTCATGGCTGAGTGGTGGTAGGACTCTTCCAGCCTGAGAGACACTGTGGAGAGAAGTCCCAGGAGGGAGCCCGATCACCAGCAAGTGCCAAAAAGGGGGGCACTTCTTCAGCCAGAGAAGGGGAGCAGCTCCCTGGTGGGAGGTTGTGGGAATTGCAGGGGCCGGAGGGGGGAGTAATCCACACAATAGATTCTAGGGAGGGAGGTCAAACCTCAAGTGATGGTCGAATCACCAAAATGGATGAAAGAAAATGCAAAAGGAACAAAATTGCAACCAAAATAGGAAACTAGGTGGATAGCCAGGTTGATATAAACCAGAAAACCGAAAGAGGGGAGGGAGGGGGCTACAGCGAGGGAGTCAGGATAGGGAGGGAGGGCATGTGAAGGAAATGCAGCCAGGAAATCAAAAATTGGCTGCAACAGAAGAATGAAGAATCGTGAGCCCCAGACAGGGTGGGGGGGAGGGGGGGTGAACAGTGCACACAGCATTGCATCAACAAGCTATACAGAGGGCAGGCAAATGCCTAAGCCGAAAATCAAATGAGGCACCATGCCTTTTCCAGGGTTTTTAGATTGTTGTTGTTGTGGTCTTCAGTCCTGATTTGACGCAGCTCTCCATGCTACTCTATCCTGTGCAAACCTCTTCATCTCCAAGTACCTAATGCAGCCTACATCCTTCTGAATCTGCTTAGTGTATTCATCTCTTGTTCTCCCTCTACGATTTTTATCCTCCACACTGTCCTCCAATGCTAAATTTGTGATATTCTCTTCTTGTCTAAACTATTTATTGTCCATGTTTCACTTCCATACATAGCTACACTCCACACAAATACTTTCAGAAACGAGTTCCTGACACTTAAAGCAATACTCGATGTTAAAAAATTTCTCTCCTTCAGAAACACTTTCCTTGCCATTGCCAGTCTACATTTTATATCCTCTCTACTTCGACCATCATTAGTTATTTTGCTCCCCAAATAGCAAAACTCTTTTACTACTTTAAGTGTCTCATTTCCTAATCTAATTCCCTCAGCATCACCCAACTTAATTCGACTACATTCCATTATCCTCATTTTGCTTTTGTTGATGTTCATCTTATACCCTCCTTTCAAGACACTGTCCATTCTGTTCAATGGCTCTTCCAAGTCCTTTCCTGTCTCTGACAGAATTACATGGATTTTAATACCTACTCCAAACTTTTCTTTTGTTTCCTTAACTGATTGCTCAATATACAGATTGAATAGCATTGGCGAGAGGCTACAACCCTGTCTCACTCCCTTCCCAACAACTGCTTCCCTTTTATGTCCCTCAACTCTTATAACTGCCATCTGCTTTCTGTACATATTGTAAATAGCCTTTCGCTCCCTGTATTTTACCCCTATCACCTTCAGAATTTGAAAGAGAGTATTCCAGTCAACATTGTCAAAAGCTTTCTCTAAGTCTACAAATGCTAGAAAAGTAGGTTTGCCTTTCCTTAATCTAGCTTCTAAAATAAATCGTAGGGTCAGTATTGCCTCAAGTGGTCCAACATTTCTACGGAATCCAAACTGATCTACCCCGAGGTTGGCTTCTATCAGTTTTTCCATTCGTCTGTAAAGAATTCGCAATAGTATTTTGCAGCTGTGACTTATTAAACTGGTAGTTCGGTAATTTTCACATCTGTCAACACCTGCTTTCTTTGGGATTGGAATTATTATATTCGTCTTGAAGTCTGAGGATATTTTACCTGTCCTATACATCTTGCTCACTAGATGGTAGAGTTTTGTTAGGCCTGGCTCTCCCAAGGCTGTCAGTAGTTCCAATGGAATGATGTCTATTCCCGGGGCCTTGTTTTAACTTAGGTCTTTCAGTGCTCTGTCAAACTCGTCCGCCGTATCATATCTCCTATGTCATCTTCATCTACATTCTCTTCCATTTCTATAATATTGTCCTCAGGATCATCGCCCATGTATAGACCCCCTACATTCTCCTTCCACCTTTCTGCTTTCCCTTCTTTGCTTAGAACTGGGTTTCCATCTGAGCTCTTGATATTCAAACAAGTGGTTCTCTTTCTCCAAATGTCTCTTTAATTTTCCTATAGGCTGTATCTATCTTACCCCTAGTGAGATAAGCCTCTACATCCCTACATTTGTCCTCTAGCCATGCCTGCTTAGCCATTTTGCACTTCTGTCAATCTCATTTTTGATACGTTTGTATTCCCTTTGCCTGCTTCATTTACTGCATTTTTATATTTTCTCATTTCATCAATTAAATTCAGTATGTCTTCTGTTACCCATGGATTTCTACTAGCCCTCATATTTTCACCTACTTGGTCCTCTGCTGCCTTCACTATTTCATTCCTAAAAGCTACGCATTCTTCTTCTACTGTATTTCTTTCCCCCATTCCTGTCAATTGTTCTCTTATGCTCTCCCTGAAACTCTGTACAACCTCTGGTTCCTTCAGTTTATCCAGGTCCCATCTCCTTAAATTCACACCTTTTTGCAGTTTCTTCAGTTTTAATCTACAGTTCATAACCAATAGACTGTGGTCAGAGTCCACATCTGCCCCTGGATGTGTCTTACCACTTAAAATCTGGTTCCTAAATCTCTGTCTTACCTTTATGTAATCTATCTGAAACATTTTACTATCTCCAGGGTTCTTCCATGTATACAACCTTCTTTCATGATTGTTGAACCAAGTGTTAGCTATGATTAAGTTATGCTCTGTGCAAAATTCTACCAGGCGGCTTCTTCTTTCATTTCTTAACCCCAATCCATATTCACCTACTACGTTTCCTTCTCTTCCTTTTCCTACTGTCGAATTCCAGTCACCCATAACTATTAAATTTTCATCTCCCTTCACTACCTGAATAATTTCTTTTATCTCATCATACATTTCATCAACGTCTTCATCATCTGCAGAGCTAGTTGGCATATAAACTTGTACTACTGTAGTAGGAGTGGGCTTTGTGTCTATCTTGGTGACAATAATGCTGTTTGTAGTAGCTTACCCATACTCCTATTTTTTTTATTCATTATTAAACCTACTCCTGCCTTACCCCTATTTGATTTTGTGTTTATAACCCTGTGTTCACCTGACCAAAAGTCTTGTTCCTCCTGCCAACAAACTTCACTAATTCCCACTATATCTAACTTTAACCTATCCATTTCCCTTTTTAAATTTTCTAAATTTTATAGGTAAAATGCAAAAATTCCCTGAGTTTCCCTTGAGTTTTCCAGAACAAAAACTCCCACGTTCTCCTGAACAAGAAATCTCTCAGTTTTCCCTTTTTTCGATGATGTTGGACACTGACAATAGCAAGTTCAGATAATATTGTCACACAAAGTACCCCAGTACCTATAAAAATGCACCTATTGCAATGACAGCTATCTGGAAAAATAGATGTTTAACTTTCAAATGGTGAACATATTAATGAAACTAAATTTTTTTCTGTTAAGAAATGGAAGACTGTATTTATGGGATCACACTCACATAGTCAAACTAATTTCAAAGCATTTGTTGCACCAGGAAGTGTGTGTGCAGACAAACAGTTTTTTTTTTTTTTTTTTTTTTTTTTTTTGCAGGCCAAAGTTACCACAGAGAGAAGAGTGGGAGATGTTCACAGAACAGTGAGATAAAAAAGATTAAGAAATCCAACCTCTGTATAACAGATAACAAATTCTTAAAGGCAATATTATTTTCTAACACAAATAAAGTTGAACAGATAGTAAAGCAATGGCTATCTTCAAATTATTATTGTTGAGTGGGTCACCTAGGTGATAGGGAACCCATTTTTGGCACAATATATTAACACACCCTGTGTCATTTCTGGGTACTCAAGTCATTGATTTTGCTTAAAATTGGAGCAAATGGATCTTAAGCATAGTAAAGGGTCTGTTTTTCACTATCATTCACACAGCCAGAAGAAATGTTGGTATGAGTGATTTCCCCTTGGTAACATTCATTATTATTGTTGGATAGCCATGGGTGATCTAAGCAACTTCACTTCAAAATATATATAAAAAATAAAAACAAAACTGTGTCACATCTAATTTACCATGATCTGACACAGTTGTACCACCAAAATCAGCAATAAGAACATTCAGGTAATTATAACAATGCAAAGACACTACAAAACAAGACAGATGGTTGCATTGAGCACTCTCTGGTCTACAGATGAACTACATCAGCACACTGCAAGCAATGGGGCACAATGGTAAACATAAATGTCCAAAATTGCCATTTGCATACTTAGAACTGCTGCAGTAGCCAGAAAATGTATTACCTTGGTTCTGACAAAATTCTGTGTATTGGTAGAGCAAGCTGTTATTAATTTTCTAGACATTATTGCTAACAATAGCAGTGTGGGGATCTAGAAGGTATTCAGAACATAAAGCTAGAGGTTGAGATTAATATGGAATCTAAGACTGGGGATCAGAAGATTTAAAGAGTGTGGAATCGGTTTCAGTGCACAGCTCCCTGAAAACTTGAGCAGGAATAATGTTCATGATCTAAAGAAAAAGGTAGAAAGGAGAGCCTGAAAAGCAAAATGACAGGAAAACAAATATTGTTAGTATTCCCAAACATTAAACTAGAAAGTTTAGCGGTTTGTTTGAAATGACTGCAAAGTTGTTTGGTTTTCTTTTTTTTCTTGAAATAATTTCATGAATGACATAAAATATGATATAGAATTGGTACAATCCAATTTAAAATCTGACAAAGTTCACAAAGGATAGCCAAGTTGAGCTAGTGGCCAGACAAGATAAAATGTTGCAGGTTTTGAGACTAGGTTTCAAAACCAAAATCAAATAGAAGTTGGACACAAAGTAAATAAGTGAGCAACCTAAAGAGTTTTTAGAGTGAAGAAATCAAAATAAGGAACAAAGAAAGAGAATCATAATTATAGTAAAAAAATAAGCTGGTGAAACAAAAAAAATTAAGGATGCTATAGGGCATGTGACTGAAACAGAAGAGCATGTAGATACTACAAATCACCTTATACAAGGAATTTATAGAACACACTATGAGCAAAACGTTCAGGATCCATATGTGCCTAAAAATTACTAACTTCCACTCAAAAGGGGGTACTGCTAAAAATCACTTTTTTATTGTTCCCAGAAATATATGATCATAAAACACAGATTGATCATATCACACAAGACTAGAGAATCATTGAGAAAATAGACAAATGGTGCAGTGAACACAAACTACAAATAAACATAACAAAGACAGAAATGGTAATTTTCAGAAAAGGAGGCAAAACACCCAAGAACGTGGAAATAAGCATCAGAGGACAAAAAATAAAAATATCATCAGACTTTAAATACCTAGGAGTGACATTGCAACCAACAGCCAAATGCTTCACAAAATATACTACAGAACGTGCAGCCAAACAATAATAGCAATACAGGACATCAAAAACATCTGCCTACTCAGTCTAGAAACAGCCATGAAATTATTCAACACAAAAATCTTGCCAATCCTGGCCTATGGAATGGAGGTTATATGGGACCACCTGACAGAAAAAAATCTAGAAACACTATAAAAGGTAAAGTCGACCTATCTAAAAAGAACACTAGGTCTCTAAGACAATAAGATCTAGACTAGTGTACCTGCTAGCGAGAGAGAGACATTCCTAATTGAAGACATCAGACTTCAGTATATGATGCCACACACCAGGGCTTCCAGAAAGCAACTTAAGATCATGGAGGACAAACGAGAAAAAATATGGCCAGAGTTCTATGGCACCGAAGCAATGACGAACCGCTCATGGACAGCACCAAATTTTAAACAGTGACATGTCGTAACTAGACTTTGTATTCATGGCTTTCATCATCTAATCTGCAAAAACAAAACTTAACATGACCCAACCACAACATGTGTATGTGAACTGTGTAATGAAGCCTGTGAACGATATCACATAGAACTGTGCAGTAAAAGAGTGAAATCGATAAATGAATATGCAAAACTGTAAAATGTAAATGTAAAATGTTCAGCAAAGTAACTGTATCTGACTATTTGGCTGCAATTTTATTACATAAATATAAGGTAATACAGATGAACTCATGTTCTTGGCACTAAACGGTATTATTGTGTCAGACACACACTCGTAAAAGTTGTAAGATTAACCACATGATGCTTAGTTGCACTGTAAGAAGAACTATTTTGAAAATGTGAATAAAATGTGAGAAGTTTAAGATAAAGATTGCAGAGTTATATGTAATGACATACATAAACAGTTAAACCTGCAAACAATTTTGTATGCATAAATACAATAGAGTAGATTAAAATTGTGTCAACAATGACATCAACATGAAATGGATGATCGACAAGAATTAAGTACAACATAATAATTTTAATGATGTGAGTTTAAAATTTATGGACACTAATATTCACATCCTCTTATTGTTCAGGTATGAGAGATCATACTGCAAACAAAAAAGAGTACTTATGAGGTTTGTTGTTTTAAATAACACTGATAAATCATAAATACAGAGTTGGTAAAAGAATTGCAAACACTGAGTTGATAAAAGAAGAGTATGGTTGCATCATGTAGGAGTCAGCTAGGGTAGAATGCATGAGTTTATGTGATAATTAAATGAAAATGCTGCAGGAATAACAGCAAAATATCTCAATAATTCTTTTTATTGAAAAACATATGTAATTAACAAAAAGACTAGAAACTTAACAGTGACACCAGCAACAATGAACTGGGGCACATGAAGATAAAAGTTTAAAAAAATTTCCTAGTGCGATGCTTCCATTTATTTTGCATGTGAGGAAAATTATCAAAAAGACAATCAAAGTAATTTTTAAGATGTTTGAACTAATTATGAAGAAAGTAGTGTCATAAATGAATCAACTGTGACAGCTACTAAACACTCTCGATGTTGGGAAACAACATTGTCAAAAATAATGAAAAACTTAACAAGCCCTTCTGAACAATTACCTAAAATTAATGCAAGACCAGCAAAAACTTACTAACTCAGATATAAGTTTTGAAACTGATTCATTAAACTTGAAAACATTGAATGATAGTGTTGTGGCATGAGCAAAAATTTTGAAAGAAAACTTAACAGTATAGAATAAAAAAATGAAGTTTACACTGGCAGTAAAGGATAAAAAAAATTAAGTTAACACTGAGCATGTTCCTGCTACAACCACAAATGTAGTAAAAAGAAAGGAACCTGAAGTGGAATATGGTTTGTGAATAACTAATGCCATCGATTATGTTGAAAACTTTCAAGTGATTGATGTAATTAGTAAAAACGAGAATGTAGTTAATTCACAGGAAAATTATGTATTAGTTCATGTGAGTGAAGCAAATGATATTGATGAGAAACTATTCTGTTTTTCTGTAAGAGGAATTCTTGTCTGAGTAAATTGAAAATCTGGTATTTAGGATGCTAGTATCAGATAAGTTTTCAAAATGGAGAGCAAAACTTTATTCTAAATTAGTTGTTTGGAAACATTTGGTTTGGCAAAAATTATCTGACTTCTTATACAAGTACAATATGTCTGGTGGGAGAAGTATCTGAACAAATTCTGTAAACAGCTTAAAATTTATTGAAAAGACATTATGGCAATGTAGTGAATGATGTTCATTCATTTGAGGACTTGATACTGATGAGAAAATTTTCAATAGTGTCTTATCAGTTAAGGTCGCACACATCTGAAAAAATAGACATTGTTACCAATCCAAACCTGTTTTAAATAATTCAAATTTTAACTCACTAACTGCACATTCCTTGACATCAGCTGTATCTGCTATAAATCTACTATTCAACAGTCCAGACAGGGACTCAAACCTGGATTTCCCACTTATCACAAGTGGTCTCCGTAACCACTTCTGCTATCTGTGCATGCTCCTTAGACTTACACAAATGTCCATACATCACATGGTCTACATCCTTATATCATTGTCCACTGAATTCATCACCTCTTTAGCATAATTTATGACAGATCCCTTCAACAGATAACAATTTACAGAGACTGACAGAGAGTGACAAAAACTCATATTTACAAAAAAAAACAGCATAACGTATGTAAAACACAAGGAACCTGCTACAAAAACTTTTATCCACAACAAAATTCTAGAATATATTCACAAATAATTACCTACAGAGAGGACCTGTGCAGAAATTCAGAATATCAAGAGTATGAGTAAGAACAAACATACCATCAGCACCAGGTGAGCTTAACTACAATCTACTTCAATTCAGTCTGAATTGTAATGAATATGCAAATACTGGAAAGTTATACTGCTAATAAGATCAAAGTTTCATGTGTATCTCATTATGATTCATGACTCTCACATTGTAACATAGATGATAATATAAGGTTTTGGATTGAGTTCCTACGTGTGTCTTGATATTATGTTTTGACTCATCTCTTTGAGCAAGAGAACTTGTGGATGGTTGCAAGTATACGGAAACTGGTATTTAAATATGGTGCAGAATGTAAATGACGTAAATTATCTGAAGTGAAGATACTGAATCAGGAATAAAAAGGTGGACAAGAAGTACTTTCATTCAACATAAAAACTCTTATGGAAATAACTTCATGTGAGGTTTTGTATTGAAGATTCAGGAAGTACTCAGTTTTGTGACATTATCATAAATGAAAAGCATCATCTTAATCCTTTCATTTTCAGTGGCATACAAGAAACATATACTATTACAGGAGACAAACATAAATGTGGATATAGTTTGGTAAATATTCAGTTAATTTCTAACAAATATAGTGTGTGTCACATCATGAAATAATAGATATTAAGCTATTATGACAAATACAGGAAAATTAGATACTTACGTGTCATGATAAATTTGCTAACAACAATACTGTATCACCGTATGTAGAATGGCAATTGAAAAACTGCCCCTGAGTACAGTCTTCTTGCCAAATACGTATGAACTTTTGCCCACCATGAGAGATACAATAAAAATTAGATAAACATGTAATAATTAGATAATAAATAAATAACAAATACGCTAATGTAACTGCGTATATTTACTGAATTGATTTTGTTTTTTACACTACATTACACCAGTTGCTGAAAATGACCTCCTTGTGCTTTAATGCACTTTTTTGTGCACACTTACATGTTAATATATACTTTACACAACTCTGTCACATTGATTCTCAAATTTTATCAGGAATATTGTCCTTCCAGTCTTCTAACATTGTTGGGTTATTTGTGCACATTTCTCCCTTTAGACCACCAATTACTCTCTCCCCCCCACCCCATAGTTAAAGGTCGTAAGTGGTTAGACCCATTGAATGCAGCAGCCACAATCTTCTACTAACAGTCTTTTCTTCTTGAATCTCTTATGAATTCATGAGGTTGACTTACGAGTAGTGTGACATGTTTCCCCATTCTGTTGAAGGTAGCAAATGTACATTCACAGAGAGGAGGGGGGTTGCCTGTGTATAAAATTCCTCAAAGGTTGTTTCAAAAATATGGCATCGACAACCCAACTTGCTGACAGGGCACACCACATTCTGATTTTTTCATCATGAAGAGGTTTCTCATTTATCACAATGAAATTGTTTGCTGACTATTATCTGGTGTTCTGGGAGTCGCATGTCCTGTCAGATAAGACCAGGCTCCATCATTCATGAATAAAGCAACAGATCCAACATTCAACTCTCAACAGTCTGACATAGCCACATACGATAATTCACATTTTTTACCATCTTCCCCAACTTGTGATTTTGTAGGGCTTCATCCCTAAAACACATTGACAAGACCTGCACAAACATTCACTTGTTGTGACAATTTATGTGTTGATTTCTTTGGATCATGGATCAACTGTACTCTAATTACTGTGATCACAGTAGGTGCATAATCAGGAGGGGCCTCAGTCTTTTTCTTGTTCACAACTGACTCTGTAGTACACCATTTTGTCACCAAATCTTGTTAGACGGCTCTTTGTCAGTATGGAAATCTCAAGAAACTTCTTTGCCAAAATGTCTCGCATTTCCTTAAATGAACCAATAGACAAATACACCTTCACTACTGCAATTCTTTCTTGACAAAAATCTCACTGAGGTATTTACTTTAAGTCTTACCCATGACACAACAGCTTTTGTACTGAACATAAAATGAAACTGCAACAGCTTCAAAACAATAGATGTCGATTGGTGGGCAACAATGAGCATTCCAGTACTCAGGGCCAGTTTTTCATGCACCACCCTATATCTTTTCATGTAGGATATAATTTGGGAGTGGTATTTTGTACTAAAATATACCATTTTGCATCTTTTGTGCTGTATATTAAGGATGTGGATATCTGTTGACACTGGATTCAACTTCAAATAATTAGGCCTCTACTACCAATTCAGTTTCTTTGAATGAAAGAAGTCAATGAAATCTTACTCTGGAATTTCCATGAAAGTTGTTACAGTTTATTTTCATTATACTTATTTCTTGATTAAGAATTTCACAAACAAGTTTCAATGAAAGATTTAGTCATTACCTTCTACAAAAATACTGATCAGCGCTTGAAAGCACAAAAGTGGAGCAACAAAAACTTCACACATTCGATTTCATCGGCATGCAATCTACATAAATCCGCCTTTCATAGCATGTAGTTAAGGACACAGCTTTCAGATTTTGTCATTTTGCCACTTTTGTTTTACTGTTAACTTGTATAAAAGTTAATGGCACAAACTTATGACATTCTCAACTAGCACACATAGAGGATCAAATCCAAATCCAAATGTATTATTGATCATATACCCTTATACTGTAATATGACAGCCTATTGATACAACAATAAAGAAAAAAGTCCTCAGTATACAACTAACCGTTTCCCCATTAGCTAACGAGAATCAGTACTTCCGTTATTGTGCGTTATGAGCTTTAGGAGACTAAATATCTAAAGTCATCAGTCACATATTCACCCTCCTCCCCCAGGACAGAATTAGTGTACACAATTTTTCTGTGTCTAGAGTAAATCCTATGAGTGAGTGTAAGATCATTTCCTAAATAGTAGTGTGTCATTTGGGGTTGGATGTGCATACCAGCCTGGTATTCACCCAATGGAATGTTCGAAAGTGCCTAAACTCCACATCAAAGCTTGCCTGTTCACCAGACTTTTTTTAAATCTGCAAAGTACATTTGATCTGGGTCAGGCTGGCCTCCCCACATTCCAGTAGTGGGGCACTAATACACGCTGTTAACTATACTTCTAAGAAAATAGATTAATGAATAATGAAAACCTTACCTTGGACTGTGCAGTGCAAGTCTTTCTGAGGCTATCCCCTGAAACATTTTATAACACTTACTCTTTTGTAGGAAGAATTACAATCCCTCACGATTATCTCCCTTAATATTTCTGAAGTGTTAGGTTATACAGATATACACAAAGTACTATGGCCTGTTCAAAACACTTTAGAACTGATAGTTGAGCAGAAGATTGTGGATATGCAGAGCAGAGTTGCCACATATCACATTGAACTCACAAATAATCTTACAGTTCATTTAACTTGCTGAATCTCTCAAACTACTCACTTTATAAATATGGATGCTGCCTCGACTTGTTCTCAAAGAGCTGCGCTATGTTTTCACTTTATTTGAGGCAGAAAGTTATTAAGTTATTATACATACAGTTCACAATAATGCATTATCTGATGTTATCAATTTTTCTACATCTGGGGATCTTTTTCGTTATTGAAATGAAGTGAACAGATGAAATGAATGAAATATTAGAAATATGTCAAATTTTCATCAATTCCAAACCATAACTCTGTCAGAGTTTTCTAACATGAGACAGTTTCAGTTAAATATGATGCACAATGGTCCCTTGTGCATCAAGAACTAAGTGGTCAGTCATATGGATTCATTATGAGATATGGAATGCTACATTTATAATTAATATGTTATTAATTTTTCTGATCCACCTACTTATGTCTAACATAATAAAATATAATACGTATGCATGTCTATCATGGTGAGAAAACATACTTTAAATAGGCCAACAAGTATTTGGAGAAAGAAAAAAAAGTGATACAAAAAACATTACTTCAGTATTGCAGCAATTATGCTGTAAATGGTAATATTTATTTTGTGGGATATAGACTATATAACTGACATGAACTTCATTTGGAGTTGGTTGCTGATAAGGCCTTCTTATTAAAACGTCAAAACTTACTAAAAATAATCTTGTTATGTAGCTACTTACTGCTGTAAATAGTGCATTTCAAGCTGAATATGCCTATATTTAATTTCTTTTGTGATAAAGTAAAAATTCCAGTCAATTCACTCTTGTCACTCACTGATGATGTAAGTAACTATGTACTGTACTGATGTTATTAAATGAAATAGTCTTCTCCTTCACTGAAGGTGTAAGTATGTTTGTTGGTGTTCTTCCAGTCTTCAGATATGACATTCTAAAACTGCTTCTTCTGTGAGCTTTTAGACTCCAGAAAGCGCAAATTTATTATTATTCCTGGTTATGTACTTCTTAATTTGAGCCCATATTAACTCTCCTGGGTTGAAATGGTAGCGACAAGGTGGTAGCCTACTTATTGTATATTCATGTGTGTTCATCAGCTCATATATGGGGAACTGTGTTTTCTGTAGGGGTATAAATTCTGTAATCACCGTCTTTGTAGGGTTATCTGTCACTTAAACCAACATCATGAAATTGAAGCCAGTCAATCATTCCCTTCTTTCTCTTTGTCATGGTAGATGTGTGGTATGGAGCATTATCTAGAACAACTGTTCACAGTTTTCCAAGATTTTTCATTAGTGATTCTATGAACAACATTATTAGCATAATGAGGTTATTTCCTCAGGACCATCTCCTGTCTGCTCGACTTTAAAAGCACATAACCATTCAAGAGATCTTCTGAGGTGCCCGCATGACAAACAGTAAGTTGGTCTCCCTTGTCAGAAGGTATTTTCAATGTTCCTTTACTTACTCTGATTCATAAAGTGACCATAAATGACCCATGTCACATCAAGCCACACCACTTCATTGATATTGATGACAAGGATCTGCCTTACAAATTGCCATTGCCATTGCCATGCGGCTACATCCTCTCTTTTCATCAACAACTTACAGCTACAGAAAAGTATGTAGTAACATCCTAGGTCATGTAATACTGTATGTGACTGCCATGAAGAAGACCTGATTTCTTAAGGGTGACCAATAACTTCTAAGTGTTGAATTTTTCTTTCTGCAGTACTAATCAAAAGCTTGAAGAGAAATTGCATTCTCAGCAAATGAATTTATATTCATAATACACTTATCCATACAATGTTTTTTGCCTGAGAATTTCAAGCTTTGATGTTTTCCACTTTCCTTTTCTTCCTTGAACATTTTATTGCCAACCTTCACAATACTGTGCTTGTTTTTGTTCAGAGCTGCAGCACTTCTATCAGTTATATTGCTCACAGATAGCAGAGGTCACCATTAAGTTATTCAGTCTCAAAATAGGCAAGTAACACAAACCAATTATCTTGACTGACATTGTATAGCAATACCCTGGCTGAGAGATTGACATGGAACTTTTCCACTCAATTCTTGATTTTCTTTCTGACACTGTTCAAATACCACAGAACAAATAAAAGTAACAACAAGTGCAATAAAAACTCCTGCAACAGTAAAAATCACAAGAAACAAAATTACAGTATGCAATGATCACACAAAACAGCAAACTGCCTGAAATTCAAACAGTGGAAATGGGAAGTTTTTTTTGGTCCTGGGGGTGAAGGTTTAACTATGTTGCATGCTTCCTATTGCTACAGATATTGTGGGATTGGTGGAACGCAGTGTCTGCCTTCCATGTGGGCTCCCCCTTACTACATCCAAACAGTTCCTAATCCTAAAGTAATTTTGAACAGATTATAGTCAATAATGCACAGTTCATAAAAAGGTAGCTTGACACTGAAAAATGGAAAAACAGAAAAACTTAGCCAATGCTGGTCCAATGTCCAGATCCAAATGAAACATTGAAAATAGGTACCTTATTTTATCAGGTCTAATCTCACATTGTACATCAGTTAAGTGATTACTTCTGTGTGCAAAAGACAATTCCTTCTTCTGTGAGGCCACACTGTGTGATTATCACCTGAGTTACAGGTTTACCACACTTATTTTCTTTGTTTGACGATTTTAGGATGTGAAAAACTTTTTCTGGGAGAGCTGAGATAAGTTTTATTAATATCCAGTTTTGTCCAACTCTTTAGTTCTCTCTATCATGATAAGTGTTAGGGAAAATGTGGGGCTGACACAACCACTCTTCAGTACACTTACATAGACTGAATCAATGCTTTGTTTCGCAAGGGCTGGTAGTTCAGATTTTGTAGACACTGAACTCAATGCTACTTGGAAATCTATGACTCTTTTGTTCTGTTCTGCAATTTTGTTCACGATGGAAAATTGTGTCGTATCCACACATTAAGATTTTTTCTTTGCCCAATCAGTAGCTAATGTTTGTTCATAATGGTTACTGCTGAGGATAGTGATTATTTTCTACATTAGAAAAAGAAGATAGACACACAGGGACAGGAAAATTGTTGGTTTGTAACAGCTTACTATTATTATTATATATCACTGTTTCTCAAAGTTGCATTGAAAATGATGATCTAATTATTAATAATTTACATATTAAACATTACACATCACTTTAATGACAAATTTTTCATATTATACCAATTAAAACTATGTAACTGAAGAAAATGTAACAACTCATAACACAGTTATTCAGCCAAACATTGCAAAAATAATTTCAAATGCAACAGTGTCATCCTTCCCCATTCTCTTCAAGAAATTATACCACTGGCCATCAATACATCATTACAGTGGGGGAAAAACCACGAACTCTATTTCAATGTGGAAGCCATACTCCCTCAGTGAGTGTATTCTAGATTATCAAGTTTCGCAGCTTGCAGATTACGATGATGTCAATATTTCCTGGTTCTCTCAAAAGAAACTGGGCATAATCTGATTACGAGGAACAAACTGAGCCTGTCAGAGCTCTGTGAACTTATGCAAGTTATTCACATTGCTGCTGTCATAGCTTGCAATGGATAGCTCCTTAGCTGAGATGTTTTGTTGTGGTTAATATGAAAAACCGTAAACAACAATAGAAGGTGACATGTTAGCAACAAACTAGAGCAACATACATAAAATCATTAGTCCATCCTGGAACATCAGACTAGTAAGATCCTTAATATCTTATACTTAAAAAACTGCAACAAAGATATCATATTGAAATTTATAGAAAACCAACAATCACTTTTGTGTAAATCAAAAGCATATCCTGCTGCAAAAACCAGCTTAAGATGGCAATTTTTAGGTTCATATGGAATCACATATGTAAAAAAATCTGTAGGTTAAAACATCAGAGAGAGGCCTTCTGTGATAGTTAATTATCACAAAAAAAGCCAATATATCAGGCAGCACAGCTTCAAACCAGGCTCACACTCAGTTAGCACCACAGATAATAGATAGCAGTGCAAATATATTGTGTTTACTTTTCTTCAAAGCTTAACCTAAAAATTAAGCATAATGCATACAACTCTGAACAGACATTGAAACGAATCTATACCTTTGTGACATCTGCTCAGTAGCAGTTGATGAAACAGTTGTGTCAATAAATGGACCTTTGAATATAATTCTTTTTCTAGTCTTTCTTTGAAATTTGCATACCTTATGATCTAAGAGGAAGTCTTCAGGGCTGTTATACTGTATGTGTCTGGCCATCAACTGACATTTGGTTTAGCATATTACATTTCTTCTGCTACATTTTAAAAATCAGTTTCTTTATATTTTTGCTTCATACCTGAAAACACTAATTATCCCACAAAATAGAAAATAATATTATCTGCAGAAAAGTTATCACAGTTGCCTGCACTGACATTTGTGAAACTCTCTGTACTACTGAACCATAACATCTTTGTTAACTTTATTTGTTCTGGAAAGAGTTGGGGAGGAAGTATCAATGAGATGGATTCACAGAGAACAGGCATGGGAGAAGAAAATCAGGAACTTTTCTCAGCTGTAATTATGTAACAGGGATTAGTAAAGTTTCGATGATATATGGCACATGTTTATACGCACATCAAAAATAGTTTTGTATCACCCCAGTTCCCACAAATCCTAAAGATAGACGTTGACGGTGGATATTGTATCACACACCCAGTCCCTTTGACTATTCAGAGATGTCACTAAACCCACCCAAAGATGTAAACAACCACGCATGAGCAGTGTCTATTAGACAGAGGGGGTCCAACAGTTGATCAGTTCCAGTCATTCCACCAGGAAGGAGGTAGACAACTCGTTTTGTCTGCAGTTCAACCACACCTAGACAGTCAATACCATGGTTCGCTCCCATCTGCATTGTTACTTTGTTCCAGGAAGGGATCTCAACAAGGGAAGTGTCCAGGCTTCTAAGAGTGAACCAAAGTGATGTTGTTCGAACTTGGAGGAGATACAGAGAGACAGGAATTGTTGATGACATCCCTTGCTCAGGCCGCCAAAGGGTTACTACTGCATTGAATGACCACTATCTATGGATTATGGCTCAGAGGAATCCTGACAGCAATGTCACAATGTTGAGTGATGCTTTTCGTGCAGCCACTGGACATTGTGTTATGACTCAAACTATGCGCAATAGGCTGCATGATGCGGACCTTCACTCCCAACATCCATGGCAAGGTCCGTCTTTGCAATCATGACACCATACAGCATAGTACAGATGGGCCCAACAACATGCCTAATGGATCACTCAGGATTGGCAACACATTCTCTTCACCAATGAGTGTTACATATGCCTTCAATCAGACAATTGCCAGAGACATGTTTGGTGGCAACCCGGTCAGTCTGAATGCCTTAGACACTCTGTCCAGTGAGTGCAGCAAGATGGAGGTTCCCTGCTGTTTTGGGGTGGCATTATGTGGGGCCTACACATGCCGCTGGTGGTCATGGAAGGTACCGTAATGGCTGTATGATACGTGAATGCAATCCTCTGACCGATAGTGCAACCGTATTGGCAGCATATTGGCGAGGCTTTCATCTTCATGGATGACAATTCGCACCCCCATCGTGCACATCTTGTGAATGACTTCTATCGGTATAATGACATCGCTTGACTAGAGTGGCCAGTATGTTCTCCAGACATGAACCCTATCAAACATGCCTGGGATGGATTGAAAAGGGCTGCTTATGGACGACATGACCCACAAACCGCTCAGAGAGATCTATGCTGAATCATCATTAAGGAGTGGGACAATCTGGACCAAAAGAGCCTTGATGAATTTGTGGACAATATGCCACCATGAATACAGTAATGGATCAATGCAATAGGACATTCTACTGGATATTAGAAGTACTTGTGTGTAGAGCAATCTGGACCACCACCTCAGAAGGTCTTGCTGTATGGTGGTACAACATGCAATGTGTGGTTATCATGAACAATAAAAAGAGTGGAAATGATGTTTATCTTTATCTCTATTCTAATTTTCTGTACAGGTTCTGGAACTCCCAGAACTGATGTGATGCAAAACTTTTTTTGATGTTTGTATATTCAAGAGTTTTGATTCTTGTTATGGTGAAATACATCAAACTGGTTCTTAAAAAATGTTTCATTTGAAAGTTAATTCAGTTGAATTATACACAAGAGAACACAACCTGATTATTGACATAACTGTTCAATGAATGCATCACAAAGAATCAAGACTGTAGAGAAAAAATTATGTTCATTAAACATGTCAGAAACATACTCTCTTAACTTGGGAAAGAAAAAGCTGAGCCATTATCTACAACATCAAGAATTCAAGACAAGAACTATTTTATAACTACTCTTTATTGCAAAAGTCAACTTAGGCACTGCCTATCTACAACCAATGTTCCCACCACTAACTGCATACATTACTTCAGACAGAAACATCATAAACACTAGAATTTATATTCTTTAATTATTATCATGATTACCTGTTGAGACAGGGTTGTTAGAGCATAGTAATATATATTGAAAACCAATTCAGTTATTGCACCCTACTGAAAAAGATAGCTTTATATGAGGGAGGACCCAAAAGAAACCAGACTCTGAGGGTGCTGCCACTCGTAGACGTAGTGCTGAGTTCTCACGCTACATGGTGTTAGTAGAGACCTTCATGAAACAGCTGTGCAGACGGCGTCAGTGTAGAGCTGAACGTGCAAGTGTGGTAATGTGTTTCTCTGACTGTTGGAGGGTTACCTCTGCGAAATCGTTATGGCAGCTTTCAAAGAACAAAGAGAGTGTGTGAAATTTTGTTTCCTGCTTAAAAAAAAAAAAAAAACTGCAACAGAGACACACCAAATGCTTCAGGAAGCTTTCCAGGAGGGCGCTATGAGCTGCACGCAGGTTTTTGAGTGGTTTGGGCACTTTAAACGTGGTGAGATGTGCGTTGAAGACCAAGCTCATTCTGGACGCCCTTCAACATCACAAAATGAGGAGAACATTGAAAAGGTCCGCCAAAAGATCAACGAGGATCATCGCCAAATGATCGACCAAATTTTAGCAGAGACAGGAATCAGTTGGAGCTCATGCCAGCGGATTTTGAGTGAGGATTTGCACATGAGACGTGTTGCTGCTAAATTTGTTCCACAACTTCTCACACAGAAGCAAAAAACCATCTGCGTGAATGTGTGTCAGGACTTGAAAACAGAGATTGCACGTGATCCAAACTTCTTAAAGTCATTACAGGGGATGAGAGTTGGTGTTATGGGTATGACCCAGAAACCAAGAAAGCATCAAGCCAGTGGAGGACAGGACACCCAACTTTCCCAGACCAAAAAAAGCAAAGCAAGTGAGGTCAAATGTGAAGACGATGATCATTGTCTTTTTTGATGTTCGTGGAATAGTGCATCGGGAATTCATACCCCCTGGCCAGACTGTTAACCAGCAGCAATTTTACTTGGATGTTTCTGTTTTAAGGCATCTGCAAGAGAATGTGAGGAGGAAACGCCCGGAACTTTGGCGATCAAGTGACTGGTTTCTGCATCACGACGATGCTCCAGCACACACTGCCTTACTAGTGACCCACTATTTGGCATCTCAGAGGTGGTCTGTCATTCCCCACGCTCCATATTCCCATATTCACTGGACCTAACCCCGTGCGACTTTTTCCTATTTCCATGAATGAAAAAAACGCTAAAAGGGAAGCATTATGACAATGTGGAGGCGGTAAAAACAGCTTCGCAAAGGGCATTGGACCATATCAAACTTGAAGAGTTCCAAACATGCTTCCAACAGTGGGAAGAGAGACTTGACAAGTGCATTGCATGTTGTTGTTGTTGTTGTGGTCTTCAGTCCAGAGACTGGTTTGATGCAGCTCTCCATGCCATACAGTAGAGCTGCATGTCCTCAGGAAAAATTACAGCTGTAGTTTCCCCTTGCTTTCAGCCGCTCACAGTACCAGCACAGCAAGGCCGTTTTGGTTAATGTTACAAGGCCAGATCAGTCAATCATCCAGACTGTTGCCCCTGCAACTACTGGAAAGGCTGCTGCCCCTCTTGCATGTAATGGAGAGTATTTTGAAGATGACTGAAGTAATTTTGTAAAAAGGTTCATCAATAAATTTTTTATGACAACAAACCAGTTTCATTTGTGTCACCCCTCATACATCTGCTTGATGAGATAGATGTATATCCCATATAAGAAGATCATTTTAAAAGACCACCACTTTATACTTGTCAGTGGCCAGACTAATTCAGTCAGTTTAGCCTTCTGACAATTTTATTCACCTGCTTTCTGCCTTACAACTAAAACATTCAGAGACTAACTGAAAATCAAATACCACACTAAAATAGAACAGACATTTAATTGGTTTAGTCTATTTATCATACTAATTTACACTGGCAGTAAGCTGTCACCATGGAAATTTGGCTCTAACTCTCATAATATTTATGTGTGCACAGTTGTCAAATTTCATTATACTGTTATAATAAATAATATTTTATTATTTTTATTTTAGTTATTTATAAGTTTCATGCAATATGTACTGCTTATAGTGAAATATTTATGCATTGTTAACATCCTGATGTAACATTACTGTACGCGTTGGAACTTCTCCACCAGGCAAATTCTTTGGCTCTGTTTCATATGTGTGTGTGTGTGTGTGTGTGTGTGTGTGTGTGTGTGTGTGTGTGTGTGTGTGTGTGTGTGTGTGTGTGTGTGTGAGTGTGTGTGTGTGTTTAATGTAAGCTCTCTTCTCTTTCTTTACATAGGTTCTGTTTCAATATGGAGAGTTCGTTTAGCAAAGATGGCCTTCAAAAGAACTTAATTTGTATCATCCTATGAATGTCATTTACATAATCAATTACTGCATATGACAGCTCTGGCATATCACTACTGTGGACGAAGTTAATGATATTCTGCCATTTATGTGGCCATTCCCACTTGTAAATCACTGTTTAGAAGAACTTCCTTGACTGATGTGGAGACCTTATTTACTGGTTCTCTTCAATTCTCTTCACATTATTGGACACCAATCTAGTAACAGCACATGGTGAAGCACTGCTTTTACTACTGCTTGTCATACCCTTTTATGTTCCACTTACAAATGCTGTTAGGGAAAAATGGTTCTCTATGTGTTTCCTTCTGAAACCTCATTTCTTATATCTCATCTTCTACAGTTCTTATGCAAGACATACGTGGGTGGCTGTAGGATCATTTTGTAGCATATCACAACTACCACTTCTCTAAATTTCCTTACTAGTTTTATAAGAAGTCAAATCTTGTAGCTACAATTTAATCCTTATTTACCTGTATGAGGTCTGTTCAAATAATTGCAGACCATTTGTAATTTTGTGCCAATAGTGTGTTGGACTGAAATGTGCTTTGGATCCCTGCACATGTCTGAGTTTAATGTTAACTGCCACAAGTTTCATTGTTATATGGCTGTTAGCTATTGTTTAGTGATGTATTGATTACAATGTGTCACACAGTTTGCAAATTTTGATATGGCATTGTCAGAGAACCAAGATGTCTGCATTAAATGTTGTGTGAAACTCGAGAAAACATTTACAGAGCCACACTAAATGATGTAGGAACACACAGTATAAGCACTTGAGCAGTACTCAGTGTTACAAATGGTTAACATGGTTCAAAAATGGCCAGACGGAAATTAAAGATGTCCCTTGTTCAAGACGCCCTTTGACATCTACCGATGACACTAATGTCAGGAACGTCATCATGAATTCATGTCGCTGGGACCAACTGTTAATCAATGATACTATTAAGATGTTGCGACACCTAGAGTGAAATGGGAGAAAGATATAGCCAGAAATGTGGTGAGACAATTCATGGCACTTGCATCACAATAACACACCCATACATTCATCCCTGTTGTTGTGTGACTATCGCACAAAAAAGCAAAATCACTGTGCTGCCTCATCCTCCATACTCTCTACACTTGCCTCCTGTGGTTTTTTTTTATTTCCAAAATAGAAAACCCCACTGAGAGGACGAAAATTTGCAACAATAGACAATATTAAAGAAAATTCGCAGCAGATGGAACTTAAAGTGATCCAGTAAGATGCAAACCAAGACTTCATCTGGAAGTGCAAATGGCGTCGTAAGTAAGTATGAATTGCGGAGGAGAGTATTTCAAAGGAGACTATGCAAAATAAGTGGAAGGTTTGCTAGTGGACAAAGTTCTGGAATTTTTTAACAGACCTCATATACAGAGATTTCTGTACAATAAAATTGCTTTTTCAGCATACATTGCCATTTACAAATGCATCTGTGGGGTTTGTAAAAATGAGTATTATACACATGTTATTTATGATTTTATTTATCATTTTTGTAAATTATATTTTTACTTACATCTAGATTGAGTTAAAAAGTAACAGCATAGTGCATATCTACAACACTAGAAGAATGGATGATCTTCACTATTCTGGATTAAACCTCACTTTGGTGCAGAAAGGAATGAATTATGCTGGCACACAAATCTTTGGTCATTTGCCAAGTAGTATTAAAAGTCTGACAGATAGCCAACCAACATTTAAAAGCAAATTAAAAGAATTTCTGAAGGACAACTCCTTCTACTCAATAGATGAATTCATAGATATGAAGTAGTAACAGTAAAATAAAAAAGAAAAAGAAAAAGAAAAAAGAAAAATTAATTAATTATTTTATGTAAAGAAAACTTATGTTAAAGTGACACATTCCACATCATTACGAAATGTCGTATTCATGATCTATGGAACAAGGATTAATATACATACGTATCTATGTATGTATGTAGTTGTTGATCATATGGCATCCAAGAGCAAACTGTGAGTGGTCTGTTATGAAACAATATCATTATAATCACATAGCTTTTACAATATGAAGCTTTGTTAGTCCAATGCATAGACATTAGTTGGTTAACATTTTTTGAGTATTTGTAATCTGTGGTTTCATATGTTTATTCTTTGGTTAGTAGTGGTTGAAAATTTAAATAAAATTTTCTAAGTAGGGCATGTGTTTCAGGTCAGTTTGATCATTGACTAAGTTTTCTAAAAGATATAACCTCCATCTGTCTGTACAACAGGTTTTGGTTGTGGAATAAAACCTGTTGTGCAGTCAAATGGCAGTTACATCCTTTGGACAGCATTATATCACTGTAGCTCCGTCGTCGTTGGCTGATACTCGTATCCAAGTTTTCATTTCTCTCCTGAGATTTCCTTTGTCACGGTTCAGGTATGGAAGTGTCGTTGATGGCTTAGGAGTCCAATCCTAGTGTGGAACAAGCGGCCACAGACATTACAGCTGATGGAAGGTGGAGGACGTGGCTGAGCCTGGAGGAGTTTACGTTTCCGGTGTTTGTCATTCTCCATTCTTCGACGTTACAGCTCAAAGTTTTGAAGAGCGTTTGAGGTAAGTGAGAACCAGCTACTTTTATCTTCTGCTATTGTGGACCAGTTACTTGGATCGATGTAGCTCCATACAAAAGTGAAATCATTCATTAAGTAAGTTGTTAGGGAAATTTCTCATGTATGTGTACATCTCTCATTCTTCCAAAATATTCACAGAATGTTAGTTAGATGTTTTGTGTAAAATTTGTACAGTGTTTTCAATGTGTTTGGCTTGGTAGTTTTCATGTTTAAGATATAGGTAGAAAGTTGACTGATTGCTTTCACATGCTCTGCTACAGTCTTTGAATCAAATGATGATGTTTCATAATGGACAGCTTATACTTGCCCCTGGATGCCAGATGATCAACAACTCCAGTTAGATGTAAGTAAAATATAATTTATAAAAATAATGTTAATGATAATATGTGTGAAGTAAAGAAAATTGAGTATTCACAGCAACTACAGGTGCAATTCAAAATGGCAACGTAAATTTAAAGAGGCAAGCTCATTGTGCAGAAATCTGTAAATACAAGCAAATAAAGATTATGTTGATGTTACTGGAATTGACTTCTTATAAAATGTCATATTTTGACTTAGTTCGTGCTGCTGACCCTACTGACAAAAACTTTCTCAACAGCGTTTCACAAAAAGCTCATCTTCCCTCTGGAGATTCCCATTTGTAGTCATGTAACATTTCCCGATTACTTGTTTGTTGATTGCTGCTCACAAATAACAAATATAGCAGTATGCCTCGGAAATGCTTCATTGTGTTCATTTAATCTGATCTGATGGGTATCTCAAACACCCAAGCAGTGCTCAAAAATGGGTTGCATAAGTGTCCTTTGTGCGGTCTCGTTTAAAGATGAGCTACACTTTCCTAGAAGTCTCCCAACAGCCAAAGTGGACCATTTGTCTTCCCTACAACTGACCTCACAGGCTCATTTTGTTTCATACCACACTGCAATGTTAACCTTTTCTGAAGAGCCAAAGAAACTGGTTCAGCTGCCTAATATCATGTAGGGCGCCTGTGAACAGGCAGAAGTGCCACAACACAACATGGCACAGACTCAACTAATGTCTGAAGTAGTGTGGAGAGAACTGACACCATTAATCCTGCAGGGCTGTCCATAAATCCCTACAAGTGCGAAGGGAGTGGAGACCTCTTCTGAACAGCACCTTGCAAGGAATCCCAGATATGCTCAATAATGTACAGGTCTGGGGAGTTTGGTGGCCAGCAGAAGTGTTTAAGCTCAGAAGAGTGTTTCTGCATGTGTGAGGTCTCGCAACCATTCGCTCCACAAAAGGTCCGTACTAAAAGACTGGAAAGTTGCACAGGTCACACCAATATTCAAGAAAGGTAGTAGGAGTAATCCTCTAAATTACAGACCCATTTCATTAACGTTGATATGTAGCAGGATTTTGAAACATATATTGTGTTCGAACATTATGAATTACCTCAAAGAAAATGGTCTATTGACACATAATCAGCATGGATTTAGAAAACATCATTATTGTGACAACTAGCTCTTTATTTGCATGAAGTGTTGAGTGCTACTGACAAGGTATTTCAGATCGATTCCAGATTTCTGGATTTCCGGAAGGCTTTTGACACTGAACCACACAAGCAGCTTCTAGTGAAATTGCGTACTTATAGTATATCATCTCCGTTATGTGACTGGATTTGTGATTTGTTGTCAGAGAGATCATCACAGTTAATAGTAACTGACGGGAAGTAATAGAATAAAACAGACATGATTTCTGACATTCCCCAAGGTGGTGTTATAGACTGTTTGCTGTTCCTTATCTATACAAACGATTTGGGAGACAATCTGAGCAGTCGTCTTAGGTTGTTTGCAGACGATGCTGACGTTTATTGACTAATAAAGACATCAGAAGATCAAAACAAATTGTAAAACGATTTAGAAAAGATATCTGTATGGTGCAAAAATTGACAGTTGACCATAAATAATGAGAAGTGTCAGGTCGTCCATATGAGTGCTAAAAGCAATCAGTTGAACTTCAGTTACACGATAAATCAGTCAAATCTAAAGGCCATAAATTCAACTAAATACCTAGAAATTACAATTATGAACAACTTAAATTGGAAGGAACACATAGAAAACGTTGTGGGGAAGGCTATCCAAAGACTGCATTTTATTGGAAGGACACTTAGAAAATGTAACAGATCTACTAAGGAGACTGCCTACACTACACTTGTCCATCCTCTTTTAGACTACTGCTGCGCAGTGTGGGATCCTTATCAGATAGGATTGGCAGAGTACATTGAAAAAGTTCAAAGAGGGGGCAGCATGTTTTGTATTATTGCGAAATATGGGATAGAGTGTCACTGAAATGATACAGGATTTGAGCTGGACATCAGTAAAAGAAAGGCATTTATTGTTGCGACGGAATCTTCTAACGAAATTCCAATCACCAACTTTATCCTCAGAATGTGAAAATATTTTGTTAACACTGACCTACATAGGGAGAAACGATCACCATGAAAAAAATAAGGGAAATCATAGCTTGTACGGAAAGATATAGGTGCTCGTTCTTTCTGCGCGCTATACGAGATTGGAAAAAAGATAATTGTGAAGGTGGTTCGATGAACCCTCTGCCAGGCACTTAAATGTGATTTCCAGATTATCCACATAGATGTAGATGTATATTGTTCTGCTGGAATTGCTCAAGTCTGCAGGAATGCACAATCACAGGAATGGATGAAAGTGATCAGACAGAATGCTCACATATGTGTCTCCTGTCAGTCATATCTAGACATGTCAGGGGAACCATATCACTTCAACTGCACACACTCCACACCATAACAGAACATCCACCAGCTTGAATAGTCTCCCCCTGACATGCAGGATCCACGGATTCATGGGGTTGTCTCAATACCCATACACGTCCATTTGCACAATACAGTTTAAAATGAGACTTGTTCGACCACGCAACAAGTTTCTCGTCATCAACAGTCCAATGTCAGTGTTGATGGCCCCAGGTGAGGCATAAAGCTGTGTGTTGTGCAGTCATCAAGGGTACACTGTACCTTATGCTCTGAAATCCCATATTGGTGATGATTCGCATGCTGACACTTGTTGATAGCCCAGCATTGAAATCTGCAGACATTTGTGGAAGGGTTGCACTTTTGTCATGTTGAGTGATTCTCTTCAGTAATCGTTGGTTGCGTTCTTGCAGGATCTTTTTCCAGCAGCAGCAACATCAGAAATTTTATGTTTTACTGGATTCCTGATATTCACGGTACACTCGTGAAATGGTTGTACAGGAAAAACACCACTTCATCACTACCTTGGAGATGCTCTGTCCCATCACTCATATGCCAACTCTAACACCATGTTCAAACTCGCTTAAATCTTGATAACCTGCCATTAACCAATCTAACAACTGTGTCAATGTCAACCGCAGTGCCATCTCTGTGTTTGAATAAGCATGCCTAAACCAGTTTCTTTGGCACTTCAATGTATCTATGTAACTGATGTGACTGTGCCACTACTTATGTATTTGAACATGATTGTTTTTCCTATTCATCTGCACTAATTTACATTTTTCTGTATTTAGAGCATGCTGTCATTCATCATACCATACAGAAATTCTGTTCCAGCCATGCTGGATCCTTCTAATCACTTAAAGACTACACAGTCATCTACATACAAGAACATCCACAAACAGCTGCAGATTGCTGCTCATCCTCTCCACCAAATTATTTATGCATATACAGAACACTTGCCTTGGGCACATTTGATGATACCTTTGCCTTTGATGAACACTCACTGTACAGGACAACTTACAGGGTTTTATTAAATATCTTTTGAGCCATTCACATACTGAACAACTTATTCGGCATGCTAGACCTTTGTTAACAGTCTTGAGTGCAGCACTGTGTCAAACACTTTCCAGAAATCTGGGAACACAAAACCTGTGTGTTGCCCATCTTTCACTGTTTGCAGGATATTGTGTGAGAAAAAGGCATAGTGAGATTCACACATGCAATGCTTTCTAAATCTGATTTGTTGACAAAAGCTTTTGCCTCTCAAGAATATTTATCATATTTGAATTCTGCACCAAAATAATATTAAGGATAGTGCTCTCCAATTTTGCAGGGCTATTCTTTCATCCTCTTGCATACAGTAGCCCAGGATGAATGATCAATATTGAGGGATATGAAAGAAACGGACATCTGAAACAAAAACGTTTAGTAAACATGGGCACTAAAGTGCATACCTGTAGAGCTATAAGTGCCTGTTCTTCTTTACTAGTGTGGAACACAGCTTTTCTACTGAACAAGTACTCACAGCCCTTAAGGTATTTATTTCAGAGCCCATGTTTACTGTACATTTTTGCTCTGAATGATCGTTCCTGCCATATCCCTGAATTTTGAACATTTTTCGTGGGACACTCTCTACAAGAGAGTCACCTGTAGTTTTTCACAGATGATGACAGAAATAATAATTCTATGTAAGGGACACTCAACATCGTGGTCACCAGCACCCAAAAAAGAAGTCAGCATGCCAATCTCATGGGTGGGGATGAAGACTGTCCCCACATATGGAGCAGTTTATAATGCATTTAAGTTTTCCTACTTTCCCCACCAAATTAGGGATAAGGCCTGACAGTTCACAAAATTTCACCACTCTTGTAACACTGAAATCAGTATTGATGAGGATGGTGGGCAGACGTCCATCGACACTGGGGGCTGCCCTGATATCTGTATATAAGACAAACATTGCCAAAATGTGCTGAACTGGAAGTGGCATACCACAAACCTCACAGCCTTGTAAGTAGAACCTCGTTCCAGCAGTGAGGCAGACATGAAGACCACCATGCCTGTGTGGTCAATTTTGGTAACTGCAATTTATCTTCTGTCACCTTCAAACATTCAGTCTCCCAATGATGCATTACACATCTGTCAGAAAATGAGGTGACAGCATGCAATGGGATAGGACATTGACAGACAACAGCATCCCAACATGCTACCTTGGCTGCTTTGTCAGTCATGTTGTTTACCTGTATCCTGATATGGCCAGCAAAATCTGGTGTTGGAGCTGCTGTAAAGAGTCATGGATGAGCTGAATCAACTGGTCTACCAGATACATTCAGTGAAATGCTAGTAATGCAATAAGCGAGTTGGAACAGGGAAGAAACCTTGTATGGTGATATGTGTGAATCCTCTCCAGTGCCATAAAACTCTGCATCATAATTTGTAAATTGTTCCAGAAGATGCACTTTGAAAACCCTATTGAGGAAAACAGCGAAACAACTGAGGATATTCTCTTGCTAGTTTCCTTCTGTATGAACAATGATAAAAGTGTGGTACATACTTAAAATGGAAGAAAACACAGTTGTAAAAATGTAATCCAGAGTACAAATTTTCTTGTACCGGACACCATGCAGTAGGAATTCTATCCCTGGTTGTGTTTGATAGAGACAGATCCTTGAGACAGTCAGTGGCACATACTGTGAATGGCTTGCTTACATGGGGCTGATTCCTGAACAGTTGTTCAAAGTTGGGGTAGACCACTGCACTAAATGGCAATGACTGATGTGATGCTGAGATTTTCAGTGCCTGTCAAGTCAAAAGAAAACAAAATATTTTCAGCATTTCGCGGTCCTGTCAGCAACTGTGTAAATATTAATTTTAATTTCAATAACCAACAGCCTCAGTTGCAACGTTTACCTAGATTTACCTAGGATTCAGTAAGGCTGAACCAACCTTCTTCAGAATAAAAGTAACTACCATTTGTTCATAGTGGACATAAATTATCATCAGGCTGTAAAATCTTATCTGAAACTGCCTCAGCCCCACTTCACGACCAGGATCCAGCAGCCACGAGTGCTGCACTGGAACAGCATTGCAACTGAGGCTGTTGGTTATTAAAATTAAAATTAATCAAAAGAATACATCATCGATTGCAGGGTGGTGGTTCACTAGTTTCTGCAGACAGACACTGAACAGGGCTGGTTGGAAAGGCTCCAGTCAATATACTGCCCAGATGCACAGCATCTAACACATGAGGCAGGAAATATGGGCTGACCCATAGACCGTGCTCCCATAATCTAAACGTGATAGAACAAATGCCCTATAAATCTGCATAAGATGGGACCTGTCTGCTCCACATGCTTTCCTGCTAAGGCATTTCACAATATTCAATGACTGGAAGTCCTTCGTGTAGGTCTTTCAGCTCTGGAAGCCAAGTTAGTTTTGAATCACAAAATAAACCCAAAAGTGCACAGTTTCCTGAAAATGTAAAATATTGTCCCCCATTGTGAGCACTGGTTGGTTAAAACTTCAATGAGCAGAGTTAAAATTGACATATGTAGTCTTCTTTGGTGGAAACCTAAAACCAGTTGCCTGGGCACAGGTTTCAGCCTTCTGATGGTCAACTGTAGCTTCCTTGTCGTCATTTCAAGATCCGAGGAAGAGTAGAAGATTGCAAAGTCATCCCCCAACACAGAGCATTTGACAGGGCTCCAGACTATGGAGGAAATGGCATTGACAGCAATGGTAAACAACGTGCCACTAAGTATACTGGCTTGGGGGATCTGTTTCTCTTCAACATAGAATAGTAAGTGGCAGACAGCCACATAGCACCCATTCATGAAGTTGGCGAAAAATGTTGCACCTCAAAGTAGTGTCATATGCTTTTTTGATGTCAGACAGGCATAAGTAACAGCAATAAACATGTTCATAGCTTTAATTCTGAGTGGATCTAATGGAAAAGTTGACTTTGTGGCTGTGGAGTAAAACATACATTGTTTTGCTTAATATGTCTTTTGTTTGGAGGTGATACAATGCAGACAGAGTTGCGGCAGAAACATAAACAATATGAAAGAATAAACTGAAAAGCATGAGGTCTCAGAGTGTTAGACAATGGAATTTCACTATCACTTTTAGGAACCATAAGCATTAGTGTGGCATACAGACATTCAATCAATGAGCATAACAAATAGGTTAAAAACAATCATGAAATTTTGTCCAGAATAATAGCCTGCATGTTCTTTTTTAGAAACTTTGAAACACACCTACATGGCTTGAGCACCTGGCTCGGCAGCTTGCTTGCAATGGAGATATCTTAGACCTTGTGGCTACAAACAGACCAGATCTTATCAACAAAGTCAGTATAGAAATGGTGATTAGTGATCATGATGTCATTATAGCAACTATGATTATGAAAGTTAATAAAGCAGTAAAGAAGGATGGGAGAGTGTTTCTGCTAGATCAAGCAGATAAGCACTTGTTAACATCTCTCTTAGGCAGTGAATTGATGTCACTTAGTTCCAGTAATATGGATGTTCAGGAATTATGGGCAAAGTTTAAGCAGATTGTAAATCGTGGTCTGGAGAGTTATGTGCCTGGTAATTGGATAATGGATGGCAAAGACCCACATGGTTTAATAACTAAATTCAGAGGATGCTAAGGAAGTAGAGGAAATTGCTTTCTCAGTTCAAAAGGGAATGTAAAAATGATGACAAGCAAAGGTTAGCATTGATTCATGTGTCTGTGAAAACATCCATAGCATAATGTAACTACTACCATTGTCACATGTTAGCAAAAGATTTGCCAGAGAACCCCAGAAAACTCTGGTCTTGTGTAAAATCACTAAGCAGGTCTAAGATTTCCATTTATTCCCTTATTGACCAGTCTGATGTGGCAATTGGAGATTGCAAAACAGAAGCCAAAGTTTTAAATTTCACATTCAAGAAATTGTTCACGCAGGAGAATTGTACAAATGTACCATGATTTTACAATCAGACAGACTCCCGTATGGATGACACAGTAATAAGCTTCCATGGCAGAGAGAGACTACTGAAAGATTTGAAAGCAAATAAAATTGCAAGGTTCAAGTGGAAGTGTAGTTCAGTTTTACAAAGAGTACTCTATGGCATTGGTCCCTTACCTTGCATGCACTTATCATGAACGTGCCACCCACCCCAAAGTCCCAAGTGACTGGAAAAAGTGCAAGTGACTATAGTATACAGTAAGGGTAAAAGACTGGACCCACAAAATTACAGACCAATATCCCTAACTTTGGTTGACTGCACATTCTTTGAACATATTCTCAGTATGAATATATCAAAATTTCTTGATGCTTGGATGTTTATTTCCACAAATCAGAATGGTTTTAAAAAGCATCACTCATGCAAAACTCAGCTTGCCCTTTTCTCATGATATATTGCAAACAATGGATGAGGGCAATACGCAGATTCCATATTTTTAGATTTCTGGAAAGCATTTAATGCGGTGCCCCATTGCAGGCTGTTAATTAAGGTACGAGTATATGGAATAAGTTCACTTGTATTTGAATGACTCAAAGACTTCTGAAGTAATAGAACCCAGTATGTCACCCTTGATGGAAAAGGTTCATCACAGACAAGGATATTGTCAGGAGTGTCCCAGGGAAGTATGACAGGATTACTGCTGTTCTCTATGTACATAAATGATTTGGCAGACAAAGTAGGCAGCAATCTGTGGTTGTCTGCTGATGATGCCATGGTGCACAGTAAGGTGTTAAAGCTGAGTGACTGTAGGTAGATGCCAAGTGACTGCAGGAAGACACCGAGTAACTGTAAGAAGATGCAAGAGGACAGGCAAAAATTTTCAGTTGGTGTGACGAATCTCAGCTAGTCCTAAATGTCGAAAAATTTAAGTTAATGTGGATGAGTAAAAACATGTACATGTTTGGATACAATATTACTAGTGTCCTGCTTGATACAGTCAAGTCGCTTAAATATTTGGGCACAAGGTTGCAAAGTGATATAAAATGGAACAAGCATGTGAGAAATGTGGTACAGGAGATAAATGGTCAACTTCTCTTTATTAGGATATTTTAGGAAAGAATGGTTCACCTGTGAAGGACATTGCAGATATGATGCTGGTGCGACCTATTCTCAAGTACTGCTTCAGTGCTTGGGATTTGTACAAGGTCGGATTGAAGGAAGACAACGAAGCAATTCAGAGGTGGACTGCTAGATTTGTTATCAATAGGTTTGAGCACCACAAAAGTGTTACAGATGTGCTTTGAAAAGTCTTCTTCTTGTTTTGATGCTTGATCTGTGTTCAGTTTTTGACAGGCTATCTACAGGGCCATCTTACCGCTAAATGTGTGTGTGTGTGTGTGTGTGTGTGTGTGTGTGTGTGTGTGTGTGTGTGTGTGTGTGTGTGTGTGATGGGGAGTTTCCTTTGTGAGGAAACTTTTCTTCATTGAAAGCACTGCCAACACATTTAATCTTTCTGAATTCATAATGCGCCTTAGAAAAGTTTTTATCATTTTCATTGTTAAATGCTGCCTTCTGCCTCTTATGTAGTCATGGGAACTGTCAAGAAATTTTTTATCAATTTAGTAATTTCACTATGAACACAATCTAGGTAATTGCAAGAACTAAGGGTCAGTCAATTGAAAATGAGATACGTGGAAGAAAAGTAAGTAAACTGTTTATTATTTGAAAAGTAACTACCAAACTCCTAATATGTTTATCCTACAGTGAGGCAAGACAGTCAGTGCCTTCATAGTAAAATGTTTTCAGTTGCTTCTGGAACCATAATTGGACCCAGGCATGCACCTCTCTATCCGAAGAAAATTGCTTGCCACAAGTGTCATTCTTCAGGGTTTCAAGAATAAAGAAATCACCTGGGGAGGGATTGCAACTGTGGAAGATGTGTAAGTGCGACCTGTTGAAACTTCTACAGTGTGCTCAAAACAATATGATGTGGCCAGGTCCACATGTTGTTGAGGTTGTTTCGACTACACTGCTGACGTTTCACTGGAAAGCCCATACACATTCTTCAAACAGGTTCAAATGGCTCTAAACACTATGGGACTTAACATCTGAGGTCATCAGTCCCCTAGACTTAGAACTACTTAAATCTAACTAGCCTAAGCACGTCACACACATCCATGCCCGAAGCAGGATTCGAAGCTGCGACCATAGCAGCTGCACTGTTCTCGACTGAAGCACCTAAAACTGCTTGACCATGGCAGCTGGCCACACATCCTAATTCATCCTCTTGGACTTTCCATTTTTCTGAGTATTATCATGGTTCTGTAGACCACAAGAAACCTTCTTTTCATGAAGGCATTGACCATCTTCTTTCACAGTACGATAAATGTATCAACATTTATGGTAACAACTTTTGAAATAATAAACAGCTTACCTCATATTTTTCTGTTTGTCTCATTTCTATCTAACTGCCCCTTGTAGATTTCATGAGCAATATTCATGGTTATCAGACATGTAGTAAAATACTTTTAGTTCAGTTTCAAGTTTTCCTTTGTCAATCATGGTATGTGCTTCACTGGTCACTACTATCCCTTCTGTACAATGTTCATTCTTAAAACAAGTGAAGCATTTTCTTTGAATAATTTAGTATTAGAATTTCTACCCATTATATCAACACACATACAGTCCCACACTCCCTTAGCTTCTCCCATGGGTGTCTTTGGAGGATTCTTGCAGTATTTTGAGTTTTTTTTTTAATTCAAAAATAGCAGTCTTGAAATTTTTTGTATACTCATTAACTTTAAATGTGCTAATATCTCGTGCTTATGTTTATTTGTAAATTATATCAACATGAGACCTAATATGATGAAAAAGCTCTAACCAAAACTTGGAAGTGTCATCATTTAGGTCTTTTAAAATTCCTGTTGCTGCTGTAGTGGCTTGATCTGCATTTGATGTTGACTGAATTGTGAAGCAGCTTTTAAGGGTTGTAAATTTTCATTCACTCTATTTATGTTCCAGTATGGAAAATTTTGTCTTATTAGTGAGTGGGTCAATATATCTGGACAAGTTGGAGCAGTTTATAAATCCACATATACAAAAATTTCTAACCATTGACTTTCAACAAGATGGAGCTCTGTAATGTTGGTCATTAGTTGTTTGCAAGTTCAGGGACATGAATTTTCCCAGTTGCTGGACTAGATGCAGAGAATCCATTGCCTGGCTACCACGTTCCCTCAAAAAAAATTACGGAAGGACCACATGTATGTGACCAAAGTGGATGATATTCGTATGTTGTCACACTGATGTGATTATAACAGTGACACAAGACATGTTATGAAGAATGTGGCAAGAATATGGAATAAAAAGTTCATATTCTTCATGCTAACCATTGTTCACATGTAGAGATGTAGTGATGATTATTATATAAATTCTTTGACATGCTCCAACATATGATACCATTTCATTATCATATCTACTGTAGTTCTTCTTCTTGGGCTTCCAAAATTTGGGAGGTTTGAAAAGGACACCATGGATCTGGACAAAATAGCACCCTGTACAGGGCATAAATATGATGATAAACATTAGTTCAGAAATGTTTTTACGTAAGCTGCTTTGACAGCCAAATATTCTGCTCATGAATAAAAAAATCTTGATGGTACTAGATAACTTACATGAAAACAAGATGCAATGATAAAGTGGAAGAGCAATATGAATTGCCTTCTAAGTGTTATTGCCTCACTCAGCTGCTGTTTATCTTCTGGAGCAAATCAAATACAGTGTTTTGAAAAGTTTGTGCAACACATTTTACCTGTTTCCAGCAGTGAGTAGATATGCTCTTATAACCTTTGTTAAGGACATCCACTATGAATTTCACTCGAGCAATTGATAAAATCAGCTACCATGACTTGTCCCTTCATGTTATGATCTTTTCAAATTTTGGTAAGAACACTGGTCTTTCATAACAGAGAATTCACCATTCAGCATTTGCAGTGCAACAAGACATAGAGTTGATGTTTCATATTGGGTCAGCACGCTGCTGCTCTTGGCTGTTTATAAAAGTGTGAACTGACTTTTTGAGCAAAATAGATAGTGACCATACTTTCTCATAAAAACTTTTTCATAAAAAATCCAAGATGCAATTTTAAGGTACGTAACAGTCAGTTACCAAGTAATAGCTGTGCTTGGCTCTCTCTCTTCTCTCTCTCTCTCTCTCTCTCTATCTCTCTCTCTGTCTCTCTAACACCACCACCAATAATAATAATAATAATAATAATCCTTTAGTTCCCAATGGGAGTTCAGTTTTCCGTACATTTTTTCATGCTAGTTAAGTGTATTGATGCATGCACCCACAATTTCATTTGAAGTGATAACATGCTTTCTGCTATATCCTGCTACCTTGGAATCATTCGCAGCTGCCATCTTGTTCTTGAAGAAATTGAATTGAGAACAAAAATGTACTAAAATTATTCAGATTGTAAGAAGTAATAGGCTGCTTACCATGGGAAACATTAACATCTATGGCAAAATAAGTCAAATTTATTAACAGAATTTCAGGTTCCACCATGAAAAATATGTGATAGGATATTTCAGGCACTACATCACATAAAATGCAATGAAGTTAAGGATACTGTAAGTTTGAGAAGCTGTTCCTAGAAGCTTTAATTTATTTAAGTCCTCTGCAAAACTAAAGATGTTCCGCATAGAACTTTCTGTGTAGAAATACCTGCTGTTAGCAAACTTAAGAATACACAGAATATCAGAAATAGACTTCAATATTTTCAGTTGCATCTGTAAGCAATTGAAAATTTTTCTTAATAATGAAGACCAATGGCTAGCATGCTCTTCTTTGGTTTGCCCAGAGAAGCAAAAGAGAACTACATCACTGAAATGCTTCCTTTTTGGTTTTATCCTTCTATCTTTTTAGTTTTTATTCCCTCCAATGTAATACAAAATTGTTATCAATTATCATTAGAAAGGTCAAAAAACATATGTAGCACATACAAAATGTGTGATCAGAATTACAGGATGCTCTCTTTATTAAGTGAGGCATAATTACACTCGCCTAGCACTCACAATGCAGAGAAAATATGAGGATTTACATTAAAGTGTTGGCACTCCAGTGACTACTGCTCCTCATCATCAATGCAGTGGAAGTGGAAATTTCATCCTGGCTGGAACTTGCAGTAATGCAAACAAAATACTCCATCTCCATCAGTGAGATGTACTGACATTGTGTTTGGAGATATCCTTGCCTCAATTATCAGTGCATCATTGTACCACAAGGCAAATGTAGCTGAAGTAATTCTTTTTATATTTGGATTAACAATTATTACAATTAGCTGAACTATTGTGAGTATAAAGTGTCTGAAATCAACTGGAAGTTCCTTGAACAACAGCATGTCAGCATCATCTTTCAATAAACAATTTTCTGCTGTTGAACTGTTACTTCAATTTAGAAAGTAGCAAAAATGTAACTGCATTGGATGTAGTGTCTCTCCAATTTTTCCATGATGAAAAATACTAACCAACACAGGAAACAACATAAATGTTTCTGAAAAGCATTGCTTCATTGAGTCAAAGTTTCACCTTATGGGAGCAGGATCAATTTTCCTATATTTTTAAATACTCTTAGTTTCTACAGTGCAAGCAGAGTGGTTTTTTTGCTCCCTATTTCTCTTCCCACTTTCAATTACATTACTACTTGTATTATTTACTCCTTTTTTTCTCATCTGTCTACTTATTAAGAGATTGAGTTAAGATCTTTGCTTTTAAATCAAGGTCAGTACTCTGCACTGCACATATCCAAGAGCTTTCTATTTTTGTATCATGTAATACATAATACAGTACTTTTAATGTTCCTTCTAATTAATGTGTAGCAGGGCTGTAAAAATATACAAGTTCCACTCAGCTGGAACATATGGGGAGAACAACAAAGAACAGAAGCTAACTTAATCATTTATCAAAATAGAGTCCTTAGAAGTTATAGTATTTTCACACATTTTAAAACATTATCAAACACGTGGATGTATGTGTACATCTGAGGCAGCCTCACAAATAGTCTCCCAATGTGTGCCTTAGTACTCTGTATTTAATCTCTTTACTATGGAATATTCAGTAAACATTACTTTGGATCTCAGTACCGAGCTTAAAACCAGCCACTTCTGAATGCTGCCACTTGAATACAACATTCTCAGTCAACATTTTGATTTACCTTGATACACTCAATCGGAAGGCAAACATAAATTACAATTCTGATTGATATTCCAAGAACGTTTACATAGTTATTTATTTACAGTCATAAACAAACATCGTTTCACAGTGCACATTGATTTTTTGGTTCTTTATCAGCTAGGTTTGCAGATGTAACAAAAAGACTATTTCAAATTTCCATGGTTTCAAACCATCCCAGATAGTAGCCAATTTTTCCACTTAAATGCAACTTTATTTACTATGTAAAGAACTATATGGCAGCTTGAAGTCAGAATGTATGGCTTACCTCACAATCTGTTATATACAATGGGTCACATTCATGAAGACGGTCATCAAATTCCAAAGCCTGCACATGTTGAAGAGCATTAATACAAAAATTAAAATACACTGACTAAGGATAAAGTATCAAAAACATGGGTTCTAAACACAATAAAGAAAAAACATTCAATCTTGCTATTGGTTTCATTTCAAATGTTGTGTACTGTCATCATTATACAAGGGAAATCAAAATTTTTAACACAAACGAAGGATTGAAGACAAATTTCAAATTATTGCAGAGACAAAGCTACACATATAATTATGGTTCTGCAAGTACATATTGTGATAGTCTAGAAAAATGTTTAGCAGTAAGTAACATCTACAAACAAGATACATAAATTATATAACCTAACATCAGCCACTCAGAAATTCCTCTAATATCATCATTCTTTTCAATTACATTTCATAGACAACTTTTAGTTAGTTATGTTATTGACACAATAAGAATTTGCTGCACTTAGCTGTGATCTAGAATCATTTCTGTATTCATACATTATGAAAACAGGTATTGTTAAATGTGTAGATGGTAAATATAAGGTGAAGTATTGAAACAAGCAATTTTTGGTACACATTAGAGCACCAACCCATGTATTTCTTGGATGCTACTCATAGTATTTCCTTTATAACTGTTGCCAATTTATGGAGGGGGAGGGGGAGGGGGAGGGGGAGGAATGGATCGAAATCCATGGGTTCCACATTAGCAGATGCAGGTGCAAACTTCACTAGGCCCAAGGCTGTATGAATAGGAGAACAGCAGATGTTGTGGAGGGGAAACAATGGGAAAGCACACTGCTACAAGTGGGAGTCCACACATCAAGCAATGGCATGACCAATCTTGTCACCTGGAAGACCAGAAGATTGGTGGTGAAGTCACTACAGGCTGCAGGCACAACTGATTTGCATGACAGGTCTGCTGTCCCTACCGGCATCCATCACATACAACTGCCGACTATTGTGCCACAGCACGGCACCCAGCAGCCATCCCTGCCAGTGGCTGAAGAACTGGAGCCAAATAGCAGCCCTAAGAAGAAAACACAGCATGTTACTCTGGGTGCAACAATTCCAGAAGCCTCATGGCGTGAGCCCATACAAACATTCTGCCAGATTGCCCTTTGAGTGGTGTCACCTGGTATGTAGCCAGAAAATTGAACAATGCATTGTTGTGGAAAGAGAGCGACACTGATTGCTTCATGTGGGTCTTAAATGTCCGCACAGAGCATGCCACCTCAGAGTTAGAAGTAGGGTGAATTGGTGTGGTACTCAGACGTTGAATAACAGTGCAGATGCAAAAGACCTCAAACTCCTGCAACACAAATTTCCTACTATTACTGGACACCAGGGTCCTGTGGGAACACTCAATGGCAAAAATAATCAACAATGCCTGAACAGTGTGAACTGAAATTGTGGAGGACAGCTTGGCTATGTACAGGAAATTGGACAAAGCATTGATCATCAACAATCACAAACTGCCCAAAACCAGACCCATAAAAGAGACATGTCTCCTATACTGGGGGTGCTCTGGTTTGGACAAGAAAGAAAAAGGCACAGTAGCTGATGCAGCCTGGTTCTGTGCACAAGCCCCCCCAAATCCACATCAGACATTTGGTGTCACTACCAACTGCAGGCCAGTACACGTCACATTACACCAATGCCTTGATATGACACATACCTCAGAGCAACGCATGCAGCAACTGGTGGATGCCAGGACTCAACACTAGGTGGATGACCATCCAACAGCATTGCTCCTCTGTGGTAAGCAGAAGGACCTGCTGACAACCAATAAGGCAAACATATAGAAGAAAAGTTGTACACCACATTGGATCTGCATCTGAAGAGATATGTACACTCTGGACAATCCATCTGGATCAATGAAATGATCTTCCAGAGAAGCGAGCCAGATTCTGTGGAGGTCACTACCTCTCATCAAAACATCCAACATGGTTTGCTGCAGGGTGACAGCCAATACAAACACATGAGCCTCCTGCTGATCAAACTCTGGATTGGACCACAGCAGAATCCCCGAGAGTGCAGCAGCATTGACGTGCTGGATGCTGGAGTGGTTATGAATGTCTTAGCCATAGTTACTGAGAAAGATGGCCCATCTCTGCAATCAGTGGTTAGTTGTATCAGGCAGATTGGAATGAAGGTCAAGTAATAAGGAAATCAGTGGGTTGTGGTTCATGAGGAGAAACCTCATTCCATACAACAAAACATACAACACTGTAACTTCGAAAACAATAGCTATAACTTCCTATTCCATTTGTGAATAATTATGGTGTGTGGTAGAAAGTGTCTCAAGGTGTATGCAGTGGGATGTTTGGTACCATCAAGTTTCCAATGAGACTGGACTGCACCAATATAATACTGGGATGCACCATAGGGCAGGGTTCAAGGTTTACACAGCATGAAAGAAGCCACACAGTAAACAGAACACAAACAATGCTTGAGGAACTGAAAAGACGACTGACAATCTATAGATCAGACAAACTTGAGACCCTTCTGGTGAAGCTGGTTAAGACTACGGCAGATGTGTATTGCATAGATGATAAACTGAGCATAATATGAAATCTTAACCAAAAAAGACTGGAGCTCCTTCAGGTTCTTGGACACCAGCAAGCTCTGATATGGCCATCTTTGCTAAGCAGATGTCCCAGAGAATGCATCTTTGGGGAAAGAAACTGCACTTTTTCAGCTTGCAGTGAAGGCTGTTCTCTAGGTGGCACTGGAAAAACTGCCTGAAGGTGCCATAAATGCTCTCTGGTAAGGCTCATTACCCAGATATCATGAAGATAATTGACATGACAAAGAATGTTCTGATTCAACTGCTCCACCTACCATTGAATAAATTCCTGGCTCAGCTGATATTCTGAAAGTTAAGTGATTATACCAGTAAAGCCCAATTAGGGTGTCAGGGACCAAAAATGTCTGTGAGACCACATCCAGTGTTCAGTGAGGAGGAACCTTACCACATAAAAACAAAACACACAACTCTGTAACTCCGAAAACAATAGCTATCACCTCCTTTCCACTTGTGAAAAATTATACTGTGTGGCACAAAATGTCTTTAAGGCATAGGCAATGGGCTGCTTGGTGCCATCCGGTTTCCAATAAGACAGGACTGTACCAACACCATACTGGGATGCATCACTGGCCAGGGTTAAAGGTTTAGCAGGCATAAAACAAGCCAGATAATGAACAGAGCACGAACACTACTTGAGACCCCTGACAAGTCCATTCATAAAAAATACTGGCCTCCTGACAACATCAATTATGCCGCCAGCCACAGAACTGGATATGAATTCCCAGCATATGCATTGATCATGTGTTTAACATCAGTGCAAAGTTGCACAGCACTGTCAGGCTTTTGAAGCACCAGTAAAAGGGTGGCCCACTGACTCAACAGAGTAGGAGAAACAACGACTTGATCCTGCCAATGCTGAAACTCTGCCTTTACCTTGTCACCCGTGGTAAAAGGAATGGTATGGGGGTGTCAAAATTTAGGTGCTGCCAATGCCTTAAGAGAAACATGCATCAAAATTTTCAGCACAGCCCAAAATATTCTCAAACAATGGGCCATATGACTGTAGCAAGGAGTCACCAATAATCTGGAAAGTGACAACAGAAAAGGCATCTAGCCCAAAAATATTTTGCACCAATGGTGAATTGACCACTAATAATGTAAGTTGCCATTTCACACTTTTATAATGTGCAGACAGTGAATTGTCGCCACAAAGGAATGCACACACAACTTGATGCAGTGGTCGTTGCAATTCCAGGCATCCCAAGTTCCTGCATATATCCAAATTAATGAGTCTGGCCATTACTCCTGTGACGACTTTAAATTCGACTGGCCGGCCCACAGCAAATTTGTTGGCTGGCCCATGTGGAATGACAGTCCAGCAAAAACATGGGCATCCAATGACTGATTCACAGCTCATCAATTGTCACAAACACCTGCCAAATGGCCTATCCTATGGTGTACCCACACATGGTATCCACATGCAAACAGTCTTGATGAACATGCACCAAATGACAATTGGGACAGGACGACTGGTGCTCTGAATACGTGGAAGATGCCAAGGGCCCAAAAACTTCCATGGGTGAATTATGACTCTGTGATCAGTGCAAACCCACTGTGCTTGGTACGAGTGAAGACTGGCAGTGCCATGATGCCACTGCAATGGAATCATTAATGACATCAACACACGGCAACTTGGAGAGAGGCGAGGACATCTGCAGGGCACCATGGGCCATTTACCATACTCACCTAATTGCACTCCCACCAGTATCAGAAAGGACATCCCTTGCCACCATTATCATCCAAAATAAATCCATAATCTGGGCAATGTTGTCTAAAGAAACGTTGGACAAAGTTAACACCCTAGTCTGAATTTCAGGATCAGGCACTAAGTAGACAATCACGATCCGAATCAGCAAATATGTATAAGAGACAGCACATCTGGGACACACAAAACTACACTTAAATGAGAGACCTTGAAAATCGGCAATAAAGGCCACATATCACTGCCCAGGATACTTGTGGTGATGATCAAAACTGACAAACAGCATCTTCGGCTTCGTGGGTGAGAAAAATCTGTACTACTGGTGTAGTCTGCTGCTGGTGGAGCAAGCTCTTGAAGCAACTCTATATTCAGGTTCATTAGTGCAGTCATCATTTTCTGCTGCTTCTTTTGTATTCCTGCCAGTACTGCACACTTGCTGGGTCCATGGTGGCCTAAAATTAACACTGGGGAAAAGGGAAACAAAAAATAGGGGAATCAAATACAAAAGAATGTTCTTTGTCACCATTTTAGTATTTGCACTGGTGTGGCAACACTTCTATGTTACACTGTAGGTGTGAACATTTAACAGGCTGAAAGGGGCTTAAGAATGACTGGGGAATAGACCCTGTGTGAGGAAATGAAAACTCAGCATAAATCAGTCTACAGGAAGTAGAAAGTCTGAACCATCGTAGGGATGTGCACGGGGATAACCCAGCATGCAGCTGTCACAGGAGGCTGTCAACTGAGCATTAAACAACAACAGTCAGCATGATGTGCAACACAATGTCAATGACAGTTGAACTCAGCATAAGCACTGGCCTACTCAGCTTACAGCTGCCCACAGGTAAACATCTCTGTCAGTAGATATGCCCATACTATATGTTTCATGTTACCTCCAGTTTCTGCACTGTTCTGCAGCACTATCCAGGCCAGCTTGTCTGACTTCATCATGATGTTTGCTGATGCAGGTGTTAAACAGGGAAAATAATGAGTTGGAAATATAATTCTACTGTTACAAATTGATTCAAGCAGTAAATTTTCCAATGTGTGTGCACCCAAATTCATAAGATTTTCATAGACACAGCTCAGTCTGAAAAAAATCTCATTGTTAAAATACTAGCAGACCATGATCAATAACAAGTGAAAATTAATATAGTATGACTGTATCATGTGCCCTTCTGTCTAAGGGACTAAATGCTCTGCTACAAACTCCTAGTCAGTCCTTAGGATTTATTGCTTCTTTTACATCTGGATATTATTAGGTAACATGACATATGTCAAGATGTACCTAAATGTGGGATCCACGTGAAAGTGCAGGACTATGTTTAAGCAACTAGGTCAATTCAATGGCTGAAGGAAGGCATGGGCACACTTGCTTCATCATAAGTCGAAACTGGTTATAACATTTGTGTAAGTTGAGCTTGAACTATATAATTAAAAACAAAATATACTCATTCTTTCCCTAAGGCATGTGCCTAGTCTGTGTTTGAAAATACAAGACAGCACAATGTATTCCTTGTTAGGGCAGGGTCTATGGCAACTTATGTACACTAAAAGAATTTACACTTGTAATAAATGTGAATTTGAGGCATCCGTCACAAACATGTTGTACACAAAAAATTGATATCGAGAAGGATCACAGGAAGTATGGTTATACATATAGCTACAACTGCTCAGATTCTACTCCTGACAGCCTGCAAAATACTAAAGGTAACAAAAGTGCAATAATGCAACATTACTGGAAAATTGGAACTAGCTAATCCATGCTTAATTAGCCATAATGCATCATTCACCTTACACAAGTAGCAAATGACATACTTTTACTCCAGATGCAGTATGTATGTAAAATGAATGCTTGCAGAACTCTCAGCATCTTCTGGTTCCAAATTTAGTTCTTCCTCCTCCTCGATAAAATAAGTTGTGATTTACACACCTTTGTTCATGCAGCATAACATTCAGTATGTTCTTATGGCTATCATCATAGTTTTAAAGGATTCCAATCTTCTGTTCAAAAGAAAATGTATTTGAGCCAATTTGCTGATGCATCATTTACTACCATATACTGACATGATGTCATCCCAGTACTACAACACACATGGGTCTTTGCTGAGTATTAGACAGTTCTTTCACTTTTGCATTGTACATCATAGACTTAAATTTATGTTCTAATCTGACATCCTGCCTCCAGCAACAGTGTTATCTGTGTTCTATCCAGTCATTTTAAAAACTTACTTCAACCAGTAGTTTGGTAAAAATACGCTCAGGCATGCAAGTCAAATGTCGTGCTCACTGAAGTCTCCTAGTCTTCAAGTTCTGGAGAAAAGATAGTTGGTTGTGGCAATTTTTGGGCCTCTGTTCTTCCTTCCTGACCATCAGTCTTTATCTTGGAGAAGACCAATGCTCTTCACCAAGATTTTATGAAAGTAATAGCTCTCTTTTGCTGCCTTTGGCACACTCTTGCTCTTGTCTTAATTTACTGCCAGTTAAATCATAACTGTATTATATGACTAGGCTGAAGGATTTTTGGACACAGTGTTCAAAGTCACTATCTTTTTCATATTAAATTGCGTTATGGTTTGGTCAACAACACACACTTTTTACATTCACAATTTGTCTTTCTGGTTTCTTTTTAACATTCTTCCAGTCTACCAAAATCAGAACTACCGGTAGGAGCAGTTGCACCATCTATCTACATGTAGCACAGCAATATGTACTTCAGCATTAACTGCACTTTTGAAGCTTTGCAGATACTATATGGTGGAGGAACTCAGGTGGCTGGTTTCCTTCTATGCATTGCATCATCTGGAATGATACAGCATGTACACATGCAGCCTAAAGCCAAATCACACACCACATAGTGATTCCACTTTTTGTCTTTTCCATGGAATACAATTAACTAACTTTGTAACACAATAATATAGGGGATGTAAGAAGTAACTATTTACAATGTATCCTAATAGTGTAGGGGAAGTCAGACAGGCACACTAAAATAGGGCACTTGTGTTCTATCAAGTCAAGAAAAAGCCTCAAATTGGCCTACAAAAAGTCTAGGCTACAGTGCGTATGCCGCCACATGAGACTTTGCCTAAAATCATCTTTTAATATTAAAACTCATTGCTCTTGCACTTAAAAGATGCAAAACTGATGTTCATATAATTCTTAGCACAAACTATTATGAAATAATGGCACACAAATAATGATGAAATCGTTTTGTTTTCTGGTTGCTTTACTATGAAACTGTTGTGACAGTAAAAGTTAAGTTTACATCTAATTATAAACACAATATGTTTTTGCATAACGTTTACAAAACTCTTTTTCCTTTCATTATGTTCACAGGAATTTTAAATTAACTTTATTAATGGAATAGCCATCTAACGTGGACATAGGTGAAAAACAGAGGATATTCAAGTCACATGTGGAGTGCATGTTCTGTGAGTTAGGACGTTATTGTAAGAGAAATTAAGGTTTTTTACTGGTGTGGGTGAGCACAAATGTCCTAGATGAAATTCTTTATCATGATTTCCTCTATACTCTCTGGTACACTTTAAACAATTATTGCTTACACCCTGTATCAGTACAAATTCACCACATGTATCTGAAGTCAACAGCTTTTACAGTTTTGAAGACATTTGTGGAATAAGTTCCAAGTGTATATGGGGAAAAAATCTTCAATTTGTGAGCCGTTAATGTTTGAGCGAGTGAAATAATGTTTCCCAACATGGAGTGAGTCATATACTTTTAGTAATGGGTGAAAAGTGAAAAAAAGTGCATGCTACCAGCAGGTATGTAAATGATTAAGTTTTAATTTTCTGTAACAAGTAGAACAGCCATCAGAGTGCAGTAGTGTTGATCAGGTTTACTATTGTTACCAGGTCTAGTAGGGTATATAACAGACACGAACAGTGCAAAATGCTGAGTGATGACTTTGAGGTGCCTTTGTGGGTCTCCATTTGGCTAGCTTATCAAATTGAGCAATATCCAGATTTATGGAGAATTCAGAGATGATAATTACCTGATGCTGGACTGCATGGTAATGAGAGGCAGGTATACTTGTTAAAGTTCCAGCCAATGAAGTCTAACCACCATAAGGAAGAATCACTGTATTGCACAAGCAGCACACACAACTGCTTCACATCTGCACCTGCCATCCAAGAACAAATAATGGACTCCTTACAACATTCTGTGTCATCTAGCACCACTTGTCAGAGACTAGCAGCAGCTCAACTATGGAATTACTGCTCTATGTGTAGGCTGTCAGTAACACCATAACACAAACAGCTGCATTTGGAAAGTGCTGTGACCAGGGAGCATGGTCTGCTGATGAACAGTGTCACACTGTGTAGAGCAATGAATGACATTTCTGCACTACCCCGCATGGCTGTCCTTAGTGAGTATGGTGGCTACCTGGGAAGAGGTGTCAGTCTTCTGATGTTTTAGAGAGGCACAATGGTGTTACTACTGGTGTCAGGGAACGAAGAGCCACTGTATATGACATAACTAATGGCTGGTAGTGACTGAGGGAACTCTGACATCACAACGGTATGTCACAGAAATACTGTGTCCTCATGTGTTAACACTGAAGCTACAATCTTCTGGCACCATTTTACAACAGGACAAAGTTTGTCTATACATGGAATGTGTCTCTGGACTGTCTTTGTGAGATTAAAGTACTCCTGTGGCGAGCAACATCCTCAGATCTGACCTCAACAGAACATATGTGGGACTAGCTCAGATGTCAACTCCATCCAGGCCTTGTGTATCAAGAACTTGTTACAAATATTGAGGGCCAGCTTGCCTCAGGAGATGATACAACAGCATTATGACATTCTTCCCAAACAAACAGGTGGCTGGATCCAGGCCTGATGGGGTGAAGTGTCATACTGGTAAGTGTATCCATACTGCCAAGTTCTTTCAAGGTCTATATGTGGAAGAGAAAAAAAAAATCCCAGATTTTTCCCCGATTTCCCTGTTAAAGAAGTACTTTTTCCTTTGTTCAAATACACTTCTTCCGAGGTGAAAAATACACTTTTTCCATGATAAGTGACAGTATACTTTCATTGAGAAATGTAAAAATAACAATCCTTTTGATGGTAAAGGATTTATACACCAGGTAGAACTTCCCAGCAGTTCCGAGAGCAAAAAAACTCACATAAAAAGTTTTGGAAAATTTTTGATGTGGAGCAAATTTTATGCTGCATATTTTCTTATTTGTATTACGAAAGTATAAATTAGAATTCCACCAAACACAGCACTGAAAATGAGACTGAATTCCACTTTTGTAAGCCAATCATATCTTGGAACTTCCTGGCTGATTAAAACTGTGTGCCGGACCAAGACTCAAACCCAACCTTTTCCTTTAATGGGCAAGTTCTCTACCAGAACTGAAGCTGTGATGACAGGTCGTGAGTTGTGCTTGGGTAGCTCAGATGGTAGAGCACTTGCCACGAAAGGCTAAGGTCCCGAGTTCGAGTCTCAGTCTGCCACACAGTTTTAACCTGCCAGGACGTTTCGTATCTGCAGAGTGAAAATCTCATTCTGCAGTCATATCTTATATCACATGATCTCACCAGCCAATCACAGCATATCTTCAGAGCACGTGATGTAGTCAGCCAATAGCAAATAGAGTGAACACACAAATATGAAATGTTAATGGTTTAAATTAATGTACATAACGTAGCTACAAGAAAAGCTAAGGTCCCACATATAACATTGATCTTTTTGCGTGTGTTACATTTTAATATACATAACGCAAATATGCCAGTAAAACTTTAAATAATGACATTAATGTCTGGTCTTCTGGGCTCGAAATTCTTCTAAGTGGCTAGGCCTCAATTGTTAACTTTTAAATGAGAATAAACACTTTGTGATTTAAGAAATTCATTGCACATCCTCACATGTAACATAATTCATCTTATGTAAAAAGAAATTTACTTTGAAAGTAACGTTTCTCTAAGCACAATTCACAATATTTTTCTGTGACCTGTTAGAAATAGGTTCATTTCAGCAGTTGCCAGAAAACATGTTACTATGCATAGGCAACTACAATGACGTAGGAAGCTCTTATGTTCGTGTGCATATATATAAAGCAATCATCCATGACATCATAAAAGAAATAGAATAATGGTTCAAATGGCTCTGAGTACTATGAGACTTAACATCTGAGGTCATCAGTCCCCTAGACTTAGAACTAATTAAACCTAACTAACCTAAGGACATCACACACATCCATGCCCAAGGCAGGATTCGAACCTGCGACCGTAGCGGCTGCATAGTTCTGGACTGAAGCGCCTAGAACTGCTTGGCCACAGTGGCTGGCAAGAAATAAAATATCAGATGATACTGGAGCATTGGAATTTTGTAAATCATACTAAAATGCATAATCCAGCTTAGAGTGCACATTCATAAAGTACATAATTATATGTCCAGATTAACAATGAATTAGGAGGCCCAGCCTGATATAAAGCTTTTCAGTGTGGTTTTTGGGATGCAAATTTTCTTGGAGAACCAGTACTGCATTATCACGTTTGGTTCTTTATTATGGCATAATGCCATATGTGAAAGAAGATAAAAATGTACACTTGAAATTCAGTGAACAGTTGAAACTAGCCAATTACGTGGACTGAAACACTTAGTTTCCATTAAATTGTCTGTCTCTGTGGGAAAGATCAGTAAAAGCCAAATTTATTTAGTAAGCTGACAAAAAAAACTTTGTTGCACTGCTGGGCAATTAATGCTTGACTGCCAAAACCATGGAAATAAAATCAGAAAAATTGAAACTAATAACATATTTTAGCCTTCCATAATCACATGAATGTATTTTAATTCACTTACCACTTTCCAGCCACAGAAACCTGTTTTATTTTCATTTGACATGAGAACTGTGAATGAGGAGAAAACAGCAAAATCACTAAACATAAACACATCTCATGTGGAGACTAACCCTTTCCCCAGTAGAACCCAAACTGCTCTACACATGCATGAATTTGGCAACTTGGGCACACCAGAAAAAATTTTCTGGGTAGCAACTGGCTGCTTGTTATTACTGCTGAGACAGCCAACTGCCTCACTTCAAGTAGCTGGAAGCGGGAAAAGGTACTGCTCATAAGCAACGCAACTGCACCTGTATGTGAGCCTGCTGGCAACTGCTCAAACGAAATTAATGTAAATTGTTGTGATGTCACGCTCATTAGCAACAGTTTATTGTTATGAAGTATTCCATAGTCTTCATCCTAAAACCTTTGACACATTTTGCTGATCATTGGTTCTTACCAGTTAAAATTTTTAAAAAAATTACTGAAGACGAAAACAATGAAAAATTCCCAAAATTCTTAAAAATTACCAGATTTTTCCCACGTTTCATAGTTGCCCTGGAGCGTATAAACCCTGTCTGTAAATTTGACTAAATTCTGTAACTACCAAAACAACAACACACACCCTCACAAGTCATTAAGTTCCATTTTGTTTAATCGTCCCATTACGTATACTTCACTTTTTTTTTGCTAGGGAATGTGCATGAGAACAAGTACAACTCTTACTGGCTGTTACAACAATTTGCCATTTAGAAAAGCACCTACTACCACGTCCACAAGCTAGGAGATATATTGTGCATGTTAGTCAGAGAATCACAATTGAATCACTCATCTGTAATAATGTGTACACTGTGGTTCATTTGAAATTCTGAAAATGCTGCTATAATGGAATTTGATGATAATAAAGATGGTGCAGTCGAAAAGGGGTATGTTTATAACACCTGATTTTAATGGTAATTCATTAAAGATACACTGAAGAGCCAAAGAAACTGTACACCTGCCTAATATTTTGTAGTGCCCCCACGAACTCGCAGAAATTCTGCAACACATCATTGCATACACTAGACCAATGTTTGAAGTAGTGCTGGAGGGAATTCACACCAGGAATCCTACAGGGATGTCCATAAATCCATAATAGTAGGAAGAGGTGATCTCTTCTGAACAGCACTCTGTGAAGCATCCCATACATGCTCATGTCTGGGAAATTTGGTGGCCAGCAGAAGTGTTTAAACTCAGGAGAGTGTTCCTGGAGCCACTCTGTAGCTATTCTCAATGTGTGGTGTGTCACTTGGTCCTGCTGGAATTGCCCAAATCCATAGGAATGCACAATGGACATGAATGAATGCATGTAATCAGACAGGATGCTTACATATGTATCACCTGTCAGAGTCACATCTAGACAAATCAGGGGTCCCATATCACTCCAACTGCACATTCCCCATACCATTACAGAGCTTCGTTGGTCCCATTCTTGCAGGATCTCTTTCTGGCCTCACCGATGTTGGAGATTTGATGTTTTACCAGATTTCCAATATTCACGGTACACTCATGAAATGGTCGTACATGAAAATCCCCAGTTCATCACTACCTCAGAGATGCTATGTCTCACTGCCCATTTGCCGACTATAACACCATGATCAAACTCACTCAAATCATGATAACCTGCCACTTAGCAGCAGTATCTGAACTAACAATTGACTGCGCCAGGCACTTGTTGTCTTATATAGGCACTGACAACTGCAGCTCTGTATTCTGCCTGTTTACATCTCTCTATATTTGAATATGCACGCCTATATCAGTTTCTTTGGCACTTCAGTGTAGTTTGATGAAGTAAAAGAGGTCTTTACATGCTGTAACTCCACACAGGATATTATGCAGAAGTCACTTATAATCTAAGTAATGGACATTGTAGTATTTTGGCAAACATAAGAACAAACTTAATACCAAATCAAAGGATAACTTCTTATATACTGACTATCACCATTTAGTGTCACAACATTCTTAGTTTGATTAACTATGGGCTGTTAGTGTGAATGTTGTATGTAAGATTACACCTGAACCTTAAATAAAAATGCTTTAATGGTGCACTATAGATTTATTGTTTAAACAGAGCACGGAGTTGGAAGGAGTTTCTTGATTTGCCTATTTTGAGAAGATACAACATACATTCTCCAAAAGACTTATTTCAAGTAGTAGAAAATCAAATCCTAAACACTGAAATGAACTTTCTGGCTTTCAGTTACATGAAACTATGATGCAGTCTATGGACATTGTAATAGAGAAAAGTAGGGCTGTTGTACTTGTTTTTACACAACTTTAATGCTAATATTCTCTCTTGTTTAATGAGCACTTTTCCTTCAAAGTGGACATAATATGTGGGCATAAGACTATCAAGTTCCTATTTATGCAATATTTTACTAAAATTTATTATTTACACTATAATCTACTGATTGCTTGTTAACAATAGAGTGTGTGGTTGCAATGAAAACATTTCATCTAAGAAAAAGTTTTGCAATTAACTATACTGGTAAGATGCATGCTAATCACATGTAAAAATCACCAGGAAGACAATTCACACCCAATTCTATAAAAGGGACATAGCCAAAATCTATACTCCATTGGGCTCTTCTCCACTACTGCTTTGTTCCACACCATGTATGAATTGCAGTTCCTGCCAAAGATGTATTGTTTTGCCAAGTGACACACAAATCAATCAGAGAGTTCAGATTAATAGAGGTTGAGCATGAAGACATTCCAGATATATTAAAAATGGTTTCTTAACATGTTCCTGTTCACCATTACTGACACAACTGACACAGCCTCTGGATTCATACCGAATCATTAAATCAGTAAGGTTTGTTGTTCATTTCCTAACCTGTTTATTAAGTAAGAATTAGGGTGCATAAAAGTATTTTTGGTTCACATTGCACTTATAGCTGATGCCAGACCTTGATTATCATGGGCATGAGAAATCCCACATGCTATTATGGAAAAATGAAGGCAGAAACTCAACTATCCAAAAGCCTGAGGTGTGGTATGAAGCATTTCATCATGTTTGATTTTCCTAATGGATATTGTTTACAAAAATGGTGAGTCTCATCAAATATGTGGTGATTTAAAGACTACAGAGAATTGTAAAGCCATAGCTTATGCACACTCACAGCCCAAACTGTAAGGTCTCATTTCACTCCTTACCTACAGAAGACTGGTTTTCATTCTAAGAGCAATCTTTCTCCAACAGATCCTCCAGTATACTCACAAGGGACCTCCAAGCTTTCAGTTCAATGGACCAGTAGAAAAGATCCTCCTTTCCATGTGCCACAAACTATGAGTAATCAGAGCTTGTCATCATCAGATCATGGTTGTGTCTTGGATTCTCTTAACTGATGTCCAGCCTACATTACAAGATGCCCATTGGGATAATCACAATGAAGTAACTAGCATGCTGTTTATATGTACTTGCCCAGCATACGTAACATCATCACCAACATATTAAGCCTTGCGAGGTGTGTGCCACGTCATAGTCAGTGGCTTACCAGATGTGGATGGTCATAATGGGCTCTATACGTCATCCAGATGTCATACACATTAGCACAGGGTTCAGTCAGGGTCTTGGGAAAAAATTTTTGTTATTCAAAGGTTACGTACGCTCTTTCAGACAATTAGCCACCGGTCAGCCAAGTTCCAGGAATTAATGGCATCTAACACACCAGCAGTAGCATTCTGCCCAACATCTAACAGGCATGCAGAATGTCTGGTCCACACTTTCAACACACATATGGACTGCATACTGAAGGATGCAAACTTAGGAGACAATCTCAGCACTTGTAAGTACATACCAAAAGTCACACCAATGGAAAGAGCCTAGCCGAACTACCACATGGGTGACAGCCATGGACAGTGCTCCACATCCTAAAACACAACAACTAAATATCAATATTAGGAACTCATGAAACCCCATGCAGGGGACCCAGTCCTCATCTGAGTATCAAACCTCTCTGGGTCCCTGGAACCATCATCAGCATAAAAGAATATTTACAGCAATTATTAATACCTACATCAAAATACAGTGGCAGCACATGAAACAGATGTGTCTCCAGCAATTCTCTGAATCTGCAGAACCACAGATACTACCAGCAATGTATATGAACCATCAGTAGTTTTATTGTCAGTGCCAGACCTGAGTGCCAGCAAGCTACTCCAAGATGTGACAAGTGAAATGGTCAACCCTCCACTCCCTAGGCAAGTGGAGGGCATAACAATGACAGCAGTGACAGATGTCATAAACCAGTCTCTAGAAGACTAGTTAGCATGGTCTCTACATTGCAAAGGAGATGGGGGAGGAGTTTAGTATTTCTGGTATCTGTGGGAATTAACCTGCGGATGTGATTATTTCCACATTTCATGACAGACAACAGTAAAGTAGTCAGAGGGTCAACAGTCACACCAATTGCTCACTAGAAGATTCTGCAATGGTTAACTTAAGCAGCCATCAGTCCAGTCACAAGTGCACCATGTTCCAGCAAATTATATTGACCAGCCAGCTGACCATGAACTCAGGAGTCTGTTGCAAGTAAGTAAACAGATTGAGGCATTGACACACCACAGAGATCGTGCTGACTGCCACTGACTCTGTTCACCCAACATACTCTGTGCCTGGCCAGTTCTGACACTACCCTCTGACACTCGACTGGGAGCTCACTCACCAGCCATCCTTCACCTAACTGGTAATATAAAATCCTACAACCAGGAAACTTCATTGCGATCTGTGCGGGTCCACTTTAAGTTACTGAATCAATATCAGTGAGCTTTGAACTAAACAGAGTAATCCTTTTATTTTTTGTTGGGACAAAAAGTGATTTTTATTTGTTAATAAAACCAATTTATTTTTCAACTTGCATTAATGCATGAATCTACCAGAATTACACTTCAAGAAATTTTGTTGGAAATGGTTCAAATGGCTCTAAGCACTATGGGACTTAGCATCTGAGGTCATCAGTCCCCTAGACTTAGAACTACTTAAACCTAACTAACCTAAGGACATGACACACATCCACACCCAAGGCAGGATTCGAACCTGTGACCACAGAAGCAGTGCGGTTCCAGAATGAAGTGCCTAGAACCGCTCAGCCACAATGGCTGGCTTTGTTGGGAATAAAGTCCAAAAGTTTAGTAGATCAAATTCTGACATTTCCATCTACTAAAGAGGTTCAACTGGAAAAAGAAGCTGCTAAGAGAAGAAATGAGTAAATGAGTGGAAGCCTGGCTCAAATGGCAGGACAAAAATTGTAGATCTGGAAAATTTAAAACAGGAGACTTTGTGAAAATGCGTGCAAAATTGAATGAAATCAAGCATTTCAAAGTTTATATATTTGTACTATGGATCTTTTAAAATTCAAGGAACTCCTCACAATAACACAACCTGATTTATTCCAAGTCTGGACAACCTTTAGGCATTAAAAATACTGTTGACCTAAAAACTTTCTGACTAGAGTAGAGTAAAATTATCTACCTAAAATTTCTTCTGAACAGATTGAACACGTAGCGTATTTCCCTAAAATACTGTGAGATTTTCAAGAACTCTGATTTTTTTGTATTAGTAAAATTATGTCAGTCTGTCATTACATGAATATTATAATTTTCCTTTGAAGTTCTAAGTTTTGCAAATAATAGCTGTGTTGAAATGGAAAACTGGACACTAATGCATAAGGATGTTTTAAAATTCATCAGCACTAAATGAGAAAAAGACTATATATTTTCAATCACTACAAAAACGTGGTTGAACAAGAAAATAAAGTTGCAGACTGAGGTTAAGGTGAGTGATAAAAATCCGCTTACAAAAGTAATTTGTTATGGCCAGCTGAAAGTTAAGATTAGCAGCAAATTTTTATAGTACAAGAAAAGTATGCTTAATGATGATTGTTATTTTATCATTGATGTATATTATATAATGTATATTGGGATACAAAAACACTTTAAGTAAATTTAAATAATTTTTACAAAATTAGCCATTGTTGAATACAGTATACTTATTTTGATGAATTATGATGTTTTCTGACAAAAACTAATGTAAAACATTAAATGTTTTAAAAAATTGTAAATATTGTATTTGTACTGTAAAACACTATTCATGACACTGTTGCACATTTCAGTGATGAAATTCTTGGCACAAGAAGCATGGACTATGTGTAACATTAATACCGTGTGCCATTAATACTGCTACTGCTGTATTATTATCACCTCATCATTAACGTATTTATTTTTCACAATTTGTATACATGACTAATATTTTAAAGCATGTTGTTGTTGTGGTCTTCAGTCCTGAGACTGGTTTGATGCAGATCTCCATGCTACTCTATCCTGTGCAAGATGCTTCATTTCCCAGTACCTACTGCAACCTACATCCTACTGAATCTGCTTAGTGTATTCGTCTCTTGGTCTTCCTCTACGATTTTTACCCTTAGAGGAAATGTATTTGCAGTTGCAAATTTGTACAACCATCAGCTGTGTAACAGAATGATGACAATGAAAATATAAGCTGCACCAAGACTCAAATCTAGGTTTCCTGCTTATTTTGAATAGTTGCCTTACCCTTATGCTATCCAAGCAGAACTCACAGCAAGACTGGACTTTCACATGTCATAAACCAACTCCCTATAAACTATACTCATACATTCATTACATATAATCCCGTATCAGGGAGATATTTTAATTGAAAGTCACTTGCCCGAAGTTCCTTCATGCATGTGCAAAGGAACAGACATTGTGGCAACTACAGCCACTATGAAATACATGAACTGTCTTTCCAGTTCCAAATACGGACAACCATCAGCTGTATGATAGAATGATGACCACTTGCAATAAGCAGGAAATCTGCATTTGAGTCTCATTCCAGCACAAATTTTCATTGTCATCATTCATTATGCAGTTGACAAATATCCATACTCACACTGTGAATACATTTCACGTATTTCATAACAGCATTGGTTGCTGCAGTGACTGTTCCTACATGTCTGAAGGAACTTTGCACCGTACTTCTCTTCTGAGCAACACAGCCACTGCAACATCATATTTTTGTGCATGGCTTATGTATGGAAAAAACGTGGTTCTATCACAGGTTCATGCATAAATACTGATAGGTAAAAGTGTACTGTTACATAAGGAAAGCTAGAGGAAAGTTGTTCTGTGTACAGAAGATGGTCAGTGCATGAAGTAAGAGCATGAGTATTGAGTGCATCAAACAAGGAACAGCTGTGTTAGTCAGTTGGTAGCCTAATTTATGTACAATTTTACAAGATATCACCCTCAGATGCACATATAAGAACCTTACTGCAGTATGGAATGTTTATGCAGTGCTCTATGGCACTTGTAGGGGGAAGGAAGAATTATGCTGGAGAAATTTGTATGCTGAATGATGCTTGTGCAATAATGATTAATGTCGTCACTGCCAACACATCATTGCAACCAAGCAACATACTGTTTCATTACATTTGTAAAAGTACGTGACTCAGTATCTTCTTTACTTTCAACTAACACATTGGAGGAATTTAATCTTTGTGTGTTGCAAGGCAGTTATTGGTCTTAGTCATGTAACTATTGGCAGTATCTTATTCCTAATCCCCAATGTTATCTGAGTATCAGTAACTTTGAATCTACATATAAAAAGATTGTTGGTTCTGTTAATAATAATACCTGCTAAGTGCTAAAATATGAGTGAAATCACTATTAAAGCTTATGAAAGACTTCACTTAATCTAATGAGAAAATTTTCTTGTGAGGAGAATAAAAAGCACAATAATGGACTCGTGTTGATGTGATTCTTAAATAAGTCATTGATCCAAAGAATGAATTTTGTGTAATGCATTTCAGCTTCAAAGATTGTTCCAAACAACACAAGGACACAGCAGTCAAAGCCCACCATGCTCTTATTGTGATGAGTGCTACAGCTGTTCAGCAACAATGAACCTGTGGTGCAACTTTGACTGCTGTAGCAGTTACAAAACTCATGATCTGTAAGTGCACATTTTCACAACTTCCTTAAAAAAAGATAAAAAAACAAAAGCAAGTGTTTCCACACATTATTGTTTCAAGAAGACACACTTTGTTCATTGCTTGAACAGGTGTCAGAAGAGAAATATTGTTTCAAAGCAGCACAGTTCATTTAGCAAATGTGAGGGAGAGGTTCATTAGTCTGTTAATATCTAATTATATAGAAATGTATACAAGCTGATGGTGATATATTTGTGAGAGCAATGCTAGAAGTTCCATTCTATCTAATGAATTCCAAAAATTTAAAATTATTAACACTTACTTAAAAATTATGTGTGGACTAACTACCACATTTTATCTGGCTACAAATAGTTAATACTGGTTTCAAATCTATACTCTTCTGCATTTAAGATTGTGTTTTGGACAAATTCACGCATGGTGCTAGTTTCAGCCCACACAAGCTGTGGGCCAGTCCACCAGGCTGGCGAGCTGAGCACAGACCGCCACACAGAGCCAACACGCTTACACAACCTGGTAGCCTGCTGCTTCCCCAACCCAAGAGGCTCCGCATTGTGGTTACTTGCAGTGCAGCCTGTTCCTTAATAACTCTGCTGTGTTACCCTCTTAGACTGTGTGCTCACCAACATGGAGCGACTAGCAACGTAATGCTTGTAGTAATGGAAATAATCGAATTAAAAGCAATTTTGTCAGTTGGAAAATGATGGGCACCTTGCTGTTCTACGGTCAAAGGTTGACTTAAATCATTTATTCTTTTTACTGAAAATTACCTGTCAGAGCAATTCAATGAAACCATTGGCACTGTTCGTTATAGTTTATAATATTGACCCAATTAGTCACTCCTTCTTTTCAAGCTGCCCACCATGATCATGGACTTGTATACCGACTGAGTCTTCAATCTTTAAGATGAACTAAGGCAAATGTTTGCAACCACAGTACACATACCACCAGAAGGTAGCCCTATCCCATAGGAGTACATGAGGACATCTCAGGGGGTACACTGAAGTTAAAATAAGTATAAGACATATTCATTCAATTATGTACTAAACAGACTAGTTTGTCTTTTCATCACTCTCAGTTAACTAGACTATCACTCTGTATTAAGTTGTTCCAGATGCAATTAACACATCAGTCCCATTAGGGGAACTTTTACGAAAAATTTTAGTCAATCCAGTTAACTGAAAATGTGAGACAATGTACATCAACTAAAATTTGTTTGAATCTACCTATTAATCACTTATTCAGTTATATATTTCTGTGCAGAAACTACACTATCACCTATGTATGTGCAAATAATAGCTGTGCCACAAGCCTGTTCACATTTTCTACCTATGTAAAGTAGGTATAGGTAGTATTTACCAATATCCATATTTACTGGCTAATATATAATTATGAACAACACAAATCCTTATTGTTTAATACCATAAGATTTTTTGGTGTAGTTTCACCATCATCACTGGGTTCATGATGACGTTTATATGGCTCTCTGACAGAGCAGCTCACATCTTGCTATAGTTTGTCTTACACATGCTGTGTGACTGTCAAATATTCATATGTCCGTTAGTGTATTTGCATGTTAAACAACAATAATTTGGTTATGGTGTAGGCACTACCACATTTCCAAAATTATACAAACCACCCTATTGAGAGCTCATATATACACCCAAGAAAACAGTTGCGACATACAAACAATGCCATCGAGTTGAGAAATTAGGTCTGTAGTTTCTTTATTAACCTGGATGGAGCATTACCTTTGCAGAAGAAAGTATGCAAGTAGCCACATACTTAAAGGATCTATAATTACATCAGACTCATCAGTGAAAATATTTCAGACATAATTTATAGAAAACCACATTATGTATTTCTGTTTAGTTCTACATTTATTCTATTTCCACAAATTCATTAAATTAATTTTGTAAACCTGTCTGTGATATTCTACTAGCAATCCACCTACTCTCCTATCTTGAGCATTCCAATTATTGTATTCAGCACTGCTATGATCATAAATATATGGAGATCTAACTTGTAGAATTCTCAGGTATCTGCCTAGGTAAAACAGTAATTTCTCCACAATAGTTTGACAAATAGACTTATTGCCATCTGCTGGTGACCCCTGATGAATGCTGCAGGGACCACCTATAGATGGCAATGAGCTTGTTTATCGAAATGTGGTGTGGATAATACATGACCCAGCCAGACATCGGAGAATTCTACACGTTAGATACCAGGAAAACATCAGATCAAGTAACATGGATATTTCTTCACAGGACTTAAAAATGAATATTGAATTCTGGATCATTTGTCATTTTTCTGGATACAGAGAGAATTGCAAAATAAAAGCATGGACTTTTATAAATTGTCATTAGCACAGATGTGGCACATGCAGAAAGTGAAGCACACTGCTATCATCTGGCATGCCACATGAAAACTATTATGGCATGTCAGTCCAGTAGGCCTTGCACAATTAAAATGTGTTTCTTCCATCCGAAGTAAGCAGTAAAGGGAACGTTACTTACAAAATGATTTGGTCTTCATTCAAGGGTGAATGAGTTGTCAATACAGCATCAAAAAAAGAGGGCCATTTACTTCAACGTTAACCAGGTACAAATGTGTTAAAAGTGAGAAACTTGAGACACGCAAACACTGCATCACTATCTTCAAGAACAAAATCTACTATTATCAGTAGTTGTGTAAGACTCTACACCAGGACATATGTTCCTATAATATTGTTACAGGTGAAGGGTTCAGGAACTTATGACAGAACTTTTTAGATATATGTGCAAAGTATGCAAAATCTGCCTGCATAAATGTTATCAATGTCCTCCTCCATCTGCAAACAATGTTGTTGTTGTGATGGTCTTCAGTCCTGAGACTGGTTTGATGCAGCTCTCCATTCTACTCTAGGCTGTGCAAGCTTCTTCATCTCCCAGTACCTACTGCAACCGACATCCTTCTGAATCTGCTTACTGTATTTATCTCTTTGTCTCCCTCTATGATTTTTACTCTCCACGCTGCCCTCCAATACTAAGTTGGTGATCCCTTGATGCCTCAGAACATGCCCTACCAACCGATCCCTTCTTCTAGTCAAGTTGTGGCACAAACTCCTCTTCTCCCCAATTCTACTCAATACTTCCTCATTAGTTTTGTGATCTATCCATCTAATCTTCAGCATTCTTCTGTAGCACCACATTTTGAAAGCTTCTATTCTCTTCTTGTCGTAACTGTTTATCATCCACGATTCACTTCCATACATGGCTACACTCCATACAAATAGTTTCAGAAACGACTTCCTGAAACTTAAATCTATACTCGATGTTAACAAATTTCTCTCCTTCAGAAACGCTTTCCTTGACATTGCCAGTCTACATTTTATATCCTCTCTACTTTGACCATCATAAGTTATTTTGCTCCCCAAAAAGCAAAACTCCTTTACTACTTTATGTGTCCCATTTCCTAATCTAATTTCCTTAGCATCACCTGACTTAATTCGAATACATTCCATTATCCTTGTTTTGCTTTTGTTGATGTTCATCTTATACCCTCCTTTCAATACCCTCCTCAATATACAGATTGAATAACTTTGGGGAGAGGCTACGAACATGACTCACTCCCTTCCCAACTACTGCTACCCTTACATGCCCCTCAACTCTTATAACTGCCACTTGGTTTCTGTACAAATTGTAGATAGCCTTTCGCTCCCTGTATTTTACCACTGCCACCTTTAGAATTTGAAGGACAGTATTCCAGGCAACATTGACAAAAGCTTTCTCTAAATCCACAAATGCTAGAAACATAGGTTTGACTTTCCTTAATCTTTCTTCTAAGATAAGTTGTAGGGTCAGTATTGCCTCACGTGTTCCAATATTTCTACGAAATCCAAACTGATCTTCCCTGAGGTCGGCTTCTACTAGTTTTTCCATTCATCTGTAAAGAATTCGCGCTAGTATTTTGCAGCCGTGGCTTATTAAACTGATAGTTCAGTAATTTTCACATCTGTCAACACCTGCTTTCTTTGGGATTGGAATTATTATATTCTTCTTTAAGTCTAAGGGTATTTTGCCTGTCTCATACATCTTGCTCACCAGATGGTGTCAGGACTGGCTCTTCCAAGGTTGTCAGTAGCTCTAATGGAATGTCATCTACTCCTGGGGCTTGTTTCACCTTAGGTTTTTCAGTGCTCTGTCAAACTCTTCACGCAGTATCATATCTCCCATTTCATCTTCATCTACATCCTCTTCCATTTCTATTATATTGTCCTCAAGTACATTGCCCTTGTATAGACTGTCTATATACTCCTTCCACCTTTCTGTTTTCCCTTCTTTGCTTAGAACTAGGTTTCCATCTGAGATCTTGATATTCAAACATGTGATTCTCTTTTCTCCAAAGGTCTCTCTAATTTTCCTGTAGGCAGTATCTATGTTAGCCCTAGTGAGTTAAGCCACTACATCCTTACAATTGTCCTCTAGCCATCCCTACTTAGCCATTTTGCACTTCCTGTCGATCTCATTTTTCAGATGTTTGTATTCCTTTTTGCCTGCTTTATTTACTGCATTTTTATATTTTCTCCTTTCATCAGTTAAATTCTATCTTTCTTCTGTTACCCGAGGATTTCTACTAGCCCTTGTCTTTTTACCTACTTGATCCTCTGCTGCCTTCAAGACTTCATCCCTCAAACCTACCCATTCTTCTTCTACTGTATTTCTTTCCCCCATTCTTGTCAATCATTCCCTAATGCACTCCCTGAAACTCTCTACAACCTCTGGTTTAGTCAGTTTATCCAGGTCCCATCTCCGTAAATTCCCACCTTTTTGCAGTTTCTTCAGTTTTAATCTACAGTTCATAACCAATAGATTGTGGTAGGTGTCCACATCTGCCCCTGGAAATGTCTTACAATTTAAAATCTGGTTCCTAAATGTCTGTCTTACCATTGTATAATCTATCTTATACCTTCTGATATCTACATGCTTCTTCCATGTATACAACCCTCTTTTATGATCCTTGAACCAAGTGTTAGCTATGATTAAGTTATGCTGTGTGCAAAATTCTACCAGGTAGCTTCCTCTTTCATTTCTTACCCCCAATCCATATTCACCTACTACATTTCCTTCTCTTCCTTTTCTGCTATTGAATTCCAGTCACCCATGACTATTAAATTTTCGTTTCCCTTCACTACCTGAATAATTTCTTCTATCTCATCCTACATTTCATCAATTTCTTCATGATCTGCTGAGCTAGTTGGCATATAAATTTGTAGTACTGTAGTAGGCATGGGCTTTGTGTCTATCTTGGCCACAATAATGCGTTCACTATGCTGTTTGTAGTAGCTTATCCGCACTCCTATTTTTTTATTCATTATTAAACCTACTCCTGCATTACCCCTATTTGACTTTGTATTTATAACCCTGTATTCACCTGACCAAAAGTCTTGGTCCTCCTGTCACTGAACTTCACTAATTCCCACTATATCGAACTTTAACCTATCCATTTCCCTTTTCAAATTTTCTAATCTACCTGCCCGATTAAGGGATCTGACATTCCACGCTCTGATCCATAGAATGCCAGTTTCCTTTCTCATGATAACAACATCCTCTTGAGTAATCCCCACCCGGAGATTCAAATGGGGGACTATTTTACCTCCAGAATATTTTACCCAAGAGGAAGCCATCATCATTTAATCAATGTAACACAATATTTCTGAGGCAACTAAAAAAAATAAAGCAGGAAGCCAAAAGATGCTTAGCAACCAATGCATGTGTCTCTGAAGTGGATTAATGGTCTGATGAATACATTAAAACTGAATACGTTACCATTGCTGGTCAGTATATGACTCCTGAAATGCAGGTTGAATCACATTTTATGCATGTTGGAATTGCTTATTGAAGATGATAAATCTGCTGTTAATACTCAAAGAAAAATTTTACCTGAATTAGAAAGTTATGATATTTCTTTCACCTATTTAGAAGGTGGAATATTTTTAATAGACCACGCAGCTAGTATAAAGTCAGCACTTCTGCCATTTAAGTGGCTTTTCTGTATACCACACTGCATTACAACAATGCTAAAATACATAATTAATGAAGAGAAATTTAGCCAAGAATTTGTGTCACAAACACTTACACTAATAACAACAAGGAATATCATAAATTACTTTAAAAAAATAGTTTAAGAAAACTTGTCACCAAAACAGTAAAGTCCATAATGGATATCAGTTTGAATACTGTTGTTGATATAACAGAGTCTGTGGCAAATGTCACTGAGATCATAGTCACATTATCAGTATGAAATCAAATGCATGAATTAGAAGGCTGGAACAGAGAGCTTACTACAGCTTTGATTCATTTCCTCTTGAAGCTTCAGCACATCACTCATGAACTTCAAGCAGAGAAGCATCCAACATTTCCTTTTGTTTTGGTAAGGTACTACATTATGCTTTCCCACTGCTCTATTCCAGAAACTACATCATCAACATCCTTGGAACTAGAGTTGTTGGTATGTATCCCTTATACTTTCTTGTTAACAAGCATTTATTGCCACCGAAGGAGACTACTGTTAAGGTCTTATTTTATCATGCAGACAGAAATCACAGCAATTAAGCAAAGGACAGAATCTCTTCTGAAACAGAAAATAAAGATCTGTAATGAATATCTTTTCACAGCATATTTTGTCCCAACATTTGAAATCTGAAGAATATAAAGCCAGAAGAAAGACAGGAAGTGGATAGTACACTGTGCAGAACATCTGGTGCATTAAAGGATGGTAATTCACAGTTGTGCTGTCGGTGTAACACAAAAGCATTGTCTGTGTGTGTGTGTGTGTGTGTGTGTGTGTGTGTGTGTGTGTGTCAGTTTCAGTTGCGAAAGGTGGTTTTTGCCCTATGGAACCAAAGAAAAGTGTATTTGGCAATCGAGTAGATGACATATGCGTAGACGATTCTTGCAAGAGGAGAAGCAATATAGAAGGTGAAATTGCACATTACTTAGCAAGTTACTCTGAAAATGAAGAGCCAGCTGAGCTGCTGACATAGTGCAGCATACATGGAAAAAGGTTCCCAAGACTCTTATCATTAGCTCAATCTATGCTAATAAACCCCACAACAAATGCAAATGCAGAAAGAAATCTCAGGTGAGTAGGCTGATTGTCAATGAGAAAAGATCACTGATCAGTCCACAAAATGTTAAAAACTGCATAACTTCTATTCAGTAAGGTTTATTTTGCAGAAACTGTAATTTTGAAGAGTATTTTTGTTCAGATGGTGCAGTTCTTCTTTACAGTGTAGCAAACTGCTTTTCAGAAATTGGTTTGTGAGCATATTATTTTGTGTAATTCAATTTCGATGCATCTGCAGTTCAAAATGTTGTAGTTTTGTCCAAAGATCTGCACTAAACTGTAACCTTAAATCAGGAGATATAATCCAAATAGCTGAAATAAAATATGCTGCTACATTTCTAGTTGCCATTACAGTACTGAATACCAGTATTGTATTTTCACTGGTCATCCATTTCATCAACTGATGTCTTAGATTACAGCATTTTATGTATTCACTTTATGAGCAAAAATCATGAAAAAAAGAGCTTTGACTTTGTAGTCTACTTGCCTACTTGCAATGAAGAAATGTGAAAACATTGGAAACAGCATATTTCCTTGTAATTCCAGTTTTTATTTAATTTCAGTCTGTTGCAATAGCTATATGTATTATAAGAATATTTGCAACACTAGTAGCAATTGCAGAATATATTTACTGTATAGACATTCTTGTAATTACGTCTCAATTTTCAAACAGCACAAATCAAACATACGTTAAAGGCATTGTATTCTCATTGAGAGGAGTCCCTGATTATCACAGTTATTGTAATAATGATTTGACTCACACTAGGAATCACACAGCACACAATTTGAATCAGTCATTCTCTCCTCATATATCTTAAGACATTGCAAACAGATGCAAGGAGCCCTACAACAAAGGCAGAGGGCTCAGCAGTACCATGAACAGAGCACACAGCGCAGTGAGGTGGTAAGTCGCTAGGCTGGAAAACTGACCCGTCAGCTTCTTTGCTCTGACTGGGCCCACAACCCATACGAGACAGCAGCAATACACGGGCTAGATGGGCTGAAGCTAGCACAGTGCATGACTCTAGTTGTGGACACAAAATCAATAGCCCATTTGCAAAAAATGCATTAGTACATGATTGCACTCATATTTCCTGTAAAAGGGGAACACTAACTTGCTATTACAGTAATAAAGAAAAGACATATTGTAAGCTGAGTTGATGAAAGCATATGAACTGTTATTAGTACTATCAATTCTGGTGTTACAATGATTTGATTGTTAAAATGAAATGTGTTTTACTGTGCACAAAAAAATGTACACTCACAAATGTAATTCAGTCTCTGGGGAAAAGACAATATTCCAAGAACAAATGGCTCACTGAGGTGTATGGGACAGTTGTGGAACATATAAAAGTGAGGCATGTTTACACATATATAAATCAGACTAAGAGAAAAAGAAACACATTCCAAGTGGAAAACAGAATTCTGGTAAAATACGTGAGATGAAATGCAAAAGAAATTTTAAGGATCATACAGGAACATAGCTGTTGTGTGTATCCTGCAATGTCCTTCAGTTGATCATCTAAGCTAAACTGAAGCAATTACTTAACTAATCAGAACATTCTCAAATCTTTGGCTGTAGTGGAATCCCACAGTAGTCTAAATGCACTATGCCCTAACAGCAGTTGAGTGTTATTCAGCACCAATGGAAGTATGGTGTGATTAACTGCTGTAGCAGTTTTGAAACATACAGTTTTTAAGTGCACAATTTGATAACTCCATTAACAAACAATTATTTGATCCTGATGGAGTTGTTACAAGTTAACAAGAGCATGGTAATGTTTTGGCAGCATCAACAATTTGATCCATCTTATTCTCTTACATGGTAAGTATACCCCTGATGTCTGTTCATATATTTTCAGTGTTAAATGTAAAAATTTCAGTGCACATCATCAGCAATGGCAGATCACAGAAACTGAAACTGTAAATTTAAGCTGTATACACAATACTGAAGGGGACTCAGAAGACACCAGCATGACTCAGAGCAAACATTTCCACTGACAAAAGATTTCCATGTGCTTTATTTCAATGTAATTGTAAAGGTAGTGTCAAGAACTTCCAGTATATCCCATATTCCCATTTAGAGCACTGAAAAGCAGGTATGTTTATATTTGAATTGACCAGAGGTTATCAGTGTGTCATTTCCTTTACATAATTTCTTATAAGGACAGCAAGCCATCTCCTTACAATAGCCAGAGAAATGCCAATTTATACTTAGCTCACAGTTATTAATGTTTGTATACTAGAAAGTATGTTAGTTAGACTGGCATTTTTTAAGAATACAAAATATTACTTGAAATTAGTGCAAAAATAGTCCACAAGACGTTTACCACCATCATTTTGGGTCGAGGGGGAGGGGGAGGGAGTTAACCATGGAGCAGCTAGTAGCACTAGGTTTAGTAATTGTCAATGAGTAATCAAATGCTCAATAGAAAATCTTGGTGCTTCATGTATTGCAGGCAATCAATAAATAGTTTAATTATCAAAGAGGAGAATAACAGCTTTATGTATTCAGTTATTGGAGTGAGTTAGTTTCTTGTAGTATTTAAAAATTAAGCCTGAATAATTAAGTTACTCAGGTTATTTACAGATAATAATTAAATTAAAATGTCACAAATAAATCAAAACTGTAATTTATGGACCTATTTACAACACAGTCTTCCTGAATTAAATAGACAATAACAGTTAGACGAGAGTGTTAGAGGGAGAGAGAAAGAGAGAGAGAGAGAGAGAGAGAGAGAGAGATTTTACTTGATTTAATGACAACCAGAATATTACCTTGAAGCTATAGTTCTGACTACAATTAAGCTGAATTATATATAATTATGTCAACAGAATTAGTGATATGAATTAAATAATAATCATTTTATGTTGTTCCAAGCACTGCACCTAGCTAGAAACTGGTACAGTTCAGTATACACTAAGAAAGATGCTATCTGCATGCTGCCCTTGACGTTTCATTAGTTCAAATTTAAAAAAAAATATGATGTGGTTTGCTACCTACCATCTGCAATAAGATAACAAGGTTTCATGTACATTACTACAGCTTTAAATGTGTCTTCACTAAGAGCCATGGCTTCTTTACCAACAGCACAGGTAAAAATGAGCAATATCAGCACTGATCAGTGTAATGTCTCCATATCTCAGTTTCATGGTGAGACACTAGACACTCTCACCAAATGGGTGACACTGCTTCACTTGTCACAAAATTTTGTTAGTGACCACAAAGCTCTTTCCATACCAATGTCACACTGGGACACATCATTGGCCATGTAAAAGAAGCCAAACAAGCAGCAGATCACAAACACTGCATGAGGGCAATAGCAGTGTCATACTGGGACACATCATTGGCCATTTAAAAGAAACCATACAAGTAGCAGAGTACAAACACCGCCTGAGGAACTGAAGAACCTGCACACAATCTGCAGCCCAGACAAATTCACCATCCTTTTGGGGAAGCTAGTTAAGAGGATGGCAGATGTGCACAGCCTGGGAAATGAACTTAGTATAATACAAAATGTTGCCCAAAAAATACTCTAGTTCCTTCTGGTTCTTTGGTGCTGGCAGGTTGGTGGCGGCTTTGATATGTCCATCTGTAGTGAGGCAGCCATCTTTGCTTAGGACACGTCCCAAAAAATCAAACTTTGGGGACAAAAAAATTGCACTTTTCTAGCTTGCAACAAAGGCCACTCTTCAGAAGGCATTGGAAAACTGTCTGTACATTTTGTTAACTGACTCTTGTGCAGAGCACATAAGCCAGTGTCATTGAGATTGTTTACCATCAGGAAATGTCATGACTCAACTGCTCCAAAAATTATTGACAAATTCTTGACACAGGCAAGATCCCAAAAGGCCAGCAACTACAGTGGTAAAACCCAAATGGGATGTCAAGTATCAGAAAGTCTGAGAAGCTGCATTCAATAGCAAAAGCAGGTGTGGGTTGTGCAAGTCAATGTGTGAAAAACACTGGTCCCCTTACAACTTTGCTAACAACTCCTCCAGCCACAGAATTGGATATAAATCTGTGACAAATTGAACACTGACTGACTGTTTAAAACCACTGCAAAGGTGGACAGCATCATCAGGTTTCTGAATCACCACCAAAAGGGTGGCTCCCGGGTGTCATGACGCACCACGAAGATTGGTAGTTGTTTTTTGTGTATGTCAGTCGAGAGCAGCTAGCCCATCACACGAATCAGTTGGACCATTCCAAAGTAGCAGAACTGGTAACATTTAATGATAACTGCAATACCAACCATTTTGATGAATATGATACCATATCACCTAGTTTACACAGAGTTATATAGATGAATGAGCATATGTTGTAACGTTATTGGTTCACTGTATTGATTACATAAAGTCCTCTGATGACATTCTCAGACTAAATAAGCTGAAATATAGTTAATTTAACATGATATCTGCTCACTAAGGGAAATATGTGAAAACCAATGTAAAGAAAATTCAGTCATTGTTTACAAAATTCATGTGTAGAAAACTAATAGTACTTAGCACTCCACCAATTTTATCAATGTAGGATTCATGTTAGTAACAAAAAAATATCTGTATTTACAAAATTATAAATTCAAGTATTATTGTGAATGCATAGTTGATGCAATTTGGTCATGAAGATATATTTTGGCATGTTAACTGTTTCATAAATACTGTAACATAGCACAACCAAATTTTATAATCAATTTCATAAATAGGATGCAAACTTAACAATATAACTTTAATAAGTTTGATTGAAACAATGTATGATCTGACATTGTGATTGTTTAAATTAATGTGAAGACCAATGGCAGTTTTCTTAAACCAGCATTTATCCAGACTTTGAAGTCAGTTTTGTGTCAGTCTTTATGAGTTTGTGAAGTAATGAACAAGTTTTTAAAGCAATTACACTCTTTTGGCTTCATCATTTAGTGATTAACTAGACACACAGTGCCTAACATACATTGAAGAACCCAGATATTACATGTAGAGGAAATGCAGTGAAGAAGATTTACACATCTCGCTCAAGATTGTTGTGACATTGTTCAAGGTGTGGGCACACAATTGCAGCTGTGTGTTTCCCCATTGTCACTCACTTTGAACCTTGTTGCAATGCAATCCCTATACACCACACACACACACACACACACACACACACACAAACACAAACACACACACACACACACACACACACACACACACACACACTAGTACTATCCATTTTGCAGGAGCTCTCATCTGAGGTGTGGATCGTTGACTGTTGCTGAAATGTATGGGACCTATACCCAATAGGACTAACACGGGACATCACACATATGGAACACAGAAAACTTTAAGGGCCTACAGCATACCACCTTCAATTATGAGATTTTTGTGGACAATCATGAAAAGTAATCTCACTGATTTCTCTGATATGCACACACATATGGTTCACCATGATGGTGTGCTTTAGGCCCTTGTGGTCCTCAGTGCCACATATGCAAAGTAGTACAACACAGATAGTTACATTTATGTTTGACTTCTGGGAGTTTTTCAGAGATGCTTAGAGGCAGACACAAGGCCTATTTGCACAGTTTTAAGAATCAACCTTAAATTACACATCTACAAATATACCACAGCCCCTACCTATCTCTTCCATTGAGATTGTCAGGACAAGATTAGGCTACAATGAGCACAGATGAATTTATGCAACCATTTTTTACATGTTCCATACATGAAAGGATTAAAATTAACCTGAATACTTGGTACCCTCTGCCATGTACTTCACAGTGTTTTGCTGAGTATGGAGGCAGATGATGGCTGAATAAAAGTGTGTTTGTAACTATCAATGTTCTCTTCAGATTACTTGATGAAATAGAATAAAAGCAGTTATTTCTTTGTCACCATTTCCAAATAATATCATGGATTCTCATTCTTGTTTTAACTTTCAGATTTCTATAGGGAAATATTCCACTTTTAACTGCCACTTTATTGGAAGCTAGATTACTGAAATCATTCAGCAAGAAACACACAATGCGTATCTCATAAAAGGAGACGTAACAAATGTTTATTGTACCCACAATATAAGAGGTGTGATTGGAACGTTTTAAGAATGGATCCACCACTGCTTACTGGTTTGGCAGGCAGGTACACGGAGGGTGGGAAGTGAATAATAGCCTTGTTTTTGATGCTCTCTGAAAGGGAAACTGCATTTCCTTTATTCAGTTCGTTGTGGCAGCTGGTTGAGTGTGGGTCTGTTAGGGCTTGTTTCCAGACAGTCTTTGTGAAAACGGACATAAAAATGGAGCAAAGAGTTTGTGTGAAATTTTGTTTTAAAACTGGTAAATCAGCTTCCAATACTTACGAACTATTAAAAACAGTTTTTGGAGATAATTGTATGACCAAGTCAAATGTCTTTTTCTGGTTCAAAAGATTTAAAAATGGGTGTAAATCATTTGAAGATGAACCATGGTCCGGCCATCCTTCCACCTAAAAAACAAATGAAAATGTTGTGAAAGTTTGCAACTTAGTGCCCTCTGTAGACTTAATATTATGAAAATGGCTGATGAACTTAATTTAAGTTTCTATGCAGTTCAGTCAATTTTGACTGAAGATTGGAACATGCATCGAGTGTCCACAAATATCACTCCAATAGTGTTTTTAAGTGACCAGAGATAATACTGACTTGAAGTGTGCCAAGAACTGATTAATTGGACTAAAAATGACCCTGATTTGTTAAATAGGGTAATTACAAGAGACGAATCGTGGGTATATGGATATGATTCTGAAACCAAAGTGCAGTCTTTGCAGTGGGAAACTCCAGGTTCACCACGATCGAAAAAAGAGTGGCAAAGGTGTTGGCGATTTTTTTCGATTCTACCAGTATTGTGCATCATGAATTTACCCTGGAGGACAGACAATTAACCACAAATTCTACAAATGTCTCCTTGAGTGTTTGCATGAAAAGGTGCAGAAGAAAAGGCCTGCATTGTGGAAGGACAGGAGTTGGGTGCTACACCATGACAATGCTCTACCTCATCGTGCCTTCTGCATTGTTGAATTTTGGACCAAATTCAAAATTCCTGTGCTTCCACAAGTTCCATATTACCCTGATTTAGCCCTGCGGACTTTACCTGTATCCTAAATCGAAATTTTCACTGAAAGGGAAGCAATTTGACTCAACTGAAGATATCAAGGCAAATGCAGGGAGCATAATTAACACACTTCACGAAACAATTTCCAGGAAAGTTTCCAAAAGTAGAAACACTGTTGGAGTCAGTGTGTTCAGTCAGAAGGGGACTATTTTGAAGGAGATGCATCACAGTAGCATGGAAGTACCAATGTTGTACAATTACAAGTCCATTCTTAAGATTTTCTAATCACACCTCGTATGTGAGGTTGTGGTTATGTTTAATTCCCAAGTTAAAATATAGACCTAATTACTCAAAATGCAAAAGCAGCTTTCCTTTTCATTAGCACTTTTGTAATCTTAGCAGTTTAATCACATTAAACCTTTAAAAATCATGAATAACTGTATGACAGATTTAATTGAATGTATTTAGCATATCTAATATTTAATAATAAATTTTTTATGGTGGTGAGACTAACCACAATAGCTGAAAATGAACAAAGCATATAAGCTGTAGAAATCAGGTTTTTAAGAAGTGTAGCCAGCTTTGAGAGCCTGGTGTGATGAGTACAACAATCACACAAGCATGAGTACTTAAAAACACAACTGGACAGATAGAACAGTACAGAACTAAATTGAAAGATCATGTCACAATACTGAATGAAACTAGGTGATAAATTTGTGACCAATTGGAAAAGATGAAAGGTAGACCAAAAAAACAGATGGAGCGACAAACAGAAACTAACCACTGACCATAGAGGCACTGAACAAGAGGACTTAATAGCCAAGTAAAAACAGATACAGGAGTATTATTCCCTTGATCGATTAGTCTACACTGAGGCTCATCAGAAATATTACCATCTTCACCCTGTATTTATGACCTCTAACTTTGCCTCTTTTAAGTCCCCTCCCCCCCTCTCTTTCTCTCTTCCATATGCCAGTCCCACACTCTCCCTCTTTCTGCCTCTCTTGAAATTCTGTCACCCACCCTTCTGGGTGCCCTCTACCTGGCCAGAGAAGTGTCCCGCTTCTTCAGTGCCTGCCAGTGAAAGGGCCTCCTACCAGGTCCTCTCCCCATGGCACCTCCCAGATGGTAGGCTTGCTGCCACATGGTGGCCACAGCACGTGCAGTCCGTGCATCCCAAAATCTCCCACTCTCTCTCAGATACAGGTCTTACTGAAGCCTACTGTTTCTCTCTCTCTCTCTCTCTCTCTCTCTCTCTCTCTCTCTCTCTCTCTCTCTCAATCTCTCTCCCTCTCTCACTCCCTCTCTTTGGGCCCAGCTCTCCTTGTCCTATGACAAGACGAAGAAAAAACGGGTAAGTCCCAGGACGAGGCCCTTTCGGTGCACATGGGAGTGCCGAGTCCCTTCTTGCAACCTGATTCTGACCTCTTCTTTATGGATGTCATCTCATCCTTGTTGGCGATGTGTGATGACCTGGTGGTGTGATCAGGTATGGCCAGTTAATCTCCATTTGGATCCCCATTCTGTACTTATTCAGTGGACTTTTAACACATAGTACTGTCGCCTTCTGGTGTTGCAAGCCCTTATTTCCATCTACCACACAGCTTGTATTGTTCTCCAGGAACCTCATTTTACTGATGCTCACTCATCATTTGTGGGTTCTGTGCTTTCTGTCAGAATCGGTTGGACCATAGAAGGCTTCTGGTGGCGTTTGCACACTGGTCCATGCAGATGTTAGTGCATGGTCCCCCTTCATGCTACATTGGAAGCTGTTGCTTTCCAGGTCCACTTGGACCCTGTAGTCACTGTTTGTAATCTCTTTCTCCCTTCTGACAAGCCACTCCTTCCTGCTTCCTTACTTGCCGGGCTTTCCATCACGCTGATTGGCTTCTATGTACCTCTCAGGTCTTGTTTACCCCTCTTTGTCAGATTGTATTAATGAAGTCGTCCATGACATGTCCTACACTATTATTCACGCCGCCAGCATTGCTGTCCTAGAATTGACGGACCTCTTTCAATACCAGCCAGTCCCATGGTGGAGTACATCCATTGCCATCACCATCCGTGATCGACATTGAGCTTTGCAATGCTCATGCAAGACCTGTTCTCCGACGATCTTACTACCTTCAAATTACTTTGTGCCAAAGCCCATTACTTAAAACTCTAAGTACCAGTCCTATACTCGTCCATTCCTGAAGAATGCAAGCAGTTTTATCTATGTACTGACTTCATATGTTGGAAAATACTGAACATACAAATGCAAAATTAACACGATTTTATGCCCGTTTTGTCTTAATTAATATGCAACTATGAACAAAATCCAGTCTAGTATTATGTGGACAAATTTTATTATTATTCGTGACATTGTTTTCGTAAATTTAAAAAAGTCGTATATTTATATAAGGAGAGTAAATGAGTTGAAATGCATAATAATCAGCTCTGATTACCGTATTTAAATACAATAGCACTCTCTACATGGAGTCATATTGCTTTTTGGTATGGAATATTTTAAAACAGGGTTCCATACATAACCCCACACAGGACTGTTCGCACTCACAACATGCGAGATGCTTTCTCGCTTTCTTTCTTTGATTTTGAGGAACAAACATGACATACACGGGAGGCATATTTTTTGCTTGTGGATGGTAAATGTTGCAGGAAATGCCTCTGTCAGTCTGCCTACAGGTCTGTTTTGATTATTTTTAACTGTTGACTATCATCTTGAGCCATCTGTATAACAAGATTGGGAAGGAAATCAGTTGTTGCCATTTTCTTGATCTGAAGTGAACTGTATAATTCGATACTCCAAGCAGGAGTGAATGAAAAAGCAGCTTCCACTGCTATTTTACAGTTCTATTCCTAAACACGTTATACTGCAGTCTACATCTACATCTTCATGATTACTCCACAATTCACAATTAAGTGTATGGCAGAGGGTTCATTGAATCACCTTTAAGCCAACTTCTCTACAGTTTCACACTCGAACACTGCACGGGAAAAACGAACACTTAAGCCTTGCCGTGTGAGCTCTGATTTCTCTTACTTTATTACGATAATCATTTTCTCCCTATGTAGATGGAAGCCAAAAAAATATTTTCGGTCTCTAGGAGAAAGTTGGTGATTGAATTTGCCACCTCAATTCGATTATCCTTGGCACTCTCTCCCCTGTTTTTCGATAATACAAAACTAGCTGCCTTTCTTTGAACTTTTTTGATGTCTTCCATCAGTCTTGTCTGATGCGGATCCCTACACTGCACAGCAGCACTCCAGAAGAGGATGGACAGGCGTAGTGTAAGCAGTCTCTTTAGTCAATCTGTTAAATTTTCTAACTGCTCTGCCAATAAATCCCAGTCTTTGGTTTGCTTTCCCCACAATTTTATCTATGTGAGCATTTCAGTATAAGTCTTTATTAATTTAATCCCTACATATTTAATTGAGTTTACAGCCTTTAGATTTGTGTGATTTATTTTGTAACTGATTTCAGCGGATTGTTTTTAGTGCTCATGTGGCTGACGTCACACTCTTCATGATTTAGAGTCAATTGACACTTTTTGCATCACACAGATATCTTTTCTAAATCATTTTACAATTCGATTTGATCAGCTGGTGATATTATTTGATGCCAAATAATAGCATCATCTGCAAACATTCTAAGAGGACTCCTTAGATTGTCTCCTAAATTGTTTATGTAGATGAGGAACGACAGAATGCCTATAACACTTCCTCAGGGAACAACAGATATTACTTCTGTTTTACTCGATGACTTTCCATCAGTTATTTTGAACTGTGACCTTTCTGATAGGAAATTACGAATCCAGTCACACGACTGAGATGGCAATCTGTTAGACCACAGTTTAATAGTACAGAAACTGGAAGCAGTGGCCGAGAAGCAGTAAGACTGGGTTGTAGCTTATCCCCAGTGTTATTCAATCTGTACACTGAGTAACCAGTAAAGGAAACAAAAGAAAAATTTGGCGTACGAAATAAGGTCCAGGGAGAAGAAATAAAAACTTTGAGATTTGTTGATTACATTGTAATTCTATCAAAGAAAGCAAAGGATTTGAAAGAGCAGTTTAACGAAGTGGACAGTGTCTTGAAAGGACCATATAAGATGAACATCAACAAAGGCAGAACGAGAATAATGGAATGTAGTTGAATTAAATTGGGTGATACCAAGGGAATTAGATTAGGAAACAAGACACTTAAAGCAGTAGATGGGTTTTGCCATTTGGGCAGCAAAGTAACTGAAGTACAGACGATATAAAATGTAGACTGGCAAGGAAAGCATTTCTGAATAAGAGAAATTTGTTAACGCTGAGTATAGATTTAAGTGTCAGGAAGTCTTTACTGAATATATTTGTATGGAGTGTAGCCATGTATAAAAGGGAAACGTAGACAATAAACACTGAAGACAAGAAGAGAATAGAAGATTTTGAAATGTGGTGGGCAGAAGAATGCTGAAGATTAGATGGGTAGATCACAAGACTAATTAGGAGGTACTGAATAGAATTTGGGGAGAAAAGAAATTTAATGCACAATCTGACTAGAAGAAGGCATCGGTTGGTAGGACACATTCTGAGACATCAGGAGACCACCAATTTTGTACTGGAGGTACGCTTGGAGGGTAAAAATCGTAGAAGGAGACCAAGGAATCAATACAGTAAGGAGATTGAGAAGGATTTAGGCTGCAGTAGTTACTCGGATATGAAGAGGCTAACATCAAACTAGTCTTCAGACGGAAGACCATAACAACAACATGTGATGAAAAGGTTTAATTACTCATAAGCTAGATATTTGTACAGTATTTAACAATTACTTTATGAATATAGTAGGTAAATTAAGTAAAAAGTATTTTCTACAGGGAATCGCGTAACTCTCTTAGAAAATGCCTTTTAAAGACTGCTGCCTGAAGTACACATCTGTAATACTGAGTCAATAATTAAATTTATGAAGAGTATGGACTCTCATGGATATGATTGGGTAAGTTGCAGGATACCTAAGCATTATGCTGCAACTGTTTGCCCAGTTCTTAGCCACCTTTGAGATTTTTCATTTAGACATGGTCAGTTTCCTGAAATATTAAAGTACTCAGCAGCGAAACTGATTTAAAATAAAGGAGAAAGGGATAATTCAGACAATTTATGAATTATTTCTATGCCATTTATATCTGAAAAAGTTATTGAAAAGGCTGTGTATATAATGATAATTGATAATTTCAGTTCACATAATTTGTTGTGCAATCTAAAGTTTGGTCTCAGTAGATATTTAAGGACTGAAAATGCTACATTCTCTTTTCTTGGTAAGGCACTGGATGGACCAGATAAGAGGCTGTGAGCACTGTGCATCTTCTTTGATTTAACTGAGGTGCGTGATTGTGTTGCTCACGAAATACTACTGCAGAAGTTGCGCCTTTATGGAATAAGAGTAGTAGCTCCAGTTGGTTCGTCTTATATTTTAAGAACAGTAGTAAAAAGGTCATTCTCCACAGTAATATGTATGGCTTTCAGGTGGTACCTCATTGCTGTATGATTAAGTAGAGGTTGCCTCAGGGATCATAGTATATATGACAGGGGATCAAAATATTTCTGTTTGCTGATAACACTAGCTTAATAGTGAAGGATGCTTTAAGCAACAAATAGTGCATTTCAAGACCCAAATTCGTTGCTTGTAGAAGGAAAAATTAATGACAAATCATAATAGGACTCAGTTTTTACAATTTTTAACATAAAAATTAACTACAATTAACATTTTGATTGCTCAGAAGGGGTGTATTATTACTGAGTCTAAGTGATTCGGATTTCTAGGTATTGGGATACATAGTAAACTGTCATGGAAGGTCCACATTCATGATCTTGTTCAAAAACTGAATGCTGCAATATTTACCATTAGAACGGTATCTGCAATAAGTAACAGTCAGATATGAAAATTGGACTACTTCACATATTTTCATTTGCTTATGATTTGTGGCATTATATTCTAGGTGAACTATTCCCATTTTCAAAGGCTAATTTTGGCTCAGACATGGGCAGTTTGAGCATCTGTGGTGTAAGTTCATGAACGTGTTGTTGACCTCTGTTCAGGAGTCTGAGAATTCTGAATATGGCCTCTCAATACTTATTTTCTTTAATGTTGTTTGTTGTTAACAATACAAGTTTATTCCCAAGAATTAACAGTTTTTACTTACTTACTATTGGGCTTAAATCCAATCTACATTTCATGTGGCATCTCCTCCACTCATATGCTGAAAGGCATGAAGTATTTTGTTGCATCCATTTTCGCTGACTTACCAGAATAATTAGAAAATCTTGGCAGTAATCCTTGCACTTTAAAGTCTAAGCAGGAGAATTTCCTCATGGCTCACTCCTTCGATGCTGTGGTGGGGTTTCTGGAAAAATTAAATTAATTTGTATGTTATATTGTTGTTTACACAAATATATACCCAAAGCTTGTCATCTGCATAGGGCTGAGTATATGTTATTTAGCCTTCTATTACTCTCCTGACATTTATGGATGTACTGTTTTGTTCCATGACCATGCAGATTTGCTCCTTAATTTGACCTTACAGAAACAGACATACACAACAAAATAAATAAATCTTTGCCCCCTTGTTTGGGAGTCAGTGCTGTGTTCTGTATTCTGGTGTTGTTGTCTCCAACAAATGTCCAACAGACATTAACCAAAAAAATGGAAATAACTACACTACCATCCCCCTCACCACCGCCATCATAAACAACGATGGAACCAACAACAAGAAGAGAAACAAAAATGTGTATTGGCTACTCCTACAAATTATTGGATTATCTAGATCCATGAGTTGGAGATTAAAGACAGTTAGCTTAGTGACAAAGAATGATCATGTTTATAAACTGATATTTGTTGTTACAAATTTGATGCATATCAAATTGGTCATATAGGCACAGGCTAGTAGGTATTTGCCAAGCAAGGTGGCACAGTGGTTAACGTGGTAGACACATGTCTGGGAGTATGTTGGTTCAAATCTCTGCCCAACCATCCAAATTCAGGTTTTCTGAAATCACTCCATACAAATGCTGGGTTCGTTCCTCTGAAAATACATGGTCAGTATCTATTCCGATGCTTGAAATATTCAGAGCTTCTACTACACATCTGGTGACCTCAGTGCTAATGGATTGTTAAATCTTAAACTTCCTTTCTTTTAGTAACTTTTATAAATAATAACAGAAGTAGCAGCAAACAGTGGCTTTTCAACCAATTTTAATACATCAAGTATATTGCATATGAGCATAAACTGATTAATACTGTACAGTGACAGTTCATTGTTAGTAACCATTTACAGACTTTATTTCTAATAGTTTCTTATTGTTTTTATATACACTATTATTATTACAAATTGGAAGGTTCTCACTCATAATGTGATCTACAGAACTGAATAAATGAATTAATGTGTCAAACGTATTATCAGAATGAGAAAAGTATTATCATGATGTTTCCTGAAATGAATCCAGAGAGCATAATACCAATAAAGTGTTTAAAGTGAAGGTGGAGACACAGACCAACAGTGGGATTTTCTGAAATGAAATTATATACAACTACATGAGTGCAACACACTTCAGACACAGAAGTGTACATAATTCCCCCCCCCCCCCCCCCTCAGAAATATGATTAAGTAGCCTAATTATGATGCTCTGTATTGTGTTAAGCTGATTCAGATGGGTCCCTACTTCACTGATTGTCTTTCTACTACATCCATACTCCGCAAGCCACCTGACGGTGTGTGGCGGAGGGTACCTTCAGTACCTCTATCGGTTCTCCCTTCTATTCCAGTCTCGTATTGTTCGTGGAAAGAAGGATTGTCGGTATGCCTCTGTGTGGGCTCTAATCTCTCTGATTTTATCCTCATGGTCTCTTCGCGAGATATACGTAGGAGGGAGCAATATACTGCTTGACTCTTCGGTGAAGGTATGTTCTCGAAACTTTGACAAAAGCCCGTACCGAGCTACTGAGCGTCTCTCCTGCAGAGTCTTCCACTGGAGTTTATCTATCATCTCCGTAACGCTTTCGCGATTACTAAATGATCCTGTAACGAAGCGCGCTGCTCTCCGTTGGATCTTCTCTATGTCTTGTATCAACCCTATCTGGTACGGATCCCACACTGCTGAGCAGTATTCAAGCAGTGGGCGAACAAGCGTACTGTAACCTACTTCCTTTGTTTTCGGAGTGCATTTCCTTAGGATTCTTCCAATGAATCTCAGTCTGGCATCTGCTTTACCGACAATCAACATTATATGATCATTCCACTTTAAATCACTCCTAATGCGTACTCCCAGATAATTTATGGTATTAACTGCTTCCAGTTGCTGACCTGCTATTTTGTAGCTAAATGATAAAGGATCTATCTTTCTGTGTATTCGCAGCACATTACACTTGTCTACATTGAGATTCAGTTGCCATTCCCTGCACCATGCGTCAATTCGCTGCAGATCCTCTTCCAGCATTAGTTACACTGTACACCAGTTTATGCAATTTAAATTGCATGAAACCATCTAATTCTTATTGAATCCATTGTACTGATAATAGTAACACAAAGAGGATTGAGATTCATGTCAATGTTTTTCATGCTACAAAGGTTTCATCTACAAAAAAAGAATAGAAAGAATTTTACTGACAAAATACATAAAACCATTTCATATGATGAAAATGGAACAATATAATAAACATGTTGTTCAACATTCTGGTCATATCAGTTTGGCACATGACTGAGGTAGTATTGTATGTAGCAGTGACTGTAATGTGTCCTCAAGCAGTCACAATTATTAACAAAATTCACTGTGCTAAACATTTCTGGAGTATTTATGCTACTTAAACAGATATGTATATTGGTGGTGTAAAACACATCACTGGAAATAATTATTTATTTTAAAAGCTACTTTTTGTCATATTATATCCAAAATGTAGAAGCACTGAAATACTAGATATAAGTAATTTACATATTTTTGATAATACTTCGTTGCATAGAGTTACCAACAGCATGTATAGTTAATAAATTTTTAATGTGTTTGTTTTTAGTTATGGTCTTTTCATCAGAAAAATCTCATTAGTTGCACTGGACCTCTTGAGTCATACTACATGGCAAACATCTCAGAAAGTTCAGTGAGTACCAGAGTACCATTCTTACTTTCTGTAACTTGCTCTTAGAATTACCTGAATCCTTCAAAGTCTTTTATGTCAGCTGCCAGTGGCATGCCTTGTCTATGGAATAGTATTGAGTAAGTTTTTCCTTCAGTCCCCCTGGTAATACACTTGACAGAATCATATTACTAAATAATAACAGGAAGTGCTGCTGGTCCAGTAGTCAGACAAGAACGAACCAGGTGTCACCAGGTGTAAAATGTACACAGTATTAAAATAGGAATTCTGAAATAAAAGCAAAAATGCCTAAGTATATGTGCCTAGTATTACTAGGTCATACAGTCCACTGCTCTTTAGATAAGTCTGATTATGTTGCTGCAGGTTTTGTAGGCTATGCAACAAACCTGAAATTGCCATCTAACTGCACATGTGAGACAACATCTACCACAAAGTAAGAGAATTTGTAGGAAGGTATGGATGAAGAAACATCAGGACCCAAGTGGCTCTAGTGAGACTCATTATATCTGAAATGGCTCCATGTTTCTACATAAAATATATTTCAAACAGTTAAATGCATTTATAGTAACAGCATATAGCATTTCCACGACGAATTTTCACTCTGCAGCATGGAGTTTGCTGATCTGAAAGTTGCTTGCAGATCAAAACAGTATGCCAGGCTGGCACTCGACCCTGGAAACACTGCATTTTATGAGGAAGTGCTCTATCGACTGAGCTATCCAAGCTTGACTCATGAAGCACACTCACAGCTTTACTTCCACCAGTACCTCATCTCCTACCCCTGGAAGTTCACAGAAGTTCTGCTGCATACCTTGTGAGACTGGCACTCTTGGAAGGAAGGATATCTGAGGAGGCTTGGTATAGCCACATTCTTTGGGATAGATACCACAATGAAGTTTCATGCTGCAGTGGACTGGGTGCTGACTTGAAATTTCCTGGTATGTCTCTGCAATATCCTTTCTTTCAAAAGAGCTAGTTCCTGAATATGGAAGATAGGGGATGAGGTACTGATGGAACTTTTGTAGTGTCTTTTGAGCAAGTGCCAATGACAGAAGTGGTTGTCTTGGTAATTCATCCTAACCACTTATAACCTCTCCTCTTACTGCCCTACAACACACAGTTGCTGCAAAGGTGAATATGAATCATGTGATTATTGTACTTCTCTTAAATGTGCATCTGTATGATGTCATAATCCAGCTGGACCACAAAGCTTCTACATCCAAGATGTCTGAACAAAGAAGTGCTGATACAACATTGACAATGTATGCTGCTGTAACTGCAACTCTATTCTCACTGTTCGAGTTGAGATAAATCATGGCTAACATGTGAGATTAAACTGTATTGTACCAGGAAGAGAGAAATTTGTAAAAAGCAGAGGATAGCTCTACACAAATACATAAAGGTTCATCAAATGTAGTATTAAAAGTACATGATTGATTGTCAATTCATATAGTACTACAGGTGTTTAAATATGGGTGTTAATACATAAAGGTTCATCAAATGTAGTATTAAAAGTACATGATTGATCATCAATTCATATGATACTACAGGTGTTTAAATATGGGTGTTAATACTATTAAAATATAAAACTGAATGAAAAGTCCAGTAGTTCACTGTAGCTGTATTTATCTAAGGCGATTAGAGACCCAGACAATCGGTTTTATGTCTTTTAAGTTGCATCTTCTGGTGTATATTAGTACTGTGTTGTGTGGTTGTTTGGAAGAGGAGACCAGACAGAGAGGTCATCGGTCTCATTGTATTAGGGAAGGATGGGGAAGGAGTTCGGCTGTGTCCTTTCAACGGAACAATCCTGGCATTTGCCTGGAGCAATTTAGAGAAATCACGGAAAACCTAAATCAGGATGGCCGGACGTGCGAATGAACCGTCATTCTCCCGAATGCGAGTCTAGTGTGCTAACCATTGCGACATCTCGCTCAGGTCGTGTGATACAGGGAGTAATTATAGAACCCTGCAGAGTAACAGCTGGCAGCACCAGTCAAAGTTCTCAGCTCTCTTTAAGTAATAAAAACGATCATCAATGACGAATGTTATGTCTGTGTTAAAAGCACTCACTGTCATCACGTTATCGATTAAAATATGTTTCTGTCAGCCTATGTGAAGCAACAGATAGTTCCCCTCATGGACGTTATCCAGAAAAGTATTAGATATGGAAGCTTACACGCTTATGACAGATAAAATGCAACTTAAAAGTTGTGTGGGTCTCTAATCGACTTAAATAAAAGCAGCTACAGCAGACTGTTGGACTTTCCATCAATTTTTATATTTGAATAATGTTAACAACTGTATTTAAGCACTTGTTGTACTGTATGAATTGTCAATCAATCATGTATAGCTGTTTTAGCTGCTGTTGCTCCAGTTTAAAATTATCGCTATTAAAAGTACTTAACTGTACCACAAAAAAGACAAAAACTATGCAGGATGTACAAAAATTCTTGCAAGAAAATGTCAGTTTGGCTTTTGTAAACATCTCTTTACAAAGAAAGCCATATACAGGCACACAAGTATGTTCTGGTAGAACTAAACAAAAAAATTGTTTTGTTGGCATTTTCTGTGAACTTGCGAAGTTCTTTGTTGTTGTTGTTGTGGTTGTACTGGTTGTTTTCTGTCAGAAGACTGGTTTGATGCAGCTCTCCTTGTCCTTTGGAAATAAGACAGCTGTAGTATATTCTTGCTTTCATCCATTCAAAGTGACGTTGGCTTCTGTTACAAGTGCAAATAAATCAACCTTTCACACTGTGGCCTTGCAACTATTGGTAAGGCTGTTGGTCCAGTTTAGGAGCCATGTGTCAGCCCCGTGTTTCCACAGATACCATTCTGAGGTGGTTGCAGCTATGGCACTGCTATCTGTATTGTTGAGGCATGCACAATACTCTTCTGCAGAAATTCATGGTTTGTGCAGAGGGTATTGATGATACATACCTTAAAATTGTACTTGGACATCTAAGGCAATATGATGTTCAGACATTCCCCATCATGGATGGAATGATATCTTCACAATAGACAGCAGATTTGCACTGTAATAATCATATCACGGGAAGAAAACTCAATTTTGAGTGAGAAAATATTAAAATATTCTGTCCTTCAAGGTCCTGTAATGGTCCAACCTTAATGATTTACCCTGGACATTGAAGGATTCATCAGGAACTGTGATGTTTGCTGGGGACATAAATATATTGATAAAGGACCCAATACATTGATACCACATGGCCAGGGGAATAATTGAACAAAATTTCTGACATACATATGGGAAACATACGCTATATACAAGATGAGGCACATCTGTTTTAAAACATGTCTTTCTGTAATGAAGCCATGGTGGCAACATCAAAAGATGAACCCAAACAAGCTTAGCATCAACACATATATTTAAACTTTGGTGTTACCGAGCAAGATGGCACAGTGATTAGTACACTGGACTCACGTTTGAAGGACGCTGGTTCCAAACTGCATCCGACCATCCTGATTTAGGTTTGCTATGATTTCCCTAAGTTGCTTCATACAAATGCCAGGATGGTTGATTTGAAATGACACAGCCGATTTCGTTTCCCATCCATCCCTAAACTGATGGGACCAACGATCCCACTGTTTGGTACCCTGCCACAAATCAAACAACCAACCTAAAATATGGTGTATACTAGGCCATAGTGTTGTCAGAGTCATTTTGTTAACAGCACTGTTGTTCATAACAGACTGGTGTGCAATAGCTACAAAACATTTGTGTTGTAAGCACATTAGATGTCGGTACTGTAGGTCTACACATTTTCATCGTTTATGTAATTGTGAGGTATAAAATAACAAGGAGATTATAAGGGGTAATGTCTATAGTGGGTCTTTTTTCCCTTATTTTAATTTCATTTTCCTGCCCATGTGGGCAGCCAGTGGCACAGTCCACTGCTCTTCAGCCAAACGGCTTTATAAAATACAGAAAGGGGCATTCTTCCATAAAAAGGGATATAAAAAAGGGTGACATAAAAAACACTGGAAATGGAGATGAGGGGAGTTAAAATACACACTAATATGGGCGCATGCACTGGGGGACAGTAAAAGTTGACATAAAGTTACAAGAATATGGGACAAATTGAAGTGCATATAAAGAACACTTGAGGCAAAACTAATGTAAAAGGAGGCCACAGTATAAAATGCACATGAACAATCATGGACTATATACAGATTGAGCACACAATTAAAACCACATCACTAGATGACACTGTATAATGGCACCAAGCACAACTCTAATGCAGCACACTTGATAATGAATAAAAACCTGGGAGGATCTGCTGGGGAGGGGAGCAAGGGAGAAGAGAAAAGGAGGCGAGAAGGAGGGGAGAGAAAGGGGCAAGAGGTGGGGGGCGTGGGAACAGAAGGGATGGTTCAAATGGCTCTGAGCACTATGGGACTTAACATCTATGGTCATCAGTCCCCCAGAACGTAGAACTACTTAAACCTAACTAACCTAAGGACATCACACACATCCATGCCCGAGGCAGGATTCGAACCTGCAACCGTAGCGGTCATGCAGTTCCAGACTGAAGTGCCTAGAACCGCACGGCCACACCAACCAGCAAGGGAAGGGATGAGAGACGAAAACAGCTGAGGAGGGTGTGCAGGGACTCAGGGAGAGAAGGAGGAAAATCTGCTCTGGGAGAAGGAGGGGAGAGGAAATAGGGGATCCTGGGGAGGGGGGGGGGGCAACAAGGCCAGGTTACAGTAGGAAGGAAGGGTTTATGTCATGGCAAAGCTCAACATCTGGGAGGGGAAGGTGCTGGAAATTGCCCTGATGAAGCAGATGGAGGGTGTGGAGGTGGAGAGAGAGGGAGGAATACAGCGATAGAGGTGCAGCAATGGGAGGGGGGCTGGGGGTGGAGAGGAAGGAGGAAACCAGGGGATTGGCAGATCAAGCCTGCAGACAGTGTAAAGGATGCAGAGATGTTGGAGGAAAAGGAGGAGGTGGGGGAAACAGATGAGGTCATACAGGAGTCATGTGGGGGAAGGGAGGCAGATACGGATGGCAATGTGGAGCATGTGTCATTCAAGGATTTGGAGTGCCTTGTAAAAGTGGGTGAGGGGGGGGGGGGAGTGGAGATCCAGGCAATGCTGGCATAACAGAGGATAGGATGGATGAGGGATTTGTAAGTGTGGAGGTTGGTGGAAGGATGCAAGCGCCATGTCTGGCCAGACAGGAGTTTCAGGAGGCAGAGGCAGGAATGAGCTTTCTGCTGGATAATCAGATGATGAGGGGTCCAGGTGAGGTGACAATCGAGGGTGAGGCCAAGGTATCTCAGGATGGGGTGAACTGGATGGGACGACCATAAATGGGGAGGTAGAAATTGTGGAGATGGAAGGAGAGAGTGGTGCAGCCTATGATGGTTGCCTAGGTTTTGGAGGGGTTGATACAAAGGAATCCCTGGTTACACCAAGTGGTGCACTAATCAAGGTGGGTTTGGAGGGTGCATTGGAACTGTTCAAAGTTAGGATAGAGAGCCAGGAAAGCATTGTCATCAGCATATTGGAGGTGGACAGGAATGTGTGGCATTGGCATATTGGTAGAGTTCAGTAGATAGAGGAGAGGGGGAGGACAGAACTGTGGGGGATGCCAGCAGTGGGATAAAAGATACGGGAATAGGTGTTGTGGAGGGTGACATAGGATGGACGGCATGAGAGGAAGGAGGTGACCAGATGGACAAAACTGATAGGTAGGGTATAGGTTTGGAGTTTAAAGAGGAGGCTGGGATGCCATATGCGGTTGTAGGCATTTTGGAGGTTGAGGGAAACAAAAATGTTAGAGCGATGGGAGTTAACCTGGAGGGAGAGAAGGTGGACGAGGTTAAGGAGTTGGTCTTCAGCAGAGAAGGAGGGTCGGAAGCCACACTGGGTAAGGGGGAGGAGGTGGTGTTGATTAAGGTGCTGATGGATATGATGAGAGAGGATGGATTCGAAGACCTTACTGAAGATGGGACCAATGGAAGAACCGACAGAAGAGGGTTTTTAGGGTTTGAGGAATAAGAGGATGTGGGAAGTCTTCCACAGGTTGTGATAGAAGCTGGTAGAGAGGATGACATTGTAGAGATTGGCAAGGACAGAGGAAGGAAAAGGGGATTTCTCTAAGGTGGTGGTAAGTCACACAGTCGTGACCAGAGGACATGTTGTGTTTTGACCAGAGGGCAAGTTTAATGTCTTTTGGTGTGATTGGAGTGTTGTTGTTGGAGGGGGGCAACTGCCCCAAGTACTGGAGACTAGGAGCAAGTGGAGGGACAGAGGTATCGGCGTGTTCCATGAAGGTGGGGAAAAGAGAATAATGAAGTGGGAATCATCAGGGACAGAGAAGACCTCAGAAAGGTGGGAAGTGAAGTGGTTGGCTTACTGACGTTGTCGGGAAGGGGCGGTCGTTATGGAGAAGGGGGTAATGGAGTGCAGAATGGGAACCAGTAAGGCGGTGGAAGGCGGACCAGTACTCGGAGGAGTTGATAGGGAGGGTGGCTTTGAGTCGTGTATCTTTAGTGGGCTTACCAATGCGGATCAAAAACACGACTAAAGTTGAACTTGGAGTGTCGAAATGGGAATGGTTGAGTGACAATAACTCTGTTACGCTGTTGTAGCTACTTTAGATAAACATAAATTGAAATACATAATGACAAGCTTACAGAGCTGACAGAATAATATAAAATGATAAAATAAATGGAGAACGAAGCCTAATGGACGAAGGAACAGACTGTAGTCGCCCTGTGTTCGCGTGGCCTTCAGAATGCCGCATAGGCGAGGAATTGGTCAGAGCGAAGCTGACAGAGGGCCTCATGTACCTTGCTAAACGCCATTCCAAAAAAAGACTGGTGGAAGACAGTACCAAACACTTAATAATAGTACATAGTAAATGAAATAAATTATATAAACAGAGAAGGGACAATTAAACACCAGAGTAATGTGCTCCACGAAACAAAATCAAGTATATATGTAATGCATTTTATACTTGGTAAAGACAAAACCAAGGTCTTATATGAGGCGTTCAACGCCTTTTGTGCTGCTGGCAGCCCGCCCGCCCGAGTCTCCATCCAGCACACAGTTTTAATCTGCCAGGAAGTTTAACATAAACATAATTTCCGCCCTTTTTATTGCTCAGGAAAACCACACATTGCGTGTTGTACCACCATAAGCGAGACCTTCAGAGGTTGTGGTCCAGATTTCTCTATACACCAGTACCTCTAACAACCAGTAGCACGTCCTCTTGCATTGATACATGTCTGTATTCATAGTGTCATACTAGGCACAAGTTCCGCAAGGTGCTGTTGGTCTAGATTGTCCCACTTCTCAATGGCGATTTGGCGTAGATCCCTCAGAGTGGTTGGTGGTCACGTCTTCCATAAAAAGCCCTTTTCAATCTATCCCAGGCATATTCGATAGGTTTCATGTCTGGAGAACATGCTGACCACTCTAGTCGAGCGATGTCGTTATCCTGATGGAAGCCATTCACAAGATGTGCACGATTGGGGCGCAAATTCTCGTCCATGAAGACGAATGCCTCGCCAATAGGCTGCCGATGTGGTTGCACTATTGGTTGGAGAATGGCATTCATGTATCGTACTGCCGTTACGGCGCCTTCCGTAGCCACTAGCAGTGTACGTTGGCCCCACATAATGACACCCCCAAAACATCAGAAAACCTCTACCTTGCTTCACTCTCTGGACAGTGTGTCTAAGGCGTCCAGCCTGACTGGGTTGCCTCCAAACACGTCTCAGACGATTGTCTGGTTGAAAGCACATGCTACATGCATCGCTGAAGAGAACGTGATGCCAATCCTGAGCGATCCATTCAGCAGATTGTTAGGTCTACCTGTACCACGCTGCATGGTGTCGTGGTCGCAGAGATGGACTTCCCCATGGACGTCGGGAGTGAAGTTGCGCATCATGCAGCCTCTTGCGCACAGTTTTACTCGTAACACGACGTCCTGTTGCTGCACGAAAAGCATTAATCAACATGGTGGCGTTGCTGTCAGGATTCCTCCGAGCCATGATCCATAGGTAGCGGTCATCCACTGCAGTAGCAGCCGTTGGGCGGCCTAAGAAAGGCATTTCATCGACAGTTCCTGTCTCTCTCTGTATCTTCTCCATGTCCAAACAACATCGCTTTGGTTCACTCCGAGACACTTCCATTGTTGAGCGCCCTTCCTGGCATAAAGTAACAATGCGGACGCGATCTAACCGCGGTATTGACCGTCTAGGCATGGTTGAACCACAGACAACACGAGCCATGTACCTCCATCCTGGAGGAATGACTGGAATTGATCGGTAGTCGAACCCTCTCCGTCTAATATACGCTGCTCATGTATGGTTGTTTACATCTTTGAGCGGGTTTAGTGGCGTTTCTGAACAGTCAAAGGGACTTTGTCTGTGACACAATATCCACAGTCGAGGTCTATCTTCAGGAGTTCTGGAAACCAGGGTGATGCAAAACTTTTTTTGATGTGTGTATTTTGGAAGCAAAGAATGGGATGCATCACCTGAGTGTAGAAATTTTACAGGTATCTATAAAAGTATGCGAAAATCATTGTCAGAAGGCATATGAAAACATTAATTTAAATGACGTACTGTAGGGGAAAATGTGACGTTGTATGAAAATTTAAGTTGAAGTATAATTTTTTGAAAATTTTTTCTTCTTCTCGAAACTGTACTAACAGGAACCAACATAATATCATGTATCTCGGGACTTTTTAAAATATTTTTCGTTAGATGTAATGTGTAATACTAGGTTTAAGGTTTTCAGCTAAACTTATAAGGGAGAGATGCCGCAGGTAAGAAAGCGTTACACCAACTGCATCTGTCATTCTTAGCGAAAACGAAAGCATTTTCAAAATACGGCATTCTCGCCTTCGACTATTAAAATTAGTTATTTATTATATCCAATATAAATACAGAGTGTATCCTTGCATAACTTCACTTGCATAGAACGGTACAAGTCGCCGTAGTACTGTGAAATGACACATTACTCCATATTTTGCACGTTGGTGGATGTCGTGTATATAGTGGTATATTCCACCGTGTAAAAATTCTAGGGATTGATCAATAAGAGGATAGGGAACAAAAAAGGTCTAATGAACTCATGTCCGGGAATGCATGCTTTCCATGCTAGGGACCATTTATTCGATCACACATTCTTACAGAGACTGTGGTCTAGTACGTGCTCTATCACACATCCACAGTTACAGTATGTCTTTAAAATTGTTTCCATGTACGTGCCGTAGCATGTCCTGCTCACACGTTCACATCAGACAAGCTGCATCCGAAAAGTGTCAAAGGCAGCATCAATACTCTGCTCCAGTGTCTCCACATCTGGAATGGTCTCTGCATACACGATACTTTTGAGATGGCCCCATAACCAGAAATTGCGCTGTTGGAGATCCAGAGAAAAGCAGGCCATGTAGCTGGACCTCCTCGTCCGATTCAACAACCAGGGAAGACACGGTTGAGATACATCCGGACGTTAATGGCGAAATAGGCTGGAGCACCATCATGTAGCACCCACATAACCTTTCGAATCATCAATGGCACTTCTTGCAGCAGGGAAGGCAAAGTCACAAGCAAGAAACGCCGATAGTTCCGTCCTGTTAGGTGACGTGAAAGGAAGACTGGTCGCTAACTATCCCGGCTGCACCGATACTGATGATTCGCAGTCACCATTCCTTGGGGCCTTTGCATACTATCCCACAGATGACTGTTATGAAAGTTGAAGATACCACTCGGCATAAAGATGGTCTCATCTGTGAATAGGATGGATGAAACAAATCCCGGAATCGTGATTGCCTGTTGAAGAAACCAGTGACAAAACTGCTCCCGATGTGGAAAGTCCGTCGGTAGTTAGCCCTGCATACGATGTAGGTGATAAGAGTAGTAGCAATTGCTGTACTGGCAGGCCAACTGCCTGGCACTGACATGGCGGTCGCTTTCCATAGTGTTAATCATATTTTTCTCCAAGTCTGGTATCCGAAAATTTCGGGTACATGCTCCATGATTTCTTGCTTCTTGAAACGACCTTGTCTCAGACCAAACGGCGAAACACTGTTGCAAACATTGAATGCTGTGGTTGCTGTCGGCGGGGATCTCCTGATACAACGTTACTGCCTGCTGCCTTGCCTTTCCGTAAGTAAACATCATGTCGCCAAGGTCTCGATTCAAATACAGAACCATTTTGTACAACGCTATGTCACGTCCACTACGAGGTGGGTCAGCAAGAGAAGTGAATCGGACGCAACATTACCAGTTATTATGACAGGAGAGGGCGCTAGGGCATGACGTAGGAGGAACAGTATCACGCTGTAGGACTAAATCACGCATACTGTAACTGTGGCTGCATGGTACAGCACATATTAGATCGCACTCTCTATGATAAAGTATCATTGAATATATGGTCCAACTATGTGTTTCCGGGCATAAGTTCATTAGGACCTTTTTGTTCCGTATCCTCTCATCGATCAGTCCCTAGAATTTGTACACGGTGGAAAAAATCGCCCTGTATATTATTACACGCCACCGTCACCATGGATGCATTTACACTGGGCGAGTACCCGACTGAAAGAAAGCGCCCTCGTTAAACAAGGACGAAGCTATGGTCTCGTAGTTTCTGAGTCAGTGTCAACGAAATAATGAAAAATTTATTTCAGGACCCAAGTATCGCATGCTGGCGCAAATGTAGCTCGTAGAGTGCATATCAGGATGAGATTTGCGACTGTTCATCAAGATAACTCTTTGTGAAGTTCCGTTCAGGAAAGCTGACGACTGCCAATGGAGCGCTGTGCTGACAGTATGTGTATGGCGGTATCCAGTGATGGCCATGAACTGTGGATGACACGGTGATCGGTTGGTGCCAATGCTAGGGACGAAAACGATGCAACGACGTTTTAAAACTTCGACATTTCGACCAAAGATGTCGAGGTTAACATCGCTGTTTTGAATGGTAACGCATCGATGACAAAGGCCAAAAACATCGATAGCGTTCAACAGTGGATCATTCATTCCGTTCGTGGATACTCAGCCATGACGCGTCAAGTCTCATAACTTGTACAGTGCTACATTTACTGCTGAACCTGTGATTTTTGTACTTTTGAAGTAGTAAGCAAGAATATGTAGTTTGAAAAATATTCGTTTACTACAAATGTTCTTCATAAATGGTTCAAATGTCTCTGAGCACTATGGGACTCAACTGCTGTGGTCATAAGTCCCCTAGAACTTAGAACTACTTAAACCTAACTAACCTAAGGACATCACACACATCCATGCCCGAGGCAGGATTCGAACCGGCGGCCGTAGCGGTCGTGCGGTTCCAGACTGTAGCGCCTTTAACTGCTCGGCCACTCCGGCCGGCCAAATGTTCTTCACTGAACTATATGTTCCAATCAGTGGGTCAAATATAAGTCATTCTCATTGTCCCAGTGCCCACTGTGCAAACTGCCAAGTCGAGAAACAATGGGTACTAGTATTGTAAATATGAGAGAATGAGTGACACTTTTAAAACATACATAAAGAAAAACAGGCATATTTTCTCGATGTTGAATATTTCAATTGAAGGTTTGACAGCTCTGTCACGTAGCTCCCTCAGGACGTTTATGGCGAAAAACAGATAACCTGCATCTGTTCTTTTTTAAGAGACAGTCTCCACTCCTACCGATCTGATCATGTAAGCGTAGAAAAGATGTGGAATGCTTTCAAAGGGATAGTATCGACGGAAATTGAGAGATATATACCACATAAAGTAATAAGTACTGGCACTGATCCCCCATGGTACACAAAACGGGTCGTATTGCTGTTGCAGAAGCAACGAAAAAAGCACACCAAATTTAAAAGAACTCAAAATCCCCGAAGATTGTGCAAAGTTTTGGAAATGTTAGAAATATAGCGCGTGCTTTAATGCGAGATAGTTTTAATAACTTCCACAACGAAACTCTGTTTCGGAATCTGGCAGAAAACCCAAGAAGATTCTGGTCATACATAAAGCACACCAGAGACAAGACGCAATCAATACTTTAACTGCGCTATGTCACTGATGACAGTGCCACTAAAGCAGAGTTATTAAACACGGTTTTCCGAAACTCCTTCACCAAAGAAGACGAAGTAAATATTCCTTAATTCCAATCAAGAACAACTGCCAAGATGAGAAACATAGGAGTAGATATCCTCCGCGTAGCAAAGCAGCTTATATCACTTAATAAAGCCAAAGCCTCCGATCCAGTTTGTATACCAGTCTGGTTCCTCTCAGAGTATGCTGATACAATAGCTCCATATTTAGCAATTATATACAACCGCTCGCTGATAGAAAGATCCGTACCTAAAGACTGGAAAATTGCTCAAGTCACACCAATGCCCAAAAAGGGAAATAGGAGTAATCTGCAGAACTACAGGCCCATATCACTAACGTCCAGTTTCAGTAGGGGTTTGGAATATATACTGTTTTCGAACGTAATCAGCTACCTCGGAGAAAACGATTTATTGAGACATAGTCAGCATGGATTAAGAAAATGTCGTTCTTGTGAGACACAGCTAGCCCCTTCTCACGAACTAATGAGTGTTATCGACGGGGGATGTCAAATTGATTCTATATTTGTAGTTTTCCAGAAGCCTTTATGCACCGTTCCTTACAAGCGCCTTCTAACCAAACTGCCTGCCTCAGTTGTGCGACTGGATTCTTGATTTCCTGTCAGAAAGGTCACAGTTCATAGTAACAGACGGAAAGTCATCGAGTAAAACAGAACTAATTATCCGGCGTTCCCCAAGGAAGTGTTGTAGGTTCTCTATTGTTCCAGATCTATCTTAACGACATAGGAGACAATATGAGCAGACTTCTTAGACTGCTTGCAGGTGATGCTGTCTTGTAAAGTCTTCAGAGGATAAAAGGAATAGCAAAATGATTCAGATAAGATACCTGGGTGCTGCGAAAAGTGGCAGTTGACCCTGAATAAAGAAAAGTGTGATGTTTTTACATGAGTACTAGAAGATATCGGCTAAATTTTGATTGGGCGATAAGTCAGAAAAATCTGAATAATTCAACTAAACACTTAGGGATTAAAATTACAAATAACCTAAATTGGAACAATCACAGAGATAATGTTGTGTGTAGAGCAAACCGAAGACTGCGATTCATTGGCAGAACACTTAGAAGGATTTTTGGATTGTTTGTGGGAAGAGACCAAACAGCGAGGTTATCAGTCTCATCGGATTATGGAAAGATGGGGAAGGAAGTCGGCCGTGCCCTTTCAAAGGAACCATCCCGGCATTCGCCTGGACCGATTTAGGGAAATCACGGAAAACCTAAATCAGGATGGCTGGACGCGGGATTGAACCGTCGTCCTCCCGAATGTACTTAGAAGGAGCAACAGGCCTAATAAAGAGACTGCTTACACCACGCCTGTCCGCCCTATTCTGGAGTATTGCTATGCGGTGTGGGATCCGCATCAGGTGGGAGAGACGGACGACATCGAAAAAGTTCGAAGAAGGGCAGCTCATTTTGTATTATCGCGAAGTAGGAGAGATAGTGCCACAGACATTGTACGTGAATTGGAGTGACAATCATTAAAACAAAGGCGTTTTTCGTTGCGACGGGATCTTGTTGTGAAACTTCAGTCACCAGTTTTCTACTCCGATCGCGAAAACATTCTGTTGGCACCCACGTACATAGGGAGAAGTGATCATCATGATAAAATGAGAGAAACCATCCTGGCAGAGAAAATTTAAGTGCTCGTTTTCCCTGCGCGCCGTTGGAGAGTGGAACGGTAGAGACACAACTTGAAGGTGGTTCATTGAACCCTCTGCCAAGCACTTCATTGTGAATAGCAGAGTAATTACGTAGATATAGATCCTCTGCAAGCCACTAAGGGCGATTAGCGAAGGGTACCCACTACCACTGCTAGTCATTTCCTTTCCTGCTCCGCTCGCAAACAGAGAGGGGAAAAACTACTGTCTGCATGCCCCAGTATGAGCGCTAATTTCTCCTGTCTCATCTTCGTGCCTCCCTCCCTCCCCCCCCTCCCCCCCCTACCCCCCTCTCCCTAGAATGTATGTTGGCAGCTGTAAAACCGGTCGGCAGCCAACTCAAAAACCCAGTTCTCTAAATTTTTCCAATAGTATTTCCCTCCAGGTATTCCCATTTGAGTTCCCGAAGCATCTTCGTAATACTTACGTTTTGCTCGAATTTACCCGTATCAAACCCAACAGCCCAGCTCTAAATTGTGTCGATGTCTTCCTTTAATCCGATCTGTTGCGCATCCCGAACACTCGATCGTGACTCAAGAATAGGTCGCAGCGTCTTATATGTGGTCTCCTTCACAGATGTGCTGTTTGTTGTCGGAGATTAGAGGAGAAACAGACTTCTAGGGATTCGATTATCCAAGCTTCTTTTTCTAAATTCTGTACTAAAATAGTTAAATACAAAGAAATAGCTTTGATGACAATAAATTAATTTTCTCTGGAAGATTCATTTTATTTAGTTTCGTTATCTGATTTATGTAGAGGTAGTTGATCATCACATCGGTAGGTATCACTGCGCCAAGAGTAACTGAACGTTAGAAAGTTGGGTAGATTTGTGAAGAGATAGGTAACTTTTTCCGGTTGTTGGTGTTTATCTCTGACCACACATAACTTACGCTCTTCTACTGAGATACTTAAAAATAAAAACATTTCGGCGTGCTTTTTCTGATATTTCAGAAGCGGCTGTAGGACTCGTAAAATCAACTATGTTTGTTAGCATCGGTGGTTTTATGAACGCTCGTGCAACCCTAGCCGTTGCTCATTAGTTTGGACGTGTGAAGTTTCGTTACACGATTGATGGGGCAATTACAGTGACGTTTGTTGACTTCTATGTTTTTACAAATTATGGTACAGTACTGGGCTTTGCTCGGGCATGGTTTGGATGGGTGGAGATTACTTTAATAATCGATGGGGCACCTGCGCCGTTCACGTGTGCGCAACGTTTTACTGCCCACGTGAATGGAAGATGCAAGTAATCATCATAAGAGGTGAGACTACAGTGCGTTTGAAATTAGTTGCGACTTTTGACGTTTGGCTCAGCGGCGGGGACGAGACTGCGTTGCCCGGGTAACAGCAACGGCGAGCCGGCTTTCCCTATGACGCCACCGGCAGTTCGGTTGGTAAAGCCACGCTGAGGGCAAACAGTACGACGTGGCGTCGCGCAGAGGCACCAATGTTCATTAGCTCTCGTTCTAAACTGCTATATTCCGGCGTTGAAGTGTTCTTTAGCCTCAGGTATTGTGAATGAGTGTTTCGTGTTGGCGCTCTGTTAATGATAACAGTGCAGTACTTCTGAAAACACAACTTTCACAATTAAAATGGAGATTCAGGAACACATTCACTGGAAGTGAAGATACTGTTCTGCCGCCAAATATGTATCCAAATTCAACAATAATAATGGACATTGCGCCATACCACTCTGTTGTCACAACGCAGTGGATGAAACCGGATATTTGGTTCCACGTACAAAGGAATGTTCCACTGGATAAAGTTGAATATAGCATGTATAAGGTGAAGTTAATGAAGCTTGAAATGCTGTATGAGCAAAAAGCCCCACAGTACCAGGTCGACAATCTGGCTGACGCCAAAGGACATAGCTTAATCGTCCTTCATCCATATCACGCTACTTTAACTGCGACTGAGAATACGCTCAATGAGGCTAAAATGCTGGAAGAAGAAGCCATTGGAAATGTTACACCACAGGACAGGTCTCGAGTTGTCAGCCATACCAAGTAGGTAGTTGAGGAGAGATGGATTCACAAAGGACTATGACGAGTTTTGAGTAATATGTAACTTCTCTTGTTGCCATGTTAAAATCTGCTTCTTTTGTCTAAACACAGACAGTTTACAAATATTCATCTCACTAACATTCTAATGCAGCTGAAATAGCGACAGAATTATGAAATAGTGTGTTATTAAACTAGTAACTGAGGGCAAGGCAGGTCAACAGTTTAAGAAACAATCCAGTCTCAGAATAAAATAGACGCCTAACTTCTTCACATATATTGTCACAAAAAACACAGCAGTTGTCATTTCACCGGATATGGATGGTCCTTAAGAATTACATTATTGCATTGAAAAAATCAGTAGTTCCTTGATTATCGCCGTTCCACATAATAATCATGGCAAAATACTCTGTTTTTTGTGTGTTATCATTTGTCAAAATTCTTGTTCTGACAGCGTGAACAGTTTATGAGATACGTGCGATTTATGATTATTTCTTCCCGGTTCTTTCGCTGGCACGTGCTTTCAAGGCGGAGTGGTTTTCATACATTCCATTTCCACGAGACTACAGACACATCACCGTATGTTTAAAGAATTATTCAGTTTGTTTTCCACATATCATACTAAGCAACATATAATAAAAAATGCACAAAACGCAAATTCACCGCGACCCTTATTTTTCACTAAAAACTAAGAATTCTTTTCTCAGTTTGCTGTAATTTCCTTAATATCAAAGCATCACAATTGACTATATCTCCGAGCGCTAATGAAATCTCCATAGTTTCTTACAAAGTTGATAAATTATATGATTATGCATGAATCTCACGATATAAAGTAAGAGATTCTTCGCAATCATCACGCCAAGGAGAGCTATAAATAGCCTGGGCAATTATTTTTTTTTTCTTTATTGTAATATTGCACCTTATACGGGTCGGCTGGCAGCAGCAATTTTACGCAGATTTTTAATTTTTTTTAATTTTTAAACCTGTGACAGGCAGGCCATCAGCGGCATAATACGCCGCTCTTTGGCCACAGAGAACACAAAAGAGACATATGAAGACAATTAGAGAAAAAAAATGGTGGACATAGAAACGGAGACATACACTTTTAAAAAACATGGAGCCGTGCACGGGCGTAGAGTCCAAGACAAAAGTTCTTCAGACACTTGGACACACTCAGAGACGAAAATTGTCACACGTGAACGTAGGAGCACAAAACGAATAACACTGAACCACTTGAGCACAAAAGACAGCACACACAGAAACGCAAGGCGTTGATCTCCGGCGCGCAAATGTTCACTAACATGTACGAGTCCGGGGACCTGCGAAGAGAGGAGGAGGGGGGGGTGGGAGAGGGAGTGGGGAGAGCAGAGATGCCACGGGCAGGGGAGATAGGGGGAGGGAGGAAGGGGGAAGGGAAGCCTGGGGGAAGAGGGGCGGAGGAAGGGGGGGAAGGAAAGAGAAGGATGCCCAAGGAAAAAGACACAGGAAGTGGGAGGGGAGGATCAAAGTTATAGGAGGGGTAGATGGAGGGGAGGAGGACATCATCAGGGAGGGGGAGCTGGCGGAAGCCACCTTGGGAGAGGGTAAGGAGGGTGGAGAGATGGAGACCGGGTGGGACGTGGGAATACAGGTGCGGCAGCTGGCGGGGGTGGGAGAGGATGGGTGAGACAAGCGGGTGAGGAGGATCAAGTTTACGGGAGGTGTACAGGATCCATATCCTTTCAAGGAAAAGGAGGAGGTGAGGGAACGGAATGAGGTCGTACAGGATCCGCATGGGGGAGGGGAGACAGATGCGGTAGGCGAGGCAGAGAGCATGGCGTTCAAGGATCTGAAGGGATTTATAAAAGGTAGGGGGCGGGGGTGGGCGGAAATCCAGGCCGGATTGGTGTAACAAAGGATAGGGTGGATCAGGGATTTATAGGAGTGGAGTGTGGTGGAGGGGTCCAGACAACACGTACGGCCGGAAAGGAGCTCGAGGAGACGGAGTCAGGAGCGTGCCTTGGCTTGGACTGGCCGGAGATGGGGGGGTCCAGGAGAGGCGACAGTCGAGGGTGACGGCAAGGTACTTAAGGGTGGGGGTAAGGGCAATAGGATAGCCATAGATGGTTAGATAGAAATCGAGGAAGCGGAAGGAAGGGGTGGTTTTGCCTACAATGATCGCCTGGGTTTTGGAGGGATTGACCTTGAGCAACCACTGGTTGCACCAAGCGGTGAACTGGTCAAGATGGGATTGGAGAAGGTGTTGGGAGCGCTGCAGGGTGGAGGCAAGGGCAAGGAAGGCGGTGTCATTGGCAAACTGGAAAAGGTGGACAGGAGGGGTGACAGCGGCGGCATGTCCACCGTATACAAAAGGTACAGAAGGGGGGAGAGGACGGAGCCTTGGGGCACACCAGTGGAGGGCAAAAAGGTGTAGGAATCCGTGGTATGGATGGTGACGTAGGAAGGACGGTAGGAGGGAAAAGAGCCAATCAGATGGAAGTAGTTAATGGGAAGGGCGAAGGTTTGGAGCTTGAACGGGAGACCGGAATGCCATACACGGTCATAGGCACATTCGAGGTCCAGGGATAGGAAGATTGCAGAGCGACGGGAATTAAGCTGCTCGGAAAGGAGATGAGTAAGGTGGAGAAGGTCATCGGAAGAGAAGGACAGCCGAAAGCCACACTGGGTAATGGGAAGGAATCGGTGCTGGTGGAGATGCTGGTGGATGCGTCGGGTTGGGATGGATTCCAGGACCTTGCTGAAGACTGAGGTAAGGCTGATAGGACAGTAGGAGGAGACGGCGGACGGCGGTTTGCCAGGTTTAAAGAACATTAGGATAAGGGGGGTTTTCCACAGGTCGGGGTAGTAGCCGGTGGACAGGACTACATCGTAGAGCCTTGCTAGGGTGGAGAGGAAAGAGACAGGAGCTTCACGAAGGTGGCGGTAGGTGACACAATCGTGACCAGGAGCGGTGTTGCATTTTGTGCAGAGTGTAGCAATGAGATCCTGTGTAGTGATAGGGGCATTGAGTTCCGTGTGTGCAATGTTGTCCAAGTACTGGAAACCAGATGCGAAGGGAGGGACAGAGGTGTCAGTTCGATCGCGGACATCTGGGAAGAGGGAGTAATCGAACTGGGGATCATCGGGGATGGAAAAGATATTGGAGAGGTAGGAGACAAAGTGATTGGCCTTACTGAGGGTGTCAGGAAAGGGGTGATCATCATGGAGAAGAGTATTGTAGGGGGAGGGTTTAGTTCCGGTAAGATGATGGAAGGCTGACCAGAACTTGGACGAGTTTATAGGTTGGGTATCATTTAAACGGGTGCATGTCTGTCGCCAGTCCCGGCATTTCTTAGCAGCGAGCAAATTTCGAATGTGTTGCTGGAGTTGCCGGTGGCATCGTAGTGTGTCCGAGTCACGCGTGTGGAGGAAGGCACGGTAGAGATGGCGGGATTCACGGAGGAGGAGAATGGCCTGTGGGGGTAAGGTAGGATGGTGGGGGTGTATGGCGACAGTAGAGACATGGGCCTCCACGGCCTCAGACAAGGTCTGCTGGAGAAAGGAGGCAGCATGGGTAGCATCGTCAGGGTGGTGGTAGGTGAATGGGTGGCTATCGACCTGGGTGGAGAGAGTATCCTGGTAGGCATTCCAGTTGGCACAGGAATAGTCATGGACATACTTTGGGGGAGGGTAACTACGAGGGGTGGGGCGGGGGCGACAACCGTCTGAAACGGTGAGGAGGACACGGAGATGATCGCAACCAATAGGCTCCAGGACATCCACCATTATGTGGCCAAGGAGGTTAGGGGAGGAAAGGATAACATCGGGAGTGGAGTTGGATTCAGGACGGGTGTGCTGTGGAATGGGGATGAGGTCACCTTGAAGAGAGGAGAGGAACCGATGCCACCGCCATAACTAGGCGGCGGAACGACTATGGATGTTGAAGTCGGCGGCGATCACGTAGGAGGAGAAGGTTCGATTGATGTGGGAGAGGAAGTCGAAGGGAATAGGGGCGTTAGGGGGGACACAGATGGTGGCGCAGGTGACAGTAAGGCCGGGGAAGAAGAGACTAAGGATCACGTGTTCAGTGGGGTCGGGAAGGAGAGGTTGGAGCCGAACTGGGATCTGGCGGTTGTGACCAATGGCAACTCCGCCACGCGCAATCAGGAGAGGATTATTGGAGCGGTGAAGGAGGCAGGGCAAAGTGTGGATGGTGTGGTGGGGTTGGAGGAAGGTTTCATTGAGGAGGAAGGCATCCACGCAGTGGGTGGAAAGAGTGTGCAGGAAGAGGTTCTTGTTGCCCGGAAGGGAGCGGATGTTGTTGAAAACGATACGGTGCTGTCGCACCATGACAGGGATTTAGACAAGGGTGTCACGACGGGAGAAGGTGAAATGGGCCTGGTTGTTGGAGTAGGTGGCATACATTTTTAGGTAGAAAACGGAACGGGCGGTGAGGGATATCTTTTGGAGTGTGTGGGGCGCTGGAATGGGTGAACATTTTGGAGGACGATGGTGAGGAATCTGATGATGTCCTCAGCGGTAGGGGGTGGGTGAAGGGAATTGCCGGGAGGGGTGGGGGCGTCCAGAGGGCAGACAGGAATGGTGAGTTCAGGAGTTGTAGGAGGGGGTTGGGCCTTACATTTCTGGGAGTAAGTAGGATGAGGGAGGCTACAGGTATTACAGGAGGGGGGGTACTGGACATTGGGGCTTGCTTACAGTGCGGGCAGGTGGGGGCCTCACAGCACTCAGATGTCGGGTGTGCATAATACCGCAAGCACCTCTGGCAGTGGAGGGATTGAGGAGGGGAACTGGAAGGGTCAACTTGGTAGCATTGGTGAAAGAGAAGGGCACCCTCCTTCAGGAGACGGTCTATGGAGGGGGCGTGTTCGGAAAAGCCCTGCATATGGCGGGTGGGGCCGGCTGAGTTGTGGATGCAGCGAACCGCACGCACCTCCAGATGGGGATGCGCCTTGAGCTCCGCCAACACCTCCTCCTCCAGGATTGTCGGACTAAGCCGAGTGATCACGGCGGTGAGGGTCGGTGGGTGACGCAGGGGTTGGGGTTGGCGGGAGGAAGGCAGGGAAGGAGCAGGGGTGAGGGAGGCATTAGGGCCAAAGCCGATGACAGGGATGTGGGAAAGATCTGTGTGAAGGGTAGGGCTGGACCGAATCATGGTGAGGAGTGAGGAGGGAGATGGGGGCACCGGGAAAATGCTGGCAAAGGAAGAGGGTGAGGTTCCGGGCCTGAAGAAGGGAGGAATCAGGACGGGAGAGGAGGTAGCGGTAGGAGGAGATGGAGGAGGAGGAGGAGGGGGGGCAGGGACATGTGGGGAGACATCCATGGCATCCTGGGCAGGGGAAGGGGTATGAGGCGGAACCTTTTTAGATGCAGATGAGTCAGGGGTGGCACTGGGGTGTTTGACGGCGGCAGAGGAGGTGTGGGGGACGGGAGAAACTGGAAGATGGCGTGGAGTGGCAGCTCCCGGTGCTGGAGTTGGCGTCAGAGATGGTGAGGGCGAAGGCGATGGCGATGGCGATGATGAAGACGATGAAGAGGGCGAAGGGGAAAGTTGAGCATGGGCTGTGGCCCTCCGGGCCACCACCGTAGCAGGGGCTGCGGAAATGGAAGGAGCACAGGGAGGGATCAGAGGAGGCGCGGCAGGGAGGAGCTGGGGATGGGGCAACAAAAAGTGAGGGAGATCGGAGAGTGAGGAGTGGGGGGATGGACTGAAGGGTGGTGATTGGGCACACCACATGATAGTGGTGGCGGCGGCGGAGGGAGATGTGTATATGATGGCAGTGGTGGTGGCAGCTGTTGTAGTGGTGGTGGGGGTTGACATGATGATAAGGGGAAAACACAGGACAGGACCAAGAAGCAAACGAGGGATGGGCAAAGTGACGAGAAACACAGAGTAAAAGGGACAGGGAACGATGAAGGAGACTGGGGGCGAAGCCCCACTCTGCTGCTGCTGATGGGAGGGGGGGGGGCGACCCAGCTGGCTGGCTGGTGGGGACACCGCTGCTGCTGCTGCTGCTGCTGCTACTGGTGGCTGGCTGGGACCGCTGCTGGCTGGGACCACTGCTGGCTGCTGGCAGGAACCGCTGCTGGCTGCTGGCTGCTGGCTGGGACCGCTGCAGGCTGCTGGCTGGACCCCTGCAGGGTGGCTGGCACCTACAAATACCTATAGCTTCTATTAGAGCCGGAAAGGCACAATCGAAGGAGGTATCCTTTCGGATTACTGCCAGAGATGGACTGCTCTTCTACAGACAGACTGATAGAGAACAAGGATTTTGTGATTTGAATGGGTAGAGATGTTTTTCTGGTTCTTCAGCCATGGTATATGTTTCCGTAATAGTAAATTCAATTAACAAAACATATATAAATTATAATTTACTGTCTTACATTCAGCAATTATTTGCACATTTTCCTTTTTTAAATTCTATATGGCGTTGTATCACTGAGCAATCTGTGGCACCGCTCAGCGCTGGGAAAGGGATTTGTTTTGGCGTCAAACCAAAGCGACGAGTTCCATTACTGAGCTACCAGTAGCGCCGCTTAGCGGCGGGAATGGGAGTTATTTCGGCGTCAGACCACAGCGCCGAGACGGGAGTGCAGTTCTGAGGACAGGGCGGATGGTTGCCTGTTTCTTTCCTACTTACAGATGGAGCTGTGGTCTGACATTCTGGCAATGCGAATGTCAACGTTGCCTTGCCTGCAAACATAGCAGTATCTGAGAAGAAACACGTTCGTTAAGCATGTGCATCGAAGAAACATCTCTGCCTACTATAATTATTCTCATTTCTAAAACTCTCTCATGCACCCGTCCCCCTCGTGGTGGCATCGGTTCCTCTCCTCCATCCAAGGCGACCTCGTTCCCATTCCCCGGCATACCCGCCCTCAATCCAACTCCACTCCCAATGTCATCCTCTCCTCACCTAACCTCCTTGGCCGCATAGCGGTGGATTTCCTGGACCCCATAGGTAGTGACCATCTCTCTGTCCTCCTCACCGTTTCAGACGGTCGTCGCCCCCATCCCGACCCTCGTAATGACCCTCCCCCGAAATACGTCCATGATTAATCCCATGCCGACTGGAATGCCTACCAGGATATCCTCTCTACCCAGGTCGATAGCCACCCCTTCACCTACCACCACCCTGATGATGTTACCCATGCCGCCTCCTTTCTCCAGCAGACCTTGTCTCAGGCTGTGGAGGCCCATGTCCCTTCTGTCGCTTCACCCCCACTGTCCTACTTTACCTCCACAGGCCATCCTCCTTCTTCGTGAATCCTGCTGTCTCTACAGTGACTTCCTTCTCGCGCATGACCCGTCACACTACAACGCCACCGGCAACTACGACACATCAGAAACTTGTTCGCGGCTAAGAAACGCCAGGACTGGCGACAGACATGCACACGTCTTAATGCTACATGTCCTATCAACTCGTCCAAGTAATGGTCAGCCTTCCGCTGCCTTACTGGATCTAACCCCCCCCCCCCTACTACCCTCTCCATCATGATAATCAACCCTTCCTTGCAACCTTAGTAAGGCCAATCACTTTGCCTCCTACCTCTCCGATATCTTTACCATCACAGACGATCCCCAGTTCGATTACTCCCTCTTCCCAGATGTCCGCAATATAACTGACACCTCAGTCCCTCCCCTCATTCCTGGTTCCCAGTACTTGGACAACATTGCACATACTGAACTCGATGCCCCCATCACTACTCAGGATATCATCGCTACACATCGCATGAAACGCAATACTGCTCGTGGTCATGATCGTGTCACCTATCGCCACCATCGTGAAGCTCCTGCCCCCTTCCTCTCCACCCTGGCCAGATTCTATAATGTAGTCCTGTCCACTGGCTACTACCCCGACCTGTGGAAAACCTTCCACATCCTGATGTTCCTTAAACCCGACAAACCGCCATCCGCTGTCTCCTCCTAAGGACCCATCAGCCTTACCTTGGTCTTCAGCAAGATCCTGGAATCCATCCTTACCCGACGCATCCATCAGCATCTCCACCAGCACCGCCTCCTTCCCGTTACCCAGTGTGGCTTTGGGCCTTCCGTCTCTACCAATGACCTTCTCCTTCACCTCACTCATCTCATCTCCAAACAGCTCAATTCCCATCGCTCCGCTATCTTCCTCTCCCTTGACCTCGAACGCGCCTATGACCGTGTGTCGCATTCTGGTCTCCTCTTCATGTTCCAAACCTTCGCCCGTCCTATTAACTACTTCCGTCTGATCGGGTCCTTTCTTTCCCAACGTCCTTCCTATGTCACCATCCATAATGCGGATTCCTACACCTTTATCCCCTCCGCCGGTGTGCCCCAAGGTTCTGTCCTCTCCCCTCTTCGGTACATTTTGTATACGGCGGACATGCCACCGCCTTCACCCCCCCATCCACCTTCTCCAGTACGCCGATGACACCACCTTCCTTGCCCTCGCCCCCACCCTACAGCGCTCCCCACACCTTCTCCAATCCGATCTTGACCGGTTCACCACTTGGTACAACCAGTGGTTGCTCAAGGTCAATCCCTCCAAAACCCAGGTGATCATTGTAGGCAAAACCACCCCTTCCTTCCGCCTCCTCGACTTCTATGTCACCATCTATGGCCGTCCTATCGCCCTCACCCCACCCTTACGTACCTTGGCGTCATCCTTGACCATCGCCTCTCCTAAACCCCCCATCTCTGGACAATCCAATCCAAGCCAAGGCATGCTCCCGACTCCGACTCCGACTCCTCAAGCTCCTTTCTGGCCGTACATGGGGTCTGGACCCCTCCACCATCCTCTACACCTATAAGTCCCTCATCTGCCCTATCCTCTGCTACACCCACCTTGCCTGGATCTCTGCCCCTCCTACCTTTTACAAATCCCTTCAAATCCTCGAACGCCATGCTCTCCGCCTCGCCTATTGCATCCCCTCCCCATGCGGATCCTGTATGACCTTATTCCGTTCCCAAACCTCCTCCTTTTCATCGAATGGATACAGATCCTCTACACCTCCCGAAAACTACATTCCCCTCACCCCCTTATCTCTCACATACTCCCTCACCCTCATCCACTGCCGCTCTCCATCTCTCCACCTTCCTTACCCTCTCCCAAGGTGGCTTCCACCAGCTACCCCTCTGTGATGACGCCCTCCTCCCCTCCATCTACCCCTCCTATCAACTTTGATCCTCCCCTCCCACTTCCTGTGTTTTGTTTTCAGGGCACCCTCTCTCCCTTCTCTCTCCCTTCCCTCCCTCCTCCCTTCCTCCCCCCTCCTCCCCTGGGCTTCCCCTACCCCCCCATACCTTCATTCCTCCCCCATCTCCTCTGCCATTGGCATCTCTGCTCTCCCCTCTCCTTCCCCCACCATCTTCTTCCCCTCTTGGCAGGTCCCCAGACTCGCACACATTAAGTGGACATTCCCGTGCTGGAGATCATCGCCATCGATTTAGTGTGTGTGCTGTCATGTTTGTGATTCAGTGTTTTTCCCTGCTCACGCTCCTTCGTTCACGTGTGTCATCTAAATCGTCAGTGTTTGTGCACAGTGCCGCCAGTTTTCTTGTTTTCCGTCGAGTGTGAATGGCTTCATGTTTTTTAATTACTGTATCTACTGTTTTTTAACCACCATTATGTTACTTTTCTGTCTTGATAGATTTTCTCTTGTATTGTACTGCTTGTGGCTGAAGAGTGGAGTAAAATTTTCCGCTGCCAGTCCACCTTGTATGAGGTGCAAAATTACAATATAGAAAAAAAAACCGTCCCCCTCATCTCCGGCATCTCCGGCGGTACCTCACAAGAGTACTACCCTTCAATAGCGGCATTGCCTCTAATTGAAGTGCTAGGGTTTTCCAGGGCCGGTCAGCCAGTCAGCCAGCCAGCCAGCCAGCGAGTCAGCAGCAGCAGTGGTCCAGCCAGCAGCAGCGGTCCAGCCAGCCAGCCAGCGTTCCTGCCTGCCAGCCAGCCAACATTCCTGCCAGCCAGCCAGCGTTCCTGCCAGCCAGCCAGTGTTCCTGCCAGCCAGCCAGCGTTCCAGGTTCCTGCCAGCATTCCAGCCTCTGCGGTCGCCTCCCACCAGTGGCAGCGAAGTGGGGCACTCGGCCCCAGTCAGCGTTTCATCCGTCTTCATCTGTCTTCGTGACTCCCTTGTTTTCTTCTGTAGTTTTTGTCCTGTCCTGTTTCTTTCCTCCTTGTAATCATGACAACCCCCACCACCACTACCACTGCTTCCACTACCGCCATTGTATACACCTCTCCCACCCCCACTTCTCACCCTCACTTCTCCTTTGCTCTATGTTGCCACGGCCCCAGCTCCTTCCTCCTGCGACTCCTCCTCTCATCCCTTCCCTCCTCTCCCTCACTCTGTTCCCTCTGTCTCTGCAGCCCCCACCAGGGGCCCACGCCCTGCTCTCGCCATCGCCTTCACCTTCATCATCGTCTTCACCATCGCCATTGCCTTCACCGTCACCATCCCTGTCTCTGGCGCCAGCTCCAGCATCCCCACTGGGATCTGCCACTTCCTGCTATCTCCCAGTTGCTCCTGTCCCACATGCCTCCTCTCACCCTTCAGTCACCTTAAAGTGCCCCAGTGGCACCCATGCCTCCTCTGCTCCCAAAACATTCCAGCCCCGTCCTCCTTCCCCCCCCCCCCCACATGATGCCATGGATGTCTCCCCACGTATCCCTGCTATTTCCTCCTCGTCCTCCTCCTCCTCCTCCTCCTCCTCCTCCTCCTGCTGCTGCTGCTCCCCCTCCTCCTACAAATGCCTCGTCTCCTGTCCTGATCCCTCTCTCCTCAAAGCCCAGAACCTCATGCTACTCCTTCACCATCACTTTCCCGGAGCCCACATCTCCCTCCTCACTCCCCGCTGAGACTCCGTTCTCATCACCTCCCACAGCCCCACCCTTCACACAGACATCCTCTTCCGAATCCCCATTACCCGATTTGGCCCAAATGCCTCCCTCAACCCTGCACCTTCCCCGTCCCCCTCCCGCCAACCCCAACCCCAGCATTGCCCGCCGACCCTCGCTGATGTGATCACTTGGCTTAGTCCGACGATCACGGAAGACGAGGTGTTGGAGGAGCTTAAGACGTGTCCATCCTTAGAAATACGGGCAGTACACCGGACCGGGCGTGAGTCGTGCTTCGGTAGCTCAGATGGTAGAGCGCTTGCCCGCAAAAGGCAAAGGTCCCGAGTTCGAGTCTCGGTCGGGCACACAGTTTTAATCTGCCAGGAAGTTTCATATCAGCGCACACTCCGCTGCAGAGTGAAAATCTCATTCTGGAAACATCCCCCAGGCTGTGGCTAAGCCATGTCTCCGCAATATCCTTTCTTTCAGGAGTGCTAGTCCTGCAAGGTTCGCAGGAGAGCTTCTGTAAAGTTTGGAAGGTAGGAGACGAGATACTGGCAGAAGTGAAGCTGTGGGACCGGGCGTGAGTCGTGCTTCGGTAGCTCAGATGGTAGAGCGCTTGCCCGTGAAAGGCAAAGGTCCCGAGTTCGAGTCTCGGTCAGGCACACAGTTTTAATCTGCCAGGAAGTTTCAGTACACCGGATCTTCAAACCTGCCGGTCACACTCACCTTATGTGGATGTTCTCAGAACATGCCCCATCCATCGACCATCTCCTGAAGGAGGGTGCCCTCCTCTTCCATCAATGGTACAAGGTCGACCCCTCCCGTTCCCCTCCTCAATCCCTCTGCTGCCAGAGGCGTCTGTGCTATAATGCACACCCTAATATGAGTGCCGCGAGGCCCCTGTCTACCCACACTGTAAACAGGCGCACTTCCTCCGGCAGTGCCCCAACCTACAGTCCCCTCCTTCCTGCAACACCTGCAACCTCCCACATCCCACTTACTCCCAGAAATGCAAGACCCGACCACCCCACACCACTCCTGAACTCACTGTCCCTGTCCGCCCTCTGGACGCCCCCACCCCTCCTGGCAATTCCTGTTGTCCCCCCCACCGCTGACGACATCATCAGGTTCATAAGTAGTTTCAGTTTGTTTGGCAAGAAAGAGTAAGGATTAATGTTGAATGAATAGAAAAGAGGCATAACAAAAAGTTTGGCGTATCGCTAAAGCGTCAGAAGACTAATGTTGTAAAAGGTAAGGATGGCGAGGGACAACATCGCTTTTATGATAGAGTGGCTAACTTGACAAATATCGAATTGAGTGAGGGTGAAAACATTCTGCTGAATAAAGGTTTACAACACAATATCACTCCTAATCCTAATAATCGAACCATTACAAGAGCCATAGCTGAAACTAAAATGGTGTGTGAAGCAGCTAAGATGACGAAACTAGAAGCTGCGGACACAGCCGCTAAAATTAATAAAGCTATATCTAGTCAGTGTAAATCTTCTAATACCGTCATTCATGAGAGTCGCACCTTAAGAAATTTTAATACAAAGTTTAAAAAAAAGAAGGCAATGGTCATTCGCGCAGATAAGGGTAATACAGCAGTACTGATATATAAAGAGGATTATATTAAGAAAACGGAGGAATTCTTCTCTGAAAATGAGAAAATAGAAGTTCGCAAAGACCCAACACAGAATTTCCAAATAGATTTACGGAAAAAGATAAACAGCTCCCAATTTCTGCTTAAAGATTTCGAAAAGAAATCGCTAAAAATGATAGATCCTAAGCTCCCCCAACTGAGATCGCAGATTAAGATACATAAGAAAGGAAACCCAGTCTGTCCAATTGTTAACAATTTGTCATCGCCATGTTGTAAACTAAATAAGTTTCTTAACAACAAACTTAAAGCGGTGTACACTTTCTCTACCAATTTCGGGGTGAAAAACAATTCTGACCTTGCTAATGTGATTAAGGATATACGTATTCCAAATAATGCGACACTAGCTTCCCTAGACGCAAAAAGCCTCTACAGTAGTGTCCCCAAAAGGAAACTCTTCAAATTATTAAACGTAATCTGCTAACTCATAACAAGATTAGTACTGCAGAATACACTGAATTAATGGAACTTTTAGAATTTGCGTTAACTTATAACTTTTTTACATTCAATGACAAAATATATCAACAAAAAGATGGCCTTGGGATGGTAACAGTTTGGCAGGTACGTTAGCAAACATTTTCATGAACGACTTAGAATGTAAGTTCTTTACTAAGTTTCCACGACTGAAAGACAAGACCATATATTATAAACGTTCTGTCGATGACATCTTGTTACTGTTAGAGGGGGACTATAATGAGGTTACCGTATCTGCTGAAGCCATAGGCAACATGCACCAAAAAACAGCGTTTACTACAGAAATAAAAGACGCGGGCTCAGTTAACTATTTAGACCTTACCATTAAGAAGGTTGATAACAGACATAAATTTTCAATTTTCAGAAAGCCTACATGTACAGATACTATTATTGGAGCCAGTTCATGCCATCCGTTTCGATATAAAAGAGCTTTTTTCACCTCTATGATCGACCGACTTTTTAGATTACCATTGGCCGACAGTGAAATACGCCAAGAACTTAGTATATTAAAGCAAATTGTAGTAGCCAACGGTTTTTCAGCTAAAGATGTTATGCGCCCATACAATAGGATTAAAAAAAAACAGAATGTAAATAATAGGCCGACCCATAATCATCTAGAAAAAAGAAAGAATGAAGAATACCTGAAAACTATTCCAATGAAATTTTACGGAAAAATGTCCCAGCAAATAGAAAAGTGTTTGAATAAATCTAAGGTTAGATGTGGTTTTCATGTTAACAAAACCCTGAAACTCCGTTTAAAACACAGTTTGAGTAAAGACTCTGATAAATTTGACGGTTCTGGGGTTTACAAAATCATTTGTAGTAGTTGTGACAAATTTTACATCGGTCAAACTGGCCGCTCTTTTAAAATTAGATTCATGGAGCATTTGCAAGCACATAACAAAACTGCATTAGGAATGCATTTAGCAGAAACCGGCCATACTGTAGACAATATCGAGAGTTGTTTGCGTATTTTACACAGGGCAGAGAAGTGTCGCGCTCTCGACTTGTTGGAGGAGTTGGAAATTTACAAGGCCAAAACGCATGAGCCCACTAGGATGCCCAACGCCTACTTTGCTTCATTTGATAACATACTACGATAACCAAAGAATGCCTCGCGTATTTATACCTAGCCTTACTTGATGAGTTATGTTGAGAACAGAAGGCATTCCCTTACTTCCACATAGTAGTCGCTCTAATCCTGTAACTGATTATCTCCTACCTACTCATGGAATGTATAGCCAAACTATATAATTTTAATTATTGAATGTTTATATGTTGTTTAAACGTTTTCTGTGACAAGTCACGATGTATGTAAAGCCATCTGTTGGTTAAGTTCTTACGATCGGTGTGCGCTTACATAAGATCCTAGTGGCCGACCCAACAGAGGGTGCTGTTCACTGATCTGTCTCTTTTTCAGCTGTCATATAGACATTTTATCTTTCATAAGCAATTTATAGGTTGTTACAGGCACTGTATTACGCTATATTAATTGTTGACCATAAATTCACCACAAAAAGCGGTCGGACCTATACTCTTCATATATTTCCTTTTAATAATTTTACATGGGTAACTGTAATCATCTTTGAATGTATCACAGTTGGTTTCTATGATAGTCATCAATTTTAATACGTCTGCTACAATGTGCTTTCATCAGATTATGTTTTTGCGTAAATGATGACTACATATAAGCAAGCCCACAGTAGCGACATCTAGGGCGGATGTAGGCAAACAGGTTTCTGGATGCTACTGTACTTCAGTAGCTAGTTGGCAATAATCACGATGTGGACGATGTGGCCTATTGTACACTATATTTTAAATCTATGTGATGATGCTATGCTGATTATATTTATATATTTTGACGATGCCATTATGGCCGTATCACTTTAGGACATGGTGTAAAAAGGTACGTTATACCATGTCTTACCTGTACATTTCCCTGGTTGTACGAGAATATATTGTGATACATATTGCTGTTTTCCATGGACCTTGCCGTTGGTAGGGAGGCTTGCGTACCTCAGCGTACAGATGACCGTACCGTAGGTGCAACTACAATGGAGGGGTATCTGATGAAAGGCCAGACAAACGTGTGGTTCCTGAAGAAGGGCAGCAGCCTTTTCAGTAGTTGCAGGGGCAACAGTCTGGATGATTGACTGATCTGGCCTTGCAACACTAATCGAAACGGCCTTGCTGTGCTGGTACTGCAAACGGCTGAAAGCAAGGGGAAACTACAGCCGTAATTTTTGCCGAGGGCATGCAGCTTTACTGTATATCATGGAGAGCTGCATGAAACCAGTCTCAGGACTGAGGACGACAACAACAACAACATTGCTGTTTTATGTTAAAAGACACACTGCTTACTAGATACATATATTTATGTATTTTAGATCTGGGGATGGTCATTACAGACAGAAACCGGTCATCATCTAAAGAATTCATTTGTGATCAGAGACTGGAATAAAAAAGCATCGTCCTCCAGAATGTCCACCCATTCCAGCGCCCCCACACCCTCCAGGAGATATCCTGATCCGTCTTCCACCTCAACACCTATGCCACCTGCTCCCACAATCAGGCCCATTTTACATCCTCCCGTATCGACACCCTCATCTAAATCCCTGTCATGGCGCGGCAGCACCGTATCTTGTTCAATAACATTCGTTCCCTTCCCGCCAACAAGAACCTCCTCCTGCACACCCTCGCCACCCACCATGTGGATGCCTTCCTAATTACTAATATCTACTTCAAAATTTCAATTTCCTTCTAATCTGTCTATTTCAACAGTTTCTGATTCAAAGAAAGATATTGGAATTTTTGGATGTTTTAGTCTTTCTTCTTCTAACTCTAGTGAATATTCTGGTTCATATATTGCAACAGGAACACGAATTTTACCTTGTTATGGAAGTGTATCTTTTATTTCAATTCCCGCCATGGTCGCAGGTTCGAATTCTGCCTCAGGCATGGATGTGTGTGCTGTCCTTAGGTTAGTAAGCTTTAAGTTGTTCTAAGTTCTAGGGGACTGATGACCTACGAAGTAAGTCCCATGGTGTTCAGAGCCATTTGAACCATTTATTTCAATTCCAGCATCATTCTTATCAGCCCATTTAGGAATAGCATCTCCAGCAGTTGAACTCCAAGTAAAAATATCTGTTAATCTCCTTCCCACATCACTTCTATATAATCTTTGAAAAATCCACCAAACAAATCTAGTGGAAAAAGTACTTCATTTTTTTACTTTTATGATCTTCCATGGTTAACTCACAAGCTATATCTCATAAGGGCAGATGAAGGAATGAACGGATGTCCCATTCTAGACAAAATATTGTTTCCTTTCTTTATAGTGTTGATCTCAAACAACTTTGCCACATAGTTATCAATCAATTTTTTATTGTATTTCCCATCATATGATGGATAATCTGTAGTACCATCAGCTCCAATAATACTAAGACACATGTATCGGGTGATCAAAAAGTCAGTATAAATTTTAAAACTTAATAAACCATGGAATAATGTAGATAGAGAGGTAAAAATTGACACACACGCTTGGAATGACATGGAGTTTTATTAGAACAAAAAAAAGTATTGCTAGATGCATGAAAGATCTCTTGCGTGCATCGTTTGGTGATGATCGTGTGCTCAGCCACCACTTTCGTTATGCTTGGCCTCTCAGGTCCCCAGACCTCAGTCCGTGCGATTATTGGCTTTGGGGTTACCTGAAGTCGCAAGTGTATCATGATCGACCGACATCTCTAGGGATGCTGAAAGACAACATCCGATGCCAATGACTCACCATAACTCCAGACATGCTTTACAGTTCTGTTCATAACATTATTCCTCGACTACAGCTGTTGTTGAGGAATGATGGTGGACATATGGAGCATTTCCTGTAAAGAACATCATCTTTGCTTTGTCTTACTTTGTTATGCTAATTATTGCTATTCTGATCAGATGAAGCGCCATCTGTCAGACTTTTTTTGAACTTTTGTATTTTTGGTTCTAATAAAAGCCCATGTCATTCCAAGCATGTGTGTGAATTTGTACCTCTCTATCTACATTATTCCGTAATTTATTCAGTTTTCAAATTTATACTGCCTTTTTGATCACCTGTTATAATTGTGCATGATTCAGATGAACCCATCCACATCCAATATTTATATTAATCTCTGTTTTCTTATTATTAGATAATTTTTAGTCTTCTTATTCACAGGGAATGAGTAAAACTAATAACTCTCAATTTGGTTCATGATTTAATAAGAATAAATTTATTAAGACATTTCTATAATTACTGTGACCCCACTGTTAAAGGCAATCAAATTATCATTTTCAGCAGTTATAGTAACTTCTAAATCTTGAATATGTTCAAAAATTGGAATATATACAGGATAATGTGGTTCATGAATTATTGGTCCACATAATTCTGCATTAGGCTTGAATGAAGTTCCTTGATGAAAATGATTATTATGTTTAACAAATATTCCTTCAGAGAAATTGAAATTTATATTAATTAATTCAAATAGAATGATATTAGGAACATCTTTAGTAATAGCCTCTTTATTATCTTCAATAATTTCATTATTCGGTCTTAATATATTACCTATACTATTTTTTATATCCATACTTTTATACTGTCTTTCTATGCATATATCCATACTTTTATACTATCTTTTATATTCATTTCATACCACTTTACATAACAATTGTTTTTAAAATTTGATCTCCTTTAATATGAATATTTGGGTTTTTTTTTAATGAACAAATTTTTCTAAATTTTTTAGTCTATGTTGATCTACAGGAACTTCTATCGTTTCTCCACTGCAATGTAGTTTATTAGTTTTTGTTGTAGTATATGGAGTTAAAAACCAATCAGTGCAACATGACTAAAGCCATCAAATATAGATCAATCTCTTTTTGAGAACAGATGGATAATCACCTAATTAAAATAATCTTATCATTGACTATTAAGAATTTTACTAAATTAATGAAACTTAATCAAGACTGCTTTATCTGCTGCACAGTTTGGGAACCAAAAATAAGAGTTCTATAAAAGAAAGCAAAAAATAAACACAGTAAAATTTTACCATATTCTATTTGACATGCAATCATAGGACCAAGTGGCTGTGGAGAAACGACGTTAATGATCGGTAATTATATTCTAGCACCTGTATGGTTGAACTGGCATAAAAGTAACCATTTGTAAATTTATTCTAAAAGTTTAGATCAACTGAAATATAGAGAATTTATAAAAAGATGTGAAAAATTGAAGATAAGTGTAACAAAAAAATACTACCTTCATTGAAAATTATACCATTAGAGCGATGTCTAGATAATTCAGTACCAGTATTTGATGTCTTCATTCTTCAAAATCAGCATATAGTTAGAGAATATTTTACTAGTTGAAGTCATAAAGGAACTGATTGTTTTTACTAAGTTCAAACAATTAGTCAGAGATAATCTAAATTTTTTAAATATTCTTAGACAAGACGATGCATATTTAAGTCATATTTATCATGAATCCATTGGTGATGATTTAAATATTCATGATTTTAAAGAAATGTGTAGGAAGTGTTGGAATTATCAATTTGGGTTTTTTACAGCAGACATGACTAAACACTGAATGAAGGTAAGTGCAGGAATAAAATACAGAATATCATAACGTTACAATGTTTAGTTTTGTTTTTATCTTTAAAACTTTTTCGCAAAATATGATGCTGAATTTCTTAAAGAGCTAGGAGAAATAAAAAGATTAAAAGAAGAAGTTTAAAAATGAAAAAAACAACCACAAACAGAATACAAAAAATTTAAAAAAGATCAGCCAGTTATCGATGAAATTGGACAAGTTAAACAAGGAATTGAAGGATTAGGTGATAATGTGTTAAACACAATTGAAGAAAATTGAGAGTTGAGAAAGAAATGGTTCCTTATTCTCATTATCAGTTAGAAGAATTTAATGATATAGCACCAATTAAACATTATGAAAGTCCACAGTGTGATCTTACTTAAAGTGAATCAAAAATAAAAGATTTATTGAGTAACTATGGAGAAGAGAAAAAACAGAAAAAATGTTAAATAAATAAATCTATGTGAAAGAGTATTAGAATATATTAAACTCACTGAAGGTAAGGTTTTCGTATTAAGACCTGTTGGCTCATTTAAATTTGTTGGTAAATTACCTGTAAAATTTGATGGAGATAAATTAACTATTGGTGATAGGACGTATGAAGGTACAGGTGGATTAATGGATCCTTTAACTAAGAACAGATAGCTGTATAACACATGAATACACTATTTACAGGTTCTTATTTATCAAATTATGCAGCTATATTATACTATTTTGAACCACTATAATCTGATAATAATCCAAACAAAATAAAATAGAGTAGAGAAATAAATACAATATTTGATAAAAGAAATTGTCCATGACTTTTTTCCAGCATTGAGACGAAAAATTAGATCATTCACTGCTAAGCGATGAAGAAAAACTTGGTACAGTAAAAAATATTCAGAAAAACCAATCACATATGTTTGGAGAAATGATGTCTGTCAATTAATTGTAGATTAGCAGTAATCCATGAAGAAGAATTTGCTGGAAATAAAAATTATCACAATGATAAAGTGGAAATAATGCAGATGTTGACAAATTTAGTGACTTCATCATCAACAATCCAAAAGGAATTATGTGTTTGATCAGAATTTTGAATAAATGTCCCCATATACTTTGAATAAACTTCCCCACATACTTTGGAAAAGTGAAAAACTTAGTCAATTGGGTTTTAAATGATTTATCAGTGGCAGAGATGCATCTACCATGATTTAATTACTGTGGGCCATTAACTAATCTTGAAGAAAGAGTTGCACGTGGTGATCCAGGAATAAATAAATTAGATAAAGAATTTTAAAAAACGCAATAAAACTTTTAAAAAATACAAAGCAAATAATGAACTTCAATTAGCTGCAAAAGAAAGAATGCATACAAGTGATGCGTCATTAGGAGAAAAATTAACAGCAACTGCAGTCAGAGGAATGATGTATCGAAAGAGAAAATTAGGTATGGTATTAGGTGTGGATGAAAACGGTAGGGGAGTGTAAATAATATTAATTCTTATAAATTTTTAATTAGTATAAATGTAAACTTTTGAGTTGAAGATACTTTGCTACCCAGTGGCAAGACTAAACCAAAATCAACTAAAATTAAAGCACACAATGAACAGTTACATAGTATTAAACCATTTTTAATTTACGCACAAAAAAGAAAGAGATATAAACAATAATGATAATTTACTTATTACATTAGGTGTTCCTGCTGTGAAAAATATTATTGAATATATAAAAAATCACGAATGAGGACTTCTTTCATTACTATTAGCTGCATTACCATATCTACTAATTATTGGTTCAATTGCTGGTGGTTCTGCAGAAATCACAGCTGCAGTAATAAACAAGAAAAAAAGTGATCCATAATAGGAATAACATAATCAAACAATAGAAAAAACCTCAAAAAATTATGGATTTCTTCCCTAATGGATTAAATAATTTTGGTATAGAAAAATTACTTAAACAATCAAAAATTAAATATATTCGTGGCGGTTTCTTGATTCAAGTCGTCCTAGAACATATGAAACTGGAATAGTTAATTTAGATAGATCTAATCATGTTGTTAAACATTGGATTTGTTATTATAAGACTGAAGATGTAAAATTTGTTTTCGATTCATTTGGCAGCAATATACCGAAACAGTTAGTAAGTTATGTAGGAAGAAGTGATCTATACTTCATTGCTGAGAGAACTCATATTTTAATGAAGTAAAACATGGAAACGAGCATGTGGCATTCCTGGCCGGGAGGTCCCATCTGGAAAGTTCAGCTGGCAAGTGCAAGTCTTATTTCAGTCGATCCCACATTGGGCGACTTGTGTGCTATCAATGAGGATGAAATGATGGTGAGGACAACATAATACCCAGTCAATGAGCAGAGAAAATCTACAAGCTGATAGAAATCGAACCAAGGGCTGCTTGTATAGGAGGCAAGCACATTACCACCCAGCTAAGCAGGGTTAATGAAATAAGCGTTAATGAAGTAATATATTGTCATTTGTGACTATTTATGCTAAAATTGCTGTCAGATAATTAAAAGTGTAATAATATTTTGACTTTAATATATGGATATTTTTGAAAATAAACTCATAAACGATTTAGATTTCAATCATTACATCCAAAAATTAAAAATGAATTAATTTAAAAAATCAAAAATTTTCAATAATCAGTAGACTCAAAAATAATTAATATAATTAAAGAATTTCAGAAAGAATTTCAGGACATTTTTAAAGTAACTAGAGGTAACATTGGTTTTAAAGGTAAAAGAATTGCGAATGTAAATGATCCAATAGATGCAAAACATGTAGTTACCGAACTTTGCTTACAGAATGAATTGTCAAATCTTGTTATAGATCCTAAAAATAGAAGAAGTTTAACTCAGTTGAATAATTATTTTATTAAAGAAGAATTAAAAAACTTTGTGACAAAGAATGAATATAATAAAATGCTCACAGATTTAAGGCAAAGTAATGGCATTTGTGATGGTATCATGGAGCATCATAATAAAGGTTTAATCGACCTGATAATAAGTCTTTGTGAAAAATTAACTAATGTAGAAATGCTAGAAAGAATACTTACGTCATTACATTTGAAATATAATAATTTAGATGAGAAAGTTGCTAAATATCTAGAAGTACTGAAGTCTTTAGAATAAAATTTAAAATTTAATAAATTTTTATTCTACATAAATGGATAATCATAATCATATCTACAGTTTGAAGGGTAAAAAATTTGCTGAAACACATAATCCTCACAGATTAAAAACTGAAAATGTAAGAAAAACAAATGAAGGTCTTTGAACATTATATAAAAGAAAATAGAGTGAATGTGTTTAAAACATTTTGTAGGCAAAGGGCTAAATATTCGTCAAGAAATTAGTGATGAACTACATAAAGCATCAGCAAAAATTTTAAAAGAAGAAATGTTGTTTCACTTGGTAAAGATGATTTATGGCAAGCTGATTTAGTCGAAATGGACTCTGGAAAATTTAAAGAAATTCTGAAAACCATTAAAAGATTTAAATAGTTATTAACTGCTCTGGATGTTTTTTTTTTTCAAAATTTGCTTGAGATATTCAGGTTTAAAATAAAACTTGTAAAAATGTAGTTGACGCTTTTGAAAAAATATATAGAGTACCCCACAGTATAAATAATTTACAAACAGCTAACGGAAAAGAATTTTATAATACAGATTTTAAAGAATTAATGAAAAAATATAATATTAATCGTCTTTCAGCTTTTAGTGAAGTAAACGCATCTGTTGTTCAATGATTTAAAAAACACCTAAAGAAATGATGTGAAAAAATTTTCTCTTCAAGGAAATTTTATATAGGTTTACTAGTTTCGAAATTATTTGACGAATATAATAACACAAAACATTCAACTATAAAAATGAAACCAACAGAAGCTAATTAAAAAGCTGTAAGTCCACTAGTGCTGCGTCTAATGAAAAAACGAGATTTAAAAAAGGAGATAAAGTTAAAATTAGTGAACTTACAGGACGTTTAGAAAAGGATATATTGCCAGTTGGTCATCAGAAATTTTTGAAACTGAAGATGTTATTTATTCTAATCCAATCACATACAAATTGAAAGATATCAAAGGATATTTCTATGAACAAGAATTAGCAAAAAAAAATATACTGATGTATATCTTGTTGCGAAACTTTTCAATAAGAAAGGTAATAAGGTTTATGTTAAATAGTTAGGTTTTGGTAATTCACGTAATAATTTGGTAAATAAAACAAAAGTAATTTGATACATTGTTTATAAAATTTATTCTATGTAAATGGCTACACTAAGAATGAAAGAAATTGAACTTCCATTCTTTCTAGCTGTATGTTATTTGAATGAAAACCTCTACATTCATAATTCAATAAACTGATGAAAATGTGAATTACTTGTTCAATTTCAAAGGAGACGAAAGGTGTTATTTTTCACAAATACTTTAAGAAACAAACTTATATTAATTCAGTCTGATGCAGATTCATTATAACATTAAACAATTCTTGTTGTGTATAGTCATCCAAGATATAACAATAATTCTGTCTACAAACAATCCACAAATTTTCTTTCATTCCTTGGTATAAATTTATTGAGTTAAAGACCGTATTCCAGTATCAACATTTCTTCACAGTTTGAATTTCTATCTATAATTTCATCTAACTGTTTTAGTAAATTTCTTCGTTGTGCTCTAATGACATAATAAGTATATTCACATTCATCATAAAATAACTCTTAAGAATAAAAATATGTCTCAAATTAGTATCTTGAGTTGGTGTAACTATGTGTGGTTGTATTTCTCTAATTATTTCATCTTTCTCATTAATTCGTTCTCTTAAGTTCTGAATGACTTCTCTCCTTTTCTTCAGAACACACATAGCCATTTATTTATCAATTTTCAACTCTTCAGTTTCTTCTTGTGATTTGTCAATTATTGATAGTAGTTTATGTTCACCATATTTTCTAATCGGTGTAAAACTTGTGTTAACCATTTTTAAAATTCGTTTGCAGCTGGGAGTTTTGATGATACAATAAGAGAATAAAGTCCTGATCCATTAATGAACGTAGTATTAGGATGTATATTTCTAGATAGCGAATTTAAATCACTATTTAAATTCGTTGCATATTCTGTCAACTTCATCAACATTTATCCTGATAGCATCTCTCGATAATTGATATTCTAAAAGTTCTGCAATACAATTGCCTTTAAGCCATGGATTATTCTCTTTACCAATTATCACAAAAACTTCTGTATTATTACAAACAATCCTGTTGTTATTCTGAACAGATACAAATAAATTCAACATACATGTTTTTGAGACTGTCGCCATTTATTTCAAATAATTTTTACAAGATTTTTTATTTTCTATGGTTTTTCTTAGTGGCATTTTTTCTGACAGCTGACTTTCTTTAAGTTGAATTAAGATAAAAAGCCAGATTTAAAACTTCTCATGAATAATTATCCAAAGTACTGAAATAATTTTGATGACAAATAATTCTTAATGTTTCTTTCGTTCGATGATTTAAATTTATTGAATTTGGTAGATAATTAATTCTTAAAAATTCTTCACAATTTAGACATTTGTTTCTGATAATATTTATTTGCTTTTGTTCATGTTTAAACTGTGCTTGAATAAGAAAACATTCATAATTAAAACCATATTTTAAAATAACAGAAGTTGGTCTTAAATTTTCATCATTTAGTCGAGGAACAACATTAAGTAATAATGTATTTATTTCTTCATTTCTTCCGTTTACTACATCAAAAGGCATATCGACAGTTTCTCTCAAATTTTCTATTCTTTTGCAGCCAATTGATTAATATTCTCCACTCCTTCTATACAATAATTTTTGTATTCTATTTGATTTCTGTAGAATTTATCATTTCTTTTCTAGTCTTATATTCATCCCATTCATGAATTGCTGGTAATACTTTATATATAGCCCATATTCTGAATGCTTTTGCTTATTGCTTTTACGATCCAAAAGTTGAACCATATAACCCAAGTTCTTTGATAAATATTGATGATTTTTCATTACCTCATAATAACGAGGTGCCCCCTGAGTTAAAATTTCCAAATACTTCTTATCATCTTTATGAATATGTTTTCTAATTGCATAGTCAGTGTCTGTATATGCCAATATTTCAGCAAAACTTTTGCTTTAAACAATGGATTATTATTTTCATTAAAAGTCGCAAATGCAGGCTTACCATTATATGCAAGCTTGTTATTAACAGGCTCTATAACTGACTCCATTTATACATAAATAAAAATATATTAGACAAATTAAAGTTCTATAGCAGGCACATTCAAAACTACGTCATAAATATTTTTGCTCTCCTTATTTATTTCGTCAACAGTATCATTGGACTGATCACATAAATTATCAACAAAATAAGATAGGCTGTTAAAATGAATATTGTACATTTCTTTACTATTATTTACTCTGTGTACACCGAAATAAATATTGTGCATTTGTTGTACTAATTTATAATCTGTACATTCATATTTTATGCCATAAAAATTTTTATGTTTATATTATTATAACTAGATAATTATACAGGGTGAGTCACCTAACATTACCGCTGGATATATTTCGTAAACCACATCCAATACTGACGAATCGATTCCACAGACCGAACGTGAGGAGAGGGGCTAGTGTAATTGGTTAATACAAACCATAAAAAAATGCATGGAAATATGTTTCTTAACACAAACCTACGTTTTTTTAAATGGAACCACGTTAGCTTTGCTAGCACATCTGAACATATAAACAAATATGTAATCAGTGCCGTTTGTTGCATTGTAAAATGTTAATTACATCCGGAGATATTGTAACCTAACGTTGACGCTTGAGCACCACTGCTCCGCTGTTCGATCGTGTGTATCGGAGAGCACCGAATTACGTAGGGATCCAAAGGGAACGGTGATGGACCTTAGGTACAGAAGAGACTGGAACAGCACATTACGTCCACATGCTAACACCTTTTTATTGGTCTTTTTCACTGACGCACATGTACATTACCATGAGGGGTGAGGTACACGTACACACGTGGTTTCCGTTTTCAATTACGGAGTGGCATAGAGTGTGTCGTGACATGTCAGGCCAATAGATGTTCAATGTGGTGGCCATCATTTGCTGCACACAATTGCAATCTCTGGCGTAATGAATGTCGTACACGCCGCAGTACATCTGGTGTAATGTCGGCGCAGGCTGCCACAATACGTAGTTTCATATCCTCTGGGGTTGTAGGCACATCACGGTACACATTCTCCTTTAACTTACCCCACAGAAAGAAGTCCAGAGGTGTAAGATCAGGAGAACAGGCTGGCCAATTTATGCGTCCTCCACGTCCTATGAAACGCCCGTCGAACATCCTGTCAAGGGTCAGTCTAGTGTTAATTGTGGAATGTGCGGGTGCACCATCATGCTGATACCACATACGTCGACGCGTTTCCAGTGGGACAGTTTCGAGCAACGTTGGCATTTCATTCTGTAGAAACGCGATGTATGTTGCAGCTGTTTGGGCCCCTGCATTGAAGTGAGGACCAATGAGGTGGTCGCCAATGATTCCGCACCATACATTTACAGTCCACGGTCGCTGTCACTCTACCTGTCTGAGCCAGCAAGGATTGTCCACGGACCAGTAATGCATGTTCCATAGATTCACTGCCCTGTGGTTTGTGAAACCCGCTTCATCGGTAAACCGGTAGAACTGCAACGCATTCTCTGTTAATGCCCATTGACAGAATTTCACTCGATGATTAAAGTCGTCACCATGTAATTGCTGATGCAGCGACACATGAAATGGGTGAAAGCGGTGACCTTTGGATCCCTACGTAATTCGGTGCTCTCCAATACACACGATCGAACAGCGTAGGAGTGGTACTCAAGCGTCAACTTTAGGTTACAATATCTCCGGATGTAATTAACATTTTACAAAGCAACAAACGGCACTGATTACGTATTTGTTTATATGGTCAGATGTGCTAACAAAACTAACGTGGTTCCATTTAAAAAAACGTAGGTTTGTGTTAAAAAACATACTTAGGTGCATTTTTTATGGTTTGTATTAAACAATTACACTAGCCCATCTCCTCACGTTCGGTCTGTGGAATCGGTTCGTCAGTATTGGATGTGGTTTACGAAATATATCCAGCGGTAACGTTAGGTGACTCTCCCTGTATATTATTATAACTAGATAATCCTTCTGAAAGATGATTTGATAGACAATACACCACTACCTTTAAAATAATTGTGTATAGCATATTGCTTAGATGCAGCTACGTAAATAATTTGTTCTTTCTTCATTTCTACTGTATAAGAAGTATATTTACTGGTTGTAGACACTCTTGATTTTTTGCTTGTATTTCTGTCAGTTATTGTTCTGTAGATTTTTTGAGATTTATCTTTTTCAACAATTTCTGTATACTTCAGATAGTCGAGTAGCACTTTTTCTAAAACAATGTAATATTTTCTTTCTTCTTTACATTGTTTTGTATCGAATGTCATTACTGAATTTTTAAAATTTCTTTTGAAGAAGATTATTCAGGTTTCATTTCATTTCGAATATATTCTTAGTGTAAATAAAGTGGATTATTGTGTTGTATTTCTTTGTATGGTGTTTTGTTACCATTAAGAAATTTAACATAATCTCTTTTATATTGTGTCAATTTTGTAGGTGGGAAATTTTTCCAGTCTGGAATTCCACATAGAAAAGTTAAAATATAATTTGTAATCTACACATTCTTTTCATAGAATAATGGAACCTGAACATCTTTAAACCAAGTACCTAAATTCAGTTGACAACTTTTTTGATACATAAATTCGAATACATTCATCATATGTATTTCTGAACTAGTGATAACCGCATTAGATGTGCTCAGAGTTGCTGCCATTTATATAGAATAAAAATATATTACATAAAAATATTTATTCCCGGTTTCAGTAGTGTCATTATAGATCACAATTTCTTTTTCATGAAATTTGTATTGTACTGCAAATTCAAAAACGAAAAAATACACAGTAAAAATGCTAGTGACAGTAAAAAAATTAAAAGTGTAAATGCTTTATCTATACAAGTATCTATGCCACAACCACAGGAAAGAGGATTCATTTATTAAGGACTGATTTTTATTAACCTAATGAAAATGGAGGTGTTCAAGAAGAGTAAAAAAATAGAAGAAAAGAAGTAAATTGATAACTTTTATTCATACATGTACACAAAGGGTAAAGCATTTAGAACTAAAAATTACAGGTAGTAGTTATTTTGTACAAGGGTGTCTCAGTCGGTTTACAAAAACATTTGACTTCAAAGAATGGAAGAAAGGATACTTCCCACATTTGTTCAATACACAAGGAAATGAAAATTACTTAGGACCAATTCCAGATATTATTGTGTTGACACTATGAAGCCAAAAGATAGAGAAGCATGTCTCAAATGGCACAGATCCAGATTTAAAGAAAATTGTATGTTCAATATGAAAAAAGAAATTGTTGAATACTGTAATTCTGATGTAGATATTTTAAGAAAAGGTTGTTTAGAACTAAGAAAACAATTTCTAGAGAAAGCTAATATTGATCCATTCTGTTATTTGACAATCGCTAGATTTTGTATGGCTATATACAAATCTAAATATGTAACTGAAAATACAATTGCTGTATTGGATAAAGAACAGAAGGATAATTACACAAAAGAATCCACAGCTTGGTTAAACAGTTTAAAGAATAATAATATTTTGCATGCTCTGAATGGTGGTAAACTAAAAATAGCTGGTGCAAAAGTAGATGCATTTGATAAAGAAACTAATGCTGTTTACCAATAGCATGGTTGTTTTTGGCGTGATTGTAAAAATGTTTTAAAAGTGAGACAATTAACAATAAAAATCAGGAAACAACACATGAAGTATATCAAAATACTTTAAGAAGAAATGTAGAAATACAACATGTTGGATATAATTTAGTGGAGATGAGGGAATGTGATTGGTTTAACTCCCCAGAGCATAAAAGTCTTAAAAAATTAAAACAGTTACTTGGAATTGTTGAACCACTGAATCTAAGTTACGCATTTTATGGTGGTCATAAAAATGCAATGAAATTAACAGCTAAAGCAGATGGTGTTATTACAAAAATGAAATATATTGACTTACATAGTCTGTATTCTACTGTGCAATTTACAACTTTTATCCTGAACAACATTCGAGAAAAATATGTAGACCAAGATATTATTCAAAAAATTGGTATGGTTTAAAAATGTAGATGTGCCACCTAAAGCATTGTATCATCCCGTTTTACCAGTAAGAGTAAGTGGAGATATATTGTTTCCTTTGTGTGTCAAATGTGCTCAAGGAAAGGAAAGATAAATGTAATCACAATGATGATGAAAAACGTTTTACTGGTACGTTGATTCGTAATGAAGTGAAGAAAGCTGTAGAAAAAGGATACAAAATTTAAATGTCTATGAAGTGTGGGATTTTAGGAATACAAGCAACATGCTGTTTAAAAATTATGTGAAAGATTTTCTGAAATTGAAATTAGAAACCAGTCCACATAATTTTAAAAATGATAAAGAGTATATCAACTCAGTTAAAGAGAAATTAGATATTGGCTTAGATTCTGATAGAATAACAGAAAATGCAGGAAAACGAACTATTGCTAACATATATCAATTCATTATGGGGGACACTGAGCAAAGGTAAAATGTAAGTCACACAGAATATGTAATAAATTTACAGCAATTTTATGATGTACTTCAGATGATCAATTATATAATATAGATATAAATTTTCTTAATGGTAATATGGTTCAGATGAAGTTTAGTTTCAAGGATTATTATGTGGAAAGTGACACAGCCACAAATGTTTTATAGCTGCATTCACTACCTCAAATGCAAGGATTAGATTGTATGATATTTTAGATAAATCAGGAGAATCTGTTATATATTTTTATACAGATAGTATAGTATGTATCAATAATGGTTCTATGTTAAACGAATAGATTGATGAATAAGGAAATAACAGAATGACAGATTGGGCATCAACTAGCCTGAAAGTTACTGTTATGAGAAAAATGATAAAAAGACAGAGATGTAAGTAAAGGGATTCACATTAAATTATAAGAATACTGAAAAACTGAATAGCGAATCTATAGTAAGATTGAGAGTGAAGTGAAGAAAAAGATACAATTAAGTCAGATCACTATATATGTTGATACTAAAACTGTAGTTGATAAACTGGCTAAGAAAGAATTGTCATTTCAGTCTGATAGAAGAGTACCTCTACATAATTATGATACAGTTTCTTATGGATATTAAAAATTATTTATTATTTAATAAGTTTGAAATAAATTTCTATATCTTCTAATGTAAGAACAAAATTCATTCCACATGTGTTGTACAAATGACACACATTTATTAGTTGATTTTTATTGTATTCTCTTTTTTTGTAAATCTCTAATTATTGAGAGAGAAACTGTTAAAAAAATTAATGTGATTTACTATATTTTTGAAATATTTTTGGTAAATTATAATTCGCTACATATATTACATTCATAAAAAAGAGAGAACCTCAGTTTTCAATTTCTTCACATATTTCTATATCAGTTCCATCGTAACTATTAAATCTGATTTTGTATTCTTCATAAATTTGTTTTAATGTATTAAAACTTCCAGTATGTTCCTCAATTCTCAAATGCTCTATAATTAAAGATGATTTACAATATTCTTTGGAAATATTATATTGAAGTTGCTTCTCTGTCGGTTTATTTTTTTGTCAATAAAAATACCAAACTTAAATTCATCCCACACATTAGTTATATTTATAATACTAAGAATTTATAGTCTTATAAAAAGTTTATTTTAAATAAATGTATACTCCACTGAAAAAGCTTGATAAAACAAGCAATACTAATTGTATTACATTATGGGATGTGAATATTTAACGACTAGATATGGAGAGAAAAGTTGTGTCGAGCTTCATACTAAATTTAAAATTATTTTGCCAGTCACGTTTAATGTAATGATAACTAATTGGGACTTTCAGTTTCTTGAAGACTGAAATATTATGCTGAAGTATAAAGGAATGAAGAGAACTAAAAGTAATGATAATGAACTTCATGATTTGAAATTCATTGTTTGAATAAATTTTATTGATTTAATTTATTTACTTTTTCTTTTCGGTTGGTCAGTAAATTATCTCCTAGTGCACCCAACCTGCCGACTTACTACTCAAGGGATACCTGAGGTGTTCCATGCAGTGCACCATATTCTCTGCCACCAGTAGACAGTGAGGCAGCACCCTGAAGATGGCTGACTGTAGCCAAAAGTGAATTCAGCTGTTTGTGAACTGTCTCCATCTCCTCTTGTGTCAGCACACAGCATGACACAGCATGCACACATGCTATCCATCCTAGTACGACTAACTGAAGAAGTACACCGCAAAAGCATAGACGTAAACCTACATAATCAACTTGTTATCCTACTGAAATATCACCTGTCCGGGCTTATGTGATAATGAGCCGTGTAGCTGACTGTTCAGAAGAAATGACAACTGTGGTACTTTCTGTCTGACTCAGTGGTTACTTAAAAAGAGATTAAACGTTTTAAAAATAAAACCATGAACGGACTCTGCAAAACATACTACTAAAAAACAGAAAAAGAACTAAATACATAGCTTGCTGTTCTGCTGGTGTGTAACAGAGGACTGACTATTCGACTCTCACTGACTGAATGACTGACTGCTTAAGCTGAAACGAACGGCTGCTGCCTCTTCAAAACTAACATATGAAAAATGTCAGTGCTACAGTTTGTCTGAATTTGCATTTAAAGTTACAAATCATGAGATTACACCACTTAAATAGAAAAACATACATGGAATTTAAGAAAGATACTACAAATAAAACACACTAACGCTAAATGTGTAATTCGCTGCTTTGCAGGTTGTACCAGGCGACCGTTGGACTCTGAAGCTAAACCTACCCGCATCTGCTGAGAAGGTATCCAATAAGGGAAAGAGGATACAACAGAAAGAGCAGATTTTACAAGAAAGAAAAGAAAAGTATTTCAACCATATATGGCTTGATGTATGTTATTATAGTTATCTCAGTTTGTACTTTCATTCACTGAGTTTGTCGTTCTATTTTGTTTACTGATTTCGAGGATACTGGAAGGCATGACCATGGCAAATGTATGATTTACCAAATTACGCAACAAACTGGACCGTGGAAGTTGCGATATTAATTTTCTTTATTACTTCACGATTAGTTTCAAGTCGAAGGTCATTATCAAATCATCCACCAAACTACGTAATAATGTCCAATATGAGAGCCATATGATCACTCATTCGAGTTAAACATATAAATTAGTGCAGTGCTTAGCTTCATTCACCAGATCTGTGAATAAAGTTCAAGCAGCACTAATGTACAAGATATATTTAACTGGAAAGAATGGTGGTGTGGCTGTCGTAACCATATAATAACATTAGCTTAGTGGATGATCTGACAATGAGCTTAGGCTAGAAAGTAATCATTAGGTAATAGAAGGAATTAATATTGCAACTTCGACAATTTTTTGGAATTTGCTGCATAATTTGATTTTATTTTGTGTGTGGCCATATAAGCAGTTTGTTCTGAGTGTTGACAGATCCGAGATTATTATTGAACAAGATATTTGTTATGTAATTTTTATTGCTCTTCAATAATAATATTGGTAATTTGTTTATGGCAGATTTGCAGATTATGAGTCGCTATGTGTATAGTTGTGGAAGTCTGATAATAATAATAGTATTTGTAGAGGTGGTGGTGGTGGTGGTGGTGGTGGTGGTGGTAGAGGTGGTAGTGGTAGTAGTAATAGTAGTAGTAGTAGTAGTAGTAGTAGTTGTTGTTGTTGTTGTTGTTGTTGTACAACTGGTAGAGGTTAACAAATGAAGAACAGAAGCAATGGCCATGTAAGCGATCTGTGGGAAAAGTAGTGAGAGTGGTTTTTTTATCTACCAAAGTTTTACTTTTTTTCAAACAACCTTTCAAAGTTGAAACCCCCTTTCAAAGTAGTGCCCTTCGGCAGCTGTTGACCAGTAGAGTGGTTATTCCTAGTTTTGGAAGCAGCGCTGAGAGTTAGGTCCTTTAACATGTCTGTCACCTTCTTTTCTATGTTCTCCAGAGTCGCAAAATGACGATCTTTTAAGACATTTCTCAGTTTCAGGAAAAGGAAAAAGTCGCAAGGGCAATCTGGAAGTGATGAACACAGCAGTTTCCATAAGTAGCACAACACAGTGTTGCCAAATCACGTAGTGTTGATAGTCTCATTAGTTTTCTCACACATCTCATGCAGTTGGTAGTGTTGTCTGTGCGTCTAGATTAGAAGGAAAATATGTTCCACTTCTTTATCCTTGGATGTCAAGCATAATGCGATGGTAGAGTCCATAGGTAATTTTACTGTCCTTTTTGCGACTTTGAGTTATGACAAGATGCATGTTTGTGGGCTGATTGTGTTGGTTTCTACAACCTGCAGTGACCCATCTACTGTGGTAAGTGGGGCCTCACCATCTTGAGAACTGAAATTGATGATCCATTTAAAATAGATTATAGGAATATCATGTAAACTTTCAATTGTGAAAGAATTAATAAAACAAAAGTGGGTCTCCGATATCGAGAGAGAGGTGAGAGGGCCCTCAGATTTGTGGAAAGAAACATTGTAATTTATTTAGGGTGTGAGGAAGACTTGTTTGAATATTATGTGTAAATATACATTTCTTGCATGTAGACTATTAATTTTTCTGTATGTTCAGGGGCATTTTGCATTACGATGGGGAAGTGGCACCAATCTCTGAGGGAGCAACAGCAGAGGTTGCCACCAAGCACTTCAGCTGTGTACGGATCAGCAGAGTTATGTGGGGGCCACTCCAACCCCCACTGGCGGCCACTTGGGAGTTTAATTTTAGGTTGGATACTTTCGTTGCACTTACCGTCATAAGACCAGCTTCTATGTGGAGTCAGCTGTTTTCTGGAAGCGACATACCAGCTGACCTAGGGGCAGTGTCTGCACCCTTGGATGAGGCCATGGGGTCTCTGTACATTTTTAAAAAATTCGATAAATATCATATTTCTTACTTGCTTATGTAATAAGATATTACCATGTGCTGGGGCTAAATAAAGGTAAAGAAAAGACAAGATACGTGAAGAAATTCCAATTTGTGGACAGATTTTTGTATTTTACTTGAAATTATGTAAGCATAACGTACCTGATTAACGTCCCAACGCCTTCAACTGATCATAATTTGTTCGATGCTGAACTTACACACAATGACAGAAAAAAATCTAAGCACCGACAAGGAGTCATGCAACACATACAAAAATTGGTAGACATGATTCTATATCTAAAATATAATGTCTATTCACGTTTCACACAGTCCCATAACAGAGGCGCTAGGAGCATCACTATGAGGATCTAAATCAGGTTTCCTTTAAATACACACTGTAACTATCTTGAGCGTTAGTTACCTTTGAGATTAGATGTGGTGAGTTGATGTTAGTCAGGCATATCTTTAAGGTGATTAAGACCCCATTATCAGTACCTCACTGGGTTTGAATGAGGTCAGGTAATAGGTCCACAAGGAGCTGAATGTTCCTTCTGTGATGCTGCACAAATACTTGGTAGGAATGTAGCCACTCTATGCGACTGCTGGCTGTGGGGGTCATAAGGATGAAAAGCCACAAGAAGACTAGGCTTTGCATGGCCATGTAACATTACTGAGAGAGAAGACCATCATGTATGGCATATGGCACTGTCACATTGTACTTAATCTGCAGCAGCAGTTGGCACCACAGAAACACAATGAACTGTTACAAATTCAAGGACAGCTCAGAGCCAGACACCCTGTAGTGTACATTCCATCAATCCCAAATTACCATGATTTGCAGCTTTATTGGTATCAAGCGAGAGCTCACTGGAATGCAGTGATGGCTATGTGTTGTTAATAATGACGCCAGTTGAGGGTCTGCTTGTTAACACACTGTATCTACAGGGTGTTTCAAAAATGACCAGTATATTTGAAACGGCAATAAAAACTAAACGAGCAGCGATAGAAATACACCGTTTGTTGCAATATGCTTGGGACAACAGTACATTTTCAGGCAGACAAACTTTCGAAATTACAGTAGTTACAATTTTCAACAACAGATGGCGCTGCGGTCTGGGAAACTCTATAGTACGATATTTTCCACATATCCACCATGCGTAGCAATAATATGGCGTAGTCTCTGAATGAAATTACCCGAAACCTTTGACAACGTGTCTGGCGGAATGGCTTCACATGTAGATGAGATGTACTGCTTCAGCTGTTCAATTGTTTCTGGATTCTGGCAGTACACCTGGTCTTTCAAGTGTCCCCACAGAAAGAAGTCACAGGGGTTCATGTCTGGCGAATAGGGAGGCCAATCCACGCCGCCTCCTGTATGTTTCGGATAGCCCAAAGCAATCACACGATCATCGAAATATTCATTCAGGAAATTAAAGACGTCGGCCGTGCGATGTGGCCGGGCACCATCTTGCATAAACCACGAGGTGTTCGCAGTGTCGTCTAAGGCAGTTTGTACCGCCACAAATTCACGAAGAATGTCCAGACAGCGTGATGCAGTAATCGTTTCGGATCTGAAAAATGGGCCAATGATTCCTTTGGAAGAAATGGCGGCCCAGACCAGTACTTTTTGAGGATGCAAGGACGATGGGACTGCAACATGGGGCTTTTCGGTTCCCCATATGCGCCAGTTCTGTTTATTGACAAAGCCGTCCAGGTAAAAATAAGCTTCGTCAGTAAACCAAATGCTGCCCACATGCATATCGCCGTCATCAATCCTGTGCACTATATCGTTAGCGAATGTCTCTCGTGCAGCAATGGTAGCGGCGCTGAGGGGTTGCCGCGTTTGAATTTTGTATGGATAGAGGTGTAAACACTGGCGCATGAGACGATACGTGGATGTTGGCGTCATTTGGACCGCAGCTGCAACACGGCGAACGGAAACCCGAGGCCGCTGTTGGATCACCTGCTGCACTAGCTGCGCGTTGCCCTCTGTGGTTGCCGTACGCGGTCGCCCTACCTTTCCAGCATGTTCATCCATCACGTTCCCAGTCCATTGCAATTTTTTAAACAGATCCTTTATTGTATCGCTTTTCGGTCCTTTGGTTACATTAAACCTCCGTTGAAAACTTTGTCTTGTTGCAACAACACTGTGTTCTAGGCGGTGGAATTCCAACACCAGAAAAATCCTCTGTTCTAAGGAATAAACCATGTTGTCTACAGCACACTTGCACGTTGTGAACAGCACACGCTTACAGCAGAAATACGACGTACAGAATGGCGCACCCACAGACTGCGTTGTCTTCTATATCTTTCACATCACTTGCAGCGCCATCTGTTGTTGAAAATGGTAACTACTGTAATTTCGAAAGTTTGTCCGCCTGAAAATGTACTGTTGTCCCAAGCATATTGCAACAAACGGTGTATTTCTATCGCTGCTCGTTTAGTTTTTATTGCCGTTTGAAATATACCGGTCATTTTTGAAACACCCTGTACATCTGGAGTTATCATCTGTCATTTCATATGACAGCAGGAGCACTCGCATGGTTATTCCACGCACCCTCACTGCAAATTTGCATGCAAGTCTGGTGATTCGATCTGGAAGTGTTTTTCAACTGGACAAAGCTCGACCACATGCCACTGTTGTAACCCAACGTACTCTAGAGTGTGTCAACATGTTGCCTTGCCCTGTTTGATCACCAGATCTATCGCTGGTCGAGTACACATGGGCCATCATCAAACAACTCCAGTGTCATCCGCAACCAGCTTTAACTGTCCTTGTACTGACCAACTAAGTGCAACAGGCATGGAACTCAATCCCCCAAACTGACATCCAGCACCTGTACAAGAACATGCATGCGTGTTTCCAATCAATGTTCTGGTGGTTATACCGGTTATTAGTGTAGCAACATTTCACATTTGCAATGCCTATAAACCTGTGAACATGCAATGTTAATTACATACTAATGTTATCGGTACAAACGTATTCCCAAAATGTTATTACACGATATTAACTAATTTTTAGTGTTATTGTTTCTTACCATCAGTGCACTAGTGTGGGCATAAAAACTCAACACTGATACAAGATCTAGCGAATAGCATTTATACAGGGTAAAATTATTTGCTCATGGTCTTAAAAGTCAAAGTAAATTTTGTTAGTAAATATCATGTACCCCTGTTTTAAATTGCCATTTCAAGTACATTTGTTTTTGTCACAATGATGATTATTTTGTAAAACAATGAAATTAGTAGTATTATGTTCAGTTTGTAGAATGTCGGTGGCCTAAATGAGGGGATAAACAAATGTGCTTTGGGGAATATTTAATGTATGCTGCACGATTTGTGTGTGTTTGACAATTTCTACGCTATTAAAATAATAATTTAAAGTTGTGGGGGACCACTAGGATTAAGGTTGCCTGCTTGGTCCCAAGTACTGTGACAGACCGAATAACAAAAGAAATAAAATCCCTACACCCTGATAACCAGCATCTCCTTCTAAACCACTGGATGGGTTGCAACCAAACTTGGTGCACATACTGCTAAAAAAAAGTAACAGCACTGCCAGCATTAGAATGTCCTAGCTCCCACATGAGCGAAGATCCAGGTAAGAAATGTGCTTTCTCAGCACCTAGCGTGTATGGATCTCCAAATGGCAAGTATGTTGTGCAGGTAGTATCATCATGCTTTGTCGAGGCTACACTTGCTCATAGATATGGCTGAGCTGAGGTATGGATGGGCAGGAGAGGGGCATCGGTTGTAAGGGGAATGCCAGAATGGACAAGGTAAGCTGTACAGGTGGAGGGATGGGAGAAGGGGCAGGGACCAGTTTTGGAGGAAAGAGGGCCAGAGAGAAGAAGAGGGAAACAGGGAGGGTGGGAATGAGGTGGTGGCCAGAGGGATATGTACAGGGATATAAGGAGGAGATAATTCAGAGAGGTCTGGAGAACATGGAAAGAGAGTAGAGGCAGATCATATGTGGGAGGCAACAGGAAGGTGTACAGGGGTATTAGTGAGCTGATATACCAACTTTCTTCACAGCAACTACACTTGCAGATGGACACCTTACATATTAGGAATGTTAAATAGGAATAGCAATACTCTGTTGTGTTGACATGCCCATCTGCCCTGAACTGTAAGGTGGGAGAGGGAGTGGTGTTTCCAGCCCATGCAGTGCAGACTGCTCTGCATGATGGTTTGGTAATGTATCCAGCTTTGTGACCCATCAGCACTGAGGCATTTCCATAGATGTCTACAACTCCATCACAGCTAACACTAAGTGTCTCACATGAAAGTTTGCACCATACTGCAAGCTCCATCACTTTCCACTCATCTTGCACCTCCACAAGAACATGACTACACGTATGGTAATAATCAACAGATGTTTTACCCTTTTTGTCTTCACTGCAGTGCGATACTTCCCATGCTGTTGTATTAAGCCTCTGGGATATGCACAGTGCACATCACATCATGTACATACAGGAGGCATGGCCACGACTCCTGTGTAGCATCTCAACATCTTGTTGCTCCTGCAGACATACTCACAAGGTACTGCCACAAACATCCTTCTGTAACATTACACTATGTGTGACTAGCAAAGAGCCAAAATGGAATCAAATGGCAGTTGGCTGCCAAATGGGCCCAAGTGCCAAGAAATGTAAGCTCGACCATACACAGGAATGTACACAGGAGACAGCCACACAACAAGCTAGGCTGTGCACCACAGCTTCCAGCAAAGCATCTATGACAGTCCCACAGTGTGACACCTGGTTACACTGCATGAGACAACTCTAGCTGCCTCCAGAGGTCAGAGACTGCGTAACAGTGTGAGGGGCGACTTCAAGTGAAGAATGACAGCCAGATGAACAAAAGTTTACATCACTGCATGAATCTATTACCAATGGTGAACTGGATGCACTGTGTGTTCATTGTAAGGCCAAGATCTCCTGACCTCTGCCATAAGGATCGACAAGTAAAACTTGTTTAACTGCTACATTCCACTGAACTGATGTTTTCTCCATATGACACTACAACCCAGGTCACATGGCGTTATTACCAATTACAATTCACCTTCAGAGAAATATTATGAAGACAAGGTAGTCAGAATGGTGTGGTAGGCTGACATATGTACTTTATACATACGTGGGTGAAGCCACAGTCAAATGGCAGGTGTGTAAACAGTGTGATCGGAAATTTCTGTTACAAACTTCTAGGACTTGTAGAGGGGTGTGAGTATGTAAGTTAAATACTATGTTCCATGTGTACAGCATGCTTGGTTCTTTTTTCAGAATAACAAAATATTTAATACAAACAAATGGGCTTAAGTGATAAATAGATGTTTGTTATTCTTCTTTTCGAATTGTTACCTAGCAATTGTACTGCATCACTCCTACTTCTATTCCTCATGCACAAATGGATGAGTTAAATATCTGAACTGAAACTGCAACTACCTGTGGATGAAAGTATCCACAGAAAACTATATTCTAAAAAACGAACAGTGAAAATGTAGTAATGTGTTACTGTGTTTGTATGACTATGCTATTTTCTGCATGTTATATATTTAAAGAACGCACTGATGGTTTATTTGGCGCCAAAACTTGTTTAGCGAATAAATAAGTAAACAAATAACAAGGTGTTTTGCATAAAGGCAGACTCACAATTCGCATATTGGAGAAAAATTAACTACAATGGCTTTGAAGAAAGAATCAGTAAAATAGCTAATGTAACTGATGAGCCAGTGCTGTTGAATAATATCAAGCTGGGGATACCAAGCAACAAACAAGAATTTACGAAAAAGTGGAACCATGAAATATTAGATGATAGGAGAAATAGTAAACTTAATTCATGAAAGGAACAAGCTCAGAGAAGAAAATAAAGTAGTTAACTACAAAAGAATTTAAAATCACACCAGAACTAAATGCAGAGAATAAAGGGAAAAAAGGACTAAAACCATTACTCAAGAGGTATAAGAAGATCAGAGAAAGGGAAAACAGGACCGAATTTGTAAGAAAATCAAAGCCCTTCAGTACGAACCTAGAACTAAATCTGTAGCAGCTAGAAATAAAGAGTGAATATCAGTGATACACAATGATTTAATACTCACTCGTTTGAAACAGGATATAGAAGAACTGTACAGTGGTAAAGACTTCAAGAATGAAGATAACCGAAGTGAAGGCACCAATGAACGCGAAAGAGAAATGTAAAGCCCTCTAGTCATGAGAACATGAATCTGAACTTAACCTTCAGAGACTCAGAGAAGGAAAAAAAAACTGATGTTGATGGAGTCACAGAAAACTTGCTGAAAATTTTACGCAACAACTTGAAATATCAATTATTCAGAGTAATAAATGACTCCCATGAAAGAGAAATAACGCGAGCAGACACAATGCAGAACCATTATCACACCAGAAACAGAACAGACATTTAACTGCACCAATCATGGAACACTATCAATATTATCACACTTCAAAACTACACATGAATACAGTTAAAAGCAGGATAAAAAGGTAAGTGTGTAAGTATGGACCCAAAACTAAAGTAAACTCAGTCCGATCAGCCCTCAGAAGGCCCAACAGTACCAACTGGCCGCTGTGTCATCCTCAGCCTACAGGTGTCACTGGATGCAGATATGGAGGGGCATGAGGTCAGCACACTGCTCCCCAGCCGTATGTCAATTGACTAGACGTCTCAGTCAAGTAGCTCCTCAGTTTACCTCCGAAGGGCTGAGTGCACCCCACTTGCCAACAGTGCTCGGCAGACCGGATGGTCATCCATCCAAGTGCTAACTCAGCCTGACGTCGCTTAACTTCAGTGATCTGACAGGAACCGGTGGTACCACTGCGGCAAGGCCGTTGGGTAAGAATGGTAAACAAGACCAGTTCGAATCTAGAGAAGATAGAGGAACAAGAGAGGCAATTTCTGCTTTGCACATACTGCAGGAAAGAAGAATGTATATGAATGTAACAATTTATTTCACCTTCATTTAGGTATAAAAACCTTTTGACAATGTGAATAAGGAGCTTTTTGTCACAACTATAAAAGAATGGGTCTTGGCTAGAAGGATACAAGACTAATTATTAAACTTTATCAGAACCCCAAAGCAGCAAGACAACAGGATCAGAAAAGAAGTTATGCAAAGATTTCCCCTATCTCCATTTTTATTTAATAAGTTGATTGACAATGCAATTCAGGTCATGAAAAAGAAAATGAAGGAAATAAAAGCCCATGGTGAAACAATGTATAGTACTATCAGATTTACAGGTGTCATTGTGATAATCGCAGACTCTGAAAAGGAAATGAACACAATGCTGCAAGTCCTTTCAGACACTTATAAACTATGGAAACTGAAAGACAACAAACTGAAAAAAGATGTAATGGTAGTATGGAAAAATATGGGAGCAATTAATGGCAAATAACAATTGAGCAGGTAAATCAATTTTGTCATCTTGATAGTACAGTCAAAGGGGACAATAGATGCTTAATGGAAGTGAAGGCATTTATGAATAAAAAACATTTCAATCAGCAAACATACGAGTATATGTCAGAAAATCCTTTGCAAATTCTTGTGTATGGAATACACTGTTCTATGGAAGTGACAGTTGGACATAAGTAAATTGGAAAGCAATCGCCTTGAAGTTGGTGATATGTGGCTATGGTGCAAAGTTATAGGAACAAGCTGTGGCAGAAAGAAAAAACGATCTGGAAGGCCAAGGGGAGTAAAGGTGCTGAGAAAGAAAGGAAGAAAATGACATATGATGAAGTATTTGGAACCATAGAAAAGTGGATAGGATGTGAGAATTACATGGAAGTTATACAAACAGCCAATGACAGAAGAGAGTGGTTGCATCAACAAGCCACTGGACGTTAAAATATAACTGTACTACCTGCTACCTGGAAAACAGCAATGCAGATATTAGAACCTCCTAGCTCCCAAAGGACCGGAGATATGGGCAAAAAGCCTTTTCAGTCCATTTCTTCCAGGCTGCCTAGCACAAATAATGTGGTTTGTGAATGGTATTAGCATGCTTTGCAGGGGTTGCATGTGCAGATGGGCATGGCTGAGCAGACAGGGGGGACAGAGAGAGAGAGAGAGAGAGAGAGAGAGAGAGAGAGAGAGAGAGAGAGAGAGAGAGAGAGAGAGAGAGGAGGAGGAGGAGGAGGAGGAGGAAGGTAAGATGGACAGAGCAAGGGTTAAGAAGGAGATGCTCAAAGAGGGAGATTACAAGGTGGACAGTGGAGTGGTAGGAGGAGATACAGAGAGAGGATGGGGGGTGATGTGTTTGTGTGGTGTATTGCAAGTCTTAAGGTGCTCAGGTGCTATAGATGTACATGGACATTGCTGGAAAGAGAAAAGGAGGAGTAGATGGATAGTGAGAGAGGGAGATGATGAGGTGTACAGAGAAAGAAGGACCAAGACAGACAGAGAAAGGAGTGGGAAGAAATGATGGAAAGAGAAACAAGGGGAAGAGGGAGTGGTGAAGGCTGAGATAGAGACAGGGTGGGTGAGATCGAAAGAGAGATGGGGAGGATAATATGTAAAGAAAGAGCGGAGAGGATGAGACATAAAGAGAGCGAGAGAGAGCAGGAAGGATGAGAGTGGAGAGGATGAGACATAAAGAGAGCGAGAAAGAGCAGGAAGGATGAGAGTGGAGAGGATGAGACATAAAGAGAGCGAGAGAGAGCAGGAAGGATGAGAGTGGGAAGGATGAGACAGAAAGAGAAAGAGCATGAAGGACGAGACAAAAAATAGAGGAGGGAAGATGAGATAAAAGGAGAAAGTGTGAAGACAGACAGAATGAGAGGAGTAGAGGAGACAGAACAAGAGAGAAAGGAAGGAGTGAAAGAGAAAGAGAGGGAGAGAGAGAGAGAGAGAGAGAGAGAGAGAGAGAGAAGCACAGGAGGTTGTAGGTGCGGTCACACAGGGAGAGGAGTGGAGTATGTCCAGATGGGCAGAGATAGGAGTGGAGGAGGTACAGATGGACACAGAGAAACAGCGAGGAGGGAGTAGACAGACGAGGTGACAAGAGACCAGAGAGGAGGCAAGTAGGGGATAGACAGGTGGAGGAGCAAGCAGGGGGAAGATAGGTAGAGGGGGCAAACAGGGGAAGACAGGTGCAAGGAGCAAGCAGAGGCAGACAGGGAGGCGAGGCGAGCATGTAGCAGACAGACAGAAGAGATGAGAAGGGGGTGGAAGGCAGAGAGAAGGAGTGAGGAGGGCGTGGAGGATAGAGAGGAGGAGTGAGGAGGGCGTGGAGGATAGAGGAGTGAGGTAGTGGTGGAGGACAGAGAGAAGGGGCGAGGTGGGGATAGAGGACAGATAGAAGGAGGGAGGACAGGGTGGAGTATCAAGATAAGGAGCGAGTAGGGAGTGAAGGACAGAGGGGGTGGAGGACAGAGAGAAGAAGCAAAGAGAGGGTGGATGACAGAGAAAAGGGTTGAGGAGGTGGTTGAGGACAGAAAAGGGGAGTGAAGGGGCTGCGGACAGTGAGAAGGGGCAGGGAACAGTGAGAACGGGCTGGGAGGAACTGAAGGATAGAGAGAAGGAGCGAGCAGGAGCAGACTGTGAAAAGGGGCGATGAGGGGATGGAGGACAGCAGAGGAGCAGAGAGAAAGAAGGAGTTGATGCGGTGGTTGACAGACAGAAGGGATGAGGATGCAATGGACAGGCAGAGGAGGAGAGGGGGTTGGAGAGAAAGAAGAGTGTTGGCAGGAGAAACAGCTGGGCAGAATGATGGCAGGATGAACGTCTGGGCATTACGATGAAAGAGGAAAAGCTAAGCAGAAAAATGGGGGGAGGAGGACATGGGTGGGACAATAGGAGGGTGGAAGAGCTGGGTAGAACGATCAGGGGATGAAGAAAGAGGAAGAAAAGTGAGGGGGGGGAGAGAGCACAGCAGAATAAGGGGGCGCGAGGAAGACCTGGAAGAATAGTGGGGGGAGGAAGAGCTGGCAGAATAGTGGGGGGAGGAAATTTTGTGTCTACCCACTCATCTAATATAGGGTGCCTAGGAAGCTGTTTTCTCGGATCGTTAGACAACAATTCAAGCAAATTGTATTAAGTGGGCCTATCACAGTAAGTTACATTGACAGTACTTAACTTTGCATATTCGCAAAGGTTGTGACAAGTAAATAGCGACATGCAAATAATCAATTTCGTTCGGTATATACAATTTCAGGCAAGTTAAACAATACATGTCACTGCTGTAGCGTTTAATTGGCGGCTTGTCTTACACTCTGCCACAGCTAGGTGGAGTGGCACTTGTATTCTCTTTGTACAGAGGCCGCTCCTGTCTTGGTGTCGCCCTAGGGAGGGGTTTGTCAGGGTACTATTGGCTGACATCGTCTCACAGCTCTCTGCTCTTCCATTCTTGATCGTCGTGCCAGCGCTTGGTGTTAAGCCGGAAAATTCACCCCCCCCCCCCAACCACCCACAAAGGGACGGACCGTCGTCGTGTAAGGAGCGCGACAACGGCGGGAGAGGCAGGCGTGTGGACGCTATGCTAGACTGGAAACGGTGGCTGAGGGGATGTCAAGCTTCCGATCGTACCCCGCCATCCAGCCCTCACCCTGGAGGAAACATCCCCTGGAAAACAACCGGAAGGATACATAACCACATGTAAAAGGCATCGGCTAATGCCGTGTGGGCGAGTCCAGCTCCATCGATAGGACAAGAGGAGGCAGAGGAGGCGAAGGCTCCATCTCCATGAGGTCGTCCCGCAGTGTTGTGATGACACCTTCTGGCGACTGCTGTGGCTGCAGTGTCCTTGGGATCCGTGAATCGGGGGGAAGAGGCATAGAAGAATCACTGTGCACATGACAGTGTCGGAGTTGCTTGTGATGTAGGCGCTGCACTCCGTCTGGACCTGAAATGAGATACATGCAAGCGCCAAGTCGACGGATGATCTCACCTCGCGCCCACCGTCTGCTGCCACTAAATACCCTGTAAAACACAATATCATGCATCACGAAGCAACACTTGCAGCCTTCCTTCAGCGCTGGTGCTGAGGATAGTGGAACACTGTCCGATGATGACTGTGAAGCAATTCCACTGGCGATGGTCCATCTTGAGAGTGTGAACGATGGGAAGCGAGAAACAGTTGGAATGCTTAATCCCCATGCGTGTGGAGCGAATTTTGGCCATCTGGTGCTTGAAAGTTCTGACAAAACGTTCCACTTCGACGTTTGACTGTGGATGGAACAGTCCACTAGTCGAATGTTGTATGTAATCGCATTCACAGAATGTTTCAAATTCATTTTACGTGAATTGAGGGCGGTTGTCTGACATGATGACTTCACATAAACCTTTGAGGCAAAAAATAGAGGACAACACCTGAACTGTGCTACGTGACGTTATCGAGTTCATTTGCATAGAATAAGAAAACTTGCTATACAAGTCAACTACAATGAACCAACGAGCGTTGCAAAAAGGTCCCGTGATTTCTATGTGCACACGTTGCCATGTTACTTGCGGCTTAGGCCAAGAAGAGAATTTTTGTGACGCAGCAGACTGATTTTCCGCACATGCGTGACACTGTGATGTCATCTATTTGGGTGTCCATACCCTGCCAATTACAATATCGCCATGCTAACTGTTTCGTACAAAAAATCCCCCAGTGTCGTTGGTGAAGAAACAGCAACGCTTCTTCTCGTCATTTTGAACAACAATCACACCTTTCTCTATAGCGAGGCGACGCTATGTCGATTTACAAAGTGTCGGTGCACTACAGATTCCTTTATGCTATGCAAGGAATGAGGCCAAGATGTGCGAATGTATGTAAGGAAAATGTTCAAATCTGAATCAGGTCCCGTGGCCTGTGCAATTTTCCTATAGTTCGACTGTAAAGATTTAAGTAATTCAGAATCCTGAGCATCGGTGTGACAGATACAGCAGAAGCGTCAAAATCTCTATCAGGACCAATCAGAAGAGGTGAAAGTGCGTCCACATTACCACGTTTAACTGTCGGACGATGCACAATCTCGTACAGGTATTGGGAAAACAACAAAGCCCATCTTTGCAATTTTTGGGCAGTCCGCACAGGAACCGGTTTCGTCGGATGAAACAAGGGCTGCAATGGCTTATGATTCGTTACTAAGTAGAAATTTCTGCAATAAAAATAGTGGTGGAATTTGGTGACACCATACGCTTTAGCTAAAGCCTCTTTCTCAATTTGTGAATAGTGACACTGAGCTTAGGACAATACTTTTCACGTGAAAGCGACAGGCCTTTCTTTATCACCAATTCTGTGCTAAAGCACTGCACCGGTTCCGTAAGAGGAAGCGTCAGCTTGCAATACAGCTGATTTGTCAGGATCAAAGTGAACTAAGCATCGATCACTGAGCAATGCATCTGTAAGTTTTTGAAAAGCCAATTGTCACTCTTCCGTCCTAACAAAGGGGACATTCTTACGACGCAAGCGATGCAGTGGAGCTGCGATCTGTGCAGCATTTGGTATGAACTGAATATAGTAGTTCATTTCCCCTAAGACTGACTGCAGTTCCGTGACGTTGCGAGGAACTGGCAAAGCTTCTTTGACTAACAAATTCGATTGAAGAGGATGTCCACCTTGACTGTTTATGACATGACCAACATACTGCAACTCAGGTTTGAACAAGTCACACTTGTACAGTTTACACTTAATCCTGCATAACACACAAAAAGAAGCACGCAAATTTGCAATATGACTTCTTGTGTATGACCTGCTACAACAATATCGTCCAAATAGTTTGAACAGTTTGGTGCTTGAGCAGTCAGCTGTTCCAAATACCATTGGTAAATGGCAGATGCAGAAGCACTGCCAAAAGGCAAACGCAAATATTTAAGTAAGCCCAAATGAGTATTCACTACACACGCTTTTTGAGATTCTTCATTGAGCGGTATTGAGAGTTCCGAGAATTCTCTCAGCAAGCTAGTTACACTGTCTTTCGCGTGGAATGCAGAAACAGGTAATACATTGCCCTGAATGTTAAAGCCAAACAAATCAAACGAATCGAGACCAAATATGTTCTCACAATTACGGGATTGTAGCACCATAAATGTCACTATTCGTGTATGCTAGCGATACATGGCAGGCAAAGTATATTTTCCAACAATTGGAAGGCGTCAGGTGCGTGCTCGTTTTAGACAAGTATGGGTAACCTAACATTTCATATGTGTGACGATTCCACAATGTAACAGAGGTACCTGTATCCAACTGAAATTTCCCATAAAGAAGGATATGAACAGAAAGTTTGTTGGACTGGTATCAGACTGAAGAAGCTGCTCGCTTGCTACTTTTGCTAATGCTTGTTGCAGATTATGAATATACCGCATTAATGACATGCGCCTTATGACTAGATTTTTTAGTGTGAGCCGAATTCTTATGTTTTTGTTCCGTTGCAAGCATACGGATTGGACATGCCCTTTCTTGCCATAAGCGTACACTGTGCCTGTCAAGAGGGCAGCCTTGGTGTTTGTACCGTGAATAACACTGAGGGCATGGCTTAATTCTGTTCGCCTGTGCAAGTGCCCGTGTTGCGAGCTCCTTACGCAGCATGGAGAGTTTTGTAGATCTAGTGATGCAATTAAATGTGCTGTCTCTTTATATGGTAATGTTAGCCAGAAATGGATACAGGTTTTTACAACTTTGAAATCAAATAATGTTAATTTTTGAAAACTTGTGTAAGCTGGTTTGTTTTGTTATAAGTATACCAGGGAGTAATGCTCACACTGAGAGAGTACTTTCTCTTATGAATAATAAGTACTGATGTAAGGAACAGAAGTAGCACAAACTTAATCAAATCTGAACTACAAGTTGCCATGAATTTTCCTTATTTGTGTAGTGAATTCCTTGAATTTGCTAAAAATTATGTAAAACTAGTGACTGAGGCAAAATCTGTTGCAAAATATGTGTAAGTAATTGTGATGTGTAAATAAATAGTCTACTTTTACAAATACTGCTTTGATTTTTTGCGAAATTTTGCCATGCTATTAATCTCCCTTATTTTTTTGTCAAGGATATAAGAATCTCCCTTATTTTCGTTTAGAAAAGTTGGTCATCCTACTAGGGACTCAATGTGACATATTGCTGGCTGCTCAAATTGTTCAGCCGACAGGACACCTGAATCGCATTGATCGAGTATTTGCACTACTTGCTGAAATGTTGGATCAGACCCTTTCAAAACCTGTTCTCTGAGTTTCACGTCAGTTACATTGTACACGACTGCACCACACAATATAAAGCACAATAAACACATTTAAATTAGCATTTTCTCGGCATATCCTACAAATCTGTTTTTACAATTAATGAATTGATAACTAGTGCTACCATATTCACTTATTGGACATAATAGTTAGTTAGCGAATCTACAACCTGATCATACGAAAATTCACTCTGAGTGACGTTAGGGAACAGTTTTTGGATGAGTCTAAACACTGCACTGCCTTCTGTGGACAATAGATAGGAAAGTTTAACAGAACTTGATACGTTGTGACCAGTTACGTGGTCTTCAAATTGTTGCAACCACTCGAGACATTCCTCTTCTTGTTCATGAAACTAGCGAAAATGAGGTATAGCACTTGGAACTGCTGTAGGTGTTGCTTGTGCTGCATTAGTAGTTTGGCTCATCATGATCTGCTGTATCATGTTTAGCAGAGAAAATATTTGCTGGCTCTGAAACTGAAACATCTGCATTAGCTGCATTGCATCTAATGCTGGCAGCTGTTGCGTCTGAGCAGTAGGTGAGATAGGTGGGCTAGGCATGTTGGAAGGGACAAATTAAAAAAAAAAGACAAGACAAACAAGAAAAGTAAATACAAAAGCAAAGAAAATTTCTGCAATGGCCACCTGAAAGCACTGCTTAGCAAAAACACGACTGTTAAAGCAAGTAAACACCCCTGCAAAGGAAAGACAAGAGAGAATTATGGCATCAGCAAAAGAAAAGAAATTTCCATGGCCATGAGGCACGGTTTTCTTTTTTATATGTTCATTGTCAATTTTTTTGTCTGCCCAGTCATCTAATATAGGGTGCTTAGGAAGCTGTAGCTGTTTTCTCAGATCGCCAGACAACAATTTAAGCAAATCGTATTAATGGAGTTTCTACAGTAACTTTAATTGGCAATACATAACTTTCCATATTCACAAATGTATGTCGCAAGCAAATGGCGGCATGCAAATACTCAATGTTCTTTGGCATATACAATTCCAACGCAACCAAAGCAATACAGTTCATAAGTCACCCCTATAGTGTTTTTATGACAGCTCATCTTCCACTCCGGCTGGGACTAGGTGGCCCAGTGCGTATATTCTCTTCGTATAGAGGCTACTCCTGTCTTGGTGTCGCTCTAGAGAGGGGTTCATTAGCATACTACTGGCTGACGTCGCCTCACAGCCCTCTCTGATCCTCCATTCTTGATCATCATGTCAACACTTGTGGTTAAACCAGAACAGAAAGATCTGGACAGAGGAATGGCGGAGGAAAAGTTGTGCAGCGCTATGACAGAGGAAGAGCTGGCTAGAATGAAGGAGGGGAACTATGGGGGGAAGAAGAGCTGGGCAGTATGATGGAGGGAGGAATACCTGGTCATAACAACGGTGGGAGGAAGACCTGGGTAGAATGACAGGGAGGGAGGTGAGCAGAATAGTGGGGGAAGGAAGATCTGAGCCGTATAGTGGGGGCAGGAAGATCTGAGCAGAATAGTGGGTGGAGGAAGATCTGAGCAGAATAGTGGGAGGAGGAAGAGCTGAACAGAATAGTGGTGGAGGAAGAGCTGGGGAAAATGGTGGGAGGACGAGCAAAAGTGTGCAGCCATGGAGGAGGGAAGGTGATCAGGGGTTGGGAGGAGGCGGAAGTGGATTTAGTAATGGGGGAACAGATGATGATGATGATGATGATGAGTTAGGTTGAGGGGACGCTCGACGTCTTGGTCATCAGTGCCCTGACGAAAAGTGAACATGAAACCTCATGGGTGGTAACGAAGGCTGTCCTCACATGCAGAGCAGTTTATAACGTACTAAAGTCTGCCGTTCTTCCCCACCACTTAAGGAATGAGGCCTATTAGTTCACAAAATTTCACCACTCTGTTAACACTGGTATCGGTATCGGTATCTGTGAGGACGGTGGGCAGATCTCCAGCGAGACCAAGGGCTGCCCTAATATCAGTATCCAAGACACACATAGCCACAATGTGCTGAACTGAAAGCGGCACACCACAAACTTCACAGAAAGGTGGATCCTCCCCCTGGAGGAGGAAGCCATGTGTGAAATGGCTACACTCGATGTGCAGTCTGGTAAGCAAAACCTCCTTCCAGCAGCGAGGCTGACAAGAAATCCGCCAAGCTTTTGTGGTCAGTTTGAGCGATCACAGTTAGTTGTTCGACACCTGCAACACATGATGCATCTGTAAGAAAATGAAATAATGGCGTGCAATGGAATGGGACATTGATGGACAACACCATCCCAACATGCTTCCTTGGCAGCTTTATCAGCCATGTCGTTACCCTGCATCCCAATGTGGCCAGGTTCGCAGCAAAAGATCGCCTCCTTGCCACGACATTGGAGCCACTGTAAGCAGTCATGGGTGAGCTGAATGAGTGGGTCTACTGGATACATTTGGTGAAGCATTTGCAGTGCACTAAGAGTCTGAACAGGCAAGAAAACTCGTACAGTGATGTCTGTGAACCCTCTCCAGCGCCATTAGAATGCCATATAACTCTGCATCATAATTTGTAAATTGTTCTGGAAGATGTACTTTAAAGCCCCTATCAGGGAAAACCCCAGAACAACCAAGAGCATTTCCCTGCTGGGATCCATCTGTATAAATAAACTAAGGGTACATATTTAAAATAGACGAAAACATAGTTGTAAAAACCATATCTGGAGTAAAATTTTTCGGGTACTGCGTCTAGCTTAAAATCACTTTGGGCCTCCAAAGACACCAAGGCGGCAGTGTGTTCCATCCCTGGGTGTGAATTTTCATGCCCGAGAGATCCAGATCCTTGAGGCAGTCTGTAGCATGTATATCAAATGGCTGGGTCGCTTGGGCCCGATTCCTGAACAGTCGTTCGAAAGTGGGTTGTACCAATGAACTAAATGTCAATGACTGAGGTGACGCCGAGATTTCCAGTGCCTGTCGAGCCAAAAGGATATGTCGCCAAATCCAGAGTGGTGGTCCACCAGCGTCTGCACACAGACTCTGAACTGGGCTAGTCTTAAAGGCTCCGATCGATATCCAAATGCCCACATGGTGGACAGCATCTAACATCCGGAGGTAGGAAGGACGGGCCGATCGATAGACCACGCTGCCATAGTCTAAACGTGATCGAACAAATGCCCTATAAAACTGTAGGAGGCGGGACGTGACAGCTCCCCATGTTTTTCCGCCAAGGCATTTCAAAATGTTTAACAACCGGAAGTGCTTTGTTCTTAGGTCTTTCAGATGTGGGAGCCATGTTAATTTCGAGTCAAATAATAAACCCAAAAAGCGCACTGTGTCTTGAAAAAGTAAATACGGTCCCCTATAGTAAGCTCTGGTTGGATAAAACTCTGACAATCACAATTAAAATTGACATACACAGTCTTCTCAGGTGACAACTGGAAACCAGTTGTCTGGGCCCAGGTTTCCAGCCTCCTAATGGTCAGTTGTAGCTGCCTCGTCGTTGTCGTAAGATCAGAGGAAGAGTAGAAGATTGGAAAGTCATCCACAAACAAAGAACTGACTGCAGAGGAAATGCCACTGATAGCGATGGCAAACAATGTGACACTGCCCTGGGACACACCATTCTCCTGAACATAGCAATCTGACATGGCATCGCCAATGCGATAACGAAAACGCCTGTACTCAAGGGAGGATTGGATCAGAAGTGGCAGGCGTCCATGTGGCTCCCATTCATGAAGTTGGCGAAGGATGTTGTACCTCCAAGTAGTGTCATATGCTTTTTCAAGGTCAAAAACCACACAAACTAAACGGTTTCGGCGTAAGGAGGACTCCTGTATCGACGTCTCCAGCAGAATTAAGTTGTCAAGAATGGAACGGCAGTGCCTCAAACCACACTGGGAGTGGCTCAGGTAGCCTCGAGACTCGGGCAGCCAGACGAGTCGGTGGTTGACCATACATTCAGGAGTCTTACCCATACAACTAGTAAGGGCGACACTCCAGTAACTGTTAGGGGCGATACAGTCCTTACCTGTTTTACAGAATGGAATTAAGATTGCCTCCTTCCAATTCGTGGGGTACTGTCCATCAAACCAAACCTGACTGAAACGAGAGGGGAGCTGACCTTTCACTTCAGGGCACAGATGACGAAGCATGGTATAATGGATCTCATCAGGTCCTGGAGTGATGTCTCTGGTTGCAGCTAAAGCTGATTCCAGTTACCGCATGGAGAATGGTCGGTTGTACACTTCTTCACTGCACGAGAAAAAATTGAGCTTCCTCATCTCTGCAGTCTGACGGAATACCTGAACAGCAGGAGCTTGTCTGGATGACTTAGTAACAGTAAGGAAGTGTTCAGCTAAAACGTGAGCCATCTCTTCTGGTGTGTCCAACAAGACCAATTTATTTGACAAGGCTGTAAGGGGATGGGGACTACCCTTGCGTGAAATCCATCTTATTGATTCCCAAACGTGTGCAGCAGAAGTGGACCAATTAATGGAAGTCGTGAATTCCCTCCAGGAAGCCCTCTTCCATTCTTTGATCACTCGCCTTGCATGTGCTCTTGCAGACCTGAGGACATGAACATTGTCTGTAGTTGGACACCATTTGAAGTTCCAAAGAGCTGTCCATCTGGCCCTGATTGCCAATCGACAGTCGACATTCCACCAAGGTACAGGCCTTTGTCCAAGGTGGTTACTAGACCTGGGGATGGACTCTGCAGCAGCCCTTTGGATCTCATGAGTGATATGGGTCACCGCCTCTTGTGCACAAACCTTTCGTTCATAAATAGCCTGTCGACTGTACTGTAACCAATTTGCGCTTTGTATCATCCACCTGCGTGGTCTCCTGCTGGCGACTGTCCTAGGCGCCAGACGAATTCACACTGGGAATTGGTCACTAGAATGTAAATCTGGAGACTCTTCCCAGGGAACTGAATCTGCAACAGCTGAGGAACAAAAGCAAAGATCAATAGCTGAAAAAGACCCTGTAGCTGTGGAAAAGTGAGTCATCTGACCCACGCTCAAAAGGCAGATATCCTCAGAATGGACGAGTCACTCGATCAGCCGAACCCTGGAACAAGTAGTAGCCGAGCCCCACAGCCCGTTGTGGGCATTGAAGTCACCCACAAGAAGGAATGGGCGCAGAAGTGCCTCGAAGAGTTCTGTCACTGCAGCCGCACCCAAAGGTGGGGGGGGGGGGGCTGGTACAAAGAACACATTGTGATAGTAAACGATGAGAGAACTTTCACAGCAATTGCTTGGATGGTCGTAGTAAGAGAGGAACAGGAGAGGAGTGGTATCTGTCATCAAGAAAAATAGCCACTCCACCTTTAGCCCTGTCTGCATATGTGGTAGCCCCATAATGTTGGTGTCTCTGCGAGTTTAAGATGCATTTCTTATAAACAGATGCAGAAATGTTTATCCTGGGCCAGCAGCTGCAATTCTTCCAAATGCAAGCGATATCCATTCAAATTCCACTGCAACACAGAAGTCCCTATGGAAGCCATTGGTTAGCAATAGTGGTTCTTTCCTTTCTGCCTTGGAGGCAGTGATTTACCAGGGAGGTCAGGGGGAAAGTTAGCCAGTTCTGTATTCTCTAGTTCCTCCGACTGGAGGTCAATATCTTCAAGAGCATAGTCGCTGTCAGATAGGAAGAGCACTCATCGATCCAAAGGCTTACCTACCGCTTTATTGGACTTAGAACTACTTTCAGAAGGACGTTTTTCTTTACTGACAGGGGGAGGAGACTGCCTGGGTTGCTTGGATGGCTTAGGTGACTTCTGAAGTTTGGGAGTGGTATATGGCTTAGATGGTATGTCTACTGCTGACGGCTTCTGAGCTACATCAGTTGCAAGTGGAGCATTTCCCCCCACAGGTACAGTAACAAGTGCATGTGCTCATACTTGAATCTGTGGTCTGGGTTTGTATGAAGGCATCACACTTAGCTATTGGTGTTTTAAGGGCTGATGCAAAAGAAACTGCAAAAACCAGTGGTTACATGGCTTTGAAAGCCTTTTTAGCTTCACCATAGGGTATGCGTCTCTGTACTTTTAACTCTTGAATTTTCTTTTCCTCATTGTAAACCCCACACTTAATGATCCACACTGGGTGATCCCCAGAGCAGTTAACACATTTAGAAGGAAGTGTACAAGAAGTCTCTGACTCGTGAGCGAGGCCTCCACAATTGCCACATGTAGCCTTCCCGATACATCCCATAGTGGTATGGCCAAATCTTTGACATTTATAGCATCGCATGGTGTTAGGAACAAATGGGCGAACCTTAAGGCAGATATAGCTGACAAGGATATGTTCCAGTAATTAGGGAATACTAAGAGTTAGAATATACGTTGCCAATTTTTCCAGTTTTCCATTGACTCTCCTCATATAATTCTGCACCTCTGTGATGCCCACATTCTTCCACTCTTCACACAACTCCATGGGGTCCATCTCCATTATATCAGAGCAGGTAACCACGCCCTTAGTATACTTATATACCCACATAGTTTATATACCCACATAGTTTATATACCCACATTGGGAGCATGCTATGTTCCATATGTGCTGCAGCAATGCCCTCAAATGCGCACTTTTCGCCCTTTATACCTAGAGTGCTGCCGACTAGTTAACTTGGACCATCTTGTCATTTATATTTTCTACCCCATATCTGGCTGCTATGATGTGTTTCAGTGATATGTCTTCCTGTGATCTCATTTTGCTGATTTCGACTTTGCTTTATGTCTTACTGCTTATCAGGATTAGCTTCACAGCATTTTTTATTGTCAACTATTCTTCTAAGGGACAGATCGTTGAAATACTAAGACTGACACACAGGGTGTATTATTCCATGTCATTGCATGCAGTAACTCTTGCACTTACTCTGAAAGAAACAATCTGAAGTTGTCTCCATCAGCAGGTGTAAGAATAGTGTCTAATATCTCAACAAAATGATATAACAGATGGATCTCTGAATCCGAAATTTCTGAAAGAGACAGCGAAAAGCATAAAGTGAAATCAAATTTACTGAAAAATTTGATTGGAAAGAAAACAATTTTTGTCAACTTTAGCACACAGTTAACGATGTTTCTTGGGACTCACTATTTATTTTATTTTTGACACAAGATATTTCACTGACAAATACAAAGGCTTTTGAAATGCCTTCATGTTTATTCCACATGTACAGTAAAGAATAGGGCAAAAATCGTATCAGATTGACAAAACATTTAATGTTCAGTTAATTATGATATTTAAGTATGCATCTATAACCAAAAACATATACAAGTAATTTCCATTTCCCTTAAACTTTTTATGTCATAATTACACACAAAATTGACATTTCTATACATTCCCATTAACTGTTTAGGCCCTTTATAGCTTTGTATGGATGAAATGCTCCTTCCTACCAACAGTTCAGTATGAACGTTTCTAATTATGTATGTCTGATCTCGAAAGCTACAGTAAAGACAGAGAATGATTAAATACATGACCGAAGCAGGTCATCCATTTTCAACACAGCAGAAGTTATTGGAAATTTAAGAAATGCATCACCAATTTTCAATAATGGATGAGAGCTGTTCTGTAGCCATTCTACTTAACTTTTTACACATATTATATGTGTTAAATATCAAATTTACAAGACATGTATTACATACTATATACTTACTTGAATATTAGATGGCTAAACTCTCACCTGCCAGGAATTAAGTTCTCACTCTAGTAGAAAATCATTCCTGAAGCTACACCACTTCTGACACCATATGAATATAATTGAAATGATTTTAAAGAGGTTCAGAACAAACTTCAATATATGAGAACAAGAAAGAAATTATCACCATACTCCATTCTCCCTATGAAGTAGCACAATTCTTTTGGCAACAAAAACACAATAAACAAAAACTGTCATTGATGGCTTTCATGCCTCACACAAAATGAGACAGTATAATTGGCGTATGAACAGAATGCAACAGACTACATAGGAGAAGGACACATGAAGTACAGAGGGTATTATCAACTAATAATTATGTAGGAACACTGAACTCATGATGTGCATTGAATATGACATGTAATTATCAGAATAGTTTATTAAAATCAAATAACAAGCTGTTGACAGAAATGTCACCTTTAAATCACTACATCTGTAATGACTTAATTTCCAGAAATCCTGATAATCAAGAACTATTTTCTTTTCACCTGCTATAATGGTACTCTTGGTGGTAACAAATTTTATAAAGTAACCAGGCTTCACAGGCAGCAATCCAGATATACTCAGCACATTGCACCATGATACTTCAGTATCTGTTCGCCGAGGAAGCCCAGATGCACATTACTTAATGCAGATACACACATTAGTTGACAACGTAGGTCTCCAGAAGGGAAATGGCTAAGTATTACCAATCAATAAGGACAAATGGCTGACAAGCAGGAAAAAATTCACTTCTGTTTCCTTTACCACATAAGAAATCAAAACGGGTTGCAATATGTAGGCAGCAGAAGATATCATTTTACAGCCAGAAATTGACAGATTCAGTACTTTATCCTATATTTACAAAAAAATACCACTGTTTTAGAAACAATAAAGAACTATCTTTTATGGAACTGTCAATTATTTCAACAGAAACGTATTCCACAGCTAGTTGATTGCAAAGGCGTGTCATAGAAAAGCACCACAATTGATTAATATGAGGTGGAATCAGATTCTTCAGAAAACACTAACAATCAAGCCTTATTATACATGTATAAATATAGAAACTTACACAAGCAACCTTCAGACACAAATGTTGATACGATGAACAATATTATATAACTATTAACTAATAAAAGTTTAAAATGTTCCAAACATAAATCAATAATGAAGTCTCAAAAGAAAGTTTCTTCAAACTATCTGTGGCATATGAAATTTAAATAATGTTTTGATATATGCATAAACATGTAATTCAATAATGTGTCCAAAAGTGCACTGATTATTACAACAGGAGAAAATATATATTTATTGTACTACAACCATATGTACAACGCTAAAGTCGCTGTTTAGACTGTTCTACTGATATTTTACAAAACTACCTTAAATGAGAATAAATTATAATTACCAATATCAGCAAAACTACACTGGTTAAATACATACATTAAACATAATTCTCAATTTTCATTTAAATCTTCCAAAAGATAAATAAACACAAGTAGAACAAACACTTCACACACACACACACACACACACACACACACACACACACACACACACACACACACGGCTGGTTACAAGGAGCTACTTTTAGCCAGTTTACACACGCAACAATTATCTCTCAAAATACAACCTTTAAAAAGTTGGTCTGCATTTCCACATGTAAGATTTTTCACAAAAATCTGTAAAAATTTTTCGACTACGCACACCTGACAATGATCAGAGCTCTGATACTTTAAAAATGGGCTCTCCACAACGCATTGATATAAAATCATAATAATATCTAAAACAATTCCCTCTGTGCAATTACTGTTTTCTGTCTTCAGCACATACTGCTTCGAAAATCTAGTGGAGTTATTTATTGCAGCTGATCAGTGACATATTTTTGTGAGATCTGTCTTCTGTATTAATATACCTCTTCAACTTATCGAAATTTCTTTAAAATATTCCACAGTTATAAAATTTTTGTACCCTGGCGAATGTGTATTAACCTATGCGCATTCAGACTACCAGACTGAGTAAAGGCTTTGCCACAAATGTCACATTTGTACGGTCTCTCGCCAGTATGTATTAGGTTGTGTTTCTTCAGACAGCGAGACTCGGTAAATGATTTGCCACAAACAACACATTTGTGTGGTCTCTCACCAGTATGTATCAAAACGTGCTTCCTCAGTCCACCACGCTCCGTAAATGATTTTCCACATACTTTACATACGTGTGGTTTCTCACCAGTATGCCGTAATTTGTGCGCCTTGAGACCACGACGATTAGTAAATAATTTCCCACAGATATCGCATTTGTGTCTTTCCTCGCCATTGTGTATTAATGTATGGACGTTTAGATTCCAAGAATTTGTGAACGATTCACCACAAACATTACACTTGTGTGATGCCTCACCAGTATGTTGTATTAAATGGGCCTTAAGAATATTTAACCTTGTAAACGATTTGCCACAAAAGTCACACTTGTAAGGTTTCTCCCCAGTATGTATTAATATATGATGCTTCAAAGTATCGGCTACAGTATATGATTTCCCGCAAACATGGCATTTGTGTGGTCTGTCGCCAGTATGTATTAATACATGCTTCTTCAGGTTACCACATGCCGTAAAGGATTTCCCACAGATCTCACACTTGTATGATCTCCCACCGATATGTATTTGGGAATGCGTCTTGAGATGACTAGGCAGAATAAATGATTTCTCACAAAAGTTACATTTGTGCGGTCTCTCGCCAGTATGTGACAGAGCATGCTGCTTGAGATGACAATAGTGAGTAAAAGCAACCCCACAAATTTGGCATTTATGTGGTCTATTGTCAGTATGTATCAAAGAATGTTTCTTAAGACTGCGCAACGCATCAAACGATTTTCCACAAATGTCACATATGTGTGGTCTCTCATCATTGTTTGTTACTGAAGGACTTGACTGACTATAGGATTCACCAAAAATATCAGATCTGTTTGGTTTGATATTAGAGACTATGCTATGTTGTTCACTTTCTTCTTGGTTAGTCCTTTTTTCCACCACTGAATGCCTACTCAAGCCATCATGGGTATGAAATACTTCACCACATGTGGTACAGATATGAACAGGTGGCTGTACACCATCAATATGTGTAAACACATGGATTATTAGACTGTACTTTGACAAAAAGGTTTGCTTGCATGAACTACAAGTGAATTCATTTTCCTTGAAGCTGTTATTACTTCTAGCACATAGGGCATTATCCTGTTTAGAGAAACACAGTTGATTTAGAGATCCACTACCAACAACATGTGTCGCTTTCTCTCCATCAATGTCCAGCTTCTCACAAGTCGCTCCCTGCAGGTGTGTTTCTTCACATCCAGTGTTAATAGACTCATTAGCGATTTTAGTCAACCTGAAGCATGAACAGAAAGGTAGTAAATATCTCATTCTCTAGATACACAAACATTACTTCAATAGTCTACAAATTCTTATTTCTAATGGAGAAATAGTTTCAAGTATACACATAAGAACATTCCTGCTCATTCACTCTTTATGAGATGAAACTGTTTCACAAGGGCAAGATAAACTAGAACTAGCTTGAACCTTGTGTTGTTCCAAATTGAGTTTACAGTGGTATTGGTAATAATATTACAACAAACATTTATGATAACACCAGCAGTACACTGAGTTAAACAGCCTGAGGAGCCTGTTTTTCAGAAGATATGATTATATGGGAAAATTTCATTTTTTCCACTCATATTTTCTAAGCTAAATGCAGTTACATTTTTGGCTCAAAATAGTAAAGTCAATTTATAAAAATTGACACCAAAGTAAAGCTTGTATTCGAGTTCACATTAATTTTCTCCATACATTCTATAGTTAAGTTATGTTTATATGTCGTGCAGTAATTAGTTGCACTGAGTGCACACTATTCATCCTGTACTTGTTGCTTTATATAAAACACTGTGGCAGTAAATGCATGCATAGAGTACATGCGAGTTGCAAGGTTACCCTTTTCATACTGTTCTTTGGTCATTACTCATTGATTTACAATGGTGCTGAACTGTTATGTTACAGCCTCATGTGTGTGTGTTTCTGTCTGGGTCAATAACTGATGCTATGATGTCATTTGATTGACTGTAGGTGTCTTGGTTTTCTTTGTTACATTAAATGAGAAACAGTGAATTGTGGGAATTTCGTAATAATGATTTTACAGCTTCAATATTAGGTAAACATTTTAAGATGTAATCTGTTGAATACGATGTAGCAGCCACAAACACTGACAGCAGGCCAGTCCAGTGGAATGGAAGGACCTTCAAAAGTCTTCCTGCATGAAATTACATGCCTGTAAGGATTATGAAGATAATGCCTGGAAGTTGGAAAGATAGATCAGCTAAAAAAAGATTAAAGTAAGCCATAATCAAAGCACTGAGTGAATTGCAGCAGAATTTAAAAAACCAAATCGAAACTTGAGAACAGTGCATGCCTCTTCTTGAGCTACTCGGAGCTAGTCACAAGGCTACTGGATTTGTGGTAAAAATACAGATGACTAGCTGGTCACACATTGAGGTGATTGCAGAGCACAGATGGGAACGAAATGTAATGAAGCTTTAGCCCTGATGCAGAGCGGATCTTACAGAACAAGCTGCAAGTGGTAGTACATTCAACAACTTACATAGTGCTAGAAGGTAAACCATCTGCAACATGGTATTTGTTTTTCAGACTAAACAATCTTCAATTAATAGACATCCCTCATATTGCTAACTCGGTCTTTATCTTGATAATGATCTCATTTTTAAAGGCTATGTACAAAATATGCCCAAACAAACCACAAAATTAATTTACAAGATTGCAAATATCACCAGAGATCAATACAGAATAACACTTGACACAGGACAGTAATATGCTGCTGACTGACTGCTGTAGCTGGGGCCAATGACTCAGCATATAAAATTACACAGGGACTGCCATTCACAACACTACAGTGGATGCAGAAGAGAGTATTTCTACAAATCATAGTTGCATATGGATAAATACTAATAATCCTGTAAATACACTTCCTCGAATTGCAATTTTGGAGGAGCCACTTACTGCCTACAAAGAGAAAATGTGAAGAAAATGCAGGCGGTAACTAGAGATGTACTGGACAATATAGGTGCTGAACAGAAGTAGGCAGACAAGGAAAGTCAATGTATGTGGACACATATGGCACTGGTTAGAGGGTGTGTTCACTAATGCCAAATGTTAAAGAGTGAAATAGACTGAATGACTTACTTCCAGCAACTGGTTTTGCGAAACGTAGGCATTGACCCTAACCCTCATATCGATGCATATTCAAGTGTAAAGAAGACAACTTTGTGTGGTCAGACTGGAATCATGGTACACCATCCTTCATCACAGTGATCCAGATGACTATTCCAAACGATACAGGTGAGGGGTCCAAGCAATGTCCACTTTTAAAATGCTATGATCCAGAAAAGCACGTGAAGTTTTGCAACGTCTTTAAAGAATTCACTGGCAAAAAAAAAAAAAAAAGAACAGGAAGTATACATAACTGAATCATGTGCAAACTGATAATCCAAAAAAAATAACATGCAAAAGTAGGTGGAAATTCCCTGTATCTTGTCTTATACTCTTCTGCCACCTACTGCCACTCTGATGATTTTCACATGTCTGTGTTCGGACACTGACTGGCTTCGCTCAACTCTGTGGAGCTGGCTCTTCAACCACTATCACTGGTTCCAACTGGGCACAGGGAGCAGAGGCCACTGCCGAGTTCATGGTCCGAACCGAAGGGGTGCCGCACTTCTCCACCACTTTTCCCGTGCCTCTTCTTCTTGCTGATTATTTCACATTTGCTTCATAATTTATTGCCTCTTACATCCCATTTCCAGAATTTCTGCATGCTGTAACGCTGCAACACAGAGAGGACACTGGCCACCTTTCTTATGGGTGCAGCTGCAACTGTCATGGCTGCCAACACACTAATTACATATCACCTGATTTTAACACTATTGTGTCATGTGCTGTATTTATTGACATTTAGTGCTGAATGCAGCTCTGAGAGGTTCCAACTTATAAGTCAAAGCATATTAGCATAGCATGAAGATCATTTAGATGACATCCTCTCTGTTCTTGAAACCTGTACTGTTCTCAGATATATCTACTGCCAGGATAAACAGTGGAGGTCTCTTCTTATTAGTTCAATCGTGACACTTCTGTAGCTCATTGAATCCATGGTCAAACAGTGCTTGATGCGGTCTTATCATCAAATGTCCATGGCAGCCCTTGTAGGAGGGCTGTTAGTTCTTGTGTCTTCATCTGGAGAACTGTCTGATATCCCTCAATCTTCTTCATGATCATGTCAAGTAATTGCACATGGCTCCAATGCGGTATTGTTATTAGCTGCAGTGACCTTGAGGGTGTACTGAAATTGCAGAATTTCCATATCATTCAATTTATCCCCTGTATACTGAATGTATACAGGTAGGATATTACAAAAGTACCTTCACAAAGTAGCGCTACTTTTCTTCTATGTAGCCCTACACCTTCTGAGTTTCACTTATATCTAGGGACAGCAAATAATGGTGTCTATTGGGTGCACTCGGCATGAGTTGGCTCTACAAGTTCTACTGGCTTCTGATCACAGACAGTGAATGCTTACAGCAGTCTTCTGTGTACTGTTTGTGCAGTCTAATTACTGTGCATTAGTTTAGCTTAATGCATCTCTCATTTGAGAACTGGAAAAGCAATTTGTGCTATCATGTAGTAGCTATAACAGTTTATATCACCGAATTGTCCAACATGCCAGGCTGATCATCAGAATTCCTGCAAAAATTAACAATACAAACAGACAGTCATAACTTTTCTCCTTTATGTAGGAGACTGAAAATCAGCTGAGAAGTTTGAGAAAACAGGTTAATATTTAACCTGCAAATCTTTACTACACATTATACTTCAACATCATTTTTCCGGACTTTTTAGTCTTCACTGTTTCAAACCTTGCTCTTACAGAAAATTATGGAAAGGACGATATTGACACAACATTTTTGTACTATTGTAACAAATATTGTTGTTGTTGTGGTCTTCAGTCCTGAGGCTGCTTTGATGCAGCTCTCCATGCTACTCTATCCTGTGCAAGCTTCATCATCTCCCAGTACCTACTTCAGCCTACATCCTTATGAATCTGCTTAGTGTATTCATCTCTTGATCTCCCTCGACGATTTTTATCCTCCACGCTGTCCCTAAATACTAAATTGGTGATCCCTTGATGCCTCAGAATGTGCCCTAACAACCGATCCCTCCTTCTAGTCAAGTTGTGCCACAAACTCCTCTTCTCCCTAATTCTATACAATACTCCCTCATTCGTTATGTGATCTACCCATCAAATCTTCAGCATTCTTCTGTAGCACCACATTTCGAAAGCTTCTATTCTCTTCTTGCCCAAACTATTTATCGTCCATGCTTCACTTCCATACATGGCTACACTCCATACAAATGCTTTCACAAACGACTTTCTGACACGTAAATCTACACTCGATGTTAACAAATTTCTCTTCTTCAGAAATGCTTTCCTTGCCATTGCCAGTCTACATTTTATATCCTCTCTGCATCGACTATCATCAGTAACTTTGCTCCCCAAATAGCAAAACTCCTTTACTACTTTAAGTGTCTCATTTCCTCATCTAATTCCCGCAGCATCAACCGACTTAATTCGACTACATTACATTATCCTCGTTTTGCTTTTGTTGATGTTCATCTTATATCCTCCTTTCAAGAAACTGTCCATTCCTTTCAACTACTCTTCCAAGTCCTTTGTTGTCTCTGACAGAATTACAATGTCATCGGCGAACCTCAAAGTTTATATTTCTTCTCCATGGATTTTAATAGCTACTCCAAACTTTTCTTTTGTTTCCTTTACTGCTTGCTCAATATACAGATTGAATAACATTGGGGAGAGGGTACACACCTGTCTCACTTCCTTCCCAACAGCTGCTTACCTTTCATGCCCCTCGACACTGTAACTGCCATGTAGTTTCTGTACAAATTGTAAATTGTCTTTCGCTCCCTGTATTTTACCCCTGCCACCTTTAGAATTTGAAAGACAGTATTCCAGTCAACTTTGTCAAAAGCTTTCTCTAAGTCCACAAATGCTAGAAACGTAGGTTTGTCTTTCCTTAATCTATTTTCTAAGATAAGTCATAGAGTCAGTATTGCCTCACGTGTTCCGATATTTCTACAGAATCTAAACTGATCTTCCCCGAGGTCAGCTTCCCCCAGTTTTTCCAATCGTCTGTAAAAAATTCGCGATAGTATTTTACAGCTGTGACTTATTAAACTGATAGTTCGGTAATTTTCACATCTGTCAACATCTGCTTTCTTTGGAATTGGAATTATTATATTCTTCTTGAAGTCTGAGGGTATTTCGCCTGTCTCATACAACTTGTTCACCAGATGGTAGAGTTTTGTCAGGACTGGTTCTCCCAAGTCCATCAGTAGTTCTAATGGAATGTTGTCTACTCCCGGGGCCTTGTTTCAACTCAGGTCTTTCAGTGCTCTGTCAAACTCTTCATGCAGTATTGTATCTCCCATTTCATTTTCATGTACATCCTCTTCCATTTCCAAAATATTGTCTTCAAGTACATCGCCCTTGTATAGACCCTCTATATACTTCTTCCACCTTTCTGCTTTCCCTTCTTTGCTTAGAACTGGGTTTCCATCTGAGCTCTTGATATTCGTAAAAGTGGTTTTCTTTTCTGCAAAGGTCTCTTTAATTTTCCTGTAGGCACTATCTACTTTTCCCGTAGTGATATAAGCCGCTACTTCCTTACATTTGTCCTCTAGCTATCTCTGCTTAGCCATTTTGCACTTCCTGTAGATCTCATTTTTGAGACATTTGTATTCCTTTTTGTCTGCTTCATTTACTGCATTTTTATATTTTTTCCTTTGATCAATTAAATTCAGTATTTCTTCTGATACCCTAGGATTTCTGCTAGCCCTCATCTTTTTACCTATTTGATCCTCTGCTGCCTTCACTACTTCATCCCTCAGAGCTACCCATTCTTGTTCTACTGTATTTCTTTCCCCCATTTGTGACAATTATTCCCTTATGCTCTCCCTGAAACTCTGTACAGCCTCTGGTTTAGTCAGTTTATCCAGGTCCCATCTCCTTAAATTGCCACCTTTTTTCAGTTTCTTCAGTTTTAATCTACAGGTCATAACCAATAGATTGTGGTCAGAGTCCACATCTGCCCCTGGAAATGTCTTACAATTTAAAACCTGGTTCCTAAATCTCTGTCTTACCATTATATAGTCTATCTGATACCTTTTAGTATCTCCAGGCTTCTTACATGTATACAGCCTTCTTTTACGATTCTCGAACCCAGTGTCAGCTATGATTAAATTGTGCTCTGTGCAAAATTCCACCAGGCGGCTTCCTCTTTCATTTCTTAGCCCCAATCCATATTCACCTACTATGTTTCATTCTCTCCATTTTCCTACTCTCGAATTCCAGTCACCCATGACTATTGAATTTTCATCTCCCTTCCCTACCTGAATAATGACTTTTATCTCATCATAGATTTCATCAATTTCTTCATCATCTGCAGATCTAGTTGGCATATAAACTTTTACTACTGTAGTAGGCATGGGCTTCGCGTCCATCTTAGCCACAATAATGTGTTCATTATGCTGTTTGTAGTACCTTACCCGCAATCCTATTTTTTTATTCATTATTAAACCTACTCCTGCATTACCCCTATTTGATTTTGTCTTTAAAACCCTGTATTCACCTGACCAAAAGTCTTGTTCCTCCTGCCACCAAACTTAACTAATTCCCACTATATCTAACTTTAACCTATCCATTTCCCTTTTTAAATTTTCTAACCTATCTTCCTGATTAAGGGATCTGACAGTCCATGCTCCGATCTGTAGAACGCCAGTTTTCTTTCTCCTGATAACGACGTCCTCTTGAGTAGTCCCCGCCTGGAGATCCGAATGGGGGACTATTTTACCTTTGGAATATTTTACCCAAGAGGACACCATCATCATTACCCGCAATCCTATTTTTTTATGCTGCATGCCCTCGGGATAAATTATGGCCGTAGTTTCCCCTTGCTTCCAGCCGTTCACAATACCAGCACAACAAGGCCGTTTTGGTTAGTGTTACAAGGTCAGAGCAGTCAATCATCCAGACTGTTGCCCCAGCAACTACTGAAAAGGCTGCTGCCCTCTTCAGGAACCACATGTTTGTCTGGCCTCTCAACAGATACCCCTTCTGTTGTGGTTGCACCTATGGTACGGCCATCTGTATCGCTGAGGCACGCAAGCCTCCCCACCAACGGCAAGGTCCATCGATCATGGGGGGAGGGGGGAGGGGACCAATGGTTCATATAAGGCTTCTCAAATCTGAAATTCATATCAAAATTAATCAAAATCAAAACTGATGAAATAAAAAATGTACTTTTTTGAACTGATTGCTATATGTGCAATTTAAATATCTCATTCTTGAAACAAAAATAAGCTTAGAAATCATTTCAGAGAATCGTATCATCAACTACTTAGTTCCAGTTCTCACCATAAAAAAATGTGCTTTGACAATTTGCCTTACTTTTTGAGACCAGTGTCATCAGCAGTGACACTTTTCATTTGCTTTTTATTTATCAGCAAAAACATTAATTACAAACAGTTTTATTCCAAGCACACATTGCTTTACATGGCTAACGTTGTGTTAACAAACAAGAATTCTAATTTCCTGCATTTTTTCATCTGAAACATCTTTAGCAAGAAAATTTGCTATTACAACTACTGAGACTATCGACAATGGTATTTGCCCAGTTTTCGATATATTTCATACACTGACAAAAACTACGTACATTCTTACTGTATAGATTTTGCTCTAATAACAGACTCATTAAGAAAACTAGCTTATATCATGAAGCCTGTCAGCTGTTTCTGATTCTCCACGTCAGTGCAGTACACTAATAAGTTTTCTGTATTGAGAAAAATAATTGGTTCATTGGTTTGTGGGGTTGAAGAGAGCAGACTGCAAAGGTCATCGATTCAGAAAAATAAATGCAACAGTCTATGCATTATTGGCAGAATTATTCCACTGAAATGAATGTCACATGAAAATACAAAGCTACTTATAAACCGTTGCTCTTGGGTACGTAAATCTCAAGCGAATTACATAAAGTTGTTACTTAAAGATCAACTTCCAGGCTAATAACGGAAACCAGTGTCACGATGTTTGTCCTACCATCACACCAATCTCCCTCCATAGTCCCTGGCAATCAGGATCATACAGAATTAGTTGGTTACGATAGTAAGAATTGGAACACTTCTCTCTGAAAACTTACTCATACTTTGAGGAGAACTTACCTACAATTTTAGTTTTGGCCATGTTTTCAGGGAATTTATGTAAAGTTATTCATTACCATCAACTGAAGACCCCAAAAACTGCACAAGCAGTTGCTATGACACAGTGCGAGTTGAAGATGCAATAATGCACATGAGATTAAAAATTTCAGTAATTAACAGACAATTTTGAATTTCATGAGGGCTGAGTCAAAACAGCTCCTTGCCATAAAGGCGAATTAAGGGTTTACTGTCCGCCAACATTGAGCACTATATGCTGTAGACATCAGCTAAGTGCAACGATCAGATCACTCGGCCAGCATTAAGTTTTCCTGTCCCTAGACGAATGTCCAAGTTTCTTACACATTTTTAATCATAGTGTTGCCTTCTGCTTGCTATGGGAGTTCTTACACATGCTGTGCACTTGTTACAAATTGCAGGTGGTGTAAAAATAGGTAACAAAACAAATTTTGCTTCCTATCGGAACAGCATTTTTCTCTTTTCTGCTTTGAAGTAATAGGTTTAACATCAGAAAAGGCACCAATGTTAGCCCTGAATAGGGGATCATGGAGGAACTGTATAAGGGGGGCTATGCTCCAGACTGAACGCTGAAAGGCATAATCAGTCTTAAATGATGATGATGATGATGATGCTTCAACTCACAGAACTGAAGTAGAGTCATAAGATTAAATCTCTTTCTGGGTCTGATCCCTGAATATTGTGATGGTTTGCTGACTGATAATTCTGAAGGTTCTGCCTCAGAGCCTAAAGACAAAGAAACATGGCCATAAGGAGAGGTGGGTAGAGGCAAATTGACAATAATGTAGAGTGCTGTGAGGAGATTGTATGGACGGTGACTTCTGGCTCTGTGCCAGATGTGCACAGTGTAATCTAATTGCCTTGCTGTTCAGTACAACAGTGCAATATGCACAGGCTGCAAGGGTAAGACACTGAGTCTGTGTTACTGGTTAGTATCTGAAACTGAGTGAGAGGTGCAGTAACGTGTGTACCTTTTTGTGACCATTGTGTGTGGGTTATACGGTGGAACAACACAGATATTTGATACCATAAGACTAGGAAATAAATGTGTAGCAATTATCACATCATTAACATATGAGACACACTCTGCAGAAGTTTGATGATGATGATGATGATGTTTGGTTTGTGGGGCGCTCAACTGCGTGGTTATCAGCGCCCGTACAATTACCCAATCTTTGCTCAGTCCAATTTCGCCACTTTCCTGGATGATGATGAAACGATGAGGACAACACAAACACCCAGTCATCTCGAGGCAGGTGAAAATCCCTGACCCCAGAAGTTTGAAGTCCAACATTGATACAGGTGGGCTAACTGCATGTCTTTATTCAACATGATGCCCCCTTTTCACAGCAAAGTTATATGTTAATTTAATTTCCTTACAGGTGTAGCACTTCCCTACTGCTGTCATATATTCCCACCTTCCTTCAATGCCCTAGTGAAACACACCCACATGCTGCTGTGAAAGATGGATTTAAGCACCACAGAGGATTGTACAAACATACCATCAGCTGGCCATCATACACATTCCCATATGAAGGACATAATAATAGTCATCTCAATGCAGAGAAGCAACGAAAAGAGTTAGGAAAAAAAGTAAATCACCTGGTCCAGATGGAATGAAAATTCGATTATACAGGGAGTGCTCTGTGGTACTATCTTTTACATAGCTTGTATTTATCACCAACTTTTCACCCAGCACAAAACTCCAAGTGACTACAATAAAGTGCAGATGATTCCTGTGTATAATAAGGGAAAAGAACAGACCCACAAGATTACAGACCAACATCCTTAACATCAGTTTGGCACATACTCATAAGTCAAATATGATAAATTTCTTTGAGGCTGAAGAGTTTCTGTCTACAGTTAAGCATGGATTATGAAAGAATAATTAATGCAAAACTCAAATGCTCCTTTCCTCATATGATATCCTGCAAGTCATGTATGAAGAACAGCAAGCAGATTCCATATTCTTAGATTTCTGGAAAGCATTTTATACAGTCCCCACTGCAGACTGTTAACGAAGGTACCAGTAGGCACAATAACTTGCCAGATATGTGAATAGCTCAAAGTTTCTTAAGTAACAGAAACCAGTAACTGTCCTTGGTGGTGAGTGTTCATCAGAGACAAGGGTATCGTCAGGTGTGCTCCAGGGAAGTGTGTTAGGACCACACTTATTCTCTACATATGCAAATGATGTAACAGACATCGCAAGCAGATATCTGCAGCTCTTTGCTGATGATGTTGAGATGTATGGGAAGGTGTCACCATTGAGTAACTGTATGAGGATATAAGATAACTTAGACAAAATTTCTAGTTGGTGCAAAGAATGACAACTTGCTCCAAATTTGGATAAATTTAAGTTAATGCAAAGTCCAGGATATGCAATCCCAAAGGTTACAATATGGTACTAGTAGTGTACTACTTGAGACAGTCACACTGATTAAATATTCAGGGGTAACATCGAGAAGTGATAGTAAAGGGAATGAGCATGTAAGGATGGTAGTGGGGAAGGTGAATGGTCGACTGCACGTAGAACATTGGTGTGACCAATTAATGAGTACTGTTCAAGTGTCTAGGATCCCCCCAAGGTCAGAATAAAGGAAGAAATCGATGCAATTCACTACAGGGCACCTACATTTGTTATCTGTACGGTCAATCAACACGCAGGTGTTATGGATATGCTTCATGAACTCAAATGGGTTGGCCTGAGTGTCTCATTGATACAGATAGTCACACCATAGCTGCAACTGCAATGGAGAAGTATCTCTGTAGAAACCAGACAAAAATGTGGTTCCTGAGGACAGCCAGCAGCATTTCCAGTAGTTCCAGGAGGCAACATCTGAATGATTGCTTATCTGATCTCATAATGTTACACAACGTGCCCTTGCTGTGCTGGTACTGCAAACAGTTGAAAGGATTGGCAAATTACAGCTATTATTTCTCTGGGGAGCATACAGCTCCTCTGCATAGTTAAATGGTGATGGCACTCTCTTGGGTGAAATATTCCAGAGGTAAAATAGTCCCTCATTTCAGTCTTCAGGCAGGACTACTTAGCAGGATGTTGTCATCAAGAAAAACAACATGAGTTTTCTAGGGGTTGGAGTATGTGAAGTTATATCCCTTAATCAGATAGGCATGTTAAAGAATCTGAAAAGGGAAATGGTTAGTTACCCATTTCACATATAGGGAATTAATGGTGGCAGGAATAATAGGCTTTCCTGTTACACGAGTACAGTTATCAACAAAACACCAAATAGGAGGTAATGAAGAACTAGGTATAATAATGAATAAGAAAACAGGATTGGATGTAAGCCTCTATCAGCCTAGTGATCACATAATCGTTGCCATTACAGACATTAAGGCAATGCCAACTATGATAGTACAAGTGTGTACGGAAATTTTGGAACTTTGTGGTAAGTCCCCATGGGACCAAACTGCTGAGGTCATCGGGCCCTAGGCTTACACACTAATTAATCTAACTTAAACTAACTTATGCCATGGACAAAACACACACACACACACACACACACACACACACACACACACACACACACCTATGCCCAAGGGAGGACTTGAACCTCCAACGGGCGAAGCCATGCAAACTGTGTCAAGGTGCCTCAGGCCACAAGGCTACCCTGTACGACAGTGTGTATGGCAACTAGCGGTTTGTAAGATTGATAGAATCGGAAATGTTGCACAGATATTTAAGCGAGACCAAAAACTAATTGTGATGAGTGAATGTATTTGGTAGTAGGGAAAGGAAGAGAACAAAATATAGGAGGAGGTCATAGACCAGTAGGATTTTACACACAGCATAATTCTGTCATCGCTAACTCTTGGTTTAATAAAATTCATGAATGATGACTCTACACGTGGAAGAGACTTGGAGACATGGCAAGGTTTCAGAGTGATTATGCAAGGGTGCGATAGATATTTTGACACCTGATTTTACATTGTGAAACATTTCCATGGCAAGATATGAGGTTTGACCCTATTTTATTGCTTATGAGTTCAAATTAAAACTTGAGGAATGACACGTATGCGGCAACTTATGGACATGGGACATGAATAAATTGAAAAGGATCAGAGACTGTTGGGAGTTTCAGAAGGAGCATTAGGCAATGTTCATCTGGAACATGGGAAGAGAATACAGTTGAAGAAGAAGGGTAGCTTTGAGACATGAAATAGTGCAGGAAGCAGAAGATCAAATACGCATAAAACAAAACACTGGAAACCACAGGGCATCTTGACTTCAATTTACAAAGGAAGAAAATATCAAAATGTGACAAATGAAGCAGGCAAAAGGGAATAACGACATCTAAAAAATGAGACTGGCAAAAGGTGTAAAGATGACAGGCAGGAACGGCTAGGGGGCAAATGTAAAACTGTACAGTCCAGTCACATTAAAGTGACAATCTGTAAAAAGCCTGAATGACCATTTTTTGCAGTGCGGAAAAGCAGGAAGAAAATCATTCAAATTCTGAAAGATACCAACAGGGATGTGGAGTCATGCCAACTGCAATACAGCAGCCAGATAAGTAGGTGTTTTAGTTGAGGATCCATGGCACAAATAAACCGATTGAGGTGGTCCCATGGATTTGCTATCAATTTCAAATCCAGCTTGTCTGGTGGCCAGGAGAGCATGGTAGACTCATCCTGGTGCTCTTCAAACCACATGAGCTGTGTTACATGTGCACTATCCTGTTGGTAGGTGCCATAATGCCAAGGAATAAATAATTGTAGGTGTGGACATGGTCTCTGAGAATAGATTCCTACTTGTGTTGCTCCACTGTGTCTTTTAGGATGACAAGATCACCCAGGGAATGACACAAAAACATTCTCCAGACCCCCCTCCTCCAGGGTGGACCCTTCTCACAACTGTTGCAGTGCCATACATGCCACTGGATATCTATCTGATGGAGCTTAAAACATAATTCATCTGAAAGGACTACATGTTGCCACTCATGAGGAGAACATGGAATTCCTCAGAAACTTTGCTCAGTGGAAGAGGGGTCAAAGTAAGGTATTTCCGAGGTACTTCATGCACCTTTTACCACGTGATATCTTGAGAAGACATGGTGGCTCAATGGTTAGCATCATGGCTTCTTAACTCTCTGTGTTTGAAACCCCATTATTACTTATTTTCGGTTTTATTTATATACCCATGCCTATAGAACATTACTCTATGAATGTTTTCCATTATACGCTGCTGTAACATTGTTCTTATTTGTCTACTAATTTGTATGTCAAGTGAATTAATTTTAAAAAAGAACAAAATTGTTTGAAATTATTTTGGTGAAATTCCTGTATTGTATCTTGATTCGTAGGTGCAAGTGCCAGTTTTCAGAAAAATAACCCATAATGCATGGTTTGCTGCAAAATTATTGCCAACACACGAAATCTTAACTAGTGTTATTGATGTTTCTTTCCTGAGTGAGATTCATACATAGAATTGCCACTTTGGTAAACCTACCTTCCCGTGACACTTGTGCCATTCAGAAAATCTGTGTTTTGAATGTTTCTGTGATTAGTCTCATCCATCGAAATGCACAAAATCCTCCTGAAGAAAAACAATATGAATAACACATAAGAAATTGAAAAAGATTGTAGCCCCTGAACGTACCACCCATGTTACATAATACATGTGTGTGACGTATTGTGATATCCAGTTGTGATTTTACAATTAATATGCCTTTACACTCCTAATTTCATAAGAAAGATGCTTTCAGTAACCTACTACGGACAGGGGTAGATAAATAAAATAAAAACTATAAAATAAATAAAAACATAAAATAAATAAAAACAATAAAATAAATAAAAACAATCATTAATTTTCAAATACAGAGTGCAAAATTACGAACGATGACCTTAACCACTGAGCCACTATCTATTCTGAAGATATTCCGTGTTAAAAGGTGCATGAAGTACGTTAAAAAACATGACTTTTTTTCGAAACAATCAACTATCTACTGATAAGCCGAGACAAGTGTTCGCTTATTTTGACTCCTCTTTCGCTGAGAAAAGTTCATGGGAAGTCAGGTGATGACACTTGCTGTTTCTCCTTACCAGTGGAAGTCCAGTTGCGGTGGTGGCATGCTAATTCCAGCAGGACACACACAATAGACTAACATGGAGTGGTGTGTCAAATTCGCCTCCAAACTGAGAACCATGACAACAACAACAACAACAACAACAACAACAACAAGTCATTATTATCGAACAGATATTGTCAGAAACATTAAACATTAAGCTAATATTAATTAATATCATAACTTTTAGTTTTATCTCTCTTCCACTGGGGGTGTTTTCAAATGCAGAATTGAGGACAACATTGTTCCCACAAGTCGAAGACGAAAACCAGTCCACTCAGAGCTCAGAATGCCTGAGCAAATCTAGCTAAATTGAGCTGAGACTGGCATCCCTGATATTGCTCAATAACAATAATGCTTGTTTAACAAATATTTTGCCTCAATATTCATCCTTGTAATCCACTTGCAGCTCAGTTCAATGATCCTTTTCCAGAGAGATCCTATCAACCACACGAAATGGGGAGTGGAACTAGTACATTTGTTCTCCGAAAGGCGTTATGTTCTTGCACAGAGCAACTTAGCAACCTACTGATGCTAGCAAAGAGTTTCTTGTAACAAAGAAGCTGTATCACTGGCACTAGATCTCTGGTCTCATGCCAACCATTAGAACTGGATCAGGAACTATAACAATGCTGTAGTATTTATGGTAGTGACTTTTTGGATGTACACCTGCATGTTTAGAACTAAAAGTAGGTGCTCTAAAAATGTCAACTAATGACCAGTGTAGCTAGAAGGTGGGAAAGAGTAGAAAAAGAATGTAAATGACTGAGGCAGAAACTCACCAGTATGTGAAACAGGTACAACAAGTTAAACTATTAACAGCAGCCTAAAAGTTGCAGTTCAGAAGCTTTGAGCAATCACCTGATTCATCTGCATAAATGACTGAGAAAAAGAGAAAAGTGTCACTTCATTCCCACGTGTGTACATGCCCCTTAGTAACAGTGAGAAAATTTGATCAATTTACAATACATCAAAATGCTGCAATTTCATAAGTGAAAAATAAGATGCAAGACCCTAAAAATCTCATTCTAAAATCCGTCTGAAAATTACTTGGAAGAAATGTTTGGAAAACTTTCCAAAACATACAGTGTAACATCTTTAAAAAAAATCCCTCAGATGTTTTTATTTTAACCTAAATATCTACTGGTTTTGGTTGTGGACCATCTTCACAGGAGTAAATAAGTACAAAATGGAATAAAAGTACAAAATGGGACTAGTAACGTACATGAAAAGAAATAAAATATAAAATTCGTAATAGGTACATAAACATAATCTACGCATGAGTACTTACAATGTAAAACAGATCATGTGACTACATCATTTCCTTTTATACAAAACGTCATAATAGATATAAGAAAAGAACAAACCTGTTCCATAAAAATCTAATAGACATGTGCTAAATATAACAAAAGTTGATGTAGCGATGTACAAAGAAATAAGAAACTAAAGAGGCGAGAGCTATACAGCATAACCTCTGTAATATAAGCCAAGGACCATATCAAAACCCCTTCTACATATACTGTTCAGCCTACTTAATAGTTAGTATGTCCTCATTCGGCATGGGTACCAGTAGCGAACCATCATGGCATGGAAGTAATGAGGCCTTGGTAGGTGGCTGGAGAGAACTGGCACCACACCTGCACACACAATTACCCGTAAAATCAGGAAGGCAGGGTGCTGAGCTCTGACGCCATGTCCTATCACGTCCCAGATATGTTTGATCAGGTTCAGACCTGGCAAGATGGATGGTCAGCACATCAGTTGGAACATGAATCTGTGTTCTTCGAACCACTCCATCACACTCAGAGAAATGTGAAATGGTGCACTATCTTGTTGAAAAATGCCACTGCCATCAGGAAACGATTGGCATAAAGGGGTATACGTGGTCTGGAATGAGTGTATGATACTCCTAGGCTGTCACGGTGCCTTACACAAGCTCCACTGGACCCATGTGTGCCCACATCAATGTTCCCCAGACCACAATGGATTCGCAGCCAGCTTGCCTCCATCCCGCTGTATAAGTGTCAAGGACTGTTTCCCTAGATGATGACAGATCTGTGACCTCCCATAGGCATGATGATGAAGATATCAGAATTCGTCAGACCATGTAATGCTCTGCCAATGTACCAACGTCCAGTGCCCATGGTCACATGCCCATTTCAGTCATAGTTGCTGATGTGATGTTACATTGGCACATGCACGAATTGTTGGCTGCAGAGGCTCATTGTTAGGAGTATTCGGTGCACTGTGTGTTCAGACTCACTCGTACTCTGCCCAGCATTAAAGGCTGATGTTAGTTCTGCTAGAGTTCACTGCTGTTCTTTTATACCAGTCTGACATCTGTAATGAGAGGTATCTGCTCAACCCCATAACGACTGGATGTGGTTTCACTTTGGTTTTGGCATGTGCTTAAGACATCCACCACAGCATTCCTTGAACACTCAAAATGTCATGCTGTTTCCATAATGCGAATGCCAAACCTCCAGGTCATCACAATCAGCCTTCAGTCAAACTCTTATAGATCGTGCACCTTCCCCATTCTACACAATAGCACACTCATTGATAATATATGCAAAGTACATCTACATGCACAGTGCATGAATTATGAGTGAGTGTGCTGTCTAGGTGTAGAATGGAGAAAGAGATCATAATTATCTACACTGTAGTATTGCACACTGTAACATTAATAGCCCACTATGTGTACAGGGTGTATACACAGAGAAGGAAAAAAATCCCCGGAATCTTCCCACATTTCCCGGTTAAAAATACATTTTCTCCCAGGTGAAAAAACACTTTTTCTGTGTTACGTGGCAGTTTATTTTCCCTTGGAATTTATCAATCCTTTGAATAGTTATGGTTCTATACACGAGCATAGAATTTCTCGGCACATTAGAAAACGAAACTCAAGGAAAGAAAAACATGTTTTGTAAAGATCTTTCATTTGCAGCAACACGTATGCTACATATTTTCGTATTACGAAAGTATGAATTCAAATTCCACCAAACATCGCATGTTACCTTCCGAATCATTGAAATCGCGATTGCGATGCGCTTTTGTAAGCAAGTCACAGCTCATTTCACGCGATCTCGCCAGCTGATGACAGCGGATATTCACAGTATACGAGACGTGATATGGTCAGCCAATACTAATATAACTGTTCAGCAGCGTGAACTCAAGTTAATGGTTTAAACTAAAATACATAGTGTTGCTACATGGTGAACAAAGATTTCACATTTAATATTTCTCTCTAAGGTTAATAAGCTGCAAGAGAAGCTAAGCTTTCGCATATAATGTTAATATGTTTCGCGTGTTACACTTTAAGATACATCACACATGTGCCCGTAAAATTTTTAATAATGGCGCAAGTGTCTGATCTTCTGGACTTGAAATTCTTCTAAATGGTTCGTCACCAAAAAGTTGATTTTTAAATGAGAGTCAAATGCTCTGTGATTTAAGAAATTAATTTTACTTTCTCGCACATAGTTCAACTTCCACAAAAGGAAATTTGATTTGAAAGCAATGCTTTTCAAACCACCACTCGCAATATTTTCCCGTGAAGCAGTTTCGTTTCAGCAGTTGCCACAGAGCGCCAGATGACATGCGCCACAATGCTTACACAGATACGATCACGTAGGAAGCCTCTATGTTCATACTTGTAAAACATTAGAAGATTAAAATATTAAAAGAAACAAGACATCAGAGGATACTTCAAGAGCATTGGAATTTCGTGAACCATACAAAATGTGCACATTTAAAATGCATACTTAAAGGGCACATTCATATGTTCGATTCCCAATGAAGTAGGCCTCAACCTGATATTAAGCTTTCCAGTGTGGTTTTCGGGATGTAAATTTTCTTGGAGTACCAATACTGTAATACCTCAGGTTTGGTTCATTATTATGGTGTGATGCCATACGCGATAGAAGATTACAGAGTGCACTCTAGGCAATAGTATGGAATTAAACACTTTGTTTCAAATACATTGACTGCCTCAGTGAAAAAGATTAATAAAAGCTGGATTTCTTTAGCAAATCGACAAAAATAACTTCACTGTTCTGCAAGGCGATTTATGCTTGTCTGTGAGAAACGTGGAAATAAAATCTGAAACTAATAACATATTTTAGTCTTCCGTAACTATGTGAATCTGTTTAATTTCCTTGGTAGCTTCCTGCCACAGAAATCTGTTTTGTTTTTATTGGACATGAGAGCAGTAAATGACGAGGAAACAGCAAAATCACTAAATGTATACACGGATCACGTGGAGACTACCCACTTCCTCATTATAACTCAGACTGCTCTGTGCATCAGCCCCGGATCTACGATGTTTCCGAACCGGGGCAATAGTACATAGTGGCATCCTCTCCCCAACCCTTCCCTCGAGCGTTTAGGAAGATGTCAAAAATTTAAAAACTCAAATTTTCAAAAATACGTTCATTTTGTGGCGCACATCTTACTGAACAGTCTGATACATAAACATATGTGTTCGAGGAATTGTAAGACGTTATTTGGTCTTAGGTGTGCCAAAATGCAGTGCCATGCCTCTTCACACAGCATTCTTCAATCACACATCTCTGTATTTCGCTCTGTGGAATTGAAACGTGTATATTTTGTAATGGATGCCATCAAACTATGTTCAGGACAGTGGAAATTAAAATGTCCTGTGGTGCCTCTCCTGTTTGACATCCTGCCTCTCTTCCTTTTTTTTTTTTTCTTTTTTTTTAAACATCTCGCAATTAATACCAGATGGGATTATTTATAACCGGCAGACCACGAACCCTTCAGGAAATTTGCACTCTTTATTGCCTATTAGCTAATAACTTGCTGTTTTGTGTGACATAAAATTAAATATAGGATATATAAAAGCAGTAAAGACAAGAGACAAGCAAGACAGTACACATTACTTCAATCCATAGCTCCAAGCGTTTTTTCTCTCTAATCTTGCTACAGCTTTACATGGCTTTCTTTCCTTCCTGCCAAAGGATCTGTTACCTCATCAAAGTTCATCAAAAGTTTTGCTACATGAAAAAATCGAAATGTCGCTGTCTAATACTGAAAAAGCTGTTAATACAAATAGTACACAAGATTAGTGTGGTTCCTCAATCTGATTACGTCTATTTTCCACTGTCTGCTAGATAAAACAAAATAAGCTTTTCTAATATTGCAGCAATTTTCACACACTCCAAATAAACGAAGTGGTCATTTTTATATGGCTCAAATGGCTCTGAGCACTATGCGACTTAACTTCTGAGGTAATCAGTCCCCTAGAACTTAGAACTAATTAAACCTAACTAACCTAAGGACATGACACACATCCATGCCCGAGGCAGGATTTGAACCAGCGACCGTAGCGGTCGCCCAGTTCCAGACTGTAGTGCCTAGAACCACACGGTCACTCCGGCCGGCTGTCATTTTTATAACACGATAGAATATAATTCACAAAGTACCAATATCAATGCCTATTGGGCCTACATGCAAAAATCTTTAAGCTAGGAAATAGTTTAACATTTCATTCATATGCTACAGTTTCTCAAGCACGAGATCAGAAAGTAGTCGTATGAAATTTTTATATAAATTTCGAATCGCCATATTCTTCCACAAATTATGTGATGTCCCTGTTTCTTCTCCTTCCTCATTCTAACAGACAATCTTTTCATCACTAATTATGTAACTATGCCTGCCATTGTCGAAATTTATTCGCCAGTTAACTTCACTAACCCTGCCACGATCACCGATTTAGTCATCCTGCGATTATTTTCTGATTAGGCATTGTTACATGTTCATACAACACGTTTTCCATGCTACTTACAGAACAGAACTTAAGCAGCTGCTGACTGGGGACTTAGTAGTGTAGCGAGCTGGTCAAAAATTTTCTGTGAAAATTTCATTTTCTTGGATACAGCGAGAAGATAATACACAATCTTTCTTACCTGTTATTCCTGTTAGTCATTTATTTTCACTCTGGTAGTTTGAATCTGTGGACTTTCCTAGTAATGATAATGATGATCATTCGCAAACCCAATCAACCACATAATCAGATAGCGAATGGCATTCATCCATTCAGCTTTACTCCCCTCAGCTCGTATAGCCCTGTCCCCTTTTGTCTGCAGGAAAGTCTATTTCTAGATGTGATGAGAATTCCCCTGACACACAAATTCACACAATGCACAAATTCAAAAATAAACTTACGATTCAGTTAGAAATCAACAGGTATGCATTTCAAAATCATATGAACAATCGATAGGCTCATGTGTGCTGGATGCTAGGAGCTCTGTGAAACAAGGTTTTTTTCCCCCCTGAAGAATATGAATTTGCCACCCCCACCTCCCCAAAATCACTGTCTGGGTCAGATACCATGGTCTGCCCCCCCCCCCCCCCCCCGTCCAAGCTACAACATCCGGGCCTTCTGCGCATGTGTGAATCTGGTAGCTTGGGCATGCCACAAAAATTTTTCCCAGTAGCATGTACCTGCTTGCTATGATTGCTAACAAAGCCAACAGCCACATTTATGTAGTCAGAAGCGGGAGAAGGTACTACTCATACATGACTGAACTGTGCATGCACATGAGCCCACTCATAACTGCTAAAACGAATCTAATGAAAACAGTTGCGACGTCATGCTGACTGGAGGCAATTTGATGTTATGAAGCATTGCATAGTCTTCCTAAAGCCTTTGGAACATTTTGCTGTTGGCAGACGCTTGTATGAGCACTGTGTTTTGTTGTTGTATATGGCGCATTTCCTTTGCAACTTCAGTTTTATTTTCTCTCGTTCATGTTTTATTACTGCAATATTATTCTGCAGTAGCGGCGTACAGTAATATCTATTGTCAGAGTATTGGTTGTGACCAGAAAAAATTACAAAAAATTAACTGGAGACTAAAATAACAAAATAACAAAAATTTCCAGAATTCTACAAAATTCCCGGGTTTTACCCAGATCTTGTGGTTGTCCTGGGTTGCATACACCCTGGTATATCAATCTAGGCCACAACTGACACTACTGCAATATGAATAGCTATCTGAAATCTCATGTTGTATACTAGGGTTGCTCACCTGAGATGACTATTACTTATGGTGTGAGCCTATGTTATGTACTTCTTACTTATACCATTGATTGAATAGGGTTAACTACAAGAAAATGGGTTGATATTTTTCCTTCTTATTTGTTGGTAACCTATTTATGTGCTTATTGTTCAGTCTTGTATTTTGGTACAGACATTCGCTACAACACATCTTTACTTGTCATTAATATTATCATAATTTTATTTACTCTCTCTTTTTGACTGTGCTTGTGAGAAAACATGCTGCAAAAGATTTAGCTGAAGGATTTGAAGCATGTGCATACCATTTTCAGATGAATCTGAAAATTCAAGTTGTCCAAGTGTCCAGGGATGACTCTAATGTAAACAAGGCATTCCTAGGAGCGCTGAAAAACAAGCTCAAAGTTGAAGGTAATTCAGAGGATCCCATGCTTCTGGACTTTGGGACATGTTGCTTACATACAGAGCATGGTACTTTTAAGACATATTGTACTAGGGTTGACTGGAGTCTTGTTTAGTTTCTGAGAGCTTCATGTAATCTATTTAAAAATTTTCCCCTCCAACACTGTTAGTTACAACAATATTACCAGCACTACTGTTTTGCCCCATTAGTTTCGTGATGTTTGGTGGGTGGAAAATAAAATGGTGTCAGTCTGGGATCAGCAAATATTTAACAGATGCCTAAACATGTGTGAAGGAGGTAGGAAGGGTATATGAAGGAACAAACGTAGGTCAAACCAAAACCTAATGTTGCTATTGGAATTCCTAGGAGTCGTAGATACCCCTCTGGACTACCCTCGACATTGAGCTTGCTTTTCAGCTCTTTTACAAATACTTTGTTAACACTTTAACAACTTGCCTTTTCACATTTATCTTACATTCGGATGCACCTGCCTCAAATCCTCCAACCAAATCTTTTCACAGAGACTGAAGTTAGATACCTGTTCAAAACGTGGTCCAATGCACTATTCCAAAAACATACAAATTGAACAAACTTAATCATTATGATATCACAGGCACAACAATCTCCTGTAGTAGTTTAGTGAAAACGGCTCCAGTCTGTACACAATGCATTACTTTAATTTTGACTTTTGAAGCTGCCAGTTTTATATTTGGAATACCATTTTTCTTCATTAAAACTGATAATTTTATTTTCCAGTGCACTTGCTGAATCACAGGCACTGTCAGGATTGTCTTTTCCAGTGATGAAGTTGATTATCAGCTAAGTGCACTCAGATGTGGTAGGCAGTACTGCTGAGGCTATGTTCGATGCAGTAGCATTGGAGACAGGGCTATTTGTGGCAAATAGCTTTGATGTAACACTATAACCTTCCAAGTAGCCTTCAGCCCAGCATGCTTCTTTCCATTATAGGGCTGAACAAGGTCTACTTGCCTATACTGCTGAGTGGAAAGTTGGTTTTAGATAGCATGAACCAAACTGTGAATTTTTCAGATATGCCCCCTCTGCAACCTACCAAAATTCTGGATTCTCTGTACAATGAGAACTGAATCCATAATTTCAAATCCTTGAGTAAGCCACAAGGTAGCACAGGGGTCACACATGAACAACTTAGTAACATGTGGCCAAGAGTTCACACAGATAGTACACCACTAAAACAAAACTAATGATCTGAGCTTTTCCTTTCTTATGTTCAACTTCCACCACACTCCCTGACCTAGATCTCTACTTGAGCAGGTCCAAAGTATGGCAATAAAATCTTCTTTATATGCTTATGACTGAAAGTTTATGTTGACTATAACCCACAGCACCCACAGAAAAGTTAGACAGAGAGCAGAGGAATGACACAAAGAGTCACCTTGCCCCATGACCAAAGCACCTACTCCCAGTCTCCACTAACCCTTCAGCTACTTGCATTGCAATGTTCCCCTTGCAGGCTTTAGCTCTATGTTAACCAAACCAACAGTTGCATAACAACACCCAACGATTGCTTGTTAGTGTCCAAATTACACTATTTTGTGCTAACACTAATGATCTACAATCAATCTTACTCATACACAATGCAATCAGATAGATGGGTGTTTGCATATATATATCCAAAACAATGTACCACACACAAATCTATCAACCCCTAGTAACCTTGGTTGAAGATAAATGGATTCAAATAGTCCACAAACTCCCCTAAAAAGCACATCTTTGTGATACCATCGTGTTAACAAAGAAGGCATACATTTCAACAGATGTAAATGTAAACCACACCAAATACTCATCACAGGTCCTTGTTGGCCACAATGTTGTATATGTACAAAAATCACGACACAACAACAAACCAGGGTAGGATGGTCAGGCTGCAGTGACAGGCATGCAAACCATTCTATCCCAACAACAAACCTGAAACTTCCTGGCAGATTAAAATTGTGTGCTAAACCAAGCCTCAAACACAGGACCTTTGCCTTTTGCTGGCAATTGCTCTACTGACTGAGCTACCCTAGCTTGACTCATCAACCATCCACACAGCTTTGATTCTCCCAGTACCTCATCTTCTACCTCTCAAACTTCATGGAAGGTCTCCTGCTGAACTTGTGAGAGCAGCACTCTTGGAAGAAAAGACTGAAAGATAGGAGATAAGGTACTGACACAATAGCAGCTGTGAGAACAGGTGATAGGTTATGCTTAGGTAACTCAGTTGGTAGAGAGCTTATCCACAAAAGGCATGGTTCCATGTTTGAGTCACAGTCATACACACAGTTTTAACATGCCAGCAAGTTTCATATTGGTGCACACTCCACTGTGGGATGAAAATCCAATTCTAGTTCAACAAACCTCCACACAGTGTGACTGGAATCGGCCAGGCTAGGCTGGCTGGTTGACTAGTCACTGCATTGGATAGAGTGAAAGTGCTGAGGGGTGTTAAACCCTAGTGGCGGGCAGTCTCACAGCACCAAGTCGAAGGTGAACAGTGATTGATCAATTGACTGATTACCAGAGACAGGTTATAGGACTAAATAGCAAGGTCATGAGTTCTGCGAATCTGAAGTTAGTCAGGGCCTGCTAAAAGTGGAGGGATCCAGTCAGAGGAGTCAAACTGTAAAATAATGAACATTAAACACACACACACAGAGAAAGGCATGAAAGGTGAGACCAAATCTAAAAACTGGAAAAAAAGGGGGAGGTTATGGGCCACAGACAAGGAAGACTGGAAAGGAACACCCAACCACAACAACCTGACCCTGCTCCAAGACTAAAGTAGAACCTTACATCTGGAAATAAAGACCACTTTCATGGAGGGAAACGAGGACCAGTTCAACCAGTTTAAGGAATCAGGAAGAGTATACTTAGCACAAAGGGCTGAAAGAAGGGGGATTCCACCAATATGTGGGATACCATCAGTCTGGCTCAACAACAATGTTGTAGGAGTGGGATGTTATGTAGGAGAAAAAAGGGGGTGAGCCAGGTATGACCAATGTGTCAATGGAATAATACAGTGGACTCCTTCCAAGAGGAGTGAGGAAGAGCACCAAAACTGTAGTATACTCCTTGATTGTGCAGAGTTTATTACTATGAGCAGTGGCGCTCCAGATGGCATTTCCCTTTTGGGAAAAGAGAGATTTGACGTAGATCCGCATATCCGCAGCTGGAATCATGAAAGGAAATGGGGAATAAGCCAAGTGATGAGCCAGTTCATTCCCTGGGATGCTACATGATGTGGGACCCAAAGAAAGACAACCGAACAGGTGGCATGCCCAAAGGCAGAGAGAAGGTTATATAGCAGAGACCAAAGGGTGATGAGAGTAGCATTAGACGATAGCTTGCAAGTTTCTCATTGAATCTGAAAAAAATTAAAACAAAAAAAAGGGCCTTGTGAATGGCTAGAAGTTCTGCTGTGAACACACTACATGACCCCAACAATAAATGGTGTTCAAACCCAGTAGTAGATGTGAAAGTTTATTCCACCTTATCGACTGTCTTAGAACCATCGATGTAAAAGATGGTGGCACCCTGGAACACTGCAAGGATGGCATATACAAGACAATGGAAAACCATAGGATCAACAGAGATCTTAGGACCCTGGAATAGAGTGGTCCTAATCTATGGTCTAGGCACCATCCAAGGGGGGTGGATGTTATGGAAGGAAAGATGCAGGGTGCAGTCCAACGAGTGGAGATGGAGATCTCAACAGAGGGAAGTGAGACGCTTCCCAACTGGCAATCCCATCTGTGAGTAGCTGTTAGGAGGGAGAATCCCTCACTGGCAAAGAGCACAGGGTACATGGGATGGTCAAGGAATTGGTGAATGGCGATTGCATAAGAAACAAGAAGTTGGCTGTGTTCTATGTGTAGAGGAGGAATCTCCACTTCTGTGAGGAGACCATCAATGCGACTAGCGTGAAAGGCGCCAATAACCAGATGCACGCCACAATGAAGGACTGGCTCAAGCAGTTTCAAAGTGGAAGGATCTGCTGAGCCATAAACCTGACAACCATAATCTAGTCTGGACAAGACCAGAGCACAGTAAAGATGGAGAAGAATGCAACAGACTGCATCTCAAACTGTCAGGGCAAGGAGACAGAGAATTAAGCTTCCACATACATGTATTCTTTGGGTGGTGAATGTGGGGCTGTGCTACAACACTGAGGAGGTGGTCGCCTAAATAAAGTTCTCGATAGGGATGTACTGTAGCTTGATGACAAAAATACATAACCCACGTTTTGGAGGGAGAAAACTGGAAACAATGAGAGATGACCCAGGCAGAGGCCCATAGGATGGTGCCTTGGAGCCAGCACTCAGCAGATACTAGCAAGTGGGAGCTGCACCAGATGCAAAAATCGTTGACGTACAACACCGGAGTAACCAGAGGCCTCACAGAGGTCACTACACCATTGATGGCAATGAGGAAGAGCATGATGCTGAGCACAGAACCCTGTATGAGACAGTTCTCCTGAATCTAAATGGTGCTGAGTGAACTGCCAAATTCCAACCTGGAATGGCTGGTGAGATAAAAACTGATGGATAAAAACTGGAAGAGAACCACAGAAGCCCCAGTCATGGAAGGCAACTAAAATGTGATGGCGCCAAGCCACATCATATGCCTTATGTAGGTCAAGGAAGACTGCAACAAGGTGCCACAGGTGAGCAAATCCTGTCAGATGGCTGTTTCCAATCGAGTAAATGGTCAGTTGGATATTGTCCTGTCTGGAAGCTACACTGAATCGGGGACAAAAGGCCCTGAAATTCGAGTACCCAAAATAATCTGAAGCTGGCCATCCTCTCGAGCAGTTTACAAAGTACATTCGTCAGGCTAATTTGGCGGTATCTGTCTAGAGGTGTTGAGTTCTTCCTGGTCGTAAGGACAGGGATAACGATATCATCTTGCCATTGTGACAGAAAAGCACCCATGAGCAAAATGTGAGGAGCCATGAGGAGATGTTGCCTCTGGGGAATGTCAAAGTGTTGGATCATCTGGTTGTGGATGGAATCCGAGCCGGGGGCTGTGTCTCGTGAAGAGGTAAGAGCCTGTAAGAATTCCCATACTATGGAGGGTTCCTTACAGGGCTCAGCGTGGTGTGGGATGAAACAGTGGGGGGTTTATTCAACTCTGTATTTCTGTTGGAGAAAGGTAGGATGACAGGAAGAGGACACTGATGCCGTCACAAAGTGTGTCGCGATGTGTTCTGCAAGGACCAATGTGTCAGTGCACGAGCACCTTGAAGGTTAAGCCTCTGGACAGGTGACCACCGCTGGTGGCTCAGAAGGCAAGGGATCTTGGACCAAACCTGCAATGAAGAGGTATACATCCCCAGGGAGGAAATATAGTGCTCCCAAGGTAAGGAGCCTTAGTGTGGAGACTCCTAAAAGTGAGGAAGTTGGTCTATGAAGGGAGTCACTTTAATCTCTGCAGCAACCATTGGTGGTCCTGGACAGTGACTGTGACATTCTTGGCTCACCACAGTACTGGTAGATGATGAGGGGAACCTGTGGATAGGGGAACACCAGTAGTGGCAGACACACCTTGCATGACTTCATCAATGGAATTCGAGAGGGAGGTGTCAAAGTGCACAGCAGATGTATATAAAGTCCAACTGGCACTGCAGAATGCCCAACATGGAGGCCTGTGTGCTTGATGGCAGCAGGGGAACAATAGAATCACTGGAAAATGGTCACTGTCACAAAGGTCATTATGGGATGACCAATGTAGGAACGCAACGAGGGCAGGGGAGGAGATGGTGAGACCGATAGCAGAAAACGTTCACGAGTGGCACTGAAGTGGGTAGGGGAACCATTACTGAGGAGAGACAAATCAAGGTACGTAATAAGTTGTTCAATTAAGAAGCTCCTACCTGTTGAAGTGACACTCCCACACAGTGGGTGGTGGGCATTTAGGTTCCCAAGGAGGAGTACCTGGGGTGGGAGTTGCTGGGTTAAGGTGGACAGTGCAACTTAAGGAAGTGGCCTATCTGGAGGGAGATACACATTGCAAATGGTGATTGCCGGAGTCGTTTTCACTCTAACCACTACTACTTCCATGTTGCAATTTAGGGGGTATGATATTGGAGTGAACCAATGTGCAGACCCTACTAGAAGCTACACGGAGCCAGCACGGTTCTAACAGAATGCCTGATAACCAAAAATGTTGGAGAATTGTCATCACGAAAACGCATTTCTTGAAGTACAAGACAGAATGCAGAATAGGAAGTGACAAGATGTTGCTTTTACAGTTGGTGACGATAGTATCCGTTTGAATTCCATTGGATGATCAAGTGGCAAGAGTCCAGGTTAGACACAAAGAAGCCAAGAGAGGGTTATGTCACTCAGTCAGTAGTCGACACTGACAAGGATATGGTGACATCCATAAATCAGATATCAGACTCAGGTTGCGAGGGGGGAGAGGGAACTGCCAGGGTCATTGGGGGGGGGGGGGTCTTGTCTTGGGATTTATATTTCTTCTTCTCTTTCAGAGGTGGAGGAGTGCAGGGCACAGAGGGACACAGGCATTTGCGAGATCTGGAATTGAAGGAGCGTGGGTGACCTTGGCATGAACAGATGGTGAGTCTCGTGGCTGAGTGCTGGTAGGAGTTGGTTCAAATGGCTCTGAGCACTATGGGACTTAACATCTGTGGTCATCAGTCCCCTAGAACTCAGAACTACTTAAACCTAACTAACCTAAGGACATCACACACATCCATGCCGAGGCAGGATTCGAACCTGCGACCGTAGCAGTCGCGCGGTTCCGGACTGCAGCGCCTAGAACCGCGAGACCACCGCGGCCGGCGCTGGTAGGAGTCTTCTTGCCTGAGAGACACTGGGGAGAGGAATCCCAGGAGGGAGTGCGATCATCAACAGGTGCCAAAGGAGAGGGGCACTTTTTTAGCCAGGGAGGGGGAGCAGATCCCAGATGGGAAGTCATGAGAACTGCAGGAGGGGGAGGGAAGAGGAGAATGGAGTGGGTGTGAAGAATAGGTGGGAGGAGGAAATGAAGTTACAGAGGCAAAAGTTGAAGATAGTGTCAATGGATGGTGTCTCTCATAGTTTTGGCGACATTCAGCATACGACAGGCGATCTAGGGACTTGTATTCTTTGATCTTCTTTACTCTCTTTTGAGCTGGGCAATCAAACGAGGGGAGTGGCAGTCAGCACTGTCGTCACACACAGGTGAGCCTAGCCCTCCTCCCATGGTGTAGCCAGGGAAGGTAGCCGGGTCATATGAAGCAGCATTCAATGATATTTCAACACTCAAAGAGACAGCCATTTCAGAACAGAAAGATTTTTGCAGCTTGATATGGTTCATGCGTGAAACATCCACCCTGATATCACCCACTCCAACCAGTGGCTCTCCCCATGGGCACTACCCAGCCATAGCAAGGGCTGTCTGACATGGCAGCCATAGCCATGAGTTCCAATGCTCCAAGAAGATAAGCAACCATTCCTTGGCATACATGGGGAGGAAACAGCTCAGGTATCAGTAGTGTGATCCCTGTGTTGTCAGGGGACTCAGCCATATGGGTACATAACAGGGCCACCACACAGACGGGCTACATGTGCTGGTGACGTAGTAGGGTGGAAGGGGGCTACAGCAGAAAAGGGAGAGGAGAAGGAAAGGGGGTGAGGAATCAATACAGTAGATGCTAAGGAGGGAGTTCTTCCCCAAATGGCTCACACTAAATACAGGAAATTTTTAAGTTGAGGTCAAACCTCAAGTGATGATCGAAACACCAAAAAGGATGAAAGAACAGGCAAAAGGAACAAAATTGCAACCAATATAGAAAACAAGGTGGATAGCCAGGTCGATATAAATCAGAACACCGAGAGAGGGGAAGGAGAGATGCAGGAATCAGTGAACATGAGGTCATTGTAGCGAGGCTCGAAACCATATCAACCAAAACCACTAAAATTATATGGAAAATATACCTATTTAAAACAGCAGATAAAAATTCTGCTTGATGCCTTCCTAAGAGAGTGTCTCCATTCCTTCCAAGCTAATTATGTAAGTTCAGACCAGATATGGCTCAAATTCAAAGATACAGTATCAACAGCAATAGATTGATTCATACAGCATAAGTTAGTAAGAGATGGGACTGATCCACTATGGTACACAAAACATATCAGAACATTGAAACAGAAGCAAAGAAAAAAGCATGCCAAATTCAGAAGAATGCAAAATCCCCAAGACTGGCCAAGTTTCACGGAAGCTCGAAATTTAGTGCGGACATCAATGCGAGATGCTTTTAATGGTTTCCACAATTAAACATTGTCTCAAAATATGGTAGAAAACCCAACAAGATTCTGGTTGTACGTAAAGCACACCAGCGGCAAAAAAAGCAGTCAATACCATCACTGCGCAATAGCGATGGAAATGTTACCAATGATGCTGCCACTAAAGCAGAGTTACTAAATACAGTTTTTCATAATTTCTTCACAAAAGAAGACAAAGTAAATATTCCAGAATTTGAAACCAGAACAGCAGTTAGCATGAGTGAGATAAAAGAAAGTATCTCACGTGTTGCGAAACAAATTGCTTAAAGGCAAGCCTTCCGGTCCAGATGGTATACCAGTCAGGTTCCTTTCAGACTATGCAGACACAATAGTGCCTTTCTTAGCAATCATATACAACCACTCACTAGACGAAAGGGCTGTTCTTAAAGACTGGAAAGTAGCACAGGTCACACCAATATTCAAAAAACGGAATAGGAGTAACCCATTGAGTTACAGACCCATATCACTGAGCCCAATTTGCAGTAGGATTCTGGGGAATATACTGTACTCAAACATTATGAATCGTCTTGAAGAAAATGATTTATTTTTACATAACCAACACGGATTCAGAAAATATCGTTCTTGTGCAACACATTACATAATGAGTGCTGTTGACAAGGGATCTCTGATTGATTCCATATTCCTAGATTTCCAGAAGGCTTTTGATACCGTTCCTCACAGGTGACTATTAATCAAGTTGCATGCATATCTTCTTAGTTGAGTGACTGGATTCGTAATTTCCTCTCACAGAGGCCACAGTTCGAAGTGACAGTTGGTAAATCATTGAGTAGAACAGAAGTGATATCTAGTGTTCCGCAAGGTAGTGTCATAGGCCCTCTGCTGTTCCTGATTTATGTAAGTGATCTAGGTGATAATCTGAGCAGCCCCTTTAGATTGTTTGCCGATGACACTGTAATATACTGTCTAGTAAAATCATTAGATGATCAATTACAATTACATAATGATATAGAGAGAATTTCTTTATGGTAAAAAATGTTAATTGGCACTAAACAAAGAAAAGTGGTAACTTTAATGAACAAATATAGGTTGAAAAGTGAAGTAGATGATGTTCTAAATTCTTTAGGTAACCAATCATATGACATGGCATGGCGACACATACAATAACTGAATGGAAAAGAAATTTGTCAAGTAATAACATATTTCCAACCTTATTTTTAACTTTGATATTATTTACATGAGATTTATGTACATACTAATACCAAAAGGTGGAAAAATACACTTAAATACTGTTAATTCAAAATTGCCACACATGTTTAGTGACTGTGTAAGTGGTTGCAACAGTAACAACAATAACACCAATTATTATTATTCGTAATTGTAGCATTAATACTGATTACTGAAACAATTATAAATGGTAAATTAAAATTAGTTGTAAGTTAAAATCCTTTGTTACAATGTTGATGTTGAAACCACTGGAGTAACTATATAATGTAATACCTATAAAGTCATGTTCTTGGCACTAGAAGGTATTATTGCGTCAAGCATACACCTGTGAAAGTTGTAAGGGTGACGACATGATGCTTGACTGCACTGTGAGAACAACTATATTGAAAATGTTAATAAAATGTGAGAAGTTTAAGACAAAGATTGCAGAGTTACATGTAATGACTTATATAAACAGCTGTAAAACTGGCAAACAAGTTTGCATGCATAAATACAATAGATTTTAGGTTAAAATTGTGCCAACAATGATATCAACATGGAATGGATGATGAATGTGAATTAAGTACAACATAATCATTTAAATGATGTGAGTTTAAAATTTATGGACATTACTATTCATTTCCTCTTATTGTTCAGTTATGACATATCATATTGCAAACAAAAAAGAATCTTGTGAGGTTAGTTGTTTTAAATAACACGGATAAATCGTAAAAACAGAGTTGATAATAGAAAAGTATGATTGCATCTTGTAGGAGTCAGCCAGGGTAGAATGAATGAAAATGTTGCAGGAATAGCAGCAAAATAATTCAATGAAATTTGTTATTGAACAACATATATAATTACAAAAGACTGGAAACTTAACAGTAATACCAGCAACAATGAACTGGGGCACATGAAGTTAAAAGTTAAAAAACTTTTCTTAGTGCAATTCTTCCATTTATTTTCACTTACATTCCATCAGCTGAAAATTATCAAAAAGACAATCAAAGTAGTCTTTAAGATGTTTGAACTAATTCTGACCAAGTAAAGCCATACATGAATCAACTATGACAGCTAATAAACACTCTCGATGTTGGAAAACAACACTGTCAAAAACAATGAAAAAGTTAACAAGCCCAGCTGAACAATTACCTGAAATTAATGCAAGACCAGTGAACAAAATCAGACAAGTTTTGAAACTGATTCATGAAACTTGAAAACAGTGAATGATAGTGAGATGAGTGAAAATTTTAAAATGAAACTTTGCAGTCTAGAATTTAAAAAAAATTAAGTTAACACTGACAGTAAAAGATAAAAAATTAAGTTCACAGTGAGCATGTTCCTGCTACAACCACACATATAGTAAAAATAAAGGAACGTGATGTGGAATTTGCTTTGTGAATAACTAATGCCATCAATTATGTTGAAAACCTTGAAGTGATTGATGTAATTAGTAAAAAGAAGAATGTAGTTAATTCACAGAATATCTATGTATTAGTTCATCTGAGTGAAGCAAATGATACTGATGAGAAACTATTTTCTTGTTCTGTAAGATGAATTATTGTCTGCGTAAATTGAAAATGTGGTATTTAGGCTGTTAGTGTCAAATAAGTTTTCAACATGGAGAGTAAAAAGTTATTCTAAATCAGTTGTATGGAAACATTTGGTTTGGTAAAAATTATCTGAATTCTGTAGACAACTGTAATTTGTTTGGTGGGAGAAGTATCTGAACAATTGCTGTAAACAGCTTAAAATTTATTGGAAGGACCTTATGGCAATGTAGTGAATGACGTTCATTCATTTGAGGGCTTGATTCTGATGAGAAAATTTTCAATACTGCCTTGTCAGTTAAAGTCAGGGGGAAGACTTACAAGTGAATGTACAATTTCTCACACACATCTGAAAGAATAGACACTGTTAACGATCCAAACCTGTATGAAATAGTTCAAAATTTAATTCACTGACTGCACATTTCTTGACATCTGCTATAAATCTACAACTCAACAGTGCCACACAGAGATTCAAACCTGGATTTCCCGCTTATCTTAAGTGGTCTCCTTCACCGCTTTGGCTATCGGTGCATGCTCCTTAGACTGAGACAAACTTCCATACATCACACTTCCAACATCCTTATATCATTGTCCACTAAATTCATTACCTCTTTAGCACAATTTATGACATATTCTTTCGACAGATAACAATTTGCTGAGACTGGAAGGGTAACAAAAACCCATATTTACAAAAAAAAACGGCACAACTTATCCACAACACAAGAACCCTGCACCATAAACTTTTATCCACAACGAAATTCTAGAAGATATTCACAAATAATTACCTACAGAGAATATCTGTGCAGAAATTCAGAATATCAAGAGTGTGAGTAAGAACTAACATACCATCAGACACCAGGTGACCTGAACTACAATTGACTTCAACCAGTCTGAATTATAGTGAACCTGCAAATACTGGAAATTATACTATTAATAAGGTCAATGTTACAGGTGTATCTCATTATGACTCATGACTCTCACATTGTAACTTTGATGGTAATATAAGGTTTTGGATGGAGTTCCTATGTGTGTCTTGATGTCATGTTTTGACTCTGCTCTTTGAGCAGGTAGACAAAGAGAACTTGTGCATGGTTGCAAGTATACAGCAAATGGTATTTAAATATGGTGCAGAATGTAAATGATATAAATCATCTGAAGTGATGATACTGAATCAGAACACAATAAAAGGACTAAAAAACAGGCAAGAAGTACTTCAATTCAACAGAAAAATCTCTTATGGAAATAAATTCTTGTGAGATTTTGTATTGAAGATTCTGGAATACTCAGTTTTGTGAAGTTATCATAAATGAAAAGCATCACCTATACCTTTTCATTTTCAGTGGTGTACAACAAACATATGCTATTACAGAATACAAACATAAATGTGGATGTAGTTTGTAACAAATATCATGTTATGTGTCACATTATGAAATAATAGATATGAAGCTTTTACAACAAATACAAGAAAATTAGATACTTATGTGTCATAACAAATTTGCTTAAAACAATATTGTATTGCCTTATGTAAGATGACGATTGAAAAACTGGACCCAAGTACAGACTGCTTGCTAACAACACATGAACTGTTGTCCACCATGAGAGATACAACAAAAGTTAGATGAAGATGTAGTAATTAGATAATAAATAAACAATAAACAAGCTAATATAAAAGCCTATATTTACTGAATTGATTTTGCCTTTTACACTACATAAGAAGCTAAAAATGACCTCATGATTCAATGCACTTTTTTGTGCAAGCTAACACGTAAATATATACTTTAACAGCTCCGCCGCAACAATTCTCAAAATTTCATCAGGAGTATTGTCCTTCAAGTCTTCTGACATTACTGGGTTATGTGTGTACACTTCTCCCTTTAGACCCTCCACCCCCCCCCCCCCCCACAGCCCGTTAAACATCATACATGGTTGCGTCAGGTGAAAGCAGCAGATACATCTTTTACTGACAGTCTTTTCTTCTTGAATCTCTCATGAATTCATGAGATTGGCTCACAAGAAGTGTGACATATTGTAGGGTTTCATCACTATATGGTGTAAAACATGTTGAAAAGACCAGCACAAACATTCACTTGTGACAATTTGTGTGTTGATTTCTTTGGATTCTGGATCAACTGTACTCTGATCGCCATGATCACAGTAGGTGCACAAACAGGTGGGGCCTGCATCTTTTTCTTGTTCACAACTCACTCTGTAGTACACCGTTTTGTCAACAAATCCTGTTACACTCCTCTCTGTCTGTATGGAAAGGTCAAGAAACTTCTTTGCAAAAATACCCCTCCACTATTGCAATTCCTTCTTGAAGAAGATGTATCTCACTGAGGTATTTCTTTATAACCTTAACCATGACACAACTTTTGTATTTAACACAAAATGGAAATGTAGCAGCTTCGAAACTATATATGATGATTGGTGGGCACCAATGAGAATTCTAGTATTCAGGGTCAATTTTTCATGCATCACCCTACATATTTTCATGTTGGATATCATTTGGGTGTGGTACTTTGCACTAAAACATTCCATTCCGCATTGTTTGTGTTGTATATGAAGGATGTCGATATCTGTTGACAGTGGATTCAACTTCAAATAAATAGGCATCTACTACCAATTCAATTTCTTTGAACGCCAGAAGGGAATTAAAAATTACTCTGAAATTTCCATGAATGTTATTACAGTTTATTTTCATTATGCTGATTTGTTGATTAAGAAACTAGTTACAATAAAAGATTTAGTCACTACCTTCTATAAAAATACTGCTCAGCACTTGGAAGCAGAAAAATGATGCAATGAAAACTTCACACACTTCTTTTCATCAGCAAACCATCTACATAAATCGGCCTTTCATAGCACGCAGTTAAGGACACAGCTTTCAGATTTCATCACTTTGTCACTTTTATTTTACTGCTAACTTGTGTATAAAGTTAATAGCACAAAACTATGGCATTCTCACGTAGCACACATACAGCATCAAATCCAAATACATATGCAATATTGATCATATTCCCTTATACTGTAATATGACTGCCTATTAATACAACAATAAAAGAAAAAGTCCTCACTATACAACTAACATTTTCCCCATGAGCTAATGAGAATCAGTACTTCTGTTATTGTTGATTGTGGGCTTTAGTAGACTAATCATCTGAAGTCCTCAGTCACCTATTCACCCTCCTCCACCAAATCCTGTGTGTGTGTGTGTGTGTGTGTGTGTGTGTGTGTGTGTGTGTAAGATCATTTTCTAAATAGTAGTGTGGCATGCATTTTGAGTTGGATATGGATACCAGCCTGGTATTCACCCAGTGGGATGTTCAAAAGTGCCTAAACTCCACATCAAAACTGGCCTCTTTACCAGCCTTCATTTTTTTAATCTGGAAAGTACATTTGATCTGGGTCAGGCTGGCCTCCCCACATTCCAATAGTGGGGCACTAATACACTCCGTTAACTGTACTTCTAAGAAAATAGTTCAACGAATAATGAAAACCTTACCTTGGACTGTGTGGTGCAAGTCTTTTTGAGGCTATCCCCTGAAACATTTTATAACACTATTAGGGAATGAATTCAAAAAGGTAAGTAAGTAAAAAAATTAAGACACACTAACACTATTCTGACAACTGCTACTTCTGGATTACTCCCTGCTGGTAGTATACAGAAAAGTAACTTACAATGTATAATAAGAGGCTGTGAGAAACATGCAAAATATTTATAAAAACTATTTCATTACAGATACATACAAAAAAATTAGTCAGAAGCAGTAAACGACTCATTGCATCCACAGAGACAAGTATTTCCTTGCTGAATGACAGATGCAAATGCATTCACACATGCATGGGGATGAATTTCAGCTGAGGGCTAGCAATACAGACCAATTAGTTTAAGAAACACACATCATTAACGTACTGAACAATTCCAACATTCATATCACAAAAATAAATGTGGAGGCTATCAAGACAATCATATGGTTCCTGGAATGAATCTTTCACACTAAAATACTGCATGCACAGTTTTGTAACTTCCTGACATGGTGTTGGTGCCAGGCCACAATGTGCAAGATTTCAGTTTTGAGTTTTAGTCCAACAAATAATTTTAATCACCCACAGGAAGTTTCAACCTTAAGGCTACTGAATTGCCTGCAAGCATGAAGTATAATTTAAATTGGAGATTTACACATTATCCCATGCCACGAGCATTATACATACTGTATACTGTCATTCAAGTTACAATCCACACAATTCAGCCATTCCCAATTGTGTCAGCCATTCTCAATTATGGCCATAATATTAGAATAATTTTTCATTTTAAACAAATGGTACTGACTTTGCCGACTGTAGTCTTGACCAGCTTAACACATGTTCAACTTTGAATGACACTTTCTTACTCCATACATCTGATTCTAATGCTATACAAATACTCAAATATGTATAACTGTGAAACCAGTGAAAGACAACATACACATATTTGTAAGCTGTCAGCTTTTCAGACTGCAGAATATTTGAAGTGTTCGTTTTTACTCTTAAACTAAACTTTCACTAATGTGGCTATCAGTACTCAGGCCTCTCAGTAACATGGCCCACCACTGGTCTCTAGTTGGTCAAGGAGAAGTAATGTACGCAGCAATGTTGTTTGGCAAGTACAATGTTAAACATTCTATAAGCTCCAAGAGGATGAGACATTTATGAATATTTTGCTAAGTTGCCGAATGAGTAAAACTGTGAGATACACCAAATGTTACAAGGTGAGGAAATAAAAGTGTGTACAACAGGTTTGATGAAATAAGAAGAAAAGAGCGTATGAGGAAAGAGCAGAAGATTTCTCATGCTGCTGATGCCAAAGCTACAGACATCTTCCTGAAGAACATTATGCAACAACCAGATACATGAAGTACTGGTGTAATGCTTGTAAGGCAGCAATGTGCTGACATGGTTTATCATTATTGTGACAACTAAAAATTTGGGACGTGTTTCATAGTAAGTGACACTACTGTATATGTACACAGTCAAAAAGTAAGTCTTCTATGAAAGTTAATGTATCTTAGGACTTAATAAAGTACACTTCCTTTGTGTTTAAACTAAATTACAGACACTCACAATAATGTGGCACTTCTACTAACCCAGCACTCATATATGGGTGGAATGGCCAGAACATTGAGAGTCTAGCGTATTTTGTTGCTTGATGCATCCTTACAGTCCCTGTTTCTGTGGTAGACATATCAATAACATGTCTTTTAATATATATATAATTATCCTCAGAATGCAGAAAACAGTACAAACAATAAGTATTCATCAAGTGAATGAGCTACTTTAGAAGCACGAGTCAGAATAGTAAATAATAAAATGCTGGACACACACACAGTTCAAACGATGCAGAAAATTGTGAGTGAAGAGACAGAAGCTCTAGAAGTTCAGGAAAACTGAAATTATGTGGTTTCCATGTGACATCAGAGACCCACAGCTTAATACTTTCTCATTTTATGTACAGATGCAGCTACACAGTAATTTGAAGGTCATAAACATTCACTACCACCATCGGCAGCACCAGCATCCATTTGACTTCTACTGCTGAATCAAAGCCACTCACCTCTTCACCGACTGTTGCGAAACCCCTCATTTGCAAAGTTTCCACATTAAAATTTATGCCTTATTGGTATAAGTCTAAACTGGGAATACAATACTCTGTTATTGACCATTTACAAGAAGTGTGAAACTGCAATGGCTCATTTACTCTATTGTAGGAAGAATTACAAACACTTTTAATTATCTCTCTTAATGTTTCTGAAGTGGTAACTTATACAGATATACACAAAGTACTATGGTCTGTTCAAAATCACTTTAGAACTGACAGTTGAGCAGAATATCTAATGACAGAGGCAAATTTATTTATTTATTTCGTATTCCATTAATCCGTATTGTGATAAATCACAAGGATGTGGAATGAGTCATGATTACATACAACAGATATAATACACATATATAAAATGACAAAAATGTACCATAAGATTATGAATAAGTTTGTAGGTTAAAATCAAATCAAAGGTATAGCTCAAGTAATATAAAACAATACCTAAAAAGGAAATATAGTACATTTTCCAAATTAAACAAATAATACACATATATAAAATGACAAAAATGTACCATAAGATTATGAGTAAGTTTGTAGGTTAAAATCAAATCAAAGGTATAGCTCAAGTAATATAAAACAATACCTAAAAAGGAAATATAGTACATTTTCCAAATTAAACAGTTAATGTGATCTATAGCAAACAAATTTTTATCAGTATAAAAAATCATTGCTTTATCTGTAGATACTCATCAAGAGAATAGAAGGAATTTACCATTAGGTATTCTCTCAATTTACATTTAAAAGTAGGTAAGACATTAATGTGATCTTTAATACCTGATGGAAGGGAGTTGAAAATTTTTGTGGCTGAATAATGAACACCTTTCTGAACAAGACTTAAATGTTTCAGATCCCTGTGTAGATCATTTTTAGACCTAGTATTATGATCATGACATTCACTATTAGTTTTAAAAAGAGATAGGTTGTTAGAAACAAAAATCATCAAAGAAAATATGAATTGAGAGGTAAGTGTTAATATTTGTAACTTATGAAACAGACTTCTGCAAGAATATCTTGGATGAACACCACTCATGATTCTAACAGCTCTCTTCTGTGCAGTAAATATTTTTTTGGCTAAAGGCTTGTTGCCCCAAAATATTATGCCATACGACATGATAGAATGAAAATAACCAAAGTAGGCAGCTTTAGTAGCGTCCTCATCACCAATGGGGGTGATTACACGCAGAACATAAGTTGCCACACTGAGCCTTCTATGTAGGTCTAAGATATGCTCAGACCAGTTCAGCTTGCCATCAATTAGAATGCCCAAGAACTTAGATGATTCACAGTGTAGTATATTTTGGTTACCACAGTTTAAGTGGCATACTTCATTTTCTTGTTGAGATGTGTGAAATTGCATATACTGAGTTTTCTGAATGTTTAGAGTTAGTCCGTTGCACTTAAACCAGTGTAGGATGTCAACGAGTACAGCATTACATTTATTTTCTAGGTCACTGTTAGTTCGACTTTCAAGCAGAATAGTGGTGTCATCGGCAAAGAGTAAATTTACACTCGGTGTCTGTGCAAAGTGGGAGATCATTGATGAAGATAAGGAAAAGCAAAGGTCCTAGGATGGACCCCTGAGGCACACCACACTTTAATGTGCCCCAATCAGAAGAAATGGGACTATCATTGGCACCATTAATTATCACCTTCTGTTTTCTGTTTTGCAGATATGATTCTATCCATCTACCAATGCTACCTCGCAAGCCATAAAAATTAGCCTTATGTAAGAGAATGTTGTGGTCCACACAGTCAAAGGCCTTAGACAAGTCACAAAAAATTCCAATAGGTGACATTTTATTATTTATTGACTCTAAAATTTCATTTGTGAGAGAAAAAAATAGCCTGCTCAGTTGATCTACCTTTTTGGAAACCAAACTGGTTTCTGTTGAGTATGTTGTGGCTGTTAAGATGTTCTACAATTCTTGTATACATTAGTTTCTCTAATACTTTTGAGAAACTACTTAGTAGTGATATTGGACGGTAGTTAGATAAATTAGTTTTGTCACCCTTCTTGAAAAGTGGTTTCACAACGGCAAGCTTTAATCTCTCTGGGACAACACCTTGCTGGATAGACTCATTAAAAATGTGACACAGGACTTGACATATGTGGTCACTACAATGCTTCAGTATTTTTGGTGAAATGTTGTCAATACCAGTGGAATTTTTATTTTTTAAGGCCTTGATGGTATTTTTAACTTCAGTAATAGTAACTGGGGCAATACAAATTGGGTCATACGTGTTAGGGTTAGCTCTGTGTAATAAATGCGTAGCAGCATTTAAGGAACCTTTACAACCTACTTGTTCTGCTGCAGTTATGAAGTGATTGTTGAATATGTTGGAAACTGTTACAGGATTATGAATAACCTCATCCTTATAGCTTATCTCTGTGGTATTAACATTCTTGTTACTCTTGCCACACTCTCTCTTTATAACATTCCAAACTGCTTTTATTTTGTTCTCAGATATATCAATTTCAGACTTAAAATACAGGCTCTTGGATTTGTTTATCACCCTTTTTAAAATTTTACAATATAACTTAAAATGAGACCTTTCAAGGGGATCATTTGATACTCTTAGTGAGGCATGTAACTCCCTCTTATTCCTGCAAGAAATTTTTATACCTCCAGTAATCCATGGTTTACTGGAAGAAACCTCATTGTTCTTTCTGACAGTTTTTTTTTGGGAAAGCCATTTCAAATACAGATATAAATTCATTTAAAAAAAGGTTAAATTTATCATTAACATCTGATGTGCTGTACACTGGCTCCCAATCTATCTGTGACAAATAGTCGTTAAAGGCAGACACAGTTTCAGTGTTTATACATCTATAGGACCTATAGGTGTGGGAGATTTTATTGCACAAACTGATGTTATTTACTTTCAGAAGTTGTCCATCATGGTCAGACAGGCCATAAATTACTTTGCTCACACTAGCACTGTTGACTCTATTCTTGTCAATGAAAATATTATCTAGAAGGCTCTTGCAATTTTCTGTAACTCTAGTGGGCCAGGTAACCATCGCAGCCAAGTTGTAAGAATTCATTAAGTGGTCCAGGTCAGTTTTGAGGTTGTTATCAGTTAAGAAGTTGACATTAAAGTCACCTACAATTATTAAATTTCTAGTTTTAGAGAACAATTTGGTCAAAAGAGATTCTAACTTATTCATAAAGATGCAAAACTTCCCTGCTGGAGCTCTGTAAATTGCAAGCACAGTAAGTAACATGTCCTTTGCAGAAATTTCAGTCCCGCAAACTTCAAAATGTTGATCTACACAATACTTACTTAGATCTAAAGATTTATAAATGATTTTACTGTCTATATAAATTACAGCACCACCTTTCTCCTTACTTGTTCTGCAGTAATGAGTAGCTAGATCATACCCATCAAGCTGCAGCCCATCAATTCCAACTGTTACATGATGCTCAGTAAGGCATAAAACATGAGGACGGTCAACAGTGTCCATGTCCCCTAAATTTACAGATAAAAACTCTAATTTACTTTTGAGACTTCTGATATTTTGATGAAGAATAATAAGATTCTTATAGCTACCTCTACTGTCCTGCTGCTGGTCTGCTTGTCCATTAACACCGTTAGTCCCCGTTGCACTCAAAACTGTGTTGGATACATTAAGACCTATGTCGCAGCTGGAGATTTGTTCACTAGATGTCGTTGGCGAGGTCGGGTGGGTGCTGGCCATAAAAAATCACTGTTTCTTTTTGGAATTCTTCTTTCTCTCGTAGAAAATCGGGGATTACCTTTTATCCTTGGAGGTACTGCATCGGAATTATTTTCCAGTCCTTGAGGTTCTTTGGGTGGAACTTCATCATATGGTATTAATATGTCATTGGCAGTGACAGGGTGAGACACAGCTATACATCTGTTTCTTGTATTCACATTGGTTCCCTGTCTATCTTGGCATGAATTGGTTTCTACAGTACCGGTACAAAATCTGACCTTTCTTGCAGAGCTGGTTGTAAGTGTTTTTACTACATCACACCGTTTCCATGGGTTTGATACTGATGAAGCAATGTTCCTGCACAGTCTGAGCTTTCCTGTTTTGTTCAGGTGTAGTCCATGATTAGTGTAATCAGGCCTTTGCAAGAATAAATTGACATCAATTACTTTCACATTAGCAAAATTAGATGACAAATTCATTATATATTCATTAAATCTGTACACTGTTTCGTTGACTTCTGGCTTGTCATAACAGTAGGGAACGGTACATAACAATAGCTTTGTATGATCAAGTGCTGCAGTCAACTTTTCTAAGTCTGGAATAAAGTTGTTTTTCTTACGAATGTCATTTATTCCTGCAAGGATAATAACTGCATCGTCCAAATTGAAATCACTAGTAAGATCTGATGCCCCTTCAACTACACCACTGAGGCATGCATTTGGTTTAACAACAGATGATGTGTAGTACTTGGGTTTCAAAAATTCATTTAGCAATGATGCACAGTTTCGCCCATGACTGTCCGATAGTAATAAAATCTTATTCGTTGGCTGACTCTCAATTGGTCTTTTTGTCGAATTTTTAGGAACATTGTCTCGTCCTACCACCTGAGTAGATTTCTCTGTTTCATCAATTTTATCACTTAAGGCACTAAAACGGTTGCTTGTATTCAGATGATATAACTGCTGAGAAACGAGATGTTTTGGTATCTTCTTGGGCTGGTGACAATTTGTGCTCTCGTCTTGGGATTCACTTTTGTTCTGTTGACTTCTGGCAGACAATGTGACATTTTCAGCTTTCAGTCTTTGCAGTTCTTCTAACAACACGGAAATTATTTCTTCCTTGCTGTCTATAGTGCCCACTTTTACGCAATTATCACATTTCCATATCTCTTGTTTTGAGTCCACCTTTGCACAGTTATATTGATAATCAATTTTACACTTAAAGCACATAATACCTGTAACGACTTTCTTTCTGCATGAGCATAGTTTGCTGTTTGTTATTTCTTGAAGCGCAATTTCGTGGCTGTATGATGAAGTTGATGCTAAGCAAACACTGAGTTTCTCATTTTTTACTACCACCTTCATAATTAAATAACAAGAGATGCACTTCCCATCACTAAGTACGTCGAACTTCTTACACTTCACACAGACTTCGGATTGTTTGCTTTTATTTGCGGAACTCATGCTGTTCTGTTTACCGATCGTCAACATGGTTTCTTTTTCACAGTTTATAGATGCATCAATGTTTTTTTCAGATACTTTTAACACAATATAACACGTAATACATAACTGGTCACAATACCAACCGACATTTCTGCAAAATGCACACTTTTCTTCATTAAATTTATATTTATTACTGGAACTAACACACTCGCGAATTTCATTCGGCGCCATCTTGAATTGATATTGATCAACATGCGGAGTTGCAACATCCCACACTGAACTCTCAAATAATCTTCCGCTTCATTCAACTTGCTCAATCTCTCAAACTACTCTCTTTATAAATAAAAATCCCACCTCGACATGTTCTCAAAGGGCTGCGCTACGTTTTCACTTTATTTGAGGCAGAAAATTATTAAGTTATAATATGGACAGTTCACAATAATGTACTATCTGATGTTATCGATATTTCTAGGTGTGGGGAACTTTTTTGTTATTGATGTTAAGTGAACACATGAAATGAATGAAATCTTAGAAATATGTCAAATTTTCATCAACTCCAAATCATAACTCTGTCAGAGTTTTCTAACATGAGACAGTTTCAGTTACATATGATGCACAATGGTCCCTTGTGCATCAAGTACTAAGTGGTCAGTCGTATGGTTTCATTATGAGATACGGAATGCTACATTTATAATGAATATGTTATAAATTTTTCTGATCCACCTCCTTATGTCTAATATAATAAAATATAATATGTATGCATGTCTATCATGGCGAGAAAACATAATTTATATGGGCCAACAAGTATTTGGAGAAAGAAAAAAAAGTGATACAAAAACATTACTTCAGTATTGCAGCAGTTATACTGTAAATGGAAATATTTATTTTGTGGGATACAGACTATATAACTGACATGAACTTCATTTGGAGTTTGTTGCTCATAAGGTCTTCTTATTAAAACGTCAAAACTCACTGTTGTTGTTGTTGTTTTTGTGATCTGCAGTCCTGAGACTGGTTTGATGCAGCTCTCCATGCCACTCTATCCTGTGCAAGCTTCTTCATCTCCAATACCTACTGCAGCCTACATCCTTCTGAATCTGCTTAGTGTATTCATCTCTTGGTCTCCCTCTACGATTTTTACCCTCCACGCTGTCCTCCAATACTAAATTGTTGATCCCTCGATGTCTCAGAACATGTCCTACCCACCGATCCCTTCTTCTAGTCAAGTTGTGAAACAAGCTCCTCTTCTCCCCAATCCTATTCAGTACTTCCTCATTAATTATGTGATCTACCCGTCTAATCTTCAGCATTCTTCTGTAGCACCAAATTTCTAAAGCTTCTATTCTCTTCTTGCCCAGACTATTTATCGTCCATGTTTCACTTCCATACATGGCTACACTCCATACAAATACTTTCAGAATCGACTTTCTGACACGTAAATCTATACTCAATGTTAACAAATTTCTATTCTTCAGAAACACTTTCCTTGCCATTGCCAGTCTACATTTTATATCCTCTCTACATCGAACATCATCAGTTACTTTGCACCCCAAATAGCAAAACTCCTTTACTACTTTAAGTGTCTCATTTCCTCATCTAATTCCCGCAACATCAACCGACTTAATTCGACTACATTACATTATCCTCATTTTGCTTTTGCTGTTGTTCTTCTTGTATTCTCCCTTCAAGACACTGTCCATTCCGTTCAACTGCTCTTCCAAATCCTTTGCTGTCTGACAGAATTACAATGTCATTATTACAATGTCAGAATCACAATGTCATCGGCGAACCTCAAAGTTTTTATTTCTTCTCCATGGATTTTAATACCTACTCCAAACTTTTCTTTTGTTTCCTTTAGTGCTTGCTCAATATAAAGATTAAATAACATTGGGGAGAGGGTACACACCTGTCTCACTCCCTTCCCAACAGCTGCTTCCCTTTCATGCCCCTCGACACTGTAACTGCCATCTGGTTTCTGTACAAATTGTAAATAGCCTTTCGCTCCCTGTATTTTACCACTGCCACCTTTAGAATTTGAAAGACAATATTCCAGTCAACATTGACAAAAGCTTTCTCTAAGTCCACAAATGCTAGAATCATAGGTTTGACTTTCCTTAATCTTTCTTCTAAGATAAGTTGTAGGGTCAGTATTACCTCACGTGTTCCAATATTTCTACGAAATCCAAACTGATCTTCCCTGAGGTCAGCTTCTACTAGTTTTTCCATTCGTCTGTAAAGAATTTGCGCTAGTATTTTGCAGCCGTGGCATATTAAACTGATAGTTCAGTAATTTTCACATCTGTCATGACCTGCTTTCTTTGGAATTGGAATTATTATATTCTTCTTGAAGTCTGAGGGTATTTCGCCTGTCTCATACAACTTGCTCACCAGATGGTAGAGTTTTGTCAGGACTGGTTCTCCCAAGGATTTCAGTAGTTCTAATGGAATGTTGTCTACTCCGGGGGCCTTGTTTCGAATCAGGGCTTTCAGTGCTCTGTCAAACTCTACACGCAGTATCATATCTCCCATTTCATCTTCATCTACATCCTCTTCCATTTCCATAACATTGTCCTCAAGTACATCTCCCTTGTATAGACCCTCATACACTCCTTCCACCTTTCTGCTTTCCCTTCTTTGCTTAGAACTGGGTTGCCATCAAAGCTCTTGATATTCATGCAAGTACTTCTCCTTTCTCCAAAAGTCTCTATAATTTTCCTATACCCAGTATCTATCTTATCCCTAGTGAGTTAAGCCACTACATCCTTACATTTGTCCTCTAGCCATACCTGCTTACCCATTTTGCACTTCCTGTCGATCTCATTTTTCAGACGTTTGTATTCCTTTTTGCCTGCTTCATTTAGTGCATTTTTATATTTTCTCCTTTCATCAATTAAATGCAATATTTCTTCTGTTACCCAAGGGAGTCTACTAGCCCTCGTCTTTTTACCAATTTGATCCTCTGCTGCCTTCACTATTTTATCCCTCCAAGTTACCCACTCTTCTTCTACTGTATTTCTTTCCCCCATTCCTGTCAGTTGTTCCCTTATGCTCTCCCTGAAACTCAGTACAACCTCTGGTTCTTTCAGTTTATCCAGGTCCCATCTCCTTAAATTTCCACCTTTTTGCAGATTCTTCAGTTTTAATCTACAGTTCATAACCAATAGATTGTGGTCAGAGTCCGCATCTGCCCTGGAAATGTCTTACAATTTAAAACCTGGTTCCTAAATCTCTGTCTTACCATTCTATAGTCTATCTGATACCTTTTAGTATCTCCAGGGTTCTTCCATGTACACAACCTTCTTTCACGATTCTTAAACCAAGTGTTAGCTATGATTAAGTTATGCTCTGCGCAAAATTCTAGCAGGCAGCTTCCTCTTTCATTTCTTAGCCCCAATCCATATTTACCTACTATATTTCCTTCACTCCCTTTTCCTACGCTTGAATTCGTCACCCATGACTATTAAATTTTCATCTCCCTTCACTATTTGAATAATTTCTTTTATCTCCTCATACATTTCATCAATTTCTTCGTCATCTGCAGAGCTAGTTGGCATTTAAACTTGTACTAATGATGTAGGCGTGGGCTTCGTGTCTATCTTGGCTACAATAATGCATTCACTATGCTGTTTTTTTATTCATTATTAAACCTACTCCTGCATTACCTCTATTTGATTTTGTATTTATAACCCTGTATTCACCTGACCAAAAGTCTTGTTCCTCCTGCCACCGAACTTCACTAATTCCCACTATATCTAACTTTAACCTATCCATTTCCCTTTTTTTCTAACCTACATGCCCAATTAAGGGATCTGACATTCCACACTCCAATCCGTAGAATGCCAGTTTTCTTTCTCCTGATATCAACGTCCTCCTGAGTAGTCCCCGCCTGTAGACCCGAATGGGGGAGTATTTTACCTCTGGAATATTTTACCCAAGAGGACGCCATCATCATTTAATCACACAGTAAAGCTGCATGCCCTTGGGAAAAATTACAGCTGTAGTTTCCCCTTGCTTTCAGCCGTTCGCAGTACCAGAACAGCAACGCTCTTTTGGTTAGTGTTACAAGGCCAGATCATGTCAATCATCCAGACTGTTGCCCCTGCAACTACTGAAAAGGCTGCTGCCCCTCTTCAGGAACCACACGTTTGTCTGGCCTTTCAACAGATACCCCTCTGTTGTGGTTGCACCTATAGTATGGCTATCTGTATCGTTGAGGCACACAAGCCTCCCCACCAACGCCAAGGTCTATGGTGCATGGGGAGGCAAAACTCACTAAAAAATAATTTTGTTATGTAGCTACTTATTGCTGTAAATTGTGCATTTCACTCTGAATATGCTATATATATTTAATTTCTTTTGTGATAAGGTAAAAATTCCACTCAGGTCATTCTTGTCACTCACAGATGATGTAAGTAATACTGTACTGTACTGATGTTATTAAATGAAATAGTCTTCCCCTTCACTGAAGGTGTAAGTATGTATGTTGGTGTTCTTCCCGTCTTCAGATATAACATTCTAAAACTGCTTCTTCTGTGAGCTTTCAGACTGCAGAAGACACAAATTTATTATTACTCCTGGTTATTTACCTCTTAATTTGGGCCCATATTAACTCTGTTGGGTTGAAATGGTAGCAACAAAGTGGTAGCCTACTGATTGTATACTCATACGTCTTCACCAGCTCCTATATGGGGAAGTGTGTTTTTTGTAGGGGTATTCATTCCATAAGCACCACCTTTGTAGGGTTATCTGCCACTTAAATCAACATTATGAAATTGAAGCCAATTAGTCATTCCCTTCTTTCTCTCTGTCACGGTAGATGTATTGTAAACTACAACAGAATGGTAAGGAGCATTATCTAGAACAATTGTTCACAGTATTCCCAGATTATGCATTAGTGATTCTATGAACAACTTTATTAACATAATTAGGTTATTTCGTCAGGATAATCTCCTGTCTGCTTGACTTTAGAAGCACATAACCATTCAAGAGAAAATCTTCTGAGGTGCCTGAATGACAAAGAGTAAGTCTGTCCCCACTGTCAGAAGGAATTGCCAATGTTCCCTTACTTATGTCAACTGGCCAGCCCTGCTTCATAAAGTTACCATAACTGACCCACATCTCATCAAGCCACACCACTTAATCGATACTGATGCCAAGGATCTGCCTTACAAATTGCCATTGCCATGCAGCTACATCCTCCCTATTCATCAACAGCTTACAGCTACAGAAATGTACATAGTAACATCCTAGGTCGTGTAATACTGTATGTGACAGCCATGAAGAAGACCTGATTCCTTAAGGGTGACCAATAACTTCCAAGTGTTGAATTTTCCTTTCTACAATACTAATCATAAGGTTGAAGACAAATTGCATTCTCAGCAAATGGAAGTATATTCATAATCCACTTATCCATACCATGTTTTTTACTCAAGAATTTTAACCTTCGGTGTTTTTCCACTTTCCTTTTCTTTCTTTAACATTTTCTTGCCAACCTTCTCATTACCATTCTTGTTTATTTTCAGAGCTGCAGCACTTCTATCAATTACATTGCTCACAGATAGCAGAGGCCACCATTAAGTTATTCAGTCTCAAAATAGGCAAGTAACACAAACCATTTATCTTGACTAACCTTATATGGCAATACCCTAGCTGAGAGATTGAGGTGGAACTTTTCCACTCAACTTTTGATGATTTTCTTTGTGAAACACTGTTCAATACCACACAACAAATAAAAGTAACAACAAATGCAATAATAACTCCGGCAACAGTAAAAATCACAACAAACAAAATCACAGTTTGCAATGGCCACATAGAACAGCAAACTGCCTGAAATTCAAACAATGGAAATGGAAAATTTTTTTGGTTCTGGGGTGAATGTCTGACAACTCTCCATGCTTCCTGTTGTTACAGGTATTGCAGAATTGGTGGAATACAGTCTGTGCCTTCCTTGTGGTCTCCCCCTTACTACCTCCAAAAAGTTCCTAACCCTGAAGTAATTTTCAACAGATTATAGTCACTAACCCACAGTTCTTAAAAAGGTAATTTGACACTGAAAAATGGAAAAACAGAAAAACGTAACCAATACTGGTCCAGTGTCCAGATCCAAATGAAACATTGGAAATAGGTACCTTACTTTACCAGGTCTAATCTCACATTGTACATCAGTTCCCTGATTACTTCTGTATACAAAAGACAATTCCTTCTTCTGTGAGACCACACTGTGTGATTATCACCCGAGTTACTGGTTTAATGTACTTATTTTCTCTGTTTGGCGATTTGGCAATGTGAAAAACTTTTCTGGGAGGACTGAGAATAGTTTTATTAATATCCAGTTTTGTCTGACTCTTTAGTTCTGTCTACCATAATCAGTGTGAGGGAAACTGTGGGGCTGACACAACCACTCTTCAGTGCACTTACATAGGCTGAATCAGTGTTTTGTTTTGCAAGGGCTGGTACTTCAGATTTGGTAGCCACTGAACTCAATTCTGTTTGGAAATCTATGACTACCAAAGTGTAATTCATATTTTTTGTTCTGTTCCATAATTTTGTACACGATGGAAAACTGTGTTATAGCCACTTCTTAAGATTTTTTCTTTGCCCTATCAGTAGCTAATGTTTGTTCAACATGGTTACTGCGGAGAACAGTGATTATTTTCAACATTAGAAAAAGAAGACAGATACATAGAGACAGGAAAAATGTGTTTTCAACAACTTACTTTTATTATTATATTTCACTCTTTCTGAAGGTTGCATTGAAAATGATGAACTAATTCTTTATAATTTACATATTATACATTACACATCAATTTTTTACATTAATGACAAATTGTTCACATTCGAACCATTAAGACTATGTAACACAAGAAACTGTAACGACTCAAAACAAACAGATATTCAGCCAAACATTGATTAAAAAAAAATTTCAAATGCAATGTTAATATATACTACACCGGTCAAACCAGGAGAAGGTTTGAGGCTGAAAGCAAGGAATGTGTCAATGCCATCAGTTAAATATCAAAAGCCACATTTGTAATGCATACAACCCGTAACAGGCATTGAAACGAGTCCATACCTTTGTGACATCTGCTCAGTAGTAGATGACGAAACAGTTGTGTCAACAAATGGATCTTTCAATGTAATTCTTTTTCTAGTGTTTCTTTGAAATTTGCATACCTTGTGTTCTAAAAGGAAGTCTTCAGAGCTGTTATATATGGCTGACCATCAATTTAAATTTCATTTATCATGTTATATTTCTTCCATCACATTTTAAAAATCAGTTTCTTTATATTTTTACTTTATACCTGAAAACACTATCCCACGAAATCAGATTTGTTACTTTTACTAGTTATCGGCAAATAAACCTACTTCTTGCAAAACATGTATTATTAAAAATCTGCTGTAAAAATTATATTTATGGTTATGAAATCATTCATTCTTTACACAAAATGTTTGTATATCAAATAATATTATCTACAGAAAATATATCTCAGTTGCCTGCATTGACATTTGTGAAACACTCTGTACTAATGAACCATAACATCTTTGTAAACTTTATTTGTTCTGGGAAGAGTTGGGGAGGAAGTATCAGTGAGATGGATTCACAGAGAACAGGCATGGGAGAAGAAAATCAGGAACTTTCCTCAACTGTATTTATGTAACAGGAACTTGTAAAGTTTCAATGACATATGGCACATGTTTATATATTCAAGATTGTTTTGATTTTTGTTATGGTGAAATACATAAAACTGATTCTTAAAAAAGTGTTTCATTTAAAAGATCATCCAATTGAATTATACACAAGAGCACAGAACCTGATTATTGACACGACTGTTCCATGAATGCATTACAAAGAATCATTCCATGAATGCATTACAAAGAATCAAGACTATCAGAGAAAAAATTTTGTTCATTAAACATGTCAAGACATTGGCCTCTTGAGAGAACATACCCTGTAAACTTACTAAACAACAAGCTGAGCCATTATCTACAACATCAAGCATTCAAGATGAGTATAATTTTATAACTACTCTTTATTGCAAAAGTCAACTTAGGCACAGAAATCTACAACCAATGTGCCCACGACTAACTGCACAAATTCCTTCAGACAGAAATATCATGAAAACTTGAATTTATATTCTTTAATTATTATTGTGATTATTTGTTGAGACAGGGTTGTTTAATCATAGTAAAACATATTGGACACCAATTCAACTATTGCATCCTACAGAAAAAGATAGCTTTATATATCTGCTTGATGAGATAGGTGTATATCCCATATAAGAAGATCATTTTAAAAAACCACCACTTCATACTTGTCAGTGGACACATTGATTGAGTCAATTTTGCCTCCTGACAAAATTTCATCCACCTGCTTTATTTCCTACAACTGAAACATTAAGAGCCTAACCAAAAATCAAATGCCACACTAAAATAAAACAGACATTTAATTGGTTTAATCTATTTGTCATAATCCTAATACACACAGGCAGTAAGCTGTCACAATGGTAATTTGGGTCTAACTCTCATCATATTTATGTATGCACAGTTGTAAAATTTCGTTATACCATTACGATAAATAACGATTTTTTATATTCATTTTAGTTACAAATAAGTTTCATGCAGTATTTATTGCTTATAGTGAAACTTTTATGCATTGTTAACCTCCTACTGTAACATTACTGTACATGTTGTAACTTCTCCAACAGGCAATTTCTTTGGCTCTGTGTTGTGTGTGTGTGTGTGTGTGTGTGTGTGTGTGTGTGTGTGGTTTTAATTAATTTAATTATGAATGTGCATACCAATCTGATGATTAACCAGTCAGTTCTTAACTGTTTATGACACTATTTATACATAATAAATAGCATTATTAACAGAGGTTGGTAGAATGTTTTTACTTTTCTGTAAGCTCTCTTCTCTTTCTTTACATAGGTTCTGTTTCAATATGGAGAGCTCGTTTAGCAAAGATGGCCTTCGAAAGAACTTAATTTACATCATCCTGTCAATGTCATTTACATAATCAATGAATGCATGTGACAGTTCTGGCATATCGTTACTATGGTGGAATTTAACGATGTTCTGACACTCCGAATCGTAAATCACTGTTTAGAAGAAATTCCTTAACTGATGTGGAGACCTTATTTACTGGTTTTCTTCAATTCTCTTCACACTATTGGACACCAATCTTGTAACAGTACATGGGGAAGCACTGCTTTTACTAGTGCTAGTCATTCCCTTTTCTGTCTGGCTTACAAATGCTGTTAGGAAAAAAATGTTTCTCTATGTGTTTCCTTCTGAAACCTCATTTCTCGTATCTTGTCTTCACTGTTCTTATGCAAGACATACGTGGGTGGCTGTAGGATCATTTTGCAGCCTATGACAAACATCACTTCTCTAAACTTTCTTACTAGTTTTATAAGAACTATAGTTTCCTGCCGTTATGTAGACAGGAGTGACACCACCAGCTGTCGACCAATGGTGTAAATGCCCAGAAGATGACCCCTACATCGGGTTGACACCGGCTGGCACTATTATAACAATAATAAATGCGATTAAGACTGTTCTTGAATTATTGATTTTTCAAATCTTGTAGCTGCAATTTAATCCTTATTTACGTGTACAAAATCTGTTCAAAAATTGCAGACCATTCGTAATTTTGTGCCAATGGTGTGTTGGACTGAAATGCAGTTTTGAGCCCTGCACACGTTTGTGTTTAATGAGTAACTGCCGGACGTTTCATTGTTGTATGGCTGTTAGCTATTGTTCAGTGATGTATTGATTAAAATGTGTCACACAGTTAGCAAATTTTGATATGGCAGAGCCAGAGGACCAAGATGTCTGCATTAAATTTTGTGTGAAACTCGAGAAAACATTTACAGAGACACACTAAATATTGCAGGAAGCCTACGGTATAAGCGCTTAAGGCGTACTCAGTTTACAAATGATTCACATTGTTTAAAAATTGCCAGATGGAAATCAAAGATGTCCCTCATTCAGGACACCCTTCGACATCTACTGATGACACTAATGTCAAGAACATTGTCATGAATTCATAGCAGAGGGACAAACTGTTAATTGATGATACTGTAGGGATGTGTTGCGACACCTGCTGGGAATTGTGAGAAGGATATGGCCTGAATGTGGTTGGTTGGTTTAAAAGGGGGAGGGGGGAAGAGAGATGACCAAAATAAGAGGTCATCGGTCCCTTGTTCCCAGTAGAACAATTACCCAAAGGAAACAAGAAAAAAAGAAGAGGTAGGGCAAAATAACAGTGGAAAGGAAGAAACAGAAGAATGACAGAAGGACAACGAACACTACAAAGGACAAAACAGGACAAGAAAACCCCAGAAAGACGCAAGAGGCAGGGGGAAGATATTAAAAACAAGAAAACAAATTACAATGGCCGGCGGACCATGAGAATAAAAAAGGAGAAGCCAGCCACTCTGCAACACCTTAATATCTCCTCCATAAAGGTCCTAGGGTGGAGGACACAGAGGGACAAAGGACATGTGCTAAAACTCAGATCAAATGATAAAACATACCCTCACGAATAAGGGAAGACTAAAGCTGCTGTTGAGGCAGTGTTGCCCAACACCGAAGGTAGGGTACTGGGAAAGTTAAAAGTCAGCCGCAGAGTGGCTAAAAGTGGGCAGTCCAGCAAGAGGAGGATGACTGTCATTTGGGAACCACAGCAACACTGAGGTGGGTCCCTGCAGTGGAGGAGGTAACCATGTGTGAGTCACATACAGCCAATGCGAAGCCAACAAAGGACAACTGATTCCCTGTGAGAAGCCCACAGGGAAGGCTTCCACTCATTCACAGCCCCTTAATAACACACAGTTTGTTTTGCATACTGTTAGGCCACTCCATCTCCCAAAGCTAAAAAACCTTGCGGCTTAAAACAGAATGCAGGTTAGTTTCAGAGATGCCCATTTCCAGGAGTGGTTTCCACATAGCTTGCTTGGCCAGCCTGTCAGCAAGTTCGTTCCCTGGGGTGCCGACATGTCCTGGGGTCCACACAAACACCACTGAACGAGTGGACTGTTCCAGGGCAGAGATGGGCTCCTGGACGTTTGCAACCAAAGATGGCGAGGGTAGCACTGGTTGGTAGCTTCTAAGCTGCTCAGAGTGTCAGAACAGAGAATAAACGACTCACCAGAACAGGAACACATGTACTGAAGTGCACGAGATATGGTCACAAGCTCTGCAGTGAATGCATGGCAGCCAGCGGTCAAGGAATGCTGTTCAATATGGCCTCTGTGGATATAGGCGAAGCCAACATTACCATCAGCCATCGAGCTGTCAGTGTAAATAACTTCAGAGCTCCAGTAAAATGTCAAGAATTGAGAGGAAGTGACAAGGAGAGCGGTGGGGTTAACAGAGTCCTTGGGTCATGCAAAAGGTACAGACGAAGCTTTGGCCAAGCTGCACACCATGGAGGTGTACGTGAATGTACCTCAAGTGGTAGTGCTAAAGAGAAGAACTTCAGTTCGGAGAGAAGGGATTGCATGTGAACCGCAATCGTGAGCACTGACCTGGGCCGCCAATATGGGAGATAAACTGCCATGGGTGGGAAAAGGAGATGGTAATTCTGATGCTCAGGAGAACTACAAATGTGGGCAACAGAACTGGCGAGCAGTTGTGAACGTCAGAGCTGCAATTGAGGGACTCCGGCGTCCACCAGAACACTGATCACCAGACTCGTTCTAAAACCTCCTGTCGCTAGGCGAATGCCACAGTCATGCACTGGGTCTAGTAAACACAACACTGAGGGCGCTGCCAAACCGTAAATCAGACTCCCATAGTCAAAGCGAGATTGATCAAGGGCTCTGTAGATGCAGCAGCATAGAGCGATCTGCTCAAGCCAACGAGGGCCTTCAGGTGCTGCCAGCACTTCCACTTAAGCTGACGAAGGTGAGGTAGACAAGTCAATCGGGAATCAGAAAACCAGTCCTAAGAACCGATATGTCTCAATTACAGTGAGTGGATCGTCATTAAGGTAAAGTTCTGGTTCTGGATGAACGGTATGACGCTGACAGAAGTGCATGACACAAGACTTCGTTGCTGAAAACTGAAAGCCATGGGCTAGAGCCCATGACTGCATCTTGTGAATGGCTCCCTGTAGGCGCCGCTCAGCAACACCAGTACTGGAGGAACAATATGAAACGCAGAAGTCATCGGAATACAGAGAAGGGACACCAACAGCCCTACAGCTAGGCTGTAAATGGCCACTGAGATACACTCAATATGGAGCCCTGCAGAACTCCATTCTCCTGAATACAGGGGGGGACTATGGGAGGCACCAACTTGGGCACGGAAAGTACATCGTGGCAGGAAGGTCTGGATAAAAATCTGAACGGGCCCAGGACATACCACTCGTACAATGTGGCAAGGATATGATGTTGCCAAGTTGTGTCGTATGCTTTACGTAAGTCAAAAAAGATGGCAACCACATGTTGGCATCTGGAAAAGGCTGTTCGGATGGCAGAGTCGAGGGACACAAGATTATCAGTGGTAAGACGAGCCTGGCACAAGCCGCCCTGACATGGAGCCAGTAGGCCACGTGACTCCAGGACCCAATCCAACTGCCGACACGCCATACGTTCCAGCATCTTACAGAGAATATTGGTGAGGCTGATGGGCCAATAGCTATCCGGATCAAGCTGATTTTTACTGGGTTTTAGAACCAGAATGATGGCGCTCTCCCGCCATTGCGATGGAAAGACGCCATCAAACCAGAACCGGCTGAAAATGACGAGGAGATATTGCTTGTAGTCAGACGAGAGATGTTTAATCATCTGACTGTCAATCTGATCCAATCCAACCCAGCAGCTGTGTCGAGGCAATGTGCAAGGGCTGAGGGGCTCCCACTCTGTATAGGGGGCGTTATAGGGTTTACTGTGGCATGTAGTGAACGAGAGGACTTTCCTTTGATTGATGGTGTGAAAGGCTGGGGGGTAGTTCTCTGACACACAGGCTTGAGCAAAGCGCTCGGCAATCACGTCTGCATTGGTAGAGAGCACACCATTGATGTTAATTCCAGGGACACCTGTTAGGGTCTGGTACCCAAAAAGAAATCTGATCTTCATCCAGACTTGGGAAGGTGACATTTGGCACCCAATGATCAACATATAGCTCTCCCAACACTCCTGCTTTCGTTGTTTTATAAGCAAGCAAATGCAGGCACGGACCCACTTAAAGGCTATTAGGTGCTATAGAGAAGGGTGCCACTTCTGTCGCTGTAGAGCTTGCCAACGCTCTTGCCTCAGTGACTTCTGGCGACCACCAAGAGCCTGTCTGTCGCCAGGGCACCTTAGAGAACGAGGGATCGCGCTTTCCGCCGCAGGAGCGATCGTTGTAGTGACCTGCTCAATCACAACATCGATGGCACCATGTGAGGGAGATTCAACAGTGATAGCAGAGGTGAAAGCTACCCAGTCTGCCTTGTTTGAAGCCCATCTGGGTAGGCGTTTATGAGCATGACACCGTGGGAGTGACAGGAAGATGGGGAAGTGATCACTACCACACAGGTCAACATGTGCTCTCCAGTGGATAGATGGAAGAAGGCCAGGACTGCAGACTGAGAGATCAATGGCCGAATAGGTGCCATGTGCCACACTGAAATGTGTGGGGACGACTTGTATTTAAGAGACAGACGTCGAGTTGGGACAATTCGACATCTCTGCCACGTCCAGTAAACATGGGGCTACCCTACATGGAGTTATGGGCGTTAAAATCTCCCATAAATAGGAAATATCTAGGGAGTTGATCAATCAGTGCAGCCAATACATTCAGGGGTACTGTACCATCTGGAGGGAGATAGACGTTGCACATAGTTACTTCCTGTGTTGTCCGTATCCTGACAGCCACAGCTTCAAGAGGAGTTTGAAGGAGCACAGGTTCACTACATACCGAGTTCAGGACATAAACGCAAACTCCACCTGACACACTATTATATTCACTGCGGTTCTTGTAATATCCCCTGTAGCCACGAAGGGCAGGGGACCACACTGACAGGAACCATGTCTCCTAGAAGGCGATGCACAAAGCAGGTGTAAAGCTTAACAGTTGTCGTAGCTCAGCCAGGTGGTGGAAAAAACCGCCGCAATTCCACTGGAGGATGATGTGTTCGTGAGACTGGGAAGGCATGAAACACTCAGTGAGGCAGTATATGCCTCAGGGTCACCTGCTGCCACCGACTTTTTCCTGAATAGGCTATATCCATTGTGTCTGAGGGGCTGGCGAGATCTAGGTCCTAAGTGGATGCCAGAATCTTTACCTCATCCTCAGATGCAGATGCAGTGCTTGTAGGCAGCAGTTGGTGTGGGTGTCACCGCAATTTCCTTGGTTTTGGAGGTCTTCTTTCTGGAATCCTCTCGCCGGTCCTTGGGTTTCTCTGGCTGGGACGGATTCACTGATTCTGTCTCTGGGATGGAGGATTATCATGAAGCCCTACAACCATCTACTTTTGGGAACTTCAGCCAGTGGTAGGTACCATCTTTCCCACTAGCAGAAACCTGGGAAGGGAGTGACCCAAGAGAGAACTTTGTAGCGAGAGGAGCCGAAGGAGACTTACGCTTCTACAGCTGAGAAGTGGGGACTTGTGCCCCTGATGGTTGGAGGACAGTGCTCCCGAGGTAGGTGGTGCAGGACCAACTGTGAGGGAAGTGCCCCCCACCATCAAAGGGGCAGCTGATGTCTTCCAGCTCTGAGAGGCAACTGTAACTCTCAGAACTGATGGGGCTACAACTGTTCTCGTAGTGGTGGCATAGAGAAAGCCTTAGCCACAGGATGTACGTGCTCAAAATTCCTCTTAACCTCAGTGTAGTCCAAGGTCTTTTATTCCATGATTTTCCTTTCTCACTGTAAAATCCTGCAGTCTGGTGAGCAAGGGGAATGATGTTCTCTTCAGTTGCCACTGATGGGAGGCGGGACACATGGAGTACTGGGGTGGGATGGACATCCACAATCTCAACAGATGATGCTGGAAGTACAGCAGGAAGACATACGGCCGAACTTTCAGCACTTAAAGAACCGCACTGGGGGAGGGATATATGGCTTGACATCACAGAAGTAGACCAACATCTTTATCTTCTCGGTTATGGTATCATCCACGAAGGCCAAGATGAAGGCACTGATGGCAACCTGATTATCCCTCGGACCTCAATGGATTCGCCGGATGAAACTAACTCCTCGTTGCTTTAAGCTGGTGCACACCCCGCTGTCAAACAGCAAAAGAAGTGCCATATTTGAGCTCTTATGGTGCTTAATGGTTACGGAAACATCCCTCAGTTTGTCACAAGCAAGTAATGCCCGTGACAGGGCAGAGGATGCTGTTTTTATCAAGACTGACTCTGACCACAGTATGGACAAGCCCTCCACCTCCCCAAACGTGTCCACTAAATGCTCTACAAAAACTGAGGCTTCATCAAGACTAAGGAGTCCGCATCAGCTCTTGTACATATGAGGTACTGGCATTCCTCCCTGGTGTGGCCAGGGAGAGGACTGACTTAGAATCATATTTCCTTGCATAGTACTGAGACTTGGAACACTTAGAGACTGCTGGCATTTGATCACCAGCAAGTGATGACGTGGTGCACTTCACCGCGCGTCATCTGCCCAGATGCCTTCCACTGTGACCAGGGGACCTCCCCATGGGCGCCACCCAGCCACAGCAAAAGCCACCTGGCAGGATGACCATTGCTGGGAGTCCTGACGCTCTAGGGTGAAGGGCATCTACTTCTTGGCATATGTGGCCAGTTAAAGGTGCCGGCATCAGCAGAGGGATCCCTGTGTAGTCAGGGGGCTACAACCAACCGAGTACATGGTGGTCCCACCTAAATAGACTGGCTACTGTGATGTATATGAGGTGCCAAGAATTCCAAAGTCATCATCGGCAAGAAAACGACACAGCATAGTGGGTGAAGGAAAATGCACTCAGGAAGGTGTCCTTGCCCAAGAGATGGAGGATGAGCGGACTACAATGCCACGACGAGAAAGTGGGCTAAAGATCTCAATGCATGATAGACACGATGCACCATGTAGGGTGCCCTACCCCAGTTGGCTCGCTCTTTGGGAAAATTTTGAAAAGCAGAGGTCAAACCATACAGGGGACCATCGCATACAGGCCAGAAGGTGATAGACTCCTTTTCGTCACCTCTTATGACAGGCAGGAATATCTCTGGCCTATTCTAATCCCAGGGCGGCTGAAATGCGGTCAGACAATTCATGACTCTTGCGTCACAATAACGCACCCACACATTCATCCCTGTTGTTTTGTGACTATCACACAAAAAAGCAAAATCACTGTGCTGCCTCATCCTCTGTACTCTCCAGACCTGCCTCCTGTGGATTTTGTTTTAATTTCCAAAATAGTAAATCACACAGAGGATAAAGATTTGCAACAATAGGAAACATTGAAGAAAATTTGCAGCAGATGCAACTTAAAGCGATCCAGCAAGATGCATACCCACCATGGTCCTGAAAGTGGAAATGGCATCGCAAGTAGTGTATCAATTGTGGAGGAGAGTATTTCAAAGGAGACTATGCACAATAAGTGAAAGGTCTGCTAGTGGACAAAGTTATGGAATTTTTTGAACAGACCTCATATACAGAGATTTCTGTTCAACAAGTTCGCTTGGTTCAGCAAACAATGCCATTTTCAAATGTGCCTGTGTGGTTTGGAAAAGTGAGTCTTATACACATGTTATTTATGATTTTATTTATCATTTTTATAAATTATATTTTTACTTACATCCAGGTTGAGTTAAAAAATAACAGCAAAATGCATAGCTACAGCACTAGAAGAAAGGATGATCTTCACTACTCTGGACTAAATCTCACTTTGGCATGGAAAAGGGTAAATTATGATACCACAAAAATCTTTTGTCATTTGTCAAATAGTATTAAAAGTATGACAGGAAGCCAATCACCAATGAAAAGCAAATTAAAAGAATTTCTGAATGACAACTCCTCCTACTCAATGGATGAATTCTTAGATATGAAGGAGTAACTGTATTAAAATAAATAAAAAGAAAAAAGAAAAAATTATTATTTTATGTACAGAAAACTATATAAAATTACACATTACACATCATTACGAAATGTCATATCCATTATCTATGGAACAAGGCTTAATGTATGTATGTACGTAGTTGTTGATCAAATGGTTCAAATGGCTCTGAGAACTATGTGACTTAACGTCTATTGTCGTAAGTCCCCCAGAACTTAGAACTACTTAAACCTAACTAACCTAAGGACATCACACAACACCCAGCCATCACGAGGCAGAGAAAATCGCTGACCCCGCCGGGAATCGAACATGGGAACCCGGGCATGGGAAGCGAGAATGCTACCGCACGACCACGGGCTGCGGACAGGTTGTTGATCATATGGCATCCGAGAGCCAACTGTGAGTGGCCTGTTATGAAATAATATTATTATAATCACATAGCTGTTGCAATATGAAACTTAATGTGACAACTGTTTGACAGATGAGATCCTTAGATGCTGTATCTTAACATATTTCTCTTCTTTGGTAGTCAGGGATGGTATTTCCAATGCATTAATATTAGTTGGTTAAATTTTTTGTCTGTGATTTGATATGATTATTCTTTCTTGTGGTTAAAAATTTAAATACAATTATCTAAGTAGGGCTTGTGTTTCAGGTCAGTTTGATCAGTGAGTAAGTTTCCTGAAAGATATAACTGCCATTTGTCTGTACAACAGGTTTTGGTTGTGGAATAAAACCTTTTGTGCAGTCAAATGGCGGTTATATCTTTCAGACAGTTTTTTATGACTGTTGCTCCATACAAAAGTGAAATCATTCGTTAAGTAAGTTGTTAGGGCTGAAGTTGCTCTGTGCACTATGGGACTTAACATCTGAGGTCATCAGTCCCCTAGAACTTAGAACTACTTAAACCTAACTAACATCACACACATCCACGCCTGAGGCAGGATTCTAACCTGCAACCGTAGCGGTCATGCGGTTCCAGACTGAAGCACCTAGAACCGCTCGGCCACACGGGCCGGCGCAAGTTGTTAGGGAAATTTCTCATATATGTGTACATCTCTCGTTCTTCCAATATATTCATAGAATGTCAATTAGATATTTTGTGTAAACTTTGTACAGTGTTTTCAATGTGTTTGGCTTTGTAGTTTTCATGTTTAATATATAGGTAGAAAGTTGACTGATTGCTTTCACATGCTCTGCTACAGCCATTCAATCAAATGTCGTTTCATAATGGGCAGCTTACAGTTGACCCTGGATGGCATACGATCATCAACTCCAGTTAGATGTGAGTAAAAATATAATTTATAAAAATAATGTCAATGATAATATGTGTGACGTAAAGAAAATTGAGTATTCAAAACAACCACAGGTGCAACTCAAAATGGCAATGTAAATTTAAAGAGGCAAGCTTGTTGTGCAGAAATCTGTAAATACAAGCAAATAAAGATTATGTTGCTGTTACTGGAATTGACTTCTTATAAAATGTCATATTTTGACTTAGTTCATGCTGCTGACCCTACTGACAAAAACTTTCTCAACAGTATTTCACAAAAAGATCATCTTCCCTCTGGGGATTCCCATTTGTGGTCATGTAAAATTTCCGAATTACTCATTTGTTGATTGCTGCTCACAAACAACAAATATAGCAGTACACCTCGGAAATGCTTCATTGTGTTCCTTTAATCTGATCTGATGGGTATCTCAAACACTCAAACAGTTCTCAAAAATGGGTTGCCTTAAGTGTCCTGTGCGTGGTCTTGTTTAAAGATGAGCTACACCTTCCTAGAAGTCTCCAACAGCTGAAGTGGACCATTTGTCTTCCCTACAACTGACCTCACAGGCTCATTTCGTTTCGTATCACATTGCAATATGAACCTACATTGAAGAGCCAAAGAAACTGGTACACCTATCTAATATCATTTAGGGCCCTTGCGAACAGGCAGAAGTGCTGCAGCACAACGTGGCACGGACTCAACTAATGTCTGAAGTAGTGTGGAGAGAACTGACACCATCAATCCTGCAGGGCTGTCCATAAATTTCTATAAGTATGAAGGGGGTGGAGATGTCTATGGGCAGCACGTTGCAAGGCATCCCCGATGTGCTCAATAAACTATGTCGCGGGAGTTTGGTGGCCAGCAGAAGTGTTCAGGCTCAGAAACATGTTCCTGCACATGTGGGGTCTTGAAACTGTTCACTCCACAAAAGATCCGTACCCAAAGACTGGAAAGTTGCACAGGTCACACCAATATTCAAGAATGGTAGTAGGAATAATCCACTAAATCTCAGGCCCATAGCATGAGTATCAATATGGAGCAGGATTTTGGAACATACATTGTGCTTGAACATTATGAATTACCTCAAAGAAAACAGTTTATTGACCAACAGTCAACATGGATTTAGAAAACATCGTTCTTCTGAAAAGCAACTAGCTCTTTATTTGTATGAAGTGTTGAGTGCTATTGACAAGGGATTTCAGATTGATTCCGTATTTCTGGATTTCCAGAAGGCTTTTGACACTAAACCACACAAGTGGCTTATAGTGAAATTGCGTGCTTATAGAATATCGTCTCAGTTATGTGACTGGATTCGTGATTTCTTGTCAGAGAGGTCGCAGTTCGTAGTAATTAACAGAAAGTCATCGAGTAAAACAGAATTTATTTACGGTGTTCCCCAAAGTGGTGTTACAGGCTCTTTGCTGTTCCTTATCTATGTAAACGATTTGGGATACAATCTGAGCAGCTGTGTTAGGTTGTTTGCAGATGACGCTGTGACAGAATCTTCTCCCAAAGTTCCAATTACCAACTTTCTCCTCCGAATGCACAAATATTTTGTTGATACTGACCTACATAGGAAGAAACGATCACCACGAAAAAGATAAGGGAAATCAGAGCTTGTTTGGAAAGGTATAGGAGTTCGTCCTTTCCGGATGCTATACGAGATTGGAACAACAGAGAATTGTGAATGTGGTTCAATGAACCCTCTGCCAGGCACTTAAATGTGATTTGTAGAGTATCCACATAGATGTAGATTGTTCTGCTGGAACTGCTCAAGTCTGTAGGAATGCACAATGGACAGAAATGGATGAAAGTGATCAGACAGAATGCTCACATGTGTGTCACCTGTCAGAGTCATATCTAGACATAACAAGGGAACCATATTACTCCAACTGCACATGCCCCACACCATTACAGAGCATCCACCAGCTTTAACACTTTCCCCCTGACATGAAGGGTTCACAGATTCACAAGGTTGTCTCCATAACTGTACACATCCATCTGCTCAATACATTTTAAAACGAGACTTGTTTGACCAGGCAACATGTGTGTAGTTGTCAACAGTCCAATGTCAGTGTTGACGCGCCCAGGTGAGACAAAGTGTGTGTCATGCAGTCATCAAGAGTACACGTGAGAACCTCCTGCCCTGAAAGCACATGGTTCATCCAATGGTTCGCACGCTGACACTTGTTGATGGCCCAGCATTGAAATCTGCAGAAATTTGTGGAAGGTCATGTTGAGTGATTCTCTTTAGTCGTCGGTCCCTTTCTTGCAGGATCTTTTTCCAGCAGCAGTGATGTCAGAGATATGATGTTTTACCAGATTCCTGATTTTCACAGTATATTCGTGAAATGGTCATACGGGAAAATCACCATTTCATCACTACCTCGGAGATGCTGTGTCTCATCGCTCATGCGCCAACTCTAACACCATGTTCAAACTCACTTAAATCTCGATAAGCTGCCATTGTAGCAGCAGTAGCTAATCTAACAACTGTGCCAGACACTTGCCTTATAGAGGCACTGCCGACTGCAGTGCCATATTCTGCCTGTTTACCTATATCTGTATTTGAATACACACACCTGTATCAGTTTCTTTAGCGCTTCAGTGTAGATATGTAATTGATGTTGCTGTGCCATTACTTGCATATTTGAACATGATTGTTTTTCCTATTAATCTGAACTAATTTACATTTTTCTATATTTAGAGCAAGCTGTCATTCAACATACCATACAGAAATTCGGTTCGAGTCATGCTGGATCCTTCTACAGTCACTTAAAGATTACAATGCCCTATACATACAGCAACATCAGCAAACAGCTCATCCTATCCACCAAATAGCTTATGCATATCCAGAACACTTGCCTTGGATGAACACTCACAATGCAGGACGACCTACATGGTTTTATTAAAATTCTTTTGAGCCACTCACATACTGGACAACTTATTTGGAATGCTAGATCCTTGTTAACAGTCTCGGGTGGGGCACTGTGTCAAACACTTTCCAGGAATCTAGGAACATGAAACGTACCTGTTGCCCATCTTCCATGGTTTGCAGATATTGTGTAAGAAAAGGGCCAACAGAGTTTTGCACATACGATGCTTTATAAATCTATTGATTTGGTGACAGGAGCTTTTGCCTCTGAAGGATACTTATCATATTTGAATTCTGAACCTGAGGACATCATATACATTAATTGCCCCAGGCAGGATTCGAACATGCGACCACAGCAGCAGTGCAGTTCCCGACTGAAGCGTCTAGAACCACTCGGCCACAGTGGCCGGCTCATCTGAAACAAAAAAGTCTAGTAAACATGGGCACTAAAGTGCATACCTGTAGAGCTATAAGTGCCTGTTCTTCTTTACTAGTGTGGAACACAGCTTTTCTATTGAACAAGTACTCACAGCCCTTAAGGTATTTATTTCAGAGCCCATGTTTACTAGACATTTTTGCTCTGAATGATCGTTCCTGTCATATCCCTGAATATTGAACATTTAGTGTGGGACACTCTCTATAAGGGAGTCACCTGTAGTTTTTCCCAGATGATGACAAAAATAATGATTCTAAGTAAGGGACACTCAACATCATGGTCACCAGCACCCAAACAAGAAGTCAGCATGCCAATCTCATGCATGGGTGTGAAGACTGTCCCCACATGCGGAGCAGTTTATAATGCACAAGGCCTGACAGTTCACAAAATTTCACCACTCTTGTAACACTGAAATCAGTATCGATGAGGATGGTGGGTGGATGTCCATCGAGGCTGGGGGGCTGCCCTGATATCTGTATATAAGATACACATTGCTAAAATGTGCTGAACTGGAAGTGGCACACCACAACCTCACAGGGTGGTGGATCCTCCAGCTGGTGGAGAAAGCCACATGTTAAATGGCTATGTCCAATGCACAGCCTGGTAAGTAGAACCTCCTTCCAGCAGTGAGGCAAACAAGAAGACCGCCATGTCTGTGTGGTCAATTTTGGTAGCCGCAATTTGTCTTCTGTAACCTTCAAACATTCAGTCTCCCACTGATGCATTGCACACCCGTCAGAAAATGAGGTGACAGCATGCAACACGATAGGACATTGTGAGACAACACCACCCCAACATGCTCCCTTGTTGGTCACATTGTTTTCCTGTATCCTGATACGGCCAGATACCCACCAAAATGTCACTTTCTTGCCATGGTGTTGGAGCTGCTGTAAAGAGTCATGGATGAGCTGAATCAACTGGTCTACTAGATTCAGTAAGCGAGTTGGAACAGGCAAAAAACCTTGTATGATGATATCTGTGAATCCTCTCCAGTGCCATAAAACTCCGCATCATAATTTGTAAATTGTTCCGGAAGACGCACTTTGAAAACCCTATTGGGTTCAAATGGTTCAAATGGCTCTGAGCACTATGGGACTCAACTTCTAAGGTCATTAGTCCCCTAGAACTTAGAACTAGTTAAACCTAACTAACCTAAGGACATCACACACATCCATGCCCGAGACAGGATTCGAACCTGCGAGCGTAGCGGTCTCGCAGTTCCAGACTGCAGCGCCTAGAACCGCACGACCACCCTATTGGGGAAAACAGTGAAACAACTGAGGATATTCTCTTGTTAATATCCTTCTGTATGAACAATGACACAAGTGTGGTACATACTTAAAATTGAAGAAAACAAAGTTGTAAAAATGTAATCTGGAGTACAAATTTTCTTGTACCGGACACCAAGGCACTAATGCATCCCATCCCTGGTCGTGTACTTGGGGATCTGATAGATCCAGATCCTTAAGACAATTAGTGGCACGTATTACAAATGATTTGTTTACATGGGGCTGATTCCTGAACAGCCATCGTAAGTTGGTTTGGACCACTGCAGTAAATGCCAATGACTGACGTAATGCTGAGATTTTCAGAGCCTGTCAAAAGGACACATCGTTGAATGCAGGGCGGTGGTTCACCAGCCTCTGCAGACAGACACACTGAACTGGGCTGGTCAAAAAGGCTCCAGTCCATATACAAATGTCCAGATGGTGAACAGCATCTAACACATGAGATTAGATTAGATTAGATTTACTTTCATTCCAATTGATCCGTAGTGAGGAGGTCCTCCAGGATGTGGAACATGTCAGAAAAACAACAATACATGACAAATATTTACAACTAAAACAAATAAGCTACTGTATCATTCCATAGGTCCCAAGTGGAATGATCGTCATTTTTTAATGAACACTAAGAGTCATTTTAAAAATACTAATGCACTGAATTTAAAATAAGTAAGTTTTTTTATTTATTTATAAGGTAATAAACATGTAATACAACTACTGTAATACTTATTTACAATGAACACATTACTGCACTGAAATGGTGCAGAAGTGAGATTATACTTACACACACACACACACACACACACACACACACACAAATTTTCAATGAACACATTACTGCACTGAAATTGTGCAGAAGTTATGTTGTACTTATATACAAATCAGTTGGTTTTAGTAAGAAATTCATCAATGGAGTAGACGGAGTTGGCCACCAATAAATCCTTTAGGCTTCTCTTAAACTGAATTTCATAGGCTGTTAAGCTTTTTATGGCTGCTGGCAAGTTATTGAAAATGTGTGTTCCTGAATAATGCACACCTTTTTGTACAAGACTAAGTGACTTTAAATCCTTGTGAAGATTATTCTTATTTCTAGTATTGATTCCATGAATTGAGCTGTTGGTTTGAAAAAGTGATATATTTTTAACAACAAATTTCATTAAGAACAAAATATATTGGGAAGCAGTACTTAGTATCCCTAGTTCCCTAAACAGGCTACTGCAGGATGTTCGTGAGTTCACGCCACATATAAATCTTACTGCACGTTTTTGTGCCCGGAAAACTTTAGCTTGGCTTGATGAATTACCCCAAACAATAATCCCATATGACATTATGGAATGAAAGTAAGCATAGTATGCCAGCTTTTTCATTTTCATATCCCCTATGTCTGACAAAATTCGCATTGCAAACAGAGATTTGTTAAGACGCTTCAGCAGTTCTGTGGTGTGCTCCTCCCAGTTGAATTTATTATCAAGCTGTAATCCCAAGAATTCAACACTCTCCACTTCTTCGATCTTCTTGTCATCATATGTTAGACATACACTCTTGGGTCTCCCCTAACAAGTTCTGAACTGCATGTAGTGTGTTTTTTCAAAGTTTAGTGACAAAGAATTGGCTAGGAACCAGTGATTAATGTCCACATATATTTTATTGGCTGATCTTTATAAGACTACACTTGATTTGCTATTTATTGCAATGTTTGTATCATCGGCAAACAAAACAAACTTGGCATCTGGTAATGTTACTGATGAAAGGTCATTGATATACACAAGAAAAAGTAAAGGCCCCAAAATGGAACCTTGTGGGACCCCACATGTAATTAGTTCCCAGTTGGATGATGCCTGATAGCTTGATACATGTCTCTTTTCTAATAACACCCTTTGTTTCCTGCCAGAGATATAAGATTTGAACCATTTTGCAGCATTTCCTGTTACACTATAACATTCTAGTTTACTTAAAAGGATATTGTGATTTACACAGTCAAATGCCTTTGACAGATCAAAAAATATACCAGTTGCCTGCAATTTTTTGTCTAATGAATTAAGCACATTTTCACTGTAAGTGTAGATAGCCTTCTCAATATCAGAACCTTTTAGAAATCCAAACTGTGACTTTGACAGTATGTTATTTGAGATAAGATGGTTATAAAGACGACTGTACATTACTTTTTCGAAAATTTTTGAGAATGCTGGCAACAGTGAAATTGGATGGAAATTTGATGCTATTTCTTTATCTCCCTTCTTAAACAGTGGCTTAACTTCAGCATATTTCAGCCATTCAGGAAATATTCCACTGATAAACGACTGGTTACACAGATAGCTTAATATGTTACTTAGCTCAGAATCACATTCCTTAATTAACTTTGTTGATATTTCATCATACCCACTAGATGTTTTTGATTTTAAAGATTTTATGATGGACATTATTTCTGTTGGGGTAGTGAGGGTCAAATTCATATTATGGACATTACTTGAAATGTCTGGTCTAAGGTAATCCATAGCAGCATCTACCGAACCTGACAACCCCATCTTCTCAGTAACAGTTATAAAATGTTTGTTAAAAAGGTCTGCAACACTATACACATCTGTCACCAATGTATCATTTACTCTTAATGCTATTTGTTCCTCTTCATGTCTGGTTCTACCGGTCTCCTCCTTTACTATATCCCATATTGTCTTTATTTTGTTATGTGATATGACTATCTTTTCCTTGTAATATATTTGCTTTGACATCCATATTACAGTCTTTAATATTTTGCAGTATTTCTTATAATGTGCTATAGAATCAACATTGGAAATGTTGCAGATTGACAGATACAGTTTTCTTTTTGTTTTACAAGATACCCCTATTCCTCGAGTAATCCATGGCATCTTTGTAGACTTTGCTCTAACCTTGGTAAGTTTTGGGGGAAAGCAGTGTTCAAATAAGGTAAGCACTTTATTAAGTAGGAAAGATGGGCTGACCTGTAGACCATGCTCCCATAATCTAAACGTGACACAACAAATGCCCTATAAATCTGCATGAGATGGGACCTGTCAACTCCCCATGCTTTCCTCTTAAGCCATTTCACAATATTCAATTACTGAATGTCCTCTGTGTGTAAGTCCTTCATGTTTGGAAGCCAAGTTAATTTCTAGTCAAATAATAAACCCAAAAAGTGCACAGTTTCCTGAAAATGTACAATATTTCAGCAAACCCACCCACCCCCCCCCCCCCCCACTGTGAGCACTGGTCGGTTACAACATCGACAAGCACAGTTGAAATTGACATATGTAGTCTTCTCTGGTGAAAACCGAAAACCAGTTGTCTGCACCCAGGTTTCAGCCTCCTGATGACCAACAGTAGCTGCCTCATCATCATTGCAAGATCAGAGGAAAAGTAGAAGATTGTGAAGTCATCCTCAAACACAGAGCATTTGACAGGGCTCCTGACGAGAGAGGAAATGCCATTGACAGGTATGGTAAATGTGCCACTGAGTATACTGGCTTGGGGGATCCATTTCTCTTCAACATAGCAGGCAGACAAGGCATCACCAATGCGATATCAAAAGCACCAGTCCTAGAGAAAGGGATTGGATAGTAAGTGGCAGACAGCCACATAGTACCCATTCATGAAGTTGGCAAAGAATTTTGTTCCTCGAAGTAGTGTCATATGCTTTTTCGAGGTAAAAAGCACACAAACCAAATGGTAAGGACACCTGTATCGCCGTATCCAGTACAATCAAGTTGCCATGGGTGAAATAATAGCACCTGAAACCACACTGGGAATGGTTCAGGTGACCTCGGGATTCAAGCAGCCAGACGAGGCAGCAGTTGACCATATGATCAAGAGTCTTACACACACAACTGAAATGGGCTACACCCTGGTAACCATTAGGGGTGCTACGATCCTCGCCAGGTATCCATAATGGAATTAATATTGCCTCTTTCCATGCCATGGGATCCTGTTCATCAAACATGATCCGACAGAAACGAGAGGAGCTGTCCTTGGTACAGATGACAGAGCATTCCATAATGAACATCATTAGGTCATGGGGCAATGTCTCTGGCAGTGGACAGAGCTGATTCCTACTCCTACATTATGCAAGAAGAAATGGAGCTTCCTCATCTCCACAGTCCTACGGAACCCCTGAAATGCAGAAGCTTGTCTGGATGACTCAGTGACTGTAAAAATGTGTTCAGCTAAAACCTGAGCAGTGTCTTTACACACGTCCAGCAAGATCCCATTTCTCAACAAGACCATAAGGCAACACGTACTGCCCTTGCACAAGATCCACCTTATTGATTCCCAAACTTGTGCAGTGGAAATGGACTGAATTTTGGAAGTTACCAATTCTTTCCAGGAATCTCTCTTCTGTTCTTTTATCACTTGCCTCACATGTGCTCTTGCAGATCTGTCACTTGACACATTCTTCTGGGTGACAGATCTGCAATACAAGCAAGTTAAGCCTGTGGCCAATGCTGAAGTATACTCTCTGAAATTGGTTTCCAAATGGATCTGATGACTTATTTTGTTTTTGACTCATTCAGCTGCATTTCAACACCAAGAATACCTACTCTTATGTCCTACAGATGGGAGTTTGTGTGGCAGTCAGATGACAGCACATCTTTGTAATCCTCCTGCATGATTTTACTGAAAAAATTTAAAATTTCTGCTATCCTTTTTTTGTGCCCATTTGCACACCAGACTGATCTGCAAGTGATTGAATAGAAACCTTTGACCTGCTTAGTAACTTTACATAGGCCTAGATTTTTCTAAGATTCTTGGTAAATGTCTAGCTTGCACTATGTTAGGGTAATTGCAATCACATTTAGTACATTCACAATAGAGGTTACATCATTTTAAAACATTCTACAGTATATTTCAGATTCAGTGATGCCTCACATGAGGCAATGTAGAACTTCAGCACCACCTATTTCAGCTTGATATTATCAACAACATCTAACATGATGATTCTTTACTCTCTAATTCTTTGTTTATATTTGCATAATATACCACCATTAAGCTTAAATTCAGTTGCCATCCCACAGTTTTCAGAAAAGACACACACATCTTTGCACTGTACTGTGTGTTTCACAGTTCCAGTGGTGTGGTGTTTGGCTGCTGAGCACATGCACACACGCTGGAAGCTGCATGCAAGGCTGAGAGATGGTGGAAGGTAGATTTTTACTCCCTGTGTGCTGTGTTTAAAAACTAATACCACATCATCGAATGTAGAATTACAAGGGTGCATCAAATAAAACAGAAGTTTTGTTTTACTTGTTTTCTTGTAAAAAGAGAGTGTCACAATATCCGCTCATTGTTTCTTTCATTTCCCTTGACTGTTCTTCACAACTGTAATGTTGTTGTACTGTGTCTTTAATGAGAATTGCAATGTCTGTGTAAGAGTTACTGTCACTTGTGAAATGCATTATAATCAAGACTTCCAACAGAGGACATAAAACTATCAAAAATTTTGAAGATACTTGTTTCACAGTTCAGTGGCAACACCCTGAACACATTCAAGTGTATGTATGGCACAAATAGTTTCTATGAGGATGAGAAACAATTGACAATGCAACTCACCAACATCACCCAAGGATCAGAATGACTGAGGAGAATATTCCCATGGTTAGACAGCTTATTGACAACAACCACTTGATAACACTTTCTGAAACTGCTCCAGTTGTTGGCATGGGCTACACTAGTGCTCAGGTGATAATTAGTGACAACGTTTTGAAAAGTGTCTGCAAGAATGGTGTCTCACTTTCTCACAATATGGCACAAATTTCGTCATCTCAAGGTGTGCAAATGGCTACTGAAGTGCGACCAAACTGAAGAAAATTTTTTGCACCAGATTATGGACCATGGAAGTACCATTACACCCCAGAACAGAAAAAAGCAACATAAAATGGCACATAAAGGGCAAATCTGCACCCACAAAAACCAAAGACCGTCTCTCTGTAGGTAAGGTTCTTAAAAGTCTTTTTCGATTTTAAAGGAGTGTTTCTCATTGATTTTCTCCATCAATGCCACACTGCGAACACTGCACACTACTGACATCTTCCAACCAGACAAAATGTGTATACTGTCACAACAAGCATGCAATTCTGATCTGGAACATAATTGTGCTTCGTAACAATGACCAACCCCACACAACTGCCCAAACTACACAAAAAATACCAAAATTGTTCTGGACCAGACTAGAACTTCCTCCCTACTGTCCAGATGTATCACCCTCCAATTTTCCTTTGTTTGTGCCCTTAAAGGAAGCAGTCAGAGGACATATTTGATGATGATGGGCATATAGAAGTGTTCGTGCACAACTAGCTGCTATCATAGACATTCATTTTAAAAAAATGGTATCAATAAAGTGCCTGCTTTCTGGGAAGATTGGGTTTTCTGTTCAGGAGATTATTTGGAACAATCAGTATGTGTATATGAATTTATCTGAAGCTTACATAAACCTATAAAAAATTACTGTTTATATCTGACTCACCCTCACACATTGTTATCCTTCTTCCAGCTATTTAATTCATGTTTTTGTTTTTTTATTTTATTTTACATAAACCTTCAACCTTGGCCTTTCATTCACAAGAAATGAATTCTGTGACTGTAAGTGAACTTCAATATTTTAAATGTTCACAGCTGTCTCTGCATGAAAAAGCTACAGTTACAAAAAGAGGTCATTCAACACACAATGTTCTGATATTCAGCCAGGCTCAAGTAACAGCAATAAACATATTCATAGCTTTAATTCTGAGTGGTCCTAACGGAAAAGTTGACTTTGTGGCTATGGAGTAAAACGTACATTATTTTGCTTAAAATGTCTTCTGTTTGGAGGTGATATAATGCAGACAGAATGGTGGCAGAAACAAACAATATGAAAGAATAAACTGAAAAGCATGAGGTATCAGAGTGTTAGACAATGGAATTTCACCATCACTTTTAGGAACCATAAGCATTAGTGTGGCATACAGACATTCAATCAATGAGCATAACAAATAGGTTAAAAACAATCATGAAATTTTGTCCAGAATAATAGACTGCATGTTCTTTTTTAGAAACTTTGAAACATCCCTACATGGCTTGAGCAGCTGGCTCAGCAGCTTGCGTGCAGTGGAAATATCTTAGACCATGTGGCTACAAACAGGCCAGATCTTGTCAACAAAGTCAGTATAGAAATGGTGATTAGTGATCGTGATGTCGTTATAGCAACTATGATTATGTCAGTTAATAAAGCAGTCAAGAAGGCTAGGAGACTGTTTCTGCTGGATAGAGCAGATAAGCACTTGTTAACATCTCACTTAGGCAGTGATTGACATCACTTAGTTCCTGTAATATGGATGTCCAGGAATTATGGACAAAGTTTATGCAGATTGTAAATCATGGTCTGGACAGTTTTGTGCCTAGTAATTGGATAATGGATGGAAAAGACCCACATGGTTTAATAACAAAATTCGGACGACGCTAAGGAAGTATAGCACATTGATTTCTCAGTTCAAAAGGGAACGTAAAAATAATGACAAGCAAAGGTCAGTAGAGATTCATGCCTCTGTGAAAAGATCTATAGCATAGTATAACTACTACCATTGTCACATGTTAGCAAAATATTTGCCAGAGAACCTGTAAAAATTCTAGTCTTGTGTACAATTGCTAAGTGGGTCTAAGGCTTCCATTCATTCCCTTATTGATCACTCTTATGTGGCAGTTGGAGATAGCAAAACGAAAGGCAAAGTTTTAAATTTCACTTTCAAGAAATCGTTCACGCAGGAGAATTATACAAACTTACCATCATTTGACAATCAGACAGACTCCTGTATGGATGACACAGTAATACACTTCCATGGCATAGAGAGACTACTGAAAGATTTGAAAGCAAATAAATCACAAGGTGCAGATGGAAGCCCAGTTTGATTTTACAAAGAGTACTCTAGGGCAATGGTCCCTTACCTTGCATGCACTTATCATGAACCTGTCACCCAGCACAAAGTCCCAAGTGATTGGAAAAAAGCATATGTGACTCTAGTACATACGAAGGGTGAAAGAATGGACCCATAAAATTTCAGACCAATATCCCTAATTTAGGTTTGCTGCACAATCCTTGAACATATTCTAAGTTCGAATATAACAAGATTTCTTGAGACTCAGATGCTTATTTCCACAAACCAGAATGGCTTTCACTCATGCAGAACTCAGCTTGCCCTTTTCCCATATGATATATTGCAAACAATGGATGAGGCACAATAGGCAAATTCCATATTTCTAGATTTCTGGAAAGCATTTAATGCAGTGCCCACTGCAGGCTGTTAATGGAGGTACAAGCATATGGAGTGAGTTCACATGTATGTGAATGACTCAAAAACTTCTGAAATAATAGAAGCCAGTATGTTGCCCTTGATGGAAAGTGTTCATCAGAGACAAGGATATTGTCAGGAGTGTCCAAGGGAAGTGTGACAAGACTACTACTGTTTGATATATACATAACTGATTTGGTGGACAGAGTAGACAGCAGTCTACAGTTGTTTGCTGATGATGCCATGGCTCACAGTAAAGTGTTAAAGCTGAGCGACCGTAGGGAGACGCTGAGTGGCCGTAGGGAGACGCTGAGCGGCCGTAGGGAGACGCTGAGCGGCCGTAGGGAGACGCTGAGCGGCCGTAGGGAGATGCTGAGCGACCGTAGGGAGGTGCAAGAAGACATACACAAAAATTTGCAGTTCAAGAGATGAATCACAGCTAGCCCTAAATGTTGACAAATCTAAGTTAATGTGGGTGGGTAGAAACATAAAACCTGTAATTTTTAGATACCACATTACTAGTGTCTTGCTTGACACAGTTAATTCATTTAAATATCTGGGCACAACATTGCAAAGTGGTGAATGGTCAACTTCTGTTTATTAGGAGATTCTAGAAAAGAGTGGTTCACCTGTAAAGGAAACTGCAGATAGGATGCTGGTGTGACCTATTCTTGAGTACTGTTTGAGTGCTTGGGGTATGTAGAAGGTCGGATTGAAGGAAGACATCAAAGCATTTCAGAGGTGGGCCTCTAGATTTGTTACTGATAGGTTAGAACACCGCAAAAGTGCTACAGATGTGCTTTAGAAACTCAAAAGGGAATCCCTAGAGGGAGGGTGATGTTCTTTTTGAGAAACATTATTGAGAAAATTTAGAGAACTGGCATTTGTACCTGACTGCTGAATGATTCTACTGCTGCCAACATAAATTGTGCCTAAGGACCATGGAGATATGGTATGAGAAATTAGGGCTCACACAGAGATATATGGAGTGTCCTTTTTCCCTCACTCCATTCGCAAGTGGAACATGAAAGGGAATGACTAGTAGTTGTACAGGGTACCTGCTGCCATGCACCGTATGGTGGCTTGCAATGTAGATGTAGATGATTTAGTAAACATGGGCTATTTGGAGGATTTGTAAATTTTGCATCTAAATTAAGATTCAAATTTGAAGACACTAAGAGACCAGTGCAGTCTTCTACATTGTTTTAACACCATTTCGAATGAGTAACGTAATCACCTCAAGAAATACCATATCCCATGAGGAGACAAGGGCAGAAATTCGAAAAGTCTCCTTCATAGCTGTCACGGATGATGATAAATGTTTTGGAACGCACTCATAAGGTCCTTGTTCTGTGGTACGTATTGAATGCACAAACATTTGAGATTTTTGGGAGGATTCTTTTTACAAAACAAAATGCCAAAAACATATCACAATATAGTTCAGAACTAAGCATAATTCTTCAACGAATTGACAAAATGATAGCTCAGCTCAGACATCCTGAAGTGCCGATTTCTTGAAAGGAAAAAAGCAGGAGTTAAAGTAAAAATAACAGCAGTTAATAGTAACCAACATTTCATTCACTGTTATGTACATCAACTTAATTTAATAATGAGAAATGCATTAAGTATTACACAAATTACAAAAATATTTTTTATTTTATGTTCTCCCTGTTCCAACTACAATGAGTGATATTTCTCAAATAGCAAGTGAATGTAAGCATTCCACACCCATCTTCTACAAGGTGGAACTTCAAAATATGGATCATAAACAGTAATGGAAATTTCTGAATGGAATAAATGACTATTAATTACTGTAAAATATTGAAGCAAGTAATTCAGAAATTGAAGCAGTTTTATTATAAAAAATCATAATTATATTGGGCAACAAAATGAAAACTGTATAAAATATATTGAAGATACTTCATTTCTGTTACTGACAGCTTGGGAGTTATCAGGTTCGGTGAGCAGTGCAATGGAGTATCTGAGACCAGACTTTAAAAATAACTAAAGTAAAATGGAAATGACACTCAAAACCCCCAAAGATGTAGCATCCATCATAAAATACTTAAAACGTAAGTACTCTAGTGGATATGATAACATATCAGCAAAGTTAATCAAAGAGTGCTCATGTGAGTTGAGTTCTATCTTTAAGTTATCTGTGAAATCAATCTCTTTTCAGCAGAACACTCCAGACTGGCTAAAATATGCCAAAGTTAAGCCTCTTTACAAGAAGGGGCATAAAAGGATACCATCCAAACTTCACTTTTGACAACTTTCTCAAAAATATTTTGAAAGGTTGTGTTCAAGTGTCTCCTTAGGCATCTGACTATAACTAATATATTGTCCACATCACAGTTTGCGTTTCTTAATAATTCCAATACAGAGAAAGCTATTTACACTTACAGTGAGAATGTTCTTTATTCATTAGACAATAAATTAGACGCTCCTGGGCTTTTCTGTGACTTTTCAAAAACCTTTGCCCATGTGAACTACAGCATTCTCTTAAGTAAATTAGACTAATATAGTGTCACTGCCAGTGTTGTGAAATGGTTTGAGCCCTATGAAACTAACAGGAAAAAAAGAATGTCATTGTAAAATACCTCTGCAGTAAGCAGTCAGTTTTCATCTGACTCTTAATTAATAACATGTGGTGTTCCTTAGGGTTCAACCTTGGGTCCATTGCTTTTCCTTGTGTACATTAACGATCTCTCATCTGTTACATTGCCAAATGCCAAGTTTGTTTTGTTTGCAGATGATACAAACATTGAAATAAGTAGCAAGTCAAGTACAGATTTAGAAATAGTTGCTAAGCAAATTATCACTGACATTAATAAATGGTTTAAAGCTAATTAACTGTCTTTAAACTTTGATAAGACCCACTATATGCAGTTCAGAACCTGTGCGAGATTTCCGTGCAGCACGTCTTTAACATATGAAAATATGCAGATTGAGAGGTTGACAGTATTAAATTTCTGAGGTTACAACTCTATAATAAACTCTGTAGGGAAGGGCATACCACAGAATTGCTTAGGTGCCTAAAAATGTCTGTATTTGTAATGAGAATGATGTCAGACATAGGAGATATAAATATTACAAAAAATTGCATAACTGTGTCATACGAGATCATATTCTGGGGTGACTCATCAAACCGAGCAAATGTTTTTAGCATGCAAAAGTATGTAATAAGAATCATTTTCGATGTAAATTCAAGATCATCATGTAGAAACCTGTTCAAGAAACTTTGTATTCTAACCACTGCTTTTCAGTATATTTATTCCTTAATGAAATTTGTTGCACGTAATACATCTCTATTTCCAACCAACAGCTCAACAGATAGTACCAACACTAGAACTAAGAACAAGCTACATAAAGACCTAAAATCACTTACCTTGGTAAAAAGGGGTCTAATATTCAGGAACACACATTTTCAATAAATTGTCAGCAACCATTCAGAACTTGGTTGCAGGTGAAGCACAGTTTAAACAGAGCTTGAAAGATTTTTTGAGAGGCAACTCTTTCTACTCTATAGATGAATATCTTAACAGAGACTGTTAGACCAGCTTTAGTAAAAATGTCTGTTGAATTTCAGTTTTGACAGCACTTGGTCACAAAAGTCAAGATTAGATATTTTGTGTATGATAAATTTATTGAAAGTACATAACGATCTTTCAGTTTTACAGTGTAATAATTCTGTAAATGTTAACAGTTCCAGTTTACTGTAATGTATTTGCCTATTTTGACAATCTCCTGACAAATGATCAAGGTAGCAAGCATTATATTTAAATGATTTATGTTTTTTATGTTATACTTTCTGACCCCCCCCCCCCCCCCCCCATGAACCATGGACCTTGCTGTTGGTGGGGAGGCTTGCAGGCCAAAGTGATACCGATAGCTGTACTGTAGGTGGTTCCTGATGAGGGTCAAGCAGCCTTTTCAGTAGTTGCAGGGGCAGCAGTCTGGATGATTGACTGATCTGGCCGTGTAACACTAACCAAAACAACTTTGTTGTGCTGGTACTGCGAACGGCTGAAAGTAAGGGGAAACTACAGCCATAATTTTTCCCGAGGGCATGCACCTTTACTGTATAGCTAAATGATGATGGCATCCTCTTGAGTAAAATATTTCGGAGGTAAAATAGTGCCCCATTCAGATCTCCGGGTGGGGACTACTCAAGAGGATGTCATTATCAGGAGAAAGAAAACTGGCATTCTACAGATCGGAGTGTGGAATGCCAAATCCCTTACATGGGCAGGTAGGTTAGAAAATTTAAAAATGGAAATGGATAGGTTAAAGTCTGATATAGTGGGAATTAGTGAAGTTCGGTGGCAGGAGGAACAAGATGTCTGGTCAGGTGAAAACATGGTTATAAATACAAAATCAAATAGGGGTAATGCTGGAGCAGGTTTAATAATGAATAAAAAAATTGGAGTGCGGGTAAGCTACTACAAACAGCATAGTGAACACATTATTGTGGCCAAGATAGACATGAAGGCCATGCCTACCACAGTAGTACAAGTTTAAATGCCAACTAGCTCTGCAGATGACGAAGAGATTGATGAAAGGTATGATGAGATAAAAGAAATTATTCGGATAGTGAAGGGAGACAAAAATTTAATAGTCATGGGTGACTGGAATATGATAGTAGGAAAAGGAAGAGAAGGAAATGTAGTAGGTGAACATGGATTGGGGGTAAGAAATGAAAGATGAAGCCACCTGGTAGAATTTTGCACGGAGCATAACTTATTCATAGCTAACACTTGGTTCAAGAATCATGAAAGAAGGTTAAATACACGGAATTGGCCTGGAGATACTGGAATGTTTCAGACAGATTATATAATTGTAAGGTAGAGATTTAGGAACCAGGTTTTAAATAGTAAGATATTTCCAGGGGCAGATGTGAACTCTGACCGCAATCTATAGGTTATGACTGTAGATTACAACTGAAGAAACTGCAAAAAGGTGGGAATTTAAGGAGATAGGACCTGGATAAACTGACTAAACTAGAAAGTTTACAGAGTTTCAAGGAGAGCATAAGGGAACGATTGACAGGAATGGGGGAAAGAAACAGTGTAGAAGAATGGGTAGCTTTGGGGGATGAAGTAGTGAAGGCAGCAGAGGATCAAGTAGGTAAAAAGATGAGGGCTAGTAGAAATCTACATCTACATACATACTCCGCAGTCCACCACATGGTGCGTGGCGGAGGGTACCTCGTACTAAAACTATCGTCTTCTCTCCCTGTTCCACTCCCAAACAACGAGGCAAAAATGACTGCCTATATGCCTCTGTACGAGCCCTAATCTCTCTTATCTTTGTGGTCTTTCCACAAAATATAAGTTGGCGGCAGTAAAATTGTACTGTAGTCAGCCTCAAATGCTGGTTCTCTAAATTTCCTCAGTAGCGACTCACGGAAAGAATGCCTCCTTTCCTCTAGAGACTCCCACTCGAGCTCCTGAAGCACCTCCATAACACTGGCGTGATGATCAAACCTACCAGTAACAAATCTAGCAGCCCGCCTCTGAATTGCTTCTATGTCCTCCCTCAATCCGACCTGACAGGGATCCCAAACACTCGAACAATACTCGAGAGTAGGTCGTATTAGTGTTTTATAAGCAGTCTCCTTTACAGATGAACCACATCTTCCCAAAATTCTACCAATGAACCGAAGATGACTATCTGCCTTCCCCACAACTGCCTTTACATGCTTGCCCCACTTCATATCGCTCTGCAATGTTACGCCAAAATATTTAATCGATGTGACTGTGTCAAGTGCTACACTACTAATGGAGTATTCAAACATTACGGGATTCTTTTTCCTATTCATCTGCATCAATTTACATTTATCTATATTTAGAGTTAGCTGCCACTCTTTACACCTATCACAAATCCTGCCCAAGTCATCTTGTATCCTCCTACAGTCACTCAACGACGACACCTTCCCGTACACCACAGCATCATCAGCAAACAGATGCACATTGTTATCCACCCTACGCAAAAGATCATTTATGTAGATAGAAAACAACAGCAGACCTACCACACTTCCCTGGGGCACTCCAGATGGTACCCTCACCTCTGATGAACACTCACCGTCGGGGAAAATGTACTGAGTTCTATTACGTACGAAGTCTTCGGGCCACTCACATCTTTGGGAACCAATCCCATATGCTTATACCTAACTTAGGAGTCTGCAGTGGGGCAACGCTTTCTGGAAGTCAAGGAATATGGCATCCCTCTGATACCCTTCATCCATGGTTTGCAAGATATCATGTGAAAAAAGGGCGAGTTGCGTTTTGCAGGAGCAATGCTTTCTAAAGCTGTGCTGATGCATGGACAGCAACTTCTCTATCTCAAGGAAATTCATTATATTCGAACTGAGAATATGTTCGAGAATCCTGCAACAAAGCGATGTTAAGGATATTCGTCTGTAATTTTGATGATCAGTCCTTCTACCCTTCTTATATACAGGTGTCACCTGCGCTTGTTTCCAGTCACTCGGGACTTTACGTTGGGCAAGACATTCATGATAAATGCAAGCTAAGTAAGGAGCCAATGCAGTAGAGTACTTTCTGTAAAACCGAATTGGAATCCTATCACGGCCTGGCAATTTACTTATTTTTAACCCATTCAGCTGCTTCACAACCCCAGGGATGTCTATCACTATGTCCTCCATATGGGAATCCGTACGAGACTCAAACGGCAGTATGTTTGTACGATCCTCCTGCGTGAAAGATTTCTCAAATGCTAAATTTAAAATTTCAGCTTTCGTTTTGCAGTCTTCCATTGCCAGGCCAGACTGATCAGTGAGTGACTGGATGGAAGCCTTCGACCCGCTTACTGATTTTACGTAAGACCAGAATTTCCTTGGGTTTTCAGCAATATCTTTTGCTAAGGTATGACGGTGGTAGTGGGTGTATGCTTCACGCATTGCTCTTTTTACAACAGTACGAATCTCTACAAATTTTTGCCTATCCTTATTCTCCCGATCTTTCTTGTACAGTGAGTGCAACTGTCTTTGCTTCCTGAGCATTCTCCGAATTGTGCTGTTAAGCCACGCTGGGTCTTTTCTGTCCGTAACCCACTTTTTCGGCACATACTTGTCCAATGCATGATTTACAATGTGTTTAAAATTTGACCATAATTCTTCCACGACCATTGTACCAGAAGTAAATGAAGTCGATTCATTTACTAAGTGGGATGCTAACCACTGCTTATCTGCTGTTTCTAGTAAGAATACTCTCCTAGCCTTCTTGACAGTCTTTTTAACTTTCGCAACCATAGTCGTAATGACGACATCACGATCACTAATTCCTGTCTCAACACTGACAGTCGATGAGATCTGGTCTGTTTGTGGCTACCAGATCTAAACTATTTCCATTACGCATTGGCTGTTGATTTAGCTGCTCAAGACAGTTTTCAGATAATGTGTTCAAGAGTAATTCACACAACTGCTTGTCTGTACCACCTTGCATAACAGAAGATGTATTGAATTTAATTGATGAAAGGAGAAAATATAAAAATGCAGTAAATGAAGCAGGCAAAAAGGAATACAAACGTCTAAAAAATGAGATCGACAGGAAGTGCAAAATGGCTAAGCAGGGATGGCTAGAGGACAAGTGTAAGGATGTAGAGGCATATAGGGGTAACATAGATACTGCCTACAGGAAAATTAATGAGACCTTGGGAGAAAAGAGCACCATTTGGATGAATATCAAGAGCACAGATGGAAACCCAGTTGTAAGCAAAGAAGGGAAAGCACAAAGGTGGAACAAGCATATAGAGGGTCTATACAAGGGCAATGTACTTGAGGACAATATTATGGAAATGGAAGAAGATGTAGATGAAGGTGAAATGGGAGATATGATTCTGTGTGAAGAGTTTGAGAGAGCACTGAAAGACCTAAGTCAAAGCAAGGCCTCAAGAGTAGACAACATCCCATTACAACTACTGATAGCCTTGGGAGAGCCAGCCAACACAAAACTCTACCATCTGGTGAGCAAGATGTACGAGACTGGCGAAATACCCTCAGATTTCAAGAAGAATATAGTAATTCCAATGCCAAAGAAAGCAGGAGTTGACAGATGTGAAAATCTCCGATCTATCAGTTAAATACGTCACAGCTGCAAAATACTAACGCGAATTCTTTACAGACGAATGGAAAAGCTGGTAGAACCCGACCTCAGGGAAGATCAGTTTGGATTTTGTAGAAATATTGGAACACGTGAGGCAATACTGACCCTACAACTTATCTTAGAAGATAGATTAAGGAAAGGCAAACCTATGTTTCTAGCATTTGTGGACTTAGAGAAAGCTTTCGACAATGTTGACTGGAATACTCTCTTCCAAATTCTGAAGGTGGCAGGGGTAAAATACAGGGACTGAAAGGCTATTTACTATTTGTACAGAAACCAGATGGCAGTTATAAGTGTCAAGGGGGATGAAAGAGAAGCGTGGCCTGGGAAGGGAGTGAGACAGGGTTGTGGCCTCTCCCCGATGTTATTCAATCTGTATATTGAGCAAGCAGTAAAAGAAACAAAATATAAATTCGGAGTAGGAATTAAAATCCATGGAGAAGAAATAAAAACTTTGAGGTTCGCCGATGACATTGTAATTCTGTCAGTGGCAGCAAATGACTTGGAAGAGTAGCTGAAAGGAATGGACAATGTCTTGAAAGGAGGATATAAAATGAACATCAACAAAAGCAAAACGGGGATAATGTAATGTAGTCGAATTAAGTCGGGTGATGCTGCGGGAATTAGATGAGGAAATGAGACACTTAAAGAGTAAAAGAGTTTTGCTATTTGGGGAGCAAAGTAACTGATGATGGTCGAAGTAGAGAGGATGTAAAATGTAGACTGGCAATGGCAAGGAAAGCGTTTCTGAAGGAGAGAAATTTGTTAACATTGAGTGTAGATTTAATTGTCAGGAAGTCGTTTCGGAAAGTGAATGTATGGAGTGTAGCCATGTATGGAATTGAAACATGGATGATAAATAGTTTGGACAAGAAGAGAATAGAAGCTTTCGAAATGTGGTGCTACAGAAGAATGCTGAAGATTAGATGGGTAGATCACATAACTAATGAGGAGGTATTGAATAGGATTGGGGAGCAGAGGAGTTTGTGGCACAACTTCACTAGAAGAAGGGATTGGTTGGTAGGACATGTTCTGAGGCATCACGGGATCACTAATTTCGTACTGGAGGGCACTGTGGAGGGTAAAAATCGTACAGGGGGACCAAGATATGAATACACTAAGCAGATTAAGAAGGATGTAGGTTGCAGTAGGTACTGGGAGATGAAGAAGCTTGCACAGGATACAGTAGCATAGAGAGCTGCTTCAAACCAGTCTCTGGACTGAAGACCGCAACAACAACTTTCTGTCATGTTCCACATCCATGAGAATCATCTCATTTTTTGGTTCTATGGAACAAAAACTGATCTAAACTAATCTAATCGTAAGACATAATTTTCTATACTAAAACGTAAACAGAATGCATGAAAATTTACAACCCTTAAAAAGCTCCTTTACTGAAATTAGCCAACATCAAATGCAGATCAAGCCACTGCAGCAGCAACATGAATTTTAGAACACCTAAATGATAACAATGTCATCATACCATGTCTCATGTTGACATAATTTACAAATAAACATAATCACGAGATATTAGCACATTTAAAGTTAATGAGCATAAAAAAATTCAAGACTGTTTTTTTTTGAATTAAAAAAAACTCAAAATCCTGTGAGAATCCTTCAAAGACACTCACTGGAGAAGCTAAGGGAGTGTGGGACTGTATGTGTGTTGATATAATTGTCGATATTCTAATACTAAATTATTCAAAGAAAATGCTTCACTAGTTTTAAGAATGGACATCCTAAAGAGAAGATAGTACTGACCAGTTAAGCACATACCATGATTTACAAGGAAAAGCCTGAAACTGAACTAAAATTAATCTACTACATGTCTGATATCTATGATATTGCTCATGTAATCTGTAAGGGGCAGTCAAATAGAAATGAGACAGACAGAAAAAAGGAAGTAAGCTGTTCATTATTTCAAATGTTGTTACCATAAATTTTAATACATTTTTCCTACTGTGAAGCAAGATGGTCAATGCCTTCACAGAAAGAACTTTTTTTGTGGCCTACAGAACAATGATTGTACTCATAAATACGGAAAGTGCGGTGGGAGAAATTAGGACTCTATGAAGAATTTGTATGGACTTTCCAGTGAAACTTCAGCAGTGTAGCTGAAAAAACCTCAATAACATGCGGGCGTGGCCACATATTGTTGTTTTGAGCACACTGCTGAAGTTTCAACAGGTCTCACTTACACATCCTTCACACTTGCAATCCCTCCCAAGGTGATTTCCTTATTCTTGAAACCCTGAAGAATGACACCTGTGGCAAGCAATCTTCTTCGGATGAAGAGGTGCACGCCTGGGTACAATTATGGTTCCAGAAGCAACTGCGAACATTTTACCATGAAGGCACTGAGTGTCTTGCCTCACAGTGGGATAAATGTATTAGTAGTTACGATAGTTACTTTTAAAATAATAAATGGTTTACTTAGTTTTCATCCATGTGTCTCATTTTCATTTGACTGCCTCTTACATCATGCAATTACCTAGACTGTTGCAGTTCCCATGATTAAATAAGAGGCAGAATGCTGCTTTTCACACACACACACACACACACACACACACACACACACACACACACACACACACACACACAGAGAGAGAGAGAGAGAGAGAGAGAGAGAGAGAGAGAGAGAGAGAAAGAAATTGGCGCACAGAGCTTTGAACATGGCTTGCCAACTTTGCAGTCCAACACCATGATCACTGAACCACAATGCTCTGGCTGTTTTACACTGCTCCTTATTGCTTCTATTTTGCTTTTTTTCCCTTCCTGTTTTCATGCTTGATACATGTTCAGTTATTAACAGGCTCTGTTACCATTAAATCTGAGGGGGGATGTGATGGGGAGTTCCACTGATACATTGTCACCCAGAAAATAACAAAAAATTTTCTTATCTGTTTGGGCAATTTAAAACAAGAAGAGTGGTTTTCACTTTTAAATCAACAGAACAAGCTTGAACTGTAGCAATTTACATTTAAGAAGTAAAAATTGTATGAATTTATTCTTTTACGATTTTATCAAGTTTCTGAACAAATTTTCTTTTTATACATGATTGTTTCCTTTTACACAATTTTAGAATAAAGGCTAAAGATTTTATGAAGTAGCACTCACACTAATTTCAACTATGAGCCACCTCTGTTCACCCCACCCATTGATGGAACAGAATGGCGAAGTCAAGTAGGCAAAATCTGCCATTGAAAGTACAGTAATACCGTTCACTTAAATTAGATAACCTCCTCTTACCCTACACATACTCTTCTTATGGTAGTAGATTTTGTGCTTTGGTGTTTTTAAATTTTTATTTTGTTGTTAACATGTCTGTGGCACATTGTGAAGGTTGCATGTGAAGTTGATGATTTCTGCAAGAGTGAATCTTCCAGATTTTAAAGGCTAAGGGAAAGGAAAAAAACGACAGTACATACGAGGATGAAACTGCTCTATATGCTAAAGCATCTCAAAGAATTTTCCACATCACATGCCAACTATTATCTTTGGAGTCCAGCACGACTGCATAAAATGAAAATGATGCCTCCACAGTAGCAAGCACAAGCTGTAGTGTGGTTTGTAGAAGTAAAATATCCAGTTATTGTACAAAGAAATTATCCTAGGTTGTATGGATGTGATTCACCTGGTGTTGAAACAGTTAAGAACTGGGATCATAAGTTTCTAGCAACTGGAACTGTTCTGGAAATTCTGGTGGTGCACATCATAGTGTTTTGGAAGAGGCAACAGAGGACATCAGACAAGCATTTCTCAGGAGAGAGAAATTCGACAGGCATTTTGATGTTCCCTGATCAACACTGCATCATGCAGTACACATACATCACCATATGTATTACTATAAAGTGCAAATTCTGTAACCAAGTGACAAACCATGCTGACAATAATTTTCTATGGATATGCTCTGTAGGAGGAGGAGGAGATTAAAGTTTAACATCCCGTCGACAACGAGGTCATTAGAGACTGAGCGCAAGCTCAGGTGGGGGAAGGATGGGGAAGGAAATCGGCTGTGCCCCTTCAAAGGAACCATCCCAGCATTTGCCTGAAGCGATTTAGGGAAATCACGGAAAACCTAAATCAGGATGGCTGGAGACAGGATTGAACCATCGTCCTCCCGAATGCGAGTCCAGTGTGCTAACCACTGCGCCACCTCACTCGGTGGGAGCTCAGTAACATTGGTCATTAGTTGTTTGGAAGTTCGGGGATATGAAATTCCCCAGTTGCTGGACTGAATGCAGGTAACCCTTTGCCTGGCCACCAACATTCCCTTAAATTTATCCTGCTTATATTAGAGAAGAACCGCATGTATGTGACCAAAAAGGATGATATTCGTATGTTAAGATGTGATACTGATGTGATTATATCAGTGACACATGACATGTTACGAAGAACATGGCAAGAAATTGAAAACAAAGTTCATATTCTTCATGCTAACAATTGTTAACATGTAGAGGTGTATTGATGATTATTAAAAAGCTTCTTTGAGATGCTCCAACATATGACACCATTTCATTATCATATCTACTGAAGTTCTTCTTGAGCTTCCAAAATTTTGGAGGTTTGGAAGGGACACCATGGATAGGGACAAACTAACACCCTGCATAAATAATATGATAAATACACTACTGGCCATTAAAATTGCTGCAGCACGAAGATGATGTGCTACAGACACGAAATTAAACCAACAGGAAGAAGATGTTGTGATATGCAAATGATTAGCTTTTCAGAGTATTCACACAAGGCTGGCGTGGGTGGCGACTCCTACAACATGCAGACATGAGGAAAGTTTCCAACCGATTTCACATACACAAACAGCAGTTAACCGGCGTTGCCTGGTGAAACATTGTTGTGATGACTTGTGTAAGGAGAAGAAATGCCTACCATCACATTTCCAACTTTGATAATGGTTGGATTGTAGCCTATCGCGAATGTGATTTATCATATCGTGACATTGCTGCTCTCGTTGGTCGAGATCCAGAGACTGTTAGCAGAATATGGAACCGGTGGGTTCAGGAGGGTAATACGGAACACTGTGGTGGATCCCAATGGCCTAGTATCACTAGCAGTCTAGATGACAGGCATCTTATCTGCATGGCTGTAATGGATCATGCAGCCACGTCTCGATCCCTGAGTCAACAGATGTGCACAATTGCAAGACAAAAACCATCTGCACGAACAGTTCGATGACGTTTGCAGCAGCACGGACTATCAGCTCAGGGACTATGACTGCGGTTACCCTTGACGCTGCATCACAGACAGGAGTGCCTGCGATGGTGTACTCAACAACGAACCTGGGTGCATGAATGGCAAAACGTCATTTTTTTGAATGAATCCAGGTTTACAGCATCATGACAGTCGCATTCGTGTTTGGCAACATCACGGTGAACACACATTGGAAGCGTGTATTCGTCATCGCCATACTGGTGTATCGCCCAGCACGATAGTATGGGGTGCAATTGGTTACATGTCTCGGTAACCTCTTGTTCACACTGATGCCACTTTGATCAGTGGATGTTACATTTCAGATATGGTATGACCCGTGGCTCCACCCTTCATTCGATCCCTGCAAAACCCTATATTTCAGCAGGATAATGCACGACCGCATGTTGCAGGTCCTGTATGGGCCTTTCTGGATACAAAGAATGTTAGACTGCTGCCCTGGCCAGCACGTTCTCCCAATCTCTCACCAATTGAAAACGTTTGGTCAATGGTGGCCGAACAACTGGCTCATCACAATACGCCAGTCACTACTCTTGATGAACTGTGGTATCATGTTGAAGCTACATGGGCAGCTGTACCTGTACACGCCATCCAAGCTCTGTTTGACTAAATTCCCAGGCATATCAAGGCCGTTATTATGGCCAGAGGTGGTTGTTCTGGGTACTGATTTCTCAGGATCCATGCACCCAAATTGCATTAAAATATAATCACATGACAGTTCTAGTATAATATATTTGTCCAATGAATACCCATTTATCATCTGCATTTCTTCTTGGTGTAGCAATTTTAATGGCCAGTAGTGTATTTGTTCAGAAATATTTTTACGTAAGCTGCTTCAACAGTCAAATATTCTGCTCATGAATAAACAACAAAAGTCTTGATGGTACTAGATAACTAAATTGAAAACAAGATGCAAGGATGAAGAAGAACAGCAATATGACTGCCTTCTAATGTTATTGCTCTTGCTGAGCTGCTGTTATATCTTCTGGAGCAATCAAATACGGTGTTTTGAAAAGTTTGTGCTACACCCTTTATCTGTTCCCAACAGTGAGTAGAAATGTTCTTATGATATTTGTTAAGGGCATCCACTATTAATTTCACTCCAGAAATTCATAAATTCAACTACCACTACTCGCCCCTTCATCTTACGACCCTTGAAAATTTTGGTAAGAACATTAATCTCTCATAACAGCAAATTCACCATCCAGCATTTGCAGTTCAGTAAGACATAGAGTTGATGTTTCATATTGAGTCAATATGCTGCTGCTCTTGTCTGTTCATAAAAGTGTGAACTGACTTTGTGAGAACAATAGATGGTGACCATTAATCTTCACGAAAAATCCAAGATGCAATTTTAAGATAAGTAACAGTCACTTACTATGTAATAGCTGTAATTGGCATGCACTATCTCTCTCTCTCTCTCTCTCTCTCTCTCTCTCTCTCTCTCTCTCTCAACAACACCAGTAATAATAATACTTTAGTTCCCTATGGGAGTTCAATTTTCTGTACATTTTTCATGCTGGTTAAGTGTACCGATGCACGTGCACAAAATTTCATTTGAAGTGATAACATGCATTCTACTAAATCCTGCTACCTTGGAATCATTCGCAGCTGCCATGTTGTTCTTGAACAAATTAAATTGAGAACAAAAATTCACTAAAATTATTGAGATTGTAAGAAATAATAGGGTGCTTATCAAGGAAAACATTAACATCTATGGCAAAACAAGTCAAATTTAATAACAGAATTTCAGGTTCCACCATGAAAAATATGTGATAAGATATTTCTGGCACTACATCACATAAAATGCAAAGAAGTTAAGGATACTGCAAGGCTGAGAACCGGTTCCTAGAGGCTTTAATTTTTTTAAGTCCTTTGAAAAACCTAAGATGTTCCACAGAGATTTCTGTGTAGAAATATCTGCTGTTAGCAAAGTTAAGAATACACAGAATGTCAGCAAAACTGTCGGCAATTATCATTAGAAAGATCAAAAAATATTTGTAACACATACAAAATGTGTGATCAGAATTACAGGATGTTTTCTTTACCTGACAAGCCCATAATTACACCCTCATAGCGCACACAACGCAGAGAACAAGTGAGCTTTACCTTAAAGAGTTGGCACTCAGTGACTACTGCTCCTGATCATCAATGCAGTGGAAGAGGGAGTTTTCTCCTGGCTGGAACTTGCAGTAATGCAAACAAAATACTCCATCACCATCAGTGAGATGTACTGATATTGTGATTGGAGACATCCTTGCCTCAATCATCACTGATAGTTGTACTAGGAGGCAAATATAGCTGAAGTAACTCCTTAGTTTATATTTGGATTAACAATAATTACAACTAACTGAACTATTGTGAGTACAAAGCGTCTGAAATCAAGTGGAAGTTCCTTGAACAACAGCATGTCAGTATCATCTTTCAATAACAATTTTCTGCTGTTGAACTGTTACTTCCATTTAAAAAGTAGCAAAAATGTAACTGCATTGGGTGCAGTGTCTCTTCAATTTTTCTGTAATGAAATAAAAATAACCAGCACAGGAAACAACAAAAATGTATCTGAAAAGCATGTTTCATTCAGTCAAGGTTTCCCCTTGTGGAAGCAGGATCAATTTTCCTATATTTTTAAATACTTTTTTTTTCTACAGTGCACTCAGAGTGGTTTTTTGCTCCCTATTTCTCTCCCCCCTTTCAATTACATTACTACCTGATGTATTAATTACTCCTATTTTCTTATCTGTCTACTACTTAAGAGTTTGAATTAAGATCTTTGTTTTTAGATCAAAGTCAGTACTCTGCACTGTACATGTCCAAGAGCTTTATTTTCATAGCATGTCATACATAACACAATACTTTTAATGTTCCTTCTAATTAATATATAGCAAGACTGTAAAAATATACAAGTCCCCCTCAGCTGTAACATATGGGGAGGGCAACAAAGAACAGAAGCTGACCTCATCATTTATCAAAACAGAGATCTTAGAAGTTATAGCATTTTCACACATTTTAAAACATTATCAAACACGTGGATGCATGTGTACATCTGAGGCAGCCCCACAAATAGTCTCCCAATTCAGTAAACATATTACTTTGGATCTCATTATATTGCTTAAAAACAGCCACTTCTGAATCCTGTCACATGAATATACATTCTCAGTCAACATCTCGAATTACCTTGATAAACTCAATGGGAAGGCAAACATAAATTAAAATTCTGATTCATATTCAAAGAATGTTTATATAGTTATTTATTTACAGTCATAAATAAATGTCATTTCACAGCACACTTTGATTTTTTGGTTCTCTATCAGCTGAGTCTGCAGATGCAACAAAAATACTATTTCAAATTTCCATGTTTTCAAACCATCTTAGATAGTAGCCAATTCATCATCCACATTTTTCCACTCAAATGTAATTTTATTTACTAACTTGAAGTCAGAATAAAAGTAAGATAACATCTTTACATTAAGGAAGTATGGCTTACCTCCTCATCTGTTATATCCAATGGGTCACATTCATGAAGACAGTCATCAAATTCCGAACCCTGCACAAATTGAAGAGCATTAATACAAAAATTAAAATACACTGTTGTGTTTAGAACCCTAGTTTTTGGTACTATATCCTTAGTCAAAGAAAAAAACATGCAATCTCGCTGTTGGTTTCATTTAAAATGTTGTGTATCGTCATCATTATACATGGGAAATCAACATTTTTTAACACTAACGAATGATTGAAGACAAATTTCAAATTACTGTAGAGACAAAGCTACCCGTATAATTATGGTCCCACAAGAACATATTGTGATAGTCTTGCAAAGTGTTTAGCAGTAAGTAACATCTACAAACAAGATACACACATTATGTAACTTAATATCAGCCACTCAAAAAGTCCTGCTAATGTCATCATTCTTTTCAATTATATTCCATAGACAAATTTTAGTTGGTTATGCTATTGGCACAATAACAATTTATTGTACTTAGCTGTGAGCTAGAATCATTTCTTTATTCATACATTATGAAAACAGGTATTGCTAAATAGGAGGTGAAGTATTGAAACAACCAATTTTTGGTACAGATTATAACACAAACCCATGTATTTCTTGGATGCTACTCAAAAGTATTTCGTTTATAAATGTTGAAAATCCATGGATCCCAACTGGGATACTTCAATTCATCATGAGGAATCTAAATTCACTGTTGGGCAACCTATCACAAAATTTCAAAGCAGGTTTCTTCAAACATTCAAATTGTGCTTAGTAGCTTCACTGGTGTTACAACACTGCTACAATACACTATTGGTGTGGGCACTACATGGGCAAACAACACCTTGATAATTACTGGGGAGAAGAACCCCATGAGAGGAAACAAAAAATCATCATGCGAGTCAATCTACAGAAAACATAAATAAATCATTACAGAGACAAGCATGGGGATAACTCAGCATGCATCTGGCATGGGCGGCCGTTGGCTTACCACTAAGGAACAACATTCAACATAATGTGAAAGGCAAGGTCCATGGTAGATGAACTCAGTGTAAGTACTGCCCCACTTGGCTTACAGCTGTCCACAAATTAACATCTCCATCTATGGATCCGCCCATACCCTCCACTGCATGTGTCCCCCATGGTGGCTTCCACACTAGTATGAAGTGTTATCCAGGCAAAGGCATCTGCCTCTATCACACCATCCACTAGTGGGAATACTAAACCCTCCTCCCAAGAAAGGCAAGTAGGACTGACAATAGCCAGGCTTTGACCACTATGTCTAGTGCAGAACGAGAGAACCCAGCATTGGACATAGCTCATAAAACAGGCAATGCAAACAACACTGATTACAGCAGAAAGGCATGGAGTTGAGGAGCCAACAGGGGTCCACCAGCAGCAGCGGAGGAAAGATAAGTGAGGTGGAGGCACAGGTGAAAGCAGAAGGGGGGGGGGGGGGAAGGAGGGGGGTAAGGAGGAGGAGGAGTGGATCAAAATCCATGGGCTCCACATTAGAAGATGCAGGTGCATACTTCACTAGGCCCAAGGCTGTAGGCAATGGGAGAACAGCAGATGGTGTGGAGGGGGGACAATGGGAAAGCACACTGCTGCCAGTAGGAGTCCACACATCAAACACTGTCATGACCAATCTTGTCACCTAGAAGACCAGAAGACTGGTGGTGAAGTCACGACAGGGTGCAGGCACAACTGATTGCATGACAGGTCTGCTGTCCCAACTGGCATCCATCACAAACAACTGCCAAATTTTGTGCCCCAACACAATACCCAGCAGCCACCCCTGCCACTGGCTGAAGAACTGGAGCCAAACAGCAGCCCTAAGAAAAAAACACAGCATGATACTCTGGGTGCAACAATTACAGAAGCCCCATGGCGTGTGCCCATGCAAACATTCTGCCAGATTGTGTCTGTTGACTGCTGTCACCCAGTATGTAGCCAGAAAGCTTGACAATGCATTGTTGTGGAAAGAGAAATACACTGACTGCTTCATGTGGAACTTAAATGTACGCACAGAGCACTCCATGTCTGAGTTAGATGTCAGGTGAAATGGTGTGGTAGTGAGATACTGAATCCCACTGCAGACACAAAAGACCTCAAACTCCTGCAACACAAATTTCCTACTATTATTGGATACCAGGGTCCTGTGGAAACTCTCAATGGCAAAAATAATCAATAATGCCTGAAGAGTGGCAATCTAAATTGTGTAGGACAGCTCGGCTATGTGCAAGAAATTGGACAATGCAATGATCATCAACAATCACATTACTGTCCAAAACCAGACACAAACAAGTGACGTGCCCCCTGTCCCAAGGGTGCTCTGGTTTGGACAAGAAAGAAAGTGGCACAGTAGCTGATGCAGCCTGGTTCTGTGCACAAGCCCCACAAGTCCACATGAGACATTTGATGTCACTACTAACTGCAGGCCAGGACATCTGCAGGGCACCAGGGGTCATTGTCACTACTAACTGCACGCCAGGACATCTGCAGGGCACCAGGGGTCATTTACCATACTCACCTAACTGCACTCCAACCAATTATCAGAAATGACATCCTTGCCACCATCGTCATCCAAAATGAGTCCATTATCTGGGCAATGTTGTCTAAAGAAACATTGGGGAAAGTTAATGCCCTAGTCTGAATTTCTGAATCATGCACTAAGTAGACAATCACAACCCGAATCAGCAATCTGTATAAGAGACAGCACATCTGGGACACACAAAACTACACTTAAACAATAGACCTCGAAAATCGGCAGTAAAGGCCACATATTACTGCCCAGGGCACTTGTGGTGAAGACCAAAACCAACAAACAGCGCCATGGGCTTTGTGGGTACAGAAAAAAAACCTGTACCATTGGTGTAGTTTGCTACTGGTGGGGCAAGCTCTTGAAGAAACTCTACATCCTGGTTCATTAGTGATGTCGTCATTCTCTGCTGCTTCTTTTGTATTCCTGCCAGTATTGCACACATCCTGGGTCCATGGTGGCCCAAAATTAACCCTGGGGAAAAGGGAAACAAAAAATAGGGGCATCAAATACATAAGAACGTTCCTCCTCACCATTTTAGTATTTGCACTGGCGTGGCTACACTTCTACATTACACTGTAGGTGTGAACATTTAACAGGCTCAAATGGGCTCAACAATGACTGGGGAATATACCATGTGTGAGGAAATGAAAACTTGCCATAAATCAGTCTACAGGAAATGGAAAGTCTGAAGATGTGCATGAGGATAACTCAGCATGCAACTGGCATGGGAGGCTGTCAGCTGATCACTAAACAACACTCAGCATGATGTGCAAGGCAATGTGAACAACAGTTGAACTCAGTGTAAGCACTGGCCTATTCGGCTTACAGCTGCCCACAGGTAAACAGTGGCAGTGGATCGACCCATACCATATGCTACATGTGACTTCCATGGCAGGTTTCTGCACTGCTCTGCAGCACTACCCAGGCCAGCTCTTCTGACTTCATCATGTCTGCTGATAGCGATGTTAAACTGGGAAAATAATGAATTGGAAACATAATTCTACTGTTACAAATTGATTCAAATAGTAAATTTTCCAATGTGTGTGCACCCAAATTCGTAAGATGTTCGTTGACACAGCTCAGTCTGAAAAAACTCATTGTTAACATACTAGCAGACCATGATGAATAACAAGTGAAAATTAATATAATAAGACAGTATTGTGTGCCCTTCTGTGTAAGGGACTAAATGCTGTGCTACAAACTCCTAGTCAGTCCTTGGGATTTATTGCATCTTTCACATTTGGATATTATTAGATAACAAGAAATATGTAAAGAAGCACCTAAATGTGCAGTACAAATGAAAGTGTAGGACTATGTTTAAGCAACTAAGTCAATTCAATTCAAGGCCTGGGGAAAGTATGGTCACACTTGCTTGATTGTAAGTCAATGCTGGTTATAATATTTGTGTAAGTTGATCCTGAACTACATAATTAAAAACAAAATACAGGGTGTTACAAAAAGGTATGGCCAAACTTTCAGGAAACATTCCTCACACACAAAGAAAGAAAATATGTTACATGGACATGTGTCCAGAAATGCTTACTTTCCATGTTAGAATTCATTTTATTACTTCTCTTCAAATAACATTAATCATGGAATGGAAACACACAGCAACAGAATGTACCAGCATGACTTCAAACACTTTGTTACAGGAAATGATCAAAATGTTAGTGAGGATATATGCACCAACCATCCGTCGCATGGAATCCCTGATGCACTGATGCAGCCCTGGAGAATGGCGTATTGTATCACAGCCGTCCACAATACGAGCACGAAGAGTCTCTACATTTGGTTCCGTGGTTGCGTAGACAAGAGCTTTCAAATGCCCCCATAAATGAAAGGTTGAGGGTTGAGGTCAGGAGAGCGTGGAGGCCATGGAATTGGTCCGCCTCTACCAATCCATCGGTCACCGAATCTGTTGTTGAGAAGCGTATGAACACTTCAACTGAAATGTGCAGGAGCTCCATTGTGCATGAACCACATGTTGTGCCGTACTTGTAAAGGCACGTTTTAGCAGCACAGGTAGAGAGTATCCCGTATGAAATCATGATATCGTGCTCCATTGAGCGTAGGTGGAAGAACATGGGGCCCAATCGAGACATCACCAACAATGCCTGCCCAAACGTTCACAGAAAATCCCTGTTGACAACGTGATTGCAGAATTGCGTGCTGATTCTCGTCAGCCCACACATGTTGATTGTGAAAATTTACAATTTGATCATGTTGGAATGAAGCCTCATCTGTAAAGAGAACATTTGCACTGAAATGACGAATTACACATTGTTGGATGAACCATTCGCAGAAGTGTACCCGTGGAGGCCAATCAGCTGCTGATAGTGCCTGCACACGCTGTACATGGTACAGAAACAATTTGTTCTCCCATAGCACTCTCCATACAGTGACATGGGTTATCATCAACTGCATGAAGAATTGCCTCATCCACTGCAGGTGTCCTCGTCGTTCTAGGTCTTCCCCAGACGCGAGTCATAGGCTGGAATGTTACGTGCTCCCTAAGACGCCGATCAATTGCTTCGAACGACTTCCTGTTGGGACACCTTCATTCAGGAAATCTGTCTCACTACAAACATACCATGCCATGGCTATTGCTCCGTGCTAATCCATACATCAAATGAGCATCTGCCAACTCCACATTTGTAAACATTGCAAAACCACGTTCGTGATGAACACTAACCTGTTGATGCTACGTACTGATGTGCTTGATGCTAGTACTGTAGAGCAATGAGTCGCATGTGAACACAAGTACCAAAGTCAACATTACCTTCCTTCGATTGAGCCAACTGGCGGTGAATCGAGGAAGTACAGTACATACTGACGAAACCTAAATGAGCTCTAACATGGAAATTAAGCGTTTCTGGACACATGTCCACATAACATCTTTTCTTTATTTGTGTGTGAGGAATGTTTCCTGAAAGTTTGGCCGTACCTTTTTGTAACATCCTGTATATTCAATGTTTCCCTAAGGCAGCACGCCTAGTCCCTGTCTGAAAATACAAGACAGCAGGATGTATTCTTTTTAGGGCAGGGTCTATGTCAACTTATGTACACTAAAAGAATTTACACTTGTAATAAATGTGAATTTTAGGCACCCATGACAAACATGTAGTACACAAAAGAATTGATATCAAGAAGAGTCACAGCAAGTATTGTTATACATATAGCTACAACTGCTCAGATTCTACACCTGACGGCCTGCAAATAATTAAAGATAAGAAAAGTGCAACAACACAACATTACTGGAAAATTTCAACCAGGTAATCAATGTTTAATTAACTGCAATGCGTCATTCACCTTCCTCAATTAGCAGAAGACATACTTTTACTCCACATGCAGTATGTATATAAAATGAATGCATGCAGAATTCTCAGCACCTTCTGGTTCCAAATTTAGTTCTTTATCCTCCTTGATAAAATCAGTTGACATTTACACACCTTTGTTCTTATGAATATCATCATAATTTTAAATTATTCCAATCTTCTGTTCAAAGGAAAATGCAATTAAGCCAATTTGCTGATGCATCATTTACTACCATATACTGACATGCTGTCATCCCAATGCTACAACACACATCGGTCTTTGCTGAGAATTAGACAGTTCTTTCACTTTTGTATTGTACGTCATGGAATTTATAGACCTTTAAGTTTATGTTCTGACCTCCAGCAACAGTGTTATCTGTGTTCTATCCAGTCATTTTAAAAACTTACTTCAACGAGTAGTTGGAAAATCTGTCAGTTAGTTAAAAATATGGTCAGGCATGCAAGTTATATGACGTGACCACTGAAGTCTCCTAGTCTTCAATTTCTGGAGAAAAGATAGGTAGTTGTGGCAATTTTTGGGCCTCGGTTCTTCCTTCATGAACATCAATCTTTATCTTGGAGAAGACCAATGCTCTTCACCAAGATGTTACGCTGACAAAGTAACAGTTCTCTTTTGCTGCCTTTGGCACACTCTTGCTTTTGTCTTAATTTACTGCCAGTTAAACCGTAACTGTATAATATGACTAGGCTGTAGGATTTTTGGAGATAGCATTCAAAGTCACTATCTTTTTCATATTAAACTGTGTTATGGGTTGCTCAACAACACACACTTTTTACATTCACAATTTGTCTCTTTGGTTTATTTTTAACATTCTTCCAGTCTATCAAAATCATAACTACTGGTAGGAACAGTTGTACCATTTATCTACATGTGGCACTGCAACATTAACTGCAGTTTTAGGCCTTTACAGATGCTATATGTTGGAGCAGCTCAGGTGGTTGGTTCTCTCCTATGCAATGCATTATCTGGAATCTCCTACATATATCTCGTGAAGAGACCATGAGGATAAAATCAGAGAGATTAGAGCCCACACAGAGGCATACCAACAATCCTCCTCTCCACGAACAATACGAGACTGGAATAGAAGGGAGAACCGATAGAGGTACTGTAGGTACCCTCCACCACACACTGTCAGGTGGCTTGCGGAGTAGGGATGTGGATGTGGATGGATGTGGAATGATATAGCATGTACAGATGCAGCATAAAGACAAATCACACAGCACATAGTGATTATACTTTTGGTCATTTCCATGGTCTAAAATTAACTACCTTTGTAACACACAATAATATACAGGACGTAAAGAGTAACTGTTAACAATGTATCATAATAGTGTATGGGAAGTCAGACAAAGACACTGAAATAAGACACTTGTGGTCTATCAAGACAAGAAGCAGCCTCAAATTGGCCTACAAACACACTAAGCTACAGCGCGTATGCTGCCACACGAGATTTTGTCTAAAATCGGCCTTTAATATCAAAACCCATTGCTCTTGCACTTTAAAGATGCAAAACTGATGTTCATATAATTCTTAGCACAAAATATTATGAAATAATGGCACACAATTAATGATAAAATTGTTTTGTTTTCTGGTTGCTTTACTATGAAACAGTTGTGCTAGTAAGAGTTAAGTTTACATGTAATTATAAATATAATATGTTTTTGCATAACGTTTACAAAACCATTTTTCCTTTCATTATGCTGACAGGAATTTTAAATTAACTATGTTAATGGAATAGCCATCTAACCTGGACATAGACGAAAATCAGAGGATATTCAAGTCACATGTTGTGTGTATGCTCTGTGGCTTAGGAGGTTCTTGTGAGACAAATTGAGGTTTTGCTGGGTCTGAGTGAGCACAAATGTCCTAGCTCAAATTGTTTTATCATTACTCCTCCTATACTGCCCTGGTACATTGTAAACTATTATTACTTACACCCTGTATCAGTACGAATTCACCATATGTATCAAAATTCACCAGCTTTTACAGTTTTGAATACATATGTGGAATACGTTCAATGCGTACATGGAGAACAAATCTTCAATTTGTGAGCAGTTAATGTCTGAGTGAATGAAGTAATGTTTCACAACAATGGAGTGAGCCATATACTTTGAGTCAATGGAAGAAAAGTGAAAAAAGTACACGTTTCCAGCAGGTATGTAAACGATTAATTTTTATTTTTCTGTGACAAGTAGAACAGCCATCGGAGTACAATAGCGTTGATCAGGTTTACTATTGTTAACTGCCCTGGTAGGGTATATAAGTGGCAAGAACATTGCAAGATGCTGAGTGATGACTATGAGGTGCCTTTGTGGGCCTCCATTTGGTTAGCTTATCAAACTGTGCAATATCAAAATTTGTGCTGCATTCAGATGCAATAATTACCTGATGCTGGACTGCATGGTAATGAGAGGCAGGTATACTTGCAAGGTTCCAGTCGATAAAGTCTAACCACCACAAGGAAGAATCACTGTATTGCACAAGCAGCACTCATAGCTGTTTCACATCAGCATCTGCCATCAAAGAACAAGTAATGGACTCCCTACATCATTCTGTGTCATCTAGCACCACTTGTCAGAGACTAGCAGCAGCTCGACTATGGAATTACTGCTCTATGTGTAGACTGCCAGTAACACCGTAACACAAACAGCTGCATTTGGAGGAGTGCTGTGACCAGGAAGCATGGTCTGATGATGAACAGTGTCACATTGTATGAAGCAATGAATTACATTTCTGCACTACCCCGCATGGCTCTCATTGGTGAGTATGGTGGCAACCTGAGAAAAGGTCTCAGTCCTCTGATATTTTAGAAAGGCACAATGGTGTTACTCCTGCTGTCAGGGAGCAAGGAGCCAATGGGTATGATGTAAGTCATGGCTGGTAATGACTGAGGGAACTCTGACAGCACAACGGTATGTCACAGAAATACTGTGTCATGTGTTAAAACCCAACTTACAGTCTGATGGCGCAATTTTACAAAAGTACAAAGTTTGTCTATACATGGAATGTGCCTCTGGACTGTCTTCATGAGATTGAAGTACTCCTGTGGCGAGCAACATCCTCTGATCTGTCCTAAACACAATGTGTGGGGACCAGCTCAGATGTCAACTCTATCGAGGCCTTGTATACCAAGGACTAGGTTACAACTGTTGTGGGCCAGCTTGCTTCAGGAATGGTACAACAGCTTTATGATGTTCAAATTCTTTCAGGGTTTATAAGCAGAAAAGAAAACAAAACAAAAATTCTTGGATTTTTCCCGGATTTCCCTGTTAAAGAAGCACTTTCTCCTATGTACAAATACACTTCTTCCAAGGTGAAAAATACACTTTTTCCATGATAAGTGACAGTATACTTTCACTCAGAACTGTAAAAATATCAATCCTTTGAATGGTAAAGGTTTTATACACCAGGCAGAACTTTGTGGCATTTCAGAGAACAAAAAAATTTGCAAAAAAGGTTTTGGAAATATCTGATGTGCAGCTAATTTTATGCTGCATATTTTCATATTTGTATTATGCGAGTGTAAATTCGAATTTCACCAAACACAACACGTTAGTTTCTGAAGCATTGAAATCAAGATTGAATTGTGCTTTTTTTCAGCCAATCATAGCTTATATCATGTGATCTCACCAGTGAATGACAGCAGATATTCAGAGCATACCACATGTGATGTAGTCAGCCAATAGCAGTATCAATGTTAAGTAGCATGAACACACAAATAGGAAAAGTTAATGGTTTAAATTAATGTACGTAATGTAGGTACAAGAAAAGCTAAGCTCCCACATATAATATTGGTCTTTCTGCATGTGTTACATTTTAAGATACATAACAATAATGTGAAAGTAAAATTTTACATAATGACATTAATGTCTGGTCTTCTGGGCTCAAAATTCTTCTAAGTGGCTAGTCCTCAATTGTCAAGTTTTAAATGAGAGTCAACACCCTGTGATTTAAGAAATTCATTGCACATCCTCACACGTAACAATTCATCTTGCATAAAAAGAAATTTACTTTGAAAGTACACTTTTCAAGGTACCATTCACAATATTTTCCTGTGAACTATTAGAAATAGGTTCTTTGCAGCAGTTTCCAGAAAGAACCAGAAAACATGTGTTACAGTGCATGGGCAACTACAATGACATAGGAAGCTCGCATGTTCGTGTGTGTGTGTGTGTGTGTGTGTGTGTGTGTGTGTGTTCGTTGATACTGGAACATCAGAATTTTGTAAACCATGCTAAAATGCATAATTCTGCTTAAAGTGCACATTCATATGTCAGATTAAAAATGGAATAGGACGCCTAGCCTGATATTAAGCTTTTCACTGTGGTTTTCAGGATGCAAATTTTCTTTGAATACCAGTACAGCATTATCTCATGTTTGGTTCTTTATTATGGCATAATGCTACACATGACAGAAGATAAAAATGTACACTTGAAATTCAGTGAACAGTTCAAATGGCTCTAAGAACTATGGACCTTATCATCTAAGGTCATCAGTCAGTGAACAGATGAAACTAGCCAATTGTGTGTAATGAAACACTTTGTTTCCATTAAATTGACTGTCTCTGTGGAAAAGATTAGTAAAAGCCATATTTATTTAGCAAGCTGACAAAAATAACTTCATTGTCCTGGAAGGTGATTAATGCTTGACTGCCCAAAACCATGGAAATAAAATCAGAAAAACTGAAACTAATAACATATTTTAGCCTTCCATAATTATGTGAATGTATTTTAATTCACTTGTCAGTTACCAATCAAAGAAACCCATTGTATTTTCATTTGACATGAGAACTGTAAATGAGAAGAAAACAGCAAAATCACTAAATGTAAACACGGCTCATGTGGAGACTAAACCTCTCCCCACTACAACCCAGACTGCTCTACGCATGCACCAATCTGGCAGCTTGGGCGTGCCAGAAAAATTTTTCTAGGTAGCATCTGGCCACTTCTTACTACTGATGATACATGAACTGCCACTCTTCAAGTAGCCAGAAGTGGGAAAAGGCACTGCCCATAAGCAATGTAACTGTGAATGCATGTGAGCCTCCTGGCAACTGCTCAAATGAAATTATTGTAAACAATTGTGATGTCACGCTCATTGGCAGCAGTTTATTGGTTCTCGCCAGTTAAAATTACAAACATTTAACTGAGTACTAAAACAATGAGAAATTCCAAGAATTCTAAAAAATTACCAGGTTTTTCCCAGATTTCATAGTTGCCACAGAGCATATACACCCTGTCTGTAAATTTGACTCAATTCTGTAAGCACCTAAACACAACACATACCCTCACAAGCCATGTAGTTTCATTTTGTTTAATCCTCCCCTAATGTATACTTAACTTTTTTTTATAGGGGATGTGTATGAGAACACGTACAACTCTTACAGGCTGTAACTACAATTTGCCACTTAGAAAGGCACCTACTAACAAGTCCATGAGCTAGGAGATATATTGTGCATGCTAGTCAGAGTAATGAAGTAAGTGAAGCAGGCAAAAAGGAATACAAACGTCTCAAAAATGAGATCGACAGGAAGTGCATAATGGCTAAGCAGGCATGGCTAGAGGACAAAGGTAAGGATGTAGAGGCTTATCTCACTAGGGGTAAGATAGATACTGCCTACAGGAAAATTAAAGAGACCTTTGGAGATAAGAGAACCACTTGTATGAACATCAAGAGCTCAGATGGAAACCCAGTTCTAAGCAAAGAAGGGAAAGCAGAAAGGTGGAAGGAGTATATAGAGGGTCTATACACTGACGGCCTTGGGAGAGCCAGTCCTGACAAAACTCTACCATCTGGTGAGCAAGATGTATGAAACAGGCGAAATACCCTCAGACTTCAAGAAGAATATAATAATTCCAATCCCAAAGAAAACAGGTGTGGACAGATGTGAAAATTACCGAACAATCAGTTTAATAAGCCACAGCTGCAAAATACTAACACGAATTCTTTACAGACGAATGGAAAAACTAGTAGAAGCCGACCTCGGGGAAGATCAGTTTGGATTCCGTAGAAATACTGGAACACGTGAGGCAATACTGACCTTACGACTTATCTTAGAAGAAAGATTAAGGAAAGGCAAACCTACGTTCCTAGCATTTGTAGACTTAGAGAAAGCTTTTGACAATGTTGACTGGAATACTCTCTTTCAAATTCTTAAGGTGGCAGGGGTAAAATACAGGGAGCGAAAGGCTATTTACAATTTGTATAGAAACCAGATGGCAGTTATAAGAGTCGAGGGGCATGAAAGAAAAGTAGTGGTTGGGAAGGGAGTAAGACAGGGTTGTAGCCTCTCCCCGATGCTATTCAATCTGTATATTGAGCAAGCAGTAAAGGAAACAAAAGAAAAATTCGGAGTAGGTATCAAAATCCATGGAGAAGAAAGAAAAACGTTGAGGTTCGCTGATGACATTGTAATTCTGTCAGAGACAGCAAAGGACTTGGAAGAGCAGTTGAACAGAATGGATAGTGTCTTGAAGGGAGGATATAAGATGAACATCAACAAAAGCAAAACGAGGATAATGGAATGTAGTCGAATTAAGTCGGGTGATGTTGAGGGTATTAGATTAGGAAATGAGACACTTAAAGTAGTAAAGGAGTTTTGCTATTTGGGGAGCAAAATAACTGATGATGGTCGAAGTAGATAGGATATAAAATGTAGACTGGAAATGGCAAGGAAAGCGTTTCTAAAGAACAGAAATTTGTTAACATCGAGTATAGATTTAAGTGTCAGGAAGTCATTTCTGAAAGTATTTGTATGGAGTGTAGCCATGTATGGAAGCGAAACATGGACGGTAAATAGTTTGGACAAGAAGAGAATAGAAGCTTTCGAAATGTGGTGCTACAGAAGAATGCTGAAGATTAGATGGGTAGATCACATAACTAATGAGGAAGTATTGAATAGGATTGGGGAGAAGAGAAGTTTGTGGCACAACTTGACCAGAAGAAGGGATCGGTTGGTAGGACATGTTCTGAGGCATCAAGGGATCACCAATTTAGTATTGGAGGGCAGCATGGAGGGTAAAAATCGTAGGGGGAGACCAAGAGATGAATACACTAAGCAGATTCAGAAAGATGTAGGTTGCAGTAGGTACTGGGAGATGAAGAAGCTTGCACAGGATAGAGTAGCATGGAGAGCTGCATCAAAGCAGTCTCAGGACTGAAGACCACAACAACAACAACAAAGTCAGAGTGTCACAATTGAATCAACAATCTGTAATAATGTGTACACTGTGACTCTCATGAACTTCCGAAAATGCTGCTAAAATGCAATATAATAGTAATAAAGACAGTGCAGTCAACAAGGGATATGTTTACAATACCTCATTTTAACAGTAGTTCATTTAAGATACACTGAAGAGCCAAAGAAACTGGTACATATGCCTAATATCGTGTACGGCCCCTGTGAACTCGCAGAAATGCTGCAACACATCATTGCATGGACTAGACCAATGTTTGAAGTAGTGCTGGAGGGAATTCACACCATGAATCCTACAGCACTGTCCATAAATAAATAAGAGTACAAGGAGGTTGAGATCTCTTCCGAACAGCACTCTGCGAGGCATCCCATATCACTACAACTGCACACACCCCACACCATTACAGAGCCTCCACCAGCTTGAACAGTCCCCTGCTGACATGCAGAGTCCATAGATTCATGAGGTTGTCTCCATACCCATACACATCCATATGCTCGATACAATTTGAAACAAGATCCGTCTGACCAGACATGTTTCATCAACAGTCCAATTTCGGTGCCGAGAGGCCCAGGCGAGGTGTAAAGCTTTATGTCGTGCAGTCATCAAGGGTACATAAATGGGTCCTCAGCTCCAAAATCCAGTATCAATGATGTTTCATTTAATGGTTCACACTTGTTGATGGCCCAGCACTGAAATCTGCTGCAATTTGCAATAGGGTTGCACTTCTGTCATGCTGAACGGTTCTCTTCAGTCTTCGTTTGTCCCATTCTTGAACGATCTTTTTCTGGCCTCAGTGGCATTTGAGATTTGATCTTTTACCATATACCTGATATTCACAGTACACTTGTGAAATGGTCATACAGGAAAATCCCCAGTTCATTGCTACCTCCAAGATGCCATGTCTCATTGCTCATGCGCTGACTGTAATGTTCAAACTCACTCAAATCTTGACAGCCTTCCATTGTAGCAGCAGTAACTGAACTAACAACTGCACCAGACACTTGATGTCTCATATACGTGCTGGCAACTGCAGCTCTGTATTCTGCCTGTTTACAAATCTCTTGATTTGAATATGCATGCCTATACCAGTTTCTTTGGCACTTCAGTGTAGTTTGATGAAGTGAAAGAGGCCTTTACATGTTGAAACTCCACACAGGATATTATACAGAAGTCACTTATAATCTAAGTAATGGACATTGTAGTATTTTGGCAAACATAAGAACAAACTTAATACCAAATCAAATGACAACTTCTTATATACTGACTATCAACATTTAGTATCACAAAATTCTTAGTTTGATTAACTATGGGCTGTTAGCGTGAATTTTGTATGTAAGATTACACCTGAAATTCAAATAAAAATGCTTAAATGGTGCACAATATATTTATTGTTCTAACAGAACACAGAGTTGGAAGGAGTTTCTTGATTTGCCTATTTTGAGAAGATACTACATACATTCTCCAAAAGACTTATTTCAAGTAGTAGAAAATCAAATCCTAAACACAGAAATGAACTTTCTGGCTTTCAGTTACATGGAACTATGATGCAGTCTATGGACATTGTAATAGAGAAAAGTGGGACTGTCCCACTTGTTTTTACAGAACCCTCCAATGCTAATATTTTCTCTTTTTTAATGACCACTTTTCCTTCAAAGTGCAAGTACTATGTGGGCACAAAACTCTCAAATTCCCGTTTATGTAGTATTTTACTAAAATTTTATTATTTACATTATAATCTACTGATTACTTGTTAACAATAGTGGTGTGGTTGCAATATAAACATTTCCTCTAAAAAAAAAAAAAAAAAAAAAAAAAAAAAAAAGTTTTGCAACTAACTATACGGGTAAGATGCATGCTAATCACATGTAAAAAATCACCAGGAAGACAATTCGGTCCCTATTCTATAAAAGGGACATAGCCAAAATCTATAATCTGTTGGGCTCATCTCCACTACTACATTGTTCCACACCATGGATGTATTGTTTTGCCAAGTGACACACAAATCAATCAGACAGCTCAGATTAATAGAGTTTGAGCATGAAGACATTCCAGATATATTACGAATGGTCTCTTAACATGTTACTGTTCACCATCCTTGACACCACTGACACTGTGTCAGGAATTTTACCGAATCATTGAATCAGTAAGGTCTGTTGTTCATTTCCTACCTGTTTATTAAGTAAGAATTAGGCTGCTCAAAAGTGCAAATGCATTAAAACTGAGAAACTCTTGAGCACAGAAACACTTCATTGCCATCTTCAAGAACAAAATCTAATATCATTATTAGCTGCGTATGACTCTATGCCCAGGACCTATGTTCCTCTAATACTGTCAAAGGTGGAGGGTTCAGGAACTTATGTCAGGACTTTTCAGGTATATGTGTAAAGTATGCAAAATCTCTCTGCATAAATGTTAATGTCCTTCTTCATCTGTCAACAATATAACAATATTTCTGAGGAAACTAAAAAAAATCAAAGCAGGAAACCAAAAGTAGCTTGGCAACCAATGCATGTGCCTCTGAAATGGATTAATGGGGTGACGAATACACTAAAACTGAATACGTTACCATTACTGGTCACTATATGACTCCTGAAATCCAGATTAAATCATATTTTATGCAGGTTGGGATTTCTTTTTGAACATGCTAAATTTGGTGTTAATACTCAAAGAAAAAATTTCTCTGAATTACAAAGTTATGGATTTCTGGCACTTATTTAGAAGGTGAAATATTTGTAATAGGCCACACAGCTAATATCAAGTCAGCACTTCTGCTGTTTAAGCGGCTTTTCTGTATACCACACTGCATTGCAACAATGCTAAGATACATGTTAGCTGAAGAGAAATTTATCAAAGAATTTGTGTCACAAACACTCACACTAATAACTTCAAGGAATATCACGAATTACTTAAAAAAACTAGTTTAAGAAAACTTGTCACCAGAGCAGTAAAGTCCAAAATGGATATCAGTTTGAATACTATTGTTGATATAACAGAGTCAGTGGCAAATGCCATGGATGAGTCCATAGTGACATTATCAGTATCGAATCAAATGCATCAATTAGAAGGCTGGAACAAAGGCTTACTACGGCTTTGATTCATTTCCTCTCGAAGCTTTAATGCATCACTTATAAGCTTCAAACAAACAACCATCCAACACTCCCTTTTGTTTTGATAATGTACTACAATACGGTTTCCCACTTGTCTGTTCCAGAAACTACATCAACAACATCCTTGGAACTAGAGTTACTGGTATGGATTCCTTCTACTTCCTTGTTAACAAGCATTTATTGCCACCAAAGGAGACTACTGTTAAGGTCTTATTTTATACTGCAGACAGCAATCACAGCACTTAAGCAAAGGACAGGATCTCTTCTAAAGAGAAAATAAAGATTTGCAACAAATATCTTTTCACAGCATATTTTGTCCTAACATTCGAAATGTGAATAATCTAAAGCCAGAAGAAAGACAGGAAGTGCATAGTACAGTGTGCAGAACGTATGGTGCATTAAAGGGTGGTAAGTCACAGTTGTGATGTCAGTGTAACACAATTGTGTGTGTGTGTGTGTGTGTGTGTGTGTGTGTGTGTGTGTGTGTGTGTTTGTTTCAGTTTCAGTAAAGGAAGGTGGTCTTTGCCCTATGGAACCAAAGAAAAGTTGAGGTGGCAATGGGGTAGGTAACATACATGTAGATGATTCTTGTAAGAGGACAAGCAATATAAAAGATGAAATTGCACATTTCTTAGCAAGTTACTCTGAAAATGAAGATCCAGCAGAGCTGCTGGCATAAAGGAGTGTACATGAAAAAAAGTTTCCAAGACTCTTCAGATTAGCTCAATCTATCCTAATGATCCCTGCAGCAAATGCATTTAAGGAAAGAAATTTTAGGTGAGTAGGGCTGATTATCAATGATAAAAGAGCACTAATCAGTACACAAAATGTTAGTAACTTGCTGATTCTGCATCACTTCTATTTGCTAAGGTTTATTTTGCAGAAATGGTAATTTCGAAGATTATTTTGTTTATATGTTGCATTTCTTGTTTACGCACAAAAGTCTGTGGTGCCTACTCTTTTATTCTGTTTCTTAGTTTCTAGGGACAGAAGAATGATTCTAACAGCCAGGTGGATCCACTCAACAAATAGTGATATTTATTTTACAGTGCAGTAAACTGCTATTCAGAAATTGGTTTATCAGCATATTACTTTCTGCAATTCAATTTCAATACATCTGTAGTTCAAAATGTTGTGGTTTTATTTGTCTAAAGATCTGCACTAAACCGTAACCTTTCACCAGGAGAAATAATACAAATAGCATAACATCAAAATATGATGCTACATTTCCAGTTCTCATTACAGTACTGAATACCAGTATAAGATTTTCACTGGTGACCCATTTCATCAACTGACATCTTAGATTATAGCATTTTATGTATTCACTTTATGAGCAAAAATCATGAAAACAAGAGCTTTGACTACAATGCCAACCGAGACTGAAGAAATGTGAAAACATGGGGAACAGCATATTTCCTTGTAATTTCAGTTTGTTGCAGTAGCTATATATAAGAATGTTTGTGCCACTAGCAGCAATTGCAGAATATATTTACTGTGTATACATTCTTTTAATTATGAGTCTCAATTTTCAAACAGCACAAATCGAACATACGTTAAAGGCACTGTATTCACGTTAGGAGGAGTCCCTGATAATCACAGTTATTGTAGTAATGATTTGACTAATAGCAGGAATCACACAGCACAAAATGTGAATCAGTCATTCTCTGCTCGTGTATCTTAAGACATTGCAAAGAGATGCAAGGTGCACCGCAACACAGGCAGAGGGCTTGGCAGCACCGTACGATGAGCACACAGCGCAGTTAGGTGGTAAGTTGATAGGCTGGTGAACTGACCTGTCAGCTTCTTTGCTCTGACTAGGCCCACAGCCCATACGGGCCGGCAGCGATACACGGGATAGCTGGGCTGAAGCCAGCACAGTGCACGTCTCTATTTTTGGACACAAAATCAATAGCCCAGTTGCTTAAAATACATTAGTACATGACAGCACTCATATTTCCTGTAAAAGGGGAACACGGACTTGATATTACAGTAACACAGGAAAAACATATAGTAAGCCGAGTTGATGAAAGCATATGAACTGTTATTAGTACCATCAATTCTGGCGTGATAAAGATTTGATTTTTGAAATGAAATGTGTTTGACCATGCACAAAAAAATGTACACTCACAAATGTAAAGCAGTCTCTGGGGAAAAGAGAATACTCCAAGAAAAAATGGCTCACTGAGGTTGGTTGGGACAGTTGTGGAACATAGTATAAAAGTAAGGCACGTTTACATGTACAGAAATCAGACTAAGACAAAAAGAAACATTCTAAGTGGAAAACAGCATTCTAGTAAAATACGTGAGATGAACTGCAAAAGAAATTTTAAAAGATCATACAGGAACACAGCTGTAATGTGTATCTTGCAATGTTCTTCAGTTGATCATCTTAGCAAAAATTAAGCAATTACTTAATTCAACAGATCATTCTCAAACCCTTTGGCTGTAGTGGAATGCCACAGTATTCTAAATGCACTATGCCCTAACAGCAGCTGAGTGTTACTCAGCACCAATGGAACTATGGTGTGATTAACTGCTGTAGCAGTTTTGAATCATACAGTTTTTAAGTGCACAATTTGATAACTCCATTAACAAACAAATATTTGATCCTGATGGAGTTGATACAAGTAACAAGTGCATGGTAATGTTTGGGCAGCATCAACAATTTGACACATTTTATATTCTTACATGGTAAGTATACCCCTGAGGTCTGTTTATAGATTTTCAGTGTTAAATGTTGAAATTTCCGTGCACATCAGCAGCAATTGTTGATCACACAATATTAAACTGCAAATTTAAGCTGTATACAGACAACCGAGGGGTACTCACAACACACCAGCATGACTCAGAGTGAAAATTTCCGCTGACAAAAGATTTCTGTATGCTTTACTTTGTTTTAGTTGTAATGGTAGTGTCAATCACATCCAGTCTGTCCCCGATTCCCATTTAGAGCACTGAGAAGCAGGTTTGTTTATATTTGAATTGACCAGAGGTTGTTAGTGTGTCATTTCCTTTAAATAATTTCTTGTAAGGACAGCAAGCCATCTCCTTACAATAGCCAGAGAAATGCCAATTTGTGCTTAGCTCACAGTTATTAATATTTTTTTTAGAATACAAAATATTACTTGAAATTAGTGTCAAAATATTCCACAAGATGTTTATTATTATCATTATTATTCTTTTTTTGGGGGGGGGGGGGGGAGGTAATCATGGAGCAGCTAGCACTAGGTTTAGTAATTTTCAATGAGTAAGTCAAATGCTCAATAGAAAATCTTGGTGCTTCATATGTTGCAAGCAATCAATAAACAGTTTAATTTTCAAAGAGGAGAATCACTGCTTTATGTAGTCAGTTCTTGGAATGAGTTTTACCACAGTCTTTCTAAATCAAATGGATAATAACAGCTACACTGTAGTTTTAGAGAGAGAGAGAGAGAGAGAGAGAGAGAGAGAGAGAGAGAGAGAGAGAGAGAGAGAGAGTTATTACTTGATTTAATGAAGACCCACAAAATTACCTTGAAACTTTATTTTTGACTACAATTAAGTTGAATTATTGTATAATTATCTCAACAGAATTAGTGACAAATTTAATAATAGACAGTTTATGTTGTTCTGAGGACTGCACCTAGCTAGAAACTGGTACAGTTCAGTATACACTAAAAAAGATGCTATCTGTACGCTGCCCTTGCCGTTTCATTAGTTCAAATTTTAAAAAATTATGATGTGGTTTTCTACCTACCATCTGCAATAAGATAACAAGGTTTCATGTACATTACTACAGCTTTAAATGTGTCTCCACTAAGAGCCATGGCTTCTTTATCAACAGCACAGGTAAAAATGAACAATATTAGCACTGATCAGTGTAATGTCTCCATATCTCAGTTTCATGGCGAGACACTAGACACTGGCACCAAATGGCTGACACTGCTTCGCCTGTCAAAATTTGGTTACTGACCACAAAGCTCATTCCATACCAATGTCACACTGGGACACATCATTAGCCACGTAAAAGAAGCCAAACAAGCAGCAGAGCACAAACAATGCATGAGGATAACACCAGTGTCATACTGGGACACCTCATTGGCCATGTAAAAGAAGCCAAACAAGTAGCAGAGTACAAACACCGCCTGAGGAACTGAAGAGCCTGCACACAATCTGCAGCCCAGAGAAATTTACCATCCTTCTGGAGAAGCCAGTTACGAAGATGGCAGATGTGCACAGCTTGGGGAATGAACTTAGTCTAATACAAAATGTTGCCCAAAAAATAATCTAGTTCCTTCTGATTCTTTGGTCCTGGCAGGTTGGTGGCGGCTTTGATATGTCCATTTGTAGTGAGGCGGGCATCTTTGCTTAGCACACATCCCAAAAAATGAAACTTTAGGGGAGAAAAAAATTGCACTTTTCTAGCTTGCAACAAAGGCCACTCTTCAGAAGGCATTGGAAAACTGACTGTAGGTTTTGTTACGTGCTTCTTGCGCAGAGCCCATAAGCCAGTGTAACTGAGGTTGTTTACCATCAGGAAATGTCATGACTCAACTGCTCCAAAAATTATTGACAAATTCTTGACACAGGGAAGATCCCAAAAGGCCAGCAACTACAGTGGTAAAACCCAAATGGGATATCAAGTAGCAGAAAGTCTGAGAAGCTGCATTCAACAGCAAAAGCTGGTGTGGGTTGTGCAAGTCAATGTGTGAAAAACACTGGTCCCCTTACAACTATGCTAACAACTCCTCCAGCCACAGAATTGGACATAAATCTGTCACAAATTGAATACTGACTGACTGTTTAAAACCACTGCAATGGTGGACAGCATCATCAGGTTTCTGAATCACCACCAAAAGCATGACTGCCGGGTGTCATGACGCACCACGAAGGTTGGTAGTTGTTTTTTGTGTATGTCTGTCAAGAGCAACTAGCCCATCACATGAATCAGTTGGACCCACTCGGATAGCAGAATTGGATGACATTAAATGATAACTGCAATACCAACCATTTTGATGAATATGATACCATACCACTTAGTTTACACAGAGTTATATAGATGAACGAGCATATGTTGTAAATTATTGGTTTACTGTATTGATTACATCGAGTCCTCTGACAACATTCTCAGCCTAAAAATAAGATGAAATATAGTTAATTTAACATGATATCTGGTCACTAAGGGAAATATGTGAAAACCAATGCAAAGAAAATTCAGTCATTATTTACAAAATTCATGTGTAGAAAACTAATAGTACTTAGCATTCCACCAATTTTATCAATGTAGGATTCATGTTAGTAACAAAAAAAATCTCTATTTCCAAAATTATATATTCAAGTATTATTGTGTATGCATAGTTGATGCAATTTGGTCATGAAGATATATTTTGGCATGTTAACTGTTTCATCTACTAACCGCCCCCCCCCCCCGCCCCCCCCGTCATGAACCATGGACTTTGCCACTGGTGGGGAGGCTTGTGTGCCTCGGCGATACAGATATCCGTACTGTAGGTGCAACCACACTGTAGGGGTATCTGTTGAGAAGCCAGACAAATGCGTAGTTCCTGAAGAGGGGCAGCAGCCTTTTCAGTAGTTGCAGGGGCAAAAGTCTGGATGATTGACTGATCTGGCCTTGTAACACTAATCAAAACAGCCTTATGGCGCTGGTACTGCGAACAGCTGAAAGCAAGGGGAAACTACAGCTGTAATTTTCCCGATGGCATGCAGCTTTACTGGATGGTTAAATGATGATGGCATTCTCTTGAGTAAAATATTCCAGAGGTAAAACACTCCCCCATTCAGATCTCCGAGGGGAGGGGGGGGGGGGGCGAACTGCTCATGGGGACGTCATTATCAGGAGAAAGAAAACTGGTGTTCTACAGATCAGAGCGTGGAATGTCAGATCCCTTGATCAGGCAGGTAGGTTAGAAAATTTAAAAAGGGAAATGGATAGGTTAAAGTTAGATATAGTGGGAGTCTTATAAATACAAAATCAAATTGGGGTAATGCAGAAGCAGGTTTAATAATGAATTAAAAAATAAGAGTGCGGGTAAGCTACAACAAGCAGCATAATGAACACATTATTGTGGCCAAGATAGACATGAAGTTTATATGCCAACTAGCTCCACAGGTGGTGAAGAAATTGGTGAAAAGTATGATGAGATGAAAGAAATTATTCAGATAGTGAACATAGATGAAAATTTAAGTCATGGATGACTGGAATTCAATAGTAGGAAAAGGAGAAGGAAGTGTAGTAGTTGAATATGGAATGGGGGTAAGGAATGAAAGAGGAAGCCCCCTGGCAGAATTTTGCAACCATTATAGTCGCAGAGTCGTCTGAGCCTCTGGTTTAGACCCTCCACACGGCTCCAAACCAGAGGACCGCGATCGACTCTGGGCACTATGCTGCAGATATTAAGCTCAGCTTGCACTCCGCGTGCGATGCTGGTTGTCTTCACCAAATCAGCCAGCCGCCGGAAGGAACCAAGGATGGCCTCAGAACCCAAGCGGCAGGCGTCATTCGTTCCGACATGTGCTACTATCTGCAGCCGGTCACACCCAGTGCGTTCAATAGCTGCCGGAAGGGCCTCCTCCACATTACGGACGAGACCCCCCGGCAAGCACACCGAGTGCACACTGGCATTCTTCCCCGACCTACCCGCTATTTTCCTGAGGGGCTCCATAACCCGCCTAACGTTGGAGCTCCCTATAACTAATAGGCCCGCCCTCTGTGACTGTCGGGACCTTGCCAGAGAATCGGCCACTGGCCCAACAGGCGAGGCATCCTGTGGTGGCTCGGAAACGATGTCATCACCACTAGGAAGCACCCCGTACCTGTTGGAAAGGGGTAAGGCAGCTGCCACATGGCCAGATCCCACCTTCGCCTTTCGGCCAGGCACGCGCGAGCCCACCACTGTCCGCCATTCACCCTGGAGTGATGGCTGACCGGTAAGATGCTCACTGCCGGAAGACGCAGCGACATCAGGGGTTCCATGTGATTCCAAGGCCACCGAAGTAGGCATAGGTCTCACCACAGTTGCCCCAACGCCACTACGAGCCGACGCCTGCGCCTCGAGCTCGATGAGCCTAACAGACAAAGCCTCCACCTGCCCCCGAAGAGTGGCCAATTCTCCTTGCGTCCGCTCACAACAACCACAGTCCCTACACATGACTATGTTTACCCTACCCTATACGGTGACAAATTCCCAAGATAATCTTCTGATGAGCTACTCTGATAATCAAGAAACACTCACTGAAATACGAGACGCGAAAACTACGCTAGGTTTTCCCAGAAAAACTATTTAAAAGCTAAGCGCAGCAAATAAGTACAAAAATGCTTTATACAAACAGTACTCGCTGCTGCTGGTGCTCTCGCTCTGGCTGTCACAAGACAACTGCTGATTCAAGTGACTAGTGGCTAACAGCCGCGAAACAAACAAAGACGGTTTTAGGGCGCTTTCTGTTCTAAACGATCAAGAAAACACTAAGAAATCTAACACGAAAACTACGTAAAGTTTTATCAAGAACTGTTAGTTACTATGCAGAGCAGATAAACACAAACAGAATCCCTTCCTTAGTGGAAGGTCGTAAACAAAATGCAAAATAAACGCTTTATACAAACAGTACTCGCTGCTGCTGGTGCTCTCGCTCTGGCTGTCACAAGACAACTGCTGATTCAAGTGACTAGTGGCTAACGGCCGCGAAACAAACAAAAGCAATTTAGGAAAATCATGGACAGCCTACATCCAGTGCATTAACCAATGCATTACCTCACTTGATATCAAGAAGTAGAGATTTTTCCAAGCGATTTGCATGCATATTTGTTTTTTCTACAAACTGCTGTTTGTCACTAGCTTATCATGTATTGTAAAACAAAAATTGCTTTACCTACAATTAAGCCTATGTAGTTGCTCCATTTCCTATTTCCAAGATATTTGTGTGGTATGACTGAGCCTGTAGTCAAAGCATACCACAGTTTTACTTTTCATAAATTGCACAACTTCGCGTAATTTATGTTAAGAGGAGCTAGTTGTCAGTCTTTGCATCTGGTTTATATTTTGGCAAGGTTTGACCAGTTATTAGTGAATTTTTACCAGATAGACCCTTTTATAGAAACCTTCATTATCTGCAAAAAGCTTGAGATTTCATCAACCATAATTCACTAAACCATTGACTTTCAAGATTAACAACAATTATCTTATGTTTTGTATCCACCATACAGTTTGTTGAATATCTGCCCAATGTCCATATACCAAGAATCTCAGAGGGACAATTAACAGCTCCTTACCTGTTTTTTGGCATGACTTGGATACATTTGTTCTAGTAAAGAGGGGTTTTGTTAGAAGCTATAAGTTATTTTTTTGGCCGACTGATGGCTGACAGAAGAATTCAGTTACAACTTTTATCCCAGTTCTGAATGTTAATCACACTCATATCTGTTTGCATACCATTGATTTAAGATTGTTATCTACTGCTACAAATATATTTTACCACATTTACCCTGTCATTTTAGTAAACAATAGAACCTGTTCTAAACATCTTGCTACTATCAATATTCTACTTCCACCGCCTCTCTGTACTGCATACTCTCACTCTCAGTACTGCGTATTAAGTGAGCCCTACAGTTTTTAACACTGTTTTAATGTCAACAACAGACATATATTGTGTATTATTTTAATGGAAATCATGTGAACAATCAATGGAACGTGGAACTAACTCACATCTGGTAGTTCCCCAGGAGATGTGAAACATCTGAGGTCATACTATAATTTGCAGCCCCATGTTAAACGTAACCACAAAGTTACTTTGAACACCAGTCCTTTACAAGTCCTACTGGAAGTGGCCCTTGCCATCCTTTGACATTTTAAATATCTTACCCAACCAGTTATTTGGGAATCAGTGTTTAGTGGGGATTCAAAACAAAGCTGGAACTCATCATTCCTCACACTTTGCCAGAGCCACTGATGCTATTACCTTAAACCTTTGGATTTATGGTCCAATATTTATCATCTTCACCACACACCAGTATACTTAGTTGAGTACAGCAGTTCAGATATTCTTCCTTCTCGAAGTCCTTCAGGAGTTATCAGATTGACAGTAGAAGGCTACTGTCAGGGGAGAAAATGTGTAGTACTGAGCAAGGCAGTGCAGTGATTAGAACACTGAATTCACTTTCATGAAGACTATGGTTCAAATATGCATTTAATCATCCTGGGTAAGATCTTTCGTGATTTTCCTGAATTGATCCGGGCTAATGTTGGGATGGTTCATTCGAAAGGACACAGATGATTTCCTTCCCACTCCTTAAACAATCTAAGCTTGTGATCTGCCTCTAATGGCCTTTTTGTCGATGGGATGTCAAATCCTAATCTTCCTTCCTTAAACGTGTGTGCTGAATAAGGATTCAATTGTTCTAAAAACTAAGGATTAATGGATCTCAAATATAATTCTGAAGAAATAGATGTGTAAGCTGTCACTAAACTCATGGTTACTGCACTTTGCAGAATAGCATTCCCATACTAACAATAAGACTATTGTATGATTAAAATTACTTGTTGGTTGATACTTCACACTCTGGAGCTGGTTGCCTCCTATCAGAAAGTTCAGTGTCACATCTCAACTGTTCATTAGTGCCAAATTGCCAAAACAAACAGCCAGTTGAATTCCAACTCCTTGTGAAACTTACCGTATTTACTCGAATCGAAGCCGCACTTTTTTTCTGGTTTTTCTAATCCAAAAAGCCGCCTGCGGCTTAGAATCGAGTGCAAAGCAAGTGGAAGTTCTGAAAAATGTTGGTAGGTGCCGCCACAACTAACTTCTGCCGTCGAATATATGTAGCGCAACACAGGCACGGCGCCAAAACCTCCGTGTCAGTAAATAAATTTAAAAAAAAAGAGAAAAGAAAGAAAAAAAGGTGGAGGATGAGCTGCTTTTTCTCCGCCCCGAGTTTCGACCACTGCACTTTCATACATTATCCAACAATTAAATACAAATTCCGTATTCTTCATCTTCGAATGTAGCAGAATTTCGATGTACTACGAAAATCCGACATGCAAGACTGTTTGGGATGTTTGTCAATATGGCCAACTCTACTTTCTGAATTTTTTCCTACCTGTGAGAAGATATGGTTGCTAATAGGAACCTGATGAAATGTGAATCACATGCAGTATTCTCTTCACCGTAAGAATAATACGAATATCAACATTTTGTCATGTGTTCTTTCATGTTTGCTGCTATCTCATTTAAATCCTGCCTGCCTAATAAACTACGAAACTAGAGTGAGACAACAGCAAACGCGGAAGAATATGCGTATCGTGTCATGTTTATATTCGTATTATTCTTATGCCTAATAGTGATACTGTCAGAAATGAAGCATGGCAACTGACTAGATTTTTAATTCTAAGATGACAAATTTCTGTGCAGAATTTGATGCACTAAAGAAGCGGCCGCAAAGATTTTCAAACGGAGAAACATTTTCGCCTAACTCTCGTTCAGAACATATTCTATCATACGCAGTCTATTATTTGGTTCTTGTTGATCATTATCAAAGAAAGCAACAGTGTAAGTAACAACAAATAGCAGTCTCTTGCCATTGTTTCGCTAATGAGACGATTACTCTCTCTTTCTTTTTTTAATTGTAAGCGGCGGTAGCGCGCACAAAAGCAAGCCATGCCGCGAACGGCGACAGGCCGTAAACACGCACTATCAGAATGCGACAAACAATGCGTGACACAGTACAGTAATGCATTTTCAGCTTAGAGTGACGCAAACACCTATAACAAAGAAAACAGCACTTATCAGATCAAAGCAAAATAAGCAATCGATTCAAACCAGACGAAGCATGTGGAAAAGGAAGGGTACCCGTATAAATACGGACGGAGCGCCTGACGCGTAGCAATGGCTACCTGGTAAAGCTTAACTGCTAAGCTTACGACTCGAACCAAACTACTGTAGCTGTATCGTCATTCATTCGACCTAAATTGTGTCTCATATTACAATGGACCAACTTTGTTTCGATTTGGAGGTGCGGCCTAAAACTTTACTCTCCCCTTGAATTTCGAGTCTCAAATTTCCGGTGCGGCTTAGATTCGAGAATTTTTTTTTTTCCTTTATTTCGAGTTTCATTTTTCAGGTGCGGCTTAGATTCGAGTAAATACGGTACTTTCTTGATGTGGTTCAATCCTGTATCTGGGGTGTGCCCCTTTTATTTTACATTTTATCTCTCTCTCTCTCTCACACACACACACACACACACACGCGCGCGCGTGCGCACGCGGAGAGGGGGGGGGGGAGGGGGAGGGGGAGGGGGAGGGGGAGGGGGAGAGAGAGAGAGAGAGAGAGAGAGAGAGAGAGAGAGAGAGAGAGAGAGAGGGAGGGAGGGGGGGGGGAGTAACAAAATATGCACATTTCATACTAACCAAGCACTACTGGATCCTTTTGCACAAGATCCAATTCAGAACCACAGATACAATTAACACCACCAAAGATGTCGGCTGGAATTAGATAAGACTTGTACAGCATTGCATTAAGCCAAAGTACTTGAAGGCAACAAATCACTGCTATTGGTCTTCAGAGTCATAAATATAACATTGTACTGATAAGCGGTGATGTTGTATAGTGTTCATGTTTCATGCCTCATAAATAGATGGTTATGGGTGTGAATCTTGCCAAGTGCTTTAAAACTGTTTATATTTGAATCTTTATGAAAACAACTTTTTTACTTTTATTCAATTAGCTGGTTGACATCTAATTTCTTCTTTATAATCCTTTGCTGTGTTACTTTCATCATTGTACTGACTTCTTTATTTGCCTCGACACTTTCCTTTCCATGATTCTTTTTTCATTTTGAAGCTTCCTATGATACCTATTACCTGCAACTGAGTACTAACCAGTACTGTTCATTTGTTGGTAACATGTCAGCTCATGTAACCAGTGTGAGGATAGGTTCAGGTGAAAATGAGAAAGTAAAGTTTGCTTTTAGTTCTGAAACAATTTTTTCTGTGGTGAATTTGCTCACAGAGGTTAGCTTTAATCGCTGTGAACAAAGCAAGTGTGATGAAAAGTTCTGCTACAGGTTGACTGCTGTTGTCTCAGTTATATTGCACATCCAATATTGTTGTTAGGTTAGGACAAGAGTGCAAATTCAGTGCTAGAAAACAGATTATCTGCCCCAGTTCAGTCATGGATCACATAAAATCAGTTGTTGACAGAGCATCTCACATTCCTGTCATACATCACAGCAGCTGCTTCCAACATTGCCCCATGTTACACGCAGGAAACAGCACTTAACAGACTTTACTGGCCAAGTTTGTGTGTCACCTATAACCGAGCATTAGCTAGCAAGCAATGTACCAAAGCTGTAGTAGCAAGTGACCAAAATCAACTAACAGTTTATTTTAACCAGACTACTGAAATTTATCTGTGATATTTCTGATATTCAATATCACATTTCTTACAATGTATATGCTGCAGCAATTTTGAATTCCATCCCGTCTTCACTATGTTCCATAAAAAAACTTCACATGCAGTTAAATTTAATTCCGTCTAAGAGTACTACTCCTTGCCCTCCAAAATTCAAAGCAATAATCATGCACATAGATAAAAACTAAACCAGAGAGAGAGAGAGAGAGAGAGAGAGAGAGAGAGAGAGAGAGAGAGAGAGAGAGTTATGAGGAAAAGAAAGAAGTATTAGACATTAATGTATGATAGTAACTCACCTCCTCTTTAATTGCCTGAGGATCAAATTCAGGAATGTATAACTGTAACCAAAAGAAACAGAGAAAAATAAAACCACTTTTGAAGACATGAAGTTGATTAGCTTGATTACTATCACTGTAAAGGCATTACATGCACTGATTCTGTACATGAGAAAATTCTTACATTTAGTATCAGCAGAATGTGTCCTATCACAGGCAGAGAAGGATGAGGTAATATCACATGACAGGTTAAAACATGGCTTCCAAGATTACATATTTTCCTCATTGCAGAAGTCTCACATTTTAATTAATGTCATTCATGCATTCATTCATTTGTACATTAGCTGAAAGAAATAAAAACTTTCAGGGATGAAGAACACCTCAAAATATACATTAATAGCCCCAAAGAAGCCACTGCATACATCTTCTGTAAAGTATACTAATGATAAATAATTGAGACTAGTGCCGATCCTTTCGCACTAACAATTATGAACATTTCTTTGGATTACTTTAAAAATGGGACAGTGACTACTTCGAAATAAAATACACTGGCTCTCCTCTTACACTACTAAAGCGTGTTTTTATTTATTGCTCCAACTAAACATTTCTGTAACATTGTTCGGTACCTACATACCGGCAAAGCCAAAACCACGTAGACATTGCATCCCTCAGTCCAAATATTTGTACAGATTCAAGGACTGCCTAAAAAGGTTTTGTAATAGCTGAGGATGTTCGATTTTCTGCCTAATGCCCACTGGAAACCTATTACAGACTGCATATATTGAACTCTATTCTGAAATTTGCACAGGTATAAATGCTTTATATTGATATCGCTCTTTCTTCAAGTAGTGTGGTTGTGATACCACAATACACTTTAATTAATTGTTAACCACATATTCCATTATGGAGTTCATTTATTAGCAACTAAGTACTTCATACTCTTGATCCTTGAAGAGGCTCTTCCAAGATTTCATGTAATGAGTGCCCACTGATATTTACTTCTGGAACTTTTTAAGTTATTCTCACTTTTTTTGCAACTGCACAATGTGAGTCGTCTTACTTTAGGTTAAGCTGTCTGTTGGGAACCAGTTATCAGGGCATCCTATTATCCTCCTGGCAACGTGATACATGTTTGGGCCCTTCATCTGTTTACTGCTATCATACCAGAAGTGGACCAAACACTAAAACCTTAGGGCATCAAATTCTACATGATGTCATTTCTGTAGTATTATTTATTAACATGAAACTCTGCTGCCTGTTTTGATAACATCATATCATAAATCTAGAGGGAATGCCTTTACCATCATTCCATTTTTGTTTCCCTGGTATAATTTAAAGATCTAGATAATTTATATCCTCACACAGAGCATAGACACTGATGCAGTGGGGTGGCTTCCATGGCTCAACAATACAGGTAGCAGCACCGTACATGCAACCACACGGGAAGGTTACCTGTGGAGGCTAGTCAGTCTGTTCAATGTTCCATGGATCCTTTGTACCATTAAGATTAATAATAATGTGCCATGAGTTATTCCACATTCACATGTGAATATGGATACATACTTATCATTTACAATGGTCTTAAAAAAAATTGGGTATGTGTATGTGTATGTATATTAGTAAGTCCTAGCCACCGTTCTTTACACAACAGATAAATATAAATTCTTCCATGAAACTAAAGAAATTGTCAAGAAGAAATTTTTTCAGTTTTTATTGAAATTAGCTGTCTGACTGAAAGTTTTTGTCACTGGATAGATGAACAAAGATTCTGGTGGCAGCATTGTGCACTCTTCTGTGTGTTAAGGATAACCTCACCCTTATTGTGAAATTATGTCATTTTTTCTTCTGGAAGTGTAGGTACTTACATCATTGTTCCTTTTGGACTGTAGTGGATTATTCACAAGAAATTTCACAAAGGATTAGATATACTGTGAACAACATGGGTTAGCACCATATAATATTCTTGTGCAATGAAGACTTTCTTTCTTAAAGCTGAGTTACCCCAGAAGATTTTTCCACAAGGCATTATTGAATTAAGAAATGCAAGACACGTGAATTTACTGATTTGTTTCTCCCCAAGAACTGAAATGATTTTAAGTGCAAATATGAATGAACTAAGTAATTCTATGAGTTCCAAAATGTTTTTTTTTTCTTTTGTTTAGTTTGAAATCTTCTCTACACAGAGATCTAAAAATTTTGAAGTTTCCATCCTAGTTATCATTTCCTTAACATATGTTACACTTATCACTGCGCAGTACCGCTAGGTTCGAGATGTGAACATGATGTTTTTTTGAAAAGGCGAGGAAGAGTAACATAGTTGCTGACGGGGGGCAGCATCTATTTCAGTTGTTGCAGGGGCTACAATACACATGGTTGATTTATTTGGCATTGTAAAATTAGTCAACACGACACTGAATGAATGAAAGCAAGGATAAACTATAGCTGTTACATTTCTTGAGGACATGGTGAGCTGCACCAAATCAGTCTTCAGAATGACAAAAACAACAAAATTCAAAGGCTTTGCCAACATAAAAAAAATGCATGTGGGATAATTTTTTGTCTAATTCTTCCAGTGCTGAGTTGTAAGTTCATATATGACTTTCCTTGTACACAAGCCTCTATGGAAGCCAAACAGAGCTCTCGTTAGAAGATCATCACAAACATTGGTCTATATTTTACTACAATCAGACAAATTTTTATGCAGGTAGAGGGGCTTGCAACTAGAGGTCACTTCCTTTACTGCACTTCTGCCAATGACTGATACTTCGGAACATGCCAGTATTTCGTAAGTAATATGGTGTGCAGAAGATCTGGGGGTGAGTGGAGTGCTACAAAGTCATTTCAAAATTTTAGTACTTTGGTTGTAATACAGCCATAATCAGAAGAGTTATTATTTTATGTGAGATACTGATTTTTGTTATATCTTTCATGTGTGGTAACACAAAACATGTCAGCTAGAGGAGCATACAATGTCTGTCAAGTAAGTCTAATGCTTCTACTTTTGATGGTCTGTTTCCTATCCCTGTGTTATCAGCAAGTGTTAAGAAGAATGCACTGAACTTAATGGACAATGAATTCAAATCAGTTTCATTCGTCTCACTGCTATGGTCATTAGAGCATTGACCATTATTTGTCTCATTGAGTTTATTCATTTCATTCCAAAATTCCGTTTCTTTGTTCTTGAAATTTTCATTTTTTATATATAGTGTACAGATTTCATGTATTTCGTGACATGGCAAAGTATTTTTAATAAGTCTTTTTTTAAAGCTAATCCTCTGCATTAAATAAATCTGTTTTCCAGTCACAATACAGTTTGACCTCAGACATTCGCCATATTTATCTCAATTAACAGTGAGAAATGCATTGCAGATAAACCAGCTTCTATATTGTTACCAGTTTTTTATCACTACTAGCTTATTCAGATACCTTGGAAGTGGGAGCTTCGTGATGAAGTTGGAGTATGACATTTTAGAAGTGCACTTATGAAAAAGGGCTGTTATCATATGATCCACATTCACAGTTGCAGTAGTTGCTTGAAAGATGGCAGTGAGGAGAAAGGTAAGGAGAGACATGGATCAGTTACCAAAACAACAACCTCTAACATTGGCACTTGTTTCAAAGGCAATATGAACTTACAATACAGATGAATTTGACAATTTGTAATATACTTTATGCAAACAGAAACAGGGAGCTCTTTCCGGTATCATGTCTCACTTTCTACACTTGTATCCTGAGTGAATTTGTGTTCCATATAACTAATGGGACAGTACTACTGTTGATTGCCTTTTTTTTTTCCTTCATCCTACATCTTCCACCAGTTTCTCAAATCATAGGCGATCTCGGAATGCAGCTGGATGATAGTTTTAAGTTTGTTGCGTTGTCTACAAAATCTACAAAGTAATCAGGCCTTTCTGAAAAGAACTGGGTTCTATGACCTGATAACACTGGATAAATTAACTTAGGAAATTTTCTTTTTGTTTCACACAGCCCAGACTGGTTGACAACATGGTACAGCTGGTGAAAAATGATTCATTTTGGTCTGACTATTGGAGCAGCAGCAGTTTCTGGTATTATCTAGTAATATGATTTTCTCATCAGGGGGACTACACTAAAAACTACTTTGTTATTTGTAGTCAGTACTACGCCAAGGTCAAAGCATGCTACTGGCAACATGCATAAAAGAATTTGAGGGATTCAGGTAATTGTAAGGACATGCTACAGAAAGTAAGACCACTACTCATGGAGCTTTCAGAGGTGTCCACCATTTAGCAGAACTCAGTGGGTCCTGAGCAACTATTATGATGTTTGAGATTAAATGAACACTACTTCAAACAAAAATAATAAAAATGTAGTAACTACATTCACACTCTGATAAACTATGCAATGAAGAGTTATCAAATATTTGAAAATATTTATATTTAGGATTGCTACACTTATTTAGATATAATATGATGAAAAACAGACATTAAAATAAATACTAAGCACCAGCTTCGGAAATACATAACTAGTTTTATACCATTAATATACATACTTATTTGGCTCACAATGTAGCTCTGAAAGTTTAATACAGGAATTTTTTTTCATAATTGTGAATCCTTGAGATGATGAACTATTTGAGTAATATGAGACACTTGCAGTGATAAAATTCAAAAAACACCAGCTCAAAAAATTACTAAATAAAACCAAAAAGAAAAGAATAATTTCCCATGCTCTTTAAAATTTCTCATAGTAATTATCAGAAAACCATAAATCTGTTATGAATGAGAAAATAATGGTAAGTACTGCTAGAATACATATTCAGTACAACAAATACTTTTTTTGTTATTGTCAAAATTCTTAACCGACTTTTGAAGATTTTTAATCAAATTATAAATTGGCTTTGCATTTCCATTTGCCTTACAGCTTCTAAGTTGCTTCTTGAGCATCCATGTCAACAGTCAAGTAGTAGTCTGCCAACGTAACAGCTCACCTCCCAGTATATCTTTTCTCCATAACTGCAATATCCTGGGGAAAATTCTTGTCTATAATTTTGTATTCTCTCAGTTGTTAAGATATTGAAGTGAACATTTTGAAACTTTCTGAACAACCTTCTCATCACCATGGCACATTCCATCAAACTGCTTGTTCTGAAGAGCTATCAAATTCATAGGCCAACAAGGATAACCTCTTCGATTTTGATTCCCTCAACCATGGAATCTTTTCCCTCAAGTGCTTGCAAGTCTTACATTCAAAATATATTTTCATTACAAAATTTTCAGGATTTATGTAAGACTCACTTTAGAAAAAATGCAAGGACAAATTACAAAATTAAGTGAATCAAGATATTGAACAAGTATATTTCAATTATCTTATTTCTCTCTCGTCATACATCTTAACAGTTACACATACACAGGCAATAAATGTCTTATTTTTTTCTTTCTAAGTGACATTCAAAAACCAGAGCTAAGGTGCAATTCTCTTTGTGATATTGATTATCAGTATATTGGGACTGATGCAGGTTACATACTTTTCAGGTAATTTATATTTTCACTTGTACAAGGTGCTGGAAGATCATCACTGGGCTAAACTTCCATGTGAACCAGTTGAGCAACATACAGGCAAACTAATTACCTTACATAATCCAATGGGCAACAAATTTGTGGGAAAATTTTTATATACTTCCATATCTGAACTGTGTTGCACTCACAATGTTGTTTATAATTTCCTTTCAGCAAATGTTCAATGTTGTTTATAATTTCATTTCAGCAAATGTTCAATGTTGTTTATAATTTCCTTTCAGCAAAAATCACAGTGTGAAGATGTTGCACCATAAACACTTCTTTGGCATCCATGCTCCCTGCGCTCATTTGTTGTGATAATGCTGTTTCGTACAGTTATTCAGTTATTCAGTTCTGTGCATACCTAACAATCTGATATCTTAATTCGATAACTGACAGAATTTGTTTTCATTATACATCACAGTTACTGTGCTACAACAATATAAGTAAATCATTGTGCGGAACTCTAAAAAGTTTGGAGAGAAAGAAACAAATTGCACAAACTTTGTGTATGGTTGATTTTAGCTCATGCATCACAACTTATGAAATGTAGTTAAAATATCACAATTTAAATAAAATTGAGAGTAGAATAATATCTGATTTTGTTCTAGAGTTATTGATTTTTATATCAGACAGACGGTCTGATGATACACCCATTCCCGTACCTGCGCATTGACAGTCATGTTGTCATAACAGTCATCAAATTTCATAAAAAGTTCAAGATATCATAATGAGGTTTCTTGCAAATGTTAGCACAGAAAGAGGCACATGTATTGTAAGGCACATGTATTGTATCATAAATAATCAAAAAATTGGCCTTGACCAAAACAGGGAAGTAACTCGTCCACAGCTGTGAGAGGTCAATGGAATGGGACACGTAAATATGTCAACATTGCATCAGTAAAACTCAGGACCAAATTTAAACATATCTTCAGTATCTTGGGGGTGACAGCGCATAATGAATTAACTAGTCCACAGCAGGTAGGCAGTTGATGTAGCCATCTGCATTCCATCACACAAGACGAATGACAAATTACACATCATATTACTTTATGAAGTACACTATGTGATCAAAAGTATCCGGATACCACCAAAAACATAAAATTTTCATATTAGGTGCATTGTGCTGCCACCTACTGCAAAGGTACTCCATATCAGTACCTCAGTCCTTATTAGATATCGTGAGAGAGCAGACTGGGGCACACCGAATGTTGTCAGGTGATTGGGTTTAACTTGGGTCATACATCTGTATGCGAGATTTCCACTCTCCATAACACCGCTAGGTCCACTGTTTCCAACGTGATAGTGAAGTGGAAACTTGTAGGGACACGTACAGCACAAAAGCGTATAGGCTGACCTTGTCAGTTGGCTGACAGAGACCACAGACAATTAAAGAGGGTCATAATGTGTAATAGGTGACATGCATCCAGACCATCACACAGGAATTTCAAACTGCATCAGGATCCACTGGAAGTACTATGGCAGTTTGGCAGGAGGCGAGAAACTTTGGATATCATGGTCGCAAGGCTTCTCATAAGCCACACATCACACCAGTAAATGTCGAACAATGCCTCACTTGGTGAAAGGAGCGCTAACATCGGATGACTGAACTGTGGAGAAACGTTGTGTAGAGTGAGGAATCGTGGTACACAACGTGGCGATCCGATACCGGGGTGTGGTGATCGTCATCTGCTAGCATGTGTAATGCCAACAGTAAACTTCGGAGGCAGTGGTGTTATAGTGTGTGTGTTTTTGAAGGAGGGGGCTTGCATCCCTTGTTGTTTTGCATGGCACTACAACAGCACATGCCTACATTGGTGTTTTAAGCACGTTTTTGATTCCCACTGTTGAAGAGCAATGCGGGGATGGCGATTTCATATTTCTACATGATCGAGCACCTGTTCATAAAGCATGGCCTGTGGTGGGGTGGTTACATGACAATAACATACCTGTAATGGGCTGGCCTGCACAGAGTACTGATCTGAATCCTATAGAACACCTTTGGGATGATTTGGAACACCGAATTTGTACCAGGCCTCACCAACTGACAGTAATACCTCTCATTAGTGCAGCACTCCGTGAAGAATGCCATTCCCCAAGAAACCTTCCAGCACCTGACAAATATGCCTGCGAGAATGGAAGCTGTCATCAAAGCTATGGGTGGGCCACCACCATACTGAAATCCTGCATTGCCATGGAGTGTGCCACGAACTTGGAAGTCATTTTCAGCCAGGTGTCCAGATACTTTTGATCACATAATGAATTGTTTTGTACTCCACAAAAGGCCTTAGCAAGCTCACAAAATATACCAAGATTATTCTTCTTGCTTAGGTCTGCCATGACAATCTGTAATGTTACAAATGGTTCTCTGTGGAGAACTGCATGCTAAAGCCAAATTCAAAAGTTTTTCTGTGAATGTACCATGGAATTTAACAACACTGCATATATATTGGAATCCTGTATCAACCTACATAGGAGTGAGCTATCACATAGTTATATTTATTACCTTTGATAACCTCCACGGCACAAAAAAAAGAAATGTAAATGATTTGTTAAAACAAAGTAGCCGAATGCCATGGAAAGATGAAAGAGTCAGGCATTATTTAAAGAGAAACATGTCAAATTATTATTCTGCAACTATCTATTTCTCTCTAACTGCTCCTCTAAATTTGGATTTAAAACATCCAACACATGCATTATACAAAATGTTCGGTTTCAAGAAGAGTTGCTGTAGGTATGGTTATACATATTGTTCCAAGCACTAATAAGAATTTCCTCTCAATTGCCACCAAGTGGCAGAAAAAAAAACCTGAATCAGGGAGAACTGTACAAGGATGGAGGGAAATTACAAACAGCATTTAGTTCCAGAAAACTTATTTCTTTGTAACACATCCCTTACATTCTGCAATTAGCCAAGGAATTTTTCGTTCCACATGCAATGCCTCACAGACATTAATGCTTACAATGTTCTCAGTTTCTTCTCGTCCCAATTTTTTTTGTGTTTCCTCCTTGGGACAATTAGTGGACTCCAGTGTTACCAACGCATGTTCAGGAAACTGAAAGAAAAGGAAAAGAAAATCTCAGTTATGAGTGCTTACACATTTCTGCATATATTACATGCCTCTCAATATTTTATGATGAATATCATCCCGTTTGCAATGATTCTCGTCTCCCACATGCAAGGAAATTTAATGAAACTAATTTTCTGAGCAGCTATTCAAAGTTACATCAATATGGTTTCATATCTATGCTACCTTGCTCAATAATCTTTGTAGACAATCACAGTTCTGTCTCATAAGCAGCATACTTAACTGTATAATAGTATACAGGATAAGTAATACGTGGCTCTTTGGCATACTGAATTCACTCATGATGAACTGCATCACTGTTCGTTAAATCTTCTGTATCTCCTGTACTAACCTTCCCAGTAACAATTCTATACTCATAAACTGGCAAAACAAGTGTTCCAGAAACAGTTTCTTTTATGGCTGGGTTACATGTATTACTGTTCACTTATATGTGATAAAGTAGCTAACGCCTGAAAAATGTTGCTACAGATCCATGGTGTTGCAGCAATATGGAACAGTAGCTTCCTTAAACAGCTTCACAGGGTTTTCAATGTCCTCTGCTCTCTCATTTACATATATAATGAACAGTAAGGACTTTTTAATACTCCCTTGGGGTATGCCCAAAGTAACTTACTGATCTAACTATTTTGTATCCTGAATCTACCCACTGCTATATGCAAAATGCAGTGTGGTACCACGTATTTTGCATTGTGAGGCCTCTTTCTATGTTGAATACCACTCATTTCATCAATTATGTTCCTGCTTATGGACTGGCACTTCGAGAACTAGGTTAAGTTATTTACAGTATTTACACTATTTACTGTGATCTATCACAATACTGCAGTCTCATAGCAAAGTATGCAAACATAGAATTGACAGAAACAATGGAATATATACTGAAACATTATCTGTCAGTAAAATTAAATTTTATAAAATGCGATGACATTTAACTGACAGCAAAATCATTTATTGTACACTGAGATCATACCTGTTGGCTTTAGAGTAGGTAATGAAGAATGGGGATAGACCAGCAGTTGTGCTGAAATCAAATGGACCCAGTATTCTAAGTAAAATGAGAAACAAGTGTTTTCAAATAAACAGCTACACTGCTATCACACCAGAGCAATGCTGCACTAAACTGTGCTTCAACTACTATCACAGTCGAAGGGCTCACAATGAGATGTTGAGTCAGTGAATGGCTTCAATTTTGCCAACATAATCAAAAAAGAAGTTTCTGAAGTAACACAGCAACAATGTCCCTTTATAAATGAAATACTGTAACACTTATTGTACATTGTAACTGAAGATGCTATTTGCCTTGAAGTTTCCCTTTTTCTCTCACTCTAAGACAATGCATATAATGTCCAGTGCTTTCACTCTGGTTCCAAAACTACATCACTTACCACTTCTTGAGTGTTGTATTTTCTTGAAAATTTGTTTACTTGTCAATATCACAACTCCCTATTTGCCTTGTTGGTCTCTTGCTTGGTCTTTATAACATATTTAAACCTATTTCAAACACTGCACTGCTGGATTATCTCTTGAAACTCTCTCTACTAACTTTGAACAATTTGGTATCCGTTATATTACTGTGCCTCCAATCTATCAGAATTTGAACATCTTTGTGCAATGTGCTTACCACTCTCATATAAAACAGCACTTGAACAACAATTGTTAGCTGTTCTTGAGCGAAGGGATTTTTTTCTTTGTTTCAGTCACCAGAATTGACAAAGAAAGAAGCATTTGGAAAATACTGACAAGAAAAAGGGACACAACGATAGGGCATGTTAATACACCGCGAAATAATTTCCACAGTACTAGAAGGAGCTGCAGGGAGAGAGGGAGACTGGGTTACATACAACAAATAATTGATGCTGCACAATTCTAGACTTATGTATGTGTTATATATCATCATCAGTCCAAAGACTGGTTTGAGGCAGCTCTCCAACCTAATCTATACTGCGACAGTCTCTATCCTTTTGTAACTATTAAAGCCCCCATAATTGACACTGCTTCCTGTAATCATGCATTACTGTGTATTTACAATTTTTAACTCCCAAACATCTATTCATTACCAAACTGACTATTCCTTGATGGCACAAGATGTGTCCTGTCAACATACTTTTTCTTTTAGATAAGCTATGCCATACATTTCTTTCCTTTCGAATTCAATTCTGTACCTCTTCAGTGGGTACCTGATCTACCCGCCTTATCCGCAACATTTCAAAAGCTTGTCTTCCCCTCTTTTCTGTGCTGTTTAACATCCACATTTCATTTCTGTACAAGGCTGGAGCACAAAAGTTACTTTCAGAAGGTATTTCATAACACTTGAAATTCTGTTAGAAATTTACATACACTCTTTATGAAAAGCTTTTCTTGCTATTGCTGGTCTCATATCCTCTATACATCAGCGATCAGTTATTTTGCTGCCCAAATAGTAAAACATACTACTACTACTACTATTACTACTACTCCTATTACTACTATATTGTCTTATTTTCAGATCTAATTACATTGGAATCTTTGAATGTAATTGCAATACATTCCAGCAACACTGTTTTACATTTGGTGATGTTCACTGCATAACCCATTTCCAAGATACACAGAATTATGTTCAGTTGATCTCCCAAGTATTTTGCCATTTTTGACAGAAATACATTGCCATTAGCAAATTTCAGTGCTACCTATTTGTTTTCTACAGTATTCCTTTCCCTTGTTTCAGTCAATAGCTGCCTAATTCCCCATTTGAACAACCTTTCATTTTTTTCACTTTATGCAAGTTGCGTGTACCAAATTTTTTTAAATATCTTCAGTTTCAATAAGTAGTTCATAAAAAGAAATTATAATCAGAATACACAACTGCTCTTGGAAACATCTGGGTTCTAAATCAATCTCTCTCTCTCTCTCTCTCTCTCTCTCTCTCTCTCTCTCTCTCTCTCGCTTGCAGCATTATACAATCGGATACATTCTCATGTCTCCAGGTCCCTTTCATGTAAAGAATCCTTTTAGGATTCTTAAACCAAGTATTAGCAATGATTAAATTCTACTGTATACAAAATTCTATCAGACAGTTTCCCCTTTTATTCTTTCTCCATTCAGTTCTTTTATGGTACTGGAAATCAGTATAAAGGAGCAGTTACAATGAAAGTAATATTCCAATGTCTGTAGCATACTGTATTAAATTTATTATGAATGTAGTAAATATATATAATACACGCACTATTATGATGGAATTACATAGCTTCTTTCTTAACGTAGCAAAATAAGGCATTTGCATTTCCTAGATGGAAGATGGTATAAAGGCACTCACTGTCCTGTTGTGTTGTGTTATTGGATTGTTAGTTCCTTTGTTCAAAATTCTCTTCAGCGTTGATTTTGTTGCAATTTGTAGTTCTTGCAGTGAACTTTATTGCAATTTTCAGCTCACATACAACCTCAAATTGCCTTCAACTGTGGCAAAAACACTCTGCAAGTATTCCCCAAAGGTGGCTGTGCGCATGCCAGAGCAAAACATCCATATCTGTATCTTCATACCACGCAAGGCATGTAGCAGAAACGTGCATAGATGCATTAACTTGTTGACGTTCATTGCCTAGGTTCTGATACATTCTAATCAATTCTGGCTCTAGCATCTCAGTGTAGTGTATGTCTCAAGAGTCCATTCTTGTGTTTAGCCAAGCAATGGGTAATTTATGTTTAGTCCTGAAGACTGCCCAAACTGCAACACTTCTGCCACCAAAATTTATGTTCAATCTTACTTGCTGCACAGCCCTCACATCACGCCAATAATACTGAAGTCCAACTGGAAATCTAAATTAAATTTCCTCTCATCAACAAAAATCTCTGTATCCCAATCTGAAGTCCACATATGTTCTTCAGTGAACAACTCCAGTCTAGCTTATTTATGTTTCAGTGTTAGAGCACGTTTCTGCAGTCATTCCTTGAATGCAAGATGTTTGGAACTTGACAAAATTTCTTGTACATGTCTGTCAGTTACTGACAACTGTAAATCAGGGACAAGTTGAGAAGAACAACAGTTTGTAGCCCTTGCTTTGCACAAAAGGAAACCTTTCCGTGACTCAGATAATTTTCTACTTTTCTCATATTTTCCTTTCATCCATATCGTGCACCCAATCTAACGAAATTATCAATCACTGTAATTGAATGGTTCTACCACTTAGTGATATGATGATCAGAGAATTCCGTTACCTTGTACACATTGATCTTTTTCTTTTTCATCCCATGCTGTTTCCCATATGACAGTGTCACAATCATGGTTTATGTACACAACTCACACTGCCATTAATAGTGTGTTTCTTATTTGTTGTAAAGGTAAATATGTACACAGTAATACCAGACAGAGCCTGCTCCTCTATATTGAGTTATACCATCTACCACCTGAAACATTGATGTCTAGTTATATACCGTATTACATCAACTGCACTACCATTTGACTGTGTTTGTTGTCATACTGGATCTCAGACTATTGCATATACACTGTACACAATTATTACAGCCAACAATGTCAATTTTTCCAACAAATATTCATGCCTTTATACTGATTTCCATTACTGTACTATTTTCCTGTTCCTAAAATCAAATTCCAGCCCTATCTCAAATTCTTATCTCCCTGGACAATCTGAATAATTTCTTTTATCTCATTATACATTTTTTCAATTGCTTTATCATCTGTGGATCTAGTAGGCACATATTTTTGCACTACTGTGGTAGGTCTTGGCTTTGTGACTATCTGGATTACATTATGGAATTCAGTATACTGTTTACAGTATATCAAATGTGATATTTTGTATTCAGTATTACATCTACTGCATTTGTGTTTCTGTTCATAAAGCTCTATTCACCTGAACATAAAACCTGTTCTTCCTGCTACCACACTTTAAGATATGTACTTCCGCCTGTAAGTGCACTTACCAAACTACCCAATGGAGGGATCAGACGTACCATCTTCTGACTTGCCGGATGCCATGTTTGATTTATCTGATCACAACATCACTGTCCTTACTATCCTCCTATCACCATTCTAGATATCTGAAAGTTAGTCATGGAATAGTTCACCAACGATAATGCTACCATAATTAAATCATACAGTAGATATGTGTATCTGCAGGAAATAGAATGGCTGTAGTTTTCCTTCAAACCATTCACAGCAATAACACAGCACAGGCCTGTTGACTAATAAGGCCATCTAACTGAATCTTTCAGCATGTTCCCTCTGCAGCTTCTGGAGAGGCAGCTGTCCCACTTTAGGAACCATATTTTAGTCTGCTCTCTTGACAGTTAACCTTCCTCACCCATGCAACATGTTTGTGCCAACAGTACAGGTACACACAGTTACACAAACGAGTCACGCCACTGCAGCCTTTCCTAATATACAAGGGCAAGATAAAAAGTCTCTGAATTTTTTATGTGAAAACTCTTACAGCTTTTTAAATAAAACAGATGTTATTAAGATTCTACAGTTTTATCCTCCATGTCTACATATTTATTTCTAAACACTGTCACCCTGGCGAAAGTGAAGTGTTCAAAGGTATCCTTCACATTTTAGAGACAGATGGAAATCAGATGGGGCCAAATTGGGACTGTATAGAGGATGATCAATGATAGTGTACCCAAGGTGATAGATTGTTACAGATGCTGCAATGCTCGTGTGTGGTCTGGCATTGTAATGCTGAAGGAGAAAATGCTCCATCTGTGAACAAACTCCTCAAATTTGAAACTCAATTACAGCATTCTGTGATTCAGTAGCCTGTAGTGGCAGAGAGCTGCAAATATACAGACTTTAAGAACAAAGATGTAGAATGTTCCTTTTTATTTAAAGAGCTTTAAGAGTATTCACATAAAAAATTTGGAGGCATCACTTTTCAGCACACCTTAGTGTGCTGTGACATATTTCTTGAAAAATACAATAATTACAGGAAGCTGCAATGAAAGCTGTGACACATTTCTTGAAAAATACGGTAATTACAGGGAGTTGCAATGAAGGAAGGTTTAATAAAGTCTTTTTGAAAGACATCATGTTTATGCCAGTGGTTGTTAAACTTTTTATTTCCACTATTGCTATGTCAGCCTTAGGCCATTATCAAATGCAAATGGTTTGGCTTTAAGTCATGTCGACTTTATACAGTCTGACACATCTATATGGCCTCGTTATTTGCTGTTAAATACTTTTGTAATGCTGGTAAGTAGTGCGAGCACACATGTTGATATATTGTAAAACAGCAAAGTCTGTACATACACATGTTCGTTCCCCCATCACTAGTAACTTTTGCACTACACCACAGCAGCGAACTACTGTGGCTTAGTGCAACAGTTGCTAGTGATGGGGGAATGAACATGTGTATGTACAGACTGTGCTGTTTTACAATATATCAACATGTGTGCTCGCACTACTTAGCAGCATTACGAATGTATATAACAGCATATAACAATGACATATAAATGTGTCAGCCTGTATAAAGTTGACTTGGTTTAAAGCCAAAACTCCTGCACTTGATAATGGTGCAAGGCCAAAATTGCAATAGTGGAAACAAAAAGTTTACCCGTCACTGGCGTAAACATGATGTCTTTCCAAAAATTTCACATGGCTGTGAATCCCAGTTATGAGAAGTTTAATACAGTACTTGTTACATGGTTCTAATTTGGCATGTCATAAATGTTTTGTTGGGCTCTTGTCATGAATTTTATAAAATCATTCAATAAATGGCAAATTTTATTCTGGCGTCATTCTACTACTGTCCTTCACCAGAAGAAAACATGTGAGTTTTCAGAAATTTTGCAAAAAGTTCCATGCTGCAAAACTGTGGCTTAGAGAACAACCAACTCTATTGGCTTCAAATAGAACCTCACTATACAGAACATCCCTCAGCACACTGGTTTCCAGTAGTCAACATGCAGTAGTGGGGGAGGCAGGGGACATTCCATCACACATCTGCAAATCCATGAAAGGAAATCATCCAGCTGCAACCAGCAGAAATGGAGACCATGTTGGCAAGGATGAAGATACAGAAATTTATAAATGTGACCCAGTCGAAAGTATTTGTAGCTATGGTACTTGTTTAAATACTTTGACTTATTCCAAATGTCAGAAGGTTATCCTTCCTGATGGGACCTATGTTACCGGTTGAATTAGTCATGATGAAAGAACTGTGCAAATGTGCTGAAGGCAGAAAATGCCACTCCAAACACAGGATGAAATGTAACAAAAGGTAAAGAAAATGACAACTTTATGTGCTTATCACTCTTACAAAAATATGTCCTTTCAGATGAGTCTTTGCTTGTGGAGGGAAGAGTAAAATTAAATGGACAAGGGCCACAGATAAACTGACTCACAGATTTTTGTGAGGACACACTGTTTTGATGAGATAAATCACTATTAATTCATGATTATTCAACTTGGTATGTAGAACAATATCAGTCGCACTGCAAGGTTTGGTTTTCTTGAATTATCCTGTAATATGTGGTTTTTTTTTTTTTGTGTCACCACTCTCGCTTTACACATCTCTCTCAGGTATGGGGTATATTACATATAAGTGCAGAACCACTGTAAACACACGAACACTAGCGAAAAACTCTTTAGTACATACGACTTCCACTTACGTTTAACTTTTCTGTACCTGTGGTTACATGGTGCTTACATAGGCACAGAAAAAAGCTCTAATATATGATCTGCTCCATCATATCGAATTTGTGAATATACCTTTTTTTTCAGTTCCATTCATTCTGATGAAATACAGGGTGATTCATGAAAATATGCAAATATATTAATATGTTATTCCACAAGTAAAACTAAAGAAACAAATTCATGCAAACATAGGTCTGCAAATGTTTAGTTACAGAGTTATGGCTAATAAAAGATTTTGCCTGAAATGTAGCAACTTTGTTAATATGAAGCCATCGAAAAACAGTACGAGGTTAAAAACATCCAGAAAAGCAAAGAAGTAATTTCATAAAATTTTTAATTTATTATTTACTTGGCCTCATTCTTTCTTTTTTTTTTTAATTCCACACAATTACACAATGTTTGCAACAGAAGTTAAAGAGAATTTAAGTTTGGAAAAACGGCAGTAATAACGTTAACTGAAACTGCATGAATGTGTCAGATAATCTGCTTTTATTAATACCATAGCACATGTGAATTCATGTTAAAACGGAAAAAACAAAGCTCAATTATAAGGAAGTTGTACAGTGTTCATACAATTTCACAATAAATGTTCAAAAATTTCTCCAAGTTCAATGCATTTAGCTGCACATGTATGAATAGATTTTGTTGCACGTTTCAGTTTCACAGAGTTGTTCTTAATTTTGTCTAATGCATTCATAATTCAAGCAAGTAATGCCTCATAAACCGTCTTTCATCGATCCCCATACACAAAAATCCATTGGTGTCAAATGGGATGATCTCGGTGGCCACATACCTGTAGCACCAAAACCAATCCATTTCTGGGGAAAATGTGTTCATTTAAATGTGTAGTAACAGCATTGGTGAAATTTAGAGGTGCACCACCATGTTGAAAACACACTTTCAATGGCGTAGCAATTGGGACATCTTTGAGGAAGCGGGGCATTTTTTCTTTAAAGAATTTTAAGTATGTCTCGCCTGTTAGATGTCCTGGGAAAATGAATGGTCCAATAAAGTGTGTGCTGATTACACCCTACCATACATTTATGCTAATTGCTGCTGCAAATTGCATTGCTCTGTAGTTTATGGTTTTGCTTCAGATCATACGTGTTTGTTATAAAAATTGTTTATACCATCTCGAGTAAAGTGTGCCTCAACAGTAAATAAAATGTATTTGTGTAACAGTTGACAAGTATTTAAGCAGTTGCACAAGTCCAAGCAAATAGCGGGATCTTCAGAGGTAAATGATGCACTTTTTGTTTATGGTAAGGATACAGGTTATTTACTTCAGTGTACGCCATACTTTAGATTGTGAAATGCCTAATCGCTGAGAGATGTGTCGGGTACTGGTACCCAGGCTATATTGAACATCATCCATAACATCCTCATCATCGTCTTCATGTATCGAGAGCTCGCACTGATAATAAACGCTAGGTAGAGAACTTGTCTCCTGTAAATTTTGAAATCTTCCACTAATGGGTCACACTTTCGGAATTGTTAACTGCAGCCATAGCATTACCATCACACTTGCCATAAATAAACACCATTTCTTGGTCATAAATTTGATAGGCATCCCTATTTCTTAAACAATCTACAATCGAGAACACTTACCATGTTGTTTCACTTAAACACACTTGTTATGTTCTTTCACTGAACAATACAGAGAACTAACGCATTTCATGGTTAGGAAATGACAAACAACTCACTAACGGTTGTCAACAATGACAAATGTTTCTACATTCTTAATGGAAAGTATACAAATTTACTTGTACAATAACCTTTGCTTCTCTGGATATTCTGCAAAACTACTGCAGATACTCACCTGGAACATGTTTTATCAGATTCACCAGACCAATAACAACTAAATAAATGGAAATTGTACTTTACTTTAACCTTGTACTGTTCTGCGATAGCTTCGTATTAACAAAGTGGATAAACTTGCAGACAAAATCTTTCAATAGTCATAACTCCATAACCAAACATTTGCAGACCTATGTTTATATGAACTTTTTCCTTTAGTTTTACTGGTAGAATAACATATTAAAATATTAGTGAATCACCCTGTATACTAACCTTACCTTCTGGAAACTAATGAATATTATCTGTTCTTATTTTGTTCTTGTTTTCAGGACTGCCTGCCTGCAACATGTCTCAGACTTAAAAATTTTGGTTTTAAACTAAATAATAACAGGAATGTGCTATTGCAAGAAAAATTTGACAGATCACTGAAACACAAATCCTTTTTCAAAATATCACCTTCCTTACCAATTTACTGGTGGCACAAACCTGTATAAAGCAAAAGATGATAATTTATTGTTTACACCTGCTGAACTACCAATCTTGTGTGTACACTGCTTCATAGTTGGCACGTGAAGTTTTTGCTTGGTTCAGCCACTAGAGGTCGCCTGGCTTGCTAATATGACAGCAGTTGCTTGTGCAACCACCCCTTGATGGAGCTAATGACAATGTAGGCTGGAGCACAAGGCTCTGCCAACCATTTGTGTATTGCTAATTGCATTCTACCTTGTCTTACATTTGTGTGTGTGTGTGTGTGTGTGTGTGTGTGTGTGTGTGTGTGTGTGTACTGTTTTGAGCAATAACATACTGTGTTCTGGGGTTAGAACACTTTTTTGGTAGCAAGTACAGTACCTGACTCCACATGAAGCGCATCAGTCATTGATCCTTTGAGTTTAATTTTCATGGAGGCAGTGCTTCAATCTCTTTGCACGCAACAGCATTGACAGCTGCTATTTCCAGTTTAACGACTACACTGGCACAACCTGGAGCCCCGCCAACAACATACCTGCTGCCACTCACTGTATACAATGATGCAGCAGAGAACCAGGACATAAACAAAAAATGCCTGTAGCAACATTCCAAGCATTTAAGGTAACATGCACATACTTGTGCAAGGCCCTTTTCTGTCATGGATTTCACCTCACATGTATCAGTTGTTGCATCAGCCCAAACCCTTGCAAGAATTTTCCAGCCTTTCTTTCAATCACTTGTGAGTTATTTTCTACTTCCACTGTAAACATACGTTATGGCTGCTCATGTGGAATTTTACCACTGCGAAAAGCAACCGAAAGAGTCATACAGGGCATGGGCAGCAGAAATACATTGACTTAGCCAACATAATTTTGTGACAAATTTTCATAAGGAATCCTATGGAGATCAAATGGTTCGTGATGCAATACATTCTTCTCCTGATAGGAAAGTTCAAGAGTGAGTTCTACAATGTGAAAATCGTACCGTTTTGGAAGTCATGAAGACACCTCAGTCATTTGACGTTTCATGGGCTGCAGGCAGTCAGGTGGAAGTCTGATCTGAAATATCGGGAATCTGTCCCTCTCACACTTCCCAGCCTTCAGTCAGTCCACAATGGAACATATCACTCTACTGCAGCAGTCCAGCAAATGTCTTTATGTTGTACAGGTAATTGTCATTTGTGACAACAGACCAAATCACAACAGTGACAGGCTAATGCTCTACTGCCTTTATGCCCACACTGCTTCATTCAACACGAATGGACTGCGTGTCCCAAGAGCTGGAAAACATGTAACACGTGCCATAACAAAGGACACATTGCTTCTGTACCTAACTCCTTCCCAAATCTGAGTGGGGATGAAATGAACATTGATATGAACAGTATGTCAGCAGTGACAGTGTTACAAAGCAAGATATACACTGACGTGTGTGTGCGTGCGTGGGCTGTAGCAACACTGGTGAATTCACAGACTTATGTGGATTTGGATTCTCCCCCTCTGACACCAGTGTCACAGAGGTAGATGAGTAATACAAAACAACACATTCCCATTGTTGAACATTTTCTGCACCAGTGACTTCCAAGGCTGTGGTTTTTTCATTAAAATTCCTAGTTGTGGAGAATGTTTACACTGAAACTCTGCTTGGGTGCTTTTCAACGGTTTTGATTCGCCATCAATGATGAAGTGCATGTGGTTTATGATAAACTTCCATATAAACAGTTAGATACCCTGTGTCAAATTTTCCTCTCTATTTTTCCCAGGACTGGGTGGTGCAACAGAATGTCAGTCTTACATTCTGATGAAACAGTCTCTCTGACAGCATTTTTTCTGGGTCCACCTGGTACCAGTAAACTCACAGGATCAAGCAACAGCAGAATTAGTGTGTCTTCAATCACGTTATGTTATTCGACCTATTTCTTCCAGTCAATAGTCAGCACTACTGTTGATAATCAAAAGACCTACCAGTAAATAACACCTCTGCAGTGATTTTGAAAATCTATTACTCCACAGTCAATCACTAATACCTTTCCTATTCTGCACCCTGATGATCTGTTAACAATATTATTGGGGGGCCATATTTTTCACAGACTGGCTTCGGAGTGGCATATTTACTGCTGCTGTTCAAAGAATGGCTCTGAGCACTATGTGACTTAACTACTGAGGTCATCAGTCCCCTAGAACTTAGAACTACTTAAACCTAACTAACCTAAGGACATCACACACATCCATGCCCGAGGCAGGATTCGAACCTGCGACCGGAGCGGTCACGCGGGTCCAAACTGACGCGCTTAGAACCGCACGGCCACACCGACCGGCTGCTGCCGTTCAGTGAGGAATCTAAATGCCTTATAGTTATCAATACCCATTTGAGCTTTATCAATACCAGCATTTGCCTTTTGACGTAGCAAGCACGCCACCTATTTTTCAACACCTTAGAGCAACTTATTGCAACAGTTTGAGGCTGCATCAACTATTTAGATGACACTGCAGTGTCCAGCACCTCCACAGAGAAACATTTGCAGAAGCTTTGTGCTCTATTTTCTGTTTTACAGTCTGCATGGTTAAAGTGCAATTTGGAAAAGACAGTTTTTCAACCATCCATTATTTATTTGGGTTTTGAAGTGTCACATGATGACTTTTTTTTTGTTATGGTTTTAGGGCGCAAAACTGCTAAGGTCATTAGCGCCCGGTCTGTGACTTAGGAAACAGTAAAAAAACGAAAACGGAAACTAGCAGCAATCGGAACGAAAGTCATACAATTGGAGAAACTAAAAGCAGAAGGAAGGCTTAAAAATTCACTACAGAAGGGGGTTGGTTGTCCCAAAAAAAAACTTCAAATGACTGACGTCATTTCACTGGCATGAATGAACTCTAGAACGCGATCGGCCGATCGCGTGTCATCTGCTAAAATTGACGATATATCAGGCGACAGCCGTAGACGGGCGCGTAACGGAGTAAAATAGGGGCACTCAATTAAAAGGTGTCTTACCGTCCACAACTGAGAGCAGTGGGGACAGAGTGGGGGAGGATCGTCGCTTAAAAGATGTCTATGGCTAAAAAGACAGTGCCCTATCCGGAGTCTAGTTAAAATTACCTCCTCCCGATGACGCGTTCGGGAGGAAGAGGTCCAAGCACAAGGAAGAGTTTTCACGTCCCGCAATTTATTTTGGGGAAGTGTTGACCAGTGCGCGTGCCATAAATGAACAACACGACGACATAAAACGCTCCGTAGATCGGCGACGGGAAGCGATGGAATAGCTGGCCGAAGAAGAGAGACTGCAGCCTTGGCTGCAATATCGGCCGCCTCATTTCTGCAGATACCAATGTGTCCCGGGAGCCAGAGGAACGCCACCGAGACGCCCCCCAGGTGGAGCAAGCGCAGACAGTCCTGAATCCGGTGGACCAGAGGGTGCACAAGATAAAGAGCTTGGAGACTGAGGAGAGAGCTGAGAGAATCGGAGCAGATAACGTACTGTATCCGCTGATGGCGGCGGATGTAGTGGACAGCCGGGGAACAGCGTAAAGCTCCGCAGTATAGACCGAACACTGGTCGGGAAGCTGAAAGTGATTTGGGGTGTCGCCAACAACATAGGCACTCCCTACACCTAACGATGTTTTCGAGCCATCGGTGTAAATAAATGTGGCTTCCTTCATTTGTGCACATAGAGCAGCAAATGCCCGACGATAAACAAGTGAAGGGGTACCATCCTTGGGAAATCGACAAAAGCGGAAGGGAAGAGAATGGAGCAGTTGACGGAAGCAGACTCCCGGTGGTAGTAGGGAGGAGGGGCGGCCTGCATACCCTACATCAAAGGAGGCGTCAAAAAATATGTCATGGGCTGGATTAGCAGGCATGGAAGACAGATGGCTGGCATAACGGCTCAGAAGGACTGCTCGCCGATTGGACAGCGGAGGTTCAGCAGTCTCAGCATAAAGGCTTTCCGCAGGGCTGGTGTAAAAAGCTCCAGACACTAAACGTAATCCACGGTGGTGGATAGAGTCGAGACGCCAAAGAATAGACGGCCGGTCAGAGGAGTAGACTATGCTTCCATAGTCCAATTTCGAGCGCACTAAGGCGCGATAGAGGCGGAGAAGGACCACTCGGTCCGCTCCCCAGGAGGTACCATTCAGGACACAGAGAGTGTTGAGGGATCGCAGACAGCGAGCCGAAAGATACGAAATGTGGAAAGACCAGCATAGTTTTCTGTCAAACATAAGACCCAAGAATTTAGCGACGTCTGAAAACGGAAGGTTGACAGGTCCTAGATGTAAGGAGGGTGGAAGAAACTCCTTACGTCGCCAAAAATTAACACAAACGGTCTTACTGGGAGAAAAACGGAAGCCGGTTTCGATGCTCCAAGAGTGGAGGCGATCGAGACATCCTTGAAGACGTCGTTCAAGAAGGCTGGTCCGTTGAGAGCTGTAGTAGATCGCAAAATCATCCACAAAGAGGGAGCCCGAGACATCAGGAAGGAGACAATCCATAATTGGATTGATGGCAATGGCAAACAGTACAACACTCAGCACAGAGCCCTGGGGTACCCCGTTTTCTTGGGAGAAAGTACGGGAGAGAGTAGTGTTCACCCGCACCCTAAATGTGCGCTCTGCCATAAATCCCATACATGCTGACATTAAACCACTGCACCAGCATATTGATGCTATTGACCTACTACTACACCCCACATCTATCACAGAATTACAAGCATTTTTAGGCAAAATTGCATATTACCACTAATTCACACCGGACACTATTACTGTGCCACAAGTGCTCAACACATTGTTACATATGGATGTTCCTTTTCACTGGTCCCAGCTTGCAACCGGACATTAAAGTAGTTTAAATGTAAGCTGCAGTTGGCCCTTTGTATGGTCACTTTTCAGCTGGACCAGCACACTGTGTTAGCAATGTACGCATCTGAGTTTGGTCTTCGTGCCGTCCTTGCTCATACGTGTGGGAATGGATGTGAACACCCTATTGCACGTATCTCTTAAATCCTTCAGTTCAATGCAGTAGGGTCAGTAGTGTTATTCTCTGAAAGAGAAAACGGCTTTGATGATTGCGTATGTTTTATAAAAAAAATTATGTTTTTCTACACAAGTCTACCATGGTGGGGGCCCATGTCCCACACTGTTGCAGCCGACACCAGTGCTGCCACCTTCATCACAACCAGTGCCACATGTTCCATCACTATTGACACAACCTCCTTCCCTATTGTTGAAATCAGACATGGAAATGGAAGCTGCACCAGTGCTGCCTGTCCTACCATATGGCCTTAGACAAGAGGGCATGCACTGCACCTGTCCGCACTCATGCCACTTACGACCCTATGCATGGTGGCAGTAGATCACATGACTCAACAACCTACATTGCCCACAGAAGAAATGGACATGAGCATAGTGCTCACCTCCATGCAATGGAAGAGGAGTGCTGTAACCACCAGTTTAATATGTACATCACTTCATATTTTGCGCATAAAGTTTGTGCTTGATTTGGCCACCAGAGGCCACTTGGTATGCTAATACATCAGCAACTGTGTGCACATTCAGGCAGCTGCGGCCCCCCTTGGAACTAATGACTATATAGGCTGTAGTGCAAGGCTCCGCCAACCACTTGTGTACTGCTAATTTTATAGTACCTCGTCTTCCATGTGTGTGTGTACTGTTCGAGCAATAAAGTACAATTTCCTTGGGTTATAACAAAACAGAATGCAGATTAAGCTTATGTGACATCTCTGTGTGATTTTAATGTATATCTTAACTCATTCCACCTCCTAGAATGTTCTCTTCCTTGGTGGTATCTACACATAACAATGAACATATCAACAAATCAATGTATCAAGACACCTAGAGCGGTTGATATTTCTTAAGAAGTATTAAGTTCTTTGCAAGAAAGGACTATGATAAAACTGATGAAACTGGTATCCAGGATAAATATAACAAAGTTATACACCCTCAGACCTCATGGTCAATATAATAATCCAAATTCCAAAGAATTGGGGTGAGAGTATTTCTGAAAATCAGGTTACTGAGTTGTGGTTGTGGAACACCAACTCAAATTATTTACAGAAGGATGGAATGACTTCTAAAAGTCAGCCTGCGGGGAGATCACATTGGATTTTACAGAAAATTAGGAATACAGGAAGCAGTATTGATTTTGAGGTTTTGTTTTAGGAAACACATTGAAGAACAGCCAACCAATATTTATAGTACATGAAAATAAATGGAAAGCTTTTGAGAATATTAACTGGCACATGCTCTTCAATATTCTTAAATTATCCAAGATACACTGAAGGGAGTGAAAGTGTGTCTACAACTATACGGAAATTAACTGTAGTTCTAAGAGCTGAAGAAGAACCAAAAGGGAAACTGTGTTGGTTAACAATGTGAGATATTGTTGTAACTTGTCCCCATACTATTCTCTCTGGAAATTGAACAAGTAGAAATGAAACTGAAGAACAATTTTGACAGGGAATTAAGAGACAAGGAGGACCTTAAAGGTTTGCTGATGTTACCATAATTGTCAGAGATGGAAAAGAATGTGGAAGATCAGCTGAACAGTATGCCACAAAAAAAGTAATATGAAAAATATCCATGAAAGTTAAACAAGGATAGTCAAATTAAGTAAGCCGAGGGTGAAGAAATTAGATTAGAAAATGGGACAATAAAAGGAGTAGACAAGTTTTGCCATTTGGTTAGTGAAGTAACTGATGATGGCCAAAGTACAGAGAATATAAAATGGCATTTGGCTATAGCACAAAAAAGTTTTCTGAAAAACAATTTTGTTAACATTAAATATAACTTTAATGTGTTAAGAAGTCCCTTCTAAAGGCGTTTGTCTGGAGTGTAAACTTGCACAGAACTGATAAGTGGTCGATAAGCAGCTCACGGAAAATAGAGAACAAGAATCTATTGAAATGTGCGTTTACAGAAGAATGCTGAAGAATAGTTGGTAATACTCCATAAATAATAAAGAAGAATTGAATGTAATCAGGAACACAAGAAATTTACAGCAAAACTTGACAAAGGACAAGGAAAGATTGATGGGATACAGTATGAGGCAAGGGAGCCAAGAGAGGCAAGGGAGGGAGGGAGGGAGGGTGGGAGGGATAAGAAAATGTAGAGGAAACCAAATACCTGTTTTTGATAACAGGTGAAAGTCAACAAAGGCTGTAGTAGTCATTCTGAGGTGAAAAAACTTTTACAGTTTAGAATAGTGTGGCATTAAACCAGCCTTTGAACTGAGAAGTACAACAATAATAATCAAATAAATAAACTGGAATGCTGCCCCATAAAATATTCTCTGCTTTGGTTGGTTTATTGTCAATGTAAAGTTACTCAAAATTCACGAAAGGTCACAAGTAGTCTCCTCTTTCATTTTCAGAGCTATGAAATAATTGAATTAAAGTATGTCCACATTCCTTGTGAAAATTATACGTATGTATAATTTTGTAAGACAGCAACTAGACAGTGGATAATATGGTATTGGATGACCTGCAATTGAACATTTATGGATCACTTAATGAGTAGGAAAATCTGAATTGGATATAGTATACTGTACCATAAATAATTAGTTAATTATTGTAAAGCTTTGTGCAAGATAGATGTCATGTTTGGTGATCTTTGCTGAATACACACATCTAGCCTGGTGTTAACTTCCTCCCATTTCTTATCCTTAATATGTTTGTTATTCAGAGTTACACAAGTGCCTCCAATAGCTGTGCTATCATGATAGATTATCCAAATGCACAAACTTAAATGGTTTGAAAGGATATTGTTACAGCTCCAATGACACTGGCAACACTGACTTGATAAGCCGACAGATATTAGAAGAGGATTGACCACACAATTTTCAAACTAATAAAATACAAGACTCCACAGGTCCTAAAGGTATGACAGTGTCATGGCATGCCCTGCGACTACCACCATTCTGGCCTGATAATCTGCCACTATGGTTTGTGCAGGTTGGAGCTGGGTTTCATAATTCGGGAATATCCACAGATTCTACCAAGTCTGCTAGTGGCTAATGAGCTCTACCACCACTATGCTGCCAAATTTAAGGTTGTAATCACATCACCTCTTGCACAAAATTCATGTAGCAAATCGCCAACAGGGTTGGACTGCAAAGTGTCTGCAGAAAAACAGAGCATGTGTGTCAAATGTTAATGCAAGAAGACATCGAAGTTGGGAAGCTGTCACCATACCTTAGGCACATATATAGTAAAGTTGACATGGGAATAGTACCCGACTCATTACTCTGTATGCTTTGGAACAGCTGTTTTCTGGCTCAGGTTAAAGCCATAATAGCATCTCAGGCACAACCATTCTTGGACACTGTTGCAGATCTTGCTGACGAAACTCAGGATGCAGTAGCACCACCATCAATCAGCACTGTAGTGCCATGCAATGGTGTGTCTGAATATCAGCAATAACACAGGCAGATTATGGTCACCCTTTAGACAAATTGGATGCTCTGGCTAAACTAATGATGGACTGCCAGTTTCACGCCATCTTAGAGTGTCATCTTCTGGTCATTTTGCAAAGGCAAAGGCAAAGTTTAGCCTAAAGCTCATGGAAAGCGTTACTCCCCTTATAACCAAAAAATTTGGCGTGGCACCTGCAGTGTAGTTACAGTGCCCTGAATGCAAGAAAAATTCCAGACACACATCCAGTTCCTTTACCAACCCTTTGACTGCTATGGATGAGTTGACGTGTCATGCTCTGCAAGTGCTGAAGATGTGTTTAAACACAGCCCCTGGATTTTCTTCAAGCATTATTGATGTGTTTACATGTCCCATATCACCAACCTTCTCACTGCTACAGATGAGCTATGTCAATATTTCAGTGAACACATAGTTTGACATATTTTGAACAATTTATGAAATATGTCAATTGTAAATACCAAAATTCACAATGCTGGATATAAAACCCAATACCTCAAGAACAAAATGCTCTAAATTTTAAATTACATTTCGATACTATCTACATTTCATACACAGCATTGTATGGGCTAAAATCAACTGCACACAAAGCTTACACGATGTGTTTATGTTTCTACAAACACTAGAATTTCATGCAATGGTTTACTTAATTTGATGCAACACAGGAACTATTATGAATACCGAAAATAAATTCATCACTTTATCGAGTGAAGACATCCGACTGTAAGATCTGAAAACAAAATCAAATTTTTTCACCTAATAGCTTTCTTAAAATCATATGATGAGCATTTCGTAGTGGCTGGAGCGCCATCTCCCAGCACACAGGTAATAGCATCATGCGAACAGTACAGCCGCGACAAAGCAACACTCACCGAAGAATGCGGAGAACACATGTGGACCAGTTAAAGGATTATGTGACTACAATTGCATTCTCAGTGATGCTACTGTGTTCAGTGTACTGGACTGTGCAAAGACTTTTATGCAAATTCATGTGGTGAACAGACATTCCGAAGACTTCTGTAATAATGCCATTTGGCTTATACAAAAATGTCAGCACAGTACAATAGCCCGTTATGTGCATGTGCCCACTGGGGAATTTGCATATAGGTGGAGATGCTGGCCTTTGCCTTCATTTCAAATTGGGTTTCTCACTTTAGCTGTCTGCTGGACATTAGCACAGACCAAGGCCAAAAAGTCAGGCCAGAGTTCTTTAACCAGCTAAGAAAATTCTGCCCTGCTCTCCATTACTAGAGGACATTTACCACCCAACAAGCTACATCACGGTAAAACAATGGCTTAATTCTATAAAGTCTGCATAAATGTGTGGCACAGCCAGTTGGAGAATGGAGTTATCAATGATCTTATTGGCCTTCAAAATATTCATTGTCAGAAGAGCTCTAATATTGTGAAACATTTCAACTGCTCAGTGGATTCATCAATCCAAGGTCTGTACCATCATACTTCATTTGCTGCCTGAGGAACCATGCTGTATGCATTGGCTCACATCAAGCCTCAAGATGTTTAATGGCACCTACCTTTTTGCATATCACAACCTGCCCACATGCACACATTATGTTGTACACATATGGTGTCTATCTCCACAAACTCTGTACACGGGCCCACATTGGGTTATCAAAAGAGAAGCATGAACCATAAATAGAGGGTGTTTGAAATAGAATATACAGCTTCTAAAGTAATGTAGCTTTTATTACACGCAACTTACAATTATAATTCAGCAAATGAAAGAGCAACTCAGTTTTGTCTGTGTAGCTGTGCACAAAGAGAATACTATGGAATGACCAATAGTAACTGATGAATGTGCTGAACAAGTGAGTCTTTCACGCGTAGCCCATGAAATCAGTTAAGAAAGCTATTTGTGAACTAGCTGTTCCAGTGATGTTTGTTTGTTTGCAGTTGTAAGAAGCTCTAAAGACTACATCCTATAGTTTACTTGCCAATTCTGTAGATGAAAAGTTTCTGTATGGAGCGTATTTTCTGAATCATGTGGTCCTCAGTGATGAATCGACATTACACCTATGTGGACAGTTGCAAAGAGACTCCATTCAATTGAATTTTTTTTGCTCCATACCCCAGCAGAAAGTTTATGGCCTTGCTTTCTCACTGAAGCAACTGTAATTCGTGCTTCTCATCTTGTTGTACTAGAACAGCAGCTCTTCCTTCAACTGGAAAAAGCTGAACCACAGAAGGTTATTTGACAGCAATATTATGTGCCGCCTAACTGGTATAACTCAATATGCAATTATGCAATTGATTATACCACATTGTCTCTGACCAATGGATTGGTCATAAGGATCTTGGTGACAAGAGCTTGGTTTGCATTAGCTCCATGTTCACACACAGTTTGATGCCATGCAGTTTTTAACTTTGGGGTTCACAAAGGATCATGTATCGGTGCCTCCCCTACCAGCTGATAAACCTGACTTCATGAACAGCATTGTTGCAACAATTACTCCATGCACACTGAACAAGGTTTGGGAAGAACTCATCTATTAACTTTATGTGTGACAAATGATGCTCACATTGAACATTTGCACAAAAAAAACCTGTTTCACTTGCTCTTTCAGTTTACTATTACCAGGGTGTATACATGGACAAGGAAAAAAAATTCCCGGATTTTTCCCGGATTTCCCGGTTGAAAAAACACTTTTTCCGTGTTAAGTGACAGTATACTCTTCCTTGCCACTGTAAAACTCATCAGTCCTTTGATTGTTTATGGTTTCATATACCGACAGAGAATCTCCTGGCACTTTAGAAAATGAAACTGGGGGAGGGGGTTGAAGAAAATATATAAAAAAAAAAGTTTTGAAAGACCTTTGATGTGCAGCAACATGAATGCTGCATATGTTTCGAGTTACGAAGGTATAAATTCGGATTGCACCAAACATCTTACTTTCCGAAGCATTGAAATCGAGATTGCGCTGCACTTTTGTAAGCCAGTCATAGGTCATGTCATGTGATCTCACCAGCTGATGACAGCACACGACACTTGATGTAGTCAGCCAACAGCAACATCACACTTAAGTAGCGCGAACACACAAATAAGAAAAGTTAATGGTTTAAATTAATATACATAGCACTCACATATAATATTGGTCTCCAAGATTAATAAGCTGGAAGACAAGCTAAGCTTGCACATATAATGTTGATCATCTTTGCGAGTGTTACACTTTAAGACACATCACGCAAATGCGCCAGTAAAATTTTAAATAACGACATAAATGTCTGATTTTCTGGGCTTGAAAATCTTCTAAACGGTCCTCCTCAAAGAGTTGATTTTTAAATGAGTCAAACGCTTTGTGATTTAAGAAATTCATCGTACATTCCCGCACATAGTTCATCTTGCGTAAAAGGAAATTTGCTCTGAATTTAACACTTTTCATACCACCATTCGCAATATTTTCCCGCGACCTGTTAGAAATAGGTTCGTTTCGGCAGTTGGCAGAGTGTGCCAGATAACAGGCAACACCGCACTTGCGCAGCTACGATGACACAGGAAACCTGATGTTCCTAACGTGTAAAACATTAAAAGATCTTACATTATGTCATGAAAGAAACAAGACATCAGAGGATACTTCAAAAGCATTGGAATTTCGTGCACCATACTAAAATGCATAATTTGGTTTAAAGTGCACATTCGTTTGTCCAAATTCGGATGTAAATTTTATGGAGCACCAGTACAGTATTACCTAACGTTCGGTTCTTTAGTATAGCATAATGCCATAAGTGTACTTGAAATACTTGAAATACAGCGAACAGTTGAAACTAGCCAATAGTGTGAAACTACACACTTTGTTTCAAATAAATTGACTGCCTCAGCAGAAAAGATTAATAAAAGCCAAATCTCTTTAGCAAACCTTCAAAAATAACTTCATTGTTCTGCGAGGCGATTAATGCTTCACAGTCAGAAAGGTGGAAACAAAATCTGAAACTAACAACATATTTAGCCTTCCGTAATTATGCAAACGTTTTTTTTTTAATTCATTTGATAGCTCCCAGTCACAAAAATCTGTTTTGTTTTCTTTTAACGTGGGAGCCATAAACAAAGAGGAAACAATAAAATCACTGAACGTATACACAGGTCACGTCAAGACGACACACCTCCCCACCACAACTCAGACTGCTCTATGCATCAGTCCCAGATTTACTGTGTTTCCGAACCGGGGCAATATTAGATAGTGGCACCCAGCCACACTTCTGTAACCAAAAGCAGGAGAACGTACTACTCATACACGACGCAACTGCTCAAACGAATCTAATTTAAACAGTTGTCACGTCAGGCTCATGGGAGGAAATATGTTGTTATGAAGCATTGCACATTCTTCCTAAAGTCTTTGACAAACTTTGCTGTTGGCAGACGCTTATATAAGCACTGCGTTTTGTTGTTGTGTGTGGCGCATTTCCTTCGCAACTTAAAGTTTTATTTTCGCTTTTTCTCATTCATGTTTTGTTGCTGCAGTATTATTCTGCAGTAGCGGGATACAGTAATATCCTTTGTTAGAGTATTGGTTCTTACCAATCAAAATCACAAAAAATTAGCTGAAAACTAAAACAACAAAAAATTCCCAGAATTCTAAACAATTCCTGGGTTTTTCCCGATTTTCTCCCGGATGAAAAAATTCCCGGGTCTTTCCCGAATCTCCCGGGTCGTATTCACCCTGATTATGTATAACTTAAGCTGAAGGTAATAAATACTTCAGAGCCTTAAAACCAATACATTCATTCTGAAATACCCTGTATTTTACTAAATGGTAAAACAACAAAACAGCTACTATCTCAACACAGTAAAACCAGAGTGCTTATTTCAAAAAAAAAATGTGACATACACTTGTGCCTCAAAGCCAGCCTCAGCTTCAAAACATGTACTATCATTCAAAATACACTCCAAGTGTTGCGTTCATTCTCTGACACAATATTTGGATGATGTTCCACTTATCCTTAAGGGACTGATGTAGCAAATGAGACCATCACCTGTTGTGTTTCGTAACTGTCAGTTAGTTCACAAGACAGGTGCTCTTGATTCAGCATCAACAGTTTTGTTCAGGAAGGTTCCTTAGGCTGGCAGTGAAAACTCCTTTATTGAGTAGGTAGACATCTTGCCTAGTGTTAATTTACTGCAGTTTACAAATCTCAAGATCTTGCTTATCACCAACACATATCTGCAAGTAAATATTTGTTATTCAGAGTTATATGAGTGCTAATAATTTGTGTGCTATCACACCTGAACACATGTATGTAAGTAGTTGGAACGAATATTGCCATAGCAGCTTCGACAAACATTTGTGAATCGTCTAATTGAAATTGTAGATAGATTATCTCATGAATAATTAATTATTATTCACCTTGGGTGAATACTGAGCACAAGAAATTTGAATACAAAGTCTTGTTTTGCTTGTTTCAAGCACTGAAAAACAAACAAATTGTGTGTACTGATTTGTTAGTACAGATGAGATAACTGAATGCTGAAAGGCATTATCAGTCTTAAGTGATGATGATGATGATGATGATGATGATGATGATAATATGAGATGTGTATCTCATGCTTCAAGTCAAAAAACAACAGCAGTCAAACAGAGTCCCACACCAAAAGAGTAAGTCAGTCTCATGTGCTTGAAAAGTTGTGAACAATTTTTTTCTGAGATGCAAAACAGATTCTTGTAATGAAGTGATTCACATGGGAAAACTGATAGCAGGCAAACAACACATCAGTTTTTAAGATGAATTGGATGGGGAAAAAACATTGCCATTTGCACAGGCAATAATTCTGCCCATGAAGGTGATTTGGCAATGTAGAAATTAAGAGGTCTGGAGAACATCCAGAATATTCACTTGACTTTGCATCCCTAACTTGAATTTTTCCTCCATCTGATGAGTGTGTTGCTGGAAAATGTTTTTGGATACAACAAAGGAATCGTGGAAGATACTAACTAGTGCTGTATCGACTGTCTTGCATCTCACTTCAGGGATGGATCCCAGTCACTGGAAAAATGTTGAATGTCTGACAGAAGACAATGACCTAACAGAAGGTAATATCAAATGTAATTACATTTTAAACCTAGAAACATTTTTTTCACTTCGATTGTGACAAGTTTACATGTTACCCTGACATATTCTCCCCTGAATGTAGAAAATACATGACAACTAAAACTGACTTATCAGGCACAACTGCTACACACACACACACACACACACACACACACACACACACACACACACACACATTGTTGTTGTTGTTGTGATCTTCAGTCCTGAGACTGGTTTGATGCAGCTCTCCAATGCTACTCTATCCTGTGCAAGCTTCATCTCCCAGTACCTACTGCAGCCTACATCCTTCTGAATCTGCTTAGTGTATTCATCTCTTGGTCTCCCTCTACAGTTTTTACCCACCATGCTGTCCTCCAATACTGAATTGGTGATCCCTTGATGCCTCAGAACGTGCCCTATCAACCGATCCCTTCTTCTAGTCAAGTTGTACCACAAACGCCTCTTCTCCCCAATCCTATTCAATACCTCCTCATTAGTTATGTGATCTACCCATCTAATCTTCAGCATTCTTCTGTAGCACCACATTACGAAAGCTTCTATTCTCTTCTTGTCCAAACTGTTTATCGTCCATGTTTCACTTCTATACGTGGCTACACTCCATACAAATACTTTCAGAAACGACTTCCTGACACTTAAATCTGTACTCGATGTTAACAAATTTCTCTTCTTCAGAAACGCTTTCCTTGCCATTGCCAGTCCACATTTTATATCCTCTCTACTCCGACCCTCATCAGTTATTTTGCTCCCCAAATAGCAAAACTCCTTTACTACTTTAAGTATCTGATTTCCTAATCTAATTCCCTCAGCATCACCCGACTTAATTCGACTACATTCCATTATCCTCATTTTGGTTTTGTTGTTGTTCTTCTTATATTCTCCCTTCAAGACACTGTCCATTCCGTTCAACTGCTCTTCCAAGTCCTTTGCTGTCTGACAGAATTACAATGTCATTATTACAATTTCAGAATCACAATGTCATCGGCGAACCTCAAGTTTTTATTTCTTCTCCATGGATTTTAATACCTACTCTGAATTTTTCTTTTGTTTCCTTTACTGCTTGCTCAATATACAGATTGAATAACATCGGGGAGAGGCTACAACCCTGTCTCACTCCCTTCCCAACCATATTAGTATGTGGAAAATAACATATCCATGCAATTAATGAATGTCAACCATTATGAATACAAGCTCTTCCTTAAAAATCACATGAAGAGAATAGCCTAGCCTTGATATAAAAACAATTTGGAATATTTGGATAGTGCAAATGAGAAAAATTACATTTATTAGATTCTCTTCAGGTACACTGACCAAAGAACCAAAAGATAAAAATACAAGTTCTCTTTCTACCAGATCTATACAGGGATATAGTGGAATCAGTAATCATTGCATTAATGATCAATTTTTTTAAACATCCCTGAATGTGGGTAAATTTTGATCTTAGCTTGTAAAATGAACCCAGTTCACAAATTTGCTATCTTGTCTAACACTTAACTTGCACTAACTGAACAACGTTTAGTATTAATTTAGTTTAGGTGAGGTAGGTTGGAAAAAGCACTGAATCAGTATTTGACCTGACTTTTCATCAGACTGCACCTTGTAAAGGGACATCCACCTGCAACATTACTTTTCGTCAATAGTAGTAGCCAATACCAGAAATATTTTTTGAATTTTCAACATGTCAGTATTATATCAGCCGTTCTTCTGAAAAATTTCATATAACTTTATACACAATACGTTATATTTCAAGTTAAAACCTATGAAAAGAAATTACTTTATTTTCGTTGTTACACTTGATATGTACTAGCTCTAAATGTGCACTTGTATTTTTTTTTAACATTTGAAATTATGAAACATTTGGCACATTTCAATTTTTTATTATTAATTACACAATCTAGTACTGTTTATTATGTTTATTTATGGATTCATCATAAAATAATATTCTAAACTGACAGAAATTCATTTGTCAAGAAAAATTGTAAACCCTCTGGAATAATGTTATTACCGCAGAGCAAAGTGGAGAAAAGTGTGCTTCTGGCATGATTAGAGGTCTTTTCTTTAGTTGGGATGAACAATGTTATTTTGGCTTTGCTAATGTGAAAATTCAAAAGACCGTGTGTATAGTAAAATAGACACAATAAATCATCGAAAAAACAAAAGTTTTGCACAGACATTCTTCAAATTTATTTGGATCAATTAGACGATGAAAACTTAAAATGTGAAAATTTCAGCTTCAAAATTCAGACCCCTAGATATGAAGGATTGGAGTTAACTGTGCAAGAAAGGATAGGAAAAAAGTTGGTTGTAAATCTTACCTATCTTGAATCTCATGAAAAATCATCATCATTGTAGACAATAGTGATGACAAAGAAGGGAGGGATAGATTACAAGCCATTAATTGCACATCACAGATAAACTACAAAATTGTTTGAGGTTGTGTGTTTCAACGATGGAGGGCATGAGGTGGAAGAAACTTCTCAAATTCTGCAAGACACTTCTCCATGGGGAAGAGTATTGATATGGATATCTTTGAAGTAAACATGAATACACAGCTCTCAGCATTTATAGCTCTTGAGCACAGAATTTTGACCATTGCAGTACTCATAATTCTAGAAAACAGCAAATGATGTATTAAGTTAATGGGTATTGTAGATAATAATCTTTATAACCAATATGGTAGTGAATGTGCCGTATTTCCTCGAATCTAAGCCACACCTGAAAAATGAGACTCAAAATCAAGGAAAAAAATTTTCCCGAATCTCAGCCGCACCTGAAATTTGAGACTCGAAATTCAAGAGGAGAGAAAAGTTTCAGGCCGCACCTCCAAATCGATACAAAGTTAGTCCATTTTAATATGAGACACAATTTAGGTCGAATGAATGACGATACAACTACAGTAGTTTGGTTCAAGTCGTAAGCTTAGCAATTAAAATTTACAAGGCAGCCATTGCTATGCGTCAGGCGCTCTCGTCCGTATTGATATGGGTACCCTTCCTTACTCACGTGCTTCGTCTGGTTTGAATTGATTGCTTATTTTTCTTTGATCTGATACGTGCCATTTTCTTTGTTATAGGTGTTAACGTCACTCTAAGCTAAAACTGCATTACTGTACTGTGTCATGCATTGTTTGTCACATTATGATAGTGCGTGTTCATGGCCTGTTGCCGCTCGCGGCATGGCTTGCTTTTCTGCGCGCTACCGCAGCTTACAATTTAAAAAAAAAAAGAGGAATTGTCTCATTAGCGAAACAATGGCAAGAGACTGCTATTTGTTGTTACCTACACTGCTGCTTTCAATGATAATAATCAACAAGAACCAAATAATAGACTGCATATGATAGAAGATGTTCTGAACGAGAGTTTAGCGAAAATTTTTCCCCGTTTGAAAATCTTTGCAGACGCCGCTTTAGTACATTACATTACATTCTGCAAAGAAATTAGTCATCTTAGATTTAAAAATCTAGTCAATTGCCGTGCTTCATTTCTGACTGTATCACTATTAGCCGAAGAATAATACGAATATAAACATGACACAATACGTATATTCTTCCGCGTTTGCTGTTGTCTCATGCTAGTTTCGTAGTTTATTACGCAGATAAGATTTAAATGAGATAGCAGCAAACATGAAAGAATACATCACAAAATGTTTATTTCATATTATTCTTATGGTGAAGAGAATACTGCATGTGATTCACAATTCATAAAAGTTCCTATTAGCAACCATCTCTTCTCACAGGTAGGAAAAAATTCATAACATAGAGTTAGCCATGTTGACAAAAACCCCAAACAGTCTTGCCAGTCAGATTTTCGTAGTACATTGAAATGCTGCTACATTCGAAGATGAACAATACGGAATTTGTATTTACTTCATTGTTTCGTTGGATAATGTATGAAACTGCAGTGGTCGAAACTCGGGGCGGAGAAAAAAAGGGCATTTTTTTTTTTTTAATGACGCAGAGGTCTTGGCGCCAGTATTTATCTTTGTGCCTGCAAAGCAAGCCTGTGTAGCGCTACATATTTTCGACGGCAAAAGTTAGTTGTGGCGGCACCTACCAACATTTTTCAGAAGTTCCGCTTACTTTGCACTCTATTCTAAGCCGCAGGCGGTTTTTTGGATTACAAAAACCGGAAAAAAAGTGCGGCTTAGATTCGAGTAAATACGGTATTGTTTCTTAGCAGATAATTAATGGTTATTTGGCACTGGCTCTTAGGCAGAGCTTTGATTCAACTGAACATACTGCAAACTGTGGTGTCACTCAGAGCTTAAGAAGTTCGCTGAACATGATGCAAACAAGAAGTTATGCAACATTCAGTGTGGATGGGTGTTTCAAAACTTTGTAACACAGGGATAAGCAGTTCAAGAGTAAAATCAAAATGGTATTTTCAAAAGTCAACTCATATAATATTCCATCATATGGATGTCTCACCTACTCCTCATTCTGAAATTAGGAAAATCACATATTCTCTCAAAAATAAAACTTCATCTGTACTTGATGATGTTTTCAGCAAAGTGAAGACTTGTTATGATATGTGTTGTATTTTCTGAAACATGTAATGCATCACAAAGACAGTGTATTTTTCCAGACATATTGAAACACACCATTGTTGAACCACTATGTGACCAAAGTGTAACAGAGATGTAAGTAGCTACCAAGATGTTTCACTGACATCATTTTTCCAAGTTTCTGAGATGGTGATTCACTCTAGAATAGTATCTCTCCTGTACAACTTTAATATCAAAACTACAGTTTGGCTTTCAACTGAGAAAGTCATTGTGCATTCATTCATAAAATTTTACAAGAATTGAACAATAAAATAGCACCAGTTTCTCTGTGACCTATCTAGTGCACTTGATTATGTGAATCACAACTTAGTTAACTAACGTTTCATGGAATTAATGGGACAGCCTACAAATGGATATTGCCTAATCTAATCAACAGATGCAGAAAGTGTACATAATAATCCAACCAAAGCACAGGAGATGCTTCCAATTTGAAAGAAATCAATTATGGTGTTCCACAAGGCTCATTGGTTGGTCCACTATTGTTTCCCCATACATGCGAACAACAAAATGCCCAATATACAATAAGCAGAATTAGTAATTTTCCAGGTGACATTAGTGTTGTTATCATCCAAAATTTATATACAGCAACAGAAGGAGAAGTAGACAATGTTCTTGCAAGTGTTACTGGATGGTTTTCTGCTATTGTTTTGACACACACATTAGGAGGCACCACACCAATAATAAACACAAAGTAGGGAAATAATAACTACACTGGGAACTACAACATTTTGTGTGTCCATATGGATGAGAGTTTAAATGGAAAAAGCACACTTCTGAAATCCTAAAACAACTCACTTCAGCTAAATTTGCACTTTGTATCATGGCAAATCTTGGGAAGAGACAAATCAGTAAGTTAACATTTTGCATATTTTCATTTAATAATGACATACGGAGTAATGTTCAGGGGCAACTCATCATTAAGAAACAAAGTCTGCACTGATCAAATACTTGCTATAAGAATATTATGTGCTGCTCACCCAGCACCATTTGCAGACATCTGTTGAAGGAGTCAGGCATTTTGACTACTGCTTCACAGTACATTTATTCTCTCATGAACTTGGTTGTAAATAATCCAGGAACATTGATGAACATAAGTGCAGTAACATAATGACATTCATTATTCCTCACTGAGGTTGTCTTCAGTACAAAATGGGGATGAACAATGTTGCCACCAAAATTTTTGATAATTTACCCAATTATATAAAATTTCTGACAGCCAGAAAAATTAAATCTGAAAACTGAAAAATTCTGTCTCACTACTAGTCTGTTCTACAGGAAGATTTCTGTTTACACAAAAAAGATTGTGGGTAACAGTTTCTAATTCACATTTGCATTAAAAAATAAAAAAAAACCTTGTAAATAGTCAGCATTAATCATACTCACATATAAATGTGTACTTATGACAACTCATTCCACATCATTACAATTACTTGTACAAATGATCCACAGACCAAGAACCTACATACCAACTTTACTAACTAACTAATTAACCATCAGTCACCCATCCAAAGATTGATTTTGCCAGCACAAACATTCATTGGGTATAGACCTTTTAAAGGTGGTATACCTTTGCCTTTCTCAGACCTTTGATCAGAATTACTTCTCCAGATATATGGGTGGCTACAGTTTAAAGTGGATTCCAACCCATGGTGCAACTTCACATCTTGCAAATATTAGAGGAAAAATGCATGGAAAACATGAAAATGGAAACTGGACTGACAAGGGTTGAATGCTAAACTGTTTAGATCCATTCTCTTACACAATTACAGAGCCACTGAAACAACTTAGTGTTCACCTTAGCCAATAAATATGACTGATAACTGACATTGGCATTCTGCAGTTAAATTATTGTCCTTCTGTGGCTACTGACATGCAGTATTAAAGTACAGAGTGGATTTCTGTAAAGGATGATCATTATTCCCTGCCAAATAACTTCATACACATGCTATTCATTGCAAATAGTTTCACATTCCCTTTTTTACAATGACATGTGTGTATGAAATTCCTGTAAATTTTTCACGTTATTGGAAGTCTTCTCTAGAAATTCTTAGGGTGGCTGTTATTATCTGCAGCTATTATTTACATCACAGATATTCTCCTTAGCCTATCATTAAAAATAAAAATTCTTCAAGCAGCATTACAATTTTTCAACTTTTAGTCACACAATATGAAGTCTATTGTTTTGGAGTGTCTTTATTATATCATTTATTGACTACAATTGAAATTAACTCGATCCCTGAGAATCTGCTAGTCAAAGGTGATGCTAGTACATGGTATATTAATTTGCAGGTAATATATGTGTACAATACAGATTTCAGAGTTCAATGTGACAATTTTTTTCCCAAAATCTATGATCAACTGCTTTATAAAATTGGCCCTGAGCATTTGAAATATCTGCCTCCCTTCTGTCCAGTGTGTATTGAGTAATAGGCCTCTAAAAGGGCAAGGTGGTTTTATGTATGCCGCCATCACCACAATCCTTCTTACACAAGCTTGCAGGTAGTCTCTAGTGAGGATGCTGGCATGCTATACACACACAACAGGCGTTAGGAGGGCCTAATGTGTGGAGAAGATATCACTTCTCCGTATTTGTAAATGTAGTATTTGGAGGAAGTACTAGGTGACTGTGGCTATTGTGCCAGGAAATCATGTACACTTTGGAGGCTTTGAATCTACATTGAAGTTCTGGCAGACAATCACCACTAGGTTGTAACTAGGTACAGAGTAATAGAAAAAACACTTTTAGCATCTTTGTGTGGTTATTTTACAACAAAATGTCATTTACACAAGCTATGCCAACAATTTTAAGATTGTATAACAAATGGCATCTTTGCTAATTATAAAGTGATGGCTAGTTAAAGCAAACTGACAAAAACTTATGAGAAGAAAATGAATGTTTTTCATAGTGATAATCAGCACTCAACAAAGAATACTAAATTATTTTCAATACAAATATTTGCTAAATCTAACTACAATACTAATTTTGAATAGCCTTTGAGGGACTTACTACCTCCATCATCATGTGTACATATTTACTACAGAAATTACAACATTTTTGTGCTTTCCTTCCCTCCTCTTCCCCACCCCACACACATGTACTGTGAATTCAGAAGATGTGTTTATGTGATCTGCCACATTTAAGGAAAAAATGTATAAATTTATATGGACAAATAATTGTTTCAAATACCAGATGTTTACAGTTCATCAGACATTCCAAAAAGGATTCAAGACAGAGAAGTAAGAAATTATTCCAAGTAAAATTTACTGAATGTATTATGTAGAAACTTGCTTTTGACAAAAGGAAAAATTGAACACGGTTTTCCTGCCTCGATCACATGCTACAACAATGAGAATTTGGCAGGGTCCAGAATGCATACTTGAATGGTCGTATTATTCACACAATTAGTCATTAAAGTGGGGAATCTAGGCTCCAATCCCGGTCAAGGCAGCAATTTTCATATTTTGATTCGTAAGTATATCAACACAATAACTCATAATTCCTATCTGTAGTGACATATGCAAGGAACTAATTCTTAAAATATACACACTAAAACTATTGCACAAGCTCACTGATACTACTTCGGCTAATGTTAAGAGAGGACTGACCCCCCCCCCCCCCCCAAAGTCTTTGTTGTGGTGACAGTCTGATTTGTAGCTAAGTCTGAGATCTAGGTTATGTTTGAAGGTGACAATTTGGTTGAGAGTTGGCAAAGCTAATGGATGTAAAGGCAGAAAAATCTTGTGGTGGTAATAAGCTGACTAGTAGTGAAGCCCCATCTTTATCTCCATGCCATACTCAAAAATACAAGGGAGGAGGTTCAAATTTAACTTTTACCGATACTTCAGTTCATTTAGTGTAAATTATAATGCTCTATTTTGCCTGCTTTCCCTAGTTTTCTGCCAGGGGCCTATAATATTACAATGAGTGTAATCATTACAAGCACTACAGTGAAAGCCTGAACACCAATGGGGAGCTGCATTGCTTATCATTCCCATTATGATCACAACTGTGGCACAATTCAAATGTGCTTAATTTCATATAGTTACATAAATTCTTGAATTACCTCTTGATTCACACACTCTTGCAATTCTTCTTTCACGTTCACAGTGGATGGGCAAACCTGGACCTGTGGTAATAATAAAACCACATAATTAGTGTGCTTAAGCAGTTGTAATTTTAGTAGTTTTCTGTAAAACTTATGACACTATTAAGTTTAACAATAATAATAATTTTATTACTAGTTCTTTTTTCTGACAGGAATTATCTCGAACAATGGAAACTCCAGGTTGGAATATCAGCAAAAGATAGAATGCTGCTGACTGTAAAGATGACATGTTAAACTGCAAACAGATACAATGAAAAGAAACTTACACATTAGTTTTGTCCTTTTCTGACTAAGGTAATCAGTAAGTGTCTTTTCACTGTGTCTGCCTGCAACTTAGTGTCTCATCTTTCCCTTATGTTATCGATATTCACATAGAAAAGATGTGTCATATATATCATAAACCATTTGCCAAGTAATGGAAAGTCAAGGATTGAACAAAAACAATAATATGAAGGTAGATAACTACTCACCATATAGCGAAGATGCTGAGTCTCAGACACGCAAAGTGAAAAGACTGCTACAGTGGCCAGAGACAGTGGTCACATATATGTGTACGCAAATTGTTCTTGTGAAAATGTGTATGGGCGTTTTCAACATCGAAAGGAAGCCTTTTGGCCAGAAGTTAAAATGCAAATTAAGTTTTTCTATTGCCCCTGTGTTACTCAATGTTTCTTCTGTATGGTAAGTGCTCCTCGATTTTTTCGTAATATTGTTACAAATGACTTTTTCTCAACAGGTGATTTTCTTATACCTATGGATGATACACAAACCCGCTCAGTAACAAAATGTCCTGGATACAGGCATGACAATTCTTACAATGAAGTCACAAAAATGTAGAGAAATGAGATTTTCAGAGTTCAGGGGCTGAGAGTTGGGGGATATTCATCCGTACCCTGTTTCTCCTAGGCTCAGCTTACACACACTGACCCGTTTCAACGAAGACTTTCTTTGTTAGGTAGTCAATTTACCAGTTATATCGCAAGGGCCAATTTGGTGTGAGTTCTTGCATTTGTGTTTTCGTTGCTTCTCCTGAATTCTTCTACGTGAAAGAACTGAAAGAAGGAACACAAAATTCACAGTGACAGAAAAGTTTGTTTCAGTTTCCCCATTAAATTTCAGCCTTAAAACTGGATGATATTGCCACATTTTAAAGAAAACAAACAAGAACTAAGTTTTAGCATTAATTTTAAGTGAGGATGTAATGGATTTTGGTCCAAAAAATATATTTTTCAAAAATATTATTTCCTTGATCTACACAGTTTAATCTATGTTGTGTGTGAATTTTATGATGATAGTAGCTTCAGAAATGCCTTTAAATTGTTAAACTGCTCTGCACTTGCGGCCACTCCCACCTTTTCTAACATTTGGGAAACTGCTTGCTTCAGCGGAGTTTGTCAGTGTGAAGGCTAGTTTCCTTTTGATAACTTTGGCTGACATCTATACCTTTGCCTGAAAACATTGTTGCATGTGGTTTATTTACATTTTGACAATACCAACACACATTATGTGTGGAAGGTTGAATTTGCAAACCTTCACATGGAAGTCAAGACTTACGCATAATGGGTAGTGGAAGTTTCATGGAAATCAGTTTACCAACCAAAAAAAGAGGACGTAGTTCGAAATTAAGCTTCCACATCAAAACTTGGAATAGGAGAATTGTACAAGTGTGTGAATAATGATATGGATACCACTGGATTCAGACTTACTGATTTAGATCTTGTCTGCCAGGTTAGAGCTTGTCTGTCAGGCTATAAAGTTTCCATGTTCATGTGTTAGCTGTAAAAATACAGAATACACAATTGTTGTTGAAGAAAGAAGAGTGGGAATAGCCTGTGATTTTAAATTAATTTGTAATTTATGTGGCTATGAATTTTCATTTTCCTCCTCCAAAAAAATCGACACTGGTACACATGATAGCAATTTTAGGTTAACATATGCTATGAGAAGCTTTGGACAAGGCAGAGAAGGAGGTAATTTATTGTGTGGTTCCTTGAACATGCCTCCAACTTTTGCAAGGTTTGAAAAAATAAATAAAGAAATGTCTGAAGGTGTATACGATACTGCCAAAGTTTCTATGAAGAAAGCAGTTGAGGAATTGGTGGAAATAAACAAAACAAAACAAAACAAAAAATAGATCCTAGAGTAGGTATTCATGACTGAATATCCTACAAATGTTACTGACCCATGTGTGCCTGCAGATGGGACCTGGATGAAAAGGGGTCACATATCTTTATATGGAGTTGCATCTGTTATAGGTATTGACTCAGGTAAAGTTTTAGATGTAGAAATTATGTCTAAATACTGCCACCAGTGTGCAACAAGGAAAATGTCCAACAATGAAGACAGTGAGAAACTGTGGAAAGAAAGGCATGCAGTAGCATGCTCTAATAATTATAGTGGCTCAAGTGGGGGCATGGAGGCTGCTGCAGTTGTTAGGATGTTTTCCAGATGTGAGGACCAGTATGGTGTCAGAGATACTAAATACATTTATGATGGGTACTCCTCTTTGTTCAAAGCTGTGACAGATAAAAATCTGTACAATACAACAATAGAAAAGTTGAAATGTGTTTGCCAAATCAAAAAGAGGCTTGGTGGTAGACTTCGTTGCTTGCTGAAAGAGAAGAAAGGTGAAGTACGTGAAGCTGGAAAACCACTAGGAGGAAAAAGCGGGTTTACTCTGAAAGAAATTGGTTCTCTTCATTTATTTTAAGGGAGAGCTATCAGGAAAAACCCACACAATTTAGAGGTAATGAGGCATGTCGTGTAGGCAATTTTTTTCCACAAACTATCAACTGACAAAACACCAATGCACAACCTGTGTCCGATAGGCAATTGGTGTACATTCAACAACAGAAATGGGATGTATTCACATAAACACTAATTACCAGAACTTTTTTTCTGGGGCACTCAACTACTAAGGTCATTAGCGCCTAGTCACAAATGTTAGAGAACTAATAGCATAGAAAAACGCAAAGGGGCAAGAACAGGAAGTACTCACAAAGATGCAGATAAACAAAATAAAAGAGTTAGATTTTCTTGAACAAGTCCGTCAATGTCATAAAACTAAGAATACGAGCAGCTGCTCGAGTGTTATCAGCTAAAAGTTCTTGTAAGGTAGACAGCAGACACAGGACAACATGAGAGTGAATAAAATGGGGACAGGACAATAAAATATGGCGCACCATCAATGGATGACCAAAGGGGCACTGTGGGGCGGGATCACCGAACAACAGGTAGCGGTGGCTAAATCGTCAATGCCCAATCCGCAACCTGGCCAAAATGACCTCCTCTCGCTGGGAAGGGTGTGAGGAGGTCGTCCAAGCCATCAGGATCGGTTTGATGGCCGTAACCCCACTAACATCAGTCGATGAGACACAAAAGTAAGCTGACCGAGGCAGGAAGACAGCAGCCTTGGCCGCAGCATTAGCAGCTTCGTTTCCAGGCACACCAACGTGGCCAGAAATCCACAAAAAAAGGACACAAGCATCAGTATCAGCTAGTGACTGAAGGGACCGTTGAATTCATTGCACGTGAGGGTGGTCTGGATATGGGTCACAGAGACTCTGAATGGCGCTCAAATCAGAGAATGACGATAGCGGCAGATATACTGAACAGCCTGATAGAGAGCAAAAAGCTCAGCTTTAAAGCTTGAACACTGGTCAAGGAGCCGGTATTGAAAGGTATCATCCCCAACGATGAAGGCACATCTGACGCCAGCAGTAGTCTTGGAGCCATCTGTGTAAATAAAGATGTTATTAGCGAGCTTCGAACAAAGTTCAATAAACCTCGAGCAGTATATCGAATCCGGGGTCCTCTCCTTCAAGGTGAATGCAAACCTCAAAAAGTCATAGGGAGGGTAAAATCAAGGAGGTAACAGGGCAGAGACATACAGACTGTATTGGCAGTCAAAAAGAGTAGTCAAAGAAGAAGAAATATGACAGGTGGTGGGGCACTGACATCAGTCGGCAGGCGTACCGACAAAGCAACATATCGCGCCAGTAGTTAAGCGGTAATTCGGCAACGTCGGCGCACAGACTCTCAACAGAGCTGGTGTAGAATGCTCCAGTCGCCAGACGTAACCCCTGATGGTGGATAGAGTTTAGACGGCGTAAGATGGACGGCCGGGCAGAGGAGTAGACAAAGCTCCCATAATCCAGCTTTAATCGGGCAATGGACCGATATAAGCGAAGCAGGACCATTCGATCTGCTCCCCATGACGTCCTGCTGAGAACACGGAGGACATTTAGGGAACGGGTACAACGAGCAGCCAAGTAAGAAACATGTGGAGACCAACAAAGTTTCCTGTCAAATGTAAGACCTAAAATTTTTGTTGTCTCCACGAATGGGAGAGCAACAGGACCGAAATGTAAGGTTGGGGGAAGAAACTGTTTGTAATGCCAGAAGTTCATACAGACCGTTTTCTCACCAGAAAAATGGAAACTGTTAGCGACACTCCAGCAATATAGACGGTCTAAACAATGCTGAAGACAGTGCTCCAGGAGACATGTTCTCTGAGCGCTGCAGTAAATCGTAAAGTCGTCCACGAAAAGGGAGCCTCAAATGTCAGCTGGAAGGCAATCCATTATTGGATTGATAGTTATGGCAAAAAGGGCCACACTCAAAACTGAGCCCTGGGGCACCCCATTCTCCTGGTGTCGTAAGCCTTCTCCAAATCGAACAACACAGCCACCGTCTGGCGCTTACACAAAAAGTTGCTCATAATGAGAGTCGACAAGGTACTAGGTGGTCAACAGTAGAGCGGCGCCTACGAAAGCCACATTGAACATTGGTAAGAAGGTGTTGAGATTCAAGGAGCCAAACCAATCGAGAATTTACCATGTTCTCTGTCACATTGCAGATGCAGCTGGTAAGGGAGATGGCGTGATAACTTGAAGGAAGGTGTTTGTCCTTTCCTGGTTTGGGTATGGGAACAACAATTGCTTCACGTCAGCATGTGGGAACAGGACCTTCAGTCCAGAGGTGATTATAGGCGTGAAGAAGAAAGCCTTTACCTGCAGGAGAAAGGTTCTTCAGCATCTGAATATGGATACCATCGGGCCCCGGAACAGAGGATCAGGACGGGTGAGTGCATTTTCGAGTTCCCACACGGTGAAGGTAGCATTGTAACTTTCACAATTCAAAGACTGGAAAGAAGTTGGCCGTGCCTCCTCTGCTTGTTTTCAGGGGAGGAAGGCAGGGTGGTAATGGGCAGAGATCAAAACCTCCGCAAAAAAGCGGCTGAAGGTATTTGAGACATCATAAGGACCCACAAGGACTTCATTCGCTACAGTCAGGCCAGAAATCGGGGAGTGGACCTTGGTGCCAGATAGCCGGCACAGACCATCCCAGACAACCGAAGGAGGAGTAAAATTGTTGAATGAGCTGGTGAAAGCCCCCAGCAAGCCTTTTTGCTTCCTTTGATAACACGACAACATTGTGCAACGAGTCGTTTGTAGCTGATACAGTTCGCCATCGTACGGTGGTGTTGGAAGGAGCGTAAAGCACGTCGCCGAGCACGAATAGCATCGCTGCATGCTGTAGCCCACCAGGGGACTCGGACTCGCCATGGAGAAGAGGAAGTACAAGGGGTTGCATATTCAGCAGCAGTGAGAATAACGTCTGTGAGGTATGCAACCTGACTATCGCAGCTGGAGAAGTTTTGATCATTGAAGGTCGCCAGGGAGGTGAAAAGCCCTTAGTCGGCTTTAGATATGTTCCAACTAGTGGAACGTGGAGAAGGGGTGTGATGCAAGAGATGGATTACGCAGGGGAAATGGTCGCTGGATTATGTGTCAGACAGAGCATACCACTCGAACTGACGTGCAAGTTGGATAGTGGATAATGAGAGGTCCAAGTGAGAATCAGTATGCGTTGCATCCGAAAGGAAGGTAGGTGCACCGGTATTTAAGCAGACTAGATTGAGGTGGTTGAAAAGGTCTGTCAAGAGGGAGCCTCTCGGGCAGGATGCTGGAGAGCCCCAAAGGGGATGGTGGGCATTAAAGTCTCCAATCAACCAAAATGGTGTAGGAAGCTGAGCAATCAATTGTATTATGTCTGCCATAGTAAAGGCAGACAATGATGGAGTGTAAACAGTACAAATGGAAAATGTGAAAGTGGAGAGAGTAATTCGGACGGCAAGTGCCTGCAGATCTGTGTGCAATGTGATTGGATCATAGCAGACATTATCCCGAACCAGCAACATGACCCCTCCATGAGCCGGAATACCTGCCACAGGGAGTAGGTCGAAACGCATGGAAGTATAGTGTGCCAGGTCAATACGATCACATGGACGTAACTTCATTTCTTGGGGACCTACAAGAGGGCAGTGCATTCGAAGGAGCAATCTTAGCTCCTCTCGGTTGGACCAAATGGCATGAATATTCGATTGAAGAAGTGCCATTATGAAAACAAAAAGAAAAAGCAGAAACAAGAAAGGGTCCACTCGATGGCCACTGAGGGTCTGGCTTCGAGGGAGCACTGGTGTTGCAGTTGGCAGGTGGTGAGTCATGGTCCATCAACTCAACAGTTGTGTCTGCCACCTTCCTGAGCTGGTCAGGAGGGGCAGCTTCCTCCGCCGGTGAAAGCCCAGATGATCAGCTACCAGCGGTGTGGCCTGGCGAAACTGAAGATAGCTAGGGATGGCAACCGCTGGGTGGCGCAGGAGAAGTCTTGTTTCTATGAGCCTTCTTTGAAGAATTACATTTTGTCAAAGTAACAGTTGATGGCTATGAAGTTTGAGTATGCAAGAAATCTTCGCGTGTCGGTTCTTTTTTCGAAGGTCCAAGCATCTGATTTACAGGTCCTTGTCTTAGCAGTACCAGATGATGATGTTTGAGCCTTAGGGTTGGTGGGAGTAAGAGGAGACATTGATCGGGCGATCTTAGCACAGGCCAATCTGACGACCAAATCACTAAATGTTAGATCACATGTCTGTGTAGTTACCTCCCTGGTTGGCCAAGGAGAGGCGAGAACGGTACTGTATTTACATGCCAGAAGCACAGTGGGCTTTCTGCTATTGAATAACTTGCGAGCAGCAGAGGTCGACACCTTCTCTTTCACTTGAATTTCCTGTATACTTTTCTCATCTTTGTAGACTGGGCAGTCACGAGAGGAGGCAGCATGGTCGCCCATACAGTTGATGCAACGAGGGGACGGAGGTGGACAGTCACCCTCATGGGCGTCCCTGCCACAGGTAATGCATTTAGCCCCACTTGAACAAGACTGCCGTGTATGATTAAACTGCTGACATTGGTAACACCTTGTAGGGTTGGGTACATACGGCCGAACAGAAATGATCTCATAACCCGCTTTAATTTGTGAAGGCAATTGCACATTGTCGAAAGTCAGGAATATAGTTCGGGTTGGTATGAGGTCCTTTTCACAACCCGATGGATGGCCATCACTCCCTGACCAGAGAGGAAAGACAGAATCTCCTCATCAGTTAGTCCGTCGAGTGACCTGGTACACACCATGCCACATCACGCGACGAATTCAAGGTGTGGTGGGTCTCCAACTGTACAGCAAATGTGTGTAAGAGTGTGGCTCGAAGTAATTTTTGGGCCTGGAAGGTGCTCTCTGTCTCCAACAACAAGGTACTGTTGCGCAACCGAGTACAAGATTTCACTGGTCCGGCAATCGCACCTATACCCTTCTGAATGACAAAAGGGTTGACTGTTGAGAAATCGTGACCATCAAATATTGTGACAACAAGAAACTTTGGTGCTGGTGGTAGAATTTTCGGAACAGGAGTTTCATCTAGCTTTCATTTTTGGGCAGAAGACATGGAAGAAGAAGAGAAATCTATTGCGGATGAATCCCCCATGATTGCCAGCGTCTCCAATGGTGCGCTCCTTCCTTGTGGGGGCCCTCTCGGAGGGCACTCCCGCCTTAGGTGATTGTTCACACCTCAGGACACATCTCCCAAGAAACGGACAGAGGGACCAATTGGCATGTTCAGAAGGTAACAGCTCAGGCAATCACCACTCCCTGGGCCTGGTCTTTATCATGGGGTACATACGTGCTTTACTTGTCTACCCAGGCCAGGGAATTACGCGTTACCCCGTCACCGGCTATGTGTGTGAATGCCTGGGTCGGCCTTCAGACACGCACAGGGAGGAAAGAAAAGAGGAAAGAGAGAAAGGGATTGGGGGACAGAAGAAAGAATCTCAAACGCCAAAGCGAAGAACAAGACAGCCCGGAAAGGAAGAACTGCACTAGCTCTGGGCCCCGTGCACGCCACGCACGTATCCACAAAAAGAGTTGTGGACCACAGAACCTGTTATGAATGCATTGAAGCCCACATTCAGGTTTCTTGCAAACCCTGATTTATTGAGGAAGTGTCTTCACAGAAAGACACAACATGCAAATGAAAGCCTGAAAGCCTCAATAATTTAATTTGGATTACACACTCAAAAAGAACATTCTGTGGACTTGAAGTACTTAAAATAAGTGTCTATGATGCAGTTTTATGTTATAATAACAGATATAATGGCAGATTTGAAGTGCTGAAGAGAGTTGGTATAGATCCTGGTGTGTTTACAACAAAAGTATTTTACACCATCGACAATAGCAGGGTCAAGAAAGCTAATAAATCAGTATCTTACCTGAAAATACAGGCCAGGCAGATTCCAAAAGGAGGGAAGAGAAACATGGCGGATTTTAAAATCCAGGTAAGCTTATTACATGTGTAAGTATGAGAAGAAAATAAAAAAAAAAAAAATGGTTCAAATGGCTCTGAGCACTATGGGACTTAACATCTGTGGTCATCAGTCCCCTAGAACTTAGAACTACTTAAACCTAACTAACCTAAGGACATCACACACATCCATGCCCGAGGCAGGATTCGAACCTGCGACCGTAGCAGTCACGCGATTCCGGACTGAGCGCCAAGAACCGTGAGACCATCGCGGCTGGCCAGAGGAGAGGAGAAAAGAAAGAAAAAAAAAATCTATGGACCTCATTTTCTCTGTTTTACATCGCTTACATTATTGGAAGCCTTTTCTCAAGAAGTACATGTGCTAATCCTATGAAATGTGCTGTCTCTCTAGAACTAAAAACTATGAGATCCTGCAGTTACATTCTGATTTTTAGATGATTGTATGTAGAAAAAAAAGTTAATTTTGGATATGCAAAATTAAAAACTCTGTTAATGATACAATTTGTACCATAAACTAATAACTGTAGTTCAGTGGTTTTATAACCTTCTCAGGACCCTACAATTAAATTTTCAGATTAATTGCATGATTAAAATGAGTTATGGCTTTTTATAAAAAGACAATAAAAAATTACAAAATCTGTAAAAATATTAATCCTGCATATTTTATTATATTTTTCCATTAAAACAACTCAGCTGCTTTACATGTGTAAAATTTTGGATCTGTAAATTAATAAATATGGCTTTAATGACTTATTAAATAAATGTTTACACTTCCCATTACATCCCACCTTAAGCAATGTAATTCATCAGAAGTTGACAGTGACATTAAAGTACAATACATAATGCTTGTTATCAACAATGAACAGCACATCACATGATTAAGTTTTGTGTGAGTATTAACACACAAATAATTAATATGACTGCTCCAGATGTAGATTGGGAATGTAAATATGTGCTGGATAAAAGGCAATGAAAATTTTAACTCTCCTATTGTGTAATAACAGCCCAGCCTCAATACCATTCTTTGGGATGGGCATAAACAGAAAAGAAGTGATGGAGATACTTTTTGCCTTCCACCTTGTACACCTCAGTAGCGGTTAGCCACCTGCTTAGGGCTACCTCACAACATACTTTTTGAGGAAATTCGTGTACTGGGCAAGAAGTACACACCAAATACAACATGAGGCCGCCACCAACAAACAGGCACAAACCCTTGCCTGACATCTATCAGTTCCATGTGAGCAGCCTCCAGATGGTGCTCCCTAACACACACTTCTTCCTGCTTCTGCACCACCTCCTTCAGCACATCGTGTATGTCCATTCATAGTGTAGACAGCCAATAGGAAATAATGTCAACTGCAGACTACACAGCTTTTGCCTCCACTGGGCAGAGAGGGATCTTCCCACTGACGGACTCAAAATACAATGGGATGCAGAAGCAGACAAACAAACAGTTCCGCACCAGCAGCCAGACAGTAGTTTCAGTGCTGGCAATTCTCACACAATACTCTGAAGATTACCTTCTGACACTACAGTTGCTGTTCACAGAGAACTATCAACAATTACAGAGTCTTTGCAAAGATTTCTATCACTGACATTATCAGACTGTCAAGAGACTGCAAAATTAGTTAGATACCACTGCATCATGTTCAGGACATCATCCGCCATACAACAAAGTTTAGCAAAGTTAAGTACCATTTTGTAAAATACTCTTAATAAATGTTATTTGTTATTTCTTACTGGGTTGTGACATCTTTGTAATAGCACATCCTGTCACAGTAAGAGTTTACGTAGCATAGCATGTGTGGTGTCACAAGGCTTAGGCCTGTCCCACCCCTCATTAAATCGACCAAGACTTATATGAATAACTGTAAGAACAGTTATTATAATTATGTTCTTTAAGTTTGTTTTTGGGTTTTCAGAAACACTGTGGGAAGAAAATTTATTTATGTTGCAGATAACATGGAAGACGTTGCCCAACGATCACCACAAAAGCTCGACATAGCAGCAAGTGAGCAAGGAATAAAACGAATGCTGCAAACTACTGCGAGCCATGGAAGAGCCTGGGCCGCGAGGGCGTCGAGCTTCCTAGGTCGTTGTTGGACAACATCAAAGGAAAAGATATTCTGCTTTCTCTTTGTAAACAGGTCGATCGAGTCTTTAAAGGTTCATGTAAAACGTATAGGCGGGTGACACATTAGGTGGGACCCGATGCCTGTAATACTTCCACAGTTATTGAAAAGTTGTTAAATGGCAAAACCAATAGTTCATCATTTATATAGATAAAAAGTAGTACAGATATAGGAAAGGAAGAGTTGCGGCATCAGAACGAAAAGCGATACATCGCTCAGCAACTAATGACGTACACAGCGGGCATTACGTGGTGAAAACAAATCAACTGATGAAATAGTAAGTCTGTAATTAATCATAAAGCCATGTAACACTGCACATGCCACTATCAACATTAAGGAACTGTAGCAGAGAAACATTTTTTCTCCTAACATGAATATTTACACTGAATTCACAGTGACATTCTGCTACTACATTTACAATGAACAATCCTCACAGAGGGATAAAATACGTCAATATTCAGTTTGAACACAGAGCTGTTAAATACGCATTTGGTACAATGACTTACAATGTGATACTGGGCAAACAAATAAAAACAACTGCTGGAAAAGTGGGAAGAGTGGTCAAATGCATCTATTTATGACATAAAATACACAGACTGTGTAGAAGGTTCTATGTATTTTTGCTATCTAAGTGGCTTTCAATTAACATGATATACTAAATATGGTTTTTGAGGGGTCCAAGGAGGTTCAGTCCATCCACTCAATATGTGAGAGAAGCTTCCATGTGACCTCCATTGCTAAGCTGTGTTCAAATCTTCAAAACTAGTATTCATCAAATACAACTTTAATCTTATAAGACTATTATTTTAATTGAAGTTTATCTCCCTTATCAAATTGTAACACAGTCTTTAGAGGTATTTACTAGAAAATCTGAACCTGCCAATCTCAACCACCTCAACTGACATCACAATTAAAATAGTTAACATACACCACTTGCAAATATTGAAAAGGGGTAAAATAAATGCAATAACAAGAATTATAGTTATTCTCAGGGTAGAGGACTTGGTTATGCCTACTCAAAACCCAACTGTCACCTTACAAAATAATATGCAGCATGGGCTATGGTGAAGGTCATCATTCCACTCAAAACATAATAAACAGAGTTACATTATCAGTATTCTACTATATCTCTCTGCATGGCATTACAGAAGGATTCAATTCAACCTGTTTGCTCTGAACCATGAGATGGAAGCGGCTACATCCAGCATATACAAAATGGTTACAATGATGTCACTAAATACACACGCAAACAAACGCGAAGAAAAATAAGTATGATACAATGTTTCACTCCAAAAATAATAAAGTGAAACTAACAGGACAACCACAGAAAATTGGGGTTTTAAGGTGGGGATAAGTCAAATACGCAACAGTAACTACACTATGCCGAAACAAATAATATCCAAAAAACTTTACATTACAACATTCCATTACACCAACAAAACCTCAGAAATTGGACATTTCCCTATACAGCTCATGACAAAAAAAAAAACACCTACAACTCCGAAGGTGGAACCAAAACCCCAACAACTCAAATACTCCATATTCACTACATCAATTAAAACACAATCAACCTACTATAGATACAGAACAGACAAAATATCGCAATCACTATAGAATGAAACAATAACGAAAATTACTTACCAACAAGACCTTCAAGCAATACCACCTAGGTTCACCATCACACACACACACACACACACACACACACACACACACACACACACAAAGAGAAAAAACCTTAAAACCTTAACTCACCATCTTCAGCCTATACATCCTCCCCTCAAAAAATCTTCTGTCAGCAATAGTAATCCAAATGAGATTGCAGGTTGTAAGAGTGCCGCTTCCCCTCCTTAAAACTGATTTAATTGCTCCCAAAGCCCCTTTACCATGTTAGTACAAGCCTCACTGTCACAACCCTGTAACTCAGTACTATGGTTAACTACTCAATGAATATAGCCCCTCTTCCCCAAACCCCTATACAACGAAAATGCATCACAAACAATAGTGCTACCCCATCAATATACTCTTCAATCAGACCCACTAGTTACCTCTTACTGCAGCTCAGTAAAACCCTAAAAACACAATCGGCATACCCATCCTCTGAAGTAACAACCATACAACCACCCTCCCCCCCCAAACACCCACAAACCAACCACAGAACTGCCCCTCCCATACTTCCTCTTACCATACTGTGATTTATCAATTTCATCAACAACCACACCTGGCCCAGCCTACTTCCTGCTACATTTTACGTACTCCGAACAAACCTCTCGACAAACAGATATCCAATCCAAAACAGTTCTCTCTCTCTCACAACAGTCTCATTTGCAGAAATATTTATAAAGGACTTACAACAAAAATAATAAGATAGCAAGACACTCTCCCACAGGGCTAATCTAGATTTCTCAAATCAGGTACCACATCTCATCGATCACCAGGTATGTTCGCACTGACATCACATATATATGTCCCTGGCCTGAGCCACCGGAACTCTTGTCAACCTCATATTGTCACCACAAATGTGACACCTAACACATTCAGCAGTAAGACCGCCCATCTGCAGAAACCGTTTGTGTGACAGACACCATATCACCACCCTCGCAGAATGTAACGATGCACTCATGTATTTCACTGTCATATTCACACCCAACAAAAAAATCAATGAAAATCATAGACCCCTGTATGCACAACCAACACCAATCTAATCAGACATAACAAAAATGCCAAACATATAAACAAAAAACATTAATAACTCACTGTAAACACTTCCACAACCCACACTGCCCCACCAACTACTTGAACTGAAGACCACGTTAGCACAATACAAGCCAAAACTCAAATGAACTCGGTACACACCTAAAACTCAGCATGTCCACTTCCACCCTCACAGGACACCATCCAAAAACAACTCAACATCTACAAGTAAAACCAACTCAACATCACAACACCACCATTATGTCATGAGTCAAAGCAACACGTGGAATCGGTTGCTTCTGTTGACCCCTGTCCATGTATGACACCATATGCCACATCATTCCACCGAGGGTTACAGCCAAAGCCTGGTATCAATTGGTTCAACCCACAATATCACTGAAATTGTAATCTATCACAGTGCAAGCAGAGTGCTATCAACTATTTATTGAGGTGCAGTAATGAATTTTATCTGAAATGAAATTTACTGACATGTTGTTTACATATTCAAAGAGAACTGCTAATGTATATATTAGAATACAGAAGCTTAATTATCACACCAGTGATCACAATAAACATCTCTTCAACCTTACTTACAAAACAAATATTTTCTGTGCCAGCAAACATCGAATGTTAATAAAAAAATTACTGTAAGTCTACCTAACTTTCTAGCTGCAAATTAAAGTTGATATTTAAAAGAAGCAGATCAGAATAAGCTCCATGTTTATGCTTATGTATTATAAATGTCAATGAGTAGTGATTTAAGAAGTTCTCTAGCTTCTGCTAAATATTTAATCCAAACTATTCCCTCTGTCTGATGTTCAACACACACGTTTTATTCACAGTGTTGTGGATCATTACGTTTAACAAAAAGATCTGGATTCTGTATTACACTGCATTCTCCTTACTCCCAACCATATCACTGATTTATGTTTATTCATTCAGAACACTACATACAGAAATTATTAAAACAGTGGTAAGATATACAAGAAAACTACTTACAGTGGAGTCTGGCACAGTCGATATCTCATCTGTTGGCTCTGTTTTTATGCAAATAATGTTTCTGTAATCCATTGCTGCAGTGTGAAGGCCCTGAAAAACAAGGAATCAGATAAAAACAGTCATATTCAAAATTCATTATCACAATAAGATAACTCATGAACAGCATCAACATATGAGCCAGTGCACAAAAAACAAATTTAACACTGCCTAAAGAAAACAAATTGTAATGACAACAGATCGACAGCTCTCTGGTTAAGAAGAGTTGAAACAAATTACCTCAAAATGTCAGATCAAAATCACATGCAATGGAAAAAGAATATTATTGATGTTTCTTTGAAACAGGGGCCAATGGTACACTATAATAATGTAGGCATTATGAGACATGAAATTCCAAAATTCCAAATGAATTATAATTTCAGCAATATGGCCATACAAAGCGACTCATACAAGCAAAGTGATTTTTGCTAATAAAACGGTTTACTACAGCCAACCTCGATTCAACATATGATGAGAAAATTTGAAATGAAGCTTGCAGCCTTCTGTGAGCTCAATGCTTTTAAATATATTATGGACGTTTGGTAATGAATGCTGTCATCCAACACATTTATAATCCGATTCTTACTGACATAACCAAGAACGAAAGAGAATTTGTATTTCTTAATCGCATATAAGACACTGAAACGCTTAATCTCTGAACACAGATGTCATTCTATACACTGTTTACTCACTTATTAAGTTGCAGGCATAAATGAAATTCTGCCCCTTCTGAATTCAGCAGCCTTCAGACGGTAATTTTATCAGGCAATTTAATATGCATTTCATCCCCATCATAACTGTATATACAAATGTAGAACAACTACTGCCACGGCGGAATCTTTAATAATTCCCGTACTTAATTTCATACTAGAGAAGTGCTCAAAACTTTCTGAACAGCCACAGTAAACAACAGACATGGCCTAATACCTTCTACAGCATTTTCTTTCATTCCAATACAAACATTATCTGATAAGATGTATAAATTACTGGTATTTGAATCTGAAATACTAAGATTAGTACCCAATTTCACACGCAATAATCCGGAGCAGCTACACAGCTAACACACTTCTTGTCTCTTCACAACTAGGTACATCATCAGCGGCGGTAAGCAAGTTAACATAAACATACTAGTATAGTGATTGTACGAATTTCATTACTCGTCTTCTCTCGCCCATCACGAAGTATTTGACGACGATTTTCATTTTCACTTGAGGTCGCAAGATAAAGAAACTGTCTTTTACAAACTACGGGAAAACATATGCATAGATTTCATGTCATGTGGACAAATTACCGGGCACTTTACTAGACGATATGGGCCTGCGAACATGTAATATTTTTCATAACTTGCATCTTCATAGAAGTTAACAGCAACGTTTTATCGAGATAACATAACCTAAAACAACTGCACAAGCTGTCCCTCTCGACACTCCGTCACCACATATTCCAAACGTTACCCAACCACAGTTATTCAGATGTCGATAAAATCGCAGTGAAGTTTGTCGGCTAAATCATATTAAACTGTTACGATATTGATAGAAATAGATACGAGTGTTTCATAAAAATATACTCACAAGTTGCTTCATGGGCCCTACCCAGTCATAATAGAAAGGAAATTGTAGTTGGGTTTATGTTCGAAAATAAATTTTAGTCTTTCGTTCTTTCATGTATATAATCCTCCTCACTTTTTTATTGCTCGGAGGACGTAGTTTTTATTTATTCTACTGGCTACAAGATCGCGACCACTTCGCTAGAATCAAGAATGGCTGCTTAATGATGAGTACCTAACTGGAAAGATGTTTTTATCTTGGGGTTGTAGTTCGTATTTTTCCATTTTTGATGAAAGTTCGACAAGCAGTGACTCTGTGGATATTGCAAAGCATATTTTACATTCTCTCTAGACACATGAAAAAGCGTAATCACAAAAAATGACGAACTAGAGGAAAATATCAGCCATACTACATAAGTCAGACAGCCACATAAACGTCAGTATTTAATACTAATAAAATAAATGAACCCCCTGATGATTGTAGAACTTCACTCGAAAATGTCTGAGAGTTAAACAATGAAGAATTTGTGTTTGCTCATGACAGAACTGTCTGTTATACACAGGCGTCTAAAGCTAGCGAAATGAGGGATGCTCAACTACCGTACGTACCGATAGATGGCTCTACCAGCTGATCACTATCGTCTGTCTTGCCCGCCATATTTGAATTTGCCAAGAAGTTTCTCTCGGTCTGTACGGTGTATAAGGAATTAAGGATTATCGAAATGGTGATTTCTTGTTCTGCTTTCAATTTTACGAAGCGATGGAGTAAGGAAAGTGACTTAACATTTCACAGGTAATAGGACTACCGATACAATACGACAACAATACAGACTTGGTGCGTTTGCTAATTCGATGTTTTTGAACAGGTTTCCTCTAAAGCACCCAGAGCTGCTAAAGAAGTGGATTACTTCCGTGACGCGGAAAGATTTTAAACCTACGTCTTGCAGTTTTCTTTGCGGAAACCTTTTCCGACAAGATGATTACGTAGTGAGCCCTGGAACGTGGAAGAAACGTCTCAGACCCGAAGCAGTGCCATCAGTTTTTGACTTTCCGACACATTTGATGCCGCCAAAGAAACAGCCACGACGACATAGGATTTTAAGTGACAACGATGCTTCTCCATTTGAGGTAGCTAATTAATTTCCTTGCTATGTGTGTGCTTTTGACTTTTGTGAATTTATTTCGTACGGACACAAATGGGCTACATAGGTCTAAGCAATGTTGTAATACAGTTCCATATTTTTGTTTTTAGCGTTCTGTCCTGGAATCCGTGCTTGATTTGCCCTCTGCAGAAGCTAGTGATTGCATGGAGAATGTTGTCAATGAGAATTCTTCCGTGGAAAGCATGTCCCATTTATCCAATGCAGAAGCTGCGAATTGTGTCGAAAACGTTAGTATAAGGATGTTTTCACACCCCCAAAGTTTTCTTATAATATTTTTTCATCAAGCCTTGAGTTATTTCAAACATATATAACGAAATTATTTCTTTATTTCAGAGTGCAGTTGCTTCTCAGGTAATTGATTGTGGTATACAGTCGAAAGTAGAAATGGAAGACAAGGCGAACGAAACTTGCAATTTTTTCTCAGACATTGTTCACGAATTAAAACGTAAACTGAAGTGTGCCCGAGAAAAACTTCGAAGAAGAGAGAAGAAAGTGTTTTCCATGGATGACATCATAAGTTCATTGAAGGAGAAGGGGCATCTTCCTGAGAAGTTACATAACTTCCTCAATCATTAGAAAGGAACACAAGTGGAATTAGTGTGCAATTTAGTGGACAACTCTCTCGTCAAAGGGTAATAGATACACAACAAATGTGAAAATGTTTGCGATGACTGTATACTTTTATTCACCAGCAGCATATGAATACCTGCAAAAATTAATGCCTCTGACCCATAAATCATTGATTTCCAAATGGGTGGCGACTGTGAAACTGGCTTCTTAAAAGATGTTTTTAAGTACGTTGATTTGAACCCAATTGTAAGGGACCAGTTCAGCGATTCGTGTCTAATTGTAGACAGTGTGGCAATTAGGAAGCAAGTAGTTTGGAACCAAGGAACTAAGCAATACACAGGTTTTTTAGAGTTTGGTGGGGAAGTGCCTCAGTCAAAAGAAGTAATAGAGGCATCTGAGGCTCTGGTTTTCATGCTTGTCTCTATTAAAGGCAAATTTATATGCCCGATTGCATATTTCTTTATCAACAGTGTACAGGCAAATAATCAGGCCACACTGATAAAATCCGCTTTAGATAGGCTGCATAGTTCTGGCATTAGGGTTTGGTGTGTTACATGTGATGGCTGCAAGGTAAATATGAGCACTTTACATACACTTGGCTGTACTTTAAATTTTTTCCAAGGGTGATTTTAAAAGCTACAATGTTTATTGTATCTTGGACATGTCATATGATTAAGTTTGCCAGAAATGCTCTAGCAGAAGAATCTGCTAGTGAGTCTCCAACTGGCATTATTAGATGGCATTTCATTGAGCAGTTGAACAAGGTACAACAAGAAGAAGGTATGACATTTGCCAACAAACTATCAGGACAACATATAAGTTATGTAAATAGAAAAATGAATGTTTCATTAGCTGCACAGACTTTGAGTTCTAGTGTGGCAGATAGTATAGTGTTTTTGAGGAGGGCTGGTGATCCAAATATTAAAGGAAGTGAAGCAACAGTAGAATTTTTGTATAATATTGATAGGATTTTTGATATTCTGAACTCCAGAAATCCATTAGGTAAAGGGTATAAGAGCCCCCTGAGACTTGACAACAAATCTTATTGGCTTGGTATTTAAAATAAAATTAAAAAAAAATGGTTCAAATGGCTCTGAGCACTATGGGACTTAACATCTATGGTCATCAGTCCCCTAGAACTACTTAAACCTAACTAGCCTACGGACATCACACAACACCCAGTCAACACGTTGGTATTTTCAGACACACTGAAAATTATATCAAAAGCTTAAAAATCATTGGTGTTCCATTGCTGCTCCATGCAAGAAATACTTTTGCTTTTGGGATAATTTTCAATATGCAATCAGTAAGGCACATAGCTCTGACAAGTATGCTTCGTGTTGAATCTCCTTTGAAGTATTTGCTAACATATAAACTGTCACAAGACCACATAGAGCTTTTTTTCCCCTGCATTTGGTCCAGATGTGGTTGGAACAACAATCCAAATGCATACCAGTTCAAATGTGCCATGAGAAAGTTGCTCTTGGGTAACAGTGTCACTGCAATGAATGGGAATTGCTCAAATTTTAATGTGTGTTGTTTGCCACCTGTTTATGATTTTCATGCAAGAAAGCATGTAGTAGAAAGTGATGAAAGTGCTGCAGAAAATGAAGTAGAGGAGTGGTGTGCACTTCTTGATGATAAGATTAAGTTCTCATTTCACAAGTAAAACATACTCTATTATATTGCAGGGTATGTGTCTTTGCGCCTTTCAAGGCAGATCACATGCAAAGACTGTCTTCACATACTGAAGCCACCAGTAGTTAAATCTGCATTAGAATGTGATTCTCTCTATGCTTTTCCCAATATGGCCAATAAAAATGCATTTGTAAATTTTGTTAACCGGGTAAAACTGGTTAAAACAAGTGACTGCATGTACTCTGTTGCAGAATACTCAGAAACTGTTTCAGATGTTTGTGATTGCTGGGGATATGGGACAGAAATATATACAGGCCAAGATTTTGTATTGTGTTAAAAATAAATTTGTAGATTACCCATTTCCTACTCTTGGTCATGATTACCATTATGAAATTAGGATTGAGGACTTAACATCAGACTCAACTTGTTTGTAAGATTGCATCCCTATACTCCTGCATACACTTAAAAACATGTGGAAAAAAAGCCTCCTGAGAAAATTTTAAACAACAAATCAAGTATAAGGCAGAAGTTAAATAAACTCATATTGTTTAATCATGTATAGTGCTCAAATTGGAAAAATTATGTAACGGGACATTCTATGCAGATGGGTGTGACATTTTGACAGATTTTTTAAAACTATTTTGTCCATAGAGTTGTTGTTGTGTAATGATGAACATCAAAAGATGAATCACATTGAAGTAAAATTAAGTCTTTACATCCTGTGTAGATATTGTAAAAAAATTATAATTGTTTATTATATAAGCTTATTTTAAGATGTTTGGTGTTACAAAATATGCACTTGCATTAAAAATGTGTGATTTGTGTGAAATTAATAGGAAAAAAATGTTCTGAGACTTATTTGACAGATGGCTTTCAGTGTGAGAAAATATTTCCCTCAATAATTATGTTAACTTGAATTTTTCACTTTAAGAAAACAGTTTACTCACAGGATGGGTGTGATCTAATGGAGTATGCAGTGGCCCTATGTTTCAAACAGTAATGTTTGTGGATACTCTGCAACATAAGAGCAATAAAATTGTTACTCTGTTAATTCTTGTTTTAATACTTCCTATAATGAACACAATGTTCCAGTTGATCATAAGCATTCTTATTACTTTATAACCATTCTAGAATAAGGGGGCCTGAGTCAGGTAAAACCTAATTTTTTGAATTTTGTCTTTATTTTGCTAGGATATTCTTTCTATTATATTTTCCTGTGTTGAGGGGGGGGGGGGGGGGGAGAGTATGCAAATAATCATATAGAATTATCTTTCTAGCACTACAAAGTACAGAATACAGTGATTACAGGTACACGTGGAAATCTAGGAAATTTCAGTATTCATGTTACATGCCTAATTTTCATCAACATTTACCTTAATTATACGGATACACTTTTTGCTGATTTGAACTGTGTGCTACATGTTAAAAAGATTTTGTTTGGTCATAGTAATAAAAGCATTTCATTTTGTTAGTTCATATGTCCCATACGGAACTGAAATTATCAAGTTATGATGACAAAGGAATAAAATAACATTAAGGAATCTTACTTCACAGAAATTATGTAACAATGGTTACACTTTTTGTTAGTTAACTTTAACATAAGCCATTTAGTTTTCCATTAAGAGTGAAAGCAGTTGCACGAGTCATGTAAAGAACAAAGTTTCCCATAGGGAACTAAAGTATTTTACGTTTGAGTTATTGCAGACCCAAAGTATTGTGATCTTCATATTTCTATTTAAAAAAGTTTGTAACTCAAATTCACAGACATTTTGGAATCTGTACATACATGTGTGTAGCAAGGTACTTTTCATGTGCCATGTGGAACCTTTAATTTTCTGGTTTAAATATAGTTTATTTCATGAATTACCTTTAATACCAGCACTGTCTGAATGCATTATTTACCATTTAGAAGAAGAAATATTAGTGTACAGAATAACAAACCTCATGAAAAATGCGAGAGATTGTTCTGTACAGAACTTGGAATGGCTCTGTATCAATAGCAGGTAAAAAAAGAAGGCTTCTATTAAATGTTCAAATAAACCAGTCAGTACCTCTTAATTCACCATAGAGGTGATACAGTAATAAAACAATTTACTTTTTTTCAGAGTTTCTGCTAAGTATTAGACCTATTCAATTAGTTGCTTTACCAATAACCTGTAGTACAAGCACACGTATAAGCAGATAATTATGGGAGTCAAGAGTTATGTTAAAATTAAAGATACTGACTGTTATTACTTGCTCACAAAGCATTGTAGTTGCTGTACAGTTTATGCTGTATGTGGTGTACCCAATGTGATTCCTGGAGGACATAATATTCTGTTATGCTATGGGAGTGCACTGGTACCACACCTATTGAAAGTACGTTTTGCTGTGGAATAGTTGTATCAGATGTCTGTACCAGAAAACAAATCTCCACTGTGACACCCTCATGTTCTTGGTATGCTATTAGCTATTATTACAGGAATACTCTTCACATGGAGGAGGAAGCATAGTGAGATTTTCTTTTTCATCATTTCCAACATTGTACACAACTTTCTTGCACTTTTATGTTATCACATTTTTCACTTGATAATCGAAAAGGGAGAGGGGAGAAAAAATTTAAGCGAGCTTTCGTAAAAACTGAAAACTCTACTTGCGTCAGTTGTTATTTTCAAAATGTTACTCTATATCCAAATACTGTTCCATTTCTTCAAACCAATTTTGAATTTCTCAGGTTATTACATATTATTTACTGTACAGTGTCCACCAATACTTCTGTTGTTACCAGATAGTTTGTAATGTGGCACTACCTTTGTGCCACTGGTATTGGCTAGTGTACTTTTGCAGATAAGAAAATCGACTGGACTAGAATGTCCTGTCAGTATAGGACAAATTCAGACAATATGGAACTTTTTACACTAAATTTGCAATATAATGTCACCCTTGTCTCACACAGATTGTAGCAGCCATTGGAGTGCCTGTCTGGCCAGCTTCTGCAGCTTTTACTTTCAGGTTTGTTTTTTGCTTGGGCCGTATACTGACAACCAGTCATTCCAGTGATTGACACCATGTCAAAGACTGGAACCAAGATTCACAGAAATAGAATTCTATGGTTGTAATTCAAAGTGTAATTAATTTTGCTCACTGACATGTTTTGAATTCAATTTTAAAATGGTTTGGGTGTCAGACTGGAAAATTACAGTTTTAAGACACCCCAACCTTAAAATTAACAGCTGTGATCGAGGTTATTTTCAACAAGTTTCTTCACTTCCTACATCATCATGAATCAGTCCAATATAATATTATTACTAGACTTAACTTCCAAATGATACAAGTCATGCATTTAAGAGGAGCCTTAACGTTGGGCATTGTGTTTGTCTCATTTAAATGTATTTCTTGTCTCGTATCAAAGACTGAAGCACTGTTAAAAACTGGTGCTTCTACCATATCACTCAGTTTAAATACACCGTGTCATGTACAGGCGTTAATAAAATCATGGCATTTAAATTACTGATCAAACAGAGAGCCAAATTCGTAAGTGCATGTTGCAATTACAGTGTCAGAATATATGCAGATCGGTAATGCACTTCAGATAAAGAAAAAATAACGATTTTTTCCCGTTTATACGTAAGTAATACTTTAATAATTCAGTTGTAATTTCTGTTGTCAGTAAAGAAACCCCTAAGCAAACGATGTCAACTTTTTTTCCAAGAGACGTCTTCACTGTTGTCCACACTTGATTTTCCGAATTATACCAGTAGTTAAAAGCTTCGGCAAGAAAGGTAATTTGTTGACCTCCCAGCCATCTATCGGTAGGTCCGGTAGTTGAGCATCCCTCATTTCGCTAGCTTTAGACGCCTGTCTGTTATACAACCAAAGGTATTCATCGCCAATGGATGGTATTACAAGATAGGTTCACCTCTTCCGCAGCTCGTTTTCTTTGAACGCAATACATTTTCCTTGTTGGTAGATCCGCAGGAGTCTTGAGTGTAGTAATTTTAACAAATGTTGACGTAATGTCTCCCAGATATTAAACAAAATCAACAGATTGCATATATGAATGAATAAAAACAACTAATTATTCCGAAATAACATTAAACTCCTAATCTGATACAATTACATTTGCTCGCGTCTCGTGAAACAGTTTCGAATATCATGTTATGATGCCATAGTAACTTTTGGTGAAAGTCTTGTTGTTATTATTATTATTTGTGTTGTTTTAGTTGGGAAATATGGAAGCGTCCGATCCTGCCCGTCTGCTTTGACCCATGACGTCATAAATATGGCGGAAACGACCATAAACCGCGATTCCATTTGGCACATATAAAGTCGTTACTTACACATTATGAGGACGAAAATACATCGAAAAACAAACACACACACGTTCCACAAAAAGCCTAATGACACTAACGGGTGAAGCGCGGGAAATAGGGGGTTTTTGGGTGGGGACAAACTAAATATAAACAAATTTAGACACCCACCCCCATACAAAACCACGCAAAACGACGAAAAAAACCGACATCACAAAACTCCCCATATTCCACTAAACACAATATCATCTGGAATCGAACACTTCCCTTGACCTATATAGCTCAACAGCAGCTCCCGATCTCATAAATTGGGATCGAACACTTCCCTTGACCTATACAGCTCAAAAACATCTCCTGATACCAATACAAATAGCCACACATTGAGATCGAACGCTTCCCTTGTACTGTTATCCTTACATCTCCACACACAGCCGTCCCTGGTCCGAGAAGCCTCATTTCTTCACGACATACTGAACACTTCACGACTTCATCGAAAAATCCAAATAGTTGAAGAAATTTTTTTTAGAGACAACGCACTGTCCCCCATCATAGCCGACAACCGAAAACTGTTGATCCTGTCAGTCATATCCATACATACCAAAGACATAAAAAAAGCAATTTACCAAAATTAACACACGACGCCACACTCACAAACTAAACCAAAAACATCACCTAACACACCACCAGAGAGCACCACCGATCGCATCAAAACGACACCTACAAACACGCCACTCTCACAAACTAAATTCCGCGCCATCGTGACGTCACACACCACAACAGCCTTACGTCACGGGTCAAAGCCGACGGGTGGGATCGGACGCTTCGGTCGACCCGGCGAATTGATAGTAGTTTGGTACAGTGCGTGAATATAGTATGGAATTATTTTAGGTTATGGTTAAAGCAAAAAAGCCATCAGACTTATTTTCTAACAGCATGTATAGCGCCTAGTCAAGTCGCTGTTCTTGATACATACAATAACATTTGTGCGTGTATATTCTGTAACTTCACACAACTAACGACTTAACTGTGATGTATTGCATGTAATTTCTGCTGTAGTTTATGCCGCGATCTCCAATGAATGTGAAAGTAATTGTTAAAATACTTCGTTACGGATTAGATGCACATCGACAGTATTTTTGTGTTCATATTGTCTTGCATACCCTCATGTGTGGCAATAATATTTGTGAAGAGATGACTAGTGACAATATCAATCTGATTGCAGCTTCTCTAGATTATAACGTTAGCTATTGTGTAATAATGAATATTTTGGATTGAAGTGCTTATAGTCATATTTCGAGTATTAGTTATATGGAAATGCAAAGAAAGAATAAGCTGTAGTAGGTATTAATTGATGCCAATCAGAACCCTTTGGGCATTCATTTAATTACTCCGTTCTGTGCTATAGGTCCGCAACGAATGTGTTAACAGTGCGAGTTGCAGGGCAGTTTAGTACAAGCGTAATGCGATAGTTCTTTTGTACAAATGTGTAAATGCAAATGGTTCAGGGAGAGCGAAGAGGTAAATGTATTTTTCACTGAGAAAGAGCATTGCATGACATCAGAACTTTCACTATGACCATACAGCAGTAAGCTGTTTCAGTAATCAGTTTAGTAAGAGAAAATTAACCAGATAAAATGTTTTTGCTAATTAATAATAGGTTGTTTTACATTGCTGCATGTGTGCTTGAAACTAGTGAATGGTTAGAAATTCTAATATGACAGTGATTTTTCTAAATTGGGTAGGGCTATAAAACTTTGAATGTGTACAAGGAAAGTACCAGAAAATGGCTGTGTTAAGAAAGAATAGAAAGTTGTCTGCTAAAAATGAACTTCACAGGCTGCTAATATTCATTTCTGTGGGTCAACTAAATTAAGCCAGCCGGTGTGGCCGTGCGGTTTCGACGCTTCAGTCTGGAATCGTGTGACCGCTACGGTCGCAGGTTCGAATCCTGCCTCGGGCATGGATGTGTGTGATGTCCTTAGGTTAGTTAGGTTTAAAGTTCTAGGTGACTGATGACCTCAGAAGTTAAGTCGCATAGTGCTCAAAACCATTTGAACCTTTTTTTTTTTAACTAAATTAAATAGTATAACATAGTTAACAATCTTCATAATGACATATGAGCCTAGAGATAATGTATTTCAAGTGCTGCATAAATTATGTAGTACAAATCATGTAATGTTCTTATTTACATTAATAAGAACAGGATTTGAAACCTCTTGGATAATAGTATAAATTAAGATGTTCCCAAAATAGATAAAGCAGTGAGCCTGCAGGAGGTTCAAGCTCAATTTCAACTTTTTTTTCTTTATTTGTAAAATTGCTTGACAGTAGGCAACTGGTTTTATTCAGCAAAGTCACTATACACTTATTGTTGTTTTTCTTTCCTTATTTCTTATTTTATTATTATTATTATTATTATTATTATTATTATTATTATTATTCATTTATCATAATACTTAAATGTTTGAAAAATAGAAAACTGTCTCTGTTGCAAGTGTTTTATTAGTAATTACTTCTTTCTTACAGTTACTGCAAGAGACCACATTAGTCATATTTAAAAGCCTTTGATATGACAGCTTTTAAATTCTTATTTTTATTAATGACGTTTCTCTTTGTACAAAAGCTACCAGCAAATTTACTCTCTTTGCGGATGATACACCTCTTTTAGTTGAAAAAAATACCAGATGATGACATTACAACACGTGCCAACTTTGTGTTCCATGATCTTCATAAGTGGTCCAGCTGGAAATAAAAGTACATTCATTTCGATGGGTCTCAAAGTTCAGGAGAGTGTAAATCTAAGCTGTAATGAGCATAATACACAGAAAGTTTATTCTTCAAAAATTTTAAGTGTCCTCATCCCTAATAAACCTAATTGGTCTTGCCATGTTCTGGACTTCAGAAAAAGACTTATTTGAGCAACTTATGCTCTACATATTATAGCAGCAACTGCTAATACTGATGATGGTAATTGCTATTTTCATTCTTTGTTGTCCAATAGCATAATATTTGGGGTGACCAACCAATGGAAAATAAAGTATTCGTCTTTCAGAAAAGAGTGAGCCAAATTATAAGGTCAGTTAACAGAAGTCATTCATGGAGAAATATTGTAAACTGCATAAAAGATTAACAATGACCTCACAATACATCCTATCCTTTATGCGCCTTTTAATTAAGAACCTCCCCATGTGCAAAGCCAATAGCGTGTTTCATGACTATGACACAAGGTTAAAACATTACTTGAGGTTGATAGAAAAAACTTGTCTAGTACAAAAGGGAGTCATTACTCAATTATTAATGGTGTTTAATGCTCTCCCATCAGGCAAGGGGGGAAATAACAATATAATACCACAGTTTAAAAGTAAATTAAAGGATTATCTTCTGGAAAGCTCCCATTACCCTCTTCATGAATTCTTTAATATAAACATTTCTACGTTGCAATTTAGATAAGACACACATTGTACTTCTAATATTTACTATTACCAATTTGTAGTGAAATACAGTTACTTACGTTAGCACAGAAATTTTCACTCAGGCTGCTGATGGACTTCAGTTCTATCAAATTTGTATTGTTGAATAATTTTAGTGTGTTATTTGATTGTTGTATACCTCTGTTCACTATTGGAAATGTCTAAGCTGGTTATTATTTGCATATTTTGTTCCTGTATGCATATTACAATTAGCATCTATTAGCCTCTATAAGTACTGTCCTCATATATAATTATGACTTGTTCCAAATCCATGCAGTTCTCTTGTATACTGGATCAACGGAACACAAATTGATAAATAAAATATGTCTAAAGTGGTCTCGATGGTTTAAGGTAATCTGAAGGTATGCTAAGAATGGAAAATGTGTCAATATTAATACAACACTTGCAACAGAGACTATTTTTTATTTTTGGGACATTGAACCAATGTTGTTGCTTCAAGCCAAAATTGAGAGGAATAATGTATACATAACACTTGAGTTACACTTTATGTGGATAAGCAAAGTGTGTCTTCCATAGTGTTCAATGTACGATACTCTTCCTTGTGATGTACAGAAACTATGATGTTTAAACTGCATAAAAGATTAACAATAACCTCACAATAATTCTTATTTTCTGTCATTTGAACTATGTTTTTTGTATCTCTTCAGAAACAGAGAGCTGTAAATTAGTACCTGTCAATGGATGCTCTGTGTTCCCCAGCCACTGTGAAATTTATTTCTTGTGTAGTGGTCAGGAAAATGCCACCTTTAACGTGTATGTCACAGTGACAATAGAAATGTAACGTTTCGTTATTCCTTGCCTGTGGACTTTAGATGATAATTTTCAACTGAGAGTATAGGGTGCATCATACAATTTTATGTATACAGTAAATGTATAGCAAAGTAAGCAGGATGGCATTGTATGGGCACATATGAGGTTATTACATATTTTCTGTTTGAATGTAACAGTTAATATTTAATTTGATATTTAATGTCACTCATACCATATACACATTTCCCTGGAAGATAAACTTTTAAATTATTGTAAAATACATTTAATTTCTTTAGTTCCTTAATTGATTTTTGAAACTTCTTAAAGAACCATCTGTCTGTTATTATTAGTTTGAGATTCCACTGTCTTGTGTAATTATTTTCCTTCCCTCTAGCTAGAATATAATGTACCTCCATGTTTGGTAGGTGTTTAGCATTTACTCTCATTGCCATCATATTATGATATATATACAGTGAGTGCACGTTCATAAGTTTTTGGTATAGAAAAGCTTGTCTACAAATTTGTCTGGGTGGTTTTTTGGCTATTCATCTCAGTGCTCTTTTCTGAATTTTAAATATTGTTCTTAAGCAGCTATCTTGTGCTCTTCCCCATTCACAAATTGAGTAGGATTAATATGGAAACAAGTTATATTGTTCATTGTTCTGAGAACTTTATCATCCACAACTTTTGCAGTTTCCCGTATGAAGAAAATCTTTGTTTATAATTTTGCACAGTACATCTATGTGCTCTTCCCATGTTAAATGCTCACCTATAATAGTTCCTAAAAATTTTTGTCACTTGCCTTTTAATTGCCTCACTGTTTAATATTTACATTATACACACATTGCTTTAAGAATGAAATTTTCACTCTGCAGCATTGTGTGCACTGATATGAGACTTCATGGCAGATTACAGCTGTGTGCCGGACCGAGATTTGAACTCGGGAGTTTGAGTCTTGGTCCAGTACACAGTTTTAATTTGCCAGAAAGTTTCACAATGTTTTAGATTTATTTATAAGAATATTGTTTTGTACTAGATATTTATTTGCGGTTTCAGTATGTATGAGTGCTTCCATTTTAAGCTCCCTTTGTCTCATCTACACATATGATGGTAGTATCATCAGCATACGTTGTAAGTAATTGTTTTATACATTCTGGGATGTCAGTTATGTTGAGCAGGATTTCCCAAATTGTGTTCCATGGGACGTTAATAACTGCTCAATGAAAAGCTAGGAGTGTCATGGTCTCTCTCTCTCTCTCTCTCTCTCTCTCTCTCTCTCTCTCTCTCTCTCTCTCTCTCTCTCCCTCCCTCCCTCCCTCCCTCCCTCCCCCTCCCCCCTCTCCCTTTTCCACTTCCCACTCCCACCTTTTCCACATCCATACTAGGGTAATGTTTTAACCATCAAACATATAAATGGCAAGCAAAATGGAATCAGGCCTTAGCAACAAGGTTCTTACAACTTAAACTTAACAGTGGCCAAATGCATGATTACTAAATGAAACTAACAGGTCGCCATCTTTAGCAATGAGGCTTTTACAAATTATTATTCTAAAAGAACTTTATAATGGTGAAGGACATGATTACTCGATTTGAACAGCATAGGCTAACACAACTTAGCAACAAGGCTTTTTAAAATTTACTACACTAAATTAATACTGGCCAAGCTCAATGGCCACTACATTCAAAAAAGTCATGCAGACACACTATACATTCTCAGAGCCACAACTGCATTGCAGTAGTTTAACCTTAATGGGGCATAGCTATGCAAGTGAAGCCGAACTGGCTGTAGGCGTGTGGACACTAAGTTGCTGTGCAAAATGATGTTAAATAAGCCCATGTAATCATACCCAGCTTGTCGGTTGTGGTCAGCACTCTTCCTTAAAATTTATTAACTCAGGTGATGCAGCACTTCACTGCTTCCATCGTTTTACTACAGCGGACATGCTTTTGTAGTTCTCCTTAGCAACAAGGCTATGAAGCACAGCTGTTTCAGGGGCAGTCCTTACAGTAACTCACAATGGCTGCACCACTAAACAAGACAAGGAAATCAACATGTCACACACAGTTGAACAATAATGTTAGCAATCTGCAGTCATTAACTGCACTTTAATATGATAAACACCACCAAGGAGCTGAGGAATCAACTTAGCTGTCTTAGATCTCATAGTCAACCAGCGTGGTCTGTTGGCATTGTCTTCTTAAAGTATAAAGTAAGTTTCAACGTTTAATCAAACTCTGCCAGCAGCATTCAAGAATGACAATGGGAACAATTGCCTGAGCTTAACCACAAATCTTGGCTACAAATTACTCTCTCCACTATCCTGACTGTATTGAGAGATACTTCTTGGGGAGCTGACCGGACTGTCCTCCTCCACCTCTATCGATCTCTTGTCTGCTCCAAGTTGGATTATGGATGCATTATCTACTCCTCTGGGTGGCCATCTATCTTACATCACCTAAATACAATACATCCTTTTGGGGATCCGTCTCACCACTGGTGCCTTCCGTACTAGCTATGTTGAGTCTCTATGCAGATGCCGGTGAACTACCACTGTCGGACCAGTACGACATCCTACTCAGTAGGTATGCGTGACGGCTTTCTTCTATGCCAGGCCACCCAACCTTTGACCCTTTTTATGATGATATTCTTGACTGCCAGTACAAGATGTATGTTTCTTCTCTGCGGCCTCCCAGCGTCCACTTTCGTCCCCTGCTTCAGCAGCTGCAGTTCACGATTCCTGCCACTTTCTGAGTGGGAGAGAGCCCTTCACCACCTTGGATTCAGACACAGGTTTATTCTCGTTTTGACCTCAACTCGTTCCCAAAGGATTCGACTCCCGAGCTGACCTATCATTGCGAATTTCTCGAACTTCACTCACAACTTGCCGATAGCATATTTTTGTACATGATAGTTCCAAGTCCGCCCACTGTGTTGACTGACCTTTTGTCATCGGGGCTGATAAGTTTCACTACCGACTTCTTGACCAGTGCACAATTTTTACAGGAGAGCTTTTTGCCCTCCATCAAGCTGTGCACTACGTGCGGAGGCACCAGCTCACTTGCTGTGTGGTCTGTTCTCACTCCCTCAGTGCCCTTCAGAGTCTGGATTATCCTGATCCAGTCCACCCCATCATTCCACAGATCCAGGACTGCCTCCATTTGATCGCGGATGGGGGAGCCCAAGTGATTTTCATGTGGGTTCCTGGCCATGTTGGTGTGCCAGGGAATGATGGTGCAGCCAAGGCCACAGTCCATCTTGGTCTGCCCGCCTCTTACTCTGTTCCCTTGCAAGATATTTGTACTCTTCTCTTTTGGCATATCATGTCACTTTGGCATGACCATTGGTGCTCCCTTCATGAGAACACACTCAGAGAAGTCAAACCTCTCCAAACAGCCCAGTCAACTTCCTCCTGGCCATTTCGCCATGAGGAAGTAATGTTAGCTCAATTGCGAATAGGGCACTGCCGCTTTAGTCACTGCCACTTGTTGGATGGCGACCCTGCACCTGGCAGTCCTTTCTGTAGCCAGCCATTAACCGTCAGACATTTCCTGATCCTCTGCCCCCATTTGAGCCACTTATGTCTCAGGGTCAGGCTGCTGCCCACTTTACCGGACATTTTAACGGATGACGAGTGAGCTGTGGCTTGCGTTTTAAGTTTTTTGAAAAGCAGTAATATGACAAAAGAGATTTGATTTCTACCTGGTGACTCTGGTGTCTTGCCGATGTCCTTTAGAAGATACTCTCACATAAAGTCTTCATGTTTTAGATTTGTTTTTTGTTCCTTTTTGTATTGGATCTTGCAATGGTTTTTTGCCCTTGCAGTCCCAGGTCCCAGCATTCTATGGTTCTATACTGGACACTTACCTCCTTAGATGTTTTGTGCTCTAAAACCCCACAAAAAAGTAGCCTGACTGAATCCAACTAATAATGAAAATGATGAATAGCAGCACAGGACTAAACCATCAAAGGCATATTTTGACACTTTTGAAGAGCTTAATTCCAATAGACACACTTGATATTTTCAGCTGCAAAACCTGGCCAAGAACTGCTTCGTTGCTGTGGTGCCCATATGCTGCAGCTGTAAATGGTCATTCAGAACTGAGTGTCCAGCCTCGCTTGTAGTACCTAGGCTGTCACCTTTGACACTGAAACATCACTGCACAATCAGTCACACATCTAGGCAGAACCAACACACCGTGGTATACACAGTAGTTGTGGTAGAACCTCAATGGTGAAAAATGCACATTTCCAGAGGAGGAAACCAACTGGGGAACCTTCCCCCACAAAACTCTATGTTACCTGTGGGAGTGAGCCATACCCAGTGGATGAAGCTTACGAAGCAAATGGTCTGACCTGTCTTATGGGTGCGTAAAGGACCTCACCACTCTGGTGAGTAGTGTAACAGCTGTGAGCAGTGTAACAAACCCCCTGAATGATGAAGGGACCCTTAAATCAGGGCAGTAGGTTCTGAAGAATTTTTTTCCTTGCTGTTGGCTGCAAAATTCTTCCAAAAAGCTCTGTCCTCTGCATGGTATTTCAAGGTAGCCTCTTCTGATTATAATGGAATTCCCATTTCTGTGGCCACCCACTGTGGCCAAGTGGTTCTAGGTGCTTCAGTCTGGAACCGCGCGACTGCTACGTCGCAGATTCGAATCCTGCCTCTGGTGTGGACGTGTGTGATGTCCTTAGGTTAGTTAGGTTTAAGTAGTTCTAAGTTCTGGTGAACTGATGACCTCAGATGTTAAGTCCAATAGTGCTCAGAGCCATTTGAACCCATTTCTAGTGTGACTGGTGAATGTTTCTCCAGGCCTTATGAGACTGCTCTTTAATGTTGGAAGGTGGGAACGTCTCAGCTAACAAATACTCAGTTCTTCACAAGTTGCCCAGTGGTGAATTCAGGACATAAGTGGATATTAGTCAAACTGGCATATTCAAATGGCTCTCATGTCTCGCTGTATTAAAGGCATAGGCTAACCATCTCAAGGTTTTATTTCACTTTGACTGAATCTCCTGATGGTAAGTGTTATGGGCAGCTTGGAGATTTTGGTTGGCCCTTTCAGCAACAGAGAGAGGGATTGGGATAGTATGGCATAGTCTGGTGATGTCCCCCCTCTAGCAAACAAAAAATTATTAAATTCCTTGGAGGTGAAAGTTGTAGCATTATCAGATACCCCATGATTCAACTAGGACCAAACACCTTGAATATAGCTTTCAGAGCCTCTATTGCCGCTATTGCAGTAGCCATTCTGTTAGTTATTAACCAGGTAAACCTGGAGACGGTGTCCATATTGACAAATATATAGATAAATTTCCTTTATCTAAAAACAAAGATGGTTTGACTAACCAAACGAAAGCGCTGGCACGTCGATACACACACAAACACTATGGGACTTAACTTCTGATGTCATCAGTCCCCTAGAACTTAGAACTACATAAACCTAACCAACCTAAGGACATCGCACACATCCATGCCCAAGGCAGGATTCGAACCTGCAACCATAGCAGTTGCGTGGTTCCAGACTGTAGCACCTAGAACCACTTGGCCACTTTGGCTGGCACAAATATTTGTTCCATAGGATGTGGGACCATATATCTAGACAAGGTATTCTGTGCAGGCTGACTAGAAGCACACTCTTTACATTTCCTGACAAAATTTCTTATGTTCTTGTCCACACCTGCCCAAACAAAATGTTCCTCAACTTTCTCCCTAGTTTTAAACAGTCCAGGGTGCCACCTATTGGGGACACATGAAAGTAGTGTAAAAGAGAAATTGCTGCAGCAGCTGGGTCCACAATTCTTGCATGAGTTTCACCCCACTTTTGACAATGAAAATGTTCTTTCTTCAATAGGTAGGTGCAGCTCTCCTTGCCCTTGTTAATCACCAGCTCTATCTCTGAATCCCGATTCTGATAATTCTCAATTCTGTAAACCAGTATGGGATACTCAGCTAGTATTGCATTGATCTCATAAGGCAACTTCCCATCTCCCTCTGGAACTTGTTCATTCTGGTCCCAATTGTCAAACATTCGACTTAAGGCATCTGTGGCCATATTGTCCACACTCTTGACGAGTATTATCCTGAACTGGAAAGCAGATATTCATGTCAGCAATCGAGCTATCTGCCTAGTTCTTCTAGGGTGCCTCGGCATTCAAGTAAGGTCCAGATTATTAGTCTCGAGTTCAAACATAAGACTGCTAATGCTTCAAGATCATAAGCAGAATAATGTTGCTCCAAGTGGTTAAGTGAACACGAAGCAAAGGTAACTGAACAAACACTTCACAGTGTTCATGTAGGAGGACAGCCACTATAGCTGTCTTGATGCATCAGTCTGAACGATACGTGTTTTATCAAAATCTGACAATGCTAAGACTGGTGATGCCGCCAAGGCCTCTTTGACAGCAAGGGAATCAGCATCTTGAGCCTCACCTCACTGAAATTTCACTTCTTTTTTCCTCAAAGCAGTCAAGGAGGCCACCTTTTGGGCAAACCAAGGAATGAAAAAAAATGGCTCTGAGCACTATGGAACTTAACAGCTGTGGTCATCAGTCCCCTAGAACGTAGAACTACTTAAACCTAACTAACCTAAGGACATCACACACATCCATGCCCGAGGCAGGATTCGAACCTGCGACCATAGCAGTCGCGCGGTTCCGGACTGCGCGCCTAGAACCGCGAGACCACCGCGGCCGGCCACCTAGGAATGAATTTAGTAAAAAAGCTAGTCATGCCTGTAAATCTTGCCACCTGCTTTGCATACAGGACATCAGAAATTTTGTAATCACCCTAACTTTTGCACTATCTATAGTGGGACCCTCTGCGCATACCACATGCCCAAGGAACTGTAAAGAGGGACAAGCTAACCTCACCTTGTCAGGATTGACTGTAAGGCTGGCCTTATGTAACCTCTCAGAAACTGTCTCAAGATGTCAGAAATGGTCTTTCATAGATGTACTACCATCTTATCTTGGTAATGAGACAGAAATTCAATTTTAATCCCATTGAAGACTTGGTTCAGGAGTTGTTACAATACTGCAGCATCTGTTGAAAGACCAAATGGAAATCAATGAAATTCATATAAGTTACAATCTGTGCTAAATGTAGTTAAGGCCTTGGACAACTCTCATAGGGGTATTTGGTAGTACGGCTGATTTAAATCTGGCGTGCCGAAAACCTTAGCTTCCTTGAACCATGCAAACACATGTGGAGATTGGGTAATGATAGTGAATACAAAATTATCTTCTAGTCAACAACAGGCGAAATTCCTCCGTGCAGCTTCCCCCCCAGTGGGGTCACAACTCTTCTTTGAGTACATAGTGGCTACCACAGGGCCCAGGCCTTTGTAGCATTACTTCCTTTCTATGCTGCATGCTTATACTTCCACAATCCCTTTCTCCCTCTGCTTCTCTATCAGACAGTTATCTTGCTACCGACACTGCCTGGACATCGTTTATGATTGGGCCTTGAGTTTCCACTTCCAGCATATTCTACAACTTTTCATCAAAGAAACACATGGTTCCAACTGTTGGGTTTGACCTGCCACCAATTTTCAAAATTCTACATAAGTGCGGATCATGCAGGGAAGGTCACCCAATGCAGTGTGTGCTCCATCTTTGCACTGTGTCCTTTAATACAGTAATACACCCAAAACCCAGCACAGTAGAGCACAGTAGCCAGAACATTGTGGGGTGGGTTGTCAAGTACCTGCAAAGTAGCCTTCTTACCACATAGGTTTGCACTGTTGCTGCCTGAGCTGAAAACTCCCCATGCATGCCAAGGAGTACGTGCTTGCAGTGACTAGGCAAGGCGACTCTGATCAATGGTTACTGCATTGCCCTTCAAGAGCCTTGGTTTACAGCAATCCAGACTACAGTCCTTTGTGGATACAGGGGATGCAAAAGGTCTAGTGCCACCTTTGCTTAAGGGTTAGTTTTCACTAAAGTGTGGTCACACTCATTTGTAGATAGATTGGGTCGATAGTTGGGCGAAGAGTAGCGGTTTGAAGGGCAGAGGGAAATATGTGCCAGGACAAGAGCCAAGGGAAAAAAAACCTCTGTGATAGTTGGGTCAGGTTGTACAGACACTAGTGGTTTTCTTGCTGTCTATGACAGGTCATGCAAGGGTAGGCTTTGTTAGTAGTGGGTATCATGCAGGTAGAAACCTTTGACATTGTGCTGTGGTGTTACTCGGCGGCTGCTGCTGGGTGCCATTGTTGGTTTCTCGGTCAGCATCAGCATACCTGTAACAGTTAGGTTCATCATAGTTTTGTGTGTGATAGGTCATATATCAGATTCACAGTGTAGGGTAGTGTTGGCAGTTTGTTTGTGCATTAGTGTGCAAGCTTGTTGGTTTCCATACTGTAGCCTGTCGGTTGGCTTTAATAGCATCTATCATATCCAGTCAATGTTGCCGACATGCAGGGGCTCAGTGATGTTATCATTTGTGGGTGTATGTTAGCTAATCATAGGTGGTTATGCCCTAGCTAGTAGGTCTTTCGCCACTTATGCTTTCGCCTATGGTTGTGATCATAGTTCCCCAGAGTAAGGATGAAAGGATTGTTCGAGTGTCTTGAGTTCCTGTATAGTCATGTGGTGTGTTTTTTGAATACTTCCTTGAGGGTTTCACGGTGGTACTCATTGTGAAGCTCCCAAGTGTATGTGTAGTATGTAGCATTGTTATGACATGTAGCACTTTTTTCTGTATGATATGTAGGTGTGTAGAAGCTGCATATCCCCAGATGGGAGCTGCGCACATCATCAGAGGTCTAATCAGTGTCATGCATATGGACCTCAACACCCTCCTATTCAGTTTACTTTCCCTGTTGAGCACTGGATAGAGTTGTTTGAGTCTTGTGTGGGCTCTGTTGCTAATGAATTCATTGTGGTTCCCCCATGTAAGTTTCATGCGCAGCCAGACACCAAGATGTCTGACTTTCTCTCAGAAATTTATTGGGCATGCATGTAGTGTTATCTGTCGACAGTGTTGATGTTCGTGCAGTAGCTTTAGTTTGTGTGTGAACAGAACTTCTTCACACTTGTCAACATTTACTTTAATACACCATCATTCCAACCAAGGCTCAGAAGTTCTGAGTGCCATCTATATTCGGGAATTTATGTTTGACGGTTTCCAATATTGTGTAAGGATGCCCTTGTCATCTTCGTAGATCGCTAACATTGTGCTGGAAGGTCATTAATGTAGAAATTGCTTGGATACCATATTGTGTCAATTGTTTTCTCTGCACATCAGTGTTAAAACAGCTGTTCATGAGATATGAGTGTATCAGATGTGTGAGTCCATCAGGGAAACCAACATCGCTTAATTTGCGTATAAGGCCGTTGTGCCAGAGATGGTCAAAAACTTCTTCAATGTCCAGGAACATGGCCTCTGTTGCTTTGTTTGTGTTGTAGCTGTGTGTTATATGTTCGACTATGCAGAGAAGTTGTGTTGTTGAGTGGTGATTCCTAAACCCGAATTGCTCCAGCCTTAGGGTTTCATTGCCGATGTAGTGCCTAGTGATGCATTTTAGCAATACCTTCTCAACAATCGTGCTGAGTGAGCACAGCAGACTGATGGGTCAGTAATTTTGTGGGAGGGAGTGGTCCTTCCCTGGCTTCCTGAACATCAGGCCCTTGGCCGCCTTTCAAAAGTCAGAGAAGTTTTGGTGTTTTAAGATGGCATTTGTTATGTGTGCAAGGTGTTCTACAGCTCTATCCATGAACTCCTGGAGGACATGGTTTAGAATCCCATTGGGCATAGGGGCTTTCCTAGCATTGGTATGCTTGATAGCCCAAGTAATTTCATTTGTACTAGTACGTCAGATTTCATCGTGCATAGGCTGGGCTACAAGTATTGTAACCTCCTGGTCCATTTCAAGTGTGAATACTGGATCTGAAGGAGCCAGATTTGGCATGAAAGACACTGCCAGTGCAGTCATAAGCTCTGCCTTCTCCTTGGTGGAGAAGGCTGTCTTGTCCTTGTAGAGTAGAAATGTAATGTTTATCCCTGGTGAAGTGTCTGGCTAGCTTCCACATGCCACAATGTGAGGTATGTAGCCCTAAGAGTTTCTGCCCCCATTGCTCATTTCGAAATGTTTGTATTTTCTCCTGTATTATACCCTGGAGTCTGTTGGTGTGCAGTTTATAGAACGGGCTGCTGGCACACTGCCAATATCTCGTGAGGCAGTTCTTCATTGAAATAAGGATTTCCTGGGGCAGGGCCGTCGAGTGTTGTTTTGGTGTCGTGTGTGGAATGGTGTCAGTCATCGTGTCTTGGACAGCAGTAGTAAGAGCCTCCACCACCTCATCAATTTGTTGTGTGTTGATAATTTCATGAGTCTGGAATACGACCATCAAGTGTTTCCTTGAACAGGGTCCAATTCATGTACTTTTAGTTCAGTATTCTGCATGATTCTGTATCCTGTAGTGTTTCTTCTGTGTGTAGTATTACTGTCATGTGGTCTGAGTGCAGATAGTTTTCAACCATAATGTTGAGCGTGCATGTGATAATATTGATGAGGGCTATATCAAACACATCTGGCCTGAGTTGGGCTGGTGCTTGCATGTACAAGGGAATGTCCAGCCCAAGTATAATGTAGGTTTGGCCTAGTGCATATTCGTATAGTTTCTTGCCATTGGAGGTACATATTCGTCAATTCCAGTTGGGGTATTTTGTGTTTAGATCTCTAACAGAGATTCCTCCAACCCCCCCCCCCCCCCACTCCCTCCTCCTCCCCCCCCCCCCCCCCCCTGTTCGATGTTGAGAACTCTGCTGGTATCGTATGTTACTATGATTTTAGGAGGGTTGTACAGCATTATCAGTGTGGTGCTGCCTGCATTGAACTTGACCCTGACAACTGTGGCTTCTAGTCTCTCAAGTGCAGGGAGCTTGATGTTCGTGTGTTCCTTGTCTTTGTGTATGATGACGGCAGTGCCAGTTTGTGGTGTACACTGACTTTGAATGCCTTCTCATTCCTGTGATCAACTGTGAAGGTGACTTTACAGCCTCAAATACTGCCTTTAGAGAAAAACACATATCATATGCAGCAACATGCCAAATTGCATCGTCCTATGATTCAAGTCTTAACTGCTACAAATTGTATGTTCGGGATAATCCTACAGTTTGGCTGAGCACTGAGGTCGAAAAATTTCATGGGAGTTCGTTAAGCTTTACAACAACAATGTACCCATGACCAAATTGAAGGAGGATTAAAATTTGACCAATAACACCATTGACTATCATATTTGTGGATTACTGTTAGATAAAAAAGCAGAAACTCCTCGTAGGAACCACTGTTATCTTACAGGGAAGTCCCATGGCTCATTTCACAATACGTGTAATTTAAAGTACCTGTTACCAAGGCATATACCCATTTTCTTCCATAATTTAAGCGGGTATGATGCTCACTTTCTCGTTGAGCACTTGACTGATTTTGGCATGAAGAAAGATCAGGTCAGGTCCTGCCTGAGAGTGTCAGAAAATATATTTCTTTCTCCAAATGACGAAACAAGTGTTATGCTCCACTTCCTTGGCATGTTACATTTTATGCAGACACCACTCCATAAACTTGATGAAACTGTACCTCGGGAGGATATGTACATAACTTGAGCTGCATTTCCCAACGAGGAAAAGGTCCCATCTTCTGACTAGGAGGAGGGTTTTTCCATGTGAGTATCTGGATAGTATGGCAAAACTCAATTAATCCAGAATTCCTGAGTTAACTGTATTCTCCAGCAACCTTACAGGTGATGTCAAATTGGTTGCAGACTATTAGCATTGCATGAATGTCTGGAGGGAATTCAACATCTCCACTTTAGAAGAGTGTGCGTGGCTTTTCATGGACATAGACATGCACTCGCTTGCAAACGTTTTTGAGAAATTTCTGGGCTGTGTATGACCACATATTCTCAGATCCCATCTTTCATTACAGAACCTGGGTTGTCTTGGGATGCAATGGTCGAAAAAACAAAGTGCAGCATGAAATTATTGACCAATCCTGACATGTCTTTTTTTCTTTGAGTGAGGAATCTGTGGGGGCCTTTGCCAATGTGTCCGTAGACACACAAAGAGAAATAACCCATGAATGGATCTCAAGTTCAACTCATTCCTTGATGTAAATACCTGGATGTAAATACCTGATGCTTTGTTTGAAGATTAGCATGACTTTCAGTATTGGCTGTGTGCAGGTCTGTCTCCCAGCCTGTGCGTGCAGGAATATGTGAGGCAGCTGGCGCATGGTGCTCTCTTGTGGAAGGCGAACAGTGCATGCTTCATGATCAGAAGATTTTGAACAGTGTAATTACATATGATGAGTATTTCATTATGGTATTCCTTGTGCAATCAGACTAAAAATGCTCTGCAATTGTTGAAATATTCCATACTGCCTTATCGACCTCAAAATATTTAAATATGTATTCTATGCATTGCAGTCAATTACCCAACAATTTCTTTAAATGTAAACTATGTTCCACAAACTGCTTTCTATCCCATAAATTCTTTCAATAGACAATATACCACACATTGGCTTGTCTACCAGAAATTTTTTAAACAATATTGCATACACTGCAGTCGATTTCCCATCAAATAGCCAGTTAAATGAGTGTTTTTCCTGGCAATTTCCAGGGGGCAGAGAGCAGAGGGGAGTGGGGGTGTGAGGGGAAGGGTTAATTAATTTATCAATTAGTTTAATTAATTAGTCAATCAAACTGATAGAGTGGAAGGAACAATTCGAATAACTGAGGTCTGAAAGTGTACTTGTATCAGCAAGGGGAGGGGAATGGGGTGATTGAGGGGAGGGAGAGGTGTGGGGGGGGGGTTCTTGGAAGGACAGATTATCCGCAGGGAGTCATAAATCAGTTAACAGAACAATGGGTTAAGGGGAGGGGAAGGGGTCATAAATCAAACAATTTTGCACCCGAATGCATGCAGCCTGCACTAACAAAACATGCCAGAACATAGGTCGTCCTACTACTAATAACTATACTCACAAAAGTTTAATGTCCAGATCGTTCTTGTAAGTAAAGACATATCCAGACAAAAGGCAATAACTGTATAAGATCCACTGGCCGGAGTGGCCGAGCGGTTCTAGGCACTACAGTCTGGAACCGCGCAACCACTATGGTCACAGGTTCGAATCCTGCCTCGGGCATGGATGTGTGTGATGTCCTTAGGTTAGGTTTAAGTAGTTCTAAGTTCTAGGGGACTGATGACCTCAGAAGTGAAGTCCCATAGTGCACAGAGACATTTTTTGTATAAGATCCTAAATTTACACTATAATTTACTGATCGGGGAGTCCTTATTCACTCTCTTCTCTGAAGACATGGCTGCAATGCTTACAGTACACTCGTCATGTCATTACACAAAGAATGCGATGGCGATGCCAGTGGCGGCTGAAGACCATACACACATGACAACCACATGGCAGCATCATGGTCAGCAGAAGTACGTGGCCTGGCCATTGATTCCATGACACTAATGGAGAAGGCTGCAGTAGTCTTACTGGCAAAGAACGTGGGATGGTGCCTCTGGGTGGCGACAACGGCAGAGGAGTGGCGTTGGACTTGGGTAGTGCGCCTGTGAGCCTGATGAACAAGGTGAATGGTATGAATGCGTCTCGCATTTTTTTTCCATGGGTCGATGCCAGGCTCAGGGTTAAAGGGCAGTGAATGAGAAGCCAGGCCGTCTGCGACCGTCAAATGGGGTCACCCCACATGCAGCACCCAAGTGTGTGGCTCGGCGTGCTCAGTATGCATTAATTAGTGCGGCATGCTGTGGGAGGCAGTGAGGCAGCACAGTAGACTTTGTCCCATTTCTCCCGGCGCTAGTATGTGCAAATGCAGCATTTGGTGCAGCATTGTAGACAACAAGCTGCAACAGGCAGGTTGGTAGGCACAGCTCGCAGCAGAATAACAGCGGCGAATACTGACAGAGCACACAATATCATACATGAATCAAAAGTAAATGTTTGCCCCATGGACTGAACAGTGAGAACGAATCACGATACTGACATCTGCAGGGAGAGGGAGAAGGTTGTTGCATACGGGTTATGACCATAATGTACAGGAGGTTGAGTGGTCAGGACTTCTGAGTGAGTATCCAGGGTTAAATGGCAAAACAGGAAATTAGATCAAATGAAGAAAATATATTTCAGTGTATGGAATACAAAGGGTGCACATAGGAAGGTAAGGTTCATATTAAGTTATGTTGGTGGCTGGCCACGGGGCGCAGAGACAGTGGAACGGCCTCTCAAGAAAGGCATCTGTTCTAGTCGAGGTCCAGATCACAAGAGGGGAAGCAACCGTGTTCTGCTCTGGAGGACCTTCCAGTGTCCACATACATGACCTGTATCCCAAACATGTTACTAACTAAAACCGATGACGTGAATTCGCTAGCAGTTTCATCAGAGGGCCCAAGATGTCTCTTTTCACCAGCTTCAACCAGACAGAACTGCCATAGTTCTGAAAGGCAAGCTACTTGTGCCATGTAGGCACAGCAGAAGTTGCTCTGGGAGAAGATTTGTAAAGATTTGACTGGGGCCTTTGAAATAAATTTTTACAACCAATTTCCTAATCACTCCTTGACTGGCTGACATCCTGTATAGGTCTCATGCAGATATGATTTTATGTATATAGACTGAAGCAACAAGTGAAAATTTTTTACCAAGGCTGGGAATCGAACCCGGGTCTCTTTCTTATTGGGGAGGTGCATTAGTCACTTAGCCACCTTGGCACAGTGTTTCACATGACTACTTGGATTTCCCTGGCATACCTCCCTCCTCGATCCAGACTCTCACTGCCACCACAGTCTATTTTAAATTCCTCTTATGCACTAACAGAACTGCCAAGGCTCTCCATGTTCTGGAATAGCACCTAAGCATCTAACATAAATGGGGGATGCAGCCTGAAACCCAGGTGCAGGTACTCATACAAATGAAACGACACAGTTTGAGAGACTTTACTGACACCATACAGATATGATTTTATTTATATACTGTGATCTTATGATGTGTTTTGTATGGTTTTCTCGGATTTTATTTTTTAGCAATGTCGATGTTTTTTTTGCAGTGTTCTTTGTCTTGAATGGTGTTAATTTTATTATTCAATTTTTAGTTTGCTCCCACCCAAAACGCTTTTTCTTTTCCTATGGTTGTCCCACTGATTTTATTGGACATGGTCAGTGTAATAGTTTGCGTGCTATTTGTATTTCTGCTGGAGCTATGACTGATGTTTGGTCAATATGTTGGATTTGCTAAAATAGAGTTTTTGGTGGGGTAACGACGTCAATGGTCAATCAAGTATTCCCTATTTTCTGCATTTAATTTGCCATCTGTGAACAGTGTGTTAGCTGTTCCGTGTGAGGTAGGGAGACAGTCAATAAAGGGCTGTAGGTATTTTCTGGCATTTTGAGGCCTTTTCGGTAGTTTGATGTAATGTCTTGGTATCTGTATGCTGGGACGCAAAATGATAGCTGATTATTAAATATGCAGTTTTTTTTTTACTTATGAAAGACTTTCACTTTCCATTTAAGTGTGTGCCATATCTTGTATAGTGTTCTCTGTCCATATCATCCATCATTAGGAATTGTGTGTTGGGGAATTTCTAGCAAATTTTTCTGTATAAATTAACTACTTTCTTCATTTCTTCATTCATAACCAAAAAATAAAGGTTGTATGTTTTAGGAATGCGCATACAGTTACTTGATGTTTATTAAGCCACACAGTGTCTCATGTAAACAGTGAGTGGCTTTGTCAAGTTCGTTGTGGTAGATGTCGTTTGATCCTGCTGTCCACCTGCTTAGCTGGGTGGTAACATGCTCGCCTCCCATGCAAGTGGGCCCGGGTTCGATTCCTGGCTGTGTTGGAGATTTTCTCCACTCAGGGACTGGGTGTTGTGTTGTCCTCATCGTCATTTCATCCTCATCACCGGCAAGACGCCCAATGTGGCGTCGACTGAAATAAGACTTGCACTTGGCGGCCGAACTTTCCCAGATGAGGCCTCCTGGCCAATGATGCCATACGCTCATTTCCATTTGATCCTGCTATTAATAGAATAGACAGTGTACCTGGATCATTCATGGGATAGTTCTTTACTACTTCATCTTTACATCTTCCTGATACAATAAAGTTTTAGCAAGTTTTCTTTCGTGGCCATCGGCACATATTTTTGTGTCACAACTATATTGTATTGTTTCCTAGAAGGACAGTTTTGCAATTTTTATGATTTCTCGATGTTTTGGTCTATGATCATCTTGTTATTTTTTTATACGTTACTTGTTTCACACCCCCATAAGTTTGTAGAAATAATTTATTCTTTCATTTGGAGTTTTGTTTTACTTCTTTTCTTCTAATCGACATGTACATTTTGGTTTTGGAGTCTGGGAATGGTCGGTATTTTAATACTGTCATCTCTGTAGATTTCAAGTTTACATGGCTTAACTCTGATTTTTTTCCTCTTTTCTCTTCTGTGTGAACATAGATTCTTTCAGCCTTTTGAATTCTGCATTTCAATATTTCTTATTCTTCCACACCATATCATATTTGCTTTTAAGTTCTTTACCTCATTAAGTAACTGTAAAAAAGTCCACTTGTTTCAGATTCAAGACTAAAATCTCTTTCATAACAATCCCTACAAATCCAGAACTTTTGGCTTGGGCTAGTGTCACCACAACCTTAATGTTATACCACTTCGCATTTTATACACATAATACCTTTTGTGACTTGTTTCCTGCAATAACAGCAGCTGAAATTTATTATTGATCATGTTTTTGGCCAGTCAAAATACAATGTAGTCGCTACACACTCTCTCTTAATTGTAATTTCCCAGTGTCACACTAGTATCTGTATCTGTTTTTTCTGTCATTACAATGGAAAGAAGTACACTTTTTAACACACTGATTTGTTGAAATTAGTACATATTTCTCACCTATTTTCACAATTTTATCTACATTCACTGCATTTTCATGTTAAGTGTTGCCACTTGGCATCTTGATTTGTTCCACTATGTTTTACTGTTTCAGCTTTCCTTCCTTCCACTATATTTGTGATGCATGATCACTTAAGATTACATAAATACTGCGATTTCTGTACACAACACATATATTTCACTGTATTCTTTTATATTTTAAGAGCTAACGCACTGATGATTATAGTGTCCACCATTATGCTACAACCCAAGTGACTGCTTTTATTTGATTCCCTGTTTTCCAGAGGCCTAGAACTACAGTGATGGGCTACAGAAACATTATTTGCATAAAAACAGAGGAAAAAATTATATATCAACCATGTCTGGCTCAACAGTACATGGTTTCCTTGTATTTCCTACCATTGTTTCATTAATTTCTGTCTGCAGTATTCTGAGCAAATAAACATAGTTCAGTCACATGGCTGAAAGTAAATATAATGAAATATAATAAAAATCCAGATAATTTTTGTTGTTGGTTGTTGTGATCTTCAGTCTGAAGGCTGGTTTGATGCAGTTCTCTATGCTATTTTATCCTGTGTGAGCCTTTCCATCTCCAGATAACTACTGCAACCTATATCTTCTGAACCTCTCCTATGTATTCATCCCTTGGTCTTCCTGTAAGATATTTATCCTCCTCCCTCTACATCCCTGCAATACTAAATTGGTGGTCCCTTTATATCTCAGAACGTCTGCTATCAACTGATCCCTTATTTTGGTGAAGTTGTGCCACAAAATTCTAGTCTCTGCTGTTCTATTCAATACCTCTTCATTAGTTATGTGATCTTCCCATCTAATCATCAACATTCTTCTGTAGCTCCACATTTCAAACACTTATGTTCTCTTCTTGTCTAAACTGTTCATCCACATTCAGCTTCCATGCTTGGCTACACTCCAGATATATACTTTCAGAAAAGTCATTCTAACACATAAATCTATATTCAATGTTAATAAATTTCTCTTCTTCAGAAATGCTTTTCTTGTCTTTGCTAGTCTACATTTTCTATCCTCTCTACTTCGGCCATGCTCAGTTATTTTGTTGCCCAAATACCAAAGTTCATTTGCTACTTTAAGTGTCATGTTTCCTAATCTAATTCCCTTAACATCACTTGATTTAATTCTACTACATTCCATCAGCATTGTTTGCTTTTGTTGATGTTAATCTGATATCCTCCTTTCAAGGCAGTGTCCATTCCGTTCAGCTGCTCCTCCAAGTTCTTTGCTGTTTCTGATAGAGCTACGATGTCATCGGCACACCTCAAAGTTTTTATTTGTTTTCTATGAACTTCAATCCCTACACCAAATTTTTCTTTTGTTTCCTTTACTGTTTTTCAATGTTCAGATTGAATAACATCCGGGATAGGCTACAACCCTGTCTCACTCCCTCCTCAACCACTGCTTCCCTTTCATGCCCCTCTACTCTTATAACTACCATCTGGTTTCTGTACTAGTTGTTCAAAGCCCCTCACTCCCTGTAATGTATCCCTGCTATCTTCAGAATTTAAGAGTGAGTGTTCCAGTTAAATGGTTAAAGCTTTCTCTATGTCTTAACCTATCTTCTATAAGTCATAGCGTCTATATTGCCTTGCATGTTCCTACATTTCTCTGGATTCCAAACTGATCTTCCCCAAGGTAGGCTTCTACCAATTTTTCCATTCTTCTGTGAAGAATTTGTGTTAGTAATTGGAATTATTACATTCTTTTTGAAGTCTGAGGTTATCTTGCACACCAGATGGAAGAGTTTTGTCATGGGTGGCTCACTCAAAGCTGTCAGTAGCTCTGATGGAATATTGTCTACTCGCAGGGCCTTGTTTTGACTTAGATCTTTCAGAGCTCTGTCAAATTCTCCTTGCAGTGCCATATCTACAATCTCTTCTTCATCTACGTCCACTTCTCTTTCTATAATATTGCCTTCAAGAACACCTCCTTTGTATAAACCTTCATATACTCCTTCCACCTTTTGGCTTTCCTTTCTTTGCTTAGGATTGGTTTTCCACTTAAGCTCTTGATATTCATACAGCTTCTTCTCTTTTCTTCAAAGGCCTCCTTAATTTTCCTGTAGGTAGTATCTATATTTCCCCTAGTGAAACATGCTTCTACATACTTACATTTGTAATCTAGCTATTCCTGATTAGTCACAAGCACTTACTGTCAATTCGATTTTTTAAATGTTTGTGTTCCCTTTCCCTGTTTCATTTGCTGCATTTCAAATTACCTCCTTTCATCAGTTAAATTCTCTGTCTCTTGTGTTATTCAAGTATTTTTACTAGGCTTTGTCTCTTTACCTTTGCAGTGTTCACTATTTCATCTCTTGAAACTACCCATTCGTTTTCCACTGTATTCATTTCCCCTGTTTTAGTCAACTGTTACCTGATACACGCTGTGAAAGTGTCATCAACCTCTGGTTCTTTCATCTTATCCAGCTCCAGTCTCCTCAATTCCTACCCTATCCCCAATTCGTCAATTTTAAGCTACCATTCAGAACTAATAAAGTGTGGTTGGTGCCTACCCCTGAAAATGTCTTACAATTTGAAGTCTGGTTGCTAAACTTTTGTTTTTGTCATTAAATAATCAGTCTGTTTCTAAGGCTATTCCAGGAAGGTGATCAAAAAAGCCAAGACAATGCACAATGACAGTGTAATTGCTGGGTCAGCAAACAAATCAAAAGCTATATGGAATGTAGTAAAAAAAGAAATAGGCCCAAGCAAAAATGTTAGAAATCCAGATGACTTTGTTTTAAAAGATGATCAAGGTGTGCTAGTCAGAAATCGTACTTTAGCAAATTATGTTAATGACTACTTCATAAATAGTCCAATCAATCTGCATAAAAATTGTCCTAAGATTAGTAGAACCTCAATCCCAGAAGAACAAAGTGTGAATTCATTGTTGCTACCTCCCACAAACAAATTGGAAGTTAATCAAATAATAAAAACAATGAAGAATAAAATGTCCTCAGGGATTGACGAGATACCTTGCTCAGTCATGATGAGATGTGCTAGTGTCATATCAGACCCACTCTCACACATCATAAACATATCATTTTCGGAAGGCGTCTTTCCACAACGATTAAAAATTGCAAAAGTAAAACCATTGTATAAAAAGGGCAATATACATGAAGTGGGAAACTATAGACCAATAGCTTTATTATCGGTATTTTCAAAAGTAATAGAGACAGTCATGAAAAACAGAAATACAAATTACCTCGAGAAATTCAATCTATTGTCTGTAAACCAACACGGCATCTGCAAAGGAATGAGTACAGAGTCAGCTATCACCCAATTCATTGAAAATATTGTAACGGGGCTAGATAAGAACAACAGTACAATAGGAATAAATTTGGACCTCTCAAAGGCATTCGATACTGTCCAACATGATATCCTGCTAGACAAATTAGAATATGTCGGTATACGAGGAGTAGCTAAAAAGTGGTTTCAGTCATATCTCCATAATAGGAAACAGGTAGTAGAAATTGCAACAACAAACAGTAAAAACCAAAGTATTGTTTACAGATCGGATATTCAGACTGTGCCAACAGGGGTACCACAGGGGAGTGTTCTAGGACCTCTCCTATTTCTTCTTTACATAAATGATATCAAGATTCCAGTAAATGGTACTCATATAACCCTGTTTGCGGATGACACAAACATTGTAGTAACTGACATAAACCAGGTATTGCCAACATCTGCAACCAGAGTTATAGAATATTTGCAAAATTGGTTTGAAGTGAACAAATTAACCATAAATATCTCTAAAACTAATTATATCCATTACAGGAAAGCAAAGTCACACTCTGATCTAGATCTCAGAATACAAAATAAAGAAATTGTGAGAGTTGCTACCACAAAATTCTTAGGTGTACATTTAGATGAAAATTTAGACTGGAAATCCCATATCCTGTATCTCTCACATAAGTTAAGTTCTGCTTGCTTTGCTTTACACGTTATTAGCTTTGTATGTAGTAGGGAATGTAGCAGAGCTGTTTACTTTGCTTATATACATTCTGTTATTACCTATGGCCTCATCTTCTGGGGTCATAGTAAGAAAAATCTCACAACCATCTTCACTCTACAAAAACGAGCTGTTAGAATAATTACCAACAGTTCAAGGCTAACTCCTTCAAAGCAATTATTTAAACAGCTGAATATTCTACCCCTACCGTGCCTCTATATACAAAAAAGCGTAATTAATATAAAACAAAATATTAACAATTTCCAATCCAACTCGGATCTACATACTTACAACACAAGAAAGTGCAATGACATTCATATAAAAAGAGTTAACAAGGCTTTGGCGCAGAAACAAACAAACATACAAGGAAGTAGATTGTATAACAAACTACCGGTAAAGATAAAAGAAATAAAAAAATTGTCTTCATTTAAAGAAGCAGTATTCAAATTTTTAATGACCAACTGCTATTATAGTGTAAAAGAATAACTGGAATAGCTCCATACTAAACAATCATATTTATGTACTCTGTGCCAATAGTAATTTTTATCTGACTGTTGCTATGTTCTAAATAAATAATATATACAAAAGTGCTAGAATTGTATGTGTTATATCTAAATATCAACTGTGTATTCCATGTGAAAAGTCTTTCTCATACATCAATGTAAATAATCAAAGTTGTACATGCTATTTCAATGTGGTCTGATGTTACGTAGTCTACTATGCTCATCTGTATTTTGTATAGTATTGTTCACCCTATATGTGTGTATATATATACTATGTATTTTTTTGACGAAATCCATGCAATGTAAATTGTCTCTGGATGAATAAACTACTACTACTACTACTACTACTACTATACAACCTTGTTTTATGATTCTTAAATGAAGTGCAGTGTTGATTAAATTATGCTCTGTGGAAAAGTCTACCAGGCAGCTACCTCTTTCATTCAATTGTCCCAATCCATATTCATCTTCTGTTTTTCATTCTCTTCCTTTTCTTACTGTCGAATTTCAGTCCTCAATCACTGTTAAATTTTCGTCTCCCTTAACTGTCTGAATAAATTTCTTTTATCTCGTCATACATTTCACCAAGCTCTTCATCATATACAGAGCTAGTAGCTACACACAAACTTGTACTACTGTGGTGGGTATGAGCTTCATGTCTATCCTGGCTACAATAATACATTCACTTTGCTGTTCATCTTAGCTTACCTGCACTCCTATTTTCTTATTCATTATTAAACCTAGACATGCATTACCCATATTTAATTTTGTATTTACAACCCTGTATTTACCTGACCAGAAGTCCTGTTCCTCCTGCCACCAAATTCCTCTAATTTCACTAATTTCCACTGCCTTCAACCAATCTATTTCTCTTTTCTAATTTTCTAACCTATCTGCCCAATTAAATGATGTAACATTCTGCACTGCTATCCATAGAATATAAGTTTTTTTTTTTCCTTTTGATGATGAGTAGTGAGAGATCCAAATGGGGGACTATTGTACCTCTGGAATATTTTCCCAGAGGATGCTGTCATTATTTAACCATATGACAGGGCTGTGTGCTATTGGGAAAAATTACAGCTGTAGTTTCTCCTTGCTTTCAGCTATTTGCAGTACCTGCTCAGCAAGGCTGTTTTGGTTGATGTTACAAGGTTCAAATGGCTCTGAGCACTATGGGACTTAACATCTGAGGTCATCAGTCCCCTAAAACTTAGAACTACTTAAACCTGACTAACCTAAGGACATCACACTCATCCATGCCTGAGGCAGGATTCGAACCTGCGACTGTAGCGGTCGCACGGTTCCAGATGTTACAAGGGCAGATCAGACTGTAGCTGCTGAAACTACTGAAAAGGCTGCTGCCCCTCTTCAGGAACCAGACGTTTGTCTGGTGTCTTAGCAAACATCCCCATTGCGATTGTGCCTACAGTCTGGCTGTCTATTGCTGGAGCATGCAGGCCACCCTACTCATGGTGAGGATCATGGGGGAGGATTTTTTGTTATACATAACATTTCACAGCGCTGTGCATAAAATGTGATGGAGGGAAGTGTTCAAAATTAATGTTTAGTAAATTTATGTATATTAACTCCCCACTGAATATTAAGATGGTGAAACTAGTTATATGGATGAAAAATATTCCTGAAATTTGCAAAAATAAGTCTTTACAAACGACTTTTATTATAGATTTGTATGCATAATTCCAGCATTTTAATACTTTTATGTTATATTTTATTCTTCAATTTTTACAGTGACACCAAACTGAATAAAATTTATTCATAACTAAGAAAGCTGTAGTACTTAGAAACACACAAGTCTCCTTGTCTCTTGATGCCAATTTTTGAAAATGATCCACGTGGCAAAATGGCTTTTTATCTGTATTTCTGATCAAAAAATTCTGGAAAAATTATTTTAACCTTTTTTATTACATACTTTTTTAAGCAAAATTTTCACAAATAGCTGTGATATTAGGGCAACTGTCACTGGGTTATATCACTTTAAATTGGTCCATTGGTATTGATGTGGCTTTATTCTGATGTGTCATGCTTCTTTCAATGACAACTTTAATGTGCTGTATAAGAATGAAGGCTAACTTTTAATGAATATTAGGAATCTAATGAAACTTGAAAAAGGAAACAGATGCAAGTAGTGCATTGTTACAATATGTATATGCTATGAAATAGAAATTGTGGTTTCTGTATTAACATATGATGTTTGTTGGTAATTTAAAAAATTTCAAAAATATGTTTGAAGAGACAGTGAAAGCTTACTGTGGTTTCTAGTTTACACTTGGTGATTCATCAATAGAAGATCATTAATTGCTGTAAATCATCTTTATGCTAACTTCTGCAATGATGTAAACAACATATTTTTGAAAATGATTTCAATTGTTCCACTTTTATTTCCACTCTTAGTAACACAATAACCACTTTCAGCCCTCACATAAAATGTTGTTCACATGCAGTTAATTTCAACCTCCTGCTAATAAGTATGACAGGGGCAAGACAGTCACAGTGCATTTTGCACTTTTAAATAGAAAGTCCATTTAGAGTCAGTGAACACCCTACATTTCTTGACATAATACACAAGTGCATAAAATTCCAGGTTGTTGACAAAGCGGCATCCAAAATGAAATTTACTCCCAGTTTGAATCAAAGCCATAAAAGGTAATACAAGCTATTGCATGATGATGATCAATAGCAGACTTTCATGGCAATGTAGGTTGTGTACTGTACACTTTCGGGTGGGGTGCATTATTAAGGACTTTTTATATGGATCCTATTGGATATCAGAAACTACATATTTGTTTATAAAACTACTAAGCTGAAATTTACTATAGTATATGAGCTTTATGTTTAGAAAAGAATTTAGTTTACAGTATAGATAGTGAGTTAATATGATACAAAAGATTACCTACAGAACTATTGTATTTGTCTATACTGGGAATTACTAATTTACAAGTACATTTGTAACATACCATATTACTATAGTTAATGTAGAGTCATAATTAATGGCTTAATTAATTAATGAAGTGCCATTTGGTGCAAAAACCATAAGGAAACAGAAGTATAGTGGCAAACTTGGTAATTAAATGGGTATAAGTTCACTGAAGGCAACTGTAATTTTTGGTGGATGAAAACTTTAATACTAATTAACTTTCAAATTAATTATTTTCAGGAAAATGAAAATATGTTATTATGAAGTCTGGATTCTGATCTTTCTTTGCATTTGTCAAAGTGTCTATAATGACTGATTGCCTCAGTCAAAAGCTCTTTAGTGTGCTTTGGTAAGATTTTAAATTAGACATTGCTTTTAATTAATATAGTTTCTGGAAGAAAAGCGAACTGTTGTAATCAGTATATGAAAAATTATCATAGGAATTTTTATGAAACATAGTGTGAATAATATTTTGGCAGATTTGGGTGCATATTACATATACATGATGTGGATAGATTCAAAGCTGAAGTCACCTGAAGGAGTTTGATACCAGGCATGAGCTCTGACTAACAACATGCTGTTGTTATACCATGTGACATCATGTCCGGATGGTGTACATAATTTTTGGTGCTCTATATCTAAATTTAAATGTTTTCAAAACTGTTGTGTTGTTCACATTCGATTATTAGTTGAGAGAAAATGTGAGGTTTATACATGTTGAGTTTGTGAGTTTTACTTACAATTTGGACATAAATGCAGTTTTTGTGTGTTTCTGTTCAGAGAGAGTTGGAAGGGACCCTTTTGGATGGGAGAAGATGAGAGCTAATTTTTATGTTTTTGTTCTGTTTGTTTATTGTGAAAAGAGTGTCTGAATAATTTGAATTAATTCTTGCTTTGTTTGTATTTGGTGTTGGGGAACAGATGTTGGTTGGTGGGTGGCATGTGGTGTAAGGAGGGTGGGTTTTTGTGGGAAAGTAGGCATTTTATTTGGTCTCTTTTTACAGGTATATTTGCTTACTGAGTAAATTTCTGAATTTTATTCTTTTCTTTTCTCTCTTTATTAGTTTAAATTCTTTGGACAACAGTGTTTTTTGTTGATAAGTACATTGTTGAAATCGATTTATTTTATGATTTTTTATAATGAAAGATTAGACTTGCTTTTAGTAAACATCATGGATTTTATTTTAACCATGTGGGGTAATATAAGTTAATAATATTGTACATGAATTTATGGTACTTAATTTGGTTAGTTAGTTTATATTGTTTATTCATGGTAGTTTATTTTAGCTATATAAGTCAAATAAGCTTTTTGAAAGCAGTTGTGGTAGCTTTTCATTGAAGTTGCTGTTTTCTCATTTGTCAGTATTGTGGAGTATAATTCACCTACATAGGTAAATTGAAGATGTTGATAGCAATTTTTTTTTCAAGATTTATGTAATTAGGGCTTAATGGACATTTGGTTTATTTTCTTCTTTAGTTCCAATTTGAAGGGAGGCTGTTGTTTGGTTTCTGTTGTTCAAATGGTTCAAATGGCTCTGAGCGCTATGGGACTTAACATCTGAGGTCATCAGTCCCCTAGAACTTAGAACTACTTAAATATAACTAACCTAAGGACATCACACACATCCATGGCCGAGGCAGGATTCGACCCTACGACCGTAGCGATAGTGCGGTTCCAGACTGAAGCGCCTAGAACTGCTCGGCCACACTGGCCGGCATTTCTGTCCAAATTCCCATGGGTTTTCTGTTAACTACAAATCAATTTCTTGACCACATCCCTTCCTACAGCTTTTTAATTTTATATTGCCTACATGTAATTTTCTTCACTATTTTAGATTTTTTTGGTAGCAAATGAATGATATCTTTGATTAGTGGGTGCTCTTTGTTTTGTAAATGAAAACGAGCTCAAACTTACAGAGAGAATATTGGAAATTGTATTTTATGTACCATAGTGATTATGTAAAGAGAACACTGATGCACAGTATCTAGTGGACATGCAGATAGCAAAATAAGACCATGTTCAGAGTAAAGACCCTTTGACTGTCAAAATTTTGTCAGTAAATAATTGAATTACCCGTAATGAGGTTCCTGAATTTAGTGCCCTTGAGGCAATTTATTGTGCTCAAATTATTCTCATGATGGAGAACTGGCTGAGATACAAAGTAGAAGGCTCTCATATATTTAGTGGATGATGGAAGATATATTGAAGAGATAGATTAGATGCCATGGAGAGGGGGGAAGAGAAGTGTTCATTGCAGTTGACAAAAATATTACCCCAACTGAGGTCGAATTTGAGTGTGGCTGTCAACCCATCTGTATGCACATAACAAGTCTAGCTGAGATGAACCTAATGGTTGGAAGGGTTCACTGGCAACTCCATTCCACCACGGCAGTATTAGTGTCATTCAAGTGTGGAAATACCATATTGTGCAATGCTGGTTGGAGATGGATTCATCAAATTGAGTATGACCTGGGATGTCTATAGACTCATTGCCGGGATACAGAGAGGCAGTTGGACATGTTTTCTGATAACTCTTGTGAACAGATAGTTAGATAATGGAAATATTTTAGACCTTAGCTACAAACAGGCTTGACCTTCTCGATGGTGTCAGTATAGAGACAGGGATTAGTGATCATGATATTATCACAGAAATGATGATTAATAAAGATAATAAATGAATCAAGAATACAGGAAGACTATTTTTGCTAGAAAGAGCAGGTAACTGTTAGCATCCCAATTAGGCAATGAATGGACGTCATTTAGCTCTAATAGAATGGATGTAGAGGAATTATGGGCAAAGTTTAAACGGACTGTAAATCACACTTTGGAGAAGTATGTGCTAAATAAGTGCATTGAGGGTGGAAAAGCTCCACCATGGTTTAATAAGAAAATTTATAAAATGCTGAGGAAGCAAAAGACTGTTGCACTCTACTTTCAAAAGTGAAAACAGAAATGATGATAGGCAAAAGTTAGTTAATTGAGATATGTGCATCTGTGAAAGCATCAGTGTGTGAAGCATACAACAGATATCACTATCATACCTTCGTAAAAGATCTTGATGAGGACCCAAGAAGATTCGGTCCTATGTAAAATCATTAAGCAGATCAAAGGCTTCTGTCCACTCACTTGTTGACCAGTCTGGTGTGGCAACAGAAGCTAGCAAAAATGGATCTTTCACACTGAAGTTGTACTATTACACAGATTACCATATGAAGAACGCAGTAATAGGCATCCCTGGCATCTGAAAGAGTTGAAAACATATATGACACCAGGTCCAGATAGAATCCCAATGCAGTTTTACAAAGCATACTTTACAGAACTGACCCCTTGCTTAGCTTGTATTTATTGAGACTGTCTTGTCCAGCCCAATGCACCAAGTGACTGAAAAAAGTGCAGGTGTCTCCTCTATATAAGAAAGGTAAAAGAATGGACCCACAAAATAACAGTCCAATATCCTTAACATTCGTTTACTGCAGAATTCTTCAACATATTCTCAGTTCAAATATAATATTTTTCCTTGAGATAAAAAAGCTCTTGTCCACAAATCAGTGTGGATTTACAGAGAATTGCTAGCATGAAACATGAAACACAGGTAACTCGTTTCTTAAGTGATAGCCTCGAACCAGGTTCCAGGGCCATGGGCAGATTCCATATTCCTAAATTTCTGAATGGCATTTGATGCAGTGCCCCACTGCAGACTGTTAACAAAGGTACAAGCACATGGAATAGGTTCTCAGATACGTGAGTGGCTCAAACACTTCTTAAGTAATAGAACCCATTAACTATCCTTGACAGTCTGTGTTCAGCAGAGACAAGAGTATCACCAGGAACATTCCAGGAAAGTGTGGTAGACATAAGTACTTCAGAAGACAGCCTGTCAGTAGTGGGATAAACTATGTTCTTACACATTTTGTTTGGGCAGTTTCCATGCATTTGGGGGTATGCATTCATTCATTCATTCATTCTTTCATTCATTGGCAAAGTTGACTGATTTATGACTCCCTGGGGGTTAATTTATTATTGCTGAGAGGTAATATGTGCTTCTTTGACACCCCCACCACCTCCCATCGTGATGACTGGGTGTTGTGTGATGTCCTTAGGTTAGTTAGGTTTAAGTAGTTCTAAGTTCTAGGGGACTGATGACCATAGATGTTAAGTCCCATAGTGCTCAGAGCCATTTTGAACCACCTCCCATCGCCCTTCTCCTCCCTCATGTTACAATGTTCTCCACATTTGTGACAATAAGAAACACTGCCCCTGACTTTCATTTCAAACATCCTGTGTGTTTTTGGAGCAGCACAGTTTACACCATGCAATGTTCAGCTTTATGTGAGAGCCACTGCATTGAAACGTATTTATGTCGGTCGACATAAAAGTTTTTTGGGTGTGGTACCGCGTCATAATGTATAAAACTACTGCTGCTGGAGAAAAACCAACGTTGCGGCCACAGCTGCAGCGGCCTTCCTCTGATTCTAGTGGTGCATTCTAGCTGTTGTTGTTGTTGTGATCTTCACTCCTGAGACTGGTTTGATTCTGCTCTCCATGCTACTCTATCCTGTGCAAGCTTCTACATCTCCCAGTACCTACTGCAGCCTACATCCTTCTGGATCTGCTTAGTGTATTCATCTCTTGGTCTCCCTCTACAATTTTTACCCCACACGCTGCCCTCCAATACTAAATTGGTGATCCCTTGATGCCTCAGAACGTGTCCTACCAACACATCCCTTCTTCTAGTCAAGTTGTGCCACAAACTCCTTTTCTCCCCAATCCTATTCAGTACCTCCTCATTAGTTATGTGATCTACCCATCTAATCTTCAGCATTCTTCTGTAGCACCACATTTCGAAAGCTTCTATTCTCTTCTTGTCCAAACTATTTACCGTCCATGTTTCACTTCCATACATGGCTACACTCCATACAAATACTTTCAGAAATGACTTCCTGACACTTAAATCTATATTCGATGTTAACAAATTTCCCTTATTCAGAAACGCTTTCCTTGCCATTGCCAGTCTACATTTTATATCCTCTCTACCTCGACCATCATCAGTTATTTTTCTCCCCAAGTAGCAAAACTCCTTTACTCCTTTAGGTGTTTCATTTCCTAATCTAATTCCCTCAGCATCATCCAACTTAATTCGACTACATTCCATTATCCTCGTTTTGCTCTTGTTGATGTTCATCTTATATCCTCCTTTCAAGACTCTGTCCATTCCGTTCAACTGCTCTTCCAAGTCCTTTGCTGTCTCTGACAGAATTACAATGTCATCGGCGAACCTCAAAGTTTTTATTTCTTCTCCATGGATTTTAATACCTACTCCGAATTTTTCTTTTGTTTCCTTTACTGCTTGCTCAATATAGAGATTGAACATCAGGGAGAGACTACAACCCCGTCTCACTCCCTTCCCAACCAGTGCTTCCCTTTCATGTCCCTCGACTCGTATAACTGCCATCTGGTTTCTGTACAAATTGTAAATAGTCTTTCGCTTCCTGTATTTTACCCCTGCCACCTTCAGAATTTGAAAGAGAGTATTCCAGTCAACATTGTCAAAAGCTTTCTCTAAGTCTACAAATGCTAGAAACATAGGTTTGCCTTTTCTTAATCTAGCTTCTAAAATAAGTCATAGGGTCAGTATTGCCTCAAGTGTTCCAACATTTCTACGGAATCCCCGAGGTTGGCTTCTATCAGTTTTTCCATTCGTCTGTAAAGAATTCGTGATAGTATTTTGGAGCCACGACTTATTAAACTGATAGTTCAGTAATTTTCACATCTGTCAACGCCTGCTTTCTTTGGGATTGGAATTATCATATTCTTCTTGAAGTCTGAGGGTATTTCGCCTGTCTCATACATTTTGCTCACCAGATGGTACGGTAGAGTTTTATCAGGACTGGCTTTCTCAAGGCTGTCAGTAGTTCTAATGGAATGTTGTCTACTCCCGGGGTCTTGTTTTGACTCAGGTCTTTCAGTGCTCTGTCAAGCTCTTCACGTAGTATCATATCTCCCATTTCATCTTCATCTACATCCTCTTCCATTTCCATAACATTGCCCTCAATACAACGCCCTTGTATAGACCCTCTATATACTCCTTCCACCTTTCTGCTTTCCCTTCTTTTCTTAGATCTGGGTTTCCATCTGAGCTCTTGATATTCATACAAGCGGTTCTCTTTTCTCCAAAGGTCTCTTTAATTTTCCTGTAGGCAGTATCTATGTTACCCCTAGTGAGATAAGTCTCTACATTCTTACATTTGTCCCCTAGCCATGCCTGCTTAGCCATTTTGCACTTCCTGTCGATCTCATTTTTTAGACGTTTGTATTCCTTTTTGCCTGCTTCATTTACTGCATTTTTATATTTTCTCCTTTCGTCAATTAAATTCAATATTTCTTCTGTCACCCAAGGATTTCTACTAGCCCTCGTCTTTTTACCTACTTGATCCTCTGCTGCCTTCACTACTTCATCCCTCAAAGCTACCCATTCTTCTTGTACTGTATTTCTTTCCCCCATTCTTGTCAATTGTTCCCTTATGCTACCACTGAAACTCTGTACAACCACTGGTTTAGTCAGTTTATCCAGGTCCCATCTCCTGAAATTCCCACCTTTTTGCAGTTTCTTCAGTTTTAATTTACAGTTCATAACCAATAGATTGTGGTAAGAGTGCACATCTGCCCCTGGAAATGTCTTACAATTTAAAACTTGGTTCCTAAATCTCTGTCTTACCATTATATAATCTATCTGAAACCTATTAGTATCTCCAGGTTTCTTACATGTATACAACCTTCTTTTATGATTCTTGAACCAATTATTAGCTATGAATTATTGTGCTCTGTGCAAAATTCCACCAGGCAGCTTCCTCTTTCATTTCTTAACCCCAATCCATATTCACCTACTACGTTTCCTTCTCTTCCTTTTCTTACAGTCGAATTCCAGTCACCCATGACTATTAAATTTTCCTCTCCCTTCACTATCTGAATAATTTCTTTTATCTCATCATACATTTCTTCAATTTCTTCGTCATCTGCTGAGCTAGTTGGCATATAGACTTGTACTACTGTCGTAGGCGTGGGCTTCGTGTCCATCTTGGCCACAACAATGCGTTCACTGTGCTGTTTGTAGTAGCTTACCCGCATTCCTATTGTTTTATTCATTATTGCAGTGTGAATTATATCTTGTTGTTACTGTTCACTGCGCATTCCATTACGTCATAATTATAAAAAGATAGTTCATTGGTCACTTAAGAAAGGAGAGGGAACTTTATTTTAATAGGTTATTGCAGTGGAGGGAGAACGTAACCTCTGTTGTCTGTTGGCTCTTGTGTTATGTGCCATGATTGGTGGTCACTGTCGAATGAGAAGTTGGCTGCTGGATGTCGGCCACGTGGCGGCAGTTACTCGCCGGTAGTGCTCGTGCTTCGTGTTGACAGTGCAGTGTGTTGGGCTCTGATTGCTGGCTGCCAAGATGGGGCACGCCTGAGTCCATCCTCTCTATTCATGTTATTAGGGTGTTTTAAGTATTTCGATGACCCCTATGATTTTGCGTTTCGTCATAACCGGCTGCTTGGCCAACATGCAGGCTTCGCTGAATTTTATTTCTTTTTCGCAGTCTTGCTGATGTCCTCATCTACATCTGACACTGCAGATTTGTTGTGTTGCCCTAGATGAATATAGCGCTCGTGTCCCTGGATGCACGTTGCTGTTGGCCTGCCAATCTCGCCGATGTATGCCTCTCCTCATTTGCATTCCACCTCGTACACGCTTGCAGCGTGTAATGTCCTTAGTGGAACCTGTCACATCCTGGATCCTGCGACCACTATGGAAGACAGGCTGTGCCCCAACGCGGCGAAGGTGTTTGCCTATTCGGTCAGTAATACCTTATCTACTTGAAGAGGTTCAGTTTAAATTTAACTTCGACACTCACAAAGCAAGAAGCATCTTCAGGCGAGCTAGTAAATCTCTTCTAAAGAAGCATATTCATCAGCTGCGAAGAGAACTTGACTTCCACAACAAATATTGTTGCAACTACATCTTCTGCCATCATCTACGTTATCGGCTACCGACTGGAATAACGGCGACAGAATCACTCACCTACAAGCGTATGCAACTAGTGAAACCATCGCCATTCGCCAGAAGAAGAAATTTGAGTAGCTAGCAAAGACGACACAGAACACTTCGTCTCGACTGGATACATCTCAAACAGTGGTGAACCTTTCATCTCACCCCATCAGCAACGCAGCCACAGAAGCACTAGATAAAGGACTAAGCTTTGCCGTCACTCCTGAGCGGATTCCCACAGAAGAAATTATCGAATCCGGGGAAACAGCACTCTGGCACACATCTGCGATAGAAGCTGAGAAAATTTGGCAGGAAGCCGTTAGAGTTCTACTACATGCCGGGCCACCAAAACACAACCTTAGCCGAGAGGAAAGGACAGTTATCACGGAACAGAAGAACAACGACGAAATTGTGATATTAACAGCAGACAAGGGCAAAGCTACTGTCATCTTAGACACCATGCAGTACGAAGACAAGATGAAAGAATTATTAAATGACCCCATGTACAAAGAACTAAGGGCGGATCCTACGGCGAAGATAATTCGGAAGACGCAGGCCTCGATTAGGGACTCAAAAATTGACGTTGACACAGCCAAGGGTCGCATTCCCAGAGCATTAGTCTTTCCTAAAATTTACGGTGTTCCAAAGATACATAAGAAAAGCTATCCTTTGAGGCCAATAGTGAATGGAATCACTTCGTCTACTTACAGTTTAGCAAAGTATCTAACCTGCAAATTAAGACATCTAGTTTCCAAGACGGACTCTTATGTGGAGAACTCGATGCACTTTATAGAACGCCTAAGGAAGAAACAATTTCAACTCCAGACATCATGGTGAGCTTTCACTTGAAGTCACTATTTACAAATGTGCCAGTAGATGAAACTGTCAGCATCCTTCAGGAGCATGTCCGCCAGACGTATGCGACGTGGTTGAATTGTGCCTGACTTCAGTGTACTTCAAATGGCAAGGTAAATACTACGAGCAGACAGATGGGGTAGCAATGGGGCCTCCGCTATCTCTGCTGGCAGCCGACATATTCATGGGAGCCTTTGAAACAACGGACCTTTATGTGCACGTCACTGGTTCAGACACGTGGACGACATGTTCGTTAATGACCTCATGGTGAAATGGAACTACACAGGTTTCACGAATATTTGAACAACATGCACGGGAAGATATAGTTCACGCGCTGAAGAACTCGGTTATCCGGTCTTTGGCAATCTGTGCAGAATGCCTAAGTGATGCTCAAAACGTAACACTGGAGCTTAAAAGGCTAAGCACAACGTTTCTAGCCAATGGCTACAGCCATAAGTCTATCCACACAGCCTCGTCAATGAACAAAGTAAGAAAGATAAGCAAGAAATGGACAAACTGCAGCCAACAGTGCGCTTACGTTATGTGAAAAATATTACTGACCAAATAGGGAAACAGCTTCGCCAGGTTGGGGTACAGCCTGTCTTCTATTGTGGTCGCAGGATCCAGGACGTGCTAGGCACCACTAAGGACAAGGTGGACGCATTACACACTGCAGGCGTGTATAAAGTGGAATGCAAATGTGGAGAGGCATACATTGTCGAGACTGACAGGCCAATAGCAATGAGCATTCAGGGAAACGAGCACTATATTCGTCTATGGCAACACAATAAATCTGCAGTTGCAGAACATCAGCAAGTCTGCGGAAAAGAAATAAAATTCAGCGAAGCGTGTGTGTTGGCCAAGCAGCCAGTTATGAAGGAACACAAAATCAGAAAGGCCATCGAAATACTTAAACACTCTATAACTGCCACCGTGCAGTTGACATCCAGCATTTGGTAAACAGCAGCCAACTTCTCATTCGATTTTGATCACCAATCATGGCACATAACACAAGAGCCAATAGACAACAGAGGTTACATTCTCCCTCCACCGCAATAACGTATTAAAATAAAGTTCCCTCTCCTTCTTTATTAAGTGACCAACGAAACGAACTATCTATTTAAAATTATGATGCAATGGCATATGCAATGAACAGTAACAACAGAATATAATTGACACTGCATAGCTAGAACGCACCGCTAGACTCAGAAGAAGGCCGCTGCAACTGTGGCCGAAATGTTGGTTTTTCTCCAGCAGCAGTATTTTTTTGCATTATGGTGATGTACCATACCCAGAAAACTCGGGCTGACCCTGGCCACGGAAGCCTATGCAATTGTATTTGTCAGTTTAGCACTTGTCACAGACTTCAAAGTTGTGGTGGAAAAACAAACTGTATGATGGGCACAAAACTGTAGTCATACAGTGCTTGCATGCATTATAGCAGGAAAACATTTTATCAAACTGCTTGTAAAAGAACAAAATGAGAAGCCTCTCTTGTGATTGACAACCTGTGAGATAGGGTCCTCCTACAGTGCAGGTGACGAACCTTTACACTGGTCTTTGTAAACGACTTCGATCACTTGTCATCTGGTCCAGTGGACCATTACCTGTATATTTAACGGGATTGCAACTTATGCTCGATGTCAGCGTGCACACAGTATTTGTCTTCAGTATATCAGAAGAGAGGGAATGGCAGCATTTTATTGAGTTCTCTAACAGGTACCATTAATGAAGTTTTTCTTCTGTTGAATGGTAAAAAATAACGAGGAGAGAGAGAATGTTTGTGTGACAGACATGAATGCACGCTGAGAGATGCATATCTCCTTTGGACTACAGTAGCTGTATGTAGTCTGGAAACACACTGCAATGCAACAGTAAAGCCCTCGTCCTTCTTCCAATTTCCATATTATGTGAAGTCTTCCTAACTTTCTCAATAAGAAACACCCTCGTAACTGCTTATACTGTCTTTTATACTAGCTCATATTGACGTAGAAAGTTTCGTTTGGTGCTGACCTTATACATTGTACATTGTTGGTGGAGCCAGGGCGATATGTTCCCAGTTCCATCAAGCAGTGAAAACATGGTCCTGCTGCATTAACTCACCCTATTTCTTCAAAGGATGGTAGATATAGTGCTCTTCACCTCAGCTAAGTTCTGACTTAAATTGGTACGATCATATGAACAAAGCTGCAAAGAGGGTGGGGCAGAGATTGGGGAACAGTTACAAGTTGCAGAGGGACTGCCTAAAACCACATTGGAGTTTTACTAGATGGGATCCTTGACAGATAGGTTCGAAAAAGGTGACTCTTTTTGAGGCATGACAGTGGCACGAATATGATTCACCAGTGGCTGTAGTCATTAAAAGACGTCTCCATAATATCCAAACCACATGTTTGGCTGAATGCAGAGACTTGATTTAAAACTGCAGACAGAATTTCTGCCAGAAAGCGTAACACTATAGATCTGAAAAGCCATCATAGGAGTTTGCACATGTCTTGTGACATCAATCTAGCATTGCATTTTTTGAAGTAATTCCTCACATAACACAGCATGTACCGTATATGATAATTTTCAATCAACCATCATTCTCCCTCGCCTATAATCCTGTAGATACACTGAATAAGCTCTGTTACACTTTCTATATGGCATCGAGAGAGAATGTGTTACAAATTTTGTTTCTTGGCGTGAGAAATATCCAGCAGCGGCATGAGAGAGTTGTCGGAGTGGCCGAGCGGTTCTAGGCGCTACAGTCTGGAACTGCGCGACGTCTACGGTCACAGGTTCGAATCCTGCCTCGGGGCATGGATGTGTGTGATGTCCTTAGATTAGTTAGGTTTAAGTAGTTCTAAGCTCTAGGCGACTGATGACCTCAGAAGTTAAGTTCCGTAGTGCTCAGAGCCATTTGAACCATTTGAATACCACGTTCCTTAGTCGAATCACTTTCCAATTCGATCGGCAAGGTGATTTTATTGTGAGCTGACACCACTGGCGTCGTGAACCCTCACTTTCGGTCTGGCAATACACACCCTAATGGTCACCATCTATATTCAGTGTCATGGTAATTGTGCGGAAGACCACTTGATTCAGAAGCAATACCATGCCTTGATTTATAAAGCATGTACAGTTTTTAACGTGGATATACTTGTGTGTGCCTATAGAACCAAGTTAGATTTTTATGCACAGTGCCAGTAACATAGTCGTTGCGATAGTGTTTTTAATAGCTGGTCGCTTATAGGATGATTACATCTCTCTTCCTAAGTCACACTGGTTCCACACTCAAGAGAAACAATGGATCATGTTCAGCCATACGGAAATTTTCGCTCAATATTGTTTGGTGGCATCAGCATTCAGTTACTGGCCAATCATTATACTTAGGAGGGGATGTATGATAGATTGGCTGAGATCAGCAGGCTTATAAACTATGTATTGGGGTGTAAGGTTACTGTGGTCAGTGTTCTGATTTGGCAAAGAAAATGACTATGTCCAGCAGTAAGGGAGGTATGGGTTTGATGTGGAAAATTGTGATTTCAGCGCATCTATGGCTGTAAGGCGGATGAAAGATTCTACGTGGAAAGTTATGTCCAGTTGTAAAAAGGTTATAGATTTACATGGCAGTTGATATTTTCAGAGCCACAGCTGTCAGGAAGAGGTATTTTCGATACTTCACTCATTGTCACACAGTCGTAACACATCATGTGTAGTCTGTAATATTTTGTAAACAAAATAATAATAGCTCTGAGAACTATGGGAGTTAAAATCTGAGGTCATCAGTCCCCTAGAACTTAGAACTACTTAAACCTAACTAACCTAAGGACACCACACACATGCAGGATTCGAACCTGCGACCGTACCAGTTGCGCGGTTCCGGACTGAATCGCCTAGAACCGCTCGGCCACCGTGGCCGGCTTGTAAACAAAAGATGAGAATATACATCTGATGTGTTACGACTGTGAAAGGATCCTGTGACCACTGGAGACAGTACCAAAAGTTCCTCCAAAAACTCATAACACAAAAACACAGAATTGTCATGCTAACAAATGTAAATCCACCTGATGATGGAGCTTTAGGCGTTTGTAACGCGTCGTGGAGATAATTAAACAGTGAATGGTAACAATAAACTAGTTGTTTCATTCAATAAAAAGTTTACACTTAAAGTGCAAATATTTTTCCTTCATTAACGTGTTACATTTTGCACATCCAGCATCATCTCTGCTGTGTTTACATCCTTCGTCGATATTTAATGAATGACATCTTTGTATCTTTGCTTAATTGTAATCTTTGCAATGTAAAGGAAAACATCAAATGTGTAACAATGAGTTTGCAGCTCGTGGTCGTGCGGTAGCGTTCTCGCTCCCCGCGCCTGGGTTCCCAGGTTCGATTCCCGGCGGGGTCAGGGATTTTCTCTGCCTCGTGATGACTGGGTGTTGTTTGATGTCCTTAGGTTAGTTAGGGGATTGATGACCATAGATGTTAAGTCCCATAGTGCTTAGAGCCATTTGAACCACTTTTTTGTGAAACAATGTGCGATGCTCAACACGCATTTGAACAACATTATGAAGTTTGCCACAGTAGCTTTTTTACAATATGTGTGTTGTGGTGGAATTTAAGAACATATAAATCGAGATAAGAAACCACATGGGCTACAGCAAAACGAACTGCCAGCTACTGGAATGTATATAAGTGAATAAAAATAAATCATTCAAAAATATATGTGGCTGGTTGCATCATTCATCAACTATCATTAATGGCCACGATGTTTACAAGATCAAACATGGATAAAATAACATATGCATCTTTTTCACCATATATCTAAATAAATGCAGGCACATTAGCAATTGTTGCTATCGTAACATCTACTGAAATATTCTTGTGCAGTGATGGAGATGACACGTTGATGGAAACATTAAAGTAATTGGAAATGTTAGCTGTCTGAAGGTGGGCATGAATGCCTGAAACTAGTTATGACTCTGAAATATAGCATTTTAAAAGTATTTGTAGCAGGTTGCATTAATCAAAAATTTTCAAATTGTTTTGAATACATTTTCTATTAAGAAATCTGCCACAGTTGAACGAATCACAAAATGATTGCTATGTTGTGTGTAGTGGTGGTGGTGGTTAGTGTTTAACGTCCCGTCAAAAACGAGGTCATTAGAGACGGAGCGCAAACTCGGGTTAGGGAAGGATGGGGAAGGAAATTGGCCGTGCCCTTTCAAAGGAACCAGCCCAGCATTTGGCTGAAACGATTTAGGGAAACCACGGAAAACCTAAATCAGGATGGCTGGAGACAGGATTGAACCGTCGTCCTCCCGAATGCGAGTCCAGTGTGCTAACCACTGCACCACCTCGCTCAGTATGTTGTGTGTAGATGAGATGCTTGTGCCCACCAGTCTGAAAACGTCATGGGTCTAATTTGAAGCATTGTATTCAATGTTTCAGTGTACCTGAAGTTGTTCATCTCCCCCGCCCCCACCAGCCGCCCCCCACCCAAGGGGCTCATCACTCTTTCATGAGTTTGTGTGTGGGCCCCAAGCTGTTGCAGCCTTTCTTTCCATGCCATGCTGCATTCCCTTACTCTCTGCCCCTCCCTCCTTCCCCTCTGCCTCTCCTTCCCCTCTTTCCTTTTCTTCCCCTCTGACCCCCTCTTTCCCCTCTTGGTGTCCACGCTTACACTAGCCTGGCTATCTGCCTTGCTTCTGCTCTCTGTTAGGATCTTGTTCCTCTTTTTTCCTAAATTTTGTCTCCATAGTGTGAGCCAACGTGGGAAGAACAACTTACTTAGGAACTTCAGCCTGTGAAATTACCGCCTCTTCCATCATTTCTTCCAAGCCTTTGTCCTTTAATATTCAGTACAGGGTGAATCACCTAAAACTTGCGCCACAAATATTGTGGAAATGGAAAGTGCTATTGATGTTCGGTTTTCCACAGAATGGATGGGTAGTCAGGGGTCCATATTGTTAACTGATTAGCAGATTTTAATAATACTTAGAAAGAGTACTTTATAAAATGTAACAGTGCCTATTGAAATTAATAAACTGAAAGTGGGATAAATTAGAATGTCAGTGGTGTTTGTTGCAGAACTGTAGTGTGAGTCATTCATGAGATATCGTGTTTTGAAAAGCTCACACATCAACAATTGTGCAATACCTGTGACAGCACACACTGAAGAATAACACAAGTGCATGCACAAGTTACATGGATTTTGACCGATGATGAGACAGCTGACCATCAGTGGTTGTTAAAAATGACCACTGGTAGCGGCAATACACGCTTCCAGTCTGATGTGGAATGACTGCTGCACACATGCTAGCATCTCAGTGGAGATACCTGAGCAGACTGTAGTAATACACTACTGCATATCATTGGATGTAGTTAGGATGTCCTTGTAGACACTATCTTCAAAGTTCCCCACAGAAAAACGACTGCAGGCTCGAAATCCAGGGAACAGGCCAGCCAAGATAGGGGTCCTCTGTGTCTAATCCGACTATTTGGAAGCAATTTGTGAAGACATGCTGTAGCACTTAATGCACTATGGGCTGGATACCCACCATGTTGGTACCACAGGTTCCTCCTACTCTGCAGAGGAAAGTCTTCTAATATCCATAGAAGATGGTCTATTAGGAGGCTACAATACTTTGGCAAGTTCAGTGTTTGATCTATGAGAAACAGGCCTAGTATGGTCACTATCCCACACCACACATTTACAGTTCCATGAATGTTGATATTCTGCCTGATGAAGCCAATGGGGATTCTCAACAGACCAACAGTGCATGTTTCAGCGGTTTACCAGGCCATGTTCGGTAAAAGTGACTTCATCACTAAACAAATAACATGATAGATCTGGATTATCCTGTCTTAATGCCCATGTACAGAAGTTAAGACAATTCGCATACTCGTTTCCATGCAGCTCTTGATGGAGAAAGGGGTGATGGGGATGGTACCTTTGTTGATGGAGAATGTGTAAGACACTTTCTGACTCATGCCACTTCCTTGTGAGATTGTGTGGGAGATAACATTTGGAGCAACTGCAACAGCAGCAAGAACACTAATTTTATACACTTCTGTCATCACATGTTTCCTTCTGCTAGGTTGTCTAGTTGCTAAAGTATCACGTCCATGTAACAAGTAGAAGAGGTTGATAAATAATTGCCAAGATGGTTGACATCTATTAGTATATTTTGCCACATACGTCGTACAAGAATGAACTGCATTCTTTATACACTCTATGTACATCATGAGCATGCTGGCTTTTTCCTGCATTGGTAAAGTCCCTTCATCCACTCACGACCTACTGCTTAGCCTGTGCCACACGGGATTAGCCAAGTGGTCTAAGGTGCTGCAGTCATGGACTGTGCGGCTGGTCCCAGTGGAGGTTCAAGTCCTCCTTGGGGCATGGGTGTGTGTGTTAGTCCTTAGGATAATTTAGGTTAAGTAGTGTGTAAGCTTAGGACTGATGACCTTAGCAGTTAAGTCCCATAAGGTTTCACACACATTTGAACATTTTTGCTCAGCCTGTCACACACTAACTGGCTAGCAGGTCTCAGTGCACTCAAGGAACACACAGACACAATGCACACAAACATAACATCGTGCCAAGCAACTATGCAGGTTGAATGCCACAAACAAGTATTAGCGTGGAAAATTTTCAAAATACAATCTTTCGTAAATGACTTGCACTAGAATCCTGCAACAGACACTCCTGAAATTCTAATTTACCCTAATTTTAGTTTGTTAATGTCAGTAGGCACTGTTCCATTTATAAAAGAGTATTTTCACACAAAAATATACTTTCTATAATCTGTTTATTGGGTAACAATAAAAGCACCTGACAACCAGTCCATTTTGTGAAAACTGCAAATGACTACCACTTTCCATTTCTGCAATATTTATGGTGCAAGTTATACGTGCTTCAACATGTATATTATCATGGTAGCCAGTCATTATGATGAGGTCGTTGCATACCTTTTTGGGTAAGCCTCCTGCCAACACAGGGATTTCACTTCTGATACCTGAGCTCCACCTCCCCATATATGGTTATAAGTGATTGCCTGTCATCCTTAAGTATCAGAATTCCCGGCATGGCATTATGCCAGATGGCCTTTGCTGTGACTAGGTGGCACTCATGGAGAGCCCCTAATCAGAGTAGTCAGTATCATGGTGGAAGCTTTGTGCATAAAATCCATTAAGCTCCAAAAAACTGGCTATTCTCATGTGACCATCTCTTTCGTCGGGAATGTATCTGTTAATGCTACTTCTTATGACCCTGCAGCCTACCTTTACCTGGCTATCCCCTGATAGAAGGGCCAGGCTCCCAGCTTGGAGTGAAACCCTTACCCCACTACCTGCACCAGGCGGTCCTGACACTTGATGGGGACACTTTCATTGCCACTAAGACATTATTTTTCATGGAAATTACAGAAGACTAGTTTAGCAAATTGAACTCTCTGAGAAAGATGCAGTAGAGATCACTGTTGATCAAAATTTGTTCTGCCACCCAGTCTGCAGCCCTTCATGCCTGTGACCATCTTGACGGCATCATGGTGTGAATTATTCCTAACCAGACTTTGACTATGGTTCAGGAAGTCATTTTTGATAACGACCTCATCTTTCAAACCAATGAGGTATCCCAACCAGTCTGGAATAGTGAGACATCCATTTTGTTTGACATGTTCAGAAAGGCTGAAAGGTCAGTGCATCGCTACTGGTGCCTTTCCTTTGTTATTGGAGGGGGATGCCCTCCCACAGAAAGTTGAGGTTATGATTTATCAGTATGACATGAAGCCTTACATTCTGACACCCATGTGTTTTGGTGTATGCATTTCAGGCACATGCTTTCCAGCTGTATAGCAGACACTCTATGTGGTTAATGTGGATACTCACACTGTGAGGGAAGCCCCTGTGTTTTACCGACCATGTACATTAATAGTCATGACCATCATTCTCTGTGCTTGCTGGATTTCTCGTTTATTAGAAGGAAAAACAGATACAGGAGTACTATTCCCTTGATCGATTAGTCTACACTGAGGCTCATCAGAAATATGACCATCTTAACCCTGTATTTATGACCTCTAACTTTGCCCCTTTTAAGTCCTCCCCCGCTCTCTTTCTCTCTTCCATATGCCAATCCCACACTCTCCTTCTCTCTGCTTCTCTTGCAATTCTGTCACCCACCCCTCTGGGTGCCCTCTACCTGGCCAGAGAAGTGTCCCTCTTCTTCAGCGCCTGCCAGTGAAAGGGCCTCCTACCAGGTCCTCTCCCCATGGCACCTCCCAGATGGTAGGCTTGCTGCCACATGGTGGCCACAGCACATGCAGTCCATGCATCCCAAAATCTCCCACTCTCTCTCAGATACAGGTCTTACTGAAGCCTACTGTTTCTTTCTCTCTCTCTCTCTCTCTCTCTCTCTCTCTCTCTCTCTCTCTCTCTCTCTCTCTCTCAATCTCTCTCCCTCTCTCACTCCCTCTCATTGGGCCCAGCTCTCCTTGTCCTATGAAGGAGAAGAAGAAGAAAAAACGTAAGTCCCAGGACGAGGCCCTTTCGGTGCACATGGGGGTGCCGAGTCCCTTCTTGCAACCTGATTCTGACCTCTTCTTTATGGATGTCATCTCATCCTTGTTGGCGATGTGTGATGACCTGGTGGTGTGATCAGGTATGGCCAGTTAATCTCCATTTGGATCCCCATTCTGTACTTATTCAGTGGACTTTTAACACATAGTACTGTCACCTTCTGGTGTTGCAAGTCCTTATTTCCATCTACCACACAGCTTGTATTGTTCTCCAGGAACCTCATTTTACTGATGCTCACTCATCATTTGTGGGTTCTGTGCTTTCTGTCAGAATCGGTTGGACCATAGAGGGCTTCTGGTGGCGTTTGCACACTGGTCCATGCAGATGTTAGTGCATGGTCCCCCTTCATGCTACATTGGAAGCTGTTACTTTCCAGGCCCACTTGGACCCTGTAGTCACCGTTTGGAATCTCTTTCTCCCTTCTGACAAGCCACTCCTTCCTGCTTCCTTATTTTCTGGGCTTTCCATCACGCTGATTGGCTTCTATGTACCTCTCAGGTCTTGTTTACCCCCTCTTTGTCAGATTGTATTAATGAAGTCGTCCATGACATGTCCTACACTATTACTCACGCCGCCGGCATTGCTGTCCTAGAATTGATGGACCTCTTTCAATACCAGCCAGTCTCATGGTGGAGTACATCCATTGCCATCACCATCCATGATCGACATTGAGCTTTGCAATGCTCATGCAACACCTGTTCTCCGTCGTCCTTATTACACTTAAATGACTTCGTGCCAAAGCCCATTACTTAAAACTCTAAGTACCGGTCCTATACTCGTCCATTCCTGCAGAATGCAGGCAATTTTATCTATGTACAAACTTCATATCTTGGAAAATACTGAACATAAAAATGCAAAATTAACACGATTTTATGCCTATTTTGACTTCATTAATATGCAACTATGAACAAAATCCAGTCCGGTATTATGTGGACAAATTTTATTATTATTCGTGACATTGTTTTTGTAAAATTAAAAAAGTCATATATTTATATAAGGAGAGTAAATGAGTTCAAATGCATAATAATCAGCTCTGAATACCGTATTTAAATACAATAGCACTCTCTACATGCAGTCATATTGCTTTTTGGTATGGAATATTTTAAAACAGGGTTCCATACATAACCCCACACAGGACTGTTCGCACTGACAGCGTACGAGATGCTTTCTCGCTTTCTTTCTTTGATTTTGAGGAACAAATATGACATACACGGGAGGCATATTTTTTGCTTGTGGATGGTAAATGTTGCAGGAAATGCCTCTGTCAGTCTGCCTACAGGTCTGTTTTGATTATTTTGAACTGTTGGATATGATCTTGAGCCATCTGTATAACAAGATTGGTAAGGAAATCAGTTGTTGCCATTTTCTTGATCTGAAGTGAACTGTGTAATTCGATACTCCAAGCAGGAGCGAATGAAAAAGCAGCTTCCACTGCCATTTTACAGTTCTATGCCTGAACACGTTATACTAGAGTCTACATCTACATCTTCATGATTACTCCGCAATTCACAATTAAGTGCATGGCAGAGGGTTCATTGAATCACCTTTAAGCCAACTTCTCTACAGTTTCACACTCGAACACTGCGCGGGAAAAACGAACACTTAAGCCTTTCCGTGTGAGCTCTGATTTCTCTTACTTTATTATGATAATCATTTTCTCCCTATGTAGATGGGCGCCAACAAAATATTTTCGGTCTCTGAGGAGAAAGTTGGTGATTGAATTTGCCACCCCAATTCGATTATCCTTGGCACTCTCTCCCCTGTTTTGCAATAATACAAAACTAGCTGCCTTTCTTTGAACTTTTTTGATGTCTTCCATCAGTCTTGTCTGATGCGGATCCTACACTGCACAGCAGCACTTAAGAAGAGGACGGACAGGTGTCCAGACAGCAGTCTCTTTAGTCAATCTGTTAAATTTTGTAATTGCTCTGCCAATAAATCCCAGTCTTTGGTTTGCTTTCCCCTCAATTTTATCTATGTGAGCATTTCAGTATAAGTCTTTATTAATTTAATCCCTACGTATTTAACTGAGTTTACAGCCTTTAGATTTGTGTGATTTATTTTGTAACTGAATTCAGCGGATTGTTTTTAGTGCTCATGTGGCTGACGTCACACTCTTCACGATTTAGAGTCAACTGACACTTTTTGCATCACACAGATATCTTTTCTAAATCATTTTACAATTCGTTTTGATCATCTGGTGATACTATTTGATGCCAAATAACAGCATCATCTGCACACATTCTAAGAGGACTGCTTAGATTGTCTCCTAAATAGTTTATGTAGATGAGGAACGACAGAATGCCTATAACACTTCCTCAGGGAACAAGAGATATTACTTCTGTTTTACTTGATGACTTTCCATCAGTTATTTTGAATTGTGACCTTTCTGGTAGGAAATTACGAATCCAGTCACACGACTGAGATGACAATCTGTTGGACCGCATTTTAATAGTACAGACACTGGAAGCAGTGACCGAGAAGTAGTAAGACTGGGTTGTAGCTTATCCCCAGTGTTATTCAATCTGTACACTGAGTAACCAGTAAAGGAAACAAAAGAAAAATTTGGCGTACAAAATAAGGTCCAGGGAGAAGAAATAAAAACTTTGAGATTTGTCGATTACATTGTAATTCTATCAGAGACAGCAAAGGATTTGAAAGAGCAGTTTAACGAAATGGAGAGTGTCTTGAAAGGACCATATAAGATGAACATCAACAAAGGCAGAACGAGAATAATGGAATATAGTTGAATTAAATTGGGTGAGACCAAGGGAATTAGATTAGGAAACAAGACACTTAAAGCAGTAGATGGGTTTTGCCATTTGGGCAGCAAAGTAACTGACGATGGCTGAAGTACAGAGGATATAAAATGTAGACTGGCAAGGAAAGCATTTCTGAATAAGAGAAATTTGTTAACGCTGAGTATAGATTTAAGTGTCAGGAAGTCTTTACTGAATATATTTGTTGGGAGTGCAGCCATGTATAAAAGGGAAACATAGACAATAAACATTGAAGACAAGAAGAGAATAGAAGATTTTGAAATGTTGTGGGCAGAAGAATGCTAAAGATTAGATGGGTAGATCTCATGACTAATTAGGAGGTTCTGAATAGAATTTGGGGAGAAAAGAAATTTAATGCACAACCTGACTAGAAGAAGGCATCGGCTGGTAGGACACATTCTGAGACATCAGGAGATCACCAATTTTGTACCGGAGGTAAGCTTGGAGGGTAAAAATCGTAGAGGGAGACCAAGGAATCAATACAGTAAGGAGATTGAGAAGGATTTAGGCTGCAGTAGTTACTCGGATATGAAGAGGCTAACATCAAACTAGTCTTCAGACTGAAGACCAAAACAACAACATGTGATGAAAAGGTTTAATTACTCATAAGCTAGATATTTGTACAGTATTTAACAATTACTTTATGAATATAGTAGGTAAATTAAGTAAAACGTATTTTCTACAGGGAATCACGTAACTCTCTTAGAAAATGCCTTTTAAAGACTGCTGCCTGAAGTACACATCTGTAATACTGAATCAATAATTAAATTTATGAAGAGTATGGACTCTCATGGATATGATTGGGTAAGTAGCTGGATACCTAAGCACTATGCTGCAAATGTTTGCCCAGTTCTTAGCCGCCTTTGAGATTTTTCATTTAGACATGGTCAGTTTCCTGAAATATTAAAGTACTCAGCAGCGAAACTGATTTAAAATAAAGGAGAAAGGGATAATTCAGACAATGTCTGAATTATTTCTATGCCATTGATATCTGAAAAAGTTATTGAAAAGGCTGTGGATGTAATGATAATTGATCATTTAAGTTCACATAATTTGCTGTGCAATCTAAAGTTTGGTCTCAGTAGATATTTAAGGACTGAAAATGCTACATTCTCTTTTCTTGGTAAGGCACTGGATGGACCAGATAAGAGGCTGTGAGCACTATGCATCTTCTTTGATTTAACTGAGGTGTGTGATTGTGTTGCTCACGAAATACTACTGCAGAAGTTGCGCCTTTATGGAATAAGAGTAGTAGCTCCAGTTGGTTCGTCTCATTTTTTAAGAACAGTAGTAAAAAGGTCATTCTCCACAGTAATATGAATGGCTTTTAAGTGGTACCTCATTGCTGTATGATTAAGTAGAGGTTGCCTCAGGGATCATAGTATATATGCCAGGGGATAAAAATATTTCTGTTTGCTGATAACACTAGCTTAATAGTGAAGGATGCTGTAAGCAACAAAGAGTGCATTTCAAGACCTAAATTCGTTGCTTGTAGAAGAAAAAATTAATGATAAATCACAATAGGACTCAGTTTTTACAATTTTTAACATAAAAATTAACTACAATTAACATTTTGATTGCACAGATGGGGTGTATTATTACTGAGTCGAAGTGATTCGGATTTCTAGGTATTGGGATACATAGTAAACTGTCATGGAAGGTCCACATTCAGGATCTTGTTCACAAACTGAATGCTCCAATATTTATCGCTAGAATGGTATCTGCAATAAGTAACAGTCAGATATTAAAATTGGACTACTTCAGCATGTGTGGTGTAACTTCATGAACGTGTTGTTGACCTCTGTTCAGGAGTCTGAGAATTCTGAATATGGCCTCTCAATACTTATTGTCTTTAATGTTATTTGTTGTTAACAATACAAGTTTATTCTCAAGAATTAACAGTTTTCACTTGCTCACTATTGGGCTTAAATCCAATCTACATTTCATGTGGCATCTCCTTGATTCTTATGCTGAAAGGCATGAAGTATTTTGTTGCGTCCATTTTCGCTAACTTACCAGAAGAATTAGAAAATCTTGGCAGTAATCCTTGCACTTTAAAGTCTAAGCAGGAGAATTTCCTCATGGCTCTCTCCTTCGATGCTGTGGTGGGGTTTCTGGAAAAATTAAATTAATTTGTATGTTATATTGTTGATTACACAAATATATACCCAAAGCTTGTCATCTGCACAGGACTGAGTACATGTTATTTAGCCTTCTATTACTCTCCTGACATTTATGGATGTACTGTTTTGTTCCATGGCCATGCAGATTTGCTCCTTAATTTGACCTTACAGAAACAGACACACACAGCTAAATAAATAAATCTTTGCCCCGTTGTTTGGGAGTTAGTGATGGGTTCTGTATTCTGGTGTTGTTGTCTCCAACAAATGTCCAACAGACATTAACCAAAAAAATGGAAATAACTACACTACCATCCCCCTCACCACCACCATCATAAACAACAATGGGAACAACAACAAGAAGAGAAACAACAACGTGTATTGGCTACTCCTACAAATTATTGGATTATCTAGATCCATGAGTTGGAGATTAAAGTGTTACAGTTAGCTCAGTGACAAAGAATGATCATTTTTATAAACTGATATTTGTTGTTACAAATTTGATGAATATCAAATTGGTCATATAGGCACAGGCTAGTAGGTATTTACCAAGCAAGGTGGCACAGTGGTTAACATGGTAGTCACATGTCTGGGAGTATGTTGGTTCAAATCTGTGCCCAACCATCCAAATTCAGGTTTTCTGAAATCACTCCATACAAATGCTGGGTTCGTTCCTCTGAAAATACATGTTCAGTATCTATTCCGATGCTTGAAATATTCAGAGCTTCTACTACACATCTGATGACCTCAGTGCTGATGGATTGTTAAATCTTAAACTTCCTTCCTTTTAGTAGCTTTTACAAATAATACCTGAAGTAGCAGCAAACAGTGGCTTTTCAACCAATTTTAATACATCAAGTGTATTGCATATGAGCGTAAACTGACTAATACTGTACAGTGACAGTTCATTGTTAGTAACCATTTACAGACTTTATTTCTAATAGTTTCTTATTGTTTTTATATACACTATTATTATTACAAATTGGAAGGTTCTCACTCATAATGTGATCTACAGAACTGAATAAATGAATTAATGTGTCAAACGTATTATCAGAATGAGAAAAGTATTATCATGATGTTTCCTGAAATGAATCCAGAGAGCATAATACTAATTAAGTGTTTAAAGTGAAGGTGGAGACACAGACCAACAGTGGAATTTTCTGAAATGAAATTATATACAGCTAAATGAGCGCAACACACTTCAGACACAGAAGTGTACATAATTTCCCCCCTCAGAAATATGATTAAGTAGCCTAATAAGGATGCTCTGTATTGTGTTAAGCTGATTCAGATGGGTCCCTACTTCACTGATTGTCTTCCAGCACTAGTTACACTGTACACCAGTGAAATTTCAATTGCATGAAACTATCTAATTCTTATTCAATCCATTGTACTGATAATAGTAACGCAAAGAGAATTGAAATTCACATCCATGTTTTACATGCTACAAAGGTTTCATTTACAAAAAAAGAATAGAAATAATTTTACTGGCAAAATACATAAAACCATTGCATATGATGAAAATGGAACAATATAATAAACATGTTATTCAACATTCTGGTCATATCAGTTCAGCACATAACTGAGGTAGTATTGTATGTAGCAGTGACTGTAATGTGTCCTCAAGGAGTCACAATCATTAACAAAATTCACTGTGCTAAACATTTCTGGAGTATTTATGCTACTTAAACAGATATGTATATTGGTGGTGTAAAATACACCACTGGAAATAATTATTTATTTTAAAAGTTACTTTTGTCATATTATATCCAAAATGGAGAAGCACTGAAATACTAGATATAAGTAATTTACACATTTTTGATAATACTTCGTTGCATAGAGTTACCAACAGCATGTATAGTTAATAAATATTTAATGTGTTTGTTTGTAGTAATGCTCTTTTCATCAGAAAAATCTCATTAGTTGCACAGGATCTCTTGAGTCATACTACATGGCAAACATCTCAGAAAGTTCAGTGAGTACCATTCTTACTTTCTGTAACTTGTTCTTAGAATTACCTGAATCCTTCAAAGTCTTTTATGTCAGCTGCCAGTGGCATGCATTGTCTATGGAATAGTATTGAGTAAGTTTTTGCTTCAGTCCCCCTGGTAACACACTTGACAGAATCATATTACTAAATAATAACAGGAAGTGTTGCTGGTCCAGTAGTCAGACAAGAATGAACCAGGTGTCACCAGGTGTAAAATCTACACAGTATTAAAATAGGAATTCTGAAATAAAAGCAAAAATGCCTAAGTATATGTGCCTAGTATTACTAGGTCATACAGTCCACTGCTCTTTAGATAACCCTGATTATGTTGCTGCAGGTTTTGTGGGCTATGCAACAAACCTAAAATTGCCATCTAACTGCACATGTGAGACAACATCTACCACAAAGTAAGAGAATTTGTAGGAAGGTATGGATGAAGAAACATCAGGACCCAAGTGGCTCTAGTGAGACTCATTATATCTAAAATGGCTCCATGTTTCTACATAAAATATATTTCAAACAGTTAAATGCATTTATAGTAACAGCATATAGCATTTCCATGACGAATTTTCACTCTGCAGCATGGCGTTTGCTGATCTGAAACTTGCTTGCAGATCAAAACAGTATGCCAGGCTGGCACTCGACCCTGGAAACACTGCATTTTATGAGGAAGTGCTCTATCGACTGATCTATCCAAGCTTGACTCATGGAGCACACTCACAGCTTTACTTCCACCAGTACCTCGTCTCCTACCCCCTGGAACTTCACAGAAGTTCTGCTGCGTACCTTGTGAAACTGGCACTCTTGGAAGGAAGGATATCTGAGGAGGCTTGGTATAGCCACATTCTTTGGGATAGATACCACAATGAAGTTTCATGCTGCAGTGGACTGGGTGATGACTTGAAATTTCCTGGTATGTCTCTGCAATATCCCTTCTTTCAAAAGAGCTAGTTCCTGAATATGGAAGATAGGGGATGAGGTACTGATGGAACTTTTGTAGTGTCTTTGAGCAAGTGCCAATGACAGAAGTGGTTGTCTTGGTAATTGATCCTAACCACTTATAACCTCTCCTCTTACTGCCCTACAAAACACAGTTGCTACAAAGGTGAATATGAATCATGTGATTATTGTACTTCTCTTAAATGTGCATCTGTATGATGTCATAATCCAGCTGGATCACAAAGCTTCTACATCCAAGATGTCTGAACAAAGAAGTGCTGATAGAACATTGACAATGTATGCTGCTGTGACTGCAACTCTATTCTCACTGTGCGAGTTGAGATAAATCATGGCTAACATGTGAGATTAAACTGTATTGTACCAGGAAGAGAGAAATTTGTATAAAGCAGAGGATAGCTCTACACAAATACATAAAGGTTCATCAAATGTAGTATTAAAAGTACATGATTGATTGTCAATCCATATAGTACTACAGGTGTTTAAATATGGGTGTTAATACGATTAAAATATAAAACTGAATTCAAAGTCCAGTAGTTCACTGTAGCTGTATTTATCTAAGGCGATTAGAGACCCAGACAACCGGTTTTACATCTTTTAAGTTGCATCTTCTGGTGTATATTAGTACTGTGTTGTGTGGTTGTTTGGAGGAGGAGACCAGACAGCGAGGTCATCAGTCTCATTGTATTAAGGAAGGATGGGGAAGGAATTTGGCTGTGTCGTTTCAACGGAACAATCCTGGCATTTGTCTGGAGCGATTTAGAGAAATCACGGAAAACCTAAATCAGGATGGCCGGACGTGGGAATGAATCGTCGTCCTCCCGAATGCGAGTTCAGTGTGCTAAACATTGTGACACCTCGCTCGGGTCGTGTGATACAGGGAGTAATTACATAACCCCGCAGAGTAACAGCTGGCAGCACTAGTCAAAGTTCTCAGCTCTCTTTAACTAATAAAAACGATCATCAATGACGAATGTTATGTCTGTGTTAAAAGCACTCACTGTCATCACGTTATTGATTAAAATATGTTCCTGTCAGCCTATGTGAAGCAACAGATAGTTCCCCTCATGGATTTTATCCAGAAAAGTATTAAATATGGAAGCTTACACGCTTATGACAGATAAAATGCAATTTAAAAGTTGTGTGGGTATCTAATCGACTTAAATAAATGCAGCTACAGCAGACCGTTGGGCTTTCCATTAATTTTTATATTTGAATAGTTTTAACAACTGTATTTAAGCACTTGTTGTACTGTATGAATTGTCAATCAATCATGTATAGCTGTTTAAGCTGCTGTTGCTCCAGTTTAAAATTATCGCTATTAAAAGTACTTAACTGTACCACAAAAAAGACAAAAACTATCCAGGATATACAAAAATTCTTGCAATAAAATGTCAGTTTGGCTTCTTTAAACATGTCTTTACAAAGAAAGCCATGTACAGGCACACAAGTATGTTCTGGTAGAACCAAACAAAAAAATTATTTTGTTGGCATTTTCTGTGAACTTGCGAAGGTCTTTGTTGTTGTTGTTGTTGTTGTACTGGTTGTTTTCTGTCAGAAGACTGGTTTGATGCAGCTCTCCTTGTCCTTTGGAAATAAGACAGCTGTAGTATATCCTTGCTTTCATCCATTCATAGTGACGTTGGTTTCTGTTACATGTGCAAATAAATCAACCTTTCACACTGTGGCCTTGCAACTACTGGAAAGGCTGTTGCTCCAGTTTAGGAGCCATGTGTTAGCCCAGTGTCTCCACAGATACCATTCTGAGTTGGTTGCAGCTATGGCACTGCTATCTGTATTATTGAGGCAATCACAATACTCTTCTGCAGAAATTCATGGTTTGTGCAGAGGGTATTGATGATACATACCTTAAAATTGTACTTGGACATCTAAAGCAATATGATGTTCAGACATTCCCCATGCATGGATGGAATGATATCTTCACAATAGACAGCAGATTTGCACTGTAATAATCATATCACGGGAAGAAAACTAAATTTTGAGTGATAAAATGTTAAAATATTCTGTCCTTCAAGGTCCTGTAATGGTCCAACCTTAATCTTTACCTTCATAAATGATTTACCCTGGACATTGGAGGATTCATCAGGAACTGTGATGTTAGCTGGGGACATAAGTATATTGATAGAAGACCCAATAAATTGATACCACATGGCCAGGGGAATAATTGAACAACATTTCTGACATACATATAGGAAACATACGCTATATACATGATGAGGCACATCTGTTTTAAAACATGTCTTACTGTAATGAAGCCATGGTGGCATCATCAAAAGATGAACACAAAATAAGCTTAGCATCAACACATATATTTAAACTATGGTGTGACCGAGCAAGGTGGCGCAGTGATTAGTACACTGGAATCACATTTGAAGGACGCTGGTTCAAAACTGCATCCGACCATCCTGATTTAGGTTTTCTGTGATTTCCCTAAGTCGCTTCATACAAATGCCAGGTTGGTTGATTTGAAAGGACACAGCCGATTTCATTCCCCATCCATCCCTAAACTGATGGGACCAACGATCTCACTGTTTGGTCCCCTCCCACAAATCAAACAACCAACCTAAAATATGGTGTATACTAGGCCATAGTGTTGTCGGAGTCATTTTGTTAACAGCACTATTGTTCATAATAGACTGCTGTGCAGTAGCTACAAAACATTTGTGTTGTAAGCTCATTACATGTCGCTACTGTAGGTCTACACATTTTCATCGATTATGTAATTGTGAGGTATAAAATAACAAGAAGATTATAAGGGGTAATGTCTATAGTGGGTCTTTTTTCCCTTATTTTAATTTCGTTTTCCTGCCCATGTGGGCAGCCAGTGGCACAGTCCACAGCTCTTCAGCCAAACAGCTTCATAAAATACAGAAAGGGGCATTCTTCCATAAAAAGGGAGATAAAAAAGGATGACATAAAAAACACTGGAAATGGAGATGAGGGGAGTTAAAATACACACTAATATGGGGGCATGCACTGGGGGACAGTAAAAGTCGACATAAATTTAAAAGAATATGGGACAATTTGAAGTGCATATAAAGAACACTTGAGGCAAAAATAATGTAAAAGGCGGCCACAGTATAAAATGCACATGAAAAATCATGGACTATATACAAATTGAACACACAATTAAAACCACATCACTAGATGCCACTGTATAATGGCACCGAACACAACTCTAATGCAGCACACTTGATAATTAATAAAAACCTAGGAGGATCTGCTGGGGAGGGGGGCAAGGGAGAAGAGAAAAGGAGGCGAGAAGGAGGGGAGAGAAAGGGGCAAGAGGTGGGGGGTGTGGGAATGGAAGGGATGGTTCAAATGGCTCTGAGGACTATGGGATTTATCATCTGTGGTCATCAGTCCCCCACAACATAGAACTACTTAAACCTAACTAACCTAAGGACATCACACACATCCTTGCCCGAGGCAGGATTCGAACCTGCAACCGTAGCGGTCATGCGGTTTCTGACTGAAGTGCCTAGAACTGCACGGCCACACCAGCCAGCAAGGGAAGGGATGAGAGACAAAAACAGCAGAGGAGGGTGTGCAGGGACTCAGGGAGGGTAGGAGGAAAATCTGCTCTGGCAGAAGGAGGGGAGAGGAAATAGGGGGTCCTGAGGAGGGTGGGGGGCAACAAGGCCATGTTACAGTAGGAAGGAAGGGTTTATGTCATGGCAAAGTTCAACATCTTGGAGGGGAAGGTGCTGGAAATTGCCCTGATGAAGCAGATGGAGGGTGTGGAGGTGGAGAGAGAGGGAGGTATACAGCGATAGGTGGGGGGCTGGGGGTGGAGAGGAAGGAGGAAACCAGGGGATTGGCGGATGAAGCCTGCAGACAGTGTAAAGGATGCAAAGATGTTGGAGGAAAAGGAGGAGGTGGGGGAAACAGATGAAGTCATACAGGAGTCATGTGGGGGAAGGGAGGCAGATACAGAAGGCAAGGTGGAGCATGTGGCATTCAAGGATTTGGAGTGCCTTGTAAAAGTGGGAGGGGGGAGTGGAGATCCAGGCAATGCTGGCATAACAGAGGATAGGATGGATGAGGGATTTGTAAGTGTGGAGGTTGGTGGAAGGATGCGAGCCCCATGTCTGGCCAGACAGGAGTTTCAGGAGGCAGAGGCTGGAATGAGCTTTCTGCTGGATGATCAGAAGATGAGGGGTCCAGGTGAGGTGACAATCAAGGGTGAGGCCAAGGTATCTCAAGATGGGGGTGAACTGGATGGGACGACCATAAATGGGTAGGTAGAAATTGTGGAGATGGAAGGAGAGAGTGGTGCAGCCTATGATGGTTGCCTAGGTTTTGGAGGGATTGATACGAAGGAATCACTGGTTACACCAAGTGGTGAACTAGTCAAGGTGGGTGTTGAGGGTGCATTGGAACTGTTCAAAGGTAGGATAGAGAGCCAGAAAGGCATTGTCATCAGCATATTGGAGGAGGTGGACAGGAGAGTGCGGCTTGGCCATATCGGTAGAGTTCAGTAGATAGAGGAGAGGGGAGAGGTCAGAACTGTGGGGGATGCCAGCAGTGGGATAAAAGATACAGGAAATGGTGTTGTGGAGGGTGACATAGGATGGACGGCGTGGGAGGAAGGGGGTGACCAGATGGACAAAATTGATAGGTAGGGTATAGGTTTGGAGTTTAAAGAGGAGACTGGGATGCCATATGCAGTTGTAGGCATTTTGGAGGTTGAGGGAAACAAAAATGTCGGAGCGACGGGAGTTAACCTGGAGGGAGAGAAGGTGGACGAGGTTAAGAAGTTGGTCTTCAGCAGAGAAGGAGGGTCGGAAGCCACACTGGGTAAGAGGGAGGAGGTAGTGTTGATTAAGGTGCTGATCGTTATGACGGGAGAGGATGGATTCGAAGACCTTACTGAAGATGGGACCACGGGAAGAACTGACAGAAGAGGGTTTTTAGGGTTTGAGGAATAAGAGGATGTGGAAAGTCTTCCACAGGTTGTGATAGAAGCTGGTAGAGAGGATGACATTGTAGAGATTGGCAAGGACAGAGGAAGGAGAAGGGGATTTCTCTAAGGTGGTGGTAAGTCACACAGTCATGACCAGAGGCCATGTTGCGATTTGACCAGAGGGCAAGTTTAATGTCTTTTGGTGTGATTGGAGTGTTGTTGTTGGAGAGGGGCAACTGCCCCAAGTACTGGAGACTAGGAGCAAGTGGAGGGACAGAGGTATCGGCGTGTTCCATGAAGGTGGGGAAAAGAGAATAATGAAAGTGGGAATCATCAGGGACAGAGAAGACCTCAGAAAGGTGGGAAGTGAAGTGGTTGGCTTACTGACGTTGTCGGGAAGGAGCGGTCGTTATGGAGAAGGGGGTAATGGAGTGCAGAATGGGAACCAGTAAGGCGATGGAAGGCGGACCAGTACTCGGAGGAGTTGATATGGAGGGTGGCTTTGAGTCGTGTATCTTTAGTGGGCTTACCAATGCGGATCAAAAACACGACTAAAGTTGAACTTGGAGTGTCGAAATGGGAATGGTTGAGTGACAATAACTCTGATACGCTGTTGTGGCTACTTTAGATAAACATAAATTGAAATACATAACAACAAGCTTACAGAGCTGACAGAATAATATAAAATGATAAAATAAATGGAGAACGAAGCCTAATGGACAAAGGAACAGACTGTAGTCGCCCTGTGTTCGCGTGGCCTTCAGAATGCCGCATAGGCGAGAAAGTGGTCAGAGGGAAACTGACAGAGGGCTTCATGTACCTTGCTAAACGCCATTCCAAAAAAAGACTGGTGGAAGACTGTACCAATCACTTAATAATAGTACATAGTAAATGAAACAAATTATATAAACAGAGAAGGGACAATTAAACACCAGAGTAATACGCTCCACAAAACAAAATCAAGTAAATATGCAATGCATTTTATACTTGGTAAAGACAAAACCAAGATCTTATATGAGGCGTTCAATGCCTTTTGTGCTGCTGGCAGCCCGCCTGCCCCCCGGGCCCCTCCTCCCCCCTCACAACCCACCCACCACGAGACGCGTCCAACCAGGCAACATGTTTCCAGTCATCTACAGTCCAATTTCGGTGTTGACGGGCCAACGTTAGGCGCAAAGCTTTGTGTCTGCTCCAAAAGCCCATATCGACGATGTTTCGTTGAATGGTACGCATGCTGACACATATTAATGGTACGGCATTGCAATCTGCAGTAGTTTGAACTTCTGTCACGATGACGATTCTCTTCAGTGGTCGTTGGTCCCATTCTTGCAGGATATTTTTCCGGTCGCAGCGATAGGAGATCTGATGTTTTACCGGATTCCTGATATTCATGGTACACTCATGAAATGGTCGTATGGGAAAATCCCTACCTCGTCGATGTCTCGGAAATGCTGTGTCCCATCGCTCGTGCGCCGACTATAACACCACATTCAAACTCTCTGAAATTTTGATAACCTGCAATTTCAACATCAGTAACCGATCTAACAACTACTCCAGACACTAATTGTCTTATGCAGGCGTTACCGACGGCAGCGCCGTGTTCTGCCTGTTTATATACGAGGGCGGTTCAGAAAGTAACCTCCGATCGGTCACAGTGCGGGTTGTGGGGAGAGTAGCGACGCCATCTGTGCGTTCACGCACTCAACAGGTCAGTCGGCATCAAGCTGTGGTCGAGTGAACGTCGTACCTGCGCTAGTTTAGTTTTTGTGGCAGTTTGAAATGTGTGCTGCAATAGAAAACCCCGACAAATGTGAAGTGCGTGCTGTCATAAGGTTTTTTATAGCCAAAGGATATTCTGCAGCAGCTATTCATCGTGAGCTTTGTGCCGTGTACGGACCAAGAGTTATGAGTGAAGGAGTTGTCCGTGAATGGGTACGTTTATTTAAAAGTGGACGAGAAAACGTTCATCATGAAGAGAGGAGTGGTAGACCATCATTGGTGACTGACGAACTCGTTCAGACAGTTGATGCAAAAGTTCGTGAAAATCGACGTTTCTCAATGTCGGAGTTGTCTACTGGTTTTCCACAGATTTCTAAGACTCTCTTGTACGAGATAGTGACAGCAAGATTGGGTTACCGTAAGTTCTGTGCACGATGGGTGCCCAAAATTCTTACCGACCACCACAATACTCAAAGAATGGCCTCTGCATTAGACTTTCTGTCACGTTATGAGGACGAAGGAGAACCATTGTTAAACAGAATCATGACCGGTGACGAAACCTGGATTAAGTACGTGAACCCTGAGACAAAAGAACAATCAAAGATGTGGGCACATTCAAATTCGCCTACCAAACCAAGAAAAGCCTCGCAAGATTTTTCTGCCAGAAAACTGATGGCAACGGTGTTTTGGGATGCCAAAGGCGTGTTGTTGGTAGAATTCATGGAACGTGGTACGACCATTAATCAAGACGTGTACTGTGAAACAATAAAAAAGTTACGACGGGCTATACAGAACAAACGCCGTGGTATGCTGACTTCCGGTATCGTTTTTTTGCACGATAACGCCCGTCCTCACTCTGCTCGCAGAACAACGGCCCTTCTTGAGTCCTTCAAGTGGGACGTTATCAACCATCCACCTTACAGCCCAGACCTGGCGCCAAGTGATTATCACCTCTTCATGCATTTGAAGAAATGGCTCGGGTCACAGCGGTTTAATGACGACGAAGAGCTCAAAGATGCGGTCACAGGCTGGCTCCAGGCACAAGCGGGTGATTTTTATGCAGAAGGAATTTCAAAGCTTGTGAAGAGATACGATAAGTGCCTCAATCGCTATGGAGACTATGTAGAAAAATAGTGCAAAGATGTAGTTGTAAGATGTATATATTAAAATATTTTTATTTAACTTGGTGTATTTTTTTAAATCAACCGGAGGTTACTTTCTGAACGGCCCTCGTATTTCTGTATTTCAATACACATGCGTATACCAGTTCCTTTGGCGCTTTCGTGTACAAACTGATGTGGAACATAACTACAGAGCTAATGATGTCATAAAAAACATAGGAATGCAGTCAGTTCTATCATGTCAGGACATGGTGTTTCCTTCTCTATTGACCTCCCTGTTTTTATGGAAATGCTTTTTGTATTGCCACACAGAACTCTATCTGCTGATGGAGTGATTCCTTCAGCAAAGGGCAGTACCTGTACTGACCGACAATAACAACAATCTGTCGCCTATTCTTTCCATCATTAACGCTACGCTGCATGCCAAAATACCCAAAAAAGAATGTTACAGCCTAAAGACTGATTCAAAACTTAGGGATTTGTTTCGTACACTGATGTACTATACACATCAAAACAAGATTTGCATCATCTCGGTTATGAAAGTTCCAGAACCTGTACAGAAAATTAGAGTAGAAATCAACATAAACATCCAGAATGAGATTTTCACTCTGCAGCTGAGTGTGAGCTGATATGAAACTTCCTGGCAGATTAAAACTGTGTGCTGGACCGAGACTCAAACTCGGGACCTTTGCCTTTCAAAGGTCCTGAGTTCGACTCTCCATCCAGCACACAGTTTTAATCTGCCAGGAAGTTTAACATAAACATAATTTCCACCCTTTTTATTGCTCATGAAAACCACACATTGCGTGTTGTACCACCATAAGCGAGACCTTCAGAGGTTGTGGTCCAGATTTCTCTATACACCAGTACCTCTAACAACCAGTAGCACGTCCTCTTGCATTGATACATGTCTGTATTCATAGTAGCATACTAGGCACAAGTTCCGCAAGGTGCTGTTGGTCTAGGTTGTCCCACTTCTCAATGGCGATTTGGTGTAGATCCCTCAGAGTGGTTGGTGGTCATGAATTCCATAAAAATCCCTTTTCAATCTATCCCAGGCATGTTCGATAGGGTTCATGTCTGGAGAACATGTTGGCCACTCTAGTCGATCGATGTCGTTATCCTGATGGAAGTCATTCAAAAGATGTGCACGATTGAGGCTCAAATTGTCGTCCATGAAGACGAATGCCTCGCCAATAGGCTGCCGATGTGGTTGCACTATTGGTCGGAGAATGGCATTCATGTATCGTACTGCCGTTACGGCGCCTTCCGTAGCCACCAGTAGTGTATGTTGGCCCAAAATAAGGCCCCCCCTCAAAACATCAGAAAACCTCTACCTTGCTTCACTCTCTGGACAGTGTGTCTAAGGCATCCAGCCTGACCGGGTTGCCTCCAAACACGTCTCCGACGATTGTCTGGTTGAAAGCACATGCTACATGCATCGCTGAAGAGAACGTGATGCCAATTGTAACACCTCCGATTTATATTTTTTAGCCGATCTGGTCTGATCTGACCGAATAGCAGCCTAATAATCATTAATTAATGTGACCGTGTACCTAATGGGGCTGGCAACCGGAATTGACTGCTACGGAGTTGTTACTTTCCAGTTTGTCCTTCTCAAATGCTGTAATAATGAAATATCTGGTAACAAGAAGAACACCAACACAGTTTCACTAATCAAGAATCTATATTCGTCTCAAAGGCACAAAAACAAGGAGACAGCCACTGCCTTCGTCATACACATCTAATTATGGCTAATCTCAGCACAGGCTTCTTCATTATTTCATTATCGTCACACGTTAATCCAATCACTGCAATCCAACACTGCAATCCAAAATTATGCCGGCGCGGTAGACGCGAAACCAAAATATTGGCACTGAAATATCACTGACCACTCTCGTAATTATACTTCCTCACTTTCACCGTATTATTGTAGCACAAAGGGGTTAAACCGCGGCGATGGCCACTCCCTTTGTCGGTAAAACCTTGCATTATAGCAACAGGCCTCCACACAGCTCGGCCTGCAACATGGGACTGACTCAACTCACACTCGCTCTCACACACGACACAATCGATTATTTGCCCTATCGACCTGTGCCGAGTGCAAACTTATAGTAAGGGCCTACAGACCCCTTACATCCCCGCCCTCGAAAACTTCTTTGGAGCCTCCGGCGTAAAAGAATCGGCAAGGGAATTTGACATTACTACATCTGAACAAAACACATAGTGTAAATAATTAATGAAATTACAATTCAACAATTAATCCCTCGACTCCGGTAGTGGACTGCCTCCACAATAATATTCTACAAAAGGTTATTACATCTCATAAACATGGCATTGTTCAAACTACAATTTTTTATCAAACAGCAATAATCCTCTATGGTCCATATTGAATGTAACACACAACATACAATCAAAAATTATAACGTGAACACATGACATATGAATTATTGTATTATAAATTAATTGTTACAGGTTTTTACACCCATTCTCAGGTAATCGTCAATATGAAATATGAAGTTCTAGTTACAACACATCAGAAAATACAATGCAAATAAACACCGCCCTTTTTCAAATGTCCATTTAACAACCAAATATTCTAAACATGTCTTAGTAGGTTTATTCGGGTCCTGGTAGCTCTCACTCTTGACCGGACCTCACCTGGAGTGTCATTCAGTTTTCCGGTCCCTCCACCTCTTCCACTATACTCAGACGAATTATTAAAATGATTCCTTTGGTCATTACTTCCCTCTCGGTTTTGATCATTAGCTTGCTTGTGTTCCTGTGATCGAACAGATTCCAACTGTTCCAGTATCTCCATTAAGGCCTCCCTATCTTTAATTAGGCTTCCGGATACAGTTTCTTGCATTTTCCGGCTCAGTCTTCTTTTTATCGCAGATATCTTTATGTCATCACTCAGGGGTTGTTCCAAGGTCTCGTTCAATTCCCACAAATGTTCGGCAGACTCTCTCAACTTTCCTCTCCATGTATTAATTGACTTGCGGTGTAATAGGTCATCAAGTGCTGCACGCTGATGACTTTTGGACCAGTATTTTTTCAAGAATTCTCCTTCAAACTGATCATAACTAGTAGTCCCTTTCTTCTTCCTGACTCCCCAAGTGAAGGCCTCACCTTCTATTGCAACCCTCTGGTCATCCTCTTCTCGTTGCACGGCTATAGCATTTCTCAGATTGACACCCAGTTGGTTTTGCCTATCTCCTATCCCCTTAACCGCATCATTGCATTGTTTCTGCATCTGCGTCACCTTGGTGATTCGATGATTGCAATTTGTTTCCACTTCATTGATCCTTTCTCCCAATTCCGCTTTAGTTTCTTCAATATCGTCTTCCATCTTCATTTGCGATGTTTTGCTCTCTTGTAAATCTTCCTTTAATGATTTGCTAGTTTCCTGTAAACCTTTCTCTAACGAGTCACGGAAACTTTTCTCTAATGATGCGTGGTACATTTCTCCCCTTTCTCTAGTTTCTTGTAACTCTTCCTTTAATGATTTGTGGAATATTTCTCCCCTTTCTCTAGTTGCCTTAACCTCCTTTAACAACTCTGCTAACATCGAACGTATCTCTGCGTCCTCTGACACTGGCTTATTTCTCGTCGTTTGTCCTGGTGTCTCGGGGTAACTAGTTGAATGTGCTAATGGGCTATCTAATGATAATCCACAATCACTGATCCCTGAATCATCTCGGTCTTCCTGTCCTAACCCTTTCCTTTCAACTACTGCCTCACAAACCTGTTTATCTTCAGTAGACATGTTTGGTTTATTTTTTAATACACAGGCAAGTAATATAAAATAACCTCTAGTAACCCAAAACACTCCTAATTACCACGAAACTAATCAAACAGTACCTGCAGTATTTTCAGTTAATCCCAAAATTGATACAACACGTATGAATACTGAACATAACGACTCTCAAAACCCAGTAATTTCAAATAGCAACTTTCACATACACAGTTTATGTAAAATGTTTTAAATAAGATAAATCACACCATTCATTAAATCTATAAATGTAAAATCCCCAAAAACAATGAGCATATCTGTATAATCACCATTTAGACTGCGCAGTATGCATCAGTAAGTATGCTATATTTCAGAGTATGTTTCGCAAACTTTTCGAAAATTACTGTAATTGGGCACTTTTCCTAATGTGAAATCGGTTTAGAATTGTTTATTTACTGCGAAGACTGCACACTGCAATTTAATGTTATGCCAACCAGTCATCTTCACTCACCAAGTGACGTTACCACGAGTCGCGATGTTTTGACGTTTGAAGTGGGCGTGTACTGCCGCTGGAGCCGTGTGAAGTCGCGCTGAAGATCTGCGGCGAGTCGTCGTAGTTCTCAGCCAGCCGCTCCGTGGCGAGTCGTCGTAGTTCTCAGGCGGCCGCTCCGTGGCGTGTCGTCGTAGTTCTCAGGCGGCCGTTCCGTGGCGCTGCAGGCGGGCGTAGTTTGTAGTTCGGCCGCTAGATGCCGGGTTGGCGCTCGGTGTCTCGAAGTCGCGCTGACTGCTGCCCAGTGTAGTACGTGTACGTCTAACCTCCTCCTTGGACAGGCAGTTGGGATGACGTGTGAAATCACCTCGCGGATCGAAGCTCTTTGGCGCAGCTGCTACACGGGTCTGTGTGACGCCACTCAACAATTGCGTCGCCACAATAAATTGTCGCCTGCATAACAGTTTCTGGGTCCACATGAAGCTGTCCGATTTTCACTATTCAAAAAGCAATTTCAGTCATAATATTACTATTAAACACTTCTGTAAAAGCTTTCGTGACGAATTCTTAGTTCGTTTTGCTGTTGTAATGTTCACACGTGTCTCTCTTTGGTGTTCACTTTTCACAGTTTTTCGCGCGGATTTACGCATTTGCACATTATAACACAGTTTATCGACACTACTAATCTTATCTAATATGGCAAGAAAAAACAGTTTATTCACAATCGTAAGATGCTATTACTTCGTATTGTTCAATAATGCACTGTTCCTTGTCGCGATTTTAAAGTTTATGCTCTGTCTCGATCCGAAATTGAAAAATATTTTCTCGTGTTAAGCAAGGTAAAATTGCCTATTGTTCTTTACGATTCGTCCGAAAATTGCACTTGTCCTTTCACGGTAAGCCAAGGTGTAACACCTCCAATTTTTTTTATTTCGACCCGATCTGGTCTGATCTGACCGAATAGCAGCCCAATAATCATTAATTAATGTGACCGTGTACCTAATGGGGCTGGCAATCGGAATTGACTGCTATGGAGTTGTTACTTTCCAGTTTGTCCTTCTCAAATGCTGTAATAATGAAATGTCTGGTAACAAGAAGAACACCAACACAGTTTCACTAATCAAGAATCTATATTCGTCTCAAAGGCACAAAAACAAGGAGACAGCCACTGCCTTCGTCATACACATCTAATTACGGCTAATCTCAGCACAGGCTTCTTCATTATTTCATTATCGTCACACGTTAATCCAATCACTGTAATCCAACACTGCAATCCAAAATTATGCCGGCGCGGTAGACGCGAAACCAAAATATTGGCACTGAAATATCACTGACCACTCTCGTAATTATACTTCCTCACTTTCACCGTATTATTCTAGCACAAAGGGGTTAAACCGCGGCGATGGCCACTCCCTTTGTCGGTAAAACCTTGCATTATAGCAACAGGCCTCCACACAGCTCGGCCTGCAACATGGGACTGACTCAACTCACACTCGCTCTCACACACGACACAATCGATTATTTGCCCTATCGACCTGTGCCGAGTGCAAACTTATAGTAAGGGCCTACGGACCCCTTACACAATCCTGAGCGATCCATTCAGCAGGTTGTTAGGTCCACCTGTACCGCGCTGCATGGTGTCGTGGTCGCAAAGATGGACTTCCCCATGGAAGTAGGGAGTGAAGTTGCGCATCATGCAGCCTCTTGCACACAGTTTGGCTCGTAACACGACGTCCTGTGGCTGCACGAAAAGCATTAATCAACATGGTGGCGTTGCTGTCAGGATTCCTCCGAGCCATGATCCATAGGTAGCGGTCATCCACTGCATTAGCAGCCGTTGGGTGGCCTAAGAAAGGCATTTCATCGACAGTTCCTGTCTCTCTCTATCTTCTCCATGTCCGAACAACATCGCTTTGGTTCACTCCGAGATGCCTGGACACTTCCTGGCATAAAGCAACAATGCGGACGCGATCTAACCGCGGTATTGACCGTCTAGGCGTGGTTGAACCACAGGCAAAACGAGCCATGTACCTCCATCCTGGAGGAATGACTGAAATTGATCGGTAGTCGGACCCTCTCCGTCTAATATACGCTGCTCATGTATGGTTGTTTACATCTTTGGCAGGGGTTTAGTGGCATCTCTGAACAGTCTAGGGACTTTGTCTGTGATGAATACTCTGCTCCAGTGTCTCCACATCTGGCATGGTCTCTGCATACACGATACTTTTGAGATGGCCCCATAACCAGAAATTGCGCTATTGGAGATCCAGAGAAAAGCAGGCCATGTAGCTGGACCTCCTCGTCCGATTCATCGACCAGGGAAGACACGGTTGAGATACATCCGGACGTTAATGGCGAAATAGGCTGGAGCACCATCATGTAGCACCCACATAACCTTTCGAATCATCAATGGCACTTCTTGCAGCAGGGAAGGCAAAGTCACAAGCAAGAAACGCCGATAGTTCCGTCCTGTTAGGTGACGTGAAAGGAAGACTGGTCGCTAACTATCCCAGCTGCACCGATACTGATGATTCGCTGTCACCATTCCTTGGGGCCTCTGCATACTATCCCACAGATGACTGTTATGAAAGTTGAAGATACCACTCGGCATAAAGATGGTCTCATCTGTGAATAGGATGGATGAAACAAATCCCGGAATCGTGATTGCCTGTTGAAGAAACCAGTGACAAAACTGCTCCCGATGTGGAAAGTCCGTCGGTAGTTAGCCCTGCATACGATGTAGGTGATAAGAGTAGTAGCAATTGCTGTACTGGCAGGCCAACTGCCTGGCACTGACGTGGCGGTCGCTTTCCATAGTGTTAATCATATTTTTCTCCAAGTCTGGTATCCGAAAATTTCGGGTACATGCTCCATGATTTCTTGCTTCTTGAAACGACCTTGTCTCAGACCAAACGGCAAAACACTGTTGCAAACACTGAATGCTGTGGTTGCTGTCGGCGGGGATCTCCTGATACAACGTTACTGCCTGCTGCCTTGCCTTTCCGTAAGTAAACACCATGTCGGCGAGGTCTCGGTTCAAATACGGAACCATTGTGTACAACGCTGTGCCACGTCCACTACGAGGTGGGGCAGCAAGAGAAGTGAATCGGACACAACATTACCAGTTATTATGGCAGGAGAGGGCGATAGGGCATGACGTAGGAGGAACAGTATCACGCTGTAGGACTAAATGACGCATACTGTAACTGTGGCTGCATGGTACAGCACATATTAGATCGCACTCACTATGATAAAGCATCACTGAATATATGGTCCAACCAAGTGTTTCCGGGCATAAGTTCATTAGGACTTTTTTGTTCCGTATCCTCTCATCGATCAGTCCCTAGAATTTCTACACGGTGGAAAAAATCACCCTATATATTAATACACGCCACCGTCACCATGGATGCATTTACACTGGGCGAGTACCCCACTGAAAGAAAGCGCCCTCGTTAAACAAGGACGAAGCTATGGTCTCGTAGTTTCTCAGTCAGTGTCAACAAAGTAATGAAAAACTTATTTCAGGACCCAAGTATCGCATGCTGGCGCAAATGTAGCTCGTTGAGTGCATATGAGGATGAGATTTGCGACTGTTCATCAAGATACCTCTTTGTGAAGTTCCGTTCAGGAAAGCTGACGACTGCCGATGGAGCACTGTGCTGACAACAAGGCCTCAGTATGTGTATGGCGGTATCCAGTGATGGCCATGAACTGTGGATGACACGGTGATCGGTTGGTGCCAATGCTAGGGACGAAAACGATGCAACGACGTTTTAAAACCTCGACATTTCGACTAAAGATGTCGAGGTTAACATCGCTGTTTTGAATGGCAACGCATCGATGACAAAGGCCAAAAACATCGATATCGTTCAACAGTGGATCATTCATTCCGTTCGTGGATACTCAGCCATGACGCGTCAAGTCTCATAACTTGTACAGTGCTACATTTACTGCTGAACCTGTGATTTTTGTTCTTTTGAAGTAGTAAGCGAGAATATGGAGTTTGAAAAATATTCGTTTACTACAAATGTTCGTCACTGAACTATATGTTCCAATCAGTGGGTCAAATATAAGTCATTCTCATTGTCCCAGTGCCCATTGTGCAAACTGCCAAGTCGAGAAACAATGGGAACTAGTATTGTAAATATGAGAGAATGAGTGACACTTTTAAAACATACATAAAGAAAGACAGACATATTTTATCGATGTTGAATATTTCAATTGAAGGTTTGACAGCACTATCACGAAGTTCCCTCAGGACGTTTATGGCGAAAAACAGGTAACCTACATCTGTTTTTTTTTTTTTTTTTTTTTTTTTTTTTTTTTTTTTTTTTAAGAGACAGTCTCCACTCCTTCCGATCTGATCATGTAAGCGTAGAAAATATGTGGAATGCTTTCAAAGGAATAATATCGACGGAAATTGAGAGATATATACCACATAAAGTAATAAGTACTGGCACTGATCCCCCATGGTACACAAAACGGGTCGTATCACTGCTGCAAAAGCAACGAAAAAAGCACACCAAATTTAAAAGAACTCAAGATCCCCGAAGATTGTGCAAAGTTTTGGAAATGTTAGAAACATAGCGCGTGCTTTAATGCGAGATGGTTTTAATAACTTCCACAACGAAATTCTGTTTCGGAATCTTGCAGAAAACCCAAGAAGATTCTGGTCATACATAAAGCACACCAGAGACAAGACGCAATCAATACTTTAACTGCGCGATGTCACTGATGACAGCGCCACTAAAGCAGAGTTATTAAACACGGTTTTCCGAAACTCCTTCACCAAAGAAGACGAAGTAAATATTCCTTAATTCCAATCAAGAACAACTGCCAAGATGAGAAACATACGATTAGATATCCTCCACGTAGCAAAGCAGCTTATATCACTTAATAAAGCCAAAGTCTCCGATCCAGGTTGTATTCCAGTCTGGTTCCTCTCAGAGTATGCTGATACAATAGCTCCATATTTAGCATTTATATACAACCGCTTGCTGATAGAAAGATTCGTACCTAAAGACTGGAAAATTGCTCAAGTCACACCAATGCCCAAAAAGGGAAATAGGATTAATCTTTAGAACTAAAGGCCCATATCACTAAAGTCTAGTTTCAGTAGCGGTTTGGAACATATACTGTTTTCGAACGTAATCAGCTACCTCGGAGAAAACGATTTATTGAGACATAGTCAGCATGGATTCAGAAAATGTCGTTCTTGTGAGACACAGATAGCTCCTTATACTCACGAAGTAATGAGTGTTATCGACGGGGGACGTCAAATTGAGTCCATATTTGTAGATTTCCAGAAGGCTTTATGCACCGTTCCTTACAAGCGCCTTCTAACCAAACTGCCTGCCTCAGTTGTGCGACTGGATTCTTGATTTCCTGTCAGAAAGGTCAAAGTTCATAGTAACAGACGGAAAGTCATCGAGTAAAACAGAGCTAATTACCTGGCGTTCCCCAAGGAAGTGTTGTAGGCTCTCTGTTATTCCAGATCTATCTTAACGACATAGGAGACAATATGAGCAGACTTCTTAGACTGCTTGCAGGTGACGCTGTCTTGTAAAGTCTTCAGGGGACTAAAACGAATTGCAAAATGATTCAGATAAGATACCTGTGTGCTGCGAAAAGTGGCAGTTGACCCTGAATAAAGAAAAGTGTGATGTTATTTACATGAGTAATAGAAGATATCGGCTAAATTTCTATTGGGCGATAAGTCAGAAAAATCTGAATAATTCAACTAAACACTTAGGGATTAAAATTACAAATAACCTAAATTGGAACGATCTCAGAGATAATGTTGTGTGTAGAGCAAACCGAAGACGGCGATTCATTAGCAGAACACTTAGAAAGATTTTTGGATTGTTTGTGGGAAGAGACCAAACAGCGAGGTTATCAGTCTCATCGGATTATAGAAAGATGGGGAAGGAAGTCGGCCGTGCCCTTTCAAAGGAACCATCCCGGCATTCGCCTGGAACGATTTAGGGTAATCACAGAAAACCGGAATCAGGATGGCTGGACGTGGGATTGAACCGTCGTCCTCCCGAATGTACTTAGAAGGAGCAACAGGCCTAATAAAGAGACTGCTTACACCACGCCTGTCCGCCCTATTCTGGAGTATTTCTATGCGGTGTGGGATCCGCATCAGGTGGGAGAGACGGACGACATCGAAAAAGTTCGAAGAAGGGCAGCTCATTTTGTATTATCGCGAAGTAGGAGAGATAGTGCCACAGACATTATACGTGAATTGGAGTGACATTAAAACAAAGGCGGTTTTCGTTGTGACGGGATCTTCTTGTGAAATTTCAGTCACCAGTTTTCTACTCCGATCGTGGAAACATTCTGGTGGCACCCACGTACATAGGGAGAAGTGATCATCAAGATAAAATGAGAGAAACCATCCTGGCAGAGAAAATTTAAGTGGTCGTTTTCCCTGCGCGCCGTTGGAGAGTGGAACGGTAGAGACACAACTTGAAGGTGGTTCATTGAACCCTCTGCCAAGCACTTTATTGTGAATAGCAGAGTAATTACGTAGATATAGATTCTCTGCAAGCCACTAAGGGCGATTAGCGAAGGGTACCCTATACCACTGCTAGTCATTTCCTTTCCTGCTCCAATCGCAAACAGAGAGGGGAAAAACTACTGGCTACATGCCCCAGTATGAGCGCTAATTTCTCCTGTCCCATTTTCGTGCCTCCCTCCCTCCCCCCCCTCCCCTTAGAATCCCTAGAATGTATGTCGGCAGCCAACTCCAAAACCAAGTTCTCTAAATTTTTCCAATAGTATTTCCCTCCAGGTATTCCCATTTGAGTTCCCGGAGCATCTCCGTAATACTTACGTTTTGCTCGAATTTACCCGTATCAAACCTAACAGCCCAGCTCTTAATTGTGTCGATGTCTTCCTTTAATCCGACCTGTTGCACATCCCGAACACTCGATCGTGATTCAAGAATAGGTCGCAGCATCTTATACGTGGTCTCCTTCACAGATGTGCTGTTTGTTGTCGGAGATTAGAGGAGAAACAGACTTCTAGGGATTAGATTATCCAAGCTTCTTTTTCTAAATTCTGTACTACAATAGGTAAATACAAAGAAATAGCTTTGATGACAATAAGATTCATTTTATTTAGTTTCGTTATCTGATGTATGTAAAGGTAGTTGATCATCACATCGGTAGGTATCACTGCGCCAAGAGTAACTTAACGTTAGAAAGTTGGGTAGATTTGTGAAGAGATAGGTAACTTTTTCCGGTTGTTGGTGTTTATCTCTGACCACACATAACTTACGCTCTTCTACTGAGATACTCAAAAATAAAAACATTTCGGCGTGCTTTTTCTGATATTTCACAAGCGGCTGTAGGACTCGTAAAATCAACTATGTTTGTTAGCATCGGTGATTTTATGAACGCTCGTGCAACCCTAGCCACTGCTCATTAGTTTGGACGTGTGGAGTTTCGTTACACGAATGATAGGGCAATTGCTGTGACGTTTGTTGACTTCTATGCTTTTACAAATAATGGTACAGTACTGGGCTTTGCTCGGGCATGGTTTGGATGGGTGGAGATTACTTTAATAATCGATAGGGCACCTGCGCCGTTCACGTGTGCGCAACGTTTTACTGCCCACGTAAATAGAAGATGCAAGTAATCATCATAAGAGGTGAGACTACAGTGCGTTTGAAATTAGTTGAGACTTTTGACGTTTGGCTCAGCGGCGGGGACGAGACTGCGTTGGCCGGGTAACAGCAACGGCGAGCCGGCTTTCCCTACGACGCCACCGGCAGTTCGGTTGGTAAAGCCACGCTGAGGGCAAACAGTACGACGTGGCGTCGCGCAGAGGCACCAATGTTCATTAGCTCTCGTTCTAAACTGATATATTCTTGCGTTGAAGTGTTCTTTAGCCTCAGGTATTATGAAAGAGTGTTTCGTGTTGGTGCTTTGTTAATGATAACAGTGCAGTACTTCTGAAAAGACAACATTCACAATAAAAATGGAGATTCAGGAACACATTCACTGGCTGTGAAGATACTGTTCTGCTGCCAAATATGTATCCAAATTCAACAATAATAATGGACATTGCGCCATACCACTCTGTTGCCAAGGATAAAGCTACAACAACGTAGTGGATGAAACCGGATATTTGGTTCCACGCACAAAGAAATGTTCCACTGGATAAAGTTGAATATAGCATGTATAAGGTGAAGTTAATGAAGCTTGAAATGCTGTATGAGCTAAAAGCCTCGCAGTACCAGGTCGACAATCTGGCTGACGCCAAACGACATGGTTTAATCGTCCTTCACCCATATCACGCTACTTTAAGCGCGACTGAGAATACGCTCAATGAGGCGAAAATGCTGGAAGAAGAAGCCATTGGAAATGTTACACCACAGGACAGGTCTCGAGTTGTCAGCCATACCAAGTAGGTAGTTGAGGAGAGATGGATTCACAAAGGACTATGACGAGATTTGAGTAATACGTAACTTGTCTTGTTGCCATGTTAAAATCTGCTTCTTTTGTCTAAACACAGCACAGTTTACAAATATTGATCTCGCTAACATTCTAATGCAGCTGAAATAGCGACAGAATTATGATATAGTGTGTTATTAAACTAGTAACTGGGGGCAAACCAGGTCAACAGTTTATGAAACAATCCAGTCTCAGAATAAAATAGACGCCTAACTTCTTCACATATACTGTCACAAAACACACAGCAGTTCTATTTTCACCGGATATGGATGGTCCTTAAGAATTACATTATTGTATTGAAAAAAATCAGTAGTTCCTTGATTATCGCAGTTCCACATAATAATCATGGCAAAATACTCTGTTTTTTGTGTGTTATCATTTGTCAAAAATCTTGTTCCGACAGCGTGAACAGTTTATGAGATACGAGCGATTTATGACTATTTCTTCCCGGTTCTTTCGCTGGCACGTGCTTTCAGGATGGAGTGGTTTTCATACATTCCATTTTATCGAGACTACAGACACATCACCGCATGTTCAAAGAATAATTCAGTTTGTTTTCTACATATCATACGAAGCAACATATAATCAAAAATGCACAAAACGCAAATTCACCGCGGCCCTTATTTTTCACTAAAAACTAAGAATTCTTTGCTCAGTTTGCTGTAATTTCCCTAATATTGAAGCATCACAATTGACATCATCTCCGAGCGCTAACGAAATCCCCGTAGTTTCTAACAAAGTTGATAAATTATATGATTATGCATGAATCTCACGCTACAAACTAAGAGATTCTTCGCAATCATCACGCCAAGCAGAGCTATAAATTGCCTAGGCAATTATTTTTTTTTCCTTTATTGTAATATTGCACCTTATACGGGTGGGCTGGCAGCAGCAATTTTACGCAGATTTTTTTTTTCTTATTTTTAAACCTGTGACAGGCAGGCCATCAACGGCATAATACGCCGTTCTTTGGCCACAGAGAACACAAAAGAGAGATATGAAGACAATTAAAGAAAAAATATGGTGGACATAGAAACGGAGACATACACTTTTAAAAAACATGGCACCGTGCACGGGCGTAGAGTCTAAGATAAAAATTGTTCAGACACTTGGACACACTCAGAGACGAACATTATCACACATGAACGTAGGAGCACAAAACGAATAACACTGAACCACTTGAGCACAAACGACGGCACACACAGAAACATGAGGCGTTGATCTCCGGCGCGCGAATGTTCACTAGCATGTACGAGTCTGGGGACCTGCCAAGAGAGGAGGAGAGGGGTGGGAGAGGGAGTGGGGAGAGCAGAGATGCCATGGGCAGGGGTGATAGGGGGAGGTAGGAAGGGGAGGGGAAGCCCAGGGTAAGAGGGGTGGAGGAAGGGGGGGAAGGAAAGAGAAGGATGCCCAAAGAAAAAGACACAGGAAGTGGGAGGGGAGGATCAAAGTTATAGGAGGGGTAGATGGAGGGGAGGAGGACATCATCAGGGAGAGAGGATGGGTGAGACAAGCGGGTGAGGAGGATCGAGTTTACAGGAAGTGTACAGGATCCGTATCCTTTCAAGGAAAAGGAGTGGGTCAGGGAAAGGTATGAGGTCGTACAGGATCCGCATGGGGGAGGGGAGACTGATGCGGTAGGCGAGGCGGAGAGCATGGCGTTCAAGGATCTGAAGGGATTTATAAAAGGTAGGGGGGGCGGAGATCCAGGCAGGATGGGCATAACAAAGGATAGGGCGGATGAGGGATTTATAGGTGTGGACTATGGTGGAGGGGTCCAGACCCCACATACGGCCAGAAAGGAGCTTGAGGAGACGGAGTCGGGAGTGTGCCTTGGCCTGGATTGTCCGGAGATGGTGGGTCCAGGAGAGGCAACAGTCGAGGGTGACGCCAAGGTACTTAAGGGTGGGGGTGAGGGCAATAGGACGGCCATAGATGGTTAGATAGAAATCAAGGAGGCGGAAGGAAGGGGTGGTTTTGCCTACAATGATTGCCTGGGTTTTGGAGGGATTGATCTTGAGCAACCACTGCTAGCACCAAGCAGTGAACCGGTCAAGATGGGATTGGAGAAGGTGTTGGGAGCGCTGCAGGGTGGGGGCAAGGGAGAGGAAGGCGGTGTCATTGGCAAACTGGAGAAGGTGGACGGGGGGTGACGGCAGTGGCATGTCCACCGTATACAAAAGGTACAGAAGGGGGGAGAGGACGGAGCCTTGGGGCACACCAGCGGAGGGGAAAAAGGTGTAGGAATCCGTGGTATGGATGGTGACGTAGGAAGGACGGTAGGAGGGAAAGGAGCCTATCAGACGGACGTAGTTAATGGGAAGGGCGAAGGTTTGGAGTTTGTAGAGGAGACCGGAATGCCATACGTGGTCATAGACACGTTCAAGGTCCAGGGATAGGAAGATTGCGAAGCGATGGGGATTAAGTTGCTCGGAAAGGAGATGAGTGAGGTGGAGAAGGTCATTGGAAGAGAAGGACAGCCGAAAGCCTCCCTTGGTAATGGGAAGGAGGCGGTGCTGGCGGAGATGCTGGTGGATGTATCAGGTTGGAATAGATTCCAGGACCTTGCTGAAGACCGAGGTAAGGCTGATGGGACAGTAGGAGGAGACAGCGGACGGCGGTTTGCCAGGTTTAAGGAACATCAGGATATGGGAGGTTTTCCACAGGTCAGGGTAGTAGCCGGTGGACAGGACTACATCGTAGAGCCTTGCCAGGGTGGAGAGGAAAGAGACCGGAGCTTCACAAAGGTGGCGGTAGGGGACACAATCGTGACCAGGAGAGGTGTTGCGTTTTGTGCGGAGTGTAGCAATGAGATCCTGTGTAGTGATAGGGGCATTGAGTTCTGTGTGTGCAATATTGTCCAAGTACTGGAAACCAGATGCGAGGGGAGGGACAGAGGTGTCAGTTCAATCGTGGACATCCGGGAAGAGGGAGAAATCGAACTGGGGATCATCGGGGATGGAAAAGGTATTGGAGAGGTACGAGGCAAAGTGATTGGCCTTACTGAGGGTATCAGGGAAGGGGTGATCATCATGGAGAAGAGGATAGTATGGGGAGGGTTTAGTTCCGGTAAGGCGTCGGAAGGTTGACCAGAACTTGGACGAGTTTATAGGTGGGGTATCATTTAAACGAGTGCATGTCTGTCGCCAGTCCTAGCGTTTCTTAGCCGCGAGCAAATTTCGAATGTGTTGCTGGAGTTGCCGGTGGGGTCGTAGTGTGTCCGGGTCACGCATGTGGAGGAAGGCACAGTAGAGACGGAGGGATTCACAGAGGAGGAGAACGGCCTGTGGGGGTAAGATAGGATGGTGGGGGTGGATGGCGACAGTAGGGACATAGGCCTCCACGGCCTCAGACAAGGTCTGCTGGAGAAAGGAGGCGGCACTGGTAACATCGTCAGGGTGGTGGTAGGTGAATGGTTTGCTATCGACCTGGGTGGAGAGAGTATCCTGGTAGGCATTCCAGTTGGCACAGGAATAGTGATGGACGTACTTTGGGGGAGGGTCATTACGCGGGTCGGCGTGGGGGCGACGACTGTCTGAAATGGTGAGGAGGACAGGGAGATGGTCACTACCAATAGGCTCCAGGACATCCACCGTTATGTGGCCAAGGAGGTTAGGGGAGGAAAGGATAACATCGGGAGTGGAGTTGGATTTGGGACGGGTGTGCTGTGGAATGGGGATGAGGTCACCTTGAAGAGAGGAAAGGAACTGATGCCACCGCCGTAACGGGGCATCAGAACGACTATGGATGTTGAAGTCGGCGGCAATCACATAGGAGGAGAAGGTATGGTCAATGTGGGAGAGGAAGTCGAAGGGAATAGGGGTGTTAGGGCGGACATAGATGGTGGCGCAGGTGACTGTAAGGCCGGGGAAGAAGAGACTAAGGATCAGGTGTTTGGTGAGGTTGGGAAGAAGAGGTTGGGAAGAAGAGGTTGGAGCCGAACTGTGATCTGGCGGTGGTGAGAGAAGATGAAATGGGCCTGGTTGTTGGAGTAGGTGGCATACATTTTTAGGTGGAAAACGGAATGGGCAGCGAGGGATATCTGTTGGAGGGTGTGGGGGCGCTGGAATGGGTGAACATTCTGGAGGACGATGGTGAGGAGTCTGATGATGTCCTCAGCGGTAGGTGGTGGGCGAAGGAAATTGCTGGGAGGGGTGGGGGCGTCCAGAGGGCAGACAGGAATGGTGAGTTCAGGAGTGGTAGGAGGGGGTCGGGCCTTACATTTCTGGGAGTAAGTAGGATGAAGGAGGTTACAGGTATTACAGGAGGGGGGGGGACTGGAGATTGGGGCACGGCTGTAAGAAGTGGGCTTGCTTACAGTGCGGGCAGGTGGGGGCCTCGCGGCACTCAGATGTCGGGTGTGCATAATACCGCAAGCACCTCTGGCAGTGGAGGGATTGAGGAGGGGAACGGGATGGGTCAACTTGGTAGCATTGGTGAAAGAGAAGGAGATGGTCTATGGAGGGGGTGTGTTCGGAAAAGACCCGCATAAGGCGGGTGGGGCCGGCTGAGTTGTGGATGTGGTAAACCGCACGCACCTCCAGATGGGGATGCGCCTTGAGCTCCACCAACACCTCCTCCTCCATGATTGTCGGACTAAGCCAAGTGATCACGACGGTGAGGGTCGGCGGGTGATGCAGGGCTTGGGGATGGCGGGAGGAAGGCAGGGAAGGAACAGGGGTGAGGGAAGCATTAGGGCCAAAGCCAATGACAGGGATGCGGGAAAGATCTGTGTGAAGGGTAGGGCTGGTGGAGGAGATGAGGAAAGAATTATGGCGAGGAGTGAGGAGGGAGATGGGGGCACCGGGAAAATGCTGGCGAAGGAAGAGGGTGAGGTTCTGGGCCTGAAGGAGGGAGGAATCAGGACGGGAGAGGTGGTAGTGGTAGGAGGTGGGGGAGGAGGAGGAGGAGGAGGAGGGGGTAGGGACAGGTGGGGAGCCATCCATGGCATCCTGGGCAGGGGAAGGGGGACGAGGCTGAACCTTTTTAGATGCAGAGGAGGCAGGGGTGGCACTGGGGCGTTTGACGGCGGCAGAGGAGGTGTGGGGGACGGGAGAAACTGGAAGATGGCGTGGAGTGGCAGGTCCCAGTGCTGGAGTCGGCGCCAGAGATGGTGAGGGCGAAGGCGATGGTGACTGCGATGATGAAGACGATGAAGAGGGCGAAGGGGAAAGTTGAGCGTGGGCCGTGGCCCTCCGGGCCACCACCCTAGCAGGGGCCGCGGAAATGGAAGGAGCAGAGGGAGGGATCAGAGGAGGCGCGGCAGGGAGGAGCTGGGGATGGGGCAACAAATAGTGAGGGAGATGGGAGAGTGAGGAGTGGGTGGATGGACTGAGGGGGGATGATTGGGCACACCACATGATAGTGGTGGCGTCAGCGGAGGGAGATGTGTATATGATGGCAGTGGTAGTGGCTGCAGTAATGGTGGTGGGGGTTGACATGGTGATAAGGGGAAAAACACAGGACAGGACAAAGAATCAAATGAGGGACAGGCAAAGTGACGAGAAACACGGAGTAAAAGGGATGGAGAACGATGAAGGAGTCTGGGGCCGAAGCCCCACTCTGCTGCTGCTGATGGGGGGGGGGAGGCGGGGGGGCAACCCAGCTGGCTGGGCGGTGGGGACGCCGCTGCTGCTGCTGCTGCTGCTGGTGGCTGGCTGGGACCGCTGCTGGCTGCTGGCTGGAACTGATGCTGGCTGGAACCGCTGCTGGCTGCTGGCTGGGACTGCTGCTCGCTGCTGGCTGCTGGATGGACCCCTGCAGGGTGGCTGGCACCTGCAAATACCTGTAGCTTCGATTAGAGGTGGAAAGGCACAATCGAAGGGCGGTATCCTTTCGGATTACCGCCGGAGATGCGCTGCTCTTCTACAGACAGACTGATATAGAACAAGGAGTTTGTGATTTGAATGGGTAGAGATGGGTAGAGATGTTTCTGGTTCTTCAGCCACGGTATATGTATCCATAATAGTAAATTCAATTAACAAAACATATATAAATTACAGTTTCCTGTCTTTAATTCAGCAATTATTTGCAATTTCTCCTTTTTTAAATTCTATACGGCGTTGTAACACTGAGCAACCAGTGGCACGGCTCAGCGCTGGGAAAGGGATTTATTTTGGTGTCACACCAAAGTGACGAGTTCCAATACTGACTTATCAGTAGCGCCGCTCAGCGGCGGGAATGGGAGTTATTTCGGCGTCAGACCACAGTGCCGGGTCGGGAGTGCAGTTCTGAGGACAGGGCGGATGGTTGCCTGTTTCTTTCCTACTTACAGACGGAGCTGTGGTCTGACATTCTGGCAATGCAAATGTCAACGTTGCCTTGCCTGCAAACATAGCAGTATCTGAGAAGAAACACATTCGATAAGCATGTGCATCGAAGAAACATCTCTGCCTACTATAATTATTCTCATTTATAAAACTCCCTCACGCACCAGTCCCCCTCGTGGTGGCATCGGTTCCTCTGCTCCATCCAAGGCGATCTCGTTCCCATTCCCCAGCATACCCGCCCTGAATCCAGCTCCACTCCCGATGTCATCCTCTCCTCCCCTAACCTCCTTGGTTGCATAGCGGTGGATTTCCTGGACCCCATAGGAAGTGACCATCTCTCTGACCATTTCAGACGGTCGTCGCCCCCCATCCCGACCCTCGTAATTACCCTCCCCCGAAATACGTCCATGATTATTCCCATGCCGACTGGAATTCCTACCGGGATATCCTCTCTACCCAGGTCGATAGCCACCCCTTCACCTACCACCACCCTGATGATATTACCCATGCCGCTTCCTTTCTCCAGCAGACCTTGTCTGAGGCCATGGAGGCCCATGTCCCTTCTGTCGCTATCCACCCCCACTGTCCTACTTTACCTCCACAGGCCGTCCTCCTTCTTCGTGAATCGTGCTGTCTCTACACTGCCTTCCTTTTCGCGCATGACCCAGACACACTACAACCCCACCGGCAACTACGACACATCAGAAACTTGCTCGCGGCTAAGAAACACCAGGACTGGCGACAGACATGCACCCGTCTTAATGCTAAATATCCTATCAACTCGTCCAAGTAATGGTCAGTCTTCCGCTGCCTTACCGGATCTAAACCCCCCCCCCCACCTACTACCCTTTCCTTCATGATAATCAACCCTTCCCTGACAACCTTAGTAAGGCCAATCACTTAGCTTCCTACCTCTCCGATATCTTTACCATCCCAGACGATCCCCAGTTCGATTATTCCCTCTTCCCGGAGGTCCGCGATCGAACTGTCACCTCAGTCCCTCTCCTCGTTCCTGGTTTCCAGTACTTGGGCAATATTGCACACACTGAACTCAATGCCCCATCACTACTCAGGATATCATCGCTACACATCGCATGAAACGCAATACCGCTCCTGATCATGATCGTGTCACCTATTGCCACCATTGTGAAGCTCCTGCCCCCTCCCGCTCCACCCTGGCCAGATTCTATAATGTAGTCCTGTCCACTATCTACTACCCCGACCTGTGGAAAACATCCCACATCCTGATGTTACTTTAAACCGACAAACTGCCATCCGCTGTCTCCTCCTAAGGTCCTATCAGCCTTACCTCGGTCTTCAGCAAGGTCCTGGAATCCATCCTTACCCGGCGCATCCACCAGCATCTCCACCAGCACTGCCTCCTTCCCGTTACCCAGTGTGGCTTTCGGCCTTCCATCTCTACCGATGACCTCCTTCACCTCACTCATCTCGTCTCCAAACAGCTCAATTCCCATCGCTCTGCTATCTTCCTCTCCCTCGACCTCGAACGCGCCTATGACCGTGTGTGGCATTCTGGTCTCCTCTTCAAGCTCCAAACCTTCGCCCTTCCTATTAACTACGTCCGTCTGATCGGCTCCTTTCTTTCCCAACGTCCTTCCTATGTTACCATCCATAATGCGGATTCCTACACCTTTTTCCCCTCTGCCGGTGTGCCCCAAGGTTCTGTCCTCTCCCCTCTTCTGTACCTTTTGTATACAGCGGACATGCCGCCACCTTCACCCCCCCATCCACCTTCTCCAGTACGCCGATGACACCACCTTCCTTGCCCTCGCCCCCACCCTACAGCGCTCCCAACACCTTCTCCAATCCCATCTTGACCGGTTCACTGCTTGGTGCAACCAGTGGTTGCTCAAGGTCAATCTCTCCAAAACGCAGGAGATCATTGTAGGCAAAACCACCCCTTCCTTCCGCCTCCTCGACTTCTATGTCACCATCTACGGTCATCCTATCGCCCTCACCCCCTCCCTTGCGTATCTTGGCGGCACCCTTGACCATCGCCTCTCCTCGATCCCCCATCTCTGGACAATCGAATCCAAGCCAAGGCATGCTCCTGACTCCATCTCCTCAAGCTCCTTGCTGGCCGTACATGGGGTCTGGACCCCTCCACCATCCTCTACACCTATAAGTCCCTCATCCGCCCTATCCTCTGCTACGCCCACCTTGCCTGGATCTCTGCCCCTCCAACCTTTTACAAATCCCTTCAACTCCTCGAACGCCATGCTCTCTGCCTCGCCTATTGCATCTGTCTCCCCTCCCCAAGCGGCTCCTGTATGACCTTATTCCGTTCCCAAACCTCCTCCTTTTCCTCGAATGGATATGGATCCTCTACACCTCCCATAAACTACATCCCCCTCACCCCCTTATCTCTCACATACTCCCCCACCCCATCCACTGCCGCTCTCCATCTCTCCACCTTCCTTACCCTCTCCCAAGGTGGCTTCCACCAGCTCCCCCTCCCTGATGACGCCCTCCTCCCCTCCATCTACCCCTCCTATCAACATTGATCCTCCCCTCCCACTTCCTGAGTTTCGTTTTCAGGGCACCCTCTCTCCCTTCCTTCCCTATTCCCTTCCTCTCCCCTCCTCCCCCAGGCTTCCCCTACCCCCCATACCTTCATTCCTCCCCCATCTCCTCTGCCATTGGCATCTCTGCTCTCCCCTCTCCCTCCCCCACCACCTTCTTCCCCTTTTAGCAAGTCCCCAAACTTGCACACATTAAGTGGACATTCCCGTGCTGTAGATCATCGCCATTGATTTAGTGTGTGTGCTGTCGTGTTTGTGATTCAGTGTTTTTAACTGCCCACGCTCCTTCGTTCACGTGTGTCATCTAAATCATCAGTGTTTGTACGCAGTGCCGCCAGTTTTCTTGTTTTCTGTCGAGTGTGAATGGCTTCATGTTTTTAATTACTGTATGTTACTTTTCTGTCTTCATAGATTTTCTCTTGTATTGTACTGGTTGTGGCTGAAGAGTGGAGTAAGATTTTCCGCTGCCAGCCCACCTTGTATGATGTGCAAAATGACAATATAGGAAAAAAACCGTCCCTCTCACCTCCAGCATCTCCGGCGGTAACTCGCAAGAGTACCGCCCTCGGATAGCAGCATTGCCTCTAATCGAAGGGCAAAGGTTTTCCAGGGCCAGCCAACCAGCCAGCCAGCCAGCCAGCCAGCGAGCCAGCAGCAGCAGTGGTCCAGCCAGCAGCAGCGGTCCAGCCAGCAGCAGTGGTCCAGCCAGCAGCAGCGGTCCAGCCAGCAGCAGTGGTCCAGCCAGCCAGCCAGCCAGCCAGCCAGCATTCCTGCCTGCCAGCCAGCCAGCGTTCCTGCCAGCCAGCCAGTGTTCCTGCCAGCCAGCCAGCGTTCCCAGTTCCCGCCAGTGTTCCAGCCTCTGCAGTCGCCTCCCGCCAGCGGCAGCGAAGTGGGGCACTCGGCCCCAGTCAGCGTTTCAACCGTCTTCGTCTGTCTTCGTGAGTCCCTTGTTTTCTTCTGTAGTTTTTGTCCTGTCCTGTTCCTTTCCTCCTTGTAATCATGACAACCCCCACCAGCACTACCACTGGTTCCACTACCGCTGTTGTATACACCTCTGACACCCCCACTTCTCACCCTCACTTCTCCTTTGCTCTTTGTCGCCACAGCTGCGGCTCCTTCCTCCTGCGACTCCTCCTCTCATCCCTTCCCTCCTCTCCCTCACTCTGTTCCCTCCGTCTCTGCAGCCCCCACCAGGGTGGTGGCCCGGAGGGCCATGGCCCATGCCCCGCTCTCGCCATCGCCTTCACCTTCATCATCGTCTTCACCATCGCCATCGCCTTCACCGTCACCATCCCTGTCTCCGGCGCCAGCTCCAGCATCCACGCTGGGATCTGCCACTTCCTGCCATCTCCCAGTTGCTCCTGTCCCACATGCCTCCTCTCACCCTTCAGTCGCCGTAAAGTGCCCCAGTGGCACCCATGCCTCCTCTGCTCCCAAAACGTCCCAGCTCCATCCTCCTTCCCCCCCAGGATGCCATGGATGTCACCCCACCTATCCCTGCTACTTCCTCCTCGTCCCGATCCTCCTCCTCCTCCTTCTCCTCCTGCTCCTCCCCCTCCTCCTACAAATGCCTCGTCTCCTGTTTTGATCCCTCTCTCCTTGAGGCCCAGAACCTCATATTACTCCTCCACCATCACTTTCCCGGAGCCCACATCTCCCTCCTCACTCCCCACCAAGACGCCGTTCTCATCACCTCCCACAGCCCCACCCTTCACACAGACATCCTCTTCCGAATCCCCATTACCCGATTTGGCCCAAATGCCTCCCTCACCCCTGCACCTTCCCCGTCCTCCTCCCGCCAACCCCAACCCCCACATCACCCACCGACCCTCACTGATGTGATCACTTGGCTTAGTCCGACGATCACGGAGGAGGAGGTGTTGGAGGAGCTTAAGACACACCCATCCTTAGAAATACGGGCAGTACACCGGACATTCAACCCTGTCGGTCCCATATGTTGGTGTTCTCAGAACATGCCCCATCCATCGACCATCTCCTGAAGGAGGGTGCCCTCCTTTTCCATCAACGGTACAAGGTCGACCCCTACCGTTCCCCTCCTCAATCCCTCCGTTGCCAGAGGTGTCTATGCTACAATGCACACCCTAATATGAGTGCCGCAAGGCCCCTGTCTACCCACACTGTAAACAGGCGCACTTCCTCCGGCAGTGCCCCAACCTACAGTCCCCTCCTTCCTGCAACACCTGCAACCTCCCACATCCCACTTAATCCTAGAAATGCAAGGCCCGACCACCCCACATCACTCCTGAACTCACTGTCCCTGTCTGCCCTCTGGATGCCCCCCCCCTCCTGGCAATTTCCTTCGACCCCCCCCCCCCCACCTCTGAGGACATCATCAGGTTCATATGCAGTTTCAGTTTGTTTGGCAAGAAAGCTCTAACAGAGTAAGGATTAATGTTGAAAGAATAGAAAAGAGGCATAACAAAAAGTTTGGCGTATTGCTAAAGCGTCAGAAGACTAATGTTGTAAAAAGTAAGGATGGCGTGGGACAACATCGCTTTTATGATAGAGTGGCTAACTTGACAAATATCGAATTGAGTGAGGATGAAAATATTCTGCTGAATAAAGGTTTACAACACAATATCACTCCTAATCCTAATAATCGAACCATTATAAGAGTCATAGCTGAAACTAAAATGGCGTGTGAAGCAGCTAAGATGACGAAACTAGAAGCTGTGGACACAGCCGTTAAAGTTAATTAAGCTTTATCTAGTCAGTGTAAATCTTCTAATGCCGTCATTCATGAGAGTCGCATTTTAAAAAATCTTAATACAAAGTTTAAAAAAAAGAAGGCAATGGTCATTCGCGCAGATAAGGGTCCTTATATATAAAGAGGACTATAGTAAGAAAACGGAGGAATTCTTCTCTGAAAATGAGATAATAGAAGTTCACAAATACCCAACACAGAAGTTCCAAATAGATTTACGGAAAAAGATAGACAGCTCCCAATTTCTGCTTAAAGATTTCGAAAAGAAATCGCTAAAAATGATAAATCCTAAGCTCCCCCAACTGAGATCGCAGATTAAGATACATGAGAAAGGAAACCCAGTCTGTCCAATTGTTAACAATTTGTCATCGCCATGTTGTAAACTAAATAAGTTTCTTAGCAACAAACTTAAAGCGGTGTACACTTTCTCTACCAATTTCGGGGTGAAAAACAATTCTGACCTTGCAAATGCGATTAAGGATATACACATTCCAAATAATGCGACACTAGCTTCCCTAGATGCAAAAAACCTCTACAGTAGTGTCCCCAAAAGGAAACTCTTCAAATTATTAAACGTAATCTGCTAACTCATAACAAGATTAGTACTGCAGAATACACAGAATTAATGGAACTTTTAGAATTTGCGTTAACTTATAACTATTTTACAGTCAATGACAAAATATATCAACAAAAAGATGGCCTTGGGATGGGTAACAGTCTGGCTGGTACGTTAGCAGACATTTTCGTGAACGACTTAGAATGTAAGTTCTTTACTAAGTTTCCACGACTGAAAGACAAGACCATATATTATAAACGTTATGTCGATGACATCTTGTTACTGTTAGAGGGGGACGAGAATGAGGTTACCGCATTTGCTCAAGCCATAGGCAACATGCACCAAAAAACAGCGTGTACTACAGAAATAAAAGACGCGGGCTCAATTAACTGTTTATACCTTACCGTTAAGAAGGTTGATAACAGACATAAATTTTCGATTTTCAGAAAGCCTACATGTGCAGATACTATTATTGGAGCCAGTTCATGCCATCTGCCTCGATATAAAAGAGCCTTTTTCACCTCTATGTTCCACCGACTTTTTAGATTACCATTGGCCGACAGTGAAATACGCCAAGAAATTAGTATATTAAAGCAAATTGCAGTAGCCAATGGTTTTTCAGCTAAAGATGTTATGCGCCCATACAATAGGATAAAAAACAGTAAGTAAATAATAGGCCGATCCACAATCATCTAGAAAAAAGAAAAAATAAAGAAAACCTGAAAACTATTCCAACGAAATTTTACGGAAAAAATGTCCTAACAAATAGAAAAGTGTTTGAATAAATCTAATGTTAGATGTCGTTTTCATGTTAACAAAACTCTGAAACTCCGTTTAAAACACAGTTTGAGTAAAGACTCTGATAAATTTGACGGTTCTGGGGTTTACAAAATCATTTGTAGTAGTTATGACAAATTTTACATCGGTCAAACTGGCCGCTCTTTTAAATTAGATTCATGGAGCATTTGCAAGCACATAACAAAACTGCATTAGGAATGCATTTAGCAGAAACCGGCCATACTGTAGACAATATCGAGAGTTGTTTGCGTATTTTACACAGGGCAGAGAAGGGTCGCGCTCTCGACTTGTTGGAGGAGTTGGAAATTTACAAGGCCAAAACGCATGAGCCCACTAGGATGCCCAACGCCTACTTTGCTTCATTTGATAACATTCTACGATAACCAAAGAATGCCTCACGTGTTTATACCTAGCCTTACTTGATGAGTTATGTTGAGAACAGAAGGCATTCCCTTACTTCCACATAGTAGTCGCTCTAATCCTGTAACTGATTATCTCCTACCTACTCATAGAATGTATAGCCAAACTATATAATTTTAATTATTGAATGCTTATATGTTGTTTAAACGTTTTCTGTGGGAGACATGTCACGATGTATGTAAAGCCATCTATTGGTTAAGTTCTTACGATCGGTGCGCGCTTACATAAGATCCTAGCGGCCGACCCAACAGAGGGTGCTGTTCACTGATCTGTCTCTTTTTCAGCTATCATATAGACATTTTATCTTTCATAAGCAATTTATAGGTTGCCACAGGCACTGTATTACGCTATATTAATTGTTGACCGTAAATTCACCACAAAAAGGGTCGGACCTATACTCTTCATATATTTCCTTTTAATAACTTTACACGGGTAACTGCATTCATCTTTGAATGTATCACAGTTGGTTTCTATGATAGTCATAAATTTTAATAAGTCTGCTACAATGTGCTTTCATCAGATCATGTTTTTGCGTAAATGATGACTACATATAAGCAAGCCCACAGTAGCGACATCTTGGGAGGATGTAGCAAACAGGTTTCTGGATGCTACTGTACTTCAGTAGCTAGTTGGCAATAATCACTATATGGACGATGTGGCCTATTCTACACTATATTTTAAATCTATGTGACGATGCTATGCTGATTATATTTATATATTTTGACGATGCAATTATGGCCGTATCACTTTAGGACATAGTGTAAAAAGGTACGTTATACCGTATTTTACCTGTACATTTCCCTGGTCCTATGAGAGTATATTGTGATACATATTGCTGTTTTCCATGGACCTTGCCGTTGGTGGGGAGGCTTGCGTACCTCAGCGTACAGATGACCGTACCGTAGGTGCAACTACAATGGAGGGGTATCTGATGAAAGGCGAGACAAACGTGTGGTTCCTGAAGAGGGGCAGCAGCCTTTTCAGTAGTTGCAGGGGCAACAATCTGGATGATTGCCTGATCTGGCCTTGCAACACTAACCGAAACGGCCTTGCTGTGCTGGCACTGCAAATGGCTGAAAGCGAGGGGAAACTACAGCCGTAATTTTTGCCGAGGGCATGCAGCTTTACTGTATATCATGGAGAGCTGCATGAAACCAGTCTCAGGACTGAAGACGACGACAACAACAACATTGCTGTTTTATGTTTAAAGACACACTGCTTACTAGATACATATATTTATGTATTTTAGATCAAAGGATGGTCATTACAGACAGAAACTGGTCATCATCTAAAGAATTCATTTGTGATCAGAGACTGGAATAAAAAAGCATCATCCTCCAGAATGTCCACCCATTCCAGCGCCCCCACACCCTCCAGTAGATATCCTTTGCCGACTGATCCGTCTTCCACCTCAACACCTATGCCACCTACTCCTATAATCAGGCCCATTTTACCTCCTCCCGTATCGACACCCTCGTCTAAATCCCTGTCATGGCGCGACAGCGCCGTAACTTGTTCAATAACATTCGTTCCCTTTCCGCCACCCACCGTGTGGATGCCTTCCTAATCACTAATATCTACTGCAAAATTTCAATTTCCTTCTAATCTGTCTATTTCAACAGTTTCTGATTCAAAGAAAGAAATTGGAATTTTTTGATGTTTTAGCCTTTCTTCTTCTTCTAACTCTAGTGAATATTCTGGTTCATATATTACAACAGGAACACGAATTTTACCTTGTTATGGAAGTGTATCTTTTATTTCAATTCCCGCCACGGTCGCAGGTTCGAATCCTGCCTCAGGCATGGATGTGTGTGCTGCCCTTAGGTTAGTTAGGTTTAAGTAGTTCTAAGTTCTAGGGGACTGATGACCTATGGAGTTAAGTCCCATGGTGTTCAGAGCCATTTGAACCATTTATTTTAATTCCAGCATCATTCTTATTAATTCTTACAAATTTTTAATTAGTATAAATGAAAACTTTTCAGTTGAAGATACTTTGCTACCCAGTGGCAAGACTAAACCAAAATCAATTAAAATTAAAGCAAACAATGAACAGTTACATAGTATTGAACCATTTTTAATTTATGCACAAAAAAGAAAGAGATATAAACAATAATGATAATTTACTTATTATATTAGGTGTTCCTGCTGTGAAGCATATTATTGAATATATAAATAAACATGGATGAGGACTTCTTTCATTACTATTAGCTGTATTACCATATCTACTAATTATTGGTTCAATTGCTGGTGGTTCTGCAACAATCACAGCTGCAATAATAAACAAGGAAAAAAGTTATCCATAATTGGAAGAACATAATCAAACAATAGAAAAAAACCTCAAAAAATTATGGATTTTTATCCTAATGCATTAAGTAATTTTGGTATAGAAAAATTAATTAAACAATTAAATATTAAATATATTCGTGGCGTTTTCTTGATTCAAGTCATCCTAGAACATATGACACTGGAATAGTTAATTTAGATAGATCTAATCATGTTGATACTCATTGGATTTGTAATTATAAGACTGAAGATGTAAAATTTGTTTTCGATTCATTTGGCAGCAATGTACCGAAACAGTTAGTAAATTATGTAGGAAGAAGTGATGTATACTTCATTGCTGAGAGAACTCATATTTTAATGAAGTAAAAAATGGAAATGAGCATGTGGCATTCCTGGCCGGGAGGTCCCATCTGGGAAAGTTCAGCTGGCAAGTGCAACTCTTATTTCAGTCAATCCCACATTGGGCGACTTGTGTGCTATCAATGAGGATGAAATGATGCTGAGGACAACATAATACCCAGTCAATGAGCAGAGAAAATCTACAACCTGATAGGAATCGAACCAAGGGCTGCTTGTATAGGAGGCAAGCACATTACCACCCAGCTAAGCAGGGTTAATGAAATAAGGGTTAATGAAGTAATATATTGTCATTTGTGACTATTTGTGCTAAAATTGCTGTCAGATAATTAAAAGTTTAATAATATTTTGATTTTAATATATGGAAATTTTTGAAAATAAACTCACAAACGATTTAGATTTCAATCATTACATCCAAAAATTAACAATGAATTAATTTCAAAAGTCAAAAGTATTCAATAATCAGTAGACTCAAAAATAATTAATATAATTAAACAATTTCAAAAAGAATTTTAGGACTTTTTAAAGTAACTAGAGGTAACATTGGTTTTAAAGGTAAAAGAATTGCGAATGTAAATGATCCAATAGATGCAAAACATGTAGTTACCAAACATTACTTACAGAATGAATTGTCAAATCTTGTTATAAATCCTAAAAACAGAAGAAGTTTAACTCAGTTGAATAATTATTTTATTAAAGAAGAATTAAAAAACTTTGTTACAAAGAATGAATATAACAAAATGCTCACAGATTTAAGGCAGAGTAATGGTATTTGTGATGGTATCATGGAGCATCATAATAAAAATTTAATCGACATAATAACAAGTCTTTGTGAAAAATTAACTAACGTAGAAATGCTAGAAAGAATACTTACGTCATTACATTTGAAATATAATAATTTAGATGAGAAAGTTGCTAAATATCTAGAAGTAAGGACTCTTTAGAATAAAATTTAAAATTTAATAAATTTTTATTCTACAGAAATGGATAATCATAATCATAACTACAGTTTGAAGGGTAAAAAATTTGCTGAAACACATAATCCCCACAGATTAAAATCTGAAAATGTAAGATAAACAAATGAAGGTCTTTGAACATTATGTAAAAGAAAATAGAGTGAATGTGTTTAAAAAATTTTGTAGGCAAAGGGCTAAATATTCGTCAAGAAATTAGTGATGAACTACATAAATTATGAGCAAAAATTTTAAAAGAAGAAATGTTGTTTCACTTGCTAAAGATGATTTATGGCAAGCTGATTTAGTCAAAATGGACTCTAGAAAATTTAAAGAAATTCTGAAAACCAATAAAGGATTTAAATATTTATTAACTGCTCCGTATGTTTTTTTTTTTTCAAAATTTGCTTGAGATATTCAGGTTTAAAATAAAACTGGTAAGAATGTAGTTGACGCTTTTGAAAAAATATATAGGGAAACCTACAATATAAAAAATTTACAAACAGCTAACAGAAAAGATTTTTATAATACAGATTTTAAAGAATTAATGAAAAAATATAATATTAATCGTCTTTCAGCTTTTAGTGAAGTTAACGCAATTGTTGTTGAATGATTTAAAAACTCTTAAAGAAATGATGTGAAAAAATTTTCTCTTCAAGGAAATTATTATTGGTTTACTAGTTTCGAAATTATTTGACGAATATAATAACACAAAACATTCAGCTATAAAAATGAAACCAACAGAAGCTAATTAAAAAGCTGTAAGTCCACTAGTGTTGTGTCTAATGAAAAATCGAGATTTGAAAAAGGAGATAAAGTTAAAATTAGTGAACTTTTTGAAACTGAAGATCTTATTTATTCTAATCCAATCACATACAAATTGAAAGATATCAAAGGATATTTCTATGAACAAGAATTACCAAAAACAAAATGTTCTGATGTATATCTTGTTGCAAAACTTTTAAATAAGAAAGGTAATAAGGTTTATGTTAAATGGTTAGGTTTTGGTAATTCACATAATAATTTGGTTAATAAAACAAAAGTAATTTTATACATTGTTTATAAAAGTTATTCTATATAAATGGCTACACTAAGAATGAAAGAAATTGAACTTCTATTCTTTCTAGCTGTATGTTATTTGAATGAAAACCTCTACATTCATAAATCAATAAACTGATGAATATGTGAATTACTTGTTCAGTTTCAAAGGAGACGAAAGGTGTTATTTTTCACAAGTACTTTAAAAAACAAACTTATATTAATTCAGTCTGATGAAGATTCATTATATCATAAATCAATTCTTGTTGTGAATAGTCATCCAAGATATAACAATAATTCTGTCTACAAAAAATCCGCAAATTTTCTTTCATTTCTTGGTATAAATTTATTGAGTTAATGATCGTATTCCAGTCTCAACATTTCTTCACAGTTTGAATGTCTATCTATAATTTCATCTAACTGTTTTAGTAAATTTCTTTGTTGTGCTCTAATGACATAATAAGTATATTCACATTCATCATGAAATAACTCTTAAGAATAAACATATGTCTCAAATTAGTATCTTGAGTTGGTGTAACTACGTGTGGTTGTATTTCTCTAATTATTTCATCTTTCTCATTAATTCGTTCTCTTAAGTTCTGAATGTCTTCTCTCCTTTTCTTCAGAACACACATAGCCATTATTTATCAATTTTCAAATCTTCAGTTTCTTGTGATTTGTCAATTATTGATTGTAATTTATGTTCACCATGTTTTCTAATCGGTGTAAAACTTGTGTTACCCATTTTTAAAATTCGTTTGCAGCTGGGAGGTTTGATGATACAATAAGAGAATAAAGTCCTGATCCATTAATAAACGTAGTATTAGGATGTATATTTCTAGATAATGAATTTAAATAGTGATTTAAATTCGCTAAGTCTAATATGCATATTTTGTCAACTTCATCAACATTTATCCTGATAGCATCTCTCGATAATTGATATTCTAAAAGTTCTGCAATACAATTGCCTTTAAGCCATGGATTATTCTCTTTACCAATTATCACAAAAGCTTCTGTATTATTATAAACAATCATGTTGTTATTCTGAACAGATTCCAATAAATTCGACATACATGTTTTTGAGACTGTCGCCATTGATATCAAATAATTTTTACATGATTTTTTATTTTTCTATGGTTTTTCTTAGTGGCCATTTTTTCTGACAGCTGACTTTCTTTAAGTTGAATTAAGATAAAAAGCCAGATTTAAAACTTCTCATGAATAATTATCGAAAGTACTGAAATAATTTTGATGACAAATAATTCTTAATGTTTCTTTCATTCGATGATTTAAATTTATCGGATATGGTAGATAATTAATTCTTAAAAATTCTTCACAATTTAGACATCATGTTTAAACTATGCTTGAATAAGAAAATATTCATAATTAAAACCATAGTTTAGAATAACAGAAGTTGGTCTTAAATTTTCATTATTTAGTTGAGGAACAACATTAAGTAATAATGTATTTATTTCTTCATTTCTTCCGTTTACTACATCAAAAGGCGTATCAACAGTTTATCTCAAATTTTCTATTCTTTTGCAGCCAATTGATTTATATTCTCTACTCATTTTATACAATAATTTTTATATTCTATTTGATTTCTGTGGAATTTATCAATTCTTTTCTAGTCTTGTATTCACCCCATTCATGAATTGCTGATAACACTTCATGTATAACCCATATTATAGATGCTTTTGCTTATTGCTTTTACGATCCAAAAGTTAAACAATATAACCCAAGTTCTTTGATAAATATCGATGATTTTTCATTACCTCGTAATCCTGAGGTGCCCTCTGGGTTAAAATTTCCAAACACTTTTTATCATCTTTATGAATATGTTTTTTAATTGCATAGTCAGTGTCTTTATATGCCAATATTTCAGCAAAATCTTTTGCTTTAAACAATGGATTATTATTTTCATCAATAGCCACAGATGCATGCTTACCATTATATGCAAGCTTGTTATTAACAGGCTCTATGACTGACTCCATTTATACATAAATAAAAATATATTAGATAAAATAAAGTTCTATAGCAGGCGCATTCAAAACTACGTCATAAATATTTTTTCTCTCCTCATTTAATTTGTCAACAGTATCATTGGACTGATCACATAATTTATCAACAAAATAAGATAGTCTGTTAAAAGGAATATTGTACATTTCTTTACTATTATTTACTCTGTGTACACCAAAATAAATATTTGCATATGTTGTACTAATTTATCATCTGTACATTCATATTTTATGCCATAAAATTTTTTGTGTTGTTTGGGTCTTCCACTATTATAATTAGATAATCCTTCTGAAAGATGATTTGATGGACAAGACACCACCACCCTTAAAATAATTGTTTATAGCATATTGCTTAGATGTAGCTATGTAAATAATTTATTGTTTCTTCATTTCTACGGTGTAAGAAATATATTTATTGGTTGGAGACATTCTTGTTTTTTTCCTTGTATTTCTGTCACATATTGTTCAGTAGTTTTTTTGAGATTTATCTTTTTCAACAATTTCTGTATACTTCAGATAATCGAGTAGTTCTTTTTCTAAAACAATGTAATATTTTCTTTCTTGTTTACGTTGTTTTGTATCAAATGTCAATATTGAATTTTTAAAATTTCTTTTGGAGAAGATTATTCAGGTTTCATTTCATTTCGAATATATTCTTAGTGTAAATAAAGTGGATTATTGTGTTGTATTTCTTTGTATGGTGTTTTGTTACCATTAAGAAATGTAACATAATCTCTTTTATATTGTGTCAATTATCTAGATGGGAAATATTTCAGGTCTGGAATTCCACATAGAAAAGTTAAAATATAATTCGTAATCTACACATGCTTCTCATAGAATAATGGAACCCAAATATCCTTAAACCAAATACCTAAATTCAATTCATAACTTTTTTGATTGATACATTCGAATACATTCTTCATATGTGTTTCTGAACTAGTGATAACTGCATTAGATGTGCTCAGAATTGACGCCATTTACATTGAATAAAAATATATTACATAAAAATATTTATTCCAGGTTTCAGTAGTGTGTCATTATAGATCACAATTTCTTTTTCATGAAATTTGTATTGTATTGCAAATTCAAAAATGAAAAAATACACAGTAAAAATGCTAGCGACAGTAAAAAAATTAAAAGTGTAAATGCTTTATCTATACAAGTATCTATGCCACAACGACAGGAAAGAGAATTCATTTATTAAGGACTGATTTTTATTAATCTAATGAAGAAGAGTAAAAAATTCGAAGAAAAGAAGTAAATTGATAACTTTTATTCATACATGTACACAAAGGATAAGGCATTTAGAACTGAAAATTACAGGTAGTAGTAATTTTGTACAAGGGTGTCTCAGTAGTTTTCCAAAAACATTTGACTTCAAAGAATGGAAGAAGGGATACTTCCCACATTTGTTCAATACACAAGGAAATGAAAATTACTTAGGACCAATTCCAGATATTATTGTGTTGACACTATGAAGCTGAAAGATAGAGAAGCATGTCTCAAATGGCACAGATCCAGATTTAAAGAAAATTGTATGTTCAATATGAAAAAAGAAACTGTTGAATACTGTAATTCTGATGTAGATATTTTAAGAAAAGGTTGTTTAGAACTAAGAAAACAATTTCTAGAGAAAGCTAATATTGATCCATTTTGTCATTTGACAATCGCTGGATTTTGTATGGCTACATACAAATCTAAATATGTAACTGAAAATACAATTGCTGAATTGGATAAAGAATAGAAGGATAATTATAATAAAGAATCCACAGCTTGGTTAAACAGTTTAAACAATAATAATATTTTGCATGCTCTGAATGGTGGTAAAGTAAAAATAGCTGGTGCAAAAGTAGATGCATTTGATAAAGAAACTAATGCTTCTATTCTAATGTTTCAATTTCTTCCCATATTTCTATATCAGTTCCATCGTAACTATTAAATCTCATTTTGTATTCTTCATAAATTTGTTTTCATATATTAAAACTTCCAGTATGTTCCTCAATTCTCAAATGCTCTATAATTAAAGATGATTTAAAATATTCTTTGGAAATATTATACTGAAGTTGCTTCTCTGTCAGTTCATTTTTTTGTCAATAAAAATACCAAATTTAAATTCATCCCACACATTAGTTATATTTATAATACTAAGAATTTATAGTCCCATAAAAAGTTTATTTCAAATAAATGTATACTCCACTGAAAAAGCTTGATAAAACAAGCAATACTAATTCATTTAAAATGATTAGTGCACTACAAGTAAATGAATTGTATTACATTACGGGATGTGAATATTTAATGACTAGATATGGAGAGAAAAGTTGTCGAGCTTGATACTAAATTTAAAATTATTTCGCCAGTCACATTTAATATAATAATAACTAACTGAGACTTTCAATTTCTTGAAGATTGAAATATTATGCTGCAGTATAAAGGAATGAAGAGAACTAAAAGTAATGATAATGAATTTCATGATTTGAAATTCATTGTTTGAATAAATTTTTATTGTTTTAATTTATTTACTTTTTTCTTTTTGGTTGGTCAGTAAATTATCTCCTAGTGCAACCAACCTGCCCACTTACTACTCAAGGGATACCTGAGGTGTTCCATGCAGTGCGCCAGATTCTCTGCCACCAGTAGACAGTGAGGCAGCACCCTGAAGATGCCTGACTGTAGCCAAAAGTGAATTCAGCTGTTTGTGAACTGTGGCCAGCTCCTCTTGTGTCAGCACACAGCATGAATACATGCTATCCATCCTAGTACGACTAACTGAACACGTACACCGCAAAAGCGTAGACGTAAACCTAGATAATCAACTTGTTATCCTACTGAAATGTCACCTGTCGAGGCTAATGTGTTAATGTGCCATGTAGCCGACTGTTCAGAAGAAATGACAACTGTGCTACTTTCTGCCCGACTCAGTGGTTACAAAAAAAGAGATCAAACGTTTTAAATACAAAAACATGAACGGACTCTGCAAAATATACTACTAAAAAACAGAAAAAGAACTAAATACATAGCTTGCTGTTCTGCTGGTGTTTAACAGACGACTGACTATTCGACTCTCACTGACTGAATGACTGACTGCTTAAGCGGAAACGAATGGCTGCTGCCTCTTTAAAACTAACATATGAAAAATGGCAGTGCTACAGTTTGTCTGAATTTGCATTTAAAGTTGCAAAACATGAGATTACACCACTTAAATAGAAAAACATACATGGAATTTAAGAAAGATACTACAAATAATACACACTAACGCTAAATATGTAATTAGCTGCTTTGCAGGTTGTACCAGGCGACCGTTGGACTCTGAAGCCGAACCCACTCACATCTGCCGAGAAGGTATCAATAAGGGAAAGAGGATACAACAGAAAGAGCAGATTTTACAAGAAAGAAAAGAAAAGTATTTCAACCATATATGGCTTGATATATGTTATTATAGTTATCTCAGTTTGTACTTTCATTCACTGAGTTTGTCGTTCTATTTTGTTTACTGATTTCGAGGATACTGGAAGGCATGATCATGGCAAATGTATGATTTACCAAATTACACAACAAACTGGACCATGGAAGTTGCGATATTAATTTTCTTTATTACTTCACGATTAGTTTCAAGTCAAAGGTCATTATCAAATCATCCACCAAACTACGTAATAATGTCCAATATGAGAGCCATATGATCACTCATTTGAGTTAAACATATAAATTAGTGCAGTGCTTCGCTTCATTCACCAGATCTGTGAATAAAGTTCAAGCACCACTAATTTACAAGATATATTTAACTGGAAAGAATTGTGGTGTGGCTGTCGTAACTATATAATAACATTAGATTAGTAGATGATCTGACAATGAGCTTAGGCTAGAAAGTAATCATTAGGTAATAGAAGGAATTAATATTGTAACTTCGACAATTTTTTGGAATTTGCTGCATAATTTGATTTTATTTTGTGTGTGGCCATATAAGCAGTTTGTTCTGAGTGTTGACAGATCCGAGATTATGAGTCGCAGATTATGAGTCGCTATGTGTAAAGTTGTGGAAGTCTGATAATAATAATAGTATCTGTAGAGGTGGTGGCGGTGGTGGTGGTGGTGGTGGTGGTGTTGGTGGTGGTAGTAGTAGTAGTAGTAGTAGTTGTTGTTGTTGTACAACTGGTAGAGGGTAACAAATGAAGAACAGAAGCAATGGCCATGTAAGCGATGTGTGAGAAAAGTAGTGAGAGTGGTTTTTTTATCTACCAAAGTTTTACTTTTTTTCAAACAACCTGTCATAGTTGAAACCCCCTTTCAAAGTAGTGTCCTTCGGCAGCTGTTGACCAGTAGAGTGGTTGTTCCTAGTTTTGGAAGCAGCGCTGAGAGTTAGGTCCTTTAACATGTCAGTCACCTTCTTTTCAATGTTCTGCAGAGTCGCAAAATGACGATCTTTTAAGACATTTCTCAGTTTTAGGAAAAGGAAAAAGTCCCAAGGACAATCTGGAAGTGATGAACACAGCAGTTTCCATAGCACAACACAGTGTTGCCAAATCACGTAGTGTTGATAGTCTCATTAGTTTTCTCACACATCTCATGCAGTTGGTAGTGTTGTCTGTGCGTCTAGATTAGAAGGAAAATATGTTCCACTTCTTTATCCTTGGATGTCAAGCATAATGCGATGGTAGAGTCCATAGGTAATTTTACTGTCCTTTTTGCGACTTTGAGTTATGACAAAATGCATGTTTGTGGGCTGATTGTGTTGGTTTCTACAACCTGCAGTGACCCATCTACTGTGGTAAGTGGGGCCTCACCATCTTGAGAACTGAAATTGATGATCCATTTAAAATAGATTATAGGAATATCATGTAAACTTTCAATTGTGAAAGAATTAATAAAACAAAAGTGGGTCTCCGATATCGAGAGAGAGAGCTGAGAGGGCCCTCAGATTTGTGGAAAGAAACTTTGTAATTTATTTAGGGTGTGAGGAAGACTTGTTTGAATATTCTGTGTAAATATATCTTTCTTGCATGTAGACTAATAATTTTTCTGTATGTTCAGGGGCATTACGATGGGGAAGTGGCACCAATCTCTGAGGGAACAACAGCAGAGGTTGCCACCAAGCACTTCAGCTGTGTACGGATCAGCAGAGTTATGTGGGGGTCACTCCAACCCCCAATGGCGGCCGCTTGGGAGTTAAATTTTAGGTTGGATACTTTCGCTGTACTTACCATCATAAGGCCAGTTTCTATGTGGAGTCAGCTGTTTTCTGGAAGCGACACACCAGCTGGCCTTGGGGCAGTGCCTGCACCCTTGGATGAGGCCATGGGGCCTCTGTACATTTTTAAAAAATTCGATAAATATCATATTTCTTACTTGCTTATGTAATAAGATATTATCATGTGGTGGGGCTAAATAAATGTAAAGAAAAGACAAGATACGTGAAAAAATTCCAATTTGTGGACAGATTTTTGTATTTTACTTGAAATTATGTAAACATAACGTACCTGATTAACGTACCAACGCCTTTAACTGATCATAATTTGTTCGATGCTGAACTTACACACAATGACAGCAAAAAATCTCAGCACCGACAAGGAGTCATGCAACATATACAAACGTTGGTAGGCATGATTCTATATCTAAAATATAATGTCTATTCAGGTTTCACACAGTCCCATAACAGAGGCGCTAGGAGCATCACTATGAGGATCTAAATCAGGTTTACTTTAAATACACACTGTAACGATCATGAGCTTTAGTTACCTTTGAGATTAGATGTGGTGAGTTGATGTTAGTCAGGCATGTCTTTAAGGTGATTAAGACCCCATTATCAGTACCTCACTGGATTTGAATGAGGTCAGGTAATAGGTCCACAAGGAGCTGAATGTTCCTTCTGTGACGCTGCACAAAGACTTGGCAGGAATGTAGCCACTGTATGCAACTGCTGGCTGTGGGGGTCATAAGGATGAAAAGCCACAAGAAGACTAGGCTTTGCATGGCCATGTAACATTACTGAGAGAGAAGACCATCATGTATGGCATATGGCACTGTCACATTGTACTTAATCTGCAGCAGCAGTTGGCACCACAGAAACACAATGAACTGTTACAAATTCAAGGACAGCTCAGAGCCAGACACCCTGTAGTGTGCATTCCATCAATCCCAAATTACCATGATTTGCAGCTTTGCAGCTTCATTGGTATCAAGCGAGAGCTCACTGGAAGGCAGTGATGGCTATGTGTTGTTAATAATGACGCCAGTTGAGGGTCTGCTTGTTAACACACTGTATCTACATCTGGAGCTATCATCTGTCATTTCATATGACAGCAGGAGCACTCTCGTGGTTATTTCACGCGCTCTCACTGCAAATTTGCATGCAAGTCTGGTGATTCGATCTGGAAGTGTTTTTCAACTGGACAAAGCTCGACCACATGCCACTGTTGTAACCCAACGTACTCTAGAGCGTGTCAACATGTTGCCTTGCCCTGTTTGATCACCAGATCTCTCTCTGGTCGAGTACACATGGGCCATCATCAAACAACTCCAGTGTCATCCGCAACCAGCTTTAACTGTCCTTGTACTGACCAACTAAGTGCAATAGGCATGGAACTCCATCCCCCAAACTGACATCCAGCACCTGTACAAGAAAATGCATTCGTGTTTCCAATCAATGTTCTGGTGGTTATACCGGTTATTAGTGTACCAACATTTCACATTTGCAATGGCTATAAACCTGTGAACATGCAATGTTAATTACATACTAATGTTATCGGTACAAACGTATTCCCAAAATGTTATTACACGATATTAACTATTTTTTAGTGTTATTGTTTCTTACCATCAGTGCACTAGTGTGGGCATAAAAACGCAACATTGATACAAGATCTAGCGAATAGCATTTATACAGGGTAAAATTATTTTCTCATGGTCTAAACATTGAAAGTAAATTTTGTTAGTAAATATCATGTATCCCTGTTTTAAATTGACATTTCAAGTACATTTGTTTTTGTCACAATGATGATTATTTTGTAAAACAATGAAATTAGTAGTATTATATTCAGTTTGTAGAATGTGGGTGGCCTAAATGAGGGGATAAACAAATCTGCTTTGGGGAATACTTAATGTATGCTGCACGATTTGTGTGTGTTTGACAATTTCTACACTGTTAAAATAATAATTTAAAGTTGTGGGGGACTACTAGGACTAAGGTTGCCCGCTTGGTCCCAATTACTGTGACAGAGCGAATAACAAAAGAAATAAAATCCCTACACCCTGATTACCAACATCTCCTTCTAAACCACTGGATGGATTGCAACCAAACTTGGTGCACATACTGCTAAAAAAAAGTAACAGCACTGCCAGCATTAGAATGTCCTAGCTCCCACATGAGCGAAGATCCAGGTAAGAAATGTGTTTTCTCAGCACCTACCGTGTGTGGATCTCCAAATGGCAAGTATGTTATGCAGGTAGTATCAGCATGCTTTGTCGAGGCTACACTTGCTCATAGATATGGCTGAGCTGAGATATGGATGGGCAGGAGAGGGGCATCGGTTGTAAGGGGAATGCCAGAATGGACAAGGTAAACTGTATAGGTGGAGGGATGGGAGAAGGGTCAGGGACCAGTTTTGGAGGAAAGAGAGCCAGAGAGAAGAAGAGGTGGAATGAGGTGGTGGCCAGAGGGATATGGACAGGGATATAAGGAGGAGATAATTCAGAGAGGACTGAAGAATATGGAAAGAGAGTAGGGGCAGATCAGATGTGGAAGGCAACAGGAAGGTGTAGAGGGGTACTAGTGAGCTGATATACCAACCTTCTTCACAGCAACTACACTTGCAGATGGACACCTTACATATTAGGAATGTTAAATAGGAATAGTAATGCTCTGTTGTGTAGACATGCCCTTCTGCCCTGAACTGTAAGGTAGGAGAGGGAGTGGTGTTTCCAGCCCATGCAGTGCAGACTGCCCTGCATGATGGTTTTTTAATGTAGCCTGCTTTGTGGCCCATCAGCACTGAGGCATTTCCATAGATGTCTATAACTCCATCACAGCTGACACTAAGTGTCTCACATGAAAGGTTGCACCATACTGCAAGCTCCATCAGCTTCCACTCATCTTGCACCTCCACAAGAACATGACTACACATATGGTAATAATCAACATATGTTTTACACTATTTGTCTTCACTGCAGTGTGATACTTCCCATGCTGTTGTATTAAGCCTCTGGGATATGCACAGTGCACATCCCATCATGTACATACAGGAGGCATGGCCACGACTCCTGTGCAGCATCTCAACATGTTGTTGCCCCTGCAGACATACTCATAAGGTACTGCCACACACATCCTTCTGGACATTACACTATGTGTGACTAGCAAAGAGCCAAAAAGGAATCAATTGGCAGTTGGCTGCCAAATGGGCCCAAGTGCCAAGAAATGTAAGCTCAACCATACACAGGAATGTACACAGGACACAGCCACACAACAAGCTAGGCTGTGCACCACAGCTTCCACAAGCAAAGCATCTAAGACAGTCGCACAGTGTGACCCCTGGTTACACTGCATGAGGCAACTCTAGCTGCCTCCAGAGCTCAGAGACTGCGTAACAGTGTGAGGGGCGACTTCAAGTAAAGAATGACAGCCGGATGAACAAAAGTTTACATCACTGCATGAATCTATTACCAATGGAGAGCTGGATGCACTGTGTGTTCATTGTAAGGCCAAGATCTGACCTCTGCCATACGGATCGACAAGTAAAACTTGTTTAACTGCTACATTCCACTGAACTGATGTTTTCTCCATATGACACTACAACCCAGGACACGTGGCGATATTACCAATTACAATTCACCTTCAGAGAAATAATATGAAGACAAGGTAGTCAGAATGGTGTGGTAGGCTGACATATGTACTTTATACATACGTGGGTGAACCCACAGTGAAATGGCAGGTGTGTAAACAGTGTGATCGGAAATTTCTGTTACAAACTTCTAGGACTTGTAGAGGGGTGTGAGTACGTAAGTTAAATATTATGTTCAGTGTGTACAGCAGGCTTGGTTCTTTTTTCAGAATAACAAAATATTTAATACAAACAAATGGGCTTAAGTGATAAATAGATGTTTGTTATTCTTCTTTTCGAATTGTTACCTAGCAATTGTACTGCATCACACCTACTTCAATTCCTCATGCACAAATGGATGAGTTAAATATCTGAACTGAAACTGCAACTACGTGTGGATGAAAGTATCCACAGAAAACTATATTCTAAGAAACGAACAGTGAAAATGTAGTAATGTGTTACTGTGTTTGTATGACTATGCTATTTTCTGCATGTTATATATTTAAAGAACCCACTGATGGTTTATTTGGCGCCAAAACTTGTTTAGCGAATAAATAAGTAAACAAATAACAAGGTGTTTTGCATAAAGGCAGACCCACAATTTGCATACTGGAGAAAAATTAACTACAACGGCTTTGAAGAACGAATTAGTAAAATAGCTAATGGAAGTGATGAGCCAGTGCTGTTGAATAATATCAAGCTGGGGATAACAAGCAACAAACAAGAATTTACGAAAAAGAAAAGTGGAACCATGAAATATTAGATGATAGGAGAAATAGTAAACTTAATTCATGAAAGGAACAAGCTCAGAGAAGAAAATAAAGTAGTTAACTACAAAAGAATTTAAAATTACACCAGAACTAAATGCAGAGAATAAAGAGAAAAAAGGACTAAAACCATTACTCAAGAGGTATAAGAAGATCAGAGAAAGGGAAAACAGGACCAAATTTGTAAGAAAATCAAAGCCCTTCAGTATGAACCTAGAACTAAATCTGTAGCAGCTAGAAATAAAGAGGGAATATCAGTGATACACAATGATTTAATACTCACTCGTTTGAAACAGGATATAGAAGAACTGTACAGTGGTAAAGACTTCAAGAATGAAAATAACCGAAGTGAAGGCACCAATGAATGCGAAAGAGAAATGTAAAGCCCTTTAGTCATGAGAACGTGAACATGAACTTAACCTTCAGAGACTCAGAGAAGGAAAAAAAACTGGTGTTGATGGAGTCACAGCTAACTTGCTCAAAATTTTACGCAACAACGTGAAATATCAATTATTTAGAGTAATAAATGACTCCCATGAAAGAGAAATAATGCCAGCAGACAAAATGCAGAACCATTATCACACCAGAAACAGAACAGACATTTAACTGCACCAATCATGGAACACTATCAATATTATCACACTCCAAAATTACACATGAATACAGTTAAAAGCAGGATAAAAAGGTAAGTGTGTAAGTATGGACCCAAAACTAAAGTAAACTCAGTCCGATCAGCCCTCAGAAGGCCCAACAGTACCAACTGGCCGCTGTGTCATTCTCAGCCTACAGGTGTCACTGGAGGGGCATATGGTCAGCACACTGCTCCCCAGTCGTATGTCAATTGACTAGACTTCTCAGTCAAGTAGCTCCTCAGTTTACCTCAGAAGGGCTGAGTGCACCCCACTTGCCAACAGTGCTCGGCAGGCCGGATGGTCATCCATCCAAATGCTAACTCAGCCTGACATCGCTTAACTTCAGTGATCTGACAGGAATCGGTGGTGGCATTGCGGCAAGGCCGTTGGGTAAGTATGGTACACAAGACCAGTTTGAATCTAGAGAAGATAGAGGAACAAGAGAAGCAATTTCTGCCTTGCACATACTGCAGGAGAGAAGAATGTATATGAATGTAACAATTTATTTCACCTTCATTTAGGTAGAAAAACCTTTTGACAGTGTGAATAAGGAGCTTTTTGTCACAACTATAAAAGAGTGGGTCTTGGCTAGAAGGATACAACACTAACTACTAAACTTTATCAGAACCCCAAAGCAGCAAGAAAAGAAGTTATGCAAAGATATCCCTTATCTCCATTTTTATCTAATAAGTTGATTGACAATGCAATTCAGGTCATGAAAAAGAAAATGAAGGAAATAAAAGCCCATGGTGAAACAATGTATAGTACTATCAGATTTACAGGTGTCATTGTGATAATCGCAGACTCTGAAAAGGAAATGAACACAATGCTGCAAGTCCTTTCAGACACTTATAAACTATGGAAACTGAAAGAGAACAAACTGAAAAAAGATGTAATGGTACTATCGAAAAATATGGGAGCAATTAATAGCAAATAACAATTGATGATATCATAATTGAGCAGGTAAATCAATTTTGTCATCTTGATAGTACAGTCAAAGGGGACAATAGATGCTTAATGGAAGTGAAGGCATTTATGAATAAAAAACATTTCAATCAGCAAACATATGAGTATACGGCAGAAAATACTTTGCAAATTCTTGTGTATGGAATACACTGTTCTATGGAAGTGACAGTTGGACATAAGTAAATTGGAAAGCAATCGACTTGAAGTTGGTGATATGTGGCTATGGTGCAAAGTTATAGGAACAAGCTGTGGCAGAAAGAAAAAACGATCTAGAAGGCCAAGGGGAGTAAACGTGCTGAGAAAGAAAGGAAGAAAATGACATATGATGAAGTATTTGGAACCATAGAAAAGTGGATAGGATGTGAGAATTACATGGACCTTATACAAACAGCCAATGACAGAAGAGAGTGATTGCATCAACAAGCCATTTGACGTTAAAATATAACTGTACTACCTGCTACCTGGGAAACAGCAATGCAGATGTTAGAACCTCCTAGCTCCCAAAGGACCGGAGATATGGGCAAAAAGCCTTTTCAGTCCATTTCTTCCAGGCTGCCCAGCACAAATAATGTGGTTTGTGAATGGTATTAGCATGCTTTGCAGGGGTTGCATGTGTAGATGGGCATGGCTGAACAGACAGGGGGGACAGAGAGAGAGAGAGAGAGAGAGAGAGAGAGAGAGAGAGAGAGAGAGAGAGAGAGAGAGAGAGAGGAGGAGGAGGAGGAGGAAGGTAAGATGGACAGAGCAAGGGTTAAGAAGGAGATGCTCAAAGAGGGAGATTACAAGATGGACAGGGGAGTGGTAGGAGGAGATACAGAGAGAGGGGGGGAGGTGATGTGTTTGTGTGGTGTATTGCAAGTCTTAAGGTGCTCAGGTGCTATAGATGTACATGGACATGGCTGGAAAGAGAAAAGGAGGAGTAGATGGATAGTGAGAGAGGGAGATGATGAGGTGTACAGAGAAAGAAGGACCAAGACAGACAGAGAAAGGAGTGGGAAGAAATGATGGAAAGAGAAACAAGGGGAAGAGGGAGTGGTGAAAGCTGAGATAGAGACAGGGTGGATGAGATCGAAAGAGAGATGGGGAGGATAATATGTAAAGAAAGAGCGGAGAGGATGAGACATAAAGAGAGCGAGAGAGAGCAGGAAGGATGAGAGATGAGAGTGGAGAGGATGAGACATAAAGAGAGCGAGAGAGAGCAGGAAGGATGAGAGTGGGAAGGATGAGACAGAAAGAGAAAGAGCATGAAGGACGAGACAAAAAAATAGAGGAGGGAAGATGAGATAGAATGGAGAAAGTGTGAAGACAGACAGAATGAGAGGAGTAGAGGAGACAGAACAAGAGAGAAAGGAAGGAGTGAAAGAGAGAGAGAGAGAGAGAGAGAGAGAGAGAGAGAGAGAGAGAGGGAGAGAGAGAGGGAGAGAGAGAGAGAGAGAGAGAGAGAGAGAGGAGCACAGGAGGTTGTAGGTGTGGACACGCAGGGAGAGGAGTGGAGTATGTCCAGATGGGCAGAGATAGGAGTGGAGGAGGTACAGATGGACACAGAGAAACAGCGAGGAGGGAGTAGACAGACGAGGTGACAAGAGACCAGAGAGGAGGCAAGTAGGGGATAGACAGGTGGAGGAGCAAGCAGGGGGAAGATAGGTAGAGGGGGCAAACAGGGGAAGACAGGTGCAAGGAGCAAGCAGAGGCAGACAGGGAGGCGAGGCGAGCATGTAGCAGACAGACAGAAGAGATGAGAAGGGGGTGGAGGGCAGAGAGAAGGAGTGAGGAGGGCGTGGAGGATAGAGAGGAGGAGTGAGGTAGTGGTGGAGGACAGAGATAAAAGGCGAGGTGGGGATAGAGGACAGATAGAAGCAGGGAGGACAGGGTGGAGGATCAAGATAAGGAGCGAGTAGGGAGTGAAGGACAGAGGGGGTGGAGGACAGAGAGAAGAAGCGAAGAGAGGGTGGAGGACAGAGAAAAGGGTTGAGGAGGTGGTTGAGGACAGAAAAGGGGAGCAAAGGGGCTGCAGACAGTGAGAAGGAGCATGGGACAGTGAGAACGGGCTGGGAGGAACTGAAGGATAGAGAGAAGGGGCGAGCAGGGGCAGACTGTGAAAAGGGGCGATGAGGGGATGGAAGACAGCAGAGGAGCAGAGAGAAAGAAGGGGTTGATGGGGCAGTTGACAGACAGAAGGGACGAGGATGCAATGGACAGGCAGGGGAGGATAGGGGGTTGGAGAGAAAGAAGAGTGTTGGCAGGAGAAACAGCTGGGCAGAATGATGGCACGATGAAAGCCTGGGCATTACGATGAAAGAGGGTAAGCTAGGTAGAAAAATGGGGGGAGGAGGACATGGGTGGAACAATAGGAGGGTGGAAGAGCTGGGTAGAACGATTGGGGGATGAAGACAGAAGCAGAAAAGTGAGGGAGGGAGAGAACACAGCAGAATAATGGGGCGCGAGGAAGAGCTGGAAGAATAGTTGGGGGAGGAAGAGCTGGCAGAATAGTGGGGGGAGGAAATTTTGTCTCTACCCACTCATCTAATATAGGGTGCCTAGGGAGCTGTTTTCTCAGATCGTTAGACAACAATTCAACCAAATCGTATTAATTGAGTTTATCACAGTAAGTTACATTGACAGTACTTAGCTTTGCGTATTCGCAAAGGTTGTGACAAGCAAATAGCGACATGCAAATAATCAATGTCGTTTGGTATATACAGTTTCAGTGCAAGCTAAACAATACATGTCACTGCTGTAGCGTTTAATTGGCGGCTTGTCTTACACTCTGCTACAGCTAGGTGGGGTGGCACTTGTATTCTCTTTGTACAGAGGCCGCTCCTGTCTTGGTGTCGCCCTAGGGAGGGGTTTGTCAGGGTACTATTGGCTGACATCGTCTCACAGCCCACTCTGCTCTTCCATTCTTGATCGTCGTGCCAGCGCTTGGAGTTAAGCCGGAAAATCCCCACCCCCCCAACCACCCACAAAACGACGGACCATCGTCGTGTAAGGAGCGCGACAACGGCGGGAGAGGCAGGTGTGTGGACGCTACGCTAGACTGGAAACGGTGGCTGAGGGGAAAACAAACTTCCGGTCGTACCCCGCCACCCAGCCTTCACCCTGGAGGAAACATCCCCTGGAAAACGACCAGAAGGATACATGTCCACCTCTGGAGGCCAATAACCACATATAGAAGGCATCGGCTAATGCCTTGTGGGCGAGTCCAGCTCCATCGATAGGACAAGAGGAGGCAGAGGAGGTGAAGACTCCATCTCCATGAGGCCGTCCCGCAGTGTTGTGATGACACCTTCTGGCGAATGCAGTGGCTGCAGTGTCCTTAGGATCCGTGAATCTGGGGGAAGAGGCACAGAAGGATCACTGTGCACATGACAGTGGCGAAGTTGATTGTGATGTAGGCGCTGCACTCCGTCTGGACCTGAAATGAGATACATGCAAGCGCCAAGTCGACGGATGATTTCACCTCGCGCCCACCGTCTGCTGCCACTAAATACCCTGTGAAACACAATATCATGCATCACGAAGCAACACTTGCAGCCTTCCTTCAGCGCCGGTGCTGAGGATAGTGGAACAGGTGGAACACTGTCCGATGATGACTGTGAAGCAATTCCACTGGCGATGGTCCATCTTGAGAGTGTGAATGATGGGAGGCGAGAAACAGTTGGAATGCTAAATCCCCGTGCGTGTGGAGCGAATTTTGGCCATCTGGTGCTTGAAAGTTCTGACAAAACGTTCCACTTCGACGTTTGACTGTGGATGGAACAGTACACTAGTCGAATGTTGTATGTAATTGCATTCACAGAATGTTTCAAATTCATTTTACGTGAACTGAGGGCCGTTGTCTGACATGATGACTTCACATAAACCTTTGAGGCAAAAAATAGAGGACAACACCTGAACTGTGCTACGTGACGTTATCGAGTTCATTTGCACATAAAAAGAAAACTTGCTATACAAGTCAACCACAATCAACCAACGAGCGTTGCAAAAAGGTCCCGTGAAGTCCATGTGCACACGTTGCCATGTTACTTGCGGCTTAGGCCAAGAAGAGAATTTTTGTGACGCAGCAGACTGATTTTCCGCACATGCGTGACACTGTAATGTCATCTGTTTGGGAGTCCATACCCTGCTAATTACAATATCGCCATGCAAACTGTTTCGTACAAAAAATCCCCCAGTGTCGTTGGTGAAGAAACAGCAACGCTTCTTCTCGTCATTCTGAACAAGAATCACACCTTTCTCTATAGCGAGGCGAGGCTATGTCGATTTACAAAGTGTCGGTGCACAAAGAGTTCTTTATGCTATGCAAGGAATGAGACCAAGATGTGCGAATGTATGTAAGGAAAATGTTCAAATCTGAATCAGCTGCCGTGGCCTGTGCAATTTTCCTATATTTTGGCTGTAAAGATTTAAGTAATTCAGAATCCTGAGCATCGATGTGACAGATACAGCAGAAGCGTTAAAATCTCTATCAGGGCCAATCAGAAGAGGCGAAAGTGCGTCCACATTACCATGTTTAGCTGTCGGACGATACACAATCTCGTACTGGTATTAAGAAAACAACAAAGCCCATCTTTGCAATTTTTGGGCAGTCCGCACAGGAACCGGTTTCGTCGGATGAAACAAGGGCTGCAATGGCTTGTGATTTGTTACTAAGTAGAATTTTCTGCAATAAAAATAGTGGTGGAATTTAGTGACACCATACGCTTTAGCTAAAGCCTCTTTCTCAATTTGTGAATAGTGACACTGAGCTTAGGACAATACTTTTCATGTGAAAGCGACAGGCCTTTCTTTATCACCATTTCTGTGCTAAAGCACTGCACCGGTTCCGTAAGAGAAAGCGTCAGCTTGCAGTACAGCTGATTTGTCAGGATCAAAGTGAACTAAGCATCGATCACTGAGCAATGCATCTGTAAATTTTCAAATCCAATTGTCACGCTTCTGTCCTAACAAAGGGGACATTCTTACGACGCAAGCGATGCAATGGAGCTGCGATCTGTGCAGCATTTGGTATGAACTGAATATAGTAGTTCAATTCCCCTAAGGCTGACTGCAGTTCCGTGACGTTGCGAGGAACTGGCAAATCTTGTATGGCTAACAAATTCGATTGAAGAGGATGTCCACCTTGACTGTTTATGACATGACCAACATACTGCAACTCAGGTTTGAACAAGTCACACTTGTACAGTCTACACTTTAATCCTGCATAACACACAAAAAGAAGCACGCAAATTTGCAGTATGACTTCTTGTGTATGACCTGTTACAACAATATCGTCCAAATAGTTTGAACAGTTTGGTGCTTGAGCAGTCAGCTTTTCCAAATACCATTGGCAAATGGCAGATGCAGAAGCGCTGCCAAAAGGCAAACGCAAGTATTTAAGTAAGCCCAAATGAGTATTCACTACACACACTTTTAGAGATTCTTCATTGAGCGGTATTGAGAGTTCCGAGAATTCTCTCAGCAAGCTAGTTACACTGTCTTTCGCGTGGAATGCAAACAGATAATACATTGTTAAAGCCAAACAAATCAAACGAATCGAGACCAAATATGTTCTCACAATTGCGGGATTGTAGCACCATAAATGTCACTGTTCGTGTATACGAGCGATACATGGCAGGCAAAGTACATTTTCCAACAATTGGAAGGCGTCAGGTGCGTGCTCGTTTTAGACAAGTATGGGTAACCTAACATTTCATATGTGTGACGATTCCACAATGTAACAGAGGTACCTGTATCCAACTGAAATTTCCCATAAAGAAGGATACGAACAGAAAGTTTGTTGGACTGGTATCACACTGAAGAAACTGCTCGCTTGCTACTTTTGCTAATGCTTGTTGCAGATTTTGAATATACTGCATTAATTGCATGCACCTTATGACTAGATCTTTTAGTGTGGACCGAATTCTTATGTTTGTTCCGTTGCAAACATATGGATTGAACATGTCCTTTCTTGCCATAAGCGTAACACTGTGCCTGTCAAGAGGGTAGTCTTGGTGTTTGTGCTGTGAATAACACTGAGGGCATGGCTTAATTCTGTTCGTCTGTGTAAGTGCCCATGTTGCGAGCTCCTTACGCAGCATGGAGAGTTTGGTAGTTCTAGTGATGCAATTAAATGTGCTGTCTCTTTAGATGGTAATGTTAGCCAGAAATGGATACAGGTTTTTACAACTTTGAAATCAAATAATGTTAATTTTTGAAAACTTGTGTAAGCTGGTTTGTTTTGTTATGAGTATACCAGGGAGTAATGCTCACACTGAGAGAGTACTTTCTCTTAGGAATAATAAGTGGACTGTTGTAAGGAACAGAAGTAGCACAAACTTAATCAAATCTGAACTACAAGTTGCCATGAATTTTCCTTATTTGTGTAGTGAATTCTTTGAATTTGCTAAAAAGTGATGTAAAACTAGTGACTGAGGCAAAATCTGTGTAAGTAATTGTGATGTGTAAATAAACAGTCTACTTTTACAAACACTGCTTTGATTTTTTGCGAAATTTTGCCGTGCTATTTATCTCCCTTATTTTTTTGTCAAGTATATAAGAATCTCTCTTATTTTTGTTTAGAAAAGTTGGTCACCCTAATAGGGACTCAACCTGACAAATTGTTCAGCTGACAGGACACCTGAATCGCACTGATCGAGTATTTGCACTGCTTGCTGAAATGTTGGATCAGACCCTTTCAAAACCTGTTCTCTGAGTTTCACGTCAGTTACATTGTACATGACTGCATCACACAATATAAAGCACAACAAACACATTTGAATTTGCATTTTCTCGGCATAACCTACAAATCTGTTTTTACAATTAAAGAATTGATACCTAGTGCTACCATATTCACTTATTGGACATAATAGTTAGTTAGCGAATCTAAAATCTGATCATACGAAAATTCACTCTGAGTGACGTTAGGGAACAGTTTTTGGATGAGTCTAAACACTGTACTGCCTTCTGTGGACCATAGGTAGGAAAGTTTAACAGAACTTGGTACGTTGTGACGAGTTACGTGGTCTTCAAATTGTTGCAACCACTCGAACCACTCCTCTTCTTGTTCATGAAACTAGCGAAAAGGAAGTACACCACTTGGAACTGCTGTAGGTGTTGCTTGTGCTGCGTTAGTAGTTTGGCTCACCATGATCTGCTGTATCATGTTTAGCAGAGAAAATATTTGCTGGCTCTGAAACTGAAACATCTGCATTAGCTGCATTGCATCTAATGCTGGCAGCTGTTGCGTCTGAGCAGTAGGTGGGATAGGTGGGCTAGGCATGTTGGAGGGGACAAATTAAAAACAAAAGACAAGACAAACAAGAAAAGTAAATACAAAAGCAAAGAAAATTTCTGAAATGGCCACCTGAAAGCACTGCATAGCAAAAACACGACTGTTAAAGCAAGTAAACACCCCTGCTAAGGAAAGACAAGACAGAATTATGGCATCAGCAAAAGAAAAAAATTTCCATGGCCATGAGGCACGGTTTTCTTTTTTCAATACTCATTGTCAATTTTTGTGTCTGCCCACTCATCTAATATAGGGTGCTTAGGAGGCTGTAGCTGTTTTCTCAGATCGCCAGACAACAATTTATGCAAATCGTATTAATGGAGTTTCTACAGTAAGTTCAATTGGCAATATATAACTTTGCATATTCACAAAGGTGCGTCGCAAGCAAATGGCGGCATGTAAATACTCAATGTCCTTCGATATATACAATTCTAACGGAACCAAAACAATACAGGTCATAAGTCACCCCTATAGTGTTTGTATGACAGCTCATCTTCCACTCCGGCTGGGACTAGGTGGCCCAGTGCGTATATTCTCTTCGTATAGAGGCTACTCCTGTCTTGGTGTCGCTCTAGAGAGGGGTTCATCAGCATACTACTGGCTGACGTTGCCTCACAGCCCTCTCTGATCTTCCATTCTTGATCACCATGTCAGCACTTGTGGTTGAACCAGAACAGAAAGATCTGGACAGAGGAATGGCGGAGGAAAAGTTGTGCAGCGCTATGACAGAGGAAGAGCTGGCTAGAATGAAGGAGGGGAACTATGGGGGGAAGAAGAGCTGGGCAGTATGATGGAGGAATATCTGGTCAAAACAATGGAGGGAGGAAGACCTGGGTAGAATGACAGTGAGGGAGGTGGGCAGAATAGTGGGGGGAGGTAGATCTGAGCAGTATAGTGGGGGGGAGGAAGATCTGAGCAGTATAGTGGGAGGAGGAAGATCTGAGCAGAATAGTGGGGGAGGAAGATCTGAGCAGAATAGTGGGGGGAGAAAGATCTGAGTAGAATAGTGAGAGGAGGAAGAGCTGAACAGAATAGTGGTGGAGGAAGAGCTGGGGAAAATGGTGGAAGGAGCAAAAGTGTGCAGCAATGGAGGAGGGAAGGTGATCAGGGGTTGGGAGGAGGCAGAAGTGGATTTAGTAATAGGGGAACAGATGATGATGATGATGATGATGATGATGGTGGTGGTGGTGGTGGTGGTGGTGGTGATGATGATGATGATGATGAGTTAGGTTGTGGGGGCGCTCGACATCTTGGTCATCAGTGCCCTGACGAAAAGTGAACATGAAACCTCATGGGTGGTAACGAAGGCTGTCCTCACATGCAGAGCAGGTTATAATGTACTAAACTCTGCCGCTCTTCCCCATCACTTTAGGAATGAGGCCTGTTAGTTCACAAAATTTCACCACTCTGTTAACACTGGTATCAGTATCTGAGGAAGGTGGGCAGATCTCCAGCGAGACCAAGGGCTGCCCTAATATCAGTATCCAAGACACACGTAGCCACAATGTGCTGAACTGAAAGCGGCACACCACAAACTTCACAGAAAGGTGGATCCTCCCCCTGGAGGAGGAAGCCATGTGTAAAATGGCTAGACCTGATGCACAGTCTGGTAAGCAAAACCTCCTTCCAGCAGCGAGGCTGACAAGAAATCCGCCAAGCTTTTGTGGTCAGTTTGAGCGACCACAGTTAGTTGTTCGACACCTGAAACGCATGATGCATCTGTAAGAAAATGAGATAATGGCGTGCAATGGGATGGGACATTGGTGGACAACACCATCCCAACATGCTTCCTTGGCAGCTTTATCAGCCATGTCGTTACCCTGCATCCCAATGTGGCCAGGTTCGCAGCAAAAGATAACCACCTTGCCACGGCATTGGAGCCACTGTAAGCAGTCATGGGTGAGCTGAATGAGTGGGTCTACTGGATGCATTTGGTGAAGCGTTTGCAGTGCACTAAGAGAGTCTTAACAGACAAGAAAACTCGTACAGTGATGTCTGTGAACCCTCTCCAGCGCCATTAGAATGCCATATAACTCTGCATCATAATTTGTAAATTGTTCTGGAAGATGTACTTTAAAGCCCCTATCAGGGAAAACCACAGAACAACCAAGAGCATTTCCCTGCTGGGATCCATCTGTATAAATAAACTAAGGGTACATATTTAAAATAGACGAAAACATAGTTGTAAAAACCATATCTGTAGTACAATTTTTCTGGTACTGCGTCTAGCTTAAAATCACTTTGGGCCTCCGAAGACACCAAGGCGGCAGTGTGTTCCATCCCTGGGTGTGTATTTTCATGCCCGAGAGATCCAGATCCTTGAGGCAGGCCATAGCATGTATATCAAATGGCTGGATCGCTTGGGCCCGATTCCTGAACAGTCGTTTGAAAGTGGGTTGTACCACTGAAGTAAATGCCAATGACTGAGGTGACGCCGAGATTTCCAGTGCCTGTCGAGCCAAAAGGATATGTCACCAAATCCAGTGTGGTGGTTCACCAGCGTCTGCACACAGACTCTGAACTGGGCTAGTCTTAAAGGCTCCGGTCGATATCCAAATGCCCACATGGTCGACAGCATCTAACATCCGGAGGTAGGAAGGATGGGCCGATCCATAGACCACGCTGCCATAGTCTAAGCGTGATCGAACAAATGCCCTATAACACTGTAGGAGGCGGGACGTGACAGCTCCCCATGTTTTCCCGCCAAGGCATTTCAAAATGTTTAACAACCGGAAGTCCTTTGTTCTTAGGTCTTTCAGGTGTGGGAGCCATGTTAATTTCGAGTCAAATAATAAACCCAAAAAGCGCACTGTGTCTTGAAAAAGTAAATACGGTCCCCTATAGTAAGCTCTGGCTGGATAAAACTCTGATGAGCACAATTAAAATTGACATACACAGTCTTCTCAGGTGACAACTGGAAACCAGTTGTCTGGGCCCAGGTTTCCAGCCTCCTAATGGTCAGTTGTAGCTGCCTCGTCGTTGTCGTAAGATCAGAGGAAGAGTAGAAGATTGGAAAGTCTTCCACAAACAAAGAACTGATTGCAGAGGAAATGCCATTGATAGCGATGACAAACAATGTGACACTGCCCTGGGGCACACCATTCTCCTGAACATAGCAATCTGACATGGCATCGCCAATGCGATAACGAAAACGCCTGTCCTCAAGGGAGGATTGGATCAGAAGTGGCAGCCGTCCACATAGTTCCCATTCATGAAGTTGGCGAAGGATGTTGTACCTCCAAGTAGTGTCATATGCTTTTTCAAGATCAAAAAACACACAAACTAAATGGTTTCAGTTTAAGGAGGACTCCTGTATCGCCGTCTCCAGCAGAATTAAGTTGTCAAGAATGGAACGGTAGCGCCTGAAACCACACTGGGAGTGGCTCAGGTAGCCTCGAGACTTGGGCAACCAGACGAGTCGGTGGTTGACCATACGTTCAGGAGTCTTACCCATACAACTAGTAAGGGCGACACTCCGATAACTGTTAGGGGCGCTACAGTAGTTATCTGGTTTACAGAGTGGAATTAAGATTGCCTCCTTCCAAGTCGTGGGGTACTGTCTATCAAACCAAAACTGACTGAAACAAGAGAGGAGCTGACCTTTCGCTTCAGGGCACAGATGACGAAGCATGGTATAATGGATCTCATCAGGTCCTGGAGCAGTGTCTCTGGTTGCAGCTGAAGCTGATTCCAGTTCTCACATGGAGAATGGACGGTTGTACACTTCTTCACTGCGCAAGAAAAAATTGAGCTTCCTCATCTCTGCAGTCTGACAGAATACCTGAACAGCAGGAGCTTGTCTGGATGACTTAGTAACAGTAAAGAAGTGTTCAGCTAAAACGTGAGCCATCTCTTCTGGTGTGTCCAACAAGACCGCATTATTTGACAAGGCTGTAAGGGGATGGGGACTACCCTTGCGTGAAATCCGTCTTATTGATTCCCAAACGTGTGCAGCAGAAGTGCACCAATTAATGGAAGTCGTGAATTCCCTCCAGGAAGCCCTCTTCCATTCTTTGATCACTCGCCTTGCATGTGCTCTTGCAGACCTGAGGTCATGAACATTGTCTGTAGTTGGACACCATTTGAAGTTCCAAAGAGCTGTCCATCTGGCCCTGATTGCCAATTGACAGTCGACATTCAACCAAGGTACAGGCCTTCGTCCGAGGTGGTTACTAGACCTGAGGATGGACTCTGCAGCAGCCCTTTGGATCTCATGAGTGATATGGGCCACCGCCTCTTGTGCACAAACCTTTAGTTTAAAAATAGCCTGTCGACTGTACTGTAACCAATTTGCCCTTTGTATCATCCACCTGCATGGTCTCCTGCTGGCGACTGTCCTAGGCGCCAGACGAATTCACACTGGGAAGTGGTCACTAGAATGTAAATCTGGAGACTCTTCCCAGTGAACTGAATCTGCAATAGCTGAGGAACAAAAGCAAAGATCAATAGCTGAAAAAGACCCTGTAGCTGTGGAAAAGTGAATCATCTGACCCACGCTCAAAAGGCAGATATCCTCAGAATGGACGAGTCACTCGATCAGCCGACCCCTGGAACAAGTAGTAGCCGAGCCCCACCGCCCGTTGTGGGCATTGAAGTCACCCACAAGAATGAATGGGCGCAGAAGTGCCTGGAAGATTTCTGTCAGTGCGTCCGCACCCAAAGGGGGGGGGGGGCTGGTACAAAGAACACATTGTGATAGTAAACGGTGAGAGAACTTTCACAGCAATTGCTTGGATGGTCGTGGTAAGAGAGGAACAGGAGAGGAGTGGTATCTGTCATCAAGAAAAATAGCCACTCCACCTTTAGCCCTGTCTGCATATGTGGTAGCCCCATAATGTTGGTGTCTCTGCGAGTTTAAGATGCATTTCTTATAAACAGATGCAGAAATGTTTATCCTGGGCCAGCAGCTGCAATTCTTCCAAATGCAAGCAATATCCATTCAAATTCCACTGCAACACAGAAGTCCCTATGGAAGCCATTGGTTAGCAATAGTGGTTCTTTCCTTTCTCCCTTGGAGGCAGTGATTTACCAGGGAGGTCAGGGGGAACGTTAGCCGGTTCTGCATTCTCTAGTTCCTCTGATTGGAGGTCAATATCTTCAAGAGCATAGTTGCCGTCACATAGGAAGAGCACTCATCGTTCCAAAGGCTTACCTACCGCTTTATTTGCCTTAGAACTACTTTCAGAAGGACGTTTTTCTTTACTGACAGGGGGAGGAGACTGCCTGGGTTGCTTGGATGGCTTAGGTGACTCCTGAAGTTGGGGAGTGGTATATGGCTTAGAAGGTATGTCTACTGCTGATGGCTTCTGAGCTACATCAGTTGCAAGTGGAGCATTTCCCCCCCCCCCCCCACAGGTACAGTAACAAGTGCATGTGCTCGTACTTGAATCTGTGGTCTGGGTTTGTATGAAGGCATCACACTTAGCTATTAGTGTTTTAAGGGCTGATGCAAAAGAAACTGCAAAAACCGGTGGTTACATGGCTTTGAAAGCCTTTTTAACTTCACCATAGGGTGAACTCTTGAATTTTCTTTTTCTCATTGTAAACCCCACACTTAATGATCCACACTGGGTGATCCCCAGAGCAGTTAACACATTTTGGAGGAAGTGTACAAAAAGTCCCTGACTCGTGAGCGAGGCCTCCACAATTGCCACATGTACTCTTCCCGTTACATCTCATAGTGGTATGGCCAAATCTTTGACATTTATAGCATCGCATGGTGTTAGGAACAAATGGGCAAACCTTAAGGCAGATATAGCTGACAAGGATATGTTCCAGTAATTAGGGAATACTAAGAGTTAGAATATACGTTGCCAATTTTTCCAGTTTTCCATTGATTCTCCTCATATAATTCTGCACCTCTGTGATGCCCACATTCTTCCACTCTTCACACAACTCCATGGGGTCCATCTCCATTATATCAGAGCACGTAATCACGCCCTTAGTATACTTATATACCCACATAGTTTATATACCCACATTGGGAGCATGCTATGTTCCATATATGCTGCAGCAATGCCCTCAAATGCGCACTTTTCGCCCTTTATACCTAGAGTGCTAGCGACTACTTAACTCGGACCACCTTGTCATTTATATTTTCTACCCCATATCTGGCTGCTATGTTGTGTTTCAGTGATATGTCTTCCTGTGATCTCATTTTGCTGATTTCGACTTTGCTTTATGTCTTACTGCTTGTCAGGATTAGCTTCACAGCATTTTTTATTGTCAACTATTCTTCTAAGGGACACATCGTTGAGATACTAAGACTGACACAAAGGGTGTATTATTCCATGTCATTGCATGCAGTAACTCCTGCACTTACTCTGAAAGAAACAATCTGAAGTTGTCTCCATCAGCAGGTGTAAGAATAGTGTCTAATATCTCAACAAAATGATATAACAGATGGATCTCTGAATCCGAAATTTCTGAAAGAGACAGCAAAAAGCATAAAGTGAAATCAAATTTACTGAAAAATTTGATTGGAAAGAAAACAATTTTAGTCAACTTTAGCACACAGTTAACGATGTTTCTTGGGACATAAATATCAACAAAGGACTCACTATTTATTTTATTTTTGACACAAGATATTTCACTGACAAATACAAAGGCTTTTGAAATGCCTTGATGTTTATTCCACATGTACAGTAAAGAATAGGGCAAAAATCGTATCAGATTGACAAAACATTTAATGTTCAGTTAATTATGATATTTAAGTATGCATCTATAACCAAAAACATATACAAGTAATTTCCATTTCCCTTAAACTTTTTATGTCATAATTACACACAAAATTGACATTTCTATACATTCCCATTAACCGTTTAGGGCCTTTGTAGCTGTCTATGGATGAAATGCTCCTTTCTATCAACAGTTCAGTATGAACGTTTCTAATTATGTACGTCTGATCTCGAAAGCTACAGTAAAGACAGAGTATGATTAAATATACGACCGAAGCAGGTCATCCATTTTCAACACAGCAGAAGTTATTGGAAATTTAAGAAATGCATCACCAATTTTCAATAATGGATGAGAGCTGTTCTGTAGGCATTCTACTTAACTTTTTACACATATTGTATGTGTTAAATATCAAATTTACAAGACATGTACTACATACTATATACTTACTTGAATATTAGATGGGTAACCTCTCACCTGCCAGGAATTAAGTTCTCACTCTAGTAGAAAATCATTCCTGAAGCTACACCATTTCTGACACCATATGAATATAATTAACATGATTTTAAAGAGTTTCAGAACAAACTTCAATATTTGAGAACAAGAAAGAAATGATCAGCATACTCCATTTCCATATGAAGTAGCACAATTCTTTTGACAACAAAAACACAATAAACAAAAACTGTCGTTGATGGCTTTCATGCCTCACACAAAATGAGACAGTATAATTGGCGTATGAACAGAATGCAACAGACTAAATAGGAGAAGGACACATGAAGTACAGAGGGTATTATCAACTAATAATTATGTAGGAACACTGAACTCATGATGTGCATTGAATAGGACATGTAATTATCAGAATAGTTTATTAAAATCAAATAACAAGCTGTTGACGGAAAAGTCACCTTTAAATCACTACATCTGTAATGACTTAATTTCCAAAAATCCTGATAATCAAGAACTATTTTCTGTTCACCTGCTATAATGGTACTCTTGGTGGTAACAAATTTTATAAAGTAACCAGACTTCACAGGTAGCACTCCAGAAATACTCAGCACATTGCACCATGATACTTCAGTATCCGTTCGCCGAGGAAGCCCAGATGCACATTACTTAATGCAGATACACACATTAGTTGACAACGTATGTCTCCAGAAGGGAAATGGCTAAGTATTACCAATGAATAAGGACAAATGGCTGACAACCAGGAACAAACTCATTTCTGTTTCCTTTACCACATAAGGAATCAAAATGGGCTGCAATATGTAGGCAGCAGAAGATACCATTTTACAGCTAGCAACTGACAGATTTAGTACTTCATCCTATATTTACAAAACATACCACTCTTTTAGAAACAATAAAGAACTATCTTTGATGGAACTGTCAATTATTTCAACAGAAACGTATTCCACAGCTAGTTGGTTGAAAAGGCGTGTCATAGAAAAGCACCACAATCGATTAATATGAGGTGGAATCAGATTCTTCAGATAATACTAACAATCAAGCTTTATAATACATGTATAAATATAGAAACTTACACAAGCAACCTTCAGACACAAATGTAGATACAATGAACAATATTATGTAACTATTAACTAATAAAAGTTTAAAATGTCCCAAACATACATCAATAATGAAGTCTCAAAAGAAAGTTTCTTCAAACTATCTGTGGCATATCAAATTTAAATAATATATTGATATATGCATAAACATGTAATTCAATAATGTGTCCAAAAGTGCACTGGTTATTACAACAGGAGAAAATATATATTTATTATACTACGACGATATGTACAACGCTAAAGTCGCTGTTTAGACTGTTCTACTGATGAAACATCCTGGCAGATTAAAACTGTGTGCCCGACCGAGACTCGAACTCGGGACCTTTGCCTTTTGCGGGCAACTGCTCTACCAACTGAGCTACCGAAGCACGACTCACGTCCGGTACTCACAGCTTTACTTCTGCCAGTACCTCGTCTCCTACCTTCCAAACTTTACAGAAGCTCTCCTGCGAACCTTGCAGAACTAGCACTCCTGAAAGAAAGGATATTGCGGAGACATGTACATACATTACATACATGTACATACATTAAACATAATTCTCAATTTTCATTTACATCCTTCAAGACACACACAGACACATGGCTGGTTACAAGGGGCTACTTTTAGCCAGTTTACACACGCAACAATTATCTCTCAAAATACAACCTTTAAAAAGTTGGTCTGCATTTCCACATGTAAGATTTTTCACAAAAATCTGTAAAAATTTTTCGACTATGCACACCTGTCAATGATCAGAGCTCAGATACTTTAAAAATGGGCTCTCCACAATGCACTGATATAGAATCATAATAATATCTAGAACAATTCCCTCTGTGCAACTACTGTTTTCTGTCTTCAGCACATACTGCTTAAAAAATCTAGTGGAGTTTTTGCAGCTGATCAGTGACATATTTTTGTGAGATCTGTCTTCTATAGTAACATACCTCCCCAGCTTATCGAAATTTCTTTAAAATATTCCACAGTTATAAAATTTTTGTACCCTGGCGAATGTGTATTAACCTATGCGCATTCAGACTACCAGACTGAGTAAAGGCTTTGCCACAAATGTCACATTTGTACGGTCTCTCGCCAGTATGTATTAAGTAATGTTTCTTCAGACAGCGAGACTCGGTAAATGATTTGCCACAAACAACACATTTGTGTGGTCTCTCGCCAGTATGTATCAAAACATGCTTCCTCAGTCCACCACGCTCCGTAAATGATTTTCCACATACATTGCATACGTGTGGTTTCTCACCAGTATGTCTTAATTTGTGCGCCTTGAGACCACGACGATTAGTAAATAATTTCCCACAGATATCGCATTTGTGTCTTTCCTCACCATTGTGTATTAATGTGTGGACCTGTAGATTCCAAGAGTTTCTGAACGATTCACCACAAACATTACATTTGTGTGATACCTCACCAGTATGTTGTATTAAATGGGCCTTAAGATTATGTGACCTTGTAAACAATTTGCCACAAAAGTCACATTTGTAAGGTTTCACCCCAGTATGTATTATTAAATGATGCTTCAGAGTATCGGCTAGAGTATATGCCTTCCCGCAAACATGGCATTTGTGGGGTCTGTCGCCAGTATGTATTAGCATGTGTTTCTTCAGGCTACCACATGCCGTAAAGGATTTCCCACAGACCTCACAGTTGTATGGTCTCCCACCGATATGTGTTATGGAATGCGTCTTGAGATGACTAGGCAGAATAAATGATTTCTCACAAATGTTACATTTGTGCGGTCTCTCGCCAGTATGTGACAGAGCATGCTGCTTGAGATGACAATAGCGAGTAAAAGCAACCCCACAAATTTTGCATTTATGTGGTCTATTGTCAGTATGTATCAAAGAATGTTTCTTAAGACTGCGCAACGCATCAAACGATTTTCCACAAACGTCACATACGAGTGGTCTCTCATCATTGGTTGTTACTGAAGGACTTGACTGACTATAGGATTCCCCAAAAATATCACATCTGTTTGATTTTATATTAGAGACTGTGCTATGTTGTTCACTTATTTCTCGGCTAGTCCTTTTTTCCACCACTGAATGCCTACTCAAGCCATCATGGGTATGAAATACTTCACCACATGTGGTACAGATATGTACAGGTGGCTGTACACGATCAATATGTGTAAACACATGCATTATTAGACTGTACTTTGACAAAAAGGTTTGCTTGCATGAACTACATGTGAATTCATTTTCCTTGAAGCTGTTATTACTTCTAGCACATAGGGCATTATCATGCTTAGAGAAACACAGTTGATTTAGAGATCCACTACCAACAACATGTGTCGATTTCTCTGCATCAATGTCCAGCTTCTCACAAGTCGCTCCCTGCAGGTGTGTTTCTTCACATCCAGTGTTAATAGACTCATTAGCGATTTTAGTCAACCTGAAGCATGAACAGAAAGGCAGTAAATATCTCATTCTCTAGATCCACAAACATTACTTCAATAGTCTACAAATTCTTATTTCTAACGGAGAAATAGTTTCAAGTATACACATAAGAACATTCCTGCTTATTCACTGCTTATGAGATGAAACTGTTTCACAAGCAGCAAGATAAACTAGAACTAGCTTGAACCTTGTGTGGTTCCAAATTGAGTTTACAGTGGTATTGGTAATAATATTACAACAAACATTTATGATAACACCAGCAGTACACTGAGTTAAACAGCCTGAGGAGCCTGTTTTTCAGAAGAGATGATTATATGGGAAAATTTCATTTTTTCCACTCATATATTGCATATTTTCTAAGCTAACTGCAGTTACATTTTTGGCTCAAAATAGGAAAGTCAATTTATAAAAATTGACACCAAAATAAAGTTTGTATTCGAGTTCACATTAATGTTCTCCATACATTCTATAGTTAAGTCATGTTTATATGTCGTGCAGTAATTAGTTGCACTGAGTGCACACTATCCATCCTGTATTTGTTGCTTTATGTAAAACACTGTGGCAGTAAATGCATGTATAGACTACATGCGAGTTGCGAGGTTACCCTTTTCGTATTGTTTTTTGGTCATTACTCATTGACTTACAATGGTGCTGAAGTGTCATGTTACAGCCTCATGTGTGTGTGTTTCTGTCTGGGTCAATAACTGATGCTATGATGTCATTCGATTGATTGTAGGTGCCTTAGTTTTCTTGGTTACATTAAATGAGAAACAGTGAATTGTGGGAATTTCGTAATAATGATTTTACAGCTTAAATATTAGGTCAACATTTTAAGATGTAATCTGTTGAATACGATGTAGCAGCCACAAACACTGACAGCAGGACAGTCCAGTGGAATGGAAGGACCTTCAAAAGTCTTCCTGCATGAAATTACATGTCTGTTAGGATTATTAAGATAATGCCTGGAAGTTCGAAAGATAGATCAGCTAAAAAAAGATTAAAGTAAGCCATAATCAAAGCACTGAGTGAAGTGCAGCAGAATTTAAAAAAAAACAAATCCAAACTTGAGAACAGTGCAAGCCTCTTCTTGAGCTACTAGTCACAAGGCTACTGGATTTGTGGTAAAGATACAGATGACTAGCTGGTCACACATTGAGGTGATTGCAGAGCACAGATGGGAACGAAATGCCCTGATGCAGAGCTGGTGCTTACAGAATAAGCTGCAGGTGGTAGTAAATTAAACAACTTACATAGTGCTAAAAGGTAAACCATCTGCAACATGGTATTTGTTTTTCAGACTAAACAATCTTCAATTAATAGACATCCCTCATATTGCTAACTCGGTCTTTATCTTGATAATGATCTCATTTTTAAAGGATATGTACAAAATATGCCCAAACAAACCACAAAATTAATTTACAAGATTGCAAATATCACCAGAGATCAATACAGAATAACACTTGACACAGGACAGTAATATGCTGCTGACTGACTGCTGTAGCTGGGGCCAATGACTCGGCATATAAAATTATACAGGGACAGCCATTCACAACACTACAGTGGATGCAGAAGAGAGTATTTCTACAAATCATAGTTGCATATGGATAAATGCTAATAATCCTGTAAATACACTTCCTGCAATTGCAATTTTGGACGAGCCACTTACTGCCTACAAAGAGAAAATGTGAAGAAAATGCAGGAAGTAACTAGAGATGTACCGGACAATATAGGTGCTGACCAGAAGTAAGCAGACAAGGAAAGTCAGTGTATGTGGACACATACGGTACTGGTTACAGGGTGTGTTCACTAATGCCAAATGTTAAAGAGTGAAGTAGACTGAATGACTTACTTCCAGCAACTGGTTTTGCAAAATGTAGGCATTGACCCTAACACCCATATCAATGCATATTCAAGTGCAAAGAAGACAACTTTGTGTGGTCAGACTGGAATCATGGTACACCATCCTTCATCACAGTGATCCAGATGACTATTCCGAACGATACAGGTGAGGGGTCCAAGCAATGTCCACTTTTAAAATGCTATGATCCAGAAAAGCACGTGAAATTTTGCAGCGTCTTTAAAGAATTCACTGGCAAAAAAAAAAAAAAAAAAAAAAAAAAAAAAAAAAAAAAAAAAAAAAAAAAAAAAAAAGAAAAAAAAGAACAGGAAGTATACGTAACTGAATCAGGTGCAACCTGATAATCCAAAGAAAATAACATGCAAAAGTAGATGGAAATTCCCTATATCTCGTCTTCTTATCTTCTGCCACCTACTGCCACTCTGATGATTTTCACATGTCTGTGTTCTCACACTGACTGGCTTCGCTCAACTCTGTGGAGCTGGCTCTTCAACCACTATCACTGGTTCCAACTGGGCAAAGGGAGCAGAGGCCACTGCCGAGTTCATGGTCCGAACCGAAGGGGGTGTCGCACTTCTCCACCACTTTTCCCGTGCCTCTTCTTGCTGATTTCTTCACATTCGCTTCATAATTTATTGCCTCTTGGATCCCATTTCCAGAATTTCTGCATGCTGTAAGGCTGCAACACAGAGAGGACACTGACCACCTTTCTTATGGGTGCAACTGCAACTGTCATGGCTGCCAACACACTGATTACATATCACCTGATTTTAACACTATTGTGTCATGTGCTGTATTCATTGACATTTAGTGCTGAATGCAGCTCTGAGAGGTTCCAACTTAAAAGTCAAAGCATATTAGCATATCCAACATGAAGATCATTTAGATGACATCCTCTCTGTTCTTGAAGCCTGTACTGTTCTCAGATATATCTACTGCCAGGATGAACAGTGGAGGTCTCTTCTTATCAGTTCGATCGTGACGCTTCTGTAACACATTGAATCCATGGTCAAACAGTGCTTGATGCGGTCTTATCATCAAATGTCCATGGCAGCCCTTGTAGGAGGGCTGTTAGTTCTTGTGTCTTCATCTGGAGAACTGCCCTACTTCGGTATCCAGTCTGATAGCCCTCAATCTTCTTCATGGTCACGTCAAGTGATTGCACATAGCTCCAGTGCAGCATTGTTATTAGCTGCAGTGACCTTGAGGGTGTACTGAAATTGCAGAATTTCCATATCATTCAATTTATCCCCTGTATACTGAATGTATACAGGTAGGATACTACAAAAGTACCTTCACAAAGTAGCGCTACTTCTCTTCTATGTAGCCCTACACCTTCTGAGTTTCACTTATATCTAGGGACAGCAAATAATGGTGTCTATTGGGTGCACTCAGCATGAGTTGGCTCTACAAGTTCTGGTGGCTTCTGATCACAGACAGTGAATGCTTACAGCAGTCTTCCGTGTACTGTTTGTGCAGTCTAATTACTGTGCATTAGTTTAGCTTAATGCATCTCTCATTTGAGAACTGGAATAGCAATTTGTGCCATCATGTAGTAGCTATAACAGCTTATATCACCAAATTATCCAACATACCAGGCTGATAATCAGAATTTCTGCAAAAATTAATAATACATACAGACAGTCATAACTTTTCTCCTTTATATAGGAGACTGAAAATCAGCTGAGAAGTTTAAGAAAACAGGTTAATATTTAACCTGCAAATCTTTACTACACATTATATTTCAACATCATTTTTCCGGACTTTTAGTCTTCACTGTTTCAAACCTTGCTCTTACAGAAAATTATGGAAAGGACGATATTGACACAACATTTTTGTACTATTGTAACAAATATTGTTGTTGTTGTGGTCTTCAGTCCTGAGGCTGGTTTGATGCACCTCACCATGCTACTTTATCCTGTGCAAGCTTCTTCATCTCCCAGTACTTACTGCAGCCTACATCCTTCTGAATCTGCTTAGTGTATTCATCTCTTGGTCTCCCTCTACGATTTTTATCCTGCACGCTGTCCTCCAATACTAAATTGGTGATCCCTTGATGCCTCAGAACATGCCCTAACAACCGATCCCTTCTTCTAGTCAAGTTGTGCCACAAACTCCTCTTTTCCCCAATCTTATTCAATACTTCCTCATTCGTTATGTGATCTACCCATCTAATCTTCAGCATTCTTCTGCACCACCACATTTCGAAAGCTTCTATTCTCTTCTTGCCTAAACTATTTATCGTCCATGCTTCACTTCCATACATGGCTACACTCCACACAAATACTTTCAGAAACGACTTTCTGACACTTAAATCTATACTCAATGTTAACACATTTCTAATCTTCAGAAACGCTTTCCATACCACTGCTAGTCTACATTTTATATCCTCTCTACTTCGACCATTATCAGTTACTTTGCTCCCCAAATAGCAAAACTCCTTTACTACTTTAAGTGTCTCATTTCCTCATCTAATTCCTGCAGCATCAACCGACTTAATTCGACTACATTACATTATCCTCGTTTTGCTTTTGTTGATGTTCATCTTATATCCTCCTTTCAAGACACTGTCCATTCCTTTCAACTACTCTTCCACGTCCTTTGCTGTCTCTGACAGAATTACAATGTCATGGGCGAACCTCAAAATTTATATTTCTTCTCCATGGATTTTAATACCTACTCCAAACTTTTCTTTTGTTCCCCAACTTTAGAATTTGAAAGAGAGTATTCCAGTCAACATTGTCAAAAGCTTTCTCCAAGTCCACAAATGCTAGAAACATAGGTTTGTCTTTCCTTAATCTTTCTTCTAAGATAAGTCGTAGAGTCAGTATTGCCTCACGTGTTCTGATATTTCTATAGAATCCAAACTGATCTTCCCCGAGGTCAGCTTCTACCAGTTTTTCCATTCGTCTGTAAAGAATTCGCGTTAGTATTTTGCAGCTGTGACTTATTAAACTGATAGTTTGGTAATTTTCTCATGTCAACATCTGCTTTCTTTGGGATTGGAATTATTATATTCCTCTTGAAGTCTGAGGGTATTTCGCCTGTCTCATACATCTTGCTCACCAGATGGTAGAGTTTTGTCAGGACTGGTTCTTCCAAGGCTGTCAGTAGTTCTAATGGAATGTTGTCTACTGCCGGGCCTTGTTTCGACTCAGGTCTTTCAGTGCTCTGTCAAACTCTTCATGCAGTATCGTATCTCCCATTTCATTTTCATGTACATCCTCTTCCATTTCCATAATATTGTCTTCAAGTACATCGCCCTTGTATAGACCCTCTATATACTCCTTCCACCTTTGCTTGGAACTGGGTTTCCATCTGAGCTCTTGATATTCATAAAAGTGGTTTTCTTTTCTCCAAAGGCCTCTTTAATTTTCCTGTAGGCACTATCTATCTTACCCGTAGTGATATAAGCCTCTACTTCCTTACATTTGTCCTCTAGCTATCTCTGCTTAGCCATTTTGCACTTCCTGTCGATCTCATTTTTGAGATGATTGTATTCCTTTTTGTCTGCTTCATTTAACGCATTTTTATTTTTTCCTGTCATCAATTAAATTCAGTATTTCTTCTCATACCCTAGGATTTCTACTAGCCCTCGTCTTTTTATGTATTTGATCCTTTGCTGCCTTCACTATTTCATCCCTCAAAGTTACCCATTCTTCTTCTACTGTATTTCTTTCCCCCATTCGCGACAATTATTCCCTTATGCTCTCCCTGAAACTCTGTACAGCCTCTGGTTTAGTCAGTTTATCCCGGTCCCATCTCCTTAAATTCCCACCTTTTTGCAGTTTCTTCAGTTTTAATCTACAGTTCATAACAAATAGATTGTGGTCAGAGTCCACATCTGCCCCTGAAAATGTCTTACAATTTAAAACCTGGTTCCTAAATCTCTGTCTTACCATTATATAATCTATCTGATACCTTTTAGTATCTCCAGGCTTCTTCCATGTATACAGCCTTCTTTTACGATTCTTGAACGAAGTGTTAGCTATGATTAACTTGTGCTCTGTGCAAAATCCCACCAGGCGGCTTCCTCTTTCATTTCTTAGCCCCAATCCATATTCACCTACTGTGTTTCATTCTCTCCATTTTCCTACTCTCGAATTCCAGTCACCCATGACACTTGAATTTTCATCTCCCTTCCCTACCTGAATAATGTCTTTTATCTCATCATAGATTTCATCAGTTTCTTCATCATCTGCAGAGCTAGTTGGCATATGAACTTGTACTACTGTAGTAGGCATGGGCTTCATGTCTATCTTAGCCACTATAATGTGTTCATTATGCTGTTTGTAGTAGCTTACCCGCAATCCTATTTTTTATTCATTATTAAACCTACTCCTGCATTACCCCTATTTGATTTTGTCTTTAAAACCCTGTATTCACCTGACCAAAAGTCTTGTTCCTCCTGCCACCGAACTTCACTAATTCCCACTATATCTAACTTTAACCTATCCATTTCCCTTTTTAAATTTTCTAACCTACCTTCCTGATTAAGGGATCTGACAATCCATGCTCCGATCTGTGGAACGCCAGTTTTCTTTCTCCTGGTAACGACGTCCTCTTGAGTAGTCCCCGCCTGGAGATCCGAATGGGGGACTATTTTACCTTCGGAATATTTTACCCAAGAGGACGCCATCATCATTTAACCATACAGTAAAGCTGCATGCCCTCGAGATGAATTATGGCTGTAGTTTCCCCTATCTTTCAGCCGTTCACAGTACCAGCACAACAAGGCCATTTTGGTTAGCGTTACAAGGCCAGATCAGTCAATCATCCAGACTGTTGCCCCAGCAACTACTGAAAAGGGTGCTGCCCTCTTCAGGAACCACATGTTTGTCTGGCCTCTCATCAGATACCCCTTCCATTGTGGTTGCACCTATGGTTCGGCCATCTGTATCGCTGAGGCACACAAGCCTCCCCACCAACGGCAAGGTCCATGGGTCATGGGGGGAGGGAGGGATCCATGGTTCATATAAGGCTTCTCATATCTGAAATTCATATCAAAATTAATCAAAACTGATGAAATAAAAAATGTGCTTATTTCAACTGATTGCTATATGTGCAATTTAAATATCTCATTCTTGAAACAAAAATAAGCTTAGAAATCATTTCAGAGAATTGTATCATCAATTACTTTGTTCCAGTTCTCACCATAAAAAAATGTGCTTTGACGATTTGCCTTACTTTTTGAAACCAGTGTCATCAGCAGTGACACTTTTAATTTGCTTTTTATTTATCAGCAAAAACTTTAATTACAAACAGTTTTATTCCAAGCTCACACTGTTTTACATGGCTAAAGTTGTGTTAACAAAGAAGAATTCTAATTTTCTGCATTTTTTCATCTGAAACATCTTTAGCAAGAAAATTTGCTATTACAACTACTGAGACTATTGACAACGGTATTTGCCCAGTTTTCGATATATTTCATACACTGACAAAAACTACGTACATTCTTACTGTATAGATTTTGCTCTAATAACAGACTCATTAAGAAAACTAGCTTATATCATGAAGCCTGTCAGCTGTTTCTGATTCTCCACGTCAGTGCAGTACACTAATAAGTGTTCTATATTGAGAAAAATAATTGGTTCATTGGTCTGTGGGGTTGAAGGGATCAGACTGCAAAGGTCATCGATTCAGAAAAATAAATACAACAGTCTATGCGTTATCAGCAGAGTTAATCCACTGAAATGAATGTTACGTGAAAATACAAAGCTACTTATAAACTGTTGCTCTTGGGTATGTAATTCTCAAGTGAATTACATAAAGTTGTTACTTAAAGATCAACTTCCAGGCTAATAATGGGAACCAGTGTCACGATGTTTGTCCTGCCATAACACCAATCTATCTCCATAGTCCCTGGCAATCAGGATCATACAGTATTAGTTGGTTAAAAGAATTGGAATACTTCTCTCTGAAAACTTACTCATACTTTGAGGAGAACTTACCTACAATTTTAGTTTTGGCCATGTTTTCAGGGAATTTATGTAAAGTTACTCATTACCATCAACTGAAGACCCCAAAAAATGCACAAGCAGTCTAGGTGCTATGACACATTGTGAGTTTAAGATGTAATAATGCACATGAGATTAAAAATTTCAGTAATTAACAGACAATTTTGAATATCATGAGGACTGAGTCAAACAGCTCCTTGCCATAAAGGCCAATTAAGGGTTCACTGTTTGCCACCATAGAGCACTATATGCTGTAGACATCAGCTAAGTGCAACCAATCAGATCACTCAGCCAGCATTAAGTTTCCCTGTTCCTAGATGAATGTCCAGGTTTCTTACATTACACATTTTTAATCATAGTGTTGCCTTCTGCTTGCTATGGGAGTTGTTACACATGCTGTGCACTTGTTACAAATTGCAGGTGGTGTAAAAATAGGTAACAAAACAAATTTTGCTTCCTATCAGAACAGCATTTTTCTCTTTTCTGTTTCAACTCACAGAATGGAAGTAGAGTCATAAGATTAAATCTCTTACTGGGTCTGATCCCTGAATATTGTGATGGTTTGCTGACTGATAATTCTGAGGGTTCTGCCTCAGAGCCTAAAGACAAAGAAACATGACTATAAGGAGAGGTGGCTTGAGGCAAATTGACAATAATGTAGAGTGCTGTGAGGAGATTGTATGGACGGTGACTTCTGGCTCTGTGCCAGATGTGCACAGTGTAATCTAATTGCCTTGCTGTTCAGTGCAACAGCGCAATATGCACAGGCTGCAAGGGTAAGACACTGAGTCTGTGTTACTGGTTAGTATCTGCAACTGAGTGAGAGGTGCGGTAACGTGTGTACCTTTTCATGACCATTGTGTGTGGGTTATACTGTGGAACAACACAGATATTTGATACCATAAGACTAGAAAATAAATAGGTAGGAATTATCACATCATAAACATGTGGGACACACTCTGCAGAAGTGATTGGAGTCCAACATTGATACAGGTGGGCTATCTGCATGTCTTTATTCAACATGATGCCCCCTTTTCACGGCAAAGTTATATGTTAATTTAATTTCCTTACAGGTGTAGCACTTCCCTACTGCTGGCATATATTCCCACCTTCCTTCAATGCCCTAGTAAAACACACCCACATGCTGCTGTGAAAGATGGATTTAAGAACCACAGAGGATTGTACAAACATACCATCAGCTGGCCATCATACACATTCCCATATGAAGGACATAATAATAGTCATCTCAATGCAAAGAAGCAACTAAAAGAGTTAGGAAAAAAAGTAAATCACCTGGTCCAGATGGAATGAAAATTCGATTATACAGGGAGTGCTCTGTGGTACTATCTTTTACATAGCTTGTATTTATCACCAACATTTCACCCAGCACAAAACCCCAAGTGACTACAATAAAGTGCAGATGATTCCCGTGTATAAGAAGGGAAAAGAACATACCCACAAGATTACAGACCAACATCCTTAACATCTGTTTGCCACATATTCATAAGTCAAATATGATAAATTTCTTTGAGGCTGAAGAGTTTCTGTCTACAGTTAAGCATGGATTATGAAAGAATAATTAATGCAAAACTCAAATGCTCCTTTCCTCACCTGATTTCCCGCAAGCCATGTATGAAGAACAACAAGCAGATTATTCTTAGATTTCTGGAAAGCATTTAATAAAGTCCCCACTGCAGACTGTTAACGAAGGTACCAGTAGGCACAACAGCTTGCCGGATATATGAATAGCTCAAAGTCTCTTAAGTAACAGAAACCAGTAACTGTCCTTGATGGTGAGTGTTCATCAGAGACAAGGGTATCGTCAGGTGTGCTCCAGGGAAGTGTGTTAGGACCACACTTATTCTCTACATATGCAAATGATGTAACAGACATCGCAAGGAGAAATCTTGAGATGTATGTATGTTGAGATGTATGGGAAGGTGTCACCATTGAGTAACTGTATGAGGATATAAGATAACTTAGAAAAAATTTCTAGTTGGTGCAAAGAATGCTCCAAATTTGGATAAATTTAAGTTAATGCAAATGTCTAGGATATGCAATCCCAAAGGTTACAATATGGTATTAGTAATGTACTGCTTGAGACAGTCACATTTATTAAATATTCAGGGGTAACATCGAAAAGGGATAGTAAAGGGAATGAGCACGTAAGGATGGTCGTGGGGAAGGTGAATGGTCGACTGCACGTAGAACATTGGTGTGAACAATTAATGAGTACTGCTCAAGTGTCTAGGATCCCCCCAAGGTCAGAATAAAGGAAGAAATCGATGCAATTCACTACAGGACCACTACATTTGTTATCTGTACGGTCAATCAACACGCAGGTCTTATGGATATGCTTCATGAACTCAAATGGGTTGGCCTGAGTGTCTCATTGATACAGATAGTCACACCATAGCTGCAACTGCAATGGAGAAGTATCTCTGTAGAAACCAGATAAAAATGTGGTTCCTGAGGACAGCCAGCAGCATTTCCAGTAGTTCCAGGAGGCAACATCTGGATGATTGCTTAATCTGATCTCATAATGTTACACGACATACCCTTGCTGCGCTGGTACTGCAAACAGTTGAAAGCATGGGCAAATTACAGCTATTATTTCTCTGGGGAGCATACAGCTCCTCTGCATAGCTAAATGGTGATGGCACTCTCTTGGGTGAAATATTCCAGAGGTAAAATAGTCCCTCATTTCAGTCTTCAGGCAGGACTACTTATCAGGATGTTGTCATCAAGAAAAACAACATGAGCTTTCTAGGGGTTGGAGTGTGTGAAGTTATATCCCTTAATCAGATAGGCATGTTAAAGAATCTGAAAAGGAAAATGGTTAGGTACCCATTTCACATATAGGGAATTAATGAAGCATGGTGGCAAGAACAATAGGCTTTCCTGTTACACGAGTAAAGTTATCAACAAAAAACCAAATAGGAGGTAACGAAGAACTAGGTATAATAATGAATAAGAAAACAGGATTGGGTGTAAGCCTCTATCAGCCTAGTGATCACATAATCGTTGCCATTACAGACATTAAGGCAATGCCCACTATGGTAGTACAAGTGTGTATGGAAATTTTGGAACTTCGTGGTATGTCCCCATGGGACCAAACTGCTGAGGTCATCGAGCCCTAGGCTTGCACACTAATTAATCTGACTTAAACTAACTTATGCTATGGACAAAAAACACACACACACACACAAACACACACACACACACACACACACACACACACACACACACACACACACACACACGCCCAAGGGAGGACTTGAACCTCCAACGGGCGAAGCCATGCGCACTGTGTCAAGGTGCCTGAGGCCACACGGCTACCCTGTACGACAGTGGGTATGGCAACTAGCGGTTTGTAAGATTGATAGAAAATGTGATGGAATCGTAAATGTTGCACAGATATTTAAACGAGACCAAAAACTAATTGTGTTGAGTGAATGTATTTGGTAGTAGGGAAAGGAAGAGAACAAAATATAGGAGGAGGTCATAGACCAGTAGGATTTTACACACAGCATAATTCTGTCATCGCTAACTCTTGGTTTAATAAGATTCATGAATGATGACTCTACGCGTGGAAGAGACTTGGAGACATGGCAAGGTTTCAGAGTGATTATGCAAGGGTGCGATAGATATTTTGACACCTGATTTTACATTGTGAAACATTTCCATGGCAAGATATGAGGTTTGACCCTATTTTATTGCTTATGAGTTCAAATTAAAACTTGAGGAATGACACGTATGTGGCAAATTATGGACATGGGACATGAATAAATTGAAAAGGATCAGAGACTGTTGGGAGTTTCAGAAGGAGCATTAGGCAATGTTCATCTGGAACATGGGAAGAGAATACAGTTGAAGAAGAAGGGTAGCTTTGAGACATGAAATAGTGCAGGAAGCAGAAGATCAAATACGCATAAAACAAAACACAACACAGGGCATCTTGAATTCAATTTACAAAAGAAGAAAATATCAAAATGTGACAAATGAAGCAAGCAAAAGGGAATAACGACATCTAAAAAATGAGACTGGCAAAAGGTGTAAAGATGACAGGCAGGAATGGCTAGGAGGCAAATGTAAAACTGTACAGTCCAGTCACATAAAGCGAAAATCTGTAAAAAGCCTCAATGACCATTTTTTGCAGTGCGGAAAAGCAGGAAGAAAATCATTCAAATTCTGAAAGATACCAACAGGGATGTGGAGCCATGCCAACTCCAATACAGCAGCCAGATAAGTAGGTGTTTTAGTTGAGGATCCATGGCAAAAATAAACCAATTGAGGTGGTCCCACGGATTTGCTACCAATTTTAAATCCAGCTTGTCTGGTGGCCAGGAGAGCATGGTAGACTCATCCTGGTGCTCTTCAAACCACATGAGCTGTGTGACATGTGCACTATCCTGTTGGTAGGTGCCATAATGCCAAGGAATAAATAAGTGTAGGTGTGGACATGGTCTCTGAGAATAGATTCCTACTTGTGTTGCTCCACTGTGTCTTTTAGGATGACAAGATCACCCAGGGAATGACACAAAAACATTCTCCAGACCTCCCTCCTCCTGGGTGGACCCTTCTCACAACTGTTGCAGTGCCATACATGCCACTGGCTACCTATCTGATGGAGCTTAAAACATAATTCATCTGAAAGGACTACATGTTGCCACTCATGGGGAGAATATGGGATTCCTCAGAAACTTTGCTCAGTGGAAGAGGGTTCAAACTAAGGTATTTCCGAGGTACTTCATGCACCTTTTACCACGTGATATCTTGAGAAGATATGGTGGCTCAATGGTTAGCATCATGGCTTCTTAATTTTGCACCCTGTGTTTGAAACCCCATTATTACTTATTTTCGGTTTTATTTATATACCCATGCCTGTAGAACATTACTCTATGAATATTTTCCATTATACGCTGCTGTAACATTGTTCTTACTTGTCTACTAATTTGTATGTCAAGTGAATTAATTTTAAAAAAGAAGAAAATTGTTTGAAATTATTTTTGTGAAATTCCTGTAGTGTATCTTGATTCGTAAGTGCAAGTGCCAGTTTTCAGAAAAATAACCCATAATGCATGGTTTGCTGCAAAATTATTGCCAACACGCGAAATCTTAACTAGTGTTATTGATGTTTCTTTCCTGAGTGAGATTCATACATAGAAATGCCACTTTGGTAAACCAACCTTCACGTGACACTTGTGCCATTCAGAAAATCTGTGTTCTGGATGTTTCTGTGATTAGTCTCATCCATGGAAATGCACAAAATCCTCCCAAAGAAAAACAATATGAATAACACATAAGAAATTGAAAAAGATTGTAGCCCCTCAACGTACCACACACATGGTATGTAATAGATGTGTGTGACGTATTGTGATATCCAGTTGCGATTTTACAATTAATATGCCTTTATACTCCTAATTTCATAAGAAAGATGCTTTCAGTAACCTACTACGGACATGGGTAGATAAATAAAATGAAAACTATAAAATAAATAAAAACATAAAAATAAATAAAAACACAAAAATAAACAAAAACAATAAAATAAATAAAAACAATCATTAGTTTTCAAATACAGAGTGCAAAATTATGAACGATGTCCTTAACCACTGAGCCACTATATATTCTGAAGATATTCCGTGGTAAAAGGTACATGAAGTACGTTAAAAAACATGACTTTTTTCCCGAAACAATCAACTATCTACTGATAAGCTGAGACAAGTGTTCGCTTATTTTGACTCCTCTTTCGCTGAGCAAAGTTCATGGGAAGTCAGGTGATGGCACTTGCTGTTTCTCCTTACCAGTGGAAGTCCAGTTGCGGTGGTGGCATGCTAATTCCAGCTTTTGTCGCCAATAAACTGCACTCGGCACGGGTGTATGAACCAGGCACCTGCTGCTCTCTTTCCACATAACAAAAACGATTTCACTGTTTCCTGCATCCTCAGAACGTGCTTTACATACCCTCTACTGCCAGTTCTGCCACCTGTCTTTGTGACATAGGTGGTGATGATGATGTTTGGTTTGTCAGATGTTTAACTGCGCAGTCATCAGCACGACTAGAAAGCCCCATTTTTTACACAGTCCAATTTAGCCACTGCCATGAATGATGGTGATGATGATGATGAAATGAGAAGTACAAAACAAATACATAGTCCCTGGGCACAGAAAATCCCCACCCGGCCAGGAATAGAACCCAGGATCCTGTGATCCAGAGGCAGCAACACTAGCCACTGGTCCATGAGCTGTGGACAAACATAGGCAGGGGTCACATTAATGTGATGATACCATGCATAACCACAAGAAGCATAGATACTCCTTATAGCAAGATTAAAGACACCTTTGCATAAAAGTAGGGAAGAGATGAAACACAGGCTGGCAATGGCAAGAAAACACATCTGAAATACTGGAATGGAATTTGTTAACATTTAACTTAAATTTAGCTCTAAGGATATCTTTTCTGAAGCTGTTTGTCTGTAGTGTAGCCTTGTATAAAAGTGAAATGTGGGTGATAGGTAATTCACACAGAACAGAATGGAACAGAAGCTTTTGGAATGTGATGCTACAAGAGAATGCTGATGACTGGATGTCAGGATCGAACAAAAATAAAGAGGCACTGAATGAAATTGGGAAAAATAGATATTTATGGCACAACACATCTGGTTGAAAGAACACATTTGATGCATCATCAAGGAATTGTCAATTCGGTAATGGAAGAAAGTGTGGAGCTTAAATATTGATGAAGGAGACCAAGGTTTGAATACAATAAGCAGGTTCAAATGGATGAAGGTAGTGATAGGTGTGCAGTAATGATGACACAAACAATAGACTAACATGGAGGGGTGTATCAAATTAGCCTTCAAACTGAGGACCATGACAACCACAACAACAACAACAACAACAACAACAACAACAACAACAAGATCAAGTCATTATTATCGAACAGATAATGTCAGAAACATTAAACATTACGCTAATATTCATTAATATTGTAAGTTTTAGTTTTATATCTCTTCCACTGGGGGTGTTTTCAAATGGAGAATTGAGGACGACATTGTTCCGACAAGTCGAAGAAGGAAAACAGTCCACTCAGAGCTCAGAATGCCTGATATTGCTCAATAACAATAATGCTTGTTTAACAAGTATTTTGCCTCAATATTCATCCTTGTAATCCACTTGCAGCTCACTTCAATGAGCTAACCGCCGTCTGCTTCAGGTCTGCTGTGCAGCGAGCTACCTTAATTGAAGTATTAATTGTATTTTTATTACTTGTCACTTCTTCTTCCATGTGTTTTTGCTTTTAGGAAGCTTTAATTGTCGAGTGCTACTAATAGTGTTCCATAGATTTCGTGTTTGTTTTGAATACAGTCAGAGAGAGTCCCTTTAGTCAACCATAGTGCCAGTAGTGCTAGTGTTTGTTTTCAATACAGGTAAGAGACAGGTAGTGCAATTTTCATTGTTTTCTACAAGAAGTGGCTAGCAATCACAGTTTAGTCAACGATCAGCCGCCTTTAGTGAATTAGCAGTCTAGTTAAAAGTTGATTAAGTCTCTTCAGTAAATTGATTTCTTAGGATGGATAGGATGTGTGACTGCTGTGTGCAGACGCAGGAGGAGCTGGCCACTGTTCGTGAACAGCGGAGCGTGTTGATGGCCGCAGTCAGCCGTCTTCATGCTGCTGCCTCGGAGTGTAGTGGCAGTGGGGAGTCCGGTGTGTCGCAAGGTACACCCCCAGGTGTTACATGCTTCACCCACTGTCCCTGCTGTCGAGACATCTTCGTGGGTACCGGGCGCAGTTGGGCCACCCTGTCACCAAGGGGAGTGGCGGGATCAGTGGCGTTTGCTGCACACAAGGCAGAGGGTCAATGTGGAGGCTGGCCGTGTGGCAGCGCCCGCTCTGCCTGTGAGTGGACATGTGGCTGCTCCTTCAGCAAGGCCCGAGCAGGCACACAGGGGGAGGGGTTTATTAGTTATTGGGAGCTCCAACGTTAGGCGGGTGATGGAGCCCCTTAGGGAAATAGCGGAAAGGTCGAGGAAGAAAGCCAGTGTTCACTCTGTCTGCTTGCTGGGGGGTCTTATCCGAGATGTGGAGGAGGCCCTACCGGCGGCGATAGAGAGCACTGGGTGCACCCGACTGCAAATTGTTGCTCATGTCGGCACCAATGACTCCTGCTGTCTGGGTTCAAAGGTCATCCTCAGTTCGTACAGGCGGTTGGCGGAATTGGTGAAGGCAGAAAGCCTCGCTTGCGGGGTGGAATCAGAGCTAACTATTTGTAGTATCGTTCCCAGAACCGATCGCGGTCCTCTGGTTTGGAGCCGAGTGGAAGGCTTAAACCAGAGCTCAGACGATTCTGCGGAGAGCTGGGGTGCAAATTTCTCTACCTCCGCTATCGGGTGGAGAAATGTAGGGTCCCCCTGAATAGGTCAGGCGTGCACTACACGCTGGAAGCGGCTACAAGGTTAGCAGAGTACGTGTGGAGCGCACATGGGGGTTTTTTAGGTTACAGAATTTCCTCCCTAGGCCCGACAAGACGCCTCCTGAGATGCGGCAAGGTAGGAGTAGGCAAAATGCAACAGGGAATAACAATATTAATGTGCTAATAGCAAACTGCAGGAGCGTCTATAGAAAGGTCCCAGAACTGCTCTCATTAATAAACGGTCACAACGCTCATATAGTACTAGGGACAGAAAGTTGGCTGAAACCAGACGCAAACAGTAATGAAATTCTAAACTCAGATTGGAATATATACCGCAGAAACAGGCTGGACAGTGAAGGGGGAGGCGTGTTTATAGCGATAAGAAGTGCAATAGTATCGAAGGAAATTGACGGAGATCCGAAATGTGAAATGATTTGGGTGAAGGTCACGGTTAAAGCAGGCTCAGACATGGTAATTGGATGTCTCTATAGGCCCCTGGGCTCACCAGCTGTTGTGGCTGAGCACCTGCAGAATAATTTGGAAAATATTTCGAGTAGATTTCCCCACCATGTTATAGTTCTGGGTGGAGATTTTCATTTGCCAGATATAGACTGGGAGACTCAAACGTTCATAACAGGTGGCAGAGACAAAGAATCCAGTGAAATTTTTTTAAATGCTTTATCTGAAAACTACCTGGAGCAGTTAAACAGAGAACCGACTCATGGCAATAACATATTACACCTTCTGGTGACAAACAGACCCGAACTATTTGAAACAGTTAATGCGGAACAGGGAATCAGCGATCATAAAGCGGTTACTGCATCGATGATTTCAGCCGTAAATAGAAATATTAAAAAAGGTAGGAAGATTTTTGTTTAGCAAATGTGATAAAAAGCAAATTACAGAGTAGCTGGCGGCTCAACACAGAAGTTTTGTCTCAAGTACAGATAGTGTTGAGGATCAGTGGACAAAGTTCAAAACCATTGTAAAATATGCGTTAGATGAGTATGTGCCCAGCAAGATCATAAGGCATGGAAAAGAGCCACCGTGGTACAACAACGGAGTTAGAAAACTGCTGCGGAAGCAAAGGGAACTTCACAGCAAACATAAACATAGCCAAAGCCTTGCAGACAAACAAAAATTACGTGAAGCGAAATGTAGTGTGAGGAGGGCTATGCGAGAGGCGTTCAATGAATTCGAAAGTAAAGTTCTATGTACTGACTTGGCAGAAAATCCTAAGAAACTTTGGTGTTATGTCAAAGCGGTAGGTGGATCAAAACAAAATGTCCAGACACTCTGTGACCAAAATGGTACTGAAACAGAGGATGACAGACTAAAGGCCGAAATACTAAATGTCTTCTTCCAAAGCTGTTTCACAGAGGAAGACTGCACTGTAGTTTCTTCTCTAGATTGTCGCACAGATGACAAAATGGTAGATAGCGAAATAAACGACAGAGGGATAGAGAAACAACTAAAATCGCTCAAAAGAGGAAAGGCCGCTGGACCTGATGGGATACCAGTTCGATTTTACACAGAGTATGTGAAGGAACTTGCCCCCCTCCTTGCAGCGGTGTACCGTAGGTCTCTAGAAGAGCAAAGCGCTCCAAAGGATTCGAAAAGGGCACAGGTCATCCCCGTTTTCAAGAAGGGACGTCGAACAGATGTGCAGAACAATAGACCTCTATCTCTAACGTCGATCAGTTGTAGAATTTTGGAACACATATTACGTTCGAGTATAATAACTTTTCTGGAGACTAGAGATCTAGTCTGTAGGAATCAGCATGGGTTTCGAAAAAGACGGTCGTGTGAAACCCAGCTCATGCTATCCATCCATGAGACTCAGAGGGCCATAGACACGGGTTCACAGGTAGATGCCGTGTTTCTTGACTTCCACAAGGCGTTCGATACAGTTCCCCACAGTCGTTTAATAAACAAAGAGCATATGGACTATTAGAACAATTGTGTGATTGGATTGAGGAGTTCCTAGATAACAGAATGCAGCATGTCATTCTCAATGGAGAGAAGTCTTCTGAAGTATGAGTGATTTCAGGTGTGCCACAGGGGAGTGTCATAGGACCGTTGCTATTCACAATATACATAAATGACCTGGTGGATGAGATCGGAAGTTCACTGAGGCTTTTTGCAGATGATGCTGTGGTGTATCAAGAGGTTGTAACAATGGAAAATTGTACTGAAATGCAGGAGGATCTGCAGCAAATTGACGCATGGTGCAGGGAATGGCAATTGAATCTCAATGTAGACAAGTGTAATGTGCTAAGAATACATAGAAAGATAGATCCCTTATCATTTAGCTACAAAATAGCAGGTCAGCAACTGGAAGCAGTTAATTTCATAAATTATGTGGGAGTACGCATTAGGAGTGATTTAAAATGGAATGATCATATAAAGTTGATCGTTGGTAAAGCAGATGCCAGACTGAGATTCGTTGGAAGAATCCTAAGGAAATGCAATCCGAAAACAAAGGAAGTAGGTTACAGTACACTTGTTCGCCCACTGCTTGAATACTGCTCAGCAGTGTGGGATCTGTACCAGATAGGGTTGATAGAAGAGATGGAGAAGATCCAACGGAGAGCAGCACGCTTCGTTACAGGATCATTTAGTAATCGCGAAAGCATTACGGAGATGATAGATAAACTCCAGTGGAAGACTCTGCAGGAGAGACGCTCAGTAGCTCGGTACGGGCTTTTGTTAAAGTTTCGAGAACATACCTTCACCAAAGAGCCAAGCAGTATATTGCTCCCTCCTACGTATATCTCGCGAAGAGACCATGAGGATAAAATCAGAGAGATTAGAGCCCACACAGAAGCATACCGACAATCCTTCTTTCCACGAACAATACGAGACTGGAATATAAGGGAGAACCGATAGAGGTACTCAGGGTACCGTCTGCCACACACCGTCAGGTGGCTTGCGGAGTATGGATGTAGATGTAGATGTAGGTGTAGATGTATATCCTTTTCCAGAGAGATCCTATCAACCACACAAAATGGGGAGTGGAACTAGTACAGTCGTTCTCCGAAAGGCGTTATGTTCTTGCACAGAGCAACTTAGGAACCTACTGATGCCAGCAAAGAGTTTCTTGTAACAAAGAAGCTGTATCACTGGCACTAGATCTCTGGTCTCATGCCAACCATAAGAACTGGATCAGGAACTTTAACAATGCTGTAGTATTTATGGTAGTGACTTCTTGGATGTACACCTGCATGTTTAGAACTAAAAGTAGGTGCTCTAAAAATGTCAACTAATGACCAGTGTAGCTAGAAGGTGGCAAAGAGTAGACAAAGAATGTAAATGACTGAGGCAGAAACTCACCAGTATGTGAAACAGGTATGGCAAGTTAAACTATTAACAGCAGCCTAAAAGTTGCAGATCAGAAGCTTTGAGCAATCACCTGATTCATCTGCATAAATGACTGAGAAAAAGAGAAAAGTGTCACTTCATTCCCACGTGTGTACATGCCCCTTAGTAACAGTGAGGAAATTTGATCAATCTCCAATACATCAAAATGCTGCAATTTAATAAGTGAAAAATAAGATGCAAGACCCTAAAAATTTCATTCTAAAATCCGTCTGAAAATTACTTGGAAGAAATGTTTGGAAAACTTCCCAAAACATACAGTGTAACATCTTTAAAAAAAATCCCTCAGATGTTTTTATTTTAACCTAAATATCTACTGGTTTTGGTTGTGGACCATCTTCACAGGAGTGAATAAGTACAAAATGGAATAAAAGTACAAAATGGGGCTAGTAATGTACACAAAAAGATATAAAATTCGTAATAGGTACATAAACATAATCTACTCATGAACACTTACAATGTAAAACAGATCATGTGACTACAACATTTCTTTTATGGCTTATAGAAAATCCCAAACATCATTATAGATATAAGAAAAGAACACAACTTGTTCCATAAAAGTCTAACAGAGGTGTGCTAAATATAACAAAAGTTGATGTAGCGATGTACAAAGAAGTAAGAAACTAAAGAGGCGAGAGCTATACAGCATAACATCTGTAATATAAGCCAAAACACCTTCTACATATACTGTTCAGCCTACTTAATAGTCGGTATGTACTCATTCGACATGGGTAACAGTAGCAAACCATCATGGCATGGAAGTAATGAGGCCTTGGTAGGTGGCTGAAGAGAACTGGCACCACACCTGCACAAACAATTACCTGTAAAATCACGAAGGCAGGGCGCTGAGCTCTGACGCCATGTCCTATCACGTCCCAGATATGTTTGATCAGGTTCAGACCTGGCAAGATGGAAGGTCAGCACATCAGTTGGAACATGAATCTGTGTTCTTCTAACCACTCCACCACACTCGGAGAATTGTGAAATGGTGCACTATCTTGTTGAAAAATGCCACTGCCATCAGGAAACGATCGGCATAAAGGGGTATACGTGGTCTGGAATGAGTGTATGATACTCCTAGGCTGTCACGGTGCCTTACACAAGCTCCACTGGACCCATGTGTGCCCACATCAATGTTCCCCAGACCACAATGGATTCGCAGCCAGCTTGCCTCCATCCCGCTGTATAAGTGTCAAGGACTGTTTCCCTAGATGATGACAGATCTGTGACCTCCCATAGGCATGATGATGAAGATATCAGAATTCGTCAGACCATGTAATGCTCTGCCAATGTACCAACGTCCAGTGCCCATGGTCACATGCCCATTTCAGTCATAGTTGCTGATGTGATGTTACATTGGCACATGCACGAATTGTTGGCTGCAGAGGCTCACTGTTAGGAGTGTTCGGTGCACTGTGTTTTCAGACTCACTCGTACTCTGCCCAGCATTAAAGTCTGATGTTAGTTCTGCTACAGTTCACTGCTGTTCTTTTTTACCAGTCTGACATCTGTAATGAGAGGTGGCTGCTCAACCCCATGACGACTGGATGTGGTTTCACCTTGGTTTTGGCATGTGCTTAAGACATCCACCACAGCATTCCTTGAACACTCAAAATGTCACGCTGTTTCCATAATGCTAATGCCAAACCTCCAGGTCATTACAATCAGCCTTCAGTCAAACTCTTATAGATTGTGCACCTTCCCCATTCTACACAACAGCACACTCATTGATAATATATGCAAAGTACATCTACATGCACAGTGCATGAATTATGAGTGAGTGTGCTGTCTATGTGTAGAATGAAGAAAGATATCATAATTATCTACACTGTAGTATTGCACACTGTAACATTAATAGCCCACTATGTGTACAGGGTGTATACACAGAGAAGGAAAAAAATCCCCGGAATTTTCCCACATTTCCCGGTTAAAAATACATTTTCTCCCAGGTGAAAAAACACTTTTTCCCTGTTACGTGGCAGTTTGTTTTCCCTTGGAACTTATCAGTCCTTTGAATAGTTATGGTTTTCTGCACGAGCATAGAATTTCACGGCACATTAGAAAACGAAACTCAAGGAAAGAAAAACACGTTTTGTAAAGATCTTTATTTTGCAGCAACATGTATGCTGCATATTTTCGTATTACGAAAGTATGAATTCAAATTCCACCAAACATCGCATGTTACCTTCCGAATCATTGAAATCGCGATTGCGATGCACTTTTGTAAGCCAGTCACAGCTAATTTCTCGCGATCTCGCCAGCTGATGACAGCGGATATTCAAAGTATACGAGACGTGATATGGTCAGCCAATACTAACATAACTGTTCAGTAGCGCAAACTCAAGTTAATGGTTTAAACTAAGATACATAGTGTTGCTACATGGTAAACAAAGATTTCACATTTAATATTGCTCTTTAAGGTTAATAAGCTGGAAGAGAAGCTAAGCTTTCACATACAATGTTAATATGTTTTGCGCGTGTTACACTTTAAGATACATCACACATGTGCCCGTAAAATTTTTAATAATGGCGCAAGTGTCTGATCTTCTGGACTTGAAATTCTTCTAAATGGCTCGTCATCAAAAAGTTGATTTTTAAATGAGAGTCAAATGCTCTGTGATTTAAGAAATTCATTTTACTTTCTCGCACATAGTTCAACTTCCGCAAAAGGAAATTTGATTTGAAAGCAGTGCTTTTCAAACCACCACTCGCAATATTTTCCCGTGAAGCAGTTTCGTTTCAGCAGTTGCCACAGAGCGCCAGATGACATGCGCCACAATGCTTACACAGATACGATGACGTAGGAAGCCTCTATGTTCGTAGTTGTAAAACATTAAAAGATTAAAATATTAAAAGAAACAAGACATCAGAGGATACTTCAAGAGCATTGGAATTTCGTGAACCATACAAAATGTGCACATTTAAAATGCATACTTAAAGGGCACATTCGTATGTTCAGATTCCCAATGAAGTAGGCCTCAACCTGATATTAAGCTTTCCGGTGTGGTTTTCGGGATGTAAATTTTCTTGGAGTACCAGTACTGTAATATCTCATGTTTGGTTCATTATTATGGCGTAATGCCATACGCAATAGAAGATTACAGAGTGCACTCTACCCAACAGTACAGAATTAAACACTTCACTGTTCTACAAGGTGATTTACGCTTGCCTGTGATAAACGTGGAAATAAAATCTGAAACTAATAACATATTTTAGTATTAAGTAACTATGTGAATCTGTTTAATTTCCTTGATAGCTTCCTGCCACAGAAATCTGTTTTGTTTTTATTTGACATGAGAGCAGTAAATGACGAGGAAACAGCAAAATCACTAAATGTATACACGGATCACGTGGAGACTACCCACTTCCTCATTACAACTCAGACTGCTCTGTGCATCAGCCCCGGATCTACGATATTTCCGAACCGGGGCAATAGTAGACAGTGGCACCCTCTCCCCAACCCTTTCCTTGAGCGTTTAGGAAGATGTCAAAAATTTAAAAACTCAAATTTTCAAAAATATGTTCATTTTGTGGCACACATCTTACTGAACAGTCTGATACATAAACATATGTGTTCGAGGAATTGTAAGACATGTTATTTGGTCTTAGGTGTGCCAAAATGCAGTGCCATGCCTCTTCACACAGCATTCTTCAATCACACATCTCTGTATTTCGCTCTGTGGAATTGAAACGTGTATATTTTGTAATGGATGCCATCAAATTATGTTCAGGACAGTGAAAATTAAAATGTCCTGTGGTGCCTCTCCTGCTCCCAGTCAGCCTGTTTGACATCCTGCCTCTCTTTTTTCTTCTTTTTCTTTTTTTTTTTAAATATCTCGCAATTAATACCAGATGGGATTATTTATAACCGCGAGACCAAGAATTCTTCAGAAAATTTGCACTCTTTATTGCCTATTAGCTAATAACTTGCTGTTTTGTGTGACATAAAATTAAATATAGGATATATAAAAGCAGTAAAGCAAGAAAGACAGTACACATTACTACAATCCATAGCTCCTAGCGTTTTTTCTCTCTAATCTTGCTACAGCTTTACATGGCTTTCTTTCCTTCCTGCCAAAGGATCTGTTACCACATCGAAGTTCATCAAAAGTTTTGCTACATGAAAAAATCGAAATGTCCCTGTCTAATACTGAAAAAGCTGTTAATACAAATAGTACACAAGTTTAGAGTGGTTCCTCAATCTGATTACGTCTATTTATCACCGTCTGCTAGATAAAACAAAATAAGCTTTTTTAATATTGCAGCAATTTTCACACACTCCAAATAAACGAAGTAGTCATTTTTATATGGCTCAAATGGCTCTGAGCACTATGCGACTTACCATCTGAGGTAATCAGTCGCCTAGAACTTAGAACTAATGAAACCTAACTAACCTAAGGAAATGACACACATCCATGCCCAAGGCAGGATTTGAACCTGCGACCGTAGCAGTCGGCCGGTTCCAGACTGTAGTGCCTAGAACCACAGGGTCATTCAGACCAGCTGTCATTTTTATAACACGATAGAATATAATTCACAAAGTACCAATATCAATGCCTATTGGGCCTACAGGCATAAAGCTTTATGCTAGGAAATAGTTTCACATTTCATTCATATGCTACAGTTTCTCAAGCACGAGATCAGAAAGTAGTCGTATGAAATTTTTATATAAATTTCGAATTGCCATATTCTTCCACAAATTATGTGATATCCCTGTTTCTTCTCCTTCCTCATTCTAATAGACAATCTTTTCTTCACTAATTATATAAATATGCCTGCCATTGTCAAAATTTATTCGCCAGTTAACTTCACTAACCCTGCCACGATCACCAATTTAGTCATCCTGTGATTATTTTCTGATTAGGCGTTGTTACATGTTCATACAACACGTTTTCCATGCTACTTACAGAACAGAACTTAAGCGGCTGCTGACCGGGGACTTACTAGTGTACCGAGCTGGTCAAAAATTTTCTGTGGAAATTTAATTTTCTTGGATACAGCGAGAAGATAATACACAACCTTTCTTACCTGTTATTCCTGTTAGTCATTTATTTTCATTCTGGTAGTTTGAATCTGTGGACTTTGCTAGTAATGATAATGATGATCATTCAGAAACCCAATCAACCACATAATCATATAGCGATTGGCATTCATCCATTCAGCTTTACTCCCCTCAGCTCGTATAGCCCTGTCCCCTTTTGTCTGCAGGAAAGTCTATTTCTAGATGTGATGAGGATTCCCCTGACAGACACATCACAATGCACAAATTCAAAAATAAACTTATGATTCAGTTAGAAATCAACAGGTATGCGTTTCAAAATCATATGAATAATCGATAGGCCCATGTGTGCTGGATGCTAGGAGCTCTGTGAAACAAGGCTTTTTTCCCCCCTCAAGAATATGAATTTGCCACCCCCACCTCCCCGAAATCACTGTCTGGGTCAGATACCACGGTCTGCCCCCTCCCCCCCAAGCTACAACATCCGGGCCTTCTGCGCTTGTGTGAATCTGGCAGCTTGGGCATGCCACAAAAATTTTTCCCTGTAGCATGTATCTGCTTGCTATGATTGCTTACAAAGCCAACAGTCACATTTATGTAGTCAGAAGCGGGAGAAGGTACTACTCATACATGACTGAACTGTGCATGCACATGAGCCCACTCATAACTGCTAAAACGAATCTAATGAAAACGGTTCTGACATCATGCTGACTGGAGGCAATTTGATGTTATGAAGCATTGCATAGTCTTCCTAAAGCCTTTGAAACATTTTGCTGTTGGCAGACGCTTGCATGAGCACTGTGTTTTGTTGTATATGGCGCATTTCCTTTGCAACTTCAGTTTTATTTTGTCTCGTTCATGTTTTATTACTGCAATATTATTCTGCAGTAGCGGCGTACAGTAATATCCATTGTCAGAGTATCGGTTGTGACCAGAAAAAATTACAAAAAGTTAACTGGAGATTAAAATAACAAAATAACAAAAATTTCCAGAATTCTACAAAATTCCCAGGTTTTTCCCCGATCTTGTGGTTGTCCTGGGTTGCATACACCCTGGTATATCAATCTAGGCCACAACTGACACTACTGCAATATGAATAGCTATCTGAAATCTCATGTTGTATACTAGGGTTGCTCACCTGAGATGACTATTACTTATGATGTGATCCTATGTTATGTACTTTTTACTTATACCACTGATTTAATAGGATTAACTACAAGAAAATGGGTTGATATTTTTCCTTCTTATTTGTTGGTAACCTATTTATGTGCTTATTGTTCAGTCGTGTATTTTGGTACAGACATTCGCTACAACACATCTTTACTTGTCATTAATATTATCATAATTTTATTTACTCTCTCTTTTTGACTGTGCTTGTGAGAAAACATGCTGGAAAAGATTTAGTTGAAGGATTTGAAGCATGTGCATACCATTTTCAGGTGAATCTGAAAATTCAAGTTGTTCAAATGTCCAGGGATGACCCTAATGTAAACAAGGCATTCCTAGGAGAGCTGAAAAACAAGCTCAAAGTTGAAGGTAATCCGGAGGATCCCATGCTCATGGGGTTTGGGACATGTTGCTTACATACAGTGCATGGTACTTTTAAGACATACTGCACTAGGGTTGACTGGAGTCTTGTTTAGTTTCTGAGTGCTTCATGTAATCTATTTAAAAATTTTCCCCTCCAACACTGTTAGTTACAACAATATGAGGAGCACTACTGTTTTCTCCCATTAGTTTCGTGATGTTTGGTGGGTGGAAAATAAAATGGTGTCAGTCTGGGATCAGCAAATATTTAACAGATCCCTAAACATGTGTGAAGGAGATAGGAAGGGTATATGAAGAAACAAAAGTAGGTCAAACCAAAACCTAAGGTTGCTATTGGAATTCGTAAGAGTCATAGTTACCCCTCTGGACTACCCTCGACATTGAGCTTGCTTTTCAGCTCTTTTACGAATACTTTGTTAACATTAGTGTCATCCATGAACACTTGAACAACTTGCCTTTTCATATTTATCTTACATTGGGATGCACCTGCCTCAAATACTCCAACCAAATGTTTTGCAGCACATTTACTCACAAAGACTGAAGTTAGAAACCTGCTGAAAACCTGGTCCAACACACTATTCCAAAAACATACAAATGGATCGAACTTAATCATTATGACATCACAGGCACAACAATCTCCTGTAGTAGTTTAGTGAAAACGGCTCCAGTCTGTACACAATGCATTACTTTAATGTTTACTTTTGAAGCTGGCAGTTTTATATTTGGAAACACATCTAATAAGATATAAATAAGCTGCCAAAGTCTCAAGGTGAGTGGTGTATGTCAGCAGCCAACAGATACAAATAGACTGCTGCTTTCATCACGGCATTCCTCTGCATATAATCCAGTATTGTAGTATTGTTGGGTATATCCAGGAGTTCCTGCAGCAAGTGCTTGATGCGACTGCTTTGGGGTACCACCTGGTTACTGGAACACACCACAACAGCATGACACACTCCCTGCCTGTGCTGTAGCAAACTACAAATACACGGAAGCTAATTAGAAATACCATTTTTCTTCATCATGATCATTTTATTTTCCAGTGCACTTGCTGAATCACAGGCACTGTCAGGATTGTCTTTTCCAGTGTTGGAGTTGATGATCAGCTGAGTGCACTCAGATGTGGTAGGCAGTACTGCTGAGGCTATGTTCGATGCAGTAGCATTGGAGCCAGGGCTATTTGTGGCAAATAGCTTTGATGTAGACACTATAACCTTCCAAGTAGCCTTCAGCCCAGCATGCTTCTTTCCCTTATAGGGCTGAACAAGGTCTACTTGCCTATACTGCTGAGTGGAAAGTTGGTTTTAGAGAGCATGAACCAAACTGTGAATTTTTCTGCAACATACTAAAATTCTTGATTCTCTGTACAATGAAAACTGAATCCATCATTTCAAATCCTTGAGTAAGCCACAAGGTAGCACAGGGGTCACACATGAACAACTTAGTAACATGTGGCCAACAGTTCACACAGATAGTACACCACTAAAACAAAACTAATGATCTGAGCTTTTCCTTTCTTATGTTCAACTTCCACCACACTCCCTGACCTAGATCTCTACTTGAGCAGGTCCAAAGTATGGCAATAAAATCTTCTTTATATGCTTATGACTGAAAGTTTATGTTGACTATAACCCACAGCACCCGCAGAAAGATAGACAGAGAGCAGAGGAATGACACAAAGAGTCACCTTGCCCCATGACCAAGGCACCTACTCCCAGTCTCCACTAACCCTTCAGCTACTTGCATTGCAATGTTCCCCTTGCAGGCTTTAGCTCTATGTTAACCAAACCAACAGTTGCATAACAACACCCAATGATTGCTTGTTAGTGTCCAAATTACACTATTTTGTGCTAACACTAATGATCTACAATCAATCTTACTCATACACAATGCAATCAGATAGATGGGTGTTTGCATGTATATATCCAAAACAATGTACCATACACAAATCCATCAACCCCTAGTATCCTTGGTTGAAGATAAATGGATTCAAATAGTCCATGAACTCCCCTAAAAAGCATGTCTTTGTGATACCATTGTGTTAACAAAGAAGGGATACATTTAAACAGATGTAAATGCAAACCACACCAAATACTCATCACAGGTCCTTGTTGGCCACACTGTCGTACAAAATCACGACAGAACAACAAACCAGGGTAGGATGGTCAGGCTGCAGTGACAGGCATGCAAACCATTCTATCCCAACAACAAACCTGAAACTTCCTGGCAGATTAAAATTGTGTGCTAAACCAAGCCTCAAACGCAGGACCTTTGCCTTTTGCTGGCAATTGCTCTACTGACTGAGCTACCCAAGCTTGACTCATTACCCATCCACACAGCTTTGATTCTGCCAGTACCTCATCTTCTACCTCTCAAACTTCATGGAAGGTCTCCTGCTGAACTTGCGAGAGCAGCACTCTTGGAAGAAAAGACTGAAAGATAGGAGATAAGGTACTGACACAATAGAAGCTGTGAGAACAGGTGATAGGTTATGCTTAGGTAACTCAGTTGGTAGAGAGCTTATCCACAAAAGGCATGGTTCCATGTTCGAGTCACAGTCATACACACAGTTTTAACATGCCAGGAAGTTTCATATTAGTGCACACTCCACTGTGGGATGAAAATCCAATTCTAGTTCAACAAACCTCCACACAGTGTGACTGGAATCGGCCAGGCTGGGCTGACTGGTTGACTTGTCACTGCATTGGATAGAGTGAAAGGGTTGAGGGGTGCTAAACCCCAGTGACGGGCAGTCTCACAGCACCAAGTTGAAGGTAAACAGTGATTGATCAATTGACTAATTACCTGAGAAGGGTTATGGGACTAAATGGTGAGGTCATGAGTTCTGTGAATCTGAAGTTAGTCAGGGTCTGCTAAAAGTGGAGGGATCCAGTCAGAGGAGTCAAACTATAAAATAATGAACATTATACACACACACAGAAAAAGGCATGAAAGGTGAGACCAAATCTAAAAACTGGAAAAAAAGGGGGAGGTTATGGGGCCACAGAAAAGAAAGACTGGAAAGGAAATCCCAACCACAAAAACCTGACCCTGCTCCAAGACTAAAGTAGAACCTTACATCTGGAAATAAAGACCACTTTCATGGAGGGAAACGAGGACCAGTTCAACCAGTTTAAGGAATCAGGAAGAGTATACTTAGCACAAAGGGCTGAAAGAAGGGGGATTCCATCAATATGTGGGATACCATCAGTCTGGCTCAACAACAATGTTGTAGGAGTGGGATGTTATGTAGGAGAAAAAAGGGGGTGAGCCAGGTATGGCCAATGTGTCAATGGAATAATACAGTGGACTCCTTCCGAGAGGAGTGAGGAAGAGCACCAAAACTGTAGTATACTCCTTGATTGTGCAGAGTTTATTACTATGAGCAGTGGTGCTCCAGATGGCATTTCACTTTTGGGAAAAGAGAGATTTGACGTAGATCCGCATATCCACAGCTGGAATCATGAAAGGAAATGGGGAATAAGCCATATGATGAGCCAGTTCATTCCCTGGGATGCTACATGATGTGGGACCCACAGAGAGACAACTGAACAGGTGGCATGCCCAAAGGCAGAGAGAAGGTTATATAGCAGAGAGCAAAGGGTGATGAGAGCAGCATTAGTCGATAGCCTGCAAGTTGCTCATTGAATCTGAAAAAAATTAAAACAAAAAGGAGGGCCTTGTAAATGGCTAGAAGTTCTGCTGTGAACATACTACATGACCCTAACAATAAATGGTGTTCAAAGCCAGTAGAAGATGTGAAAGTTTATTCCACCTTATCGACTGTCTTAGAACCATCCATGTAAAAGAACACTGGAACACTGCAAGGATGGCATATACAAGACAATGGAAAACCATAGGATCAACAGAGATCTTAGGACTCTGGAATAGAGTGGTCCTAATCCATGGTCTAGGTGCCATCCAATGAGGCTGGATGTTATGGAAGGAAAGATGCAGGGTGCAGTCCAACGAGTTGAGATGGAGATCTCAACAGAGGGAAGTGAGACACTTCCCAACTGGCAATCCCATCTGTGAGTGGCTGTTAGGAGGGAGAATCCCTCACTGGCAAAGAGCACAGGGTACACAGGATGGTCAAGGAATTGGTGAATGGCGATTGCATAAGAAACAAGGAGTTGGCTGTGTTCTATGTGTAGACGGGGAATCTCCACTTCTGTGAGGAGACCATCAATGCGACTAGCGTGAAAGGCGCCAATAACCAGATGCACGCCACAATGAAGGACTGGCTCAAGCAGTTTCAAAGTGGAAGGATCTGCTGAGCCATAAACCTGACAGCCATAATCTAGTCTGAACAAGAACCAGAGCATAGTAAAGATGGAGAAGAATGCAACAGACTGCATCTCAAACTGTCAGGGCAATGAGACAGAGAATTAAGCTTTCACATACATGTATTCTTTGGGTGGTGAATGTGGGGTTGTGCTACAACACTGAGGTGGTGGTCGCCTAAATAAAGTTCTGGATAGGGGTGTACTGTAGCTTGACAACAAAAATACATAACCCACATTTTTGGAAGGAGAAAACTGGAAACAATGAGAGATGGCCCACGCAGAGGCCCATAGGATGGTGCCTTGGAGCCAGCACTCAGCAGATACTAGCAAGTGGGAGCTGCACCAGATGCAAAAATTGTTGACGTACAACACCGGAGTAACCAGAGGCCTCACAGACGTCACAACACCATTGATGGCAATGAGGAAGAGCATGATGCTGAGCACAGAACCCTGTACGAGGCAGTTCTCCTGAATCTAAGTGGTGCTGAGTGAACTGCCAAATTCCAACCTGGAATGGCTGGTGACATAAAAACTGATGGATAAAAACAAGAAGAGAACCACAGAAGCCCCAGTCATGGAAGGCAACTAAAATGTGATGGCGCCAAGCCACATCATGTGCCTTATGTAGGTCAAAGAAGACTGCAACAAGGTGCCAGAGGTGGGTAAATCCTGTCAGATGGCTGTTTCCAATCGAGTAAATGGTCAGTTGGATATTGTCCTGTCTAGAAGCTACACTGAATCGGGGACAAAAGGCCCTGAGATTCGAGTACCCAACATAATCTGAAGCTGGCCATCCTCTCGAGCAGTTTACAAAGTACATTTGTCAGGCTAATTTGGCAGTATCTGTCTAGAGGTGTTGAGTTCTTCCTGGCCGTAAGGACAGGGATAACTATATCATCTTGCCATTGTGACGGAAAAGCACCCATGAGCCAAATGTGAGTGAAGACCATGAGGAGATGTTGCCTCTGGGGAATGTCAAAGTGTTGGATCATCTGGTTGTGGATGGAATCCAAGCCAGGGGCTGTGTCTCATGAAGAGGTAAGAGCCTGTAAGAATTCCCATACCATGGAAGGTTCATTACAGGGCTCAGCGTGGTGTGGGATGAAACAGTGGAGGGTTTATTCAACTCTGTATTTCTGTTGGAGAAAGGTAGGATGACAGGAAGAGGACACTGATGCCGTCACAGAATGTGTCGCGAGGTGTTCTGCAAGGACCAATGTGTCAGTGCACGAGCACTTTGAAGGTTAAGCCTCTGAACAGGTGACCACCGCTGGTGGCTCAGGAGGCAAGGGATCTTGGACCAAACCTGCAATGAAGAGGCATACATCCCCAGGGAGGAAATATAGTGCTCCCAAGGTGAGGAGCCTTAGTGTGGAGACTCCTAAAAGTGAGGAAGTTGGTCTATGAAGGGAGTCACTTTAATCTCTGCAGCAACCATTGGTGGTCCTGGACAGTGACTGTGACATTCTTGGCTCACCACAGTACTGGTAGATGATGAGGGGAACCTGTGGATAGGGGAACATCAGTAGTGGCAGACACACCTTGCATGACTACATCAATGGAAATCGAGAGGGAGGTGTCAAAGTGCACAGCAGATGTATATGAAGTCCAACTGGCACTGTAGAATGCCCAACATGGAGGCCTGTATGCCTGATGGCAGCAGGGGAACAATAGAATCACTGGAAAATGGTCACTGTCACAAAGGTCATTATGGGATGACCAATGTAGGAAAGCAACGAGGGCAGGGGAGGAGATGATGAGACCGATAGCAGAAAACGTTCACGAGTGGCACTGAAGTGGGTAGGGGAACCATTACTGAGGAGAGAGAAATCAAGGTACATAAGAAGTTGTTCAATTAGGAAGCTCCTACCTGTTGAAGTGACACTCCCACACAGTGGGTTGTGGGCATTTAAGTTCCCAAGGAGAAGTACCTGGGGTGGAAGTTGCTGGGTTAAGGTAGACAGTGCACCTTAAAGAAGTGGCCTACCTGGAGGGAGGTACACATTGCAAATGGCGATTGCCGGAGTCGTTTGCACTCTAACCACTACTGCTTCCATGTTGCAATTTAGGGGGTATGATATTGGAGTGAACCAAAGTGCAGACCCTACTAGAAGCTACACTGGAGCCTGCACGGTTCTGACAGAATGCCTGATAACCAAAAATGTTGGAGAATTGTCGTGATGAAAATGCATTTCTTGAAGTACAAGACAGAACGCAGAATAGGAAGTGACAAGATGTTGCTTTTCCAGTAGGTGACAATCGTATCCATTTGAATTCCACTGGATGATCATGTGGCGAGAGTCCAGGTTAGACACAAAGAAGCCAAGAGAAGGTTATGTCACTCCGTCAGTAGTCGACACTGACAAGGATATGGTGACATCCATAAATAAGGTATCAGACTCAGGTTGCGAGGGGGGAGAGGGCACTGCCAGGCGCATCGGGGGGGGGGGGGGCTTGTCTTGGGATTTATATTTCTTCTTCTCTTTCAGAGGTGGAGGAGTGCAGGGCACAGAGGGATACAGGCATCTGCGAGATCTGGAATTGAAGGAGAGTGGGTGACCTTGGGATGCACAGATGGTGAGTCTCGTGGCTGAGTGCTGGTAGGAGTCTTCTAGACTGAGAGACAATGGGGAGAGGAATCCCAGGAGGGAGTTTGATCATCAACAGGTGCCAAAGGAGAGGGGCACTTTTTTGGCCAGGGAGAGGGAGCAGATTCCAGATGGGAGGTCATGAGAACTGCAGGAGGGGGAGGGAAGAGGAGAATGGAGTGGGTGTGAAGAATAGGTGGGAGGAGGAAATGAAGTTACAGAGGGAAAAGTTGAAGATAGTGTCAATGGATGGAGTCTCTCATAGTTTTGGCGTCTACAGCATACGACAGGCGATCTAGGGACTTGTATTCTTTGATCTTCTTTACTCTCTTTTAAGCTGGGCAATCAAACGAGGGGAGTGGCAGTCAGCACTGTCGACACACACAGGTGAGCCTAGCCCTCCTCTCATGGCGCAGCCAGGGAAGGTAGCCGGGTCATACGAAGCAGCATTCAATGATCCTTCAACACTCAAAGAGACAGCCATTTCAGAACATGAAGATTTTTCCAGCTTGATATTGTTCATGCGCAAAACACCCACCCTGATATCACCCACTCCAACCAGTGGCTCTCCCCATGGGCACTACCCAGCCATAACAAGGGCTGTCTGACATGGCAGCCATAGCCATGAGCTCCAATGCTCCAAGAAGATAAGCAACCATTCCTTGGCAGACATGGGGAGGAAAGAGCTCAGGTATCAGTAGTGTGATCCCTGTGTTGTCAGGGGACTCAGCCATATGGGTACATAACAGGGCCACCACACAGACGGGCTACATGTGCTGGTGATGTAGTAGGGCGGAAGGGGGCTACAGCAGAAAAGGGAGAGGAGAAGGAAATGGGGTGAGGAATCAATACAGTAGATGCTAAGGAGGGAGTTCTTCCCCAAATGGCTCACACTGTTGTTGTTGTTGTGGTCTTCAGTCCTGAGACTGGTTTGATGCAGCTCTCCATGCTACTCTATCCTGTGCAAGCTTCTTCATCTCCCAGTACCTACTGCAACCTACATCCTTCTGAATCTGCTTAGTGTATTAATCTCTTGGTCTCCCCCTACGATTTTTACCCTCCACGCTGCCCTCCAATACTAAATTGGTGATCCCTTGATGCCTCAGAACATGTCCTACCAACCGATCCCTTCTTCTGCTCAAGTTGTGCCACAAACTTCTCTTCTCCCCAATCCTATTCAATTCTTCCTCATTAGTTATGTGATCTACCCATCTAATCTTCAGCATTCTTCTGTAGCACCACATTTCGAAAGCTTCTATTCTCTTCTTGTCCAAACTATTTACCGTCCATGTTTCACTTCCATACAAGGCTACATTCCATACAAATACTTTCAGAAATGACTTCCTGACACGTAAATCTATACTCGATGTTAACAAATTTCTCTTCTTCAGATGCGTTTCTGAAGTTTCTGGCTCACACACTAAAAACAAGAAATTTTGAAGTTGAGGTCAAACCTCAAGTGATGATTGAAACACCAAAAAGGATGAAAGAACAGGCAAAAGGAACAAAATTGCAACCAATATAGGAAACCAGGTGGATAGCCAGGTCGATATAAATCAGAACACCAAGAGAGGGGAAGGAGAGATACAGGAATCAGTGAACATGAGGTCATTGTAGGGAGGCTCGAAACCATATCAACCAAAACCACTAAAAATATATGGAAAATATATCTATTTAAAACAGCAGATAAAAATTCGCTTGATGCCTTCCTAAGAGAGTGTCTCCATTCCTTCCAAGCTAATTATGTAAGTTCAGACCAGATATGGCTCAAATTCAAAGATACAGTATCAACAGCAATAGATTGATTCATACAGCATAAGTTAGTAAGAGATGGGACTGATCCACTATGGTACACAAAACATGTCAGAACATTGAAACAGAAGCAAAGAAAAAAGCATGCCAAATTCAGAAGAATGCAAAATCCCCAAGATTGGCCAAGTTTCACGGAAGCTCAAAATTTAGTGCAGACGTCAATGCAAGATGCTTTTAATGGTTTCCACAATGAAACATTGTCTCAAAATATGGTAGAAAACCCAACGAGATTCTGGTTGTACATAAAGTACACCAGCGGCAAAAAAAGCAGTCAATACCATCACTGTGCAATAGCAATGGAAATGTTACCAATGATGCTGCCACTAAAGCAGAGTTACTAAATACAGTTTTTCGTAATTTCTTCACAAAAGAAGACAAAGTAAATATTCCGGAATTTGTAACCAGAACAGCTGTTAGCATGAGTGACACAAAAGAAGGTATCTTAGGTGTTGCGAAACAACTCAAATCACTTAAAGGCAAGCCTTCTGGTCCAGATGGCATACCAGTCAGGTTCCTTTCAGACTATGCAGATACAATAGTGCCTTTCTTAGCAATCATATACAACCACTCACTAGACGAAAGGGCTGTTCTTAAAGACTGGAAAGTAGCACAGGTCACACCAATATTCAAAAAAGGGAATGGGAGTAACCCATTGAGTTACAGACCCATATCACTGAGCTCAATTTGCAGTAGGATTTTGGAGAATATACTGTACTCAAACATTATGAACCGTCTTGAAGAAAATGATTTATTGATACATAACCAACACGGATTCAGAAAATATTGTTCTTGTGCAACACATGAAGTAATGAGTGCTGTTGACAAGGGATCTCAGATCGATTCCATATTCCTAGATTTCCAGAAGGCTTTTGACACCGTTCCTCACAGGCGACTATGAATCAAGTTGCATGCATATCTTCTCAGTTGAGTGACTGGATTCGTGATTTCCTCTCACAGAGGCCACAGTTCGAGGTGACAGTTGGTAAATCATTGAGTAGAACAGAAGTGATATATAGCGTCCACAAGGTAGTGTCATAGGCCCTCTGCTGTTCCTGATTTATGTAAGTAATCTAGGTGATAATCTGAGCAGCCCCCTCAGATTGTTTGCCGATGACACTGTAATTTACTGTCTAGTAAAATCATTAGACGATCAATTACAATTACATAATGATCTAGAGAGAATTTCTTTATGGTAAAAAAATGTTAATTGGCACTAAACAAAGGAATGTGGTAACTTTAATGAACAAATATAGGTTGAAAAGTGAAGTAGATGATGTTCTAAATTCTTTAGGTAACCAATCATGTGACAGGAGGCATGGCGACACATACAATAACTGAATGGAAAAGAAATTTGTCAAGTAATAACATATTTCGAACCATATTTTCAACTTTGATATTATTTACATGAGATTTATGTACATACTAATACCAAAAGGTGGAAAAATACACTTAAATACTGTTAATTCAAAATTTCCACACATGTTTAGTGACTGTGTAAGTGGTTGCAACAGTAACAACAATAACACCAATTATTGTTATTAGTAATTGTAGCAATAATACTGATTACTGAATCAATTATAAATGGTAAATTAAAATTAGTTGTAAGTTAAAATCCTTTGTTACAATGTTGATGTTGAAACCACAGTAGTAACTATATAATGTAATACCTATAAAGTCATGTTCTTGCCACTAGAAGGTATTATTGTCAAGCATACACCTGTGAAAGTTGTAAGGGTGACGACATGATGTTTGATTGCACTGTGAGAACAACTATATTGAAAATGTTAATAAAATGTGAGAAGTTTAAGACAAAGATTGCAGAGTTACATGTAATGACTTATATAAACAGCTGTAAAACTGGCAAACAAGTTTGCATGCATAAATACAATAGATTTTAGGTTAAAATTGTGCCAACAATGATATCAACACGGAATGGATGATGAATGTGAATTAAGTACAACATAATCATTTAAATGATGTGAGTTTAAAATTTATGGACATTACTATTCATTTCCTCTTATTGTTCAGTTATGACATTTCATATTGCAAACAAAAAAGAATCTTGTGATGTTAGTTGTTTTAAATAAACGTTAAAAACAGAGTTGATAAGAGAAAAGTATGATTGCATCTTGTAGGAGTCAGCCAAGGTAGAATGAATGAAAATGTAGCAGGAATAGCAGCAAAAGAGTTCAATGAAATTTGTTATTGAACAACATACGTAATTACGAAAGACTGGAAACTTAACAGTAATACCAGCAACAATGAACTGGGACACATGAAGTTAAAAGTTAAAAAACTTTTCTTAGTGCAATTCTTCCATTTATTTTCACTTACATTCCATCAGCTGAAAATTATCAAAAAGACAATCAAAGTAATCTTTAAGATGTTTGAACTAATTCTGACCAAGTACAGCCATAAATGAATCAACTATGACAGCTAATAAACACACTCGATGTTGGAAAACAACACTGTCAAAAACAATGAAAAAGTTAACAAGCCCAGCTGAACAATTACCTGAAATTAATGCAAGACCAGTGAACAAAATCAGACACAAGTTTTGAAACTGATTCATGAAACTTGAAAACAGTGAATGATAGTGGGATGAGTGAAAATTTTAAAATGAAACTTTGCAGTCTAGAATTTAAAAAAAATTAAGTTAACACTGACAGTAAAAGATAAAAAATTAAGTTCACAGTGAGCATGTTCCTGCTACAACCACACATGTAGTAAAAATAAAGGAACGTGAAGTGGAATTTGCTTTGTGAATAACTAATGCCATCAATTATGTTGAAAACCTTGAAGTGATTGATGTAATTAGTAAAAAGAAGAATGTAGTTAATTCACAGAATATCTATGTATTAGTTCATCTGAGTGAAGCAAATGATACTGATGAGAAACTATTTTCTTGTTCTGTAAGATGAATTCTTGTCTGCGTAAATTGAAAATGTGGTATTTAGGCTGCTAGTGTCAAATAAGTTTTCAACATGGAGAGTAAAAAGTTATTCTAAATCAGTTGTACGGAAACATTTGGTTTGGTAAAAATTATCTGAATTCTGTAGACAACTATAATTTGTTTGGTGGGAGAAGTATCTGAACAATTGCTGTAAACAGCTTAAAATTTATTGGAAGGACCTTATGGCAATGTAGTGAATGGCGTTCATTCATTTGAGGGCTTGATTCTGATGAGAAAATTTTCAATACTGCCTTGTCTGTTAAAGTCAGGGGGAAGACTTACAAGTGAATGTACAATTTCTCACACACATCTGAAAGCATAGACACTGTTAACGATCCAAACCTGTATGAAATAGTTCAAAATTTAATTCACTGACTGCACATTTCTTGACATCTGCTATAAATCTACAACTCAACAGTGCGACACAGAGATTCAAACCTGGATTTCCCGCTTATCTTACGTGGTCTCCTTCACCACTTTGGCTATCGGTGCATGCTCCTTAGACTGAGACAAACTTCCATACATCACACTTCCAACATCCTTATATCATTGTCCACTAAATTCATTACCTCTTTAGCATAATTTATGACATATTCTTTCGACAGATAACAATTTGCTGAGACTGGAAGGGTAACAAAAACCCATATTTACAAAAAAACGGCACAACTTATCCACAACACAAGAACACTGCACCATAAACTTTTATCCACAACGAAATTCTATAAGATATTCACAAATAATTACCTACAGAAATTCAGAATATCAAGAGTGTGAGTAACTAACATACCATCAGACACCAGGTGACCTGAACTACAATCGACTTCAACCAGTCTGAATTATAGTGAATCTGCAAATACTGTAAATTAAACTGTTAATAAGGTCAATGTTACAGGTGTATCTCATTGTTACTCACGACTCTCACCTTGTAACTTTGATGGTAATATAAGGTTTTTGATGGAGTTCCTATGTGTGTCTTGATATCATGTTTTGACTCTGCTCTTTGAACAGGTAGACAAAGAGAACTTGTGCATGGTTGCAAGTATACAGCAAATGGTATTTAAATATGGTGCAGAATGTAAATGATGTAAATCATCTGAAGTGATGATACTGCATCAGAACACAATAAAAGGACTAAAAAATAGGCAAGAAGTACTTTCATTCAACAGAAAAACTCTTATGGAAATAAATTCTTGTGAGATTTTGTATTGAAGATTCAGGAAGTACTCAGTTTTGTGAAGTTATCATAAATGAAAGCATCACCTTTACCTTTTGATTTCCAGTGGTGTACAAGAAACATATGCTATTACAGAATACAAACATAAATGTGGATGTAGTGTGTAACAAATATCATGTTATGTGTCACATTATGAAATAATAGATATGAAGCTTTTACAACAAATACAGGAAAATTAGATACTTATGTGTCATAACAAATTTGCTTAAAACAATATTGTATTGCCTTATGTAGGATGGAGATTGAAAAACTGGACCCGAGTGCAGACTGCTTGCTAACGACACATGAACTGTTGTCCACCATGAAAGATACAACAAAAATTAGATGAACATGTAGTAATTAGATAATAAATAAATAATAAATAAGCTAATATAAAAGCCTATATTTACTGAATTGATTTTGCCTTTTACACTACATTACATCAGAAGCTAAAAAGACCTCATGATTCAATGCACTTCTTTGTGCAAGCTAACACATGAATATATACTTTAACAGCTCCGTCGCAACAATTCTCAAAATTTCAACAGGAGTATTGTCCTTCAAGTCTTCTAACATTATTGGGTTATGTGTGTACACTTCTCCCTTTAGACCCTCCACCCCCCCCCCCCCCCACACCCCTCGTTAAACATCATACATTGATACGTCAGGTGAAAGCAGCAGCCACATCTTTCACTGACAGTCTTTTCTTCTTGAATCTCTCATGAATTCATGAGATTGGCTCACAAGAAGTGTGACATATTGAAACATTCACTTGTGACAATTTGTGTGTCGATTTCTTTGGATTCTGGATCAACTGCACTCTGATCACCATGATCACAGTAGGTGCACAAACACGTGGGGCCTGCGTCTTTTTCTTGTTCACAACTGACTCTGTAGTACACCATTTTGTCACCAAATCCTGTTAGACTGCTCTCTGTCTGTATGGAAATGTCAAGAAACTTCTTTGCAAAAATACCCCTCCACTATTGCAATTCTTTCTTGAAGAAGATGTATCTCACTGAGATATTTCTTTATAGTCTTAACCATGACACAACTTTTGTATTTAACACAAAATGGAACTGCAGCAGCTTCGAAACTATATATGATGATTGGTGGGCAACAATGAGGATTCTAGTATTCAGGGTCAATTTTTCATGCACCATCCTACACATTTTCATGTTGGATATCATTTGGGTGTGGTACTTTGCACTAAAACATTCCATTTCACATTGTTTGTGTTGTATATGAAGGATGTCGATATCTGTTGACAGTGGATTCAACTTCAAATAAATAGGCATCTACTACCAATTCAACATCTTTGAACGCCAGAAGGGAATTAAAAATTACTCTGGAATTTCCATGAAAATTATTACAGTTTATTTTCATTATGCTGATTTGTTGATTAAGAAACCAGTTACAATAAAAGATTTAGTAACTACCATCTATAAAAATACTGCTCAGCACTTGGAAGCAGAAAAATGGAGCAATGAAAACTTCACACACTTCATTTCGTCAGCAAACCATCTACATAAATCAGCCTTTCATAGCATGCAGTTAAGGACACAGCTTTCAGATTTTGTCACTTAGTCACTTTTATTTTACTGCTAACTTGTGTATAAAGTTAATAGCACAAAACTATGGCATTCCCACCTAGCATACATACAGCATTAAATCCAAATACATATGCATTATTGATCATATTCCCTTATACTGTAATATGACTGCTTATTAATACAACAATAAAAGAAAAATTCCTCAATATACAACTAACATTTTCCCCATGAGCTAATGAGAATCAGTACTTCTGTTATTGTTGATTGTGGGCTTTAGGAGACTAAACAATTGAAGTCCTCAGTCACCTATTCACCCTCCTCCCCCGAATCCTATGAGTGTGTGTAAGATCCCTTTCTAAATAGTGATGTGGCATGTATTTGGAGTTGGATATGGATACCAGCCTGGTATTCACCCAGTGGGATGTTCAAAAGTGCCTAAACTCCACATCAAAACTGGCCTGTTTACCAGCCTTCTTTTTTAATTTGGAAAGTACATTTGACCTGGGTCAGGCTGGCCTCCCCACATTCCAGTAGTGGGGCACTAATACACTCTGTTAACTGTACTTCTAAGAGAATAGTTCAATGAATAATGAAAACCTTACCTTGGACTGTGTTGTGCAAGTCTTTTTGAGGCTATCCCCTGAAACATTTTGTAACACTATTAGGTAATGAATTCAAAAAGGTAAGTAAGTAAAAAAATTAAGACACACTACTACTATTCTGACAACTGCTACTTCTGGATTACTCCCTACTGGTAATATACAGAAAAGTAACTTACAATGTATAATAAGAGGCTGTGGGAAACATGCAAAATATTTATAGAAATTATTTCATTACAGATACATACAAAAAAATTAGTCAGAAGCAGTAAACGACTCAGTGCATCCACAAAGACAAGTATTTCCTTGCTGAATGACAGATGCAAATGCATTCACATATGCATGGGGATGAATTTCAGCTGAGGGCTAGCAATACAGACCAATTAGTTTAAGAAACACACATCATTAACTTAATGAACAATTCCAACATTCATATCACAAAAATAAATGTGGAGGCTATCAGACAATCGTATGGTTCCTGGAATGAATCTTTCACAATAAAATACTGCATGAACAGTTTCGAAACTTCCTGACATGGTGTTGGTGCCAGCCACAAGGTGCAAGATTCCAGTTTTGAGTTTTAGTCCAACAAGTAATTTTAATCACCCACAGGAAGTTTCAACCTTAAGGCTAATGAATTGCCTGCAAGCATGAAGTTTAATTTAAATTGGAGATTTACACATTATCCCATGCCATGAGCATTATACATACTGTATACTGTCATTCAAGTTACAATCCACACAATTCAGCCATTCCCAATTGTGTCAGCCATTCCCAATTATGGCCAAAATATTAGAATAATTTTTAATTTTAAACAAATGGTACTGACTTTGCTGACTGTAGTCTTGAACAGCTTAACACATGTTCAACTTTGAATGACAATTTCTTACTCTGTACATCTCATTCTAATGCTATACAAATACTCAAATATGTATAACTGTGAAACCAGTGAAAGACAACATACATATATTTGTAAGCTGTCAGCTTTTCAGACTGCAGAATATTTGAAGTGTTCGTTTTTACTCTTAAACTAAACTTTCACTAATGTGGCTATCAGTACTCAGGCCTCTCAGTAACATGGCCCACCACTGGTCTCTAGTTGGTCAAGGAGAAGTAATGTACGCAGCAATGTTGTTTGTCAAGTACAATGTTAAACATTCTATAAGCTCCAAGAGGATGAGACATTTATGAATATTTTGCTAAGTTGCCGAATGAGTAAAACTGTGAGATACACCAAATGTTACAAGGTGAGGAAATAAAAGTGTGTACAACAGGTTTGATGAAATAAGAAGAAAAGAGCGTATGAGGAAAGAGCAGAAGATTTCTCATGCTGCTGGTGCCAAAGCTACAGACATCTTCCTGAAGAACATTATGCAACAACCAGATACATGCAGTACTGGTGTAATGCTTGTAAGGCAGCAATGTGCTGACATGGTTTATCATTATTGTGACAACTAAAAATTTGGAACATGTTTCATAGTAAGTGACACTACTTTATATGTACACGGTCAAAAAGTAAGTCTTCTATGAAAGTTAATGTATCTTAGGACTTAATAAAGTACACTTCCTTTGTGTTTAAACTAAATTACAGACACTCACAATAATGTGGCACTTCTACTAATCCAGTACTCATGTATGCGTGGAATGGCCAGAACATCGAGAGTCTAGCATATTTTGTTGCTTGATGCATCCTTACAGTCCCTGTTTCTGTGGTAGACATATCAATAACATGTCCTTTAATATATATAATTATCCTGAGAATGCAAAAAACATCACAAACAATGAGTATTCATCAAGTGAATGAGCTACTTTAGAAGCACGAGTCAGAATAGTAAATAATAAAATGCTGGACACACACATACACTCCTGGAAATTGAAATAAGAACACCGTGAATTCATTGTCCCAGGAAGGGGAAACTTTATTGACACATTCCTGGGGTCAGATACATCACATGATCACACTGACAGAACCACAGGCACATAGACACAGGCAACAGAGCATGCACAATGTCGGCACTAGTACAGTGTATATCCACCTTTCGCAGCAATGCAGGCTGCTATTCTCCCATGGAGATGATCGTAGAGATGCTGGATGTAGTCCTGTGGAACGGCTTGCCATGCCATTTCCACCTGGCGCCTCAGTTGGACCAGCATTCGTGCTGGACGTGCAGAACGCGTGAGACGACGCTTCATCCAGTCCCAAACATGCTCAATGGGGGGACAGATCCGGAGATCTTGCTGGCCAGAGTAGTTGACTTACACCTTCTAGAGCACGTTGGGTGGCACGGGATACATGGGGACGTGCATTGTCCTGTTGGAACAGCAAGTTCCCTTGCCGGTCTAGGAATGGTAGAACGATGGGTTCGATGACGGTTTGGATGTACCGTGCACTGTTCAGTGTCCCCTCGACGATCACCAGTGGTGTACGGCCAGTGTAGGAGATCGCTCCCCACACCATGATGCCAGGTGTTGGCCCTGTGTGCCTCGGTCGTATGCAGTCCTGATTGTGGCGCTCACCTGCACGGCGCCAAACACGCATACGACCACCATTGGCACCAAGGCAGAAGCGACTCTCATCGCTGAAGATGACACGTCTCCATTCGTCCCTCCATTCACGCCTGTCACGACACCACTGGAGGTGGGCTGCACGATGTTGGGGCATGAGCGGAAGACGGCCTAATGGTGTGCGGGACCGTAGCCCAGCTTCATGGAGACGGTTGCGAATGGTCGTCGCCAATACCCCAGGAGCAACAGTGTCCCTAATTTGCTGGGAAGTGGCGGTGCAGTCCCCTACGGCACTGCGTAGGATCCTACGGTCTTGGCGTGCATCCGTGCGTCGCTGCGGTCCGGTCCCAGGTTGACAGGCACGTGCACCTTCCGCCGACCACTGGCGACAACATCGATGTACTGTGGAGACCTCACGCCCCACGTGTTGAGCAATTCGGCGGTACCTCCACCCGGCCTCCCGCATGCCCACTATACGCCCTCGCTCAAAGTCCGTCAACTGCACATACGGTTCACGTCTATGCTGTCGCGGCATGCTACCAGTGTTAAAGACTGCAATGGAGCTGTGTATGCCACGGTAAACTGGCTGACACTGACGGTGGCGGTGCACAAATGCTGCGCAGCTAGCGCCATTCGACGGCCAACACTGCGGTTCCTGGTGTGTCCGCTGTGCCGTGCGTGTAATCATTGCTTGTACAGCCCTCTCGCAGTGTCCGGAGCAAGTATGGTGGGTCTGACACACCGGTGTCAATGTGTTCTTTTTTCCATTTCCAGGAGTGTAGTTCAAACGATGCAGAAAATTGTGAGTGTAGAGACAGAAGCTCTAGAAGTTCAGGAAAACTGAAATTATGTAGTTTCCATGTGATATCAGAGACCCACAGCTTAATAATTTCTCATTTTATGTACAGATGCAGCTACACAGTAATTTGAAGGTCATAAACATTCACTACCACCATCAGCAGCACCAGCATCCATTTGACTTCTACTGCTGAATCAAAGCCACTCACCTCTTCACTGACTGTTGCGAAACCCCTCATTTGCAAAGTTTTCACATTAAAATTTATGCCTTATTGGTATAAGTCTAAACTGGGAATACAATACTCTGTTACAAGAAGTGTGAAACTGCAATGGCTCATTTACTCTATTGTAGGAAGAATTACAAACGCTCTTAATTATCTCTCTTAATGTTTCTGAAGTGGTAATTTATACAGATATACACAAAGTACTATGGTCTGTTGGCTCATTTACTCTATTGTAGGAAGAATTACAAACGCTCTTAATTATCTCTCTTAATGTTTCTGAAGTGGTAATTTATACAGATATACACAAAGTACTATGGTCTGTTCAAAATCACTTTAGAACTGACAGTTGAGCAGAAGATGGTGGAGTTGCAAAGCGGAGTTGCCACATCCCACACTGAACTCTCAAATAATCTTCAACTTCATTCAACTTGCTCAATCTCTCAAACTACTCTCTTTATAAATAAGAATCCCACCTCGACATGTTCTCAAAGGGCTGCGCTACGTTTTCACTTTATTTGAGACAGAAAATTATTAAGTTATCGATATTTCTACGTGTGGGGAACTTTTTTGTTATTGATGTTAAGTGAACAGATGAAATGAATGAAATCTTAGAAATATGTCAAATTTTCATCAACTCCAAATCATAACTCTGTCAGAGTTTTCTAACATGAGACAGTTTCAGTTACATATGATGCACAATGGTCCCTTGTGCATCAAGTACTAAGTGGTCAGTCGTATGGTTTCATTATGAGATACGGAATGCTACATTTATAATGAATATGTTATTAATTTTTCTGATCCACCTACTTATGTCTAACATAATAAAATATAATACGTATGCATGTCTATCATGGTGAGAAAACATATTTTAAATAGGCCAACAAGTATTTGGAGAAAGAAAAAAAAAGTGATACAAAAAACATTACTTCAGTATTGCAGCAATTATACTGTAAATGGTAATATTTATTTTGTGGGATACAGACTATATAACTGACATGAACTTCATTTGGAGTTTGTTGCTGATAAGGTCTTCTTATTAAAACGTCAAAACTCACTGTTGTTGTTGTTGTTGTTGTTGTGGTCTTCAGTCCTGAGACTGGTTTGATGCAGCTCTCCATGCTACTCTATCCTGTGCAAGCTTCTTCATCTCCAGTACCTACTGCAGCCTACATCCTTCTGAATCTGCTTAGTGTATTCATCTCTTGGCCTCCCTCTACGATTTTTACCCTCCACGCTGTCCTCCAATACTAAATGGTTGATCCCTCGATGTCTCAGAACATGTCCTACCCACCAATCCCTTCTTCTGGTCAAGTTGTGAAACAAGCTCCTCTTCTCCCCAACTCCATTCAATACTTCCTCATTAATTATGTGATCTACCCATCTAATCTCCAGCATTCTTCTGTAGCACCACATTTCGAAAGCTTCTATTCTCTTCTTGCCCAAACTATTTATCGTCTATGTTTCACTTCCATGCATGGCTACACTCCATACAAATACTTTTAGAATCGACTTTCTGACACTTAAATCTATACTCAATGTTAACAAATTTCTATTCTTCAGAAATGCTTTCCTTGCCATTGCCAGTCTACATTTTATATCCTATCTACTTCGACCATCATCAGTTACTTTGTTCCCCTAATAGCGAAACTCCTTTACTACTTTAAGTGTCTCATTTCCTCATCTAATTCCCACAGCATCAACCGACTTAATTCGACTACATTACATTATCCTCTTTTTGCTTTTGTTGATGTTCATCTTATATCCTCCTTTCAAGACACTGTCCATTCCTTTCAACTACTCTTCCAAGTCCTTTGTTGTCTCTGACAGAATTACAATGTCATCGGCAAACCTCAAAGTTTATATTTCTTCTCCATGGATTTTAATACCTACTCCAAATTTTTCTTTTGTTTCCTTTACTGCTTGCTCAATATACAGATTGAATAACATTGGGGAGAGGGTACACACCTGTCTCACTCCCTTCCCAACAGCTGCTTCCCTTTCATGCCCCTCGACACTGTAACTGCCATCTGCTTTCTGTACAAATCGTAAATAGCCTTTCACTCCCTGTATTTTACCCCTGCCACCTTCAGAATCTGAAAGAGAGTATTCCAATCAACATTGTCAAAAGCTTTCTCTAAGGCTACAAATGCTAGAAACGTAGGTTTGCCTTTCCTTAATCTTTCTTCTAAGATAAGTCGTAGGGTCAGTATTGCCTCACATGTTCCAACATTTCTATGGAATCCAAACTGATCTTTCCCGTGGTCGGCTTCTACTAGTTTTTCCATTCGTGTGTAAAGAATTCGCGCTAGTATTTTGCAGCCGTGGCTTATTAAACTGATGGTTCGGTAATTTTCACATCTGTCAAGACCTGCTTTCTTTGGAATTGGAATTATTACATTCTTCTTGAAGTCTGAGGGTATTTCGCCTGCCTCATACAACTTGCTCTGTCAAACTCTCCACGCAGTATCGTATCTCCCATTTGATCTTCATCTATATCCAGTTCCATTTCCATAATATTGTCCTCATGTACATCGCCCTTGTATAGACCCTCTATACACTCCTTCCACCTTTCTGCTTTCCCTTCTTTGCTTAGAACTGCGTTTTCATCAAAGCTCTTGATATTCATGCAAGTGGTTCTCCTTTCTCCAAAGGTGTCTATAATTTTCTAATACCCAGTATCTATCTTACCCCCAGTGAGATAAGCTTCTACATCCTTACATTTGTCCTCTAGCCATCCCTGCTTAGCCATTTTGCACTTCGTGTCGATCTCATTTTTCAGACGTTTGTATTTCTTTTTGCCTGCTTCATTTAATGCATCTTTATATTTTCTCCTTTCATCAATTAAATGCAATATTTCTTCTGTTACCCAAGGGGGTCTACTAGCCCTCGTCTTTTTACCAATTTGATTCTCTGCTGCCTTCACTATTTCATCCCTCAAAGTTACCCATTCTTCTTCTACTGTATTTCTTCCTCCATTCCTGTCAGTTGTTCCCTTATGCTCTCCCTGAAACTCTGTACAACCTCTGGTTCTTTCAGTTTATCCAGGTCCCATCTCCTTAAATTTCCACCTTTTTGCAGTTTCTTCAGTTTTAATCTACAGTTCATAGCCAATAGATTGTGGTCAGAGTCCACATCTGCCCCTGGAAATGTCTTACAATTTAAAACCTGGTTCCTAAATCTCTGTCTTACCACTATATAGTCTATCTGATACCTTTTAATATCTCCAGGGTTCTTCCATGTATACAACCATCTTTCATGATTCTTAAACCAATTGTTAGCTATGATTAAGTTATGCTCTGTGCAAAATTCTACCAGACGGCTTCCTCCTTTATTTCTTAGCCCCAATCCATATTCACCTACTATGTTTCCTTCTCTCCCTTTTCCTAAGCTTGAATTCCAGTCACCCATGACTATTAAATTTTCATCTCCCTTCACTATTTGAATAATTTATTTTATCTTCTCATACATTTCATCAATTTCTTCGTCATCTGCAGAGCTAGTTGGCATATAAACTTGTACTACTGTAGTACGCGTGGGCTTCGTGTCTATCTTGGCCACAATAATGTGTTCACTATGCTGTTTGTAGTAGCTTACCCATACTCCTATTTTTTTATTCATTATTAAACCTACTCCTGCATTACCCCTACTTGATTTTGTATTTATAACCCTGTATTCGCCTGACCAAAAGTCTTGTTCCTCCTGCCACCGAACTTCACTAATTCCCACTATATGTAACTTTAACCTATCCATTTCCCTTTTTTTCTAACCTACGTGCCCGATTAAGGGATCTGACATTCCACGCTCCGATCTGTAGAATGCCAGTTTTCTTTCTCCTGATATCAATGTCCTCCTGAGTGGTCCCCGCCCATAGACACGAATGGGGGACTATTTTACCTCTGGAATATTTTACCCAAGAGGACACCATCATCATTTAATCATACAGTAAAGCTGCATGCCCTCGGTAAAAATTACGGCTGTAGTTTCCCCTTGCTTTCAGCCGTTCGCAGTAACAGAACAGCAAGGCTATTTTGGTTAGTGTTACATGGCCAGATCAGTCAATCATCCAGATTGTTGCCCCTGAAACTACTGAAAAGGCTGCTGCCCCTCTTCAGGAACCACACGTTTGTCTGGCCTCTCAACAGATACCCCTCCGTTGTGGTTGCACGTACGGTATGGCTATCTGTATCGTTGAGGCACGCAAGCCTTCCCACCAATGCCAAGGTCCGTGGTTCATGGGGGGGGGGGGGAACTCACTCCAAAATTATTTTGGTATGTAGCTACTTACTGCTGTAAATTGTGCATTTCACTCTGAATATGCTATATATATTTAATTTCTTTTGTGATAAGGTAAAAATTCCACTCAATTCACTCTTGTCACTCACAAAAGATGTAAGTAACACTGTATTGTACTGATGTTATTTAATGAAAGTCTTCCCCTTCACTGAAGGTGTAAGTATGTATGTTGGTGTTCTTCCAGTCTTCAGACTTGACATTCTAAAACTGCTTCTTCTGTGAGCTTTCAGACTGCAGAAGACACAAATTTATTATTACTCCTGGTTATTTACCTCTTAATTTGGGCCCATATTTACCCTGTTGGGTTGAAATGGTAGCAACAAAGTGGTAGGCTACTGATTGTATTCACCAGCTCCTATATGGGGAACTGTGTTTTTTGTAGGCGTATGCATTCCATAAGCACCATCTTTGTAGGGTTGTCTGCCACTTAAATCAACATTATGAAAATGAAGCCAATTAGTCATTCTCTTCTTTCTCTTTGTCATGGTAGATGTATTGTAAACTACAGCTGAATGGTAAGGAGCATTATCTAGAACAATTGTTCACAGTATTCCCAGACTATGCATTAGTGATTCTATGAACAACATTATTAACATAATTAGGTTATTTTGTCAGGATCATCTCCTGTCTGCTCGACTTTAGAAGCACATAATCATTCAAGAGAAAATCTTCTGAGGTGCCTGAATAACAAAGAGTAAGTCAGTCCCCACTGTCAGAAGGAATTGCCAATGTTCCGTTACTTATGTCAACTGGCCAGACCTGCTTCATAAAGGTACCATAACTGACCCACATCTCATCAAGCCACACCACTTAATCGATACTGATGCCAAGGATCTGCCTTACAAATTGCCATTGCCATGCAGCTACATCCTCCCTATTCATCAACAGCTTACAGCTACAGAAATGTACATAGTAACATCCTAGGTCGTGTAATACTGTGTGTGACAGCCATGAAGAAGACCTGATTCCTTAAGGGTAACCAATAACTTCCAAGTGTTGAATTTTCCTTTCTACAATACTAATCATAAGCTTGAAGACAAATTGCATTCTCAGCAAATGGAAATATATTCATAATCCACTTATCCATACCATGTTTTTTACTCAAGAATTTTAACCTTCGATGTTTCTCCACTTTCCTTTTCTTTCTTTAACATTTTCTTGCCAACCTTCTCATTACCATTCTTGTTTATTTTCAGAGCTGCAGCACTTCTATCAGTTACATTGCTCACAGATAGCAGAGGCCACCATTAAGTTATTCAGTCTCAAAATAGGCAAGGAACACAAACCATTTATCTTGACTAACCTTGTATGGCAATACCCTAGCTGAGAGATTGAGGTGGAACTTTTCCACTCAACTTTTGATGATTTTCTTTGTGAAACGCTGTTCAATACCACACAACAAATAAAAGTAACAATAAATGCAATAATAACTCCGGCGACAGTAAAAATCACAACAAACAAAATCACAGTTTGCAATGGTCACATAGAACAGCAAACTGCCTGAAATTCAAACAATGGAAATGGAAAATTTTTTTGGTCCTGGGGTGAAGGTCTGACAACTCTGCATGCTTCCTGTTGTTACAGGTATTGCAGAATTGGTGGAATACAGTCTGTGCCTTCCTTGTGGGCTCCCCCTTACTACCTCCAAAAAGTTCCTAACCCTGAAGTAATTTTCAACAGATTATAGTCACTAACCCACAGTTCTTAAAAAGGTAATTTGACACTGAAAAATGGAAAAACAGAAAAACTTAACCAATACTGGTCCAGTGTCCAGATCCAAATGAAACATTAGAAATAGGTACCTTACTTTACCAGGTCTAATCTCACATTGTACATCAGTTCACTGATTACTTCTGTGTACAAAAGACAATTCCTTCTTCTGTGAGACCACACTGCGTGATTATCACCTGAGTTACAGGTTTAATGTACTTATTTTCTCTGTTTGGCGATTTGGCAATGTGAAAAACTTTTCTGGGAGGACTGAGAATAGTTTTATTAATATCCAGTTTTGTCTATCATGATCAGTGTGAGGTAAACTGCAGGGCTGACACAACCACTCGTCAGTGCACTTACATAGGCTGAATCAGCGTTTTGTTTTGTAAGGGTTGGTACTTCAGATTTGGTAGCCACTGAACTCAATGCTGTTTGGAGATCTATGACTACCAAAGTGTAATTCATATTTTTTGTTCTGTTGCATAATTTTGTACACAATGGAAAACTGTGTTATAGCCACTTCTTAAGATTTTTTCTTTGCCCTATAAGTAGCTAATATTTGTTCAACATGGTTACTGCTGAGGACAGTGATTATTTTCAACATTAGAAAAAGAAGACAGATACATAGAGACAGGAAAAATGTGTTTTCAACAACTTACTTTTATTATTATATTTCACTCTTTCTGAAGGTTGCATTGAAAATGATGAACTAATTCTTTATACTTTACATATTATACATTACACATCACTTTTTTACATTAATGACAAATTGTTCATATTCGAACAATTAAGACTATGTAACAGAAGAAACTGTAACGACTCAAAACAAAAGGATATTCAGCCAAACATTGATAAAAAAGAATTTAAAATACAATGTTAATATATACTACATTGGTCACACCAGGAGAAGGTTTGAGACTGAAAGCAAGGAATGTGCCAATGCCATCAGTTAAATATCAGAAGCCACATTTGTAATGCATACAACCCGTAACAGGCATTGAAACAAGTCCATACCTTTGTGACATCTGCTCAGTAGTAGATGACAAAACAGTTGTGTCAATAAATGGATCTTTCAATATAATTCTTTTTCTAGTGTTTCTTTGAAATTTGCATATCTTGTGTTCTAAAAGGAAGTCTTCAGGGCTGTTATGTATGGCTGACCATCAATTTAAATTTCATTTATCATGTTATATTTCTTCCAACACATTTTAAAAATCAGTTTCTTTATATTTTCACTTTATACCTGAAAACACTATCCCACGAAATCAGATTTGTTACTTTTACTAGTTATCGGCAAATAAACCTACTTCTTGCAAAACATGTATTATTAAAAATCTGCTGTAAAAATTATATTTATGGTTATGAAATCATTCATTCTTTACACAAAATGTTTGTATATCAAATAATATTATCTACAGAAAATATATCTCAGTTGCCTGCACTGACATTTGTGAAACTCTCTGTACTAATGAACCATAACATCTTTGTAAACTTTATTAGTTCTGGAAAGAGTTGGGATGGAAGTATCAGTGAGATGGATTCACAGAGAACAGGCAGGGGAGAAGCAAATCAGGAACTTTCCTCAACTGTATTTATGTAACAGGAACTTGTAAAGTTTCAGTGATAAATGGCACATGTTTATATATTCAAGATTGTTCTGATTTTTGTTATGGTGAAATACATAAAACTGATTCTTAAAAAAGTGTTTCATTTAAAATATCATCCAACTGAATTATACACAAGAGAACAGAATCTGATTATTGACACGGCTGTTCCATGAATGCATTACAAAGAATCAAGACTATCAGAGAAAAAATTCTGTTCATTAAACATGTCAAGACCTTGGCCTCTTGAGAGAACATACACTGTAAACTAATTAAACAACAAGCTGAGCCATTATTTACAACATCAAGAATTCAAAATGAGTATAATTTTATAACTACTCTTCATTGCAAAAGTCAACTTAGGCACAGAAATCTACAACCAATGTGCCCACGACTAACTGCACAAATTCCTTCAGAAACAAACATCATGAAAACTTGAATTTATATTCTTTAATTATTATTGTGATTATTTGTTGAGACAGGGTTGTTTGAGCATAGTAAAACATATTGGACACCAATTCAACTATTGCATCCTACAGAAAAAGATAGCTTTACACATCTGCTTGACCAGATAGGTGTATATCCCATATAAGAAAATCATTTTAAAAAACCACCACTTCATACTTGTCAGTGGACACACTGATTGAGTCAATTTTGCCTCCTGGCAAAATTTCATCCACCTGCTTTCTTTCCTACAACTGAAACATTCAGAGCCTAACCAAAAATCAAATGCCACACTAAAATAAAACAGACATTTAATTGGTTTAATCTATTTGTCATAATCCTAATACACACAGACAGTAAGCTGTCACAATGGTAATTTGGGTCTAACTCTCATCATATTTATGTATGCACAGTTGTAAAATTTCGTTATACCATTACGATAAATAACGATTTTTTATATTCATTTTAGTTACAAATAAGTTTCATGCAGTATTTATTGCTTATAGTGAAACTTTTATGCATTGTTAACCTCCTACTGTAACATTACTGTACATGTTGTAACTTCTCCAACAGACAATTTCTTTGGCTCTGTGTTGTGTGTTTTGTGTGTGTGTGTGTGTGTGTGTGTGTGTGTGTGTGTGTGTGTGTGTGTGTGTGTGTGGTTTTAATTAATTTAATTATGAATGTGCATACCAATCTGATGATTAACCAGTCAGTTCTTAACTGTTTATGACACTATTTGTACATAATAAATAGCATTATTAACAGAGGTTGGTAGAATGTTTTTACTTTTCTGTAAGCTCTCTTCTCTTTCTTTACATAGGTTCTGTTTCAATATGGAGAGCTCGTTTAGCAAAGATGGCCTTCGAAAGAACTTAATTTATATCATCCTGTCAATGTCATTTACATAATCAATGAATGCATGTGACAGTTCTGGCATATCGTTACTATGGTGGAATTTAACGATGTTCTGACACTCCGAATCATAAATCACTGTTTAGAAGAACTTCCTTAACTGATGTGGAGACCTTATTTACTGGTTCTCTTCAATTCTCTTCACACTATTGGACACCAATCTTGTAACAGTACATGGGGAAGCACTGCTTTTACTAGTGCTAGTCATTCCCTTTTCTGTCTGGCTTACAAATGCTGCTAGGAAAAAAATGTTTCTCTATGTGTTTCCTTCTGAAACCTCATTTCTCGTATCTTGTCTTCACTGTTCTTATGCAAGACATACGTGGGTGGCTGTAGGATAATTTTGCAGCCTATGACAAACACCACTTCTCTAAACTTTCTTACTAGTTTTATAAGAACTATAGTTTCCTGCCATTATGTAGACAGGAGTGACACCACCAGCAGTCGACCAATGGTGTAAATGGCCAGAAGATGAACCCTATGTCGGGTTGACACTGGATGGTGCTATTATAACAATAATAAATGCGATTAAGACTGTTCTTGAATTATTTATTTTTCAAATCCTGTAGCTGCAATTTAATCCTTATTTACTTGTACGAAATCTGTTCAAAAATTGCAGACTATTCGTAATTTTGTGCCAATGGTGTGTTGGACTGAAATGCAGTTTTGAGCCCTGCACACGTTTGTGTTTAATGAGTAACTGCCGGAAGTTTCATTGTTGTATGGCTGTTAGCTATTGTTCAGTGATGTATTGATTAAAATGTGTCACACAGTTTGCAAATTTTGATATGGCAGAGCCAGAGGACCAAGATGTGTGCATTAAATTTTGTGTGAAACTCGAGAAAACTTCTACAGACACACACTAAATATTGCAGGAAGCCTACGGTATAAGCACTTAAGGCGTACTCAGTTTACAAATGATTCACATTGTTTAAAAATGGCCAGATGGAAATCAAAGATGTCCCTCATTCAGGACACCCTTTGACAACTACTGATGACACTAATGTCAAGAACATTGTCATGAATTCATAGCACAGGGACAAACTGTTAATCGATGATACTGTAGGGATGTGTTGCGACACCTGCTGGGAATTGTGAGAAGGATATGGCCTGAATGTGGTTGGTTGGTTTAAAAGGGGGAGGGGGGAAGAGAGACCAAAATAAGAGGTCATCGGTCCCTTGTTCCCAGTAGAACAATTACCCAAAGGAAAGAAGAAAAAAAGAAGAGGTACGGCACAATAACAGTGGAAAGGAAGAAACAGAAGGATGACAGAAGGACAACGAACACTACAAAGGACAAAACAGGACAAGAAAACCCCAGAAAGACGCAAGAGACAGGGGGAAGATATTAAAAACAAGAAAACAAATTACAATGGCTGGCGGACCATGAGAATAAAAAAGGAGAAGCCAGCCACTCTGCAACACCTTAATATCTCCTCCATAAAGGTCCTAGGGTGGAGGACACAGAGGGACAAAGGACATACGCTAAAACTCAGATCAAATGATAAAACACACCATCACGAATAAGGGAAGACTAAAGCTGCTGTTGAGGCAGTGTTGCCCAACACCGAAGGTAGGGTACTGGGAATGTTAAAAGTCAGCCGCAGAGTGGCTAAAAGTGGGCAGTCCAGCAAGAGGAGGATGACTGTCATTTGGGAACCACAGCAACACTGAGGTGGGTCCTTGCAGTGGAGGAGGTAACCATGTGCAAGTCACATACAGCCAATGCGAAGCCAAATGACAACTGATTCCCTATGAGAAGCCCACAGGGAAGGCTTCCACTCATTCACAGCCCCTTAATAACACACAGTTTGTTTTGCATACTGTTAGGCCACTCCATCTCCCCAAGCCAAAAAACCTTGTGGCTTAAAACAGAATGCAGGTTAGTTTCAGAGATGCCCATCTCCAGGAGTGGTTTCCACATAGCTTGCTTGGCCAGCCTGTGAGCAAGTTCGTTCCCTGGGGTTCCAACATGTCCTGGGGTCCACACAAACACCACTGAACGAGTGGACCGTTCCAGGACAGAGATGGGCTCCTGGACGTTTGCAACCAAAGATGGCGAGGGTAGCACTGGTTGGTAGCTTCTAAGCTGCTCAGAGAGTCAGAACAGAGAATAAATGACTCAACAGAACAGGAACACATGTACTGAAGTGCACGAGATATGGTCACAAGCTCTGCAGTGAATGCATGGCAGACAGCGGTCAAGGAATGCTTTTCAATATGGCCTCTGTGGATATAGGTGAAGCCAACATTACCATCAGCCATCGAGCAGTCAGTGTAAATAACTTCAGAGCTCCAGTAAAATGTCAAGAATTGAGAGGAAGTGACAAGGAGAGCGGTGGGGTTAACAGAGTCCTGGGTCATGCAGAAGGTACAGACGAAGCTGTGGCCAAGCTGCACACCATGGAGGTGTACGTGAATGTACCTCAAGTGGAAGTGCTAAAGAGAAGAACTTCAGTTCGGAGAGAAGGGATTGCATGCGAACCGCAATTGTGAGCACTGATCTGGGCCACCAATATTGGAGATGAACTGCCGTGGGTGGGAAAAGGAGATGGTAATTCTGATGCTCAGGAGAACTACGAATGTGGGCAACAGAACTAGCGAGCAGTTGTGAACGTCAGAGCTGCAATTGAGGGACTCCGGCGTCCACCAGAACACTGATCACCAGACTCGTTTTAAAACCTCCTGTCACTAGGCGAATGCCACAGTCATGCACTGGGTCTAGTAAACACAACACTGAGGGCGCTGCCAAACTGTAAATCAGACTCCCATAGTCAAGGCGAGATTGATCAAGGGCTCTGTAGATGCAGCAGCATAGAGCGATCTACACCCTAGATGGTGTTGCTCAAGCCAACGAGGGCCTTCAGGTGCTGCCAGCACTTCCACTTAAGCTGACGAAGGTGAGGTAGACAAGTCAATCGGGAATCAGAAAACCAGTCCTAAGAACCGATATGTCTCAAATACAGTGAGTGGATCGTCATTAAGGTAAAGTTCTGGTTCTGGATGAATGGTATGACGCTGATAGAAGTGCATGACACAAGACTTTGTGGCTGAAAACTGAAAGCCATGGGCTAGAGCCCATGACTGCATCTTGTGAATGGCTCCCTGTAGGCGCCGCTCAGCAACACCAGTACTGGAGGAACAATATGAAACGCAGAAGTCATCGGAATACAGAGAAGGGACACCAACAGCCCTACAGCTAGGCCGTAAATGGCCACTGAGATACACTCAATATGGAGCCCTGCAGAACTCCATTCTCCTGAATACAGGGGGGACTATGGGAGGCACCAACTTGGGCACGGAAAGTACATAATGGCAGGAAGGTCTCGATAAAAATCTGAAGCGGGCCCAGGACATACCACTCGCACAATGTGGCAAGGATATGATGTTGCCAAGTTGTGTCGCATGCTTTACGTAAGTCAAAAAAGATGGCAACCACATGTTGGCATCTGGAAAAGGCTGTTCGGTTGGCAGCGTCGAGGGACACAAGATTATCAGTGGTAGAATGAGCCTGGCACAAGCCGCCCTGACATGGAGCCAGTAGGCCACGTGACTCCAGGACCCAATCCAACTGCCGACACATCATACGTTCCAGCATCTTACAGAGAACATTGGTGAGGCTGATGGGCCAATAGCTATCCGCATCAAGCTGATTTTTACTGGGTTTTAGAACCAGAATGATGGTGCTCTCCTGCCATTGCGATGGAAAGACGCCATCAAACCAGAACCGGCTGAAAATGACGAGGAGATATTGCTTGTAGTCAGACGAGAGATGTTTAATCATCTGACTGTCGATCCGATCCAATCCATCCCAGCAGCTGTGTCGAGGCAATGTGCAAGGGCTCAGGGGCTCCCACTCTGTATAGGGGGCGTTATAGGCTTTACTGTGGCATGTAGTGAACGAGAGGACTTTCCTTTGATTGATGGTGTGAAAGGGTGGGGGGTAGTTCTCTGACACACAGGCTTGAGCAAAGTCCTCGGCAATCACGTCTGCATTGGTAGAGAGCACACCATTGATGTTAATTCCAGGGACACCTGTTAAGGTCTGGTACCCAAAAAGCCCAAAAAGACGTCTGATCTTCATCCAGACTTGGGAAGGTGACATTTGGCACCCAATGATCAACACATAGCTCTCCCAACACTCCTGCTTTCGTTGTTTTATAAGCAAGCAAATGCAGGTACGGAGCCACTTAAAGGCTATTAGGTGCCACTTCTGTCGCTGTAGAGCTTGCCAACGCTCTTGCCTCAGCGACTTCTGGCGACCACCAAGGGCCTGTCTTTCGCCAGGGCACCTTAGAGAACGAAGGATCGCGCTTTCCGCCGCAGGAGCGATCGTTGTAGTGACGTCGATGGCACCATGTGAGGGAGATTCAACAGCGATAGCAGAGGTGAAAGCCACCCAGTCTGCCTTGTTTGAAGCCCATCTGGGTAGGCGTTTATGGGCATGACACCGTGGGAGTGACAGGAAGATGGGGAAGTGATCACTGCCACACAGGTCAACATGTGCTCTCCAGTGGATAGATGGAAGAAGGCCAGGACTGCAGACTGAGAGATCAATGGCCGGATAGGTGCCATGTGCCACACTGAAATGTGTGGGGGCGACTTGTATTTAAGAGACAGACGTCGAGTTGGGACAATTCGACATCTCTGCCACGCCCAGTAAACATGGGGCTACCCTACATGGAGTTAAGGGCGTTAAAATCTCCCATAAATAGGAAATATCTAGGGAGTTGATCAATCAGTGCAGCCAATACATTCAGGGGTACTGTACCATCTGGAGGGAGATAGACGTTGCACATAGTTACTTCCTGTGTTGTCCGTATCCTGACAGCCACAGCTTCAAGAGGAGTTTGAAGGGGCACAGGTTCACTACATACCGAGTTCAGGACATAAACGCAAACTCCACCTGACACTCTATTATATTCACTGCGGTTCTTGTAATATCCCCTGTAGCCACGAAGGGCAGGGGACCACACTGACAGGAACCATGTCTCCTGGAAGGCGATGCACAAAGCAGGTGTAAAACTTAACAGTTGCCGTAGCTCAGCCAGATGGTGGAAAAAACTGCCGCAATTCCACTGGAGGATGATGTGTTCGTGAGACTGGGAAGTCATGAAACACTCAGTGAGGCAGTATATGCCTCAGGGTCACCTGCTGCCACCGACTTTTTCCTGAATAGGCTATATCCATTGTGTCTGAGGGTCTGGCGAGATCTAGGTCCTAAGTGAATGCCAGAATCTTTACCTCATCCTCAGATGCAGATGCATTGCTTGTAGGCAGCAGTTGGTGTGGGTGCCACCGCAATTCCCTTGGTTTTGGCGGTCTTCTTTCTGGAATTCTCTCGCCGGTCCTTGGGTTTCTCTGGCTGGGGCGGATTCACTGATTCTGTCTCTGGGATGGAGGATTATCATGAAGCCCTACAACCATCTACTTTTGGGAACTTCAGCCAGTGGTAGGTGTCATCTTTCCCACTAGCAGAAACCTGGGAAGGGAGTGACCCAAGGGACAACTTTGTAGCGAGAGGAGCCGAAGGAGACTTACGCTTCTACAGCTGAGAAGTGGGGACTTGTGCCCCTGATGGTTGGAGGACAGTGCTCCCGAGGTAGGTGGTGCAGGACCAACAGTGAGGGAAGTGCCCCCCACCATCAAAGGGGCAGCTGATGTCTTCCAGCTCTGAGAGGCAACTGGAACTCTCAGAACTGATGGGGCTACAACTGTTCTCGTAGTGGTGGCATAGAGGAAGCCTTAGCCACAGGATGTACGTGCTCAAAATTCCTCTTAGCCTCAGTGTAGTCCAGGGTCTTTTATTCCCTGATTTTCCTTTCTCACTGTAAAATCCTGCAGTCTGGTGAGCAAGGGGAATGATGTTCTCTGCAGTTGCCACTGATGGGAGGCGGGACACATGGAGTACTGGGGTGGGATGGACATCCACAATCTCAACAGATGATGCTGGAAGTACAGCGGGAAGACATACGACCGAACTTTCAGCACTTAAAGAACCACACTGGGGGAGGGATATATGGCTTGACATCACAGAAGTAGACCAACACCTTGATCTTCTCGGTTATGGTGTCATCCACGAAGGCCAAGATGAAGGCATTGGTGGCAACCTGATTATCACTCGGACCTCAATGGATGCGCTGGATGAAACGAACTCCTCGTTGCTTTAAGCTGGCGCACACCCCGCTGTCAGACAGCAAAAGAAGTGCCATATTTCAGCTCTTATGGTGCTTAATGGTTACGGAAACATCCCTCAGTTTGTCACAAGCAAGTAATGCCCATGACAGGGCAGAGGATGCTGTTTTTATCAAGACTGACTCTGACCACAGTATGGACAAGCCCTCCACCTCCCCAAACTTGTCCACTAAATGCTCTACAAAAAACTGAGGCTTCATCAAGACTAAGGAGTCCGCATCAGCTCTTGTACATATGAGGTACTGGCATTCCTCCCTGGTGTGGCCAGGGAGAGGACTGACTTAGAATCATATTTCCTTGCATAGTACTGAGACTTGGAACACTTAGAGACTGCTGGCATTTGATCACCAGCAAGTGATGACGTGGTGCACTTCACCGCGCGTCATCTGCCCAGATGCCATCCACTGTGACCAGGGGACCTCCCCATGGCGCCACCCAGCCACAGCAAAAGCCACCTGGCAGGATGACCATTGCTGGGAGTGATGGGCATCTACTTCTTGGCATATGTGGCCAGTTAAAGGTGCAGGCATCAGCAGAGGGATCCCTGTGTAGTCAGGGGGCTACAACCAAACGAGTACATGGCGGTCCCACCTAAATAGACTGGCTACTGTGATGTATATGAGGTGCCAAGAATTCCAAAGTCATCATCGGCAAGAAAACGACACAGCATAGTGGGTGAAGGAAAATGCACCCAGGAAGGTGTCCTTGCCCAAGAGATGGAGGATGAGTGGACTGCAATGCCACGACGAGAAAGTGGGCTAAAGATCTCAATGCATGATAGACACGATGCACCATGTAAGGTGCCCTACCCCAGTTGGCTCTCTCTTTAGGAAAATTTTGAAAAGCAGAGGTCAAACCATACAGGGGACCACCGCATACAGGCCGGAAGGTGATAGACTCCTTTTCGTCACCTCTTATGACAGGCAGGAATATCTCTGGCCTATTCTAATCCCAGGGCGGCTGAAATGTGGTCAGACAATTCATGACTCTTGCGTCACAATAACGCACCCACACATTCATCCCTGTTGTTTTGTGACTATCGCACAAAAAAGCAAAATCACTGTGCTGCCTCATCCTCTGTACTCTACAGACCTGCCTCCTGTGGATTTTGTTTTAATTTCCAAAATAGTAAATCACACAGAGGATAAAGATTTGCAACAATAGGAAACATTGAAGAAAATTCGCAGCAGATGCAACTTAAAGCGATCCAGCAAGATGCATACCAACCATGGTCCTGAAAGTGGAAATGGCATCGGAAGTAGTGTATCAATTGTGGAGGAGAGTATTTCAAAGGAGACTATGCACAATAAGTGAAAGGTCTGCTAGTGGACAAAGTTATGGAATTTTTTGAACAGACCTCATATACAGAGATTTCTGTTCAACAAGTTCGCTTGGTTCAGCAAACAATGCCATTTTCAAATGTGCCTGTGTGGTTTGGAAAAGTGAGTCTTATACATATGTTATTTATGATTTTATTTATCATTTTTATAAATTATATTTTTACTTACATCCAGGTCGAGTTAAAAAATAACAGCAAAATGCATAGCTACAGCACTAGAAGAAAGGATGATCTTCACTACTCTGGATTAAATATCACTTTGGCACAGAAAAGGGTAAATTATGATGCCACAAAAATCTTTGGTCATTTGTCAAATAGTATTAAAAGTATGACAGGTAGCCAATCACCAATTAAAAGCAAATTAAAAGAATTTCTGAATGACAACTACTCCTACTCAATGGATGAATTCTTAGATATAAAGTAGTAATTGTATTAAAATAAATAAAAAGAAAAAAGAAAAAATTATTATTTTATGTACAGAAAACTAAATAAAATTACACATTACATATCATTACGAAATGTCACATCCATTATCTATGGAACAAGGATTAATGTATGTATGTATGTATGTAGTTGTTGATCAAATGGTTCAAATGGCTCTGAGAACTATGTGACTTAATGTCTATGGACGTCAGTCCCCCAGAACTTAGAACTACTTAAACCTAACTAACCTAAGGACATCACACAACACCCAGCCATCACGAGGCAGAGAAAATCGCTGACCCCGCCGGGAATCGAACATGGGAACCTGGGCGTGGGAAACGAGAACGCAAGAACGCTACCACACGACCACGGGCTGCGGACAGGTTGTTGATCGTATGGCATCCGAGAGCCAACTGTGCGTGGCCTGTTATGAAATAATATTATTATAATCACATAGCTTTTGCAATATGAAACTTAATGTGGCAACTGTTTGACAGATGAGATCCTTAGATGCTGTATCTTAACATATTTCTCTTCTTTGGTAGTCAGGGATGGTATTTCCAATGCATTGATATTAGTTGGTTAAATTTTTTGTCTGTGATTTGATATGATTATTCTTTCTTGTTGTTAAAAATTTAAATACAATTATCTAAGTAGGGCTTGTGTTTCAGGTCAGTTTGATCACTGAGTAGGTTTCCTGAAAGATATAACTGCCATTTGTCTGTACAACATGTTTTGGTTGTGGAATAAAACCTTTCGTGCAGTGAAATGGCGGTTATATCTTTCAGACAGTTTTTTATGACTGTTGCTCCATACAAAAGTGAAATCATTCGTTAAGTAAGTTGTTAGGGCTGAAGTTGCTCTGAGCACTATGGGACTTAACATCTCAGGTCATCAGTCCCCAAGAACTTAGAACTACTTAAACCTAACTAACCTAAGGACATCACACACATCCATGCCTGAGGCAGGATTCTAACCTGCAACCGTAGCGGTCGTGCGGTTCCAGACTGAAGCGCCTAGAACTGCTCGGCCACACAGGCCGGCGCAAGTTGTTAGGGAAATTTCTCATATATGTGTACATCTCTCGTTCTTCCAAAATATTGATAGAATGTCAATTAGATATTTTGTGTAAACTTTGTACAGTGTTTTCAATGTGTTTGGCTTTGTAGTTTTCATGTTTAAGATATAGGTAGAAAGTTGACTGATTGCTTTCACATGCTCTGCTACAGTCTTTCAATCAAATGTCGTTTCATAATGGGCAGCTTACAGTTGACCCTGGATGCCATACGATCATCAACTCCAGTTAGATGTGAGTAAAAATATAATTTATAAAAATAATGTCAATGATAATATGTGGGACGTAAAGAAAATTGAATATTCACAACAACCACAGGTGCAATTCAAAATGGCAATGTAAATTTAAAGAGGCAAGCTTGTTGTGCAGAAATCTGTAAATACAAGCAAATAAAGATTATGTTGCTGTTACTGGAATTGACTTCTTATAAAATGTCATATTTTGACCTAGTTCATGCTGCTGACCCTACTGACAAAAACTTTCTCAACAGTATTTCACAAAAATATCATCTTCCCTCTGGGGATTCCCATTTATGATCATGTAAAATTTTCGAATTACTCATTTGTTGATTGCTGCTCACAAACAACAAATATAGCAGTACACCTCGGAAATGCTTCATTGTGTTCCTTTAATCTGATCTGATGGGTATCTCAAACACTCAAACAGTGCTCAAAAATGGGTTGCCTTAGCGTCCTGTGCGTGTTCTTGTTTAAAGATGAGCTACACCTTCCTAGAAGTCTCCAACAGCTGAAGTGGACCATTTGTCTTCCCTACAACTGACCTCACAGGCTCATTTCGTTTCATATCACATTGCAATATGAAGCTACACTGAAGAGCCAAAGAAACTGGTAAACCTATCTAATATCATTTAGGGCCCTTGCAAACAGGCAGAAGTGCTGCAGCACAACGTGGCATGGACTCAACTAATGTCTGAAGTAGTGTGGAGAGAACTGACACCACAAATCCTGCAGGGCTGTCCATAAATCTCTATAAGTATGAAGGGGGTGGAAATGTCTATGGGCAGCACGTTGCAAGGCATCCCCGATGTGCTCAATAAACTATGTCACGGGAGTTTGGTGGCCAGCAGAAGTGTTCAGGCTCAGAAACATGTTCCTGCACATGTGGGGTCTTGAAACTGTTTGCTCCACAAAAGACCCGTACCCAAAGACTGGAAAGTTGCACAGATCACACCAATATTCAAGTAGTAGGAGTAATCCACTAAATCGCAGGCCCATATCATGAGCATCAATATGGAGCAGGATTTTGGAACATACATTGTGCTTGAACATTATGAATTACCTCAAAGAAAACAGTTTATTGACAAACAGTCAACATGGATTTAGAAAACATCATTCTTCTGAAAAGCAACTAGCTCTTTATTTGCATGAAGTGTTGAGTGCTATTGACAAGGGATTTCAGATTGATTCTGTATTTCTGGATTTCCAGAAGGCTTTTGACACTAAACCACATAAGTGGCTTATAGTGAAATTGCATGCTTATGGAATATCGTCTCAGTTATGTGACTGGATTCGTGATTTCTTGTCAGAGAGGTCGCAGTTCATAGTAATTAACAGAAAGTCATCGAGTAAAACAGAAGTGATTTCTGGCGTTCCCCAAAGTGGTGTTACAGGCCCTTTGCTGTTCCTTATCTATATAAACGATTTGCGATACAATCTGAGCAGCTGTGTTAGGTTGTTTGCAGATGACGCTGTCATTTATCGACTAATAAAGACATCAGAAGATCAAAACAAATTGTAAAACGATTTAGAAAAGATATCTGTATGGTGCAAAAATTGACATTTGACCATAAATAATGAGAAGTGTCAGGTCGTCCAAATGAGTGCTAAAAGCAATCGGTTGAACTGCAGTTACACGATAAATCAGTCAAATCTAAAGGCCATAAATTCAACTAAATACCTAGAAATTACAATTATGAACAACTTAAATTGGAAGGAACACATAGAAAACGTTGTGGGGAAGGCTATCCAAAGACTGCGTTTTATTGGCAGGACTCTTAGAAAATGTAACAGATCTACTAAGGAGACCGTCTATACTATACTTGTCTGTCCTCTTTTAGAGTACTGCTGTGTGGTGTGGGATCCTTACCAGATAGGATTGACAGAGAACATCGAAAAAATTCAAAGAAGGGCAGCACATTTTGTATTATCGCGAAATATGCGAGAGAGTGTCACTGAAATGATACAGAATTTGGGCTGGACATCATTAAAAGAAAAGCGCTTTTTGTTGTGACAGAATCTTCTCACAAAGTTCCAATCACCAACTTTCTCCTCCAAATGCGCAAATATTTTGTTGATACTGACCTACACAGGAAGAAACGATCACCACGAAAAAGATAAGGGAAATCAGAGCTCGTTTGGAAAGGTATAGGTGTTCGTCCTTTCCGCATTCTATACGAGATTGGAACAACAGGGAATTGTGAATGTGGTTCAATGAACCATCTGCCAGGCACTTAAATGTGATTTGTAGAGTATCCACATAGATGTAGATTGTTCTGCTGGAACTGCTCAAGTCTGTAGGAATGCACAATGGACAGGAATGGATGAAAGTGATCAGACAGAATGCTCACATGTGTGTCACCTGTAAGAGTCATATCTAGACATAACAGGGGAACCATATTACTCAAACTGCACATGCCCCACACCATTACAGAGCATCCACCAGCTTTAACACTTTCCCCCTGACATGAAGGGTTCACAGATTCACGAGGTTGTCTCGATAACTGTACACATCCATCTGCTGAATACAATTTAAAACGAGACTTGTTTGACCAGGCAACATGTGTCTAGTTGTCAACAGTCCAATGTCAGTGTTGACGCGCCCAGGTGAGACAAAGTGTGTGTCATGCAGTCATCAATGGTACACGTGAGAACCTCCTGCCCTGAAAGCACATATTGGTGATGGTTCGTCCAATGGTTCGCACGTTGACACTTGTTGATGGCCCAGCATTGAGATCTGCAGAAATTTGTGGAAGGTTTCACTTTTGTCATGTTGAGTGATTCTCTTCAGTCATCGGTCCCTTTCTTGCAGGATCTTTTTCCAGCAGCAGTGATGTCAGAGATATGATGTTTTACCAGATTCCTGATTTTCACAGTATATTCGTGAAATGGTCATATGGGAAAATCACCATTTCATCACTACCTCGGAGATGCTGTGTCCCATCGCTCATGCGCCAACTCGAACACCATGTTCAAACTCACTTAAATCTCGATAAGCTGCCATTGTAGCAGCAGTAGCTAATCTAACAACTGTGCCAGACACTTGCCTTATAGGGGCACTGCCAAACGCAGTGCCATATTCTGCCTGTTTACCTATATCTGTATTTGAATACACATGCCTGTATCAGTTTCTTTGGCTCTTCAGTGTAGATATGTAATTGATGTTGCTGTGCCATTACTTGCATATTTGAACATGATTGTTTTTCCTATTAATCTGAACTAATTTATATTTTTCTATATTTAGAGCAAGCTGTCATTCAACATACCATACAGAAATTCGGTTCAAGTCATGCTGGATCCTCCTACAGTCACTTAAAGATCACAATGCCCTATACATACAGCAACATCAGCAAACAGCTCATCCTATCCACCAAATGGCATATGCATATCCAGAACACTTGCCTTGGGTAAATCTGATGATACCTTTGTCTTCGATGAACACTCACAATGCAGGATGACTTGCATGGTTTTATTAAAAATCTTTTGAGCCACTCACATACTGGACAACTTATTTGGAATACTAGATCCTTGTTAACAGTCTCGAGTGGGGCACTGTGTCAAACGCTTTCCAGAAATCTAGGAACATGAAACCTACCTGTTGCCCATCTTCCATGGTTTGCAGATATTGTGTAAGAAAATGGCCAACAGAGTTTTGCACATACGATGCTTTATAAATCTATTGATTTGTTGACAGGAGCTTTTGCCTCTGAAGGATACTTATCATATTTGAATTCTGAACCTGAGGACATCACATACATATTCATTGCCCCAGGCAGGATTCGAACATGGAACCACAGCAGCAGTGCAGTTCCCGACTGAAGCGTCTAGAACCACTCGGCCACGCAACCCGGCTCATCTGAAACAAAAAAGTCTAGTAAACATGGGCACTAAAGTGCATACCTGTAGAGCTATAAGTGCCTGTTCTTCTTTACTAGTGTGGAACACAGCTTTTCTATTGAACAAGTACTCACAGCCCTTAAGGTATTTATTTCAGAGCCTATGTTTACTAGACATTTTTGCTCTGAATGATCATTCCTGTCATATCCCTGAATATTGAACATTTCGTGTGGGACACTATAAGGGAGTCACCTGTAGTTTTTCCCAGATGATGACAAAAATAATGATTCTAAGTAAGGGACGCTCAACATTTTGGTCACCAGCACCCAAACAAGAAGTCAGCATGGGTGGGGGTGAAGACTGTCCCCACATGTGGAGCAGTTTATAATGCATAAGGCCTGACAGTTCACAAAATTTCACCACTCTTGTAACACTGAAATCAGTATCGATGAGGATGGTGGGCGGATGTCCATCGAGGCTGGGGGCTACCCTGATATCTGTATATAAGATACACATTGTCAAAATGTGCTGAACTGGAAGTGGCACACCACAAACCTTACAGGGTGGTGGATCCTCCAGCTGGTGGAGAAAGCCACATGTTAAATGCCTATGTCCAATGCAAAGCCTGGTAAGTAGAACCTCCTTCCAGCAGTGAGGCAAACATGAAGACCGCCATGCCTGTGTGGTCAATTTTGGTAGCCGCAATTTGTCTTCTGTAACCTTCAAACATTCAGTCTCCCACTGATGCATTGTAAACCTGTCAGAAAATGAGGTGACAGCATGCAACATGATAGGACATTGACAGACAACACCACCCCAACATGCTCCCTTGGCTGCTTTGTTGGTCATGTTTCCCTGTACCCTGATATGGCCAGATACCCACCAAAATGTCTTTCCATGGTGCTGCTGTAAAGAGTCATGGATGAGCTGAATCAACTGGTCTACTAGATTCAGTAAGTGAGTTGGAACAGGCAAATAACCTTGTATGATGATATCTGTGAATCCTCTCCAGTGCCATAAAACTCTGCATCATAATTTGTAAATTGTTCTGAAAGATGCACTTTGAAAACTCTATTGGGGAAAACAGTGAAACAACTGAGGATAGTCTCTTGTTAATATCCTTCTGTATGAACAATGACAAAAGTGTGATACATACTTAAAATTGAGAAAACAAAGTTGTAAAAATGTAATCTGGAGTACAAATTTTCTTGTACCGGACACCAAGGCAGTAATACATCCCATCCCTCGTCATGTACTTGGGGATCTGATAGATCCAGATCCTTAAGATAATTAGTGGCACGTATTACAAATGATTTGTTTACATGGGGCTGATTCCTTAACAGCCATCTTAGGTTGGTTTGGACCACTGCAGTAAATGCCAATGACTGATGTGATGCTGAGATTTTCAGAGCCTGTCAAAACGATACATCGCTGAATGCAGGGCGGTGGTTCACCAGCCTCTGCAGACAGACACACTGAACTGGGCTGGTCAAAAAGGCTCCAGTCCATATACAAATGTCCAGATGGTGGACAGCATCTAACACATGAGGTAAGAAAGATGGGCTGACCTGTAGACCATGCTCCCATAATCTAAACGTGTCACAACAAATGCCCTATAAATCTGCATGAGATGGGACCTGTCAGCTCCCCATGCTTTCCTGCTAAGCCATTTCACAATATTCAATTACTGGATGTCCTTTGTGTGTAGGTCCTCCATGTTTGGAAGCCAAGTTAATTTCGAGTCAAATAATAAACCCAAAAAGTGCACAGTTTCCTGAAAATGTACAATATTGCAGCACCCCCCCCCCCTCCCCCTCCCCCCCCCCCCCCACTGTAAGCACCGGTCGGTTACAACTTCGACAAGCACCGTTGAAATTGACATATGTAGTCTTCTCTGGTGAAAACCGAAAACCAGTTGCCTGCACCCAGGTTTCAGCCTCCTGATGATCAACAGTAGCTGCCTCATCATCATTGCAAGATCAGAGGAAAAGTAGAAGATTGTGAAGTCATCCTTAAACACAGAGCATTTGACAGGGCTCCTGACGAGAGAGGAAATACCGTTGACAGGTATGGTAAATGTGCCACTGAGTATACTGGCTTGGGGGATCCATTTCTCTTCAACATAGCAGGCAGACAAGGCATCACCAACGTGATATCAAAAGCACCAGTCCTAGAGAAAGGGATTGGATAGTAAGTGGCAGACAGCCACATAGTACCCATTCATGAAGTTGGCAAAGAATTTTGTTCCTCAAAGTAGTGTCATATGCTTTTTCGAGGTAAAAAGCACACAAACCAAATGGTAAGGACACCTGTATCGCCGTGTCCAGTAGAATCAAGTTGTCATGGGTGAAATAATAGCACCTGAAACCACACTGGGAGTGGTTCAGGTGACCTCGGGATTCAAGCAGCCAGACGAGGCAGCAGTTGACCATATGATCAAGAGTCTTACACACACAACTGAAATGGGCTACACCCTGGTAACCATTAGGGGTGCTACGATCCTCGCTAGGTATCCATAATGGAATTAATATTGCCTCTTTCCATGCCATGGGGTACTGTTCATCAAACATGATCCGACAGAAACGAGAGGAGCTGTCCTTGGTGCAGATGACAGAGCATTCCATAATGAACATCATTAGGTCATGGGGCAATGCCTCTGGCAGTGGACAGAGCTGATTCCTACTCCTACATTACGCAAGAAGAAATGGAGCTTCCTCATCTCCACAGTCCTACAGAACCCCTGACATGCAGAAGCTTGTCTGGATGACCCAAGTGACTGTAAAAATGTGTTCAGCTAAAACCTGAGCAGTGTCTTTACACACGTCCAGCAAGATCCCATTTCTCAACAAGACCATAAGGCAACACGTACTGCCCTTGCACAAGATCCACCTTATTGATTCCCAAACTTGTGCAGTGGAAGCGGACTGAATTTTGGAAGTTACCAATTCTTTCCAGGAATCTCTCTATGTTCTTTTATCACTTGCCTCACATGTGCTCTTGCAGATCTGTCACTTGACACATTCTACTGGGTGACAGATCTGCAATACAAGCAAGTTAAGCCTGTGGCCAATGCTGAAGTATACTCTCTGAAATTCGTTTCCAAATGGATCTGATGACTTAACTTGTTTTTGACTCATTCAGCTGCATTTCAACATCAAGAATACCTACTCTTATGTCCTACAGATGGGAGTTTGTGTGGCAGTCAGATGACAACTCATCTTTGCAATCCTCCTGCATGATTTTACTGAAAAAATTTAAAATTTCTGCCACCCTTTTTTTTGTGCCCATTTGCACACCAGACTGATCTGCGAGTGATTGAATAGAAACCTTTGACCTGCTTAGTAACTTTACATAGGCCTAGATTTTTCTAAGATTCTTGGTAAATGTCTTGCTTGTGCTATGTTAGGGTAATTGCAATCACATTTAGTACATTCACAATAGAGGTTACATCATTTTAAAACATTCTACAGTATATTTCAGATTCAGTGATGCCTCACATGAGGCAATGTAGAACTTCAGCACCACCTATTTCAGCTTGATATTATCAACAACATCTAACATGATGATTCTTTACTCTCTAATTCTTTGTTTATATTTGCATAATATACCACCATTAAGCTTGAATTCAGTTGCCATCCCACAGTTTTCAGAAAAGACACACACATCTTTGCACTGTACTGTGTGTTTCACAGTTCCAGTGGTGTGGTGTTTGGCTGCTGAGCACATGCACACATGCTGGAAGCTGCACGCAAGGCTGAGAGATGGTGGAAGGTAGATTTTTACTCCCTGTGTGCTGTGTTTAAAAACTAATACCACATCATCGAATGTAGAATTACGAGGGTGCATCAAATAAAACAGAAGTTTTGTTTTACTTGTTTTCTTGTAAAAACAGAGTGTCACAATATCCGCTCATTGTTGCTTTCATTTCCCTTGACTGTTCTTCACAACTATAATGTTGTTGTACTGTGTCTTTAATCAGAATTGCAATGTCTGTGTAAGAGTTACTGTCACTTGTTGTGAAATGCATTATAAGCAAGACTTCCAACAGAAGACATAAAACTATCAAAAATTTTGAAGATACTTGTTTCACAGTTCAGTGGCAACACCCTGAACACATTCAAGTGTATGTATGGCACAAATAGTTTTTATGAGGATGAGAAACAATTGACAATGCAACTCACCATCACCCAAGGACCAGAATGACTGAGGAGAATATTCCCATGGTTAGACAGCTTATTGACAACAACCACTTGTTAATACTTTCTGAAACTGCTCCAGTTGTTGGCATGGGCTACACTAGTGCTCAGGTGATAATTAGTGACAACGTTTTGAAAAGTGTCTGCAAGAATGGTGTCTCACTTTCTCACAATACGGCACAAATTTCGTCATCTCAAGGTGTGCAAATGGCTACTGAAGTGCGACCAAACTGAAGAAAATTTTTTGCACCAGATTATGGACCATGGAAGTACCATTACACCCCAGAACAGAAAAAAAGCAACATAAAATGGCACAAAAAGGGCAAATCTGCACCCACAAAAACCAAAGACCGTCTCTCTGTAGGTAAGGTTCTTAAAAGTCTTTTTCGATTTTAAAGGAGTGTTTCTCATTGATTTTCTCCATCAATGCCATACTGCGAACACTGCACACTACTGACATCTTCCAACCAGACAAAATGTGTATACTGTCACAACAAGCATGCAGTTCTGATCTGGAACATAATTGTGCTTCGTAACAATGACCGACCCCACACAACTGCCCAAAGTACACAAAAAATTCCAAAATTGTTCTGGACCAGACTAGAACTTCCTCCCTACTGTGCAGATGTATCACCCTCCAATTTTCCTTTGTTTGTGCCCTTAAAGGAAGCAGTCGGAGGACATATTTGATGATGATGGGCACATAGAAGTGTTCGTGCACAACTAGCTGCTATCATAGCCGTTCATTTCAAAATATGGTATCAATAAAGTGCCTACTTTCTGGGAAGATTGGGTTTTCTGTTCAGGAGATTATTTGGAACTATTAGTATGTGTATATGAATTTATCTGAAGCTTACATAAACCTATAAAAAAATTACTGTTTATATCTGACACCCTCACACATTGTTATCCTTCTTCCAGCTATTTGATTCATGTTTTTGTTTTTTTTATTTTATTTTACAGAAACCTTCAACCTTGGCCTTTCATTCACAAGAAATGAATTCTGTGACACTAAGTGAACTTCAATATTTTAAATGTTCACAGCTGTCTCTGCATGAAAAAGCTACAGTTACAAAAAGAGGTCATTCAACACATAATGTTCTGATATTCAGCCAGGCTCAAGTAACAGCAATAAACATATTTATAGCTTTAATTCTGAGTGGTCCTAACGGAAAAGTTGACTTTGTGGCTATGGAGTAAAACATACATTATTTTGCTTAAAATGTCTTCTGTTTGGAGGTGATATAATGCAGACAGAATGGTGGCAGAAACAAACAATATGAAAGAATAAACTGAAAAGCATGAGGTATCAGAGTGTTAGACAATGGAATTTCACCATCACTTTTAGGAACCATAAGCATTAGTGTGGCATACAGACATTCAATCAATGAGCATAACAAATAGGTTAAAAACAATCATGAAATTTTGTCCAGAATAATAGACTGCATGTTCTTTTTTAGAAACTTTGAAACATCCCTACATGGCTTGAGCAGCTGGCTCAGCAGCTTGCGTGCAGTCGAAATATCTTAGACCATGTGGCTACAAACAGGCCAGATCTTGTCAACAAAGTCAGTATAGAAATGGTGATTAGTGATCGTGATGTCGTTATAGCAACTATGATTATGACAGTTAATAGAGCAGTCAAGGAGGCTAGGAGACTGTTTCTGCTGGATAGAGCAGATAAAGCACTTGTTAACATCTCACTTAGGCAGTGATTGACATCACTTAGTTCCTGTAATATGGACGTCCAGGAATTATGGACAAAGTTTACGCAGATTGTAAATCATGGCCTGGACAGTTTTGTGCCTAGTAATTGGATAATGGATGGAAAAGACCCACATGGTTTAATAACAAAATTCGGATGATGCTAAGGAAGTATAGGACACTGCTTTCTCAGTTCAAAAGGGAATGTAAAAATAATGACAAGCAAAGGTCAGTAGAGATTCATGCATCTGTGAAAAGATCTATAGCATAGTATAACTACTACCATTGTCACATGTTAGCAAAATATTTGCCAGAGAACCTGTGAAAATTCTGGTCTTGTGTACAATTGCTAAGTGGGTCTAAGGCTTCCATTCATTCCCTTATTGATCACTCTTATGTGGCAGTTGGAGATAGCAAAACGAAAGGCAAAGTTTTAAATTTCACTTTCAAGAAATCGTTCACGCAGGAGAATTATACAAACTTACCATCATTTGACAATCAGACAGACTCCTGTATGGATGACACAGTAATACACTTCCATGGCATAGAGGGACTACTGTAAGATTCAAAAGCAAATAAATCGCAAGGTCCAGATGGAAGCCCAGTTTGATTTTACAAAGTCTACTCTATGGCAATGGTCCCTTACCTTGCATGCACTTATCATGAACCAGTCATCCAGCACAAAGTCCCAAGTGACTGGAAAAAAGCACATGTGACTCTAGTACACACAAAGGGTAAAAGAATGGACCCATAAAATTTCAGACCAATATCCCTAATTTAGGTTTGCTGCACAATTCTTGAACATATTCTAAGTTCGAATATAACAAGATTTCTTGACACTCAGATGCTTATTTCCACAAACCAGAATGGTTTTCACTCATGCGGAACTCAGCTTGCCCTTTTCCCATATGATATATTGCAAACAATGGATGAGGCACAATAGGCAGATTCCATATTTCTAGATTTCTGGAAAGCATTAATGCAGTGCCCACTGCAGGCTGTTAATGGAGGTACAGGCATATGGAGTGAGTTCACATGTATGTGAATGACTCAAAAACTTCTGAAATAACAGAAGCCAGTATGTTGCCCTTGATGGAAAGTGTTCATCAGAGACAAGGATATTGTCAGGAGTGTCCAAGGGAAGTGTGACAAGACTACTGCTGTTTGATATATACATAACTGATTTGGTGGACAGAGTAGACAGCAGTCTACAGTTGTTTGCTGATGATGCTATGGCTCACAGTAAAGTGTTAAAGCTGAGCGACCGTAGGGAGACGCTGAGTGGCCGTAGGGAGACGCTGAGCGGCCGTAGGGAGACGCTGAGCGGCCGTAGGGAGACGCTGAGCGGCCGTAGGGAGATGCTGAGCGACCGTAGGGAGGTGCAAGAAGATATACACAAAAATTTGCAGTTCATGTGATGAATCACAGCTAGCCCTAAATGTGGACAAGTCTAAGTTAATGTGGGTGGGTAGAAGCATAAAACCTGTAATTTTTAGATACCGCATTACTATTGTCTTGCTTGACACAGTTAATTCATTTAAATATCTGGGCACAACATTGCAAAGTGGCGAATGGTCAACTTCTGTTTATCAGGAGATTTTAGGAAAGAGTGGTTCACCTGTAAAGGAAACTGCAGATAGGATGCTGGTGTGACCTATTCTTGAGTACTGTTTGAGTGCTTGGGATATGTGCAAGGTCGGATTGAAGGAAGACATCAAAGCATTTCAGAGGTGGGCCTCTAGATTTGTTACTGATAGGTTAGAACACCGCAAAAGTGTTACAGATGTGCTTTGGAAACTCAAACGGGAATCCCTAGAGGGAGGGTGATGTTCTTTTTGAGAAACATTATTGAGAAAATTTAGAGAACTGGCATTTGTACATGAGTGCGGAATGATTCTACTGCTGCCAACATACATTGTACCTAAGGACCATGGAGATATGGTATGAGAAATAGGGGCTCACATGGAGATATATAGGGAGTCCTTTGTCCCTCACTCCATTCGCAATTGGAACAGGAAAGGGAATGACTAGTAGTTGTACAGGGTACCTGCTGCTATGCACCGCATGGTGGCTTGCAGAATATCAATGTAGATAAAGATGATTTAGTAAACATGGGGTATTTGGAGGATTTGTAAATTTTGCATCTAAATTAGATTCAAATTTGAAGACACTAAGAGACCAGTGCAGTCTTCTACATTGTTTTAACACCATTTCGAATGAGTAACCTGATCGCCTCAAGAAATACCATATCCCATTAGGAGACATGGGCAGAAATTCGAAAAGTCTCCTTCATAGCTGTCACGGATGATGATAAATGTTTTGGAACACACTCATAAGGTCCTTGTTCTTTGGTATGTATTGAATGCACAAAAATTTGAGATTTTTGGGGGGATTCTTTTTACAAAACAAAATGCCAAAAACATATCACAATATAGTTCAGAACTAAGCATAATTCTTCAACGAAATTGACAAACTGATAGCTCAACTCAAACATCCTGAAGTACCGAGTTCTTGAAAGGAAAAAAGCAGGAGGTAAAGTAAAAAAACAGCAGTTAATAGTAACCAACATTTCATTCACTGTTATGTACATCAACTTAATTTAATAATGAGAAATGCATTAAGTATTATACAAAATATAAAAATATTTTTATTTTATGTTTTCCCTGTTCCAACATTCTGCTCAATGCCAATACAATGAGTGATATTTCTCAAAAAGCAAGTTAATGTAAGCATTCCACACCCATCTTCTACAAGGTGGAACTTCAAAATATGGATCATAAACAGTAATGGAAATTTCTGAACGGAATAAATGACTAGTAGTTACTGTAAAATATTGAAGCAAGTAATTCAGAAATTGAAGCAGTTTTATTATAAAAAAATCATAATTATATTGGGCAACAAAATGAAAATGTATAAAATATAGTGAAGATACTTCATTTCTGTTACTGACAGCTTGGGAGTTATCAGGTTCGGTGAGCAGTGCAATGGAGTATCTGAGACCAGTCTTTAAAAATAACTTCAGTAAAATGGAAATGACACTCAAAACCCCCAAAGATGTAGCATCCATCATAAAATACTTAAAACGTAAGTACTCTAGTGGATATGAAAACATATCAGCAAAGTTAATCAAAGAGTGCTCATGTGAGTCGAGTTCTATCTTTAAGTTATCTGTGAAATCAATCTCTTTTCAGCAGAACATTCCAGACTGGCTAAAATATGCCAAAGTTAAGCCTCTTTACAAGAAGGGGCATAAAAGGATACCATCCAAACTTCACTTTTGACAACTTTCTCAAAAATATTTCAAAAGGTTGTGTTCAAGTGTCTCCTTAGACATCTGACTGCAACTAATATATTGTCCACGTCACAGTTTGGGTTTCTTAATAATTCCAATACAGAGAAAGCTATGTACACTTACAGTGAGAATGTTCTTTATTCATTAGACAATAAATTAGAGGCTCCTGGGCTTTTCTGTGACTTTTCAAAAACCTTTGCCCATGTGAACTACAGCATTCTCTTAAGTAAATTAGACTAATATAGTGTCACTGCCAGTGCTGCGAAATGGTTTGAGTCTGTGAAACTAACAGGAAAAAAAGAGTGTCATTGTAAAATACCTCTGCAGTAAGCAGTCAGTTTTCATCTGACTCTTAATTAATCACATGTGGTGTTCCTTAGGATTCAACCTTGGGTCCATTGCTTTTTCTTGTGTACATCAATGATCTCTCATCTGTACACTGCCACATGCCAAGTTTGTTTTGATTGCAGATGATACAAACATTGAAATAAGTAGCAAGTCAAGTACAGATTTAGAAATAGTTGCTAAGCAAATTATCACTGACATTAATAAATGGTTTAAAGCTAATTAACTGTCTTTAAACTTTGATAAGACACACTATATGCAGTTCAGAACCTGTACGAGATTTCCGTGCAGCATGTCTTTAACATATGAAAATATGCAGATTGGAGAGGTTGACAGTATTAAATTTCTGAGGTTACAACTCTATAATAAACTCTGTTGGGAAGGGCATACCATAGAATTGCTTGGGTGCCTAAAAATGTCTGTATTTGCAATGAGAATGATGTCAGACATAGGAGATATAAATATAAAAAAATTGCATACTTGTGTCATACGAGATCATATTCTGGGGTGACTCATCAAACCGAGCAAATGTTTTTAGCATGCAAAAGTATGTAATAAGAATCATTTTCGATGTAAGTTCAAGATCATCATGTAGAAACCTGTTCAAGAAACTTTGTATTCTAGCCACTGCTTTTCAGTATATTTATTCCTTAATGAAATTTGTTGCACGTAATACATCTCTATTTCCAACCAACAGCTCAACAGATAGTACCAACACTAGAACTAAGAACAAGCTACATAAAGACCTAAAATCACTTACCTTGGTAAAAAGGGGTCTAATATTCAGGAACACAAATTTTCAATAAATTGTCAGCAACCATTTAGAACTTGGTTGCAGGTGAAGCACAGTTTAAACAGAGCTTGAAAGATTTTTTGGGAGGCAACTCCTTCTATTCTATAGATGAATATCTTAACAGAGACTGTTAGACCAGCTTTAGTAAAAATGTCTGTTGAATTTCAGTTTTGACAGCACTTGGTCACAAAAGTCAAGATTAGATATTTTGTGTATGATAAATTTATTGAGATTACATAACAATCTTTCAGTCTTATAGTGTAATAATTCTGTAAATATTAACAGTTGCAGTTTACTGTAATGTATTTGCCTATTTTGACGATCTCCTGACAAATGATCAAGGTAGCAAGCATTATATTTACATGATTTATGTTTTTTATGTTATACTTTCTGACCCCCCCCCCCCACCCATGAACCGTGGACCTTGCTGTTGGTGGGGAGGCTTGCAGGCCTCAGTGTAGGTGCCACCACAACGGAGGGGTATCTGTTGAGAGGCCAGACAAATGTGTAGTTCCTGATGAGAGTCAAGCAGCCTTTTCACTAGTTGCAGGGGCAGCAGTCTGGATGATTGACTGATCTGGCCTTGTGACACTAACCAAAACAACTTTGTTGTGCTGGTACTTCGAACGGCTGAAAGTAAGGGGAAACCACAACCGTAATTTTTCCCGAGGGCATGCACCTTTACTGTATGGCTAAATGATGATGACATCCTATTGGGTAAAATATTTCGGAGGTAAAATAGTGCCCCATTCAGATCTCCGGGTGGGGACTACTCAAGGGGATGTCATTATCAGGTGAAAGAAAACTGGCATTCTACAGATCGGAGTGTGGAATGCCAAATCCCTTACCGGGCAGGTAGGTTAGAAAATTTAAAACTGGAAATGGATAGGTTAAAGTCAGATATAGTGGGAATTAGTGATGTTTGGTGGCAGGAGGAACAAGATGTCTGGTCAGGTGAAAATGTGGTTATAAATACAAAATCAAATAGAGGTAATGCAGGAGTAGGTTTAATAATGAATAAAAAAATTGGAGTGCAGGCAAGCTACTACAAACAGCATAGTGAACACATTATTGTGGCCAAGATAGACATGAAGGCCATGCCTACCACAGTAGTACAAGTTTAAATGCCAACTAGCTCTGCAGATGACGAAGAGATTGATGAAAGGTATGATGAGATAAAAGAAATTATTCGGATAGTGAAGGGAGACAAAAATTTAATAGTCATGCGTTACTGGAATATGATAGTAGGAAAAGGAAGAGAAGGAAATGTAGTAGGTGAACATGGATTGGGGGTAAGAAATGAAAGATGAAGCCACCTGGTAGAATTTTGCACGGAGCATAACTTATTCATAGCTAACACTTGGTTCAAGAATCATGAAAGAAGGTTAAATACATGGAAGAGGCCTGGAGATACTGGAATGTTTCAGACAGATTATATAATTGTAAGGTAGAGATTTAGGAACCAGGTTTTAAATAGTAAGATATTTCCAGGGGCAGATGTGGACTCTGACCGCAATCTATAGGTTATGACTGTAGATTACAACTGAAGAAACTGCAAAAAGGTGGGAATTTAAGGAGATGGGACGTGGATAAACCGACTAAACCAGAAAGTTTACAGAGTTTCAAGGAGAGCATAAGGGAACGATTGACAGAAATGGGGGAAAGAAACAGTGTAGAAGAATGGGAAGCTTTGAGGGATGAAGTAGTGAAGGCAGCAGAGGATCAAGTAGGTAAAAGACGAGGGCTAGTAGAAAGCTACATCTACATACATACTCCGCAATCCACCATATGGTGCATGGCGGAGGGTACCTCGTACCACAACTATCATCTTCTCTCCCTGTTCCACTCCCAAACAGAACGAGGCAAAAATGACCGCCTATATGCCTCTGTACGAGCCCTAATCTCTCTTATCTTTGTGGTCTTTCCACAAAATATAAGTTGGCGGCAGTAAAATTGTATTGCAGTCAGCCTCAAACGCTGGTTCTCTAAATTTCCTCAGTAGCGATTCACGAAAAGAATGCCTCCTTTCCTCTAGAGACTCCCACCCGAGTTCCTGAAGCATTTCCGTAACACTCGTGTGCTGATCAAACCTACCAGTAACAAATCTAGCAGCCCGCCTCTGAATTGCTTCTATGTCCGCCCTCAATCCAACCTGATAGGGATCCCAAACACTTGAGCAATACTCGAGTTTAGGTGATATTAGTGTTTTATAAGTAGTCTCCTTTACAGATGAACCACATGTTCCCAAAATTCTACCAATGAACCAAAGACGAGTATCTGCCTTCCCCACAACTGCCTTTACATGCTTGCCCCACTTCACTTCATATCGCTCTGCAATGTTATGCCCAAATATTTAATCGACGTGACTGTGTCAAGCACTATACTACTAATGGAGTATTCAAACATTACGAGATTCTTTTCCCTATTCATCTGCATCAATTTACATTTATCTATATTTAGAGTTAGCTGCCACTCTTTACACCTATCACAAATCCTGCCCAAGTCATCTTGTATCCTCCTACAGTCACGCACCGACGACACCTTCCCGTACACCACAGAATCATCAGCAAACAGATGCACATTGCTATCCACTCTATGCAAAAGATCATTTATGTAGACAGCAAACAACAGCAGACCTACCACACTTCCCTGGGGCACTCCAGATGGTACCCTCACCTCTGATGAACACTCACCATCGAGGAAAACGTACTGGGTTCTATTACTTATGAAGTCTTCGGGCCACTCACATATTTGGGAACCAATCCCTTATGCTCATACCTAACTTAGGAGTCTGCAGTGGGGCACCGAGTCTAACGCTTTCTGGAAGTCAAGGAATTGGCATTCCTCTGATACCCTTCATCCATGGTTTGCAAGATATCATGTGAAAAAAGGGCGAGTTGCGTTTTGCAGGAGCGATGCTTTCTAAAGCTGTGCTGATGCATGGACAGCAACTTCTCTGTCTCAAGTAAATTCATTATATTCTAACTGAGAATATGTTCGAGAATTCTGCAACAAACCGATGTTAAGGATATTCATCTGTAATATTGAGGATCAATCCTTCTACCCTTCTTATATACAGGTGTCACCTGCGCTTGTTTCCAGTTGCTCGGGACTTTACGTTGGGCAAGACATTCATGATAAATGCAAGCTAAGTAAGGAGCCAATGCAGTAGAGTACTTTCTGTAAAACCGAATTGGAATCCTATCACGGCCTGGTGATTTACTTATTTTTAACCCATTCAGCTGCTTCACAACCCCAGTGATGTCTATCACTATGTCCTCCATACGGTAATCTGTAAAAGACTCAAATGGCAGTATGTTTGTACGATCCTCCTGCGTGAAAGATTTCTGAAATGCTAAATTTAAAATTTCAGCTTTCGTTTTGCAGTCTTCCATTGCCAGGCCAGACTGATCAGTGAGTGACTGGATGGAAGCCTTCGACCCGCTTACCGATTTTACGTAAGACCAGAATTTCCTTGGGTTTTCAGCAAGATTTTTTGCTAAGGTATGACAGTGGTAGTGGGTGTATGCTTCATGCATCACTCTTTTTACAGCAGTATGAATCTCTAAAAACTTTTGCCTCTCCTCATTCTCCCGATCTTTCTTGTACTGCGAGTGCAACTGTCTTTGCTTCCTGAGCATTCTCCAAATTGCGATGTTAAGCCACACTGGGGCTTTTCTGTCCGTAACCCACTTTTTCGGCACATACTTGTCCAATGCATAATTTACAATGTGTTTAAAATTTGACCATAATTCTTCCACGACCATTGTACCAGAAGTAAATGAAGTTGATTCATTTACTAAGTGGGATGCTAACCACTGCTTATCTGCTCTTTCTAGTAAGAATACTCTCCTAGCCTTCTTGACAGTCTTTTTAACTTTCGCAAACATAGTCGTAATGACAACATCACGATCACTAATTCCTGTCTCAACAATGACAGTCGATGAGGTCTGGTCTGTTTGTGGCTACCAGATCTAAACTATTTCCATTACGCATTGGCTGTTGATTTATCTGCTCAAGACAGTTTTCAGATAATGTGTTCAAGAGTAATTCACACGACTGCTTGTCTTTACCACCTTGCATAACAGAAGATGTATTGAATTTAATTGATGAAAGGAGAAAATATAAAAATGCAGTAAATGAAGCAGGCAAAAAGGAATACAAACGTCTCAAAAATGAGATCTACAGGAAGTGCAAAATGGCTAAGCAGGGATGGCTAGAGGACAAGTGTAAGGATGTAGAGGCATATAGGGGTAACATAGATACTGCCTACAGGAAAATTAATGAGACCTTGGGAGAAAAGAGAACCATTTGTATGAATATCAAGAGCACAGATGGAAACCCAGTTGTAAGCAAAGAAGGGAAAGAACAAAGGTGGAATGAGTATATAGAGGGTCTATACAAGGGCAATGTACTTGAGGACAATATTATGGAAATGGAAGAGGATGTAGATGAAGATGAAATGGGAGATATGATACTGTGTGAAGAGTTTGAGAGAGCACTGAAAGACCTAAGTCAAAGCAAGGCCTCAAGAGTAGACAACATCCCATTACAACTACTGATAGCCTTGGGAGAGCCAGCCCTGACAAAACTCTACGATCTGGTGAGCAAGATGCACAAGACTGGTGAAATACCCCTCAGACTTCAAGAAGAATATAGTAATTCCAATGCCAAAGAAAGAAGGTGACTGATGTGAAAATTACCGAACTATCAGTTAAATACGTCACAGCTGCAAAATACTAACACAAATTCTTTACAGACGAATGGAAAAGCTGGTAGAAGCCGATCTCAGAGAAGAGCAGTTTGGATTTCGTAGAAATATTGGAACACGTGAGGCAATACTGACCCTACAACTTATCTTAGAAGATAGATTAAGGAGAGGCAAACGTATGTTTCTAGCATTTGTGGACTTAGAGAAAGCTTTTGACAATGTTGATGGGAATACTCTCTTCCAAATTCTGAAGGTGGCAGGGGTAAAATATAGGGAGTGAAAGGCTATTTACTATTTGTACAGAACTCAGATGGCAGTTATAAGTGTCAAGGGGCATGAAAGAGAAGCATTGCCTGGGAAGGGAGTGAGACAGGGTTGTGCCCTCTCCCCGATGTTATTCAATCTGTATATTGAGCAAGCAGTAAAAGAAACAAAATAAAAATTCGGAGTAGGAATTAAAATCCATGGAGAAGAAATAAAAACTCTGAGGTTCACCGATTCTGTCACAGACTGCAAAGGACCTGGAAGAGCAGTTGAATGGAATGGACAAAGTCTTGAAAGGAGGATACGAGATGAACATCAAGAAAAGTAACACGAGGATAATGGAATGTAGTTGAATTAAGTGGGGTGATGCTGAGGGAATTAGATTAGGAAATGAGACACTTAAAGTAGTAAATGAGATTTTCTATTTGGGGAGCAAAATAACTGATGAGGGACGAAGTAGAGAGGATATAAACTGTAGACTGGCAATGGCAAGGAAAGCGTTTCAGAAGAGAAATTTGTTAACATCAAGTACAGATTTAAGTTTCAGGAAGTCGTTTCTGAAAGTATTTGTATGGAGTGTAGCCATGTATGGAAGTGAAACAAGGATGATAAATAGTTTGGACAAGAAGAGAATAGAAGCTTTCAAAATGTGGTGCTACAGAAGAATGCTGAAGATTAGATGGGTACATCACATAACTAATGAGGAGGTATTGAATAGGATTGGGGAGAAGAGGAGTTTGTGGCACAACTTGACTAGAAGAAGGGATTGGTTGGTAGGACATGTTCTGAGGCATCACGGGATCACTAATTTCGTATTGGAGGGCACTGTGGAGGGTAAAAATCGTAGAGGGAGACCAAGATATGAATACACTAAGCCGATTCAGAAGGATGTAGGTTGCAGTAGGTACTGGGAGATGAAGAAGCTTGCACAGGATACAGTAGCATGGAGAGCTGCTTCAAACCAGTCTCTGGACTGAAGACCGCAACAACAACTTTCTGTCATGTTCCACATCCATGAGAATCATTTCATTTTTTGGTTCTATGGAACAAAAACTGATATAAACTAATATAATCTAATCGTAAGACATAATTTTCTATACTAAAACATAAACAGAATGCATGAAAACTTACAACCCTTAAAAAGCTGCTTTACTGAAATTAGTCGACATCAAATGCAGATCAAGCCACTGCAGCAGCAACATGAATTTTAAAACACCGAAATGATAACAATGTCATCATATTATGTCTCATGTTGTCATAATTTACAAATAAACATAATCAAAAGATATTAGCACATTTAAAGTTAATGAGCATAAAAAAATTCAAGACTGTTTTTTTAGAATTAAAAAAAACTCAAAATCCTGTGAGAATCCTTCAAAGACATTGGAGAAGCTAAGGGAGTGTGGGTCTGTATGTGTGTTGATATAATTGGTAGATATTCTAATACTAAATTATTCGAAGAAAATGCTTCACTAGTTTTAAGAATGGTCATCCTACAGAGAAGATAGTACTGACCAGTGAAGCACATACCATGATTGACAAAGAAAAGCCTGAAACTGAACTAAAAGTAATCTGCTATATGTCTGATATCTATGATATTGCTCATGTAATCTGTAAGGGGCAGTAAAATAGAAACGAGACAGACAGAAAAAAGGAAGTAAGCTGTTCATTATTTCAAATGTTGTTACCATAAATGTTAATACATTTTTCCTACTGTGAAGCAAGATGGTCAATGCCTTCACAGAAAGAACTTTTTTTGTGGCGTACAGAACAATGATTATACTCATAAATACGGAAAGTGCAAGGGGAGAAATTAGGACCCCATGAAGAATTTGTATGGAATTTTCAGTGAAACTTCAGCAGTGTAGCTGAAAAAACCTCAATAACATGCGGGCCTGGCCACATATTGTTGTTTTGAGCACACTGCAGTTTCAACAGGTCTCACTTACACATCCTCCACACTTGCAATCCCTCCCAAGGTGATTTCCTTATTCTTGAAACCCTGAAGAATGACACTTGTGGCAAGCAATCTTCTTCGGATGAAGAGGTGCACACCTGGGTACAATTATGGTTCCAGAAGCAACTGCGAACATTTTACCATGAAGGCACTGAGTGTCTTGCCTCACAGTGGGATAAATGTATTAGTAGTTACAATAGTTACTTTTAAAATAATAAATGGTTTACTTAGTTTTCTTCCATGTATCTCATTTTCATTTGACTGCCTCTTATATCAGGCAATTACCTAGACTGTTGCAGTTCCCATGATTAAATAAGAGGCAGAATGCTGCTTTTAACAATGGAAAGGATAAAAACGTTTCTAAGATGCATTATGAATTCAGAAAGGGTAAATGTGTTGGCAGTGCTTTCAATGAAGAAAAGTTTCCACACAAGGGAAACCTACACACACACACACACACACACACACACACACACATGGCTTGCCAACATTGCAGTCCATCACCATGATCACTGAACCAGAATGTCCTGGCTGTTTTACACTGCTCTTTATTGCTTCTTGAGCTTGAACTGTTCACTGTTTCTATTTTGATTTTTTTCCCTTCCTGTTATCATGCTTGATACATGTTCAGTTTTTAACAGGCCCTGTTACCATTAAATCTGAGGGGGGATGTGATGGGGAGTTCCACTCATACATTGTCACCCAGAAAACAACACAAAATTTTCTTATCTGTTTGGGCAATTTAAAACAAGAAGAGTGGCTTTCACTTTTAAATCAACAGAACAAGCTTGACCTGTAGCAATTTACATTTAAAAAGTAAAAATTGTATGAATTTATTCTTTTATGATTTCATCAAATTTCTGAACAAATTTTCTTTTTATAAACGATTGTTTCTTTTTACACAATTTTAGAATAAAGGCTAAAGATTTTATGAAGTAGCACTCTCACTAATTTCAACTATGAGCCACCTCTGTTCACCCCACCCATTGATGGAACAGCATGGCAAAGTCAAGTAGGCAAAATCTGCCATTGAAAGTACAGTAATACTGTTCACTTAAATTAGATAACCTCCTCTTACCCTACACATACTCTTCTTATGGTAGTAGATTTTGTGCTTTAGTGTTTTTTAATTTTTATTTTGTTGATAGCTTAATGTCTGTGGCACATTGTGAAGGTTGCATGTGAAGTTGACGATTTCTGCAAGAGTGAATCTTCCAGATTTTAAAGGCTAAGGGAAAGGAAATAAACTACAGTACACATGAGGATGAAACTGCTCTATATGCTAAAGCATCTCAAAGAATTTTCCACATCATATGCCAACTATTATCTTTGGAGTCCAGCACGGCTGCATGAAATGAAAATGATGCCTCCACAGTAGCAAGCACAAGCTGTAGTGTGGTTTGTAGAAGTAAAATATCCAGTTATTGTACAAAGAAATTATCCTAGGTTGTATGGATGTGATTCACCTGGTGTTGAAACAGTTAAGAACTGGGATCATAAGTTTCTAGCAACTGGAACTGTTCTGGAAATTCTGGTGGTGCACATTATAGTGTTTTGGAAGAGGCAACAGAGGATATCACACAAGCACTTCTCAGGAGAGAGAAATTCGACAGGCATTTTGATGTTCCCTGATCAACACTGCATCATGCAGTACACATACATCACCATATGTATTACTATAAAGTGCAAATTCTGTAACCAAGCCACAAACCATGCTGACAATAATTTCCTATGGATAGGCTGAAGCATATTGACATGAATGGCAGATTTCTAGAAATATGTTTATTCTCAGATAAGGAAATCTTCCATGTAGCAGGAATGGTTAATCAACATGATGTTCAGATATGGGGCTTGCAACTTCTGCACACTACTATTGAACATGTTTGCAACAGCCCTACACTGAGGATCTGATGATGTCTGACAACATGTTTTCTGAATTGTTCTGCTTGGCAGAAAACATAGTGAATGGGTCAGCATATCTGGATATGTTTGAGCAGTTTATACACAAAACTTGCAAACCAAAATCAGCTTTCAACAAGATGGAGCTCTGTAACGTTGGTCATTAGTTGTTTGGAAGTTCAGGGATATGAAATTCCCCAGTTGCTGGACTGAATGCAGATAACCCATTGCCTGGCCACCAACATTCCCTTAAAATTATCCTGCTTAGATTAGAGAAGGACCGCATGTATGTGACCAAAAAGGATGATATTCGTATGTTAAGATGTGATACTGATGTGATTGTAACAGTGACACATGACATGTTACGAAGAACGTGGCAAGAAATTGAAAACAAAGTTCATATTCTTCATGCTAACAATTGTTAACATGTAGAGGTGTATTGATGATTATAAAAAGCTTCTTTGAGTTGCTCCAACATATGACACCATTTCATTATCATATCTACTGAAGTTCTTCTTGAGCTTCTAAAATTTTGGAGGTTTGGAAGGGACACCATGGATAGGGACAAACTAACACCCTGCACTGGCATAAATAATATGATAAATACACTACTGGCCATTAAAATTGTTGCAGCACGAAGATCATGTGCTACAGACACGAAATTAAACCAACAGGAAGAAAATGTTGTGATATGCAAATGATTAGCTTTTCAGAGCATTCACACAAGGCTGGCGTGGGTGGCGACACCTACAACATGCAGACATGAGGAAAGTTTCCAACCGATTTCGCATACACAAACAGCAGTTAACCGGCGTTGCCTGGTGAAACATTGTTGTGATGCCTCGTGTAAGGAGGAGAAATGCCTACCATCACATTTCCAACTTTGATAATGGTTGGATTGTAGCCTATCGTGAATGCGATTTATCATATCGTGACATTGCTGCTCTCGTTGGTCGAGATCCAGAGACTGTTAGCAGAATATGGAACCGGTGGGTTCAGGAGGGTAATACGGAATGCTGTGGTGGATCCCAATGGCCTCGTATCACTAGCAGTCTAGATGACAGGCATCTTATCCGCATGGCTGTAATGGATCATGCAGCCACGTCTCGATCCCTGAGTCAACAGATGGGCACAATTGCAAGACAAAAACCATCTGCACGAACAGTTCGATGATGTTTGCAGCAGCATGGACTATCAGCTCAGGGACCATGACTGCGGTTACCCTTGACGCTGCATCACAGACAGGAGTGCCTGCGACGGTGTACTCAACGAAGAACCTGGGTGCATGAAAGGCAAAACATCATTTTTTCAAATGAATCCAGGTTTACAGCATCATGATAGTCGCATTCGTGTTTGGTAACATCACGGTGAACACACATTGGAAGAGTGTATTCATCATCGCCATACTGGTGTATCACCCAGCATGATGGTATGGGGTGCCACTGGTTACATGTCTCGGTCACCTCTTGTTCGCACTGACGCCACTTTGAACAGTGGATGTTACATTTCAGATGTGGTATGACCCGTGGCTCTACCCTTCATTCGATCCCTGCGAAACCCTATATTTCAGCAAGATAATGCACGACCGCATGTTGCAGGTCCTGTATGGGTCTTTCTGGATACAAAGAATGTTAGACTGCTGCCCTGGCCAGCACATTCTCCCAATCTCTCACCAATTGAAAACGTTTGATCAATGGTGGCTGAGCAACTGGCTCATCACAATATGCCAGTCACTACTCTTGATGAACTGTGGTATCATGTTGAAGCTGCATGGGCAGCTGTACCTGTACATGCCATCCAAGCTCTGTTTGACTCAATTCCCAGGCATATCAAGGCCGTTATTATGGCCAGAGGTGGTTGTTCTGGGTACTGATTTCTCAGGACCCATGCACCGAAATTGCGTGAAAATATAATCACATGACAGTTCTAGTATAATATATTTGTCCAATGAATACCCATTTATCATCTGCATTTCTTCTTGGTGTAGCAATTTTAATGGCCAGTAGTGTATTTGTTCAGAAAAGTTTTTACATAAGCTGCTTCAACAGTCAAATATTCTGCTCATGAATAAAAAAAAAGTCTTTATGGTATTAGATAACTAAATTGAAAACAAGATGCAAGGATAAAGCGGAAGAGCAATATGACTGCCTTCTAATGTTATTGCTCTTGCTGAGCTGCTGTTATATCTTCTACAGCAATCAAATACGGTGTTTTGAAAAGTTTGTGCAACACCCTTTATCTGTTCCCAACAGTGAGTAGAAATGTTCTTATGGCATTTGTTAAGGGCATCCACTATTAATTTCACTCCAGCAATTCATAAATTCAACTACCACTTCTCGCCCCTTCATCTTACGACCCTTGAAAATTTTGGTAAGAACATTAGTCTCTCATAACAGCGAATTCACCATCCAGCATTTGCAGTTCAGCAAGACATAGAGTTGATGTTTCATATTGGGTCAACATGCTGCTGCTCTTGGCTGTTTATAAAAGTGTGAACTGACTTTGTGAGAAAAATAGATGGTGACCATTAATCTTCACAAAAAACCCAAGATGCAATTTTAAGATAAGTAACAGTCACTTACTATGTAATAGCTGTAATTGGCATGCTCTCTCTCTCTCTCTCTCTCTCTCTCTCTCTCTCTCTCTCTCTCTCTCTCTCTCTCTCTCTCTCTCTTAACACCACCAATAATAATAATAATAATAATAATAATAATAATACTTTAGTTCCCTATGGGAGTTCAATTTTCTGTACATTTTTCATGCTGGTTAAGTGTACTGATGCACGTGCACAAAATTTCATTTGAAGTGATAACGTGCATTCTGCTAAATCCTGCTACCTTGGAATCATTCGCAGCTGCCATGATGTTGTTCTTGAAGAAATTAAATTGAGAACAAAAATTCACTAAAATTATTGAGATTGTAAGAACTAATAGGCTGCTTATCAAGGAAAACATTAACATCTATGGCAAAACAAGTCAAATTTAATAACAGAATTTCAGGTTCCACCATGAAAAATATGTGATAGGATATTTCTGGCACTACATCACATAAAATGCAAAGAAGTTAAGGATACTGCAAGGCTGAGAACCGGTTCCTAGATGCTTTAGTTTTTTTAAGTCCGTTGCAAAACCTAAGATGTTCCACATAGAGATTTCTGTATAGAAATATCTGCTGTTAGCAAATTTAAGAATACACAGAATATCAGCAAAACTGTCAGCAATTATCATTACCAATATCAAAAAATATTTGTAACACATACAAAATGTGTGATCAGAATTACAGGATGTTTTCTTTACTTGACAAGCCCATAATTACACCCTCATAGCACACACAACACAGAGAACAAGTGAGCTTTACCTTAAAGTGTTGGCACTCAATGACTACTGCTCCTGATCATCAATGCAGTGGAAGAGGGAGTTTTCTCCTGGCTGGAACTTGCAGTAATGAAACCAAATACTCCATCACCATCAGTGAGATGTACTGATACTGTGTTTGGAGACATCCTTGCCTCAATCATCACTGATGATTGTACCAGGAGGCAAATATATCTGAAGTAACTCCTTAGTTTATATTTGGATTAACAATTATTACACCTAACTGAACTATTGTGAGTATAAAGTGTCTGAAATCAAGTGGAAGTTCCGTGAACAACAGCATGTCAGTATCATCTTTCAATAACAATTTTCTGCTGTTGAACTGTTACTCCCATTTAAAAAGTAGCAAAAATGTAACTGCATTGAGTGCAGTGTCTCTTCAATTTTTCTGTAATGAAATAAAAATAACCAGCACAGGAAACAACAAAAATGTATCTGAAAAGCATGTTTCATTCAGTCAAGGTTTCCCCTTGTGGAAGCAGGATCAATTTTCCTATATTTTTAAATACTTTTTTTTTTCTACAGTGCACTCAGAGTGGTTTTTTGCTCCCTATTTCTCTTCCCCCTTTCAATTACATTACTACCTGATGTATTAATTACTCCTATTTTCTTATCTGTCTACTACTTAAGAGTTTGAATTAAGATCTTTGTTTTTAGATCAAAGTCAGTACTCTGCACTGTACATGTCCAAGAGCTTTATTTTCATAGCATGTCATACATAACACAATACTTTTAATGTTCCTTCTAATTAATATATAGCAGGGCTGTAAAAATATACAAGTCCCCCTCAGCTGTAACGTATGGGGAGGGCAACAAAAAAACAGAAGCTGACCTCATCATTTATCAAAACAGAGTTCTTAGAAGTTATAGCATTATCACACATTTTAAAACATTATCAAACACGTGGATGCATGTGTACATCTGAGGCAGCCCCACAAATAGTCTCCCAATTCAGTAAACATATTACTTTGGATCTCATTATCATGCTTAAAAACAGCCACTTCTGAATCCTGTCACATGAATATACATTCTCAGCCAACATCTCGAATTACCTTGATAAACTCAATGGAAAGGCAAACATAAATTAAAATTCTGATTCATATTCAAAGAATGTTTATATAGTTATTTATTTACAGTCATAAATAAATGTCATTTCACAGCACACTTTGATTTTTTGGTTCTCTATCAGCTGAGTCTGCAGATGCAACAAAAATACTATTTCAAATTTCCATGTTTTCAAACCATCTTAGATAGTAGCCAATACATCATCCACATTTTTCCACTCAAATGTAATTTTATTTACTAAGTAAATAACTATATGGCAGCTTGAAGTCAGAATAAAAGTAAGATAACATCTTTACATTAAGGAAGTATGGCTTACCTCCTCATCTGTTATATCCAATGGGTCACATTCATGAAGACAGTCATCAAATTCCAAACCCTGCACAAATTGAAGAGCATTAATACAAAAATTAAAATACACTGTTGTGTTTAGAACCCTAGTTTTTGGTACTATATCCTTAGTCAAAGAAAAAAACATGCAATCTCGCTGTTGGTTTCATTTAAAATGTTGTGTATTGTCATCATTATACATGGGAAATCAACATGTTTTAACACTAACGAATGATTGAAGACAAATTTCAAATTATTGTAGAGACAAAGCTACCCATATAATTATGGTCCCACAAGAACATATTGTGATAGTTTTGCAAAGTGTTTAGCAGTAAGTAACATCTACAAACAAGATACACACATCATGTAACTTAATATCAGCCACTCAAAAAGTCCTGCTAATGTCATCATTCTTTTCAATTATATTCCATAGACAAATTTTAGTTGGTTATGCTATTGGCACAATAACAATTTATTGTACTTAGCTGTGAGCTAGAATCATTTCTTTATTCATACATTATGAAAACAGGTATTGCTAAACAGGAGGTGAAGTATTGAAACAAGCAATTTTTCGTACAGATTATAACACAAACCCATGTAAAAGTATTTCCTTTACAAATGTTGAAAATCCATGGATCCCAACTGGGATATTTCAATTCTTAATGAGGAATCTAAATTCACTGTTGACCAACCTATCACAAAATTTCAAAGCAGGTTTCTTCAAACATTCAAATTGTGCTTAGTAGCTTCACTGGTGTTACAACACTGCTACAATACACTATTGGTGTGGGCACTACATGGGCAAACAATGGCTTCATAATTACCGGGGAAAAGAACCCCGTGAGAGTAAAAAAAAAATCATCACGCAAGTCAATCTACAGAAAACAGAAATAAATCATTACAGTGACAAGCATGCATCTGGCATGGGCGGCTGTCGGCTTAGCACTAAGGAACAACATTCAACATAATGTGAAAGGCAAGGTCCATGGTAGATGAACTCAGTGTAAGTACTGCCCCACTTGGCTTACAGCTGTCCACAAATTAATATCTCCATCTATGAATCCGCCCACACCCTCCACTGCATGTGTCCTCCATGGTGGCTTCCACACTAGTACGAAGTGTTACCCAGGCAAGGGCATCTGCCTCTATCACAACATCCACTAGTGGGAATACTAAACCCTCCTCCCAAGAAAGGCAAGTAAGATTGACAATAGCCAGGCTTTGACCACTATGTCTAGTGCAGAACGAGAGAACCCAGCATTGGACATAGCTCATAAAACAGGCAATGCAAACAACACTGATTACAGCAGAAAGGTATGGAGTTGAGGAGCCAACAGGGGTCCACCAGCAGCAGTGGAGGAAAGATAAGTGAAGTGGAGGCACAGGTGAAAGCAGAGTGGGGGGGGGGGAAGGAGGAGGAGGGGGGGAGGAGGAGGAGTAGGACTGGATCAAAATCCATGGGCTCCACATTAGAAGATGCAGGTGCATACTTCACTAGGCCCAAGGCTGTAGGCAATGGGAGAACAGCAGATGGTGTGGAGGGGGGACAATGGGAAAGCACACTGCTGCCAGTAGGAGTCCACACATCAATCAATCTCATGACCAATCTTGTCACCTAGAAGACCAGAAGACTGGTGGTGAAGTCACGACAGGGTGCAGGCACAACTGACTGCATGACAGGTCTGCTGTCCCAACTGGCATCCATCACAAACAACTGCCAAATTTTGTGCCCCAACACAATACCCAGCAGCCACCCCTGCCACTGGCTGAAGAACTGGAGCCAAACAGCAGCCCTAAGAAAAAAACACAGCATGATACTCAGGGTGCAACAATTACAGAAGCCCCATGGCGTGTGCCCATGCAAACATTCTGCCAGATTGCGTCTGTTGACTGATGTCACCCAGTATGTAGCCAGAAAGCTTGACAATGCATTGTTGTGGAAAGAGAAATACACTGACTGCTTCATGTGGAACTTAAATGTACGCACAGAGCACTCCATGTCTGAGTTAGATGTCAGGTGAAATGGTGTGGTAGTGAGATACTGAATCCCACTGCAGACACAAAAGACCTCAAATTCCTGCAACACAAATTTCCTACTATTATTGGATACTAGGGTCCTGTGGAAACTCTCAATGGCAAAAATAATCAATAATGCCTGAAGAGTGGCAATCTAAATTGTGTAGGACAGCTTGGCTATGTGAAGGAAATTGGACAATGCAATGATCATCAACAATCACATTACTGTCCAAAACCAGACACAAACAAGTGACGTGCCCCCTGTCCCAAGGGTGCTCTGGTTTGGACAAGAAAGAAAGTGGCACAGTAGCTGATGCAGCCTGGTTCTGTGCACAAGCCCCACAAGTCCACATGAGACATTTGATGCCACTACTAACTGCAGGCCAGGACACCTGCAGGGCACCAGGGGTCATTTACCATACTCACCTAACTGCACTCCAACCAATTATCAGAAATGACATCCTCGCCACCATCGTCATCCAAAATGAGTCCATTATCTGGACAATGTTGTCTAAAGAAACTTTGGGCAAAGTTAATGCCCTAGTCTGAATTTCAGAATCATGCACTAAGTAGACAATCACAACTCGAATCAGCAAATCTGTATAAGAGACAGCACATCTGGGACACACAAAACTACACTTAAACAATAGACCTTGAAAATCGGCAATAAAGGCCACATATTACTGCCCAGGGAACTTGTGGTGAAGACCAAAACCAACAAACAGTGCCATGGGCTTTGTGGGTACAGAAAAAAACCTGTACCATTGGTGTAGTTTGCTGCTGGTGGGGCAAGCTCTTGAAGCAACTCTACAGTCTGGTTCATTAGTGATGTCGTCATTCTCTGCTGCTTCTTTTGTATTCCTGCCAGTATTGCACACATTCTGGGTCCATGGTGGCCCAAAATTAGCCCTGGGGAAAAGGGAAACAAAAAATAGGGGCATCAAATACATAAGAACATTCCTCGTCACCATTTTAGTATTTGCACCGGAGTGGCAACACTACTACATTACACTATAGGTGTGAACATTTAACAGTCTCAAATGGGCTCAACAATGACTGGGGAATATACCATGTGTGAGGAAATGAAAACTTGCCATAAATCAGTCTACAGGAAATGGAAAGTCTGAAACACCGTAGAGATGTGCATGAGGATAACTCAGCATGCAGCTGGCATGGGAGGCTGTCAGCTGATCACTAAACAACACTCAGCATGATGTGCAAGGCAATGTGAACAACAGTTGAACTCAGTGTAAGCACTGGCCTATTCAGCTTACAGATGCCCACAGGTAAACACCCCTGGCAGTGGATCTACCCATACTACATGCTACATGTGACCTCCATGGCACGTTTCTGCACTGCTCTGCAGCACTACCCACGCCAGCTCTTCTGACTTCATCATGTCTTCTGATAGTGATGTTAAACTGGGAAAATAATGAATTGGAAACATAATTCTTCTGTTACAAATTGATTCAAATATTAAATTTTCCAATATGTGTGCACCCAAATTCGTAAGATTTTCGTAGACACAGCTCAGTCTGAAAAAACTCATTGTTAACATACTAGCAGACCATGATGAATAACAAGTGAAAATTAATATAATAAGACAGTATTGTGTGCCCTTCTGTCTAAGGGACTAAATGCTGTGCTACAAACTCCTAGTCAGTCCTTAGGCTTTATTGCATCTTTCACATTTGGATATTATTAGATAACAAGAAATATGTCAAGAAGCACCTAAATGTGCAGTACAAATGAAAGTGTAGGACTATGTTTAAGCAACTAAGTCAATTCAATTCAAGGCCTGGGGAAAGTATGGTCAACTTGCTTGATCGTAAGTCAATGCTGGTTATAATATTTGTGTAAGTTGATCCTGAACTACATAATTAAAAACAAAATACAGGGTGTTACAAAAAGGTATGGCCAAACTTTCAGGAAACATTCCTCACACACAAAGAAAGAAAATATGTTATGTGGACATGTGCCCGGAAACGCTTATTTTCCATGTTAGAGCTCATTTTATTACTTCTCTTCAAATCACGTTAATCATGGAATGGAAACACACAGCAACAGAACCTACCAGCATGACTTCAAACACTTTGATACAGGAAATGTTCAAAATGTCCTCCGTTAGTGAGGATACATGAACCAACCCTCCGTCGCATGGAATCCCTGATGCACTGCTGCAGCCCTGGAGAGTGGCGTATTGTATCACAGCCGTCCACAATACGAGTACGAAGAGTCTCTACATTTGGTTCCGGGGTTGCGTAGACAAGAGGTTTCAAATGCCCCCATAAATAAAAATCAAGACGGTTGAGATCAGGAGAGCGTGGAGGCCATGGAATTGGTCCGCCTCTACCAATCCATCAGTCACCGAATCTGTTGTTGAGAAGCGTACGAACAGTTCAACTGAAATGTGCAGGATCTCCATCATGCATGAACCACATGTTGTGTCGTACTTGTAAAGGCATATGTTCTAGCAGCACAGGTAGAGTATCCCGTATGAAATCATGGTAATGTGCTCCATTGAGCATAGGTGGAAGAACATGGGGCCCAATCAAGACATCACCAACAATGCCTGCCCAAACTTTCACAGAAAATCTGTGTTGATGACGTGATTGCACAATTGCGTGCGGATTCTTGTCAGCCCACACATGTTGATTGTGAAAATTTACAATTTGATCAAGTCGGAATAAAGCCTCATCTGTAAAGAGAACATTTGCACTGAAATGAGGATTTACACATTGTTGTATGAACCATTCGCAGAAGTGTACCTGTGGAGGCCAATCAGCTGCTGATAGTGCCTGCACACACTGTACATGGTACAGAAACATTTGGTTCTCCCGTAGCACTCTCCATACAGTGACGTGGGGTATCGTCAACTGCACGAAGAATTGCCTCGTCCACTGCAGGTGTCCCGTCGTTCTAGGTCTTACCCAGACGCGAGTCATAGGCTGGAATGTTACGTGCTCCTTAAGACACCAATCAATTGCTTCAAACGTCTTCCTGTCGGGACACCTTCGTTCAGGAAATCTGTCTCGCTACAAACGTACCGTGCCACGGCTATTGCCCCATGCTAATCCATACATCAAATGAGCGTCTGCCAACTCCGCATTTGTAAACATTGCACTGACTGCAAAACCACGTTTGTGATGAACACTAACCTGTTGACGCTACGTACTGATGTGCTTTGATGCTAGTACTGTAGATCAATGAGTCGCATGTCAACACAAGCACTGAAGTCAACATTACCTTCCTTCAATTGGGCCAACTGGCAGTGAATCGAGGAAGTACAGTACATACTGACGAAACCAAAATGAGCTCTAACATGGAAATAAAGCGTTTCCGGACACATGTCCACATAACATCTTTTCTTTATTTGTGTGTGAGGAATGTTTCATGAAAGTTTGTCCGTACCTTTTTGTAACATCCTGTATATTCAATGTTTCCCTAAGGCAGCACGCCTAGTCCCTGTCTGGAAATACAAGAGAGCAGGATGTATTCTTTTTAGGGCAGGGTCCATGTCAACTTATATACACTAAAAGAATTTACACTTGTAATAAATGTGAATTTTAGGCACCCATGACAAACATGTAGTACACAAAAGAATTGATATCAAGAGTCACAGCAAGTATTGTTATACATATAGCTACAACTGCTCAGATTCTACTCCTGACGGCCTGCAAATAACTAAAGACAAGAAAAGTGCAATAACACAACATTACTGGAAAATTTCAACCAGGTAATCGATGTTTAATTAACTGTAATGCATCATTCACCTTCCTCAATTAGCAGATGACATACCTTTACTCCACATGCAGTATGTATATAAAATGAATGCATGCAGAATTCTCAGCACCTTCTGGTTCCAAATTTAGTTTTTTGTCCTCCTTGATAAAATCAGTTGACATTTACACACCTTTGTTCTTATGAATATCATCATAATTTTAAATGATTAAAATCTTCTGTTCAAAGGAAAATGTAATTAAGCCAATTTTCTGATGCATCATTTACTACCATGTACTGACATGATGTCATCCCAATGCTACAACACACATCGGTCTTTGCTGAGAATTAAGACAGTTCTTTCACTTTTGTATTGTACGTCATGGAATTTATAGACCTTTAAATTTATGTTCTGACCTCCAGGAACAGTGTTATCTGTGTTCTATCCAGTCATTTTAAAAACTTACTTAAACGATCAGTTGGAAAATCTGTCAGTTAGTTAAAAATATGGTCAGGCATGCGAGTTATATGACGTGACCACTGAAGTCTCCTAGTCTTCAATTTCTGGAGAAAAGATAGGTAGTTGTTGCAATTTTTGGGCCTTGGTTCTTCCTTCATGAACATCAATCTTTATCTTGGAGAAGACCAACGCTCTTCACCAAGATGTTACACTGACAAAGTAACAGTTCTCTTTTGCTGCCTTTGGCACACTCTTGCTTTTGTCTTAATTTACTGCCAGTTAAACCGTAACTGTATAATATGACTAGGCTGTAGGATTTTTGGAGATAGCATTCAAAGTCACTATCTTTTTCATATTAAACTGTGTTATGGGTTGCTCTACAACACACACTTTCTACATTCACAATTTGTCTCTTTGGTTTATTTTTAACATTCTTCCAGTCTATCAAAATCAGAACTACTGGTAGGAGCAGTTGTAACATTTATCTACATGTGGCACAACAACATGTACCTCAGCATTAACTGCACTTTTAGGCCTTTGTAGATGCTATATGCTGGAGAAGCTCTGGTGGTTGGTTCCCTCCTATGCAATGCATTATCTGGAATCTCCTACATATATCTCGTGAAGAGACCATGAGGATAAAATCAGAGAGATTAGAGCCCACACAGAGGCATACCAACAATCCTCCACTCCACGATCAATACGAGACTGGAATAGAAGGGAGAACCGATAGAGGTACTGTAGGTACCCTCCGCCACACACCATCAGGTGGCTTGCAGAGTAGGGATGTGGATGTGGATGGATGTAGAATGATATACCATGTACAGATGCAGCATAAAGACAAATCACACGGCATATAGTGATTATACTTTTGGTCATTTCCATGGTCTAAAAGTAACACGCAATAATATACAGGACGTAAAGAGTAACTGTTTACATTGTATCATAATAGTGTATGGGAAGTCAGACAAACACACTGAAATAAGACACTTGTGGTCTATCAAGACAAGAAACAGCCTCAAATTGGCCTACACACACTCAGCTACAGCGCATATGCTGCCACAGGAGATTTTGTCTAAAACCGGCCTTTAATATTAAAACCCATTGCTCTTGCACTTTAAAGATGCAAAACTGATGTTCATATAACTCTTAGCACAAAATATTATGAAATAATGGCACACAATTAATGATAAAATTGTTTTGTTTTCTGGTTGCTTTACTATGAAACAGTTGTGCTAGTACAAGTTAAGCTTACATCTAATTATAAATATAATATGTTTTTGCATAACGTTTACAAAACCCTTTTTCCTTTCATTATGCTCACAGGAATTTTAAATTAACTATGTTAATGGAATAGCCATCTGACCTGTACATAGACAAAAATCAGAGGATACTCCAGACACATGTTGTGTGCATGCCCTGTGGCTTAGGAGGTTTTTGTGAGATAAATTGAGGTTTTGCCAGGTCTGAGTGAGCACAAATGTCCTAGCTCAAATTGTTTTATCATTACTTCTCCTATACTGCTCTGGTACATTGTAAACTATTATTGTTTAAACCCTGTATCAGTACGAATTCACCACACGTATCTAAAGTCACCAGCTTTTACAGTTTTGAATACATGTGTGGAATACGTTCAAAGTGTACATGGAGAACAAATCTTCAATTTGTGAGCAGTTAATGTCTGAGTTAGTGAAGTAATGTTTCACAACAATGGAGTGAGTCATATACTTTGAGTCAATGGAAGAAAAGTGAAAAAAGTACATGCTTCCAGCAGGTATGTAAATGATTAATTTTTATTTTTCTGTGACAAGAAGAACAGCCATTGGAGTACAATAGTGTTGATTGTTAACTGGCCTGGTAGGGTATATAACAGGCAAGAACATTGCAAGATGCTGAGTGATGAGTATGAGGTGCCTTTGTGAGCCTCCATTTGGTTAGCTTATTGAACTGTGCAATATCAAAATTTGTGCTGCATTCAGATGCAATAATTACCTGATGCTGGACTGCATGGTAATGAGAGGCAGGTATACTTGCAAGGTTCCAGTCGATAAAGTCTAACCACCACAAGGAAGAATCACTGTATTGCACAAGCAGCACTCATAGCTGCTTCACATCAGCATCTGCCATCAAAGAACAAATAATGGACTCCCTACATCATTCTGTGTCATCTAGCACCACTTGTCAGAGACTAGCAGCAATTCAACTATGGAATTACTGCTCTATGTGTAGACTGCCAGTAACACCGTAACACAAACAGCTGCATTTGGAGGAGTGCTGTGACCAGGAAGCATGGTCTGATGATGAACAGTGTCACATTGTATGAAGCAATGAATTACATTTCTGCACTACCCCGCATGGCTCTCATTGGTGAGTATGGTGGCAACCTGAGAAAAGGTCTCAGTCCTCTGATATTTTAGAAAGGCACAATGGTGTTACTCCTGCTGTCAGGGAGCAAGGAGCCAATGGGTATGATGTAAGTCATGGCTGGTAATGACTGAGGGAACTCTGACAGCACAACGGTATGTCACAGAAATACTGTGTCATGTGTTAAAACCCAACTTACAGTCTGATGGCGCAATTTTACAAAAGTACAAAGTTTGTCTATACATGGAATGTGCCTCTGGACTGTCTTCATGAGATTGAAGTACTCCTGTGTCGAGCAACATCCTCAGATCTGTCCTAAACACAATGTGTGGGGACCAGCTCAGATGTCAACTCTATCAAGGCCTTGTATACCAAGGACTAGGTTACAACTGTTTTGGGCCAGCTTGCTTCAGGAGATGAGACAACAGCTTTATGATGTTCAAGTTCTTTAAGGTTTATAAGCAGACAAGAAAACAAAAAACAAAAAAAAACAAAACAAAAAAAAATTCTTGGATTTTTCCCGGATTTCCCTGTTAAAGAAGCACTTTTTCCTATGTTCAAATACACTTCTTCCAAGGTGAAAAATACACTTTTTCCATGATAAGTGACAGTATACTTTCACTCAGAACTGTAAAATATCAATCCTTTGAATGAAAAAGGTCTTATACAGCAGGCAGAGCTTCGTGGCATTTCAGACAACAACAAAACTCGCAAAAAAGGTTTTGGAAATATCTGATGCGAAGCAAATTTTATGCTGCATATTTTCATATTTGTATTATGCAAGTGTAAATTCTAATTTCACCAAACACAGCACGTTAGTTTCTGAAGCATTGAAATCAAGATTGAATTGTGCTTTTTTTAAGCCAATCATAGCTCACCAGTGAATGACAGCAGGTATTCAGAGCATACCACATGTGATGTAGTCAGCCAATAGCAGTATCACGGTTAAGTAGCATGAACACACAAATAGGAAAAGTTAATGGTTTAAATTAATGTACGTAATGTAGCTACAAGAAAAGCTAAGCTCCCACATGTAATATTGGTCTTTTTGCATGTGTTACATTTTTAAGATACATAAAACAAATGTGAAAGTAAAATTTTACATTATGACATTAATGTCTGGTCTTCTGAGCTGAAAATTCTTCTAAGTGGCTAGTCCTCAATCGTCAAGTTTTAAATGAGAGTCAACACCCTGTGATTTAAGAAATTCATTGCACATCCTGACACGTAACAATTCATCTTGCATAAAAAGAAATTTACTTTGAAAGTACACTTTTCAAGGTACCATTCACAATATTTTCCTGTGAACTATTAGAAATAGGTTCTTTGCAGCAGTTTCCAGAAAGAACCAGAAAACATGCGTTACAGTGCATGGGCAACTACAATGACATAGGAAGCTCACATGTTCGTGTGTGTGTGTGTGTGTGTGTGTGTGTGTGTGTGTGTGTGTGTGTGTGCGTACTTAATTCATAATTCTGCTTGAAGTGCACATTCATATATTCAGATTAAAAATGGAATAGGACGCCTAGCCTGATATTCAGCTTTTCACTGCGGTTTTCAGGATGCAAATGTTCTTTGAATACCAGTACAGCATTATCTCATGTTTGGTTCTTTATTATGGCATAATGCCATACATGACAGAAGATAAAAATGTACACTTGATATTCAGTGAACAGTTCAAATGGCTCTAAGAACTATGGACCTTATCATCTAAGGCCATCAGTCGGTGAACAGATGAAACTAACCAATTGCGTGGAATGAAACACTTTGTTTCCATTAAATTGACTGTCTCTGTGGAAAAGATTAGTAAAAGCCATATTTATTTAGCAAGCTGATAAAAATAACTTCATTGTCTTGGAAGGTGATTAATGCTTGACTGCCCAAAACCATGGAAATAAAATCAGAAAAACTGAAACTAATAAATTATTTTAGCCTTCCATAATTATGTGAATGTATTTTAATTCACTTGCCAGTTACCAATCAAAGAAACCCATTGTATTTTCATTTGACATGAGAACTGTAAATGAGAAGAAAACAGCAAAATCACTAAATGTAAACACGGCTCATGTGGAGACTAACCCTCTCCCCACTACAACCCAGACTACTCTACGCATGCACAAATCTGGCAGCTTGGGCTTGCCAGAAAAATTTTTCTAGGTAGCATCTGGCCACTTGTTACTACTGATGATACATGAACTGCCACCCTTCAAGTAGCCAGAAGTGAGAAAAGGTACTGCCCATAAGCAATGTAACTGTGAATGCATGTGAGCCTCCTGGCAACTGCTCAAACGAAATTAATGTAAACAATTGTGATGTCACGCTCAATGGCAACAGTTTATTGTTATGAAGTATTCCACAGTCTTCATCGTAAAACCTTTGACACATTTTGCTGTTTATTGGTTCTCACAGTTAAAATTACAAACATTTAACTGAGTACTAAAACAATGAAAAATTCCAAGAATTCTAAAAAATTACCAGGTTTTTCCCATATTTCATAGTTGCCACAGAGCATATACACCCTGTCTGTAAATTTGACTCAATTCTGTAAGCACCTAAACACAACACATACCCTCACAAGCCAAGTAGTTTCATTTTGTTTAATCCTCCCCTAATGTATACTTCACTTTTTTTTATAGGGAATGTGTATGAGAACACGTACAACTCTTACAGGCTGTAACTACAATTTGCCACTTAGTAAGGCACCTACTACCACGTCCATGAGCTAGGAGATATATTGTGCATGCTAGTCAGAGTGTCACAATTGAATCAACAATCTGTAATAATGTGTACACTGTGACTCTCATGAACTTCTGAAAATGCTGCTAAAATGCAATATGATGATAATAAAGATGGTGCAGTCAACAAGGGATACGTTTACAATACCTGATTTTAACAGTAATTCATTTAAGATACACTGAAGAGCCAAAGAAACTGGTACATATGCCAAATACCGTGTGGGGCCCCTGTGAACTCGCAGAAATGCTGCAACACATCATTGCATGGACTAGACCAATGTTTGAAGTAGTGCTGGAGGGAATTCACACCATGAATCCTACAGCGCTATCCATAAATCCATAAGAGTACGAGGAGGTGGAGATCTCTTCTGAACAGCATTCTGCGAGGCATCCCATATCACTACAACTGCACACACCCCACACCATTATAGAGCCTCCACCAGCTTTAACAGTCCCCTGCTGACATGCAGAGTCTATAGATCCATGAGGTTGCCTCCATACCCATACACATCCATATGCTGGATACAATTTGAAACAGATCCGTCTGACCAGACAACATGTTTCATCAACAGTCCAATTTTGGTGCCGAGAGGCCCAAGCGAGCTGTAAAGCTTTATGTCGTGTAGTCATCAAGGGTACATAAATGGGCCCTCAGCTCCAAAATCCCATATCAATGATGTTTCATTTAATGGTTCGCACTTGTTCATGGCCCAGCACTGAAATCTGCTGCAATTTGCAGAAGGGTTGCACTTCTGTCATGCTGAACGATTCTCTTCAGTCTTCGTTTGTCCCATTCTTGAAGGATCTTTTTCTGTCCTCAGTGGCATTTGAGATTTGATCTTTTACCACATACCTGATATTCACAGCACACTTGTGAAATGGTCATACAGGAAAATCCCAAGTTCATTGCTACCTCCGAGATGCCATGTCTCATTGCTCATGCACTGACTGTAATGTTCAAACTCACTCATATCTTGACAGCCTTCCATTGTAGCAGCAGTAACTGAACTCACAACTGCACCAGACACTTTATGTCTCATATACGTGCTGGCAACTGCAGCTCTGTATTCTGCCTGTTTACAAATCTCTTTATTTGAATATGCATGCCTATACCAGTTTCTTTGGCACTTCAGTGTAGTTTGATGAAGTGAAAGAGGCCTTTATGTGTTGAAACTCCACACAGGATATTATGCAGAAGTTACTTATAGTCTAAGTAATGGACATTGTAGTATTTTGGCAAACATAAGAACAAACTTAATACCAAATCAAAGGACAACTTCTTATATACTGACTATCAACATTTAGTGTCACAACATTCTTAGTTTGATTAACTATGGGCTGTTAGCGTGAATGTTGTATGTAAGATTACACCTGAAATTCAAATAAAAATGCTTAAATGGTGCACAATAGATTTATTGTTGTAACAGAACACGGAGTTGGAAGGAGTTTCTTGATTTGCCTATTTTGAGAAGATATAACATACGTTCTTCAAAAGACTTATTTCAAGTAGTAGAGAATCAAATCCTGAACACCGAAATGAACTTTCTGGCTTTCAGTTACATGACACTATGATGCAGTCTAGGGACATTGTAACAGGGAAAAGTGGGACTGTCCCACTTGTTTTTACAGAACCCTCCAATGCTAATATTTTCTCTTGTTTCATGACCACTTTTCCTTCAAAGTGCAAGTACTATGTGGGCACAAAACTATCAAATTCCCGTTTATGTAGTATTTTACTAAAATTTTATTATTTACATTATAATCTACTAATTACTTGTTAACAATAGTGGTGTGGTTGCAATATAAACATTTCCTCTAAAAAAAAAAGTTTTGCAACTAACTATAAGGGTAAGATGCTTGCTAATCACATGTAAAAAATCACCAGGAAGACAATTCAGTCCCTATTCTGTAAAAGGGACATAGCCAAAATCTTTAATCTGTTGGTCTCATCTTCACTACTACATTGTTCCACACTATGGATGTATTGTTTTGCCAAGTGACACACAAATCAATCAGACAGCTCAGATTAATAGCGTTTGAGCATGAAGACATTCCAGATATATTACGAATGGTCTCTTAACATGTTACTGTTCACCATCCTTGGCATCACTGATGCTGTGTCAGGAATCATACCGAATCATTGAATCAGTAAGGTCTGTTGTTCATTTCCTAACCTGTTTATTAAGTAAGAATTAGGCTGCACAAAAGTGCAAATGCATTAAAACTGAGAAACTCTTGAGACACAGAAACACTTCATTGCCATCTTCAAGAACAAAATCTAATATCATTATTAGCTACGTATGACTCTATGCCCAGGACCTATGTTCCTCTAATACTGTCAAAGGTGAAGGGTTCAGGAACTTATGTCAGGACTTTTCAGGTATATGTGTAAAGTATGCAAAATCTCTCTGCATAAATGTTAATGTCCTTCTTCATCTGTCAACAACATAACAATATTTCTGAGGAAACTAAAAAAAAATCAAAGCAGGAAACCAAAAGTAGCTTGGCAACCAATGCATGTGTCTCTGAAATGGATTAATGGGGTGACGAATACACTAAAACTGAATACGTTACCATTACTGGTCGCTATATAACTCCTCAAATCCAGATTAAATCATATTTTATGCAGGTTGGGATTTCTTTTTGAACATGCTAAATTTGGTGTTAATACTCAAAGAAAAATTTTCTCTGAATTACAAAGTTATGGAATTTCTGGCACTTATTTAGAAGGCGAAATATTTGTAATAGACCACACAGCTAATATCAAGTCAGCACTTCCGCTGTTTAAGCGGCTTTTCTGTATACCACACTGCATTGCAACAATGCTAAAATACATGTTAGCTGAAGAGAAATTTATCAAAGAATTTGTGTCACAAACACACACACTAATAACTTCAAGGAATATCATGAATTACTTAAAAAAACTAGTTTAAGAAAACTTGTCACCAAAACATTAAAGTCCATAATGGATATCAGTTTGAATACTATTGTTGATATAACAGAGTCAGTGGCAAATGTCATGGAGGAGTCCATAGTCACATTATCAGTATGGAATCAAATGCATCAATTAGAAGGCTGGAACAAAGGCTTACTACGGCTTTGATTCATTTCCTCTCGAAGCTTTAATGCATCACTCATAAGCTTCAAACAGATAAGCATCCAACATTCCCTTTTGTTTTGGTAATGTACTACAATACGATTTTCCACTTGTCTGTTCCAGAAACTACATCAACAACATCCTTGGAACTAGAGTTACTGGTATGGATTCCTTCTACTTCCTTGTTAACAAGCATTTATTGCCACCAAAGGAGACTACTGTTAAGGTCTTATATTATACTGCAGACAGAAATCACAGCACTTAAGCAAAGGACAAGATCTCTTCTAAGGAGAAAATAAAGATTTGCAACAAATATCTTTTCACAGCATATTTTGTCCTAACATTCAAAATCTGAATAATCTAAAGCCAGAAGAAAGACATTAAAGGGTGGTAAGTCACAGTTGTGCTGTCAGTGTAACACAATAGTGTGTGTGTGTGTGTGTGTGTGTGTGTGTGTGTGTGTGTGTGTGTGTGTGTTTCAGTTTCAGTCAAGGAAGGTGGTCTTTGCCCTATGGAACCAAAGAAAAGTTGAGGTGGCAATGGGGTAGATAACATACATGTAGATGATTCTTGCAAGAGGACAAGCAATATAAAACATGAAATTGCACATTTCTTAGCAAGTTACTCTGAAAATGAAGATCCAGCAGAGCTGCTGGCATAAAGGAGTGTACATGAAAAAAAGTTTCCAAGACTTCAGATTAGCTCAATCTATGCTAATAATCCCTGCAGCAAATGCATTTAAGGAAAGAAATTTTAGGTGAGTAGGGCTGATTATCAATGAGAAAAGATCACTAATCAGTCCACAAAATGTTAGTCACTTGCTGATTCTGCATAACTTCTATTTGCTAAGGTTTATTTTGCAGAAATGGTAATTTCGAAGATTATTTTGTTTTATATGTTGCAGTTCTTGTTTATGCACAAAAGTCTGTGGTGCCTACTCTTTTATTCTGTTTCTTAGTTTCTAGGGACAGAAGAATGATTCTAACAGCCAGGTGGATCCACTCAACAAATAGTGATATTTATTTTACAGTGCAGTAAACTGCTATTCAGAAATTGGTTTATCAGCATATTACTTTCTGCAATTCAGTTTCAATACATCTGTAGTTCAAAATGTTGTGGTTTTATTTGTCTAAAGATCTGCACTAAACCGTAACCTTTCACCAGGAGAAATAATACGAATAGCTGAACATCAAAATATGATGCTACATTTCCAGTTCTCATTACAGTACTGAATACCAGTATAATATTTTCACTGGTGACCCATTTCATCAACTGACAACTTAGATTATAGCATTTTATGTATTCACTTTATGAGCAAAAATCATGAACACAAGAGCTTTGACTACAACGCCAACCTAGACTGAAGAAATGTGAAAACATGGGGAACAGCATATTTCCTTGTAATTTCAGTCTGTTGCAGTAGCTATATATAAGAATGTTTGTGCCACTAGCAGCAATTGCAGAATATATTTACTGTGTATACATTCTTTTAATTATGAGTCTCAATTTTCAAACAGCACAAATCAAACATACATTAAAGGCACTGTATTCACATTAGGAGGAGTCCCTGATAATCACAGTTATTGTAGTAATGATTTGACTCATAGCAGGAATCACACAGCACAAAATGTGAATCAGTCATTCTCTCCTCGTATATCTTCAGACATTGCAAAGAGATGCAAGGTGCACCGCAACACAGGCAGAGGGCTTGGCAGCACCGTACGATGAGCACACAGCGCAGTAAGGTGGTAACTCAATAGGCTGGTGAACTGACCTGTCAGCTTCTTTGCTCTGACTAAGCCCACAGCCCGTACGGGCCGGCAGCGATACATGGGATAGATGGGCTGAAGCCAGCACAGTGCACGTCTCTAGTTTTGGACACAAAATCAATAGCCCAGTTGCTTAAAATACATTAGTACATGACAGCACTCATATTTCCTGTAAAAGGGGAACACTGACTTGATATTACAGTAACACAGGAAAGACATATAGTAAGCCAAGTTGATGAAAGCATATGAACTGTTATTAGTACCATCAATTCTGGCGTTATAAAGATTTGATTCTTGAAATGAAATGTGTTTTACCATGCACAAAAAAATGTACACTCACAAATGTAAAGCAGTCTCTGGGGAAAAGAGAATACTCCAAGAAAAAATGGCTCACTGAGGTTGGTTGGGACAGTTGTGGAACATAGTATAAAAGTGAGGCATGTTTGCATGTACAGAAATCAGACTAAGAGAAAAAGAAACATTCTAAGTGGAAAACAGCATTCTGGTAAAATACGCGAGATGAACTGCAAAAGAAATTTTAAAAGATCATACAGGAACACATCTGTAGTGTGTATCTTGCAATGTTCTCAGCTGATCATCTTAGCAAAAATTAAACAATTACTTAATTCAACAGATCATTCTCAAACCCTTTGGCTGTAGTGGAATGCCACAGTATTCTCAATGCGCTATGCCCTAACAGCAGCTGAGTGTTACTCAGCACCAATGGAAGTTTGGTATGATTAACTGCTGTAGCAGTTTTGAATCATACAGTTTTTAAGTGCACAATTTGATAACTCCATTAACAAACAAATATTTGATCCTGATGGAGTTGATACAAGTAACAAGTGCATGGTAATGTTTGGGCAGCATCAGCAATTTGACACATTTTATATTCTTACATGGTAAGTATACCCCTGAGGTCTGTTAATAGATTTTCAGTGTTAAATGTTGAAATTTCCGTGCACATCAGCACCAATGGTTGATCACACAAGCTGAAACTGCAAATTTAAGCTGTATACAGAATACTGAGGGGTACTCACAACACACCAGAATGACTCAGAGTGAAAATTACCGCTGACAAAAGATTTCTGTATGCTTTACTTCGTTTTAGTTGTAATGGTATTGTCAATCACATCCAGTCTGTCCCCGATTCCCATTTAGAGCACTGAGAAACAGGTATGTTTATATTTGAATTGACCAGAGGTTGTTAGTGTGTCATTTCCTTTAAATAATTTCTTATAAGGACAGCACGCCATCTCCTTACAATAGCCAGAGAAATGTCAATTTATGCTTAGCTCACAGATATTAATGTTTGTATATTAGAATGTATGTTAGTTGGACTGGTATTTTTTTAGAATACAAAATATTACTTGTAATTAGTGTCAAAATATTCTACAAGATGTTTATTATTATCATTATTATTCTTTTTGGGGGGGTGGGGAGGTAATTATGGAGCAGCTAGCACTAGGTTACTAATTTTCAATGAGCAAGTCAAATGCTCAATAGAAAATCTTGGTGCTTCATATGTTGCAAGTAATCAATAAACAGTTTAATTTTCAAAGAGGAGAATCACTGCTTTATGTAGTCAGTTCTTGGAATGAGTTGTACCATAGTCTTTCTAAATCAAATGGATAATAACAGCTACACTGTAGTTTTAGAGAGAGAGAGAGAGAGAGAGAGAGAGAGAGAGAGAGAGAGAGAGAGAGAGAGAGAGAGAGAAAGGGAGAGAGAGAGAGATTTTACTTGATTTACTGAAGACCCACAATATTACCTTGAAACTTTAATTTTGACTACAATTAAGTTGAATTATCATACAATTTTCTCAACAGAATTAGTGACAAATTAAATAATAGACAGTTTATGTTGTTCTGAGGACTGCACCTAGCTAGAAACTGGTACAGTTCAGTATACACTAAAAAAGATGCTATCTACATGCTGCCCTTGCCGTTTCATTAGTTCAAATTTTAAAAAATTATGATGTGGTTTTCTACCTACCATCTGCAATAAGATAACAAGATTTCATGTACATTACTACAGCTTTAAATGTGTCTCCACTAAGAGCCATGGCTTCTTTACCAACAGCACAGGTAAAAATGAACAATATTAGCACTGATCAGTGTAATGTCTCCATATCTCAGTTTCATGGCGAGACACTAGACACTCGCACCAAATGGCTGACACTGCTTCGCCTGTCACAAAATTTTGTTACTGACCACAAAGCTCATTCCATACCAATGTCACACTGGGACACATCATTAGCCACGTAAAAGAAGCCAAACAAGCAGCAGAGCACTAACAATGCACGAGGACAACACCAGTGTCTTACTGGGACACCTCACTGGCCATGTAAAAGAAGCCAAACAACTAGCAGAGTACAAACACCGCCTGAGGAACTGAAGAGCCTGCACACAATCTGCAGCCCAGAGAAATTTACCATCATTCTGGAGAAGCCAGTTACAAGGATGGCAGATGTGCACAGCCTGGGGAATGAACTTAGTCTAATACAAAATGTTGCCCAAAAAATACTCTAGTTCCTTCTGGTTCTTTGGTCCTGGCAGGTTGGTGGCGGCTTTGATATGTCCATCTGTAGTGAGGCAGGCATCTTTGCTTAACACACATCCCAAAAAATGAAACTTTAGGGGAGAAAAAAATTGCACTTTTCTAGCTTGCAACAAAGGCCACTCTTCAGAAGGCATTGGAAAACTGACTGTAGGTTTTGTTACGTGCTTCTTGTGCAGAGCCCATAAGCCAGTGTAATTGAGGTTGTTTACCATCAGGAAATGTCATGACACAACTGCTCCAAAAATTATTGACAAATTCTTGACACAGGGAAGATCCCAAAAGGCCAGCAACTACAGTGGTAAAACCCAAATGGGATGTCAAGTATCAGAAAGTCTGAGAAGCTGCATTCAACGGCAAAGGCAGGTGTGGGTTGTGCAAGTCAATGTGTGAAAAAAACACTGGTCCCCTAACAACTTTGCTAACAACTCCTCCAGCCACAGAATTGGATATAAATCTGTGACAAATTGAACACTGACTGACTGTTTAGAACCACTGCAATGGTGTACAGCATCATCAGGTTTCTGAATCACCACCAAAAGCATGACTGCCGTGTGTCATGATGCACCACGAAGGTTGGTAGTTGTTTTTTGTGTATGTCTGTCAAGAGCAACTAGCCTATCACATGAATCTGTTGGACCCATTCGGATAGCAGAACTGGATGACATTAAATGATAACTGCAATACCAACGATTTTGATGAATATGATACCATACCACCTAGTTTACACAGAGTTATATAGATGAACGAGCATATGTTGTAACATTATTGGTTTACTGTGATGATTACATCGAGTCCTCTGATGACATTCTCAGCCTAAAAATAAGATGAAATATAGTTAATTTAACATGATATCTGGTCACTAAGGGAAATATGTGAAAACCAATGCAAAGAAAATTCAGTCATTATTTACAAAATTCATGTGTAGAAAACTAATAGTACTTATGATTCCACCAATTTTATCACTGTAGGATTCATGTTAGTAACAAAAAAATATCTCTATTTCCAAAATTATATATTCAAGTATTATTGTCTATGCATAGTTGATGCAATTTGGTCTTGACGATATATTTTGGCATGTTAACGGTTTCATCTACTCCCCCCCCCCCCCCACCCATGAACCATGGACTTTGCCACTGGTGGGGAGGCTTGTGTGCCTCGGCAATACAGATAGCCGTACCACAGGTGCAACCACAATGGAGGGGTATCTGTTGAGAGGCCAGACAAATGTGTAGTTCCTGAAGAGGGGCAGCAGCCTTTTCAGTAGTTGCAGGGGCAATAGTCTGGATGATTGACTGATCTGGCCTTGTAACACTAACCAAAACAGCCTTGTGGTGCGGGTACTGTGAACAGTTGGAAGCAAAGGGAAACTACGGCTGTAATTTTCCCGAGGGCATGCAGCTTTACTAGATGGTTAAATGATGATGGCATCCTCTTGAGTAAAATATTCCAGAGGTAAAACACTCCCCCATTCAGATCTCCTGGCAGGGACTGCTCATGGGGACATCGTTATCAGGAGAAAGATAACTGGCGTTCTACAGATCGGAGCGTGGAATGTCAGATCCCTTGATCAGGCAGGTAGGTTATAAAATTTAAAAAGGGAGATGGAGAGGTTAAAGTTCGATATAGTGGGAGTCTTATAAATACAAAATCAAATTGGGTTAATGCAGAAGCAGGTTTAATAACGAATTAAAAAATAGGAGTGCGGATAAGCTACAACAAGCAGCATAATCAACACATTATTGCGGTCAAGATAGACATGAAGCCCATGCCTACACCAGTAGTACAAGTTTATATGCCAAATAGTTCCTCAGGTGGTGAAGAAATTGGTGAAAAGTATGATGAGATGAAAGAAATTATTCAGATAGTGAACATAGATGAAAATTTAAGTCATGGATGACTGGAATTCAATAGTAGGAAAAGGAGAAGGAAGTGTAGTAGTTGAATATGGAATGGGGGTAAGGAATGAAAGAGGAAGCCCCCTGGCAGAATTTTGCACAGAGCACAACTTATTCATAGCTAACACTTGGTTCAAGAATCGTGATAGAGGCCTGGAGATATTGGAAGGTTTCAGACATATTAGATAATTGTAAGGCAGATATTTAGGAACAAGGTTTTAAATTGTAAGACATTTCCCGGGGCAGATGTGGACCCTGACCACAATCAATTGGTTATGAATTGTAGATCAGAACTGAAGAAACTGCAAAAGGATGGGAATTTAAAGATATTGGACCCTGAAAAACTGACAGAACCAGAGGTTGTAGACACTTTCAGGGAGAGCATTAGTGAACGATTGACAAGAATGGGAGAAAGAAATACAGTAGAAGAAAAATGGATAGCTTTGAGAGATGAAACAGTGAATGCAGCACAGGATCGAGTAGGTAAAAAGACGAGGGCTGGTAGAAATCATTGGGTAACAGAAGATATGTTGAATTTAATTGATGAAAGGAGAAAATATAAAAATGCAGTAAATGAAGCAGACAAAAAGGAATACAAACATCTCAAGAATGAGATCGACAGGAAGAGCAAAATGGCTAAGCAAGGATGGCTAGAGGGCAAATGTAAGGATGTATAGGCGTATCTCACTAGGGGTAAGATAGATACTGCCTACAGGAAAATTAATGAGACCTTGGGAGAAAAGAGAACCACTTGTATAAATATCAAGAGCTCACATGGAAACCCAGTTCTAAGCAAAGAAGGAAAAGCAGAAAGGTGGAAGGAGTATATAGAGGGTCTATACAAGGGTGATGTATTTGAGGACAATATTATGGAAATGGAAGACGCTGAAGATGAAATTTGAGATATGATACTGCGTGAAGAGTTTGACAGAACACTGCAAGACCTAAGTCAAAGCAAGGCCCTGAGAGTAGACAGCATCCCATTACAACTACTGATAGCCTTGGGAGAGCCAGGTCTCACAAAGCTCTATCATCCGGTGAGCAAGATTTATGAGACAGGCAAAATATCTTCAAACTACAAGAAGAATATAATAATTCAAATCCCAAAGAATGCAGGTGTTGACAGATGTGAAAATTACCTAACTATCAGTTAAATAAGTCATGGCTGCAAAATACTAACACGAATTCTTTATAGACGAATAGAAAAACTGGTAGAAGCCGACCTCAGTGAAGATCAGTTTGGATTTCACAGAAATGTTGGAACATGTGAGGGAATACTGACCCTACAACTTATCTTAGAAGACAGATTAAGGAATGGCAAACCTATGTTTCTAGCATTTGTGGACTTAGAGGAAGTTTTTAACAATGCTGACTGGAATACTCTCTTCCAAATTCTGAAGTGGGCAGGGGTAAAATACAGGGAGCGAAAGGCTATTTACTATTTGTACAGAAACCAGACGGCAGTTATAAGTGTCAAGGGGCATGAAAGGGAAGCAGTGGTTGGGAAGGGAATGAGACAGGGTTGTAACCTGTTCCCGATGTTATTCCGTCTGTATACTGAGCAAGCAGTAAAAGAAACGAAATAAAAATTCGGAGTAGGAATTAAAATCCATGGAGAAGAAATCAAAACTCTGAGGTTCACTGATTCTGTCACAGACTGCACAGCACGTGGAAGAGCAGTTGAACGGAATGGACAATGTCTTGAAAGGAGGATACGAGATGAACACCAACAAAAGCAAAACTAGGATAATGGAATGTAGTCGAATTAAGTGGGGTGATGCTGAGGGAATTAGATTAGGAAATGAGACACTTAAAGTAGTAAATGAGTTTTGCTATTTGGGGAGCAAAATAACTGACGAGGGTCGAATTAGAGAGCATATAAAATGTAGCCTGGCAGTGGAAAGGAAAGCATTTCTGAACAACAGAAATTTCAAGATATGAATGAGATTCAGAAGGATGTAGGTTGCAGTAGGTATTGGGAGATAATGAACCTTGCACAGGATAGAGTAGCATGGAGAGCTGCTTCAAACCAGTCTCTGGACTGAAGACCAGAACAACAACAACAACTGTTTCATAAATACTGTAACATAGTACAACCAAATTTTATAACCAATTTCATTAACTGAATTAAAACTTAACTGTGAACTCTAAAAGTATGATCTAACATCATATTGTTAAAACATATTTGAGGACCAGCGGCAGTAGTCATAAGAAAACCAGTATTTACCCAGACTTTGAAGTCAGTATTGTATCAGTCTTTGAGAGTTTGTGAAGCAACGAATAAGTTTTTATAGCAATTACACTCTTTTGGCTTCGTCATTTAGTGATTAACAACATACACATTGCCTCACATACATTGGAACACCCAGAAATTATACGTCGAGAAAATTCAGAGAAGAAGAGTTACACACCTCGCTCAACATTGGAGACAGTAAGAAGTTACATTGCACAATTGCAGCAATGACAGCCTGTTATGTTTTACTGTGCCCTGTTGGGTCATCACTGCTGTGATCTTCCAAGTGGCCAGCCGGCAGGGTTTGTCATGACATTGTTCAATGTGTGAGCACACACTTGCAGCTGTGTGCCTCCCCAGCATCAGTCACTTTGAACACTGTTGTAATGCAATCCCTATACACCTTAACAACAGGTATGAGATCTTGATAGAATGTTCATACCAGTAAAATACACTTCATCCGCTGGAACTGGGGAAAATCTTCCTGATGTTTCATACTTTTACAGAAGAATGGTTTGTTCATTACAGGGAACCCCAACGGTAGATATGTGACAGACCTGTTAGGGAAACAACAGTCCTCCAAGGGCAGAAAACACACACACACACACACACACACACACACACACACACACACACACTCACTCACTAGTACTATGCATTGTGATTATTTTGCAGGAGCTCTCATCTGAGGTGTGGATTGTAGACTATTGCTGAAATGTAACGGACCTATACCCAATAGGGCTAACAGAGTATATCACACATTTGGGACAGAGAAAATTGTAAGGGCCTACATCATACCACCTTCAATTCTGAGATTTTTGTGAACATTCACGAAAAGCAATCTCTCTATTTTCTCTGATATCCACACACATATGGGTCACCATGATGATGTGCTTTAGGCCCTTGTGGTCCTCAGTGCCACATACACAAAGGAGCACAACACCGATAGTTACATGTATGTTTGACTTCATGGGAGTTTTACAGAGATGCTGGAAGAACCAAACTGTCAGATGCTTAAAGACAGAAGCAAGGCCTATTTGCACAGTTTTAAGAATCACCTTTAAATTATGCATCTACAAATATACCACAACCCCTACTTATCTCTTCCATTGAGTTTGCCAGGACAAGATTAGACTACAGTGAGCACAGATGAATTGATGCAACCATTTTTTGTATGTTCCATACATGAAAGGATTAAAATTAACCTGAATATTTGGTACCCTCTGCCATGCACTTCACAGTGGTTCACGTGTATGGACTCATATGATGATGGTTGAATAAAAATGTATTTGTAACTATCAATGTTCTCTTTGGATTACTTGATAACACGGAATACAAGCAGTTTTTTCTTTGTCACCATTTCCATATAATATCATGGATTTTCATTCTTGTTCTAACTTTCAGATTTCTATGGGAAAATATTCCACTTCTAATTGTCACTTTACTGGAAGCTGGATTACTGAAATCATTCATGTGAGAAAAACACTATACATATCTCATAAAAGGAGTTGTAACAAATTTTGATTGTATCCACAATATATGTTGAGGTTATGTTCAATCTCCAAGTTAAAATATAGACCTAACTACTCAAAATGCAAAAGCAACTTTCCTTTTCATTAGCACTTTTACAATCTTAGCAGTTTAATCACATGAAACCTTTAAAAATCATGAATAACTGTATGACAGATTTAATTGGATGTATTTAGCATATTTGATATTTAATAATAAATATTTTATAGTGTGAGATTTTAACAACAATAGCCGAAAATGAACAAAGCATATAAGCTGTAGAAATCAGGTTTTTAAGAAATGTAGATAGCTTTGAGTGCCTGGTATGATGAGAACAACAATCACACAAGGATGAATATTTAAAAATACAACTGGACAGATAGAACAGTACAGAACTAAATTGAAAGATCATGTCACAATACTGAATGAAACAAGGTGATAAACTTGTGACCAATTGGAAAAGATCAAAGGTAGACCAAAAAAACAGATGGAGCGACAAATAGAAACTAACCACTGACCATAGAGACACTGGACAAGAGGACTTAATAGCCAAGAAGAAGAAGAAGAAGAAGAAGAAAATTCATGGCCTGCTGATAACTACAGGTATACCTGCACCTACACTTTGCAAATCACTGTCACATTTATGACAGGAAAAAACTTTTTACTACATCATATATTACGCTTTCTTCCTGTTCCATTCACAGATGGATTTTAGGAAGAATGTCTGCTTACACACCTCTGTGCAAGCTGGTATTTGATTAATTTTGTCTGTACAATCTCTGCACGACAGTTGTTTATGGAACTGAGGAATATTCATAGTTTCTATACAGAAAGACCTCTTAACACCTTAACTAAACAATTTTTCTGTAGAAGTGGACAAAAAAAATTGCAATTTTTTTTTTAACTGCTTATGTTCAACTCTATTATGATTATAGATTATTTCAAACAGTAGTTTGGCAAATTATTGACTTAAAGGGTAATTGGAAACTGTTAAAAAGTAGCTATATTAAAACCCCCACTATACTTGCTATTTTAAAAACTAACTCTGTCTTAGGACAGAGTATTTTGGCCAAGTCTCTTTCGAAACTTTCTGTAGTGTTTTTGCTAAACAACAAAAATTACAATAATACACTTTTGCACAACAATCATCTTCATATGTTTGTGGCTGTGTGAAATGCTCTGAAGCATCGTACAATACATAGAGGTACATCACTATCTTCACACATATATCACGAGTCCCTCTCATTTTTCTTCCCATTTGCATCATGATCTCGGCTGTAAATCCCACATCATCTGGTAGGATTCTGCTTCCTTGCCATTTGTAGAATGAACGATGGTAAATGATGGGTCAGCTGGACAAAAAGGGCTGCTGCTCATGGATGAACAACCAGCTATTTCTAAGATAATTTCTTCCTGTGATGTTCAACTGTCATCTTCTCAGTCACTGCCAAGAGCACTCCTTGTTCCTCCAGATTTGTTGCACAACCTGACTGAATTCCAAAGAGCAAGTTTAAGTAGATGGAAAAATATTTTTGCGGTATTTTTCCCTCTTTTTGTGTTACTGGATTGTCTGATATATGCTGGGCAACTTTACCCACTCCTCCCACTAGCTCGTTATATGATATGACTGCTGCTGGTTTTATTAATTGTTTGCACCTTATATTTGCATTTTGAATTTTTGTATTGCGGATAGTGCTCAAAAAATGCACATCATGCTTGTCTTTCCATTTCATTGCTGTAAATTTATCCCTCTGAAATGCAACAATATCTCCCTTGTTCCATTTATTAATACAAAAGTTCAGTGGCATATGTTTTATAGAAGGTTGCACAGGGTCACATATCAGTTTTCTTAGCAATAAGGAGATCTTATAGTCGCAGAGAGGTGCAGAAATTATTAACTGTAAGGCAGTAGCTCTTGCTGAGAAGTGGTTTCATTAGGGTCAATACTTTATGACATGATTGGGCACATCCTTCTATTCACCATCAAATATTGTACTCTTATCTGTATATATAATTACAGACTACTCATTGTCAGACTTCAAACCACACAACATCTAGGTCTATTCCATATCTTGCGCTCATTAGTGGTAGCTGGATACTGAAACCTACCTAATCTCCCTTTATGTAACATAAGACTCGTATATGGTGGCATCCCTCTCATGAGTACAAATAATTTTGAATTTCTGATTGATATGTTCTAAAAGAGACAAGATTTTGTTTAGCTTTAGGTTTGTACAGCTAGCAGGGTCATAACCTGAGTTGTCTGAAAAATGAAGGCATTTCTTTAGTATCAAAAATTGCAGCTAAGTAACCAGATAAATACGAGGTGCATTCAAGTTCTAAGGCATCCGATTTTTTTTTCTCCGGACTGGAAAGAGATAGAAACATGCGCATTGTTTTAAAATGATGCCGCGTTCATTGTCAATACGTCCCAGAGATGGCAGCACCGTATGGCAGATGGAATTTTACCGCCAGCAGCGAGAATGAGAACTGTTTTAAATACTTAAAATGGCGATGTTTTCCTTACTTGAACAGCGTGCAATCATTCGTTTTCTGAATTTGTGTGGTGTGAAACCAATTGAAATTCATCGACAGTTGAAGGAGACATGTGGTGATGGAGTTATGGATGTGTCGAAAGTGCGTTCGTGGGTGCGACAGTTTAATGAAGGCAGAACATCATGTGACAACAAACCGAAACAACCTCGGGCTCGCACAAGCCGGTCTGACGACATGATTAAGAAAGTGGAGAGAATTGTTTTGGGGGATCGCCGAATGACTGTTGAACAGATCGCCTCCAGAGTTGGCATTTCTGTGGGTTCTGTGCACACAATCCTGCATGGCGACCTGAAAATGTGAAAAGTGTCATCCAGGTGGGTGCCACGAATGCTGACGGACGACCACATGGCTGCCCGTGTGGCATGTTGCCAAGCAATGTTGACGCGCAATGACAGCATGAATGGGACTTTCTTTTCGTCGGTTGTGACAATGGATGAGACGTGGATGCCATTTTTCAATCCAGAAACAAAGCGCCAGTCAGCTCAATGGAAGCACACAGATTCACCACCACCAAAAAAATTTCGGGTACCCGCCAGTGCTGAAAAAATGATTGTGTTCATGTTCTGAGACAGCGAGGGCGTAATCCTTACCCATTGGATTCCAAAGGGCACTACAGTAATTGGTGCAGCCTACGAAAATGTTTTGAAGAACAAATTCCTTCCTGCACTGCAACAAAAACGTCCGGGAAGGGCTGCGCGTGTGCTGTTTTATCAAGACAATGCACCCGCACATCGAGCTAACGTTATGCAACAGTTTCTTCGTGATAACAACTTTGAAGTGATTTCTCATGCTCCCTACTCACCTGACCTGGCTCCTAGTGACTTTTGGCTTTTTCCAACAATGAAAGACACTCTCCGTGGCCGCACATTCACCAGCAGTGCTCTATTGCCTCAGCGATTTTCCAGTGGTCAAAACAGACTCCTAAAGAAGCCTTCGCTGCTGCCATGGAATCATGGTGTCAGCATTGTGAAAAATGTGTACGTCTGCAGGGCGATTACTTCGAGAAGTAACACCAGTTTCATCGATTTCGGGTGAGTAGTTAATTAGAAAAAAAATCGGAGGCCTTAGAACTTCAATGCACCTCGTACTGGATCTGCAGATAGTGAAGGTTGACATCAATACATTTGGTAGTTTGGTTTGATCGTAATACTTTGTAACAGTAGTATACTAAAGAAGATCCTTACTGCATCACTGTTTGTGTCCTTCCAGCCAGTAATGTTCTTATCTCGAGTATATCTATTACTCTCAGTAACTACTATATTCACTAACACATTGCCCATTATTTTACTTACATATTGCACCTTATCTGGAGTCATTCTGTACAAAGTCTGAAGATGTTCCAGTAAACAAAAATCTTGGATGTGCAAGAGGCAATTCCGCAGCCGTTTCTATTTCATATTTTTTCTGATGCTGGAAAAACTAACATCGCTTGAGTCACTTTCTTGATCTGTCATCGCTTCACTAACACTGTCAGTGTCTGAAGAGCCACTTTCTGACCCAATAAATTCTATATCAAATTTTTCATCACTTTCCATAATAGGGGGAAAAAAACAAAGGGAAAAACCAAACACATAACAACATCTCTACACAGCAAAAGGAATTGGCAACTAGAATCTCTCCTGCTCTAACTTTCACTGCAGCTGGCCAACGGGGGGTTTCAAGATGTTGTAATATTATCAAAGTAGCATCCTTGTGCTCTGTTGCGACCACATCTGTAAATGACTCAACGTAACGACAGACGAGTATTCTCAGGTTTTGAAGTTGTTGTAAATATTAACATCCCGAGTGCTTAAAAAATGGCTCTGAGCACTATGGGACTTAACATCTGAGGTCATCAGTCCCTTAGGCTTAAAACTACTTAAACCAGACTGTTCCACCTTGTTGGCTCCATTGTGAGCCGTGGAGCGCTCCCTGCTCTGGGGAGCCCTGTCGCTCGCTGTGACCATTCAAGTGGGCCACCACGCCGGCACGTGACACGGCTGACTGAGGCAGGTGGCAAGGCAAGCCTTTTTGATGTGCCAGCTGCGTCTTACAAGATCAACAACCTCATACTCTTAGCTGCTACGACATGGTGACATGCTACACCATGAAATACGATGTACAGGAAATAAATAAGAAACAACTATTTTACAAGAAATTGCATACTAAAATTATTGGACCTCTGTAGCTTGACATTTTCTTTTCATTACAAGATCGGAAATATCAGGCGTCAAAGGGTTCGCAGTGTTAATGCGGAGGATGGCCTTCATTGTTGCATCCTGAAGAAACGATCGTTCCTTACTTTTCACTCTTTTCATTGCTGAGAAAAGCTGCCAACAACAATACATAGACCCAAACATGCACATGATCTGAGCAGCATTGTTGTGAAGCTTGGGAAATGTTTTTTGCTGTAATGAACAATACCATTGCGACAAATCCAACATGTTGTAGTACCTCTCTTTCAACAAAGTTGAATTTTGCAAATCGATAATCTGCAATTGAAGTGACAATGACAAGTCATCGGGGAAAACTGAAAAAGGAGTGCTGAACACCTTAAGTTCCATTTCCAAACTAGTGAGGTCTCGGAATTGTGTTTCAAATGACGTGATAAGCTGCTTTAACTTTGCTTGGTAATCGCCGAAAGTAGTACTTCAGGTAGTTTTAAAGAAGCAAGATGACTGAAGAACATTAGATGTCCATTACTCATCTGCCTCTCAAATAAACATAACTTTTCCATGAATGCTTTGATCTGGTTGTGCATGTCAACCATTAGGTGCCCTTTGCCTTGAAATGACATTTAAATTATTCAGATGCATAGTTATGTCAGCTAGGAATGCCAGGTCTGATATCCATTTTAAATCTTTCAGACAATGCATTTCTTCCCCTTTCATTTAGAGGAAAAGGGATATTTCCTCGCAAATGGCAAAGAAAACATCAAGAACTTTTCCCCAATTCAGCCAACGAACTGTACTGTGGTAAGGTATATCCCCATACTCCGCTTCCATATCTTTCAGGAATCCTTTGAATTGGCGATGATTCATACTGTGACATGGCACAAAATTCGCGCACTTCACGACATCTTTCATTACATCACCTAGCTCTACTGTTCCAACACACAGTGCCTCTTGGTGAATAAAACAATGAAGAGTCAAAATGTCTTTCCCGAATTCATCCCCAAGTTTATTTTTCAAATCAGAAGCAAAACCTTGGTGACGCCCAATCATTTGTGGTGCACCGTCTGTCGCTACAGAATGGATCTTATCCTATGGCAAATTCATATTGTCCACTGATTCACAAACAGCTTCAAAAATGTCACGTCCTGTTGCGGTGTAATCAAGTGGTACAACATCCAAGTGTTCTTCAGTTACTTGCAGCTCCATGTCGACACCATGCATAAAGACTGCAAGCTGAGCAAAGTCCGATATGTTGGTGCTTTTGTCAAGCGCTAGCGAAAATGCAACAAAGCTCTCCGCCTTTTTCCTGAGCTGTGTCTCTAAATCTGCTTCCATGTCCAGGATTCGATGAGACATTGTTTGCTTCAACAGGCAAACCCCTTCAATTGCCTGTACCTCTCTTGGAAACAAACATCCTGCAACTGCTACCATGCAAAAACGGCTTGCCACTCGTCGCAATGATGTGAGCAACCCTGTAGCTTGCTCGAATTGCAAATTCAGTAGTGTTTTCTCTGCTCTCGTGTTTTCTCCGCTCTCATTCACCTGAAAATTATAAACGCATTATAGAACATGAACTATGTTGCATGTTTTGATACCATCCGATTTATGAAACCATTTTTAAAGTTACGTCTCCTCGTATGTCGTTCTTAAGCCTGGCTACCAGTTCTCTGCGTGCAACACCTTCTACCTGATTGTAGTGCGCTGCATGAAGACATGTATAATGTCGTTGTATATTGTACCTCTTCACAGAATAAAATACTTTATGTCATACAGGACACTGCGGACGACCATCCCTCTCAATGAATAGAAAGGTATCCTCCAATAGGGGTACAGGGCTCCAGCGGCTAGTCATAGCTGTCACTGAACACAGATTATTGCCTCTGTTGCAGCTGCATGCGGCCAGGGGGCAGCGAGTTCACTTTCCCCCTCCACGCGGGCTCCAAGCTGCCGCAGTGAGTGCTCCAGAGCGCTCCGGCTCCCTGGAGCTTGGTTGGAACAGCCTGTCTTAAACCTAACCAACCTAAGGACATCACACACAGTCATGCCTGAGACAGGATTCGAAGCTTCGACCGCAGTAGCAGCACGGTTCCAGACTGAAATGCCTAGAACAGCTCGGCCACAGCAGCCAGCCATCCCGAGTACTCTCCAGCTTTTCAATTAATGGGTGAAACTTTTCTTTCTAGATGGTCACAAGTTGTATGGCATTTTTTCTTTGTGTGTCTACTAGTTAAGATCTACCAAAATTTATGTTAGACTTTTTGTCAGTTGTACAAGCCTTTGACAATTGTCACTAACCTTCTCTGTACACGATCAGTGTCTCTATGTAGTCTGACCAGATGTGGGTCCAACACACTCAAGGAGTATTCAAGTATGAAGGAAGGAAGAAAGGAAGTAATTCAGGAAGGCAGATCGGAGCTTTATTTCCTTTGGATAACAATGTTATTAGAGATGGAATACCATCTCAAATTAATTAAGAACAAGGATGGAAATTGGCCATTCTGTTTCAAAGCAATCATGCTGACATTTGACTTAGGAATATCCAAGATGGAATGTAACAATATTATGAGAAGGAAAGTTGCTACTCACCATACAGCGGAGGTGCTGCGTCACAGATGGGCATGACAAGAAGACTTCCACACCAACAGCTTTCGGTCAACAATAGACCCAATTATGTGGGCACACCCATGCACACACATACACCCTCCCCCCCCCCCCCCCCCCCGATACAACACACACCAGCTGCATGAAACTACATTCGTGTATAAGAGAGTGTGTGTGTGTGTGTGTGTGTGTGTGTGTGTGTGTGTGTGTGTGTGTGTGTGTGTGATCAAGGCCATTTGCTGAAAGCTTTAAGTGTGAAAGTCTTTGTTGTCCCTATCTGTGACTCACCATCTCCGCTATATGGTGAGTAGCAACTTTCCTTCTCATAATATCGACATTTGACTTAAGCAATTTAGGAAAATCACTGACAACCTACATGCAGTGCATTAACCAATGCATTACCTCACTTGATATCAAGAAGTAGAGGTTTTTCCAAGTGATTTGCATGCATATTTGTTTTTTCTACAAACTGCAGTTTGTCACTAGCTTATCATGTATCGTAAAACAAAAATTGCTTTACCTACAATTAAGCCTATGTAGTTGCTCCATTTCCTATTTCCAAGATATTTGTGTGGTATGACTGAGCCTGTAGTCAAAGCATACCACAGTTTTACTTTTCATAAATTGCACAACTTCGCGTAATTTATGTTAAGAAGAGCTAGTTGTCAGTCTTTGCATCTGGTTTATATTTTGGCAAGATTTGACCAGTTATTAGTGAATTTTTACCAGATAGACCCTTTTATAGAAACCTTCATTATCTGCAAAAAGCTTGAGATTTCATCAACCACAATTCACTAAACCATTGACTTTCAAGATTAACAACAATTATTTTATGTTTTGTATCTACCGCACAGTTTGTTGAGTATCTTCCCAATGTCCATATACCAAGAATCTCAGAGGGACAATTAACAGCTCCTTACCTGTTTTTTTGGCATGACTTGGATACATTTGTTCTAGTAAACAGGGGTTTTGTTAGACGCTATAAGTTATTTTTGTGGCCGACTGATGACTGACAGAAGAATTCAGTTACAACTTTTATCCCAGTTCTGAATGTTAATCACACTCATACCTGTTTGCATACCATTGATTTAAGATTGTTACCTACTGCTACAAATATATTTCACCACATTTACCCTGTCATTTTAGTAAACAATAGAACCTGTTCTAAACATCTTGCTACTATCAATATTCTACTTCCACCCACTCTCAGTACTGCATACTCTCACTCTCAGTACTGCGTATTAAGTGAGCCCTACAGTTTTTAACACTGTTTTAATGTCAACAACAGACATATATTGTGTATTATTTTAATGGAAATCATGTGAACAATCAATGGAACGTGGAACTAACTCACATCTGGTAGTTCCCCAGCAGATGTGAAACATCTAAGGTCATGCTATAATTTGCAGCCCCATGTTAAACTTAACCACAAAGTAACTTTAAACACCAGTCCTTTAAAATTCCTACTGGAAGTGGCCCTTGCCATCCTTTGACATTTTAAATATCTTACCCAACCAGTTATCTGGGAATCAGTGTTTATTGGGGATTCAAAACAAAGCTGGAACTCATCATTCCTCACACTTTGCCAGAGCCACTGATGCTATTACCTTAAACCTTTGGATTTATGGTCCAATATTTATCATCTTCACCACACACCAGTATACTTAGTTGAGTACAGCAGTTCAGATATTCTTCCATCTCTAAGTCCTTCAGGAGTTATCAGATTGACAGTAGAAGGCTACTGTCAGGGGAGAAAATGTGTAGTACTGAGCAAGGCAGTGCAGTGATTAGAACACAGAATTCACTTTCATGAAGACTATGGTTCAAATATGCATCTGATCATCCTGGACAAGATCTTTCGTGATTTTCCTGAATTGATCCAGGCTGATGTTGGGATGGTTCATTCAAAAGGACACAGATGATTTCCTTCCCATTCCTTAAAGAATCTGAGCTTGTGATCTGCCTCTAATGGCCTTTTTGTCGATGGGATGTCAAATCCTAATCTTCCTTCCTTAAACGTGTGTGCTGAATAAGGATTCAATTGTTCTAAAAACTAAGGATTAATGGATCTCAAATATAATTCTGAAGAAATAGATGTGTAAGCTGTCACTAAACTCATGGTTACTGCACTTTGCAGAATAGCATTCCCATACTAACAATAAGACTATTGTATGACTAAAATTACTTGTTGGTTGATACTTCACACTCTGGAGCTGGTTGCCTCCTACCAGAGTGTTCAGTGTCACATCTCAACTGTTCATTACTGCCAAATTGCCACAACAAACAGCCAGTTGAATTCCAACTCGTTGTGAAACTTACTTTCTTGATGTGGTTCAATCCTGTATCTGGGGTGTGCCCCTTTTATTTTACATTTTATCACACACACACACACACACACACACACACACACACACACACACACACACACACACACACGGAGAGGGAGAGGGAGAGAGAGAGAGAGAGAGAGAGAGAGAGAGAGAGAGGGAGAGAGAGGGGGGGGGGGGGAAGTAACAAAATATGCACATTTCATACTAACCAAGCACTACTGGATCCTTTTGCACAAGATCCAATTCAGAACCACATATACAATTATCACCACCAAAGATGTCGGCTGGAATTAGATAAGGCTTGTACAACATTACATTAAGCCAAAGTACTTGAAGGCAACAAATCACTGCTATTGGTCTTCAGAGTCATAAATATAACATTGTACTGATAAGCAGTGATGTTGTATAGTGTTCATGTTTCATGCCTCATAAATAGATGGTTATGGGTGTGAATCTTGCCAAGTGCTTTAAAACTGTTTATATTTGAATCTTTATGAAAACAACTTTTTTACTTTTATTCAATTAGCTGGCTGAAATCTAATTTCTTCTTTATAATCCTTTGCTGTGTTACTTTCATCACTGTACTGACTTCTTTATTTGCCTTGACTTTTTCCTTTCCGTGATTCTTTTTTCATTTTGAAGCTTTCTGTGACACCTATTACCTGCAACTGAGTACTAACCAGTACTGTTCATTTGTTGGTAACATGTCAGCTCATGTAACCAGTGTGAGGATAGGTTCAGGTGAAAATGAGAAAGTAGTTTGCTTTTAGTTCTGAAACAATTTTTTCTGTGGTGAATTTGCTCACAGAGGTTAGCTTTAATCGCTGTGAACAAAGCAAGTGTGATGAAAAGGACAAGAGTGCAAATTCAGTGCTAGAAAACAGATTATCTGCCCCAGTTCAGTCATGGATCACATAAAATCAGTTGTTGACAGAGCATCTCACATTCCTGTCATACCTCACAGCAGCTGCTTCCAACATTGCCCCATGTTACACGCACGTAACATCACTTAACAGACTTTACTGGTGAAGTTTGTGTGTCACCTATAACCGAGCATTAGCTAAGCAAGCAATGTACCAAAGCTGTAGTAGCAAGTGACCAAAATCAACTACCAGTTTATTTTAACCAGACTACAGAAATTTATCTGTGATATTTCTGATATTCAATATCTCATTTCTTACAATGTATATGCTGCAGCAATTTTGAATTCCATCCCGCCTTCACTATGTTCCATAAAAAAACTTCACATGCAGTTAAATGTAATTCTGTCTAAGAGTACTAGTCCTTGCCCTCTAAAATTCAAAGCAATAATCATGCACATAGATAAAAACTAAACCAGAGAGAGAGAGAGAGAGAGAGAGAGAGAGAGAGAGAGAGAGAGTGAGAGAGAGTTATGAGGAAAAGAAAGAAGTATTAGACATTAATGCATGATAGTAACTCACCTCCTCTTTAATTGCCTGAGGATCAAATCCAGGAATGTATAACTGTAACCAAAAGAAACAGAGAAAAATAAGACCACTTCTGAAGACATGAAGTTGATTAGCTTCATTACTATCACTGTAAAGGCATTACTGTTGGAATTATGTAATACATTTATATCGGAATGAGAAAGTTCCAGAACATCGTTCTAGAATAAGTTATATCGAGTATGTTCGAGAAGTATCGATTGTGGTGACAGCTATGTTTGTGTATATATATGTGAGTGATGAGGCGCAATAGACAGTCTTCGTGCGTCTATTGTAAAGTTAACATGTGTATATTTTAATAAAGTATTTTATAAGTAAAAGTGTGAACATGATTCAAAACATGGTAGCAGAGCGTGGTTGTTGAAAAGAAAAGTAGAAGTTAAATATTATATTGTGGCCGTCGCGTGTTATTCAGAAAGTTCGACATGGCTGATATAACTATTCCTGTATTTGATGGCGAGGACTATGGGAACTGGAAGCAGTGGATAATCATGTACCTAAAAATGAAGAAATGCCATACAGTGACTACGAGGGCAAAAGTGAGTTCAGACAACGAAACGTGGGATGAAGAGGACTTGAAGGCTATCAACTATATTTATGGTGCAATCACAAATAAGCAACTAGAATTCGTGAGTGACAGAAAAAGTGCTTTCGAGATCATGAAGAAATTTGATGAATTATATTCGAAAGAGTCTACAGTCCTTCAAATATTATGCAGAAACAAGTTGGACAAATTGAGGTTAAGTGATTACAGTGATACGGGGACATTTTTCAGTGCATTTGAAAAAACTGTAAATGAGCTGAAATCTGCAGGCGCTAAAGTAACGGAAAAGGAGAAGTTAAATTATATGCTTCGAACGTTACCAGAGTCAATGAGCTATATTGGGGACTTAGTGGACATCTTGAAGGAAGAGGACCAGACAGTTGAATACGTTAAAAGTAAGATTCAATTATTGAATGCAAAAACTGGAAATGAAGAGGTAAAATCAAATGCATTTCACACAGAAAGAAAATTGAATTCAAGAAATCAGGAGCAAGTATGTTATCGATGTGGCAAAGCAGGTCACTTCAAACGTGATTGTAACCAGGGAAGAACAAGTAACAGAGGCACATGGCATCGTGGAGTACATTTTCAAAGCAGCGACAGAGATAATGGAAATATGCAGCGTGGAGGCTATAGCAATGTACAGCGTGGAAATTACGGCAACATGCAGCGTGGAGGTTATGGCAGCAGGCAACGTGGTCGAGGAGAGCAGCATGGTTTTAGCAGCGGTCGGTATCACAGCAAGCAAGGTTACCATCAGAGTGATCATGGTATGAGTAGTTTTATAACAGAGGTTAATTCTATAATAGGTCAAAATAAAACAGTAGAGTCAAGTAACAACAATCAAATTCAAATCAAATGGTTATTAGACAGTGGCTGTACTGATCATGTTATTAATAATGAGAAATATTTTTCTAAGAGTATAACTTTAAAACAACCTATAAATGTAAAAATTGCTGATGGAAAAATTTTGCAAGCTACTAAAGTTGGTAATGTAATTAGTAATTTTCCTGTCTATGATCAAATGGTTCCAATTAATATGCGAAATGTTTTCTTTGTAAAAGACATAGACAAAAACTTGATCAGTTATGCTAAAATTACAGATAATCACAAAATTGTATCGGTAGGGAATAATGCTAAAATTTTTGATAAAGCTAATGGATTGATTGCGATTGCATGGAAAGAGGGTCAGTTGTATAAAATGAGTAGTACTATTAATAAAGGAGAAGTTAATGTTAATGTTATGAGTAAAGACAATAATATGACAGCAAAGGAAAAATGGCACCGCATTTTGGGACATGTTAATTTCAATTATCTAAATACTTTATGTAAACATCAATTGTTAGATGGGGTTCCTTCAGAACTAGAATCAGAATTTATGAAATGTAAAATCTGTATCGAAAACAAACTGCATAATGTTCCTTTTAAAAATAATAGAACCAAAGCAAAAGAAATCTTAGAAATTGTTCACACAGATCTAAATGGGCCTCACTCAACTACTGGAATGCATGGGGAAAGATATTTTCTTTCTTTCATTGATGATTACAGTAAGGCAGCTCGTGTTTACACCATAAAATCTAAAGATCAAGTACACAAATGTTTTGTAGAGTATATTAATGAAGTTGAGAATCTTACTGGGAAAACTGTTAAAAAGATAAGATGTGACAATGGGAAGGAATATTTAAATGAAAATGTCTATGAATTTGTGAGACAAAAAGGAATTGTATTGAACGTTTGTCCACCTTATGTGCATGAGCTTAATGGTACTGCTGAAAGGTATAACAGATCCATCATGGACATGTCACGGTGTCTGCTAGCCGAAGCGCGAGTAGACATGAGATTTTGGCCTGAAGTGGTTTGTGCAGCAGCGTACGTCAAAAACAGAACTTTAGCTAATACCATTGAAAAGAAAACTCCTTATGAGATATTACTGGGGAACAGACCTAATGTTAATCATTTGAAGTTGTATGGGAGTAGAGTTTTTGTAAGAGTACCTGAGCAACTGAGAAAGTCGAAATGGGATAGGAAAGCCGATTTGGGGGTTTTAATGGGTTATTGTGAAGTAGGCTACAGAGTGCTAATAAATAATAAGATAGTTGTTGCTCGACATGTGGACATTGTTGAAAGTGGTGTTAAATGTATTGGGTTTAAAGATTATGATTCAGTAAGTGAATATTCTAGTGATTCTGAACACAAAAGTATAGAAAATGAAACTGAACTAATAGAAAAACAGAAGGAAATTGAGAAAAATCAAAAGCTTTCTGATAATCATGAATCAGAGAAAGTACTTGAGTTGAGGTGATCATCTAGAGAAAGAAAACCAAAAATATTAAATCATTATGTTTACAGCAATTTTATTTATGTAAACTTTTGCAGTGCAAATAGTCCGGAAAGCTTTGAGGAGGCGATTAACAGCGCCAAATCAAATTATTGGGAAAAAGCGATGAATAAGGAAATTGACTGTTTGAACAAAAACAAACCATGGGAATTAGTAGATAAACCAGTTGATAAAGAAGCCATTGATGTAAAGTGGGTTTTCACAAAGAAATCAGAAAGTGTTTACAAAGCAAGATTAGTTGTTAGGGGGTTTCAACAAAAAGAAATCGTTGAGGATATTTATTCTCCAGTAACCAATATGCAAACATTAAAGATTTTGTTGTCATACTGTTGTCAAGAAGGTTTGGTTATAGAACAAATGGACGTAGAGACTGTGTTTCTAAATTGTAAAGTTTTATCTGAAGTTTATGTAAAGCAGCCAAGAGGATATGATGATGGTATGGATAGAGTCTGTAAATTGTATAAAGCATTGTATGGTTTGTGAGAAAGCTCACGAGCTTGGTACAATTGTCTTAACGAGTTTTTAAGAAGTTTAGGTTTTAAAAGGAGTAAATATGATTATTGTCTTTATGTATTGCGAGATGGAGATGTCTTGATTTATTTGATTATTTTTGTCGACGATTTGCTCATTTGCTGTGTGAGAAAAGAAAAAATTGTTAAGATTAAGAACTTATTGTCAAAGCGATTTAATATGAAAGATTTAGGTGAGGTAAAAAGACATCTTGGCATCGATATTAATTATGATTATTAAACAAGAGTTATGAGTTTGAGTCAAGAAAAATACATTGATTCGTTAGCTGCGAAATATAAAATTGAAGATTCGATCTTGTACAAAACTCCAATGGAAGTAAATTTAAAGTTAGAACCAGTGTATGAAGATTGTAATGACGTTAGATATAGAAATTTGATAGGTGCACTCTTGTACATAAGTTCGGGTACTAGACCAGATATTAGCTATAGTGTGAATTACTTGAGCGGATTCCAAAGTTGTTACAGTAGTACTTATTTTAAATATGCTTTGAGAATTTTGAAATATTTGTATTTAACTAAAGATTTGAAATTAAACTATTGTAGGAATGAAAGTGCTGAGATATTAGATTGTTTTGTGGATTCAGATTGGGCAGGTGATAGTGTGGATAGAAAGTCAACTTCTGGTTATGTAATTAGATTATTTGGTAACGTTGCATTTTGGAAGTCAAGAAAACAAGCGAGTGTCACAAAGGCTTCAACTTTCGCAGAACATGTAGCATTGTCTGAAGCTGTAAGCGAGGTGAAACTTGTACATGATATTTTAGACATTTTTAATGTTAAATTTGAAAAACCTATTGTCATATATGAAGATAATTCAGGAGCATTAAATATAGCGAAGTTTGGTAATTTTACAAAGAATTCAAAATATATAGAAGTGCATTACCATTTTGTGAATGAGTATTATTTACAGGGACTCATAGATATTGTTAAAGTAGATTCAAATGAAAATGTTGCAGATATATTCACAAAGTCGTTATGTAAAGAAAAATTCATTAAAATTAGGAATACGTTAAACATCGCGATATAAATGTAAGGAGGCGTGTTGGAATTATGTAATACATTTATATCAGATATGAGAAAGTTCCAGAACATCGTTCTAGAATAAGTTATATCGAGTATGTTCGAGAAGTATCGATTGTGGTGACAGCTATGTTTGTGTATATATGTGTGAGTGATGAGGCGCAATAGACAGTCTTCGTGCGTCTATTGTAAAGTTAACATGTGTATATTTTAATAAAGTATTTTATAAGTAAAAGTGTGAACATGATTCAAAACAATTACATGCACTGATTCTGTACACAAGAAAATTCTTACATTTAGTATCAGCAGAATGTGTCCTATCACAGGCAGAGAAGAATGAAGTAATGTCACATGCCAAGTTAAAACATGGCTTCCAAGATTACATACTTTCCTCATTGTAGAAGTTTCACATTTTAATTAATGTCATTCATGCATTCATTCATTTGTACATTAGCTGAAAGAAATAAAAACTTTCAGGGATGAAGAACACCTCAAAATATAGATTAATAGCCCCAAAGAAGCCACTGCAGACATCTTCTGTAAAGTATACTAATGATAAATAATTGAGACTAGTGTTGATCCTTTCGCACTAACAATTATGAACATTTCTTTGGATTACTTTAAAAATGGGACAGTGACTACTGTGAAAAAAAAATACACTGGCTCTTCTCTTACACTACTAAAGCGTGTTTTTATTTATTGCTCCAACTGAACATTTCTGTAACACTGTTCGGTAGCTACATACCGGCAAAGCCAAAACCACGTAGACATTGTATCCCTCAGTCCAAATATTTGTATAGGTTAAAGGACTGCATAAAAAGGTTTTGTAATAGCTGAGGATGTTCAATTTTCTGCCTAATGCCCACTGGAAACCTATTACAGACTGCATATATTGAACTCTATTCTGAAATTTGCACAGGTATAAATGCTTTATATTGATATCGCTCTTTCTTCAAGTAGTGTGGTTGTGATACCACAATACACTTTAATTAATTGTTAACCACATATTCCATTATGGAGTTCATTTATTAGCAACTAAGTACTTCATACTCTTGATCCTTGAAGAGGCTCTTCCAAGATTTCATGTAATGAGTGCCCACTGATATTTACTTCTGGAACTTTTTAAGTTATTCTCACTTTTTTTGCAACTGCACAATGTGAGTCGTCTTACTTTAGGTTAAGCTGTCTGTTGGGAACCAGTTATCAGGGCATCCTATTATCCTCCTGGCAACGTGATACATGTTTGGGCCCTTCATCTGTTTACTGCTATCATACCAGAAGTGGACCAAACACTAAAACCTTAGGGCATCAAATTCTACATGATGTCATTTCTGTAGTGTTATTTATTAATATCAACATCACTTCATAAATCTAGAGGGAATGCCTTTACCATCATTCCATTTTTGTTTCCCTGGTATAATTTAAAGATCTAGATAATTTATATCCTCACACAGAGCATAGACACTGATGCAGTGGGGTGGCTTCCATGGCTCAACAATACAGGTAGCAGCACCGTACATGCAACCACATGGGAAGGTTGGTTGGTTGGGTTAAGGATTAAAGGGACCAAACTGCAAAGGTCATCAGTCCCTTGTTTCATAAAAACACAGAGCACATTGAAACTATCCGCCAGTCAGGCGAAGCACTGAAGTAAAAATTCCGGGGGAAGAAAAAGCCTCAAGGTCAATGGTAAGACAACATGGAAAACGGAGCACAGCAACAAAAACAACACAGAGAAGAAAGGCAGAAGGAATTAAAACTGTACAGCAGAGGACTGTGGCTGGCTGATCACGAAAATAATAGGATGAGCCAGCCACCCTGCAACACGTTAAAACCTCCAGCCTAAAAGATTAGGGTGGAGTCGAAGTACAACACAAAACTAAGTAAAATATACAGTACAAAGGAGGGTGACGCAATAAAATTAGAGGGACCTATAAAAGCCACTTACTCGAATAAAACTTAAAACACGATCTGCCACAGAGACATTGTCACCTAAAAGAGATCATAAATCACCCAGGAGATTAAAAGTTCGCCTGAGGGCGGTTAAAAGAGGACATTCCAACAATATATGGGCCACCGTCATGTTTGCACTACAGTGGCAATGACGGGGGTCCTCTCGACGCAGCAGATGACCAGGCGTCAGCCAAGAGTGACCAATGCAGAGCCTACACAGAACAACAGAATCCCCGCGAGAGGCCCGCATAGAGGAACCCCACACAGTCGTGGTCTCCTTTATTTGCCACAGCTTGTTGGGTGCAGACAGAGTGCGCCATTCGTCTGCCCACATCCCAAAGACCCGACGGTGCAAAACCTTTCGCAGATCACTTGCAGGTAGGCCGATCTCCAGCGTCTGTTTGCAGGTAGCCTCTTTGGCTAACTTGTCGGCGAGTTCATTTCCCGCGATCCCAACGTGTCCCGGGGTCCATATGAACACCACCGAATGACCACGCTGTTCAAGAGTATGAATGCACCCCTGGATGGCAGCAACAATGGGATGGCATGGGTAGCACTGGTCAAGAGACTGCAGACTACTGAGCGAGTCACTGCAAATGACAAAGGACTCTCCAGTGCTGGCACGAAGACGCTCAAGGGCAAAAATGGCTGCCAGTTCTGCAGTGGAAACACTGCAGCCTTCCAGCAAGGAGCACTGGTCGACATAGTCCGCATGAGCATAAGCGTACCCCACACGGCCATCAACCATTGAGCCATCGGCGTAGATAACCTCTGAGGCATACTACGCACCTAGGAGAACAAGGAATTGGCGGCGCAAGACTGCAGGAGGAACTGAATCTTTTGGCCATTGGGAAAGTTCCAGCCGAAGCTGCGGCCGACGAATGCACCAAGGTGGTGTATGTGGGCGGACCTGGAAAGCAGATGGAAGAGGCAAACACACGACTTCACTAAGGAGCGACCAATCACGGATCCCAATTGTATGGCCTGATCACGGCCGCCGGTGTGGGATATGGACTGCCGCATTAGCGAAAAGGAGACGGTAGTTAGGGTGACACTGCAAACAACAGACTCGGGCAGCATAATGGGCTAACAGTTGTTGACGCCGAATACGAAGCGGAGGAACCCGAGACTCAGCAAGGAGGCTATTAACAGGGCTGGTGTGGAATGCTCCTGTCGCCTGTCGAATCCCACAGTGGTGAATGGTGTCCAGGAGCTGCAACGCTGGGGGCGACGCTGTGCCATACGCCACACTCCCATAATCCAGTCGGGACAGCACGAGGGCTTTGTAGAGCTGCAGCAGCGTATTATGATCTGCACCCCAAGTTGTGTTGCTGAGGCAGTGGAGGGCATTCAGATGCTGCCAGCACTGACGCTTGAGCTGACGAATATGTGGAAGCCAAGTAAGCCGGGCATCGAACAGCAATCCCAGAAAACGGTAAGTGTCAACAACCCTGAGCATGGCATCCTGAAGATAGAGCTCAGGGTGGGGATGGGCAGTTCGACGCTGACAAAAGTGCATAACACAAGTCTTTGCAGGAGAAAATTGAAACCCATGGGCTAGGGCCCACGCCTGAGCCTTGCGTATGGCTCCCTGCAACCTATGTTCTGCAACACTAATGGTGGAGGGGCTGAAAAAGATGCAGAAATCGTCAGCATATAATGTGGGTGAGACAGACGACCCTACTGCTGCTGCAAGGCCATTAATGGCCACAAGGAAAAGGGGCACGCTCAATACAAAGCCCTGTGGAATGCCGTTCTCCTGGATATGAAGTGAACTATGGGATGTGCCAATTAAAATTCGGAATGTCCGAATAGATAAAAAATTCTGAATAAAATTGGGGAGAGAGCCCCGGAGACCCCACCCGTGCAACATGGCGAGAATATGGTGCCGCCACATCGTGTCATATGCTCTGGAGAGGTCGAAAAAGACGGAGACGAGGTGTTGGCACCTGGTAAAGGCAGTCTGGATTGCAGACTCAAGGAAGACCAAAGTATCGGCGGTGGAACGGCCCTGACGGAAGCCGCTCTGGCACGGAGCCAGAAGACTCCGAGACTCGAGCAGCCAACACAGCCGTCGACTCACCATACGTTCCAGTAGCTTGCACAGAGTATTTGTCAAGCTGATGGGCCGATAGCTATCCACATTAAGCGGGTCCTTACCAGGCTTCAGCACCAGAATAATGGCACTTTCTTGCCACTGCAATGGAAAGACACCATCGCCCCATATGCGGTTGAAGATGGCAAGAACACATCGCTGACAGTCCGGGGACAGGTGTTTGAGCATCTGATTGTGGACGCCATCTGGCCCAGAGGCTGTATCGGGGCACTGTGCCAGGGCGCTTTGGAGTTCCCACAAACTAAATGGGGCGTTATACGCCTCAGGGTGGCGAGAAGCAAAAGAAAGCCGTTTGCCTTCCTCCCGGCGTTTTAGCGCGCGAAACGCGGGTGGGTAATTCCCCGACGCAGAGGCCCGAACATAGTGCTGTGCAAAATGCTCGGCAATTGCATCGGCATCGGTGGATAGCGCCCCATTGATGGTAAGCCCTGGGACACCTGTAGAGTGCTGCAATCCAAAGATGCGCTGAATCTTCATCCACACCTGGGAGGGTGAAGTTCGGGAACCAATGGTGGAAACGTACCTCTCCCAGCACTCCTGTTTCTGCCTTTTGATGAGCCGCCGTGCCTGAGCACAGAGATGTTTGAATAAAATGGGGTTCTCCAAAGACGAGTGCCACTTATGTCGCTGAAGAGCCTGCCGACGTTGTTTAATGGCTTCAGCGACCTCTAGAGACCACCAAGGCACTGACTTTCGCCAGGGGCACCCTAACGAATGAGGAATGGTAAGTTCCACAGCAGAAACAATCGCTGCAGTCAGTGTCTCAACCGCCACATCGATGGTACCGTGGGGGAGAGAGTCAACAGTGGCAGCAGATGAGAACGTTTCCCAGTTTGCCTTGCTAAATGCCCATCGGGGCAAGCGTTCATGGGAGCGACGCTGGGGTAGTGAAAGGAAGATGGGAAAATGGTCACTACTACCCAAGTCATCATGGACTCTCCAGTGGACTGATGGTACAAGCCCTGGGCTGCACAACGACAGATCTATGGCCGAGAACGTGCCATGCGCCACACTGAAATGTGTGGCTGCGTCAGTGTTTAACAGGTAGAGGTCGTGTTGGGAGAGGAGATTCTCGACATCTCGGCCTCAGCCAGTAATCTTCGTTCCACCCCACAGGGGATTGTGGGCGTTAAAATCCCCCAGGAGAAGAAAAGACGTGGGAAGTTGAGTGACAAGTGCAGCCAATTCGGTCAGGGAGACTGTACCACCTGGAGGGAGATAGACACTGCAGACGGTATGTCCTGGGTAGTCCTTACGCGGACAGCCACAGCTTCCAATGATGTTTGAAGGGGCACAGGAGCACTATATACAGAGGTACGGACATACACGCAGGCTCTACCTGACACACTATTGTAAGTGCTACGGTTGCAGTAATAACCCCTGTATCCACGAAGGACAGGGGTCCGCATTGCCGGGAACCAGGTTTCCTGGAGGGCAATGCATAAAGCAGGTGTCATGCTTAGAAGCTGACATAGCTCAGGTAGATGGCTAAAATAACCGCCACAATTCCACTGGAGGATTGTACAAAGCGTGTCCTGTAGGGGCGTGCAGGCACTTAAAAGTCAAATTACGTTGCAGGGTCACATGCTGCCACTGACTGAGTGACTGACGTCGCTACGTCCATCGTTTTTGAGGAGACAGCGAGATCGAGGTCATCAGGGGATGCAAGAGCTCGACCTCATCCTCAGAGGCTGAGCTGACAGGAAGCGGTGGTGCGGGAACCACTGGGTCCTTATGCTTCTTGGAGAGCTTCCTCTTCTCTCTCTTGTCCTTGGGAGGAGGGTTTGCATGCTGGGAGGGCTTTCCTGACGCATTATCAGGAACAGAGGAAGAGCGTGAAGCCCTTTGACCAGCAGCTGGTTGCTTCTTCAGCCACTGGCTAGTGTCTTGTGAGACATTGGTAGAGTCCTTGGAAGGGACTCCCCCAAGTGACCCGTTCTGAAGAAAGGAGGCCGGAGGAGGCTGTTGCATCTCCGGCAGAGTAGCCGGAGAGGGCTGTCACTTCTCCAGCTGAGAGGTGGGGACTGACGTCCCCAGTTGTTCAGGCCGCACTGCTCTCAAACAGGGCGTTTTGGGAGTAGTGGAAGAGAGAGTGGCCCGTACCAGCAGTGGGGTAGGTGTAACTTGATTTCTCTGTGGGCCAACAGAGAAGGGAGTCTTTGCAGGAACTGGTGGCGTCAATGTGACGGTAGCATAACTCCTCAACATAGGTGTGGGGTTGAGTCGTTCCAGCTTCTTCTTTGCCTCTTGGTAAGTTAAACGGTCCAAGGTCTTAATTTCTTTTATCTTCCGCTCTCGTTGGTAGACTGCACAGTCTGGTGAGCAGGGAGAATGATGCTCCCCACAGTTAACGCAGGTGGGAGGCGGAGCACATGGAGCATTAGGATGCGAAGGTCGTCCACAATCACGACACGTGGGGCTGGCAGTGCACCTGGAGGACGTGTCCGAATTTCCAGCACTGGAAGCGTCGCATAGGGGGCGGGACACAGGGCTTGACATCGGACGAGTAGATCATGACCTTGACCTCAGGCAAGCAGTCGCCCTCAAAGGCCAGGATGAATGCACCCAATTATCCTTGGGCCCCCTAAAGACATGACGGACAAAGTGGACACCTCGTCGTGCCAAGTTCTCCCGTAGCTCGTCATCAGACTGTAGGAGAAGAATTTTATGAAAAATAATCCCCTGGACCAAATTTAAGGACTTACGGGGAGTGACGGTAACGGGGATGTCACCGAGCTTCTCACAGCCGAGTAATGCCCGGGACTGCGCAGATGAAGCTGCTTGTATCAGAATGGCCCCGCTCCTCATTTTGGAAAGAGACACCACTTCCCCAAACTTATCTTCGAGATTGTGCACAAAGAAAAGAGGCTTAGTCCCCAAAAATGAATCCCCATCAGTTCTGCTGCATACAAGGTATCACGGTGAGTATGGCTCATGTCTGTCTGCAGCCCTACGTTCCTCCCATGGTGTGGCGAGGGAAGGGAACGAGTTGGGGTTATATGTCACAGCGTTAAATTCCACCTTACCATGCTTAGAGATATTGGCGGTCAGGCGACCACCAGATTGAGATTTCACCCACTTCATTGTGGGGCATCCGCCCCGATGCCACCCACTATGACCAGGGGCTCTCCCCATGGGCGCCACCCAGCCACAGCAAAGGCCACCTGGCAGGATGGCCATTGCCGGGAGTCCCGATGCCCCAGAGAGACGGGCATCTACTCCTTGGCTTGCGCGGGGAGGTGTCAGCTCAGGCATCGGCAGTATGATCTCTGTGTTGTCAGGGGGCTACAACCTAGAGGGTACATGACGACCCCACCACAATGGGCTGGCTACCATGCTGGATTTTGGGTGCCATGGGTAGTCCATAGTGATCGTAGGTGCAGATGGTGACGCACTAAGGGTGTAACTTACACAATCCATCAGGTGTGCATGCCCAAAATGAGGGATGGAGAGTGCAGTTATGACGCCAAGAAGATAAAGGGTGCCAAGGTCTTAGGGCACAGAGGACTAATGGTGCACCACGTAAGGTGTCCTTCCCCAAAAGGCTCGTACTTCTGTTGAATTTGGAAAAATGGAGGTCAAACCCCAATGGGGACCTTCAAATTAAAGGCCGAAACAGTTGAGACTCCTTTTAGTCGCCTCTTACAACAGGCAGGAATACTGCGGGCCTATTCTTACCCCCGAACCCGCAGGGGGGCACATGGGAAGGTTACCTGTGGAGGCTAGTCAGTCTGTTCAATGTTCCATGGATCCTTTGTACCATTAAGATTAATAATAATGTGCCATGAGTTATTCCACATTCACAAGTGAATATGGATACATACTGATCATTTACAATGGTCTTTTTTTTAAAAAAAATAATTGTGTACGCGTATGTATATTATTAAGTCCTTGCCACCATTCTTTACACAACACATAAATATAAATTCTTTCATGAAACTAAAGAAATTGTCAAGAACTAAATTTTTCAGTTTTTATTGAAATTAGCTGTCTGACTGACAGTTTTTGTCACTGGATAGATGATCAGATTCTGGTGGCAGCATTGTGCACTCTTCTGTGTGTTAAGGATAGCCTCACCCTTATCGTGAAATTATGTCATTTTTTCTTCTGGAACTGTAGGTACTTACATCATTGTTCCTTTTGGACTGTAGTGGATTATTCACAAGAAATTTCACAAAGGAGTAGATATACTGTGAACAACATGGGTTAGCACCACATAATATTCTTGTGCAATGAAGACTTTCATTCTTAAAGCTGAGTTACCTCAGAAGATTTTTCCACAAGACATTATTGAATTAAGAAATGCAAGACACGTTAATTTACTGATTTGTTTCTCCCCAAGAACTGAAATGATTTGAAGTGCAAATATGAATGAACTAAGTCATTCTATGAGTTCCAATTTTTTTTTTTTTTTTTTGTTTAGTTTGAACTCTTCTCTACACAGAGATCTAGAATTTTTGAAGTTTCCATCCTAGGTGTCATTTCCTTAACATATGTTACACTTATCACTGCGCAGTACCGCTAGGTTCGAGATGTGAACATGACGTTTTTTTGAAAAGGCGAGGAAGAGTAACATATGGTTGCTGACAAGGGGCAGCATCTATTTCAGTTGTTGCAGGGGCTACAATACACATGGTTGATTTATTTGGCATTGTAAAATTAGTCAACACGACACTGAAGAGCTATCAAATTCATAGGCCAACAAGGATATCCTCTTTGATTTTGATTCCCTCAACCGTTGAATCTTTTCCCTCAAGTGCTTGCAGGTATTACATTCAAAATATATTTTCTTTACAAAATTGTTTACGATTTATGTGAGAATCACTTTAGAAAAAATGTAAGGACAAATTACAAAACTAACTGAATAAAGATATTGAACTAGTATGACCTGGGCGTTGAGTAATATTTCAGTTATCTTATTTCTCTCTCATCATACATAATAACAGTTACACATACATGGGCAATAAATGTCTTATTTTTTTCTTTCTAGGTGACATTCAAAACCAGAACTAAGGTGCAATTCTCTTTGTGATATTGATTATCAGTACATTGGAACTGATACAGGTTACATTCTTTTCAGGTAATTTATATTTTCACTTGTACAAAGCGCTGGAAGATCATCACTGGGCTAAACTTCCATCTGAACCAGTTAAGCAACATACACGCAAACTAATTACCTTACATAATCCAATGGGCAAAAAATTAGTGGGAAAATTTTTATATACTTCCATATCTGAACTGTGTTGCACTCACAATGTTGTTTATAATTTCCTTTCAGCAAATATCACTGTGTGAAGATGTTTCACCATAAACACTTCTTTGGCATCCATGCTCCCTGCACTCATTTGTTGTGATAATGCTGTTTCGTACAGTTATTCAGTTATTCAGTTCTGTGCATACCTAACAATCTGATATCTTAATTCGATAACTGACAGAATTTGTTTTCATTATACATCACAGTTACTGTGCTACAACAATTTAAGTAAATCATTGTGCGGAACTCTAAAAAGTTTGGAGAGAAAAAAACAAATTGCACAAACTTTGTGTATGGTTGATTTTAGCTCATGCATCACAGCTTATGAAATGTAGTTAAAATATCACAATTTAAATAAAATTGAGAGTAGAATAATATCTGATTTTGTTCTAGAGTTATTGATTTTTATATCAGACAGATGGTCTGATGATACACCCATTCCCGTCCCTGCGCATTGTGAGTCATGTTGTCATAACAGTCATCAAATTTCATAAATGTTCAAGATATCGTAATGAGGTTTCTTGCAAATGTTAGCACAGAAAGAGGCACATGTATTATAAGGCACATGTATTGTATCATAAATAATCAAAAATTTGGCCTTGACCAAGATAGGGAAGTAACTCGTCCACAGCTGTGAGAGGTCAATGGAATGGGACACGTAAATATGTCAACAGTGCATCAGTACAACTCAGGAGCAAATTTAAACATATCTTCAGCATCTTGGGAGTGACAGCGCATAATGAATTAACTAGTCCACAGCAGGTAAGCAGTTGATGTGACCATCTGCATTCCATCACACAAGACGAATGACAAATTATACATCATACTACTTTATGAAGTACACTATGTGATCAAAAGTATCCGGACACCACCAAAAACATAAAATTTTCATATTAGGTGCATTGTGCTGCCACCTACTGCAAGGTACTCCATTTCAGTACCTCAGTCCTTATTAGATATCGTGAGAGAGCAGACTGGGGCACTCCGAACGTTGTCAGGTGATTGGGTTTAACTTGTGTCAAATGTCTGTATGCGAGATTTCCACACTCCATAACACCGCTATATCCACTGTTTCCAATGTGATAGTGAAGTGGAAATTTGAAGGGAAACGTACAGCACAAAAGCGTATAGGCCAACCTTGTCAGTTGGCTGACAGAGACCACAGACAATTAAAGAGAGTCATAATGTGTAATAGGTGACATGCATCCAGACCATCACACAGGAATTTCTAACTGCATCAGGATCCACTGGAAGTACTATGGCAGTTTGGCGGGAGGCGAGAAACTTTGGATATCATGGTCGCAAGGCTTCTCATAAGCCACACATCACAACTGTAAATGTCGAACAGTGCCTCACTTGGTGACAGGAGCGCTAACATTGGATGACTGAACTGTGGAGATACATTGTGTGGAGTGAGGAATCGTGGTACACAACGTGGCGATCCGATACCGGGGTGTGGGTATGGCGAATACCTGGTGAACGTCATCTGCTAGCATGTGTAGTGCCAACAGTAAACTTCGGAGGCAGTGGTGTTATAGTGTGTGTGTTTTTCAAGGAACTTGGAAGTCATTTTCAGCCAGGTGTCCAGATACTTTTGATCACATAGTGAATTGTTTTGTACTCCACAAAAGGCCTTAGCAAGCTCACAAAATATACCAAGATTATTCTTCTTGCTTAGCTCTGCCATGACAATCTGTAATGTTACAAATGGTTCTCTGTGGAGAACTGCATGCTAAAGCCAAATTCAAAAGTTTTTCTGTGAATGTACCATGGAATTTAGCAACACTGCATATATACTGGAATCCTGTATCAACCTACCTAGGAGTCAGCTATCACATAGTTATATTTATTACCTTTGATAACCTCCACGGCACAAAAAAAAGAAATGTAAATGATTTGTTAAAACAAAGTAGCCGAATGCCATGGAAAGATGAAAGAGTCAGGCATTATTTAAAGAGAAACATGTTAAATTATTATTCTGCAACTATCTATTTCTCTCTAACTGCTCCTCTAAATTTGGATTTAAAACATCCAACACATGCATTATACAAAATGTTCGGTTTCAAGAAGAGTTGCTGTAGGTATGGTTATACATATTGTTCCAAGCACTAATAAGAATTTCCTCTCAATTTCCACCAAGTGGCAGAAAAAAACCTGAATCAGGGAGAACTGTACAAGGATGGTGGGAAATTACAAACAGCACTTAGTTCCAGAAAACTTATTTCTTTGTAACACAACCTTTACATTCTGCAATTAGCCAAGGAATTTTTTGTTCCACATGCAATACCTCACAGACATTAATGCTTACAATGTTCTCAGTTTCTTCTCGTCCCAATTTTTTTTGTGTTTCCTCCTTGGAACAATTAGTGGACTCAAGTGTTACCAACGGATGTTCAGGAAACTGAAAGAAAAGGAAAAGAAAATCTGAGTTATGAGTGCTTAAACATTTCTGCATATATTACATGCCTCTCAATATTTTATTATGAATATCATCCCATTTGCAATGATTCTCATCTCTCACACACAAGGAAATTTAATGAAACTAATTTTCTGAGCAGCTATTCTAAGTTACATCAATATGGTTTCATATCTATGCTACCTTGCTCAATAATCTTTGTAGACAATCACAGTTCTGTCTCACAAGCAGCATACTTAACTGTATAATAGTATACAGGATAAGTAATACGTGGCTCTTTGGCATACTGAATTCACTCATGATGAACTGCATCACTGTTCATTAAATCTTCTGTATCTCCTGTACTAACCTTCCCAGTAACAATTCTATACTCATAAATTGGCAAAACAAGTGTTCCAGAAACAGTTTCTTTTATGGCTGGGTTACACTTATTACTGTTCACTTATATGTGATAAAGTGGCTAACGCCTGAAAAATGTTGCTACAGATCCATGGTGTTGCAGCAATATGGAACAGTAGCTTCCCTAAACAGTCTCACAGGGTTTTCCGTGTCCTCTGCTCTATCATTTACATATATAATGAACAGTAAGGACTTTTTAATACTCCCTTGGGGTACGCCCAAAGTAACTTACTGATCTAACTATTTTGTATCCTGAATCTACTCACTGCTATATGCAAAATGCAGTGTGGTACCACGTATTTTGCATTGTGAGGCCTCTTTCTATGTTGAATACCACTCATTTCATCAATTATGTTCCTGCTTATGGACTGGCACTTCGAGAACTAGGTTAAGTTACTTATTGTATTTGCACTATTTACTGTGATCTATCACAATACTGCAGTCTCATAGCAAAGTATGCAAACATAGAATTGACAGAAACAATGGAATATATACTGAAACATTATCTGTCAGTAAAATTAAATTTTATAAAATGCGATGACATTTAACTGACAGCAAAATCATTTATTGTACACTGAGATCATACCTGTTGGCTTTAGAGTAGGTAATGAAGAATGGAGATAGACCAGCAGTTGTGCTGAAATCAAATGGACCCAGTATTCTAAGTAAAATGAGAAACAAGTGTTTTCAAATAAACAGCTACACTGCTATCACACCAGAGCAATGCTGCACTAAACTGCTGCTTCAACTACTATCACAGTCGAAGGGCTCACAATGAGATGTTGAGTCAGTGAATGGCTTCAAATTTGCCAACATAATCAAAAAAGAAGTTTCTGAAGTAACACAGCAACAATGTCCCTTTATAAAGGAAATACTGTAACACTTATTGTACATTGTAACTGAAGATGCTATTTGCCTTGAAGTTTCCCTTTTTCTCTCACTCTAACGACAATGCATATAATGTCCAGTGATTTCACTCTGGTTCCAAAACTACATCACTTACCACTTCTTGAGTGTCGTATTTTCTTGAAAATTTGTTTACTTGTCAATATCACAACTCCCTATTTGCCTTGTTGGTCTCTTGCTTGGTCTTTATAACATATTTAAACCTATTTCAAACACTGCATTGCTGGATTATCTCTTGAAACTCTCTCTACAAACTTTGAACAATTTGGTATCCGTTATATTACTGTGCCTCCAATCTATCAGAATTTGAACATCTTTGTGCAATGTGCTTACCACTCTCATATAAAACAGCACTTGAACAACAATTGTTAGCAGTTCTTGAGCGAAGGGATTTTTTTCTTTGTTTCTGTCACCAGAATTGACAAAGAAAGAAGCATTTGGAAAATACTGACAAGAAAAAGGGACACAACGATAGGGCATGTTAATACACCGCGAAATAATTTCCACAGTACCAGAAGGAGCTGCAGGGAGAGAGGGAGACTGGGTTACATACAACAAATAATTGATGCTGCACAATTCTAGACTTATGTATGTGTTATATATCATCATCAGTCCAAAGACTGGTTTGAGGCAGCTCTCCATCCTACTCTATACTGTGACAGTCTCTATCCTTTTGTAACTATTAAAGCCCCCATAATTGACACTGCTTCCTGTAATCATGCATTACTGTGTATTTACAATTTTTAACTCTCAAACCTCTATTCATTACCAAACTGACTATTCCTTGATGGCACAAGATGTGTCCTGTCAACATACTTTTTCTTTTACGAGGGCAGTTCAATAAATAATGCAACACATTTTTTTTCTGAAACAGGGGTTGTTTTATTCAGCATTGAAATACACCAGGTTATTCCCCAATCTTTTAGCTACACAACACTATTTTTCAACATAATCTCCATTCAATGCTACGGCCTTATGCCACCTTGAAATGAGGGCCTGTATGCCTGCACAGTACCATTCCACTGGTCGATGTCGGAGCCAACGTCGTACTGCATCAATAACTTCTTCATCATCCGCGTAGTGCCTCCCACGGATTGCGTCCTTCATTGGGCCAAACATATGGAAATCCGACAGTGCGAGATCAGGGCTGTAGGGTGCATGAGGAAGAACAGTCCACTGAAGTTTTGTGAGCTCCTCTCGGGTGCGAAGACTTGTGTGAGGTCCTGCGTTGTCATGAAGAAGAAGTTCATTCAGATTTTTGTGCCTACGAACACGCTGAAGTCGTTTCTTCAATTTCTGAAGAGTAGCACAATACACTTCAGAGTTGATCGTTTGACCATGGGGAAGAACATCGAACAGAATAACCACTTCAGCGTCCCAGAGGACTGTAACCATGACATTACCAGCTGAGGGTGTGGCTTTAAACTTTTTCTTGGTAGGGGAGTGGGTGTGGCGCCACTCCATTGATTGCCGTTTTGTTTCAGGTTCGAAGTGATGAACCCATGTTTCATCGCCTGTAACAATCTTTGACAAGAAATTGTCACCCTCAGCCACATGACGAGCAAGCAATTCCGCACAGATGGTTCTCCTTTGCTCTTTATGGTGTTCGGTTAGACAACGAGGGACCCAGTGGGAACAAACCTTTGAATATCCCAACTGGTGAACAATTGTGACAGCACTACCAACAGAGATGTCAAGTTGAGCACTGAGTTGTTTGATGGTGATCATCTCGAACAAGTGTGTTCGCACGCTCCGTCATTGCAGGAGTCACAGCTGTGCACGGCCAGCACGCACGTGGGAGATCAGACAGTCTTGCTTGACCTTGCGGCGATGATGACACACACTTTGCCCAACGACTCACCGTGCTTTTGTCCACTGCCAGATCACCGTGGACATTCTGCAAGCGCCTATGAATATCTGAGATGCCCTGGTTTTCCGCCAAAAGAAACTGGATCACTGCCCGTTGTTTGCAACGCACATCCGTTACAGACGCCATTTTAACAGCTCCGTACAGTGCTGCCACCTGTCGGAAGTCAATGAAACTATACGAGACTAAGCGGGAATGTTTGAAAATATTCCACAAGAAATTTCCGGTTTTTTCAACCAAAATTGGCCGAGAAAAAAAATGTGTTGCATTACTTATTGAACTGCCCTCGTAGATAAGCTATGCCATACATTTCTTTCCTTTCGAATTCAATTCTGTACCTCTTCAGTGGATACCTGATCTACCCGCCTTATCCTCAACATTTCAAAAGCTTGTCTTCCCCTCTTTTCTGTGCTGTTTAACATCCACATTTCATTTCTGTACAAGGCTGCAGCACAAAAGTTACTTTCAGAAGGTATTTCATAACACTTGAAATTCTATTAGAAATTTACATACACTCTTTATGAAAAGCTTTTCTTGCTATTGCTGGTCTCATATCCTCTATACATCAGCGATCAGTTATTTTGCTGCCCAAATAGTAAAACATACTACTACTACTACTATTACTACTACTCCTATTACTACTATATTGTCTTATTTTCAGATCTAATTACATTGGAATCTTTGAATTAAATTGCAATACATTCCAGCAACATTGTTTTACATTTGGTGATGTTCACTGCATAACCCATTTCCAAGATACACAGAATTATGTTCAGTTGATCTCCCAAGTATTTTGCCATTTTTGACAGAAATACATTGCCATTAGCAAATTTCAGTGCTACCTATTTGTTTTCTACAGTATTCCTTTCCCTTATTTCAGTCAATAGCTGCCTAATTCCCCATTTGAACAACCTTTGATTTTTTCAGTTTATCCAAGTTGCATGTACCAAATTTCCTAAATTTCTTCATTTTATTAAGTAGTTCATAAAAATAAATTATAATCAGACAACTGCTCTTGGAAACATTCTGTAGTTTAAAATCTGGGTTCGAAATCAATCAATCAATCAATCAATCAATCAATCACTCTCTCTCTCTCTCTCTCTCTCTCTCTCTCTCTCTCTCTCTCTTTTTCAGCATTATACAATCGGATACATTCTCATGTCTCCAGGTCCCTTTCATGTAAAGAATCCTTTTAGGATTCTTAAACCAAGATTAGCAACGATTAAATTCTACTGTATACAAAATTCTGTCAGACAGTTTCCCCTTTTATTCTATCTCCATTCACTTCTTTTATGGTATTGGAAATCAGTATAAAGGAGCAGTTGCAATGAAAGTAATATTGCAATGTCTGTAGCATACCGTATTAAATTTATTATGAATGTAGTAAATATATATAATACACGCACTATTATGATGGAATTACATAGCTTCTTTCTTAACGTAGCAAAATAAGGCATTTGCATTTCCTTGATGGAAGATGGTATAAAGGCACTCACTGTCCTGTTGTGGTATTGGATTGTTGGTTCCTTTGTTCAAAATTCTCTTCAGCATTGATTTTGTTGCAATTTGTAGTTCTTGCAGTGAACTTTATTGCACTTTTCAGCTCATATACAACCTCAAATTGCCTTCAACTGTGGCAAAAACACTCTGCAAGTATTCCCCAAATGTTTTCCATGGGGTTCATATCCTGGCTGTGCGCATACCAGAGCAAAACATCCATATCTGTATCTTCAAACCACTCTTTGCGTGCAGCAGAAACGTGCATAGATGCATTAACTTGTTGACGTTCATTGCCTAGGTTCTGATATATTCTAATCAATTCTGGCTCTAGCATCTCAGTGTAGTGTAAGTCTCAAGAGCCCATTTTTGTGTTTAGCCAAGCAATGGGTGATTTATGTTTAGTCCTGAAGACTGCCCAAACTGCAACACTTCTGCCACCAAAATTTATGTTCAATCTTACTTGCTGCACAGCCCTCACATCACGCCAATAATACTGAAGTCCACCTGGAAATCTAAATTAAATTTCTTCTCATCACTGAAAATCTCTGTATCCCAATCTGAAGTCCACATATGTTCTTCAGTAAACAACTCCAGTCTAGCTTATTTATGTTTGAGTGTTAGAGCAGGTTTCTGCAGTCATTCCTTGAATGCAAGATGTTTGGAACTTGACAAAATGTCTTGTACACGTCTGTCAGTTACTGACAACTGTAAATCAGGAACAAGTTGAGAAGAATAACAGTTTGTAGCCCTTGCTTTGCACAAAAGGAAACCTTTCCATGACTCAGATAATTTTCTACTTTTCTCATATTTTCCTTTCATCCATATCGTGCACCCAATCTAACGAAATTATCAATCACTGTAATTGAATGGTTCAACCTCTTAGTGATATGATGATCAGAGAATTCCGTTACCTTGTACACATTGATCTTTTTCTTTTTCATCCCATGCTGTTTCCCATATGACAGTGTCACAATCATGGTTTATGTACACAACTCACACTGCCATTAATAGTGTGTTTCTTATTTGTTGTAAAGGTAAATATGTACACAGTAATACCAGACAGAGCCTGCTCCTCTATATTGAGTTATACCATCTACCACCTGAAACATTGATGTCTTGTTATATACCATATTACATCAACTGCACTACCATTTGACTGTGTTTGTTGTCATACTGGATCTCAGACTATTGCATATACACTGTACACAATTATTCCAGCCAACAATGTCAATTTTTCCAACAAATATTCATGCCTTTATACTGATTTCCATTACTGTACTATTTTCCTGTTCCTAAAATCAAATTCCAGCCCTATCTCAAATTTTTATCTCCCTCAACAATCTGAATAATTTCTTTTATCTCATTATACATTTTTTTCAATTGCTTTATCATCTGTGGATCTAGGAGGCACATATATTTGCACTACTGTGGTAAGACTTGGCTTTGTGACTATCTGGATTACATTATGGAATTCAGTACACTGTTTACTGTAGATCAAATGTGATATTTTGTATTCAGTATTACATCTACCGTATTTGTGTTTCTGTTCATAAAGCTCTATTCACCTGAACATAAAACTTGTTCTTCCTGCTACCACACTTTAAGATATGTACTTCCGCCTGTAAGTGCACTTACCAAACTACCCAATGGAGGGATCAGACGTACCATCTTCTGACTTGCCGGATGCCATGTTTGATTTATCTGATCACAACATCACTGTCCTTACTATCCTCCTATCACCATTCTAGATATCTGAAAGTTAGTCATGGAATAGTTCACCAACGATAATGCTACCATAATTAAATCATACAGTAGATATGTGTATCTGCAGGAAATAGAATGGCTGTAGTTTTCCTTCAAACCATTCACAGCAATAACACAGCACAGGCCTGTTGACTAATAAGGCCATCTAACTGAATCTTTCAGCATGTTCCCTCTGCAGCTTCTGGAGAGGCAGCTGTCCCACTTTAGGAACCATATTTTAGTCTGCTCTCTTGACAGTTAACCTTCCTCACCCATGCAACATGTTTGTGCCAACAGTACAGGTACACACAGATACACAAACGAGTCACGCCACTGCAGCCTTTCCTAATATACAAGGGCAAGATAAAAAGTCTCTGAATTTTTTATGTGAAAACTCTTACAGCTTTTTAAATAAAACAGATGTTATTAAGATTCTATAGTTTTATCCTCCATGTCTACATATTTATTTCTAAACACTGTCACCCTGGCGGTGAAGACATTTCTCCCTGTGAGAGACCAGTTTGTTGGTACGGTCACTGTTTGACTCTGCTTGTTGACCTCTGCTTGTACCACATCACTGTCAAAGTGAAGTGTTCAAAGGTATCCTTCACATTTTAGAGACAGATGGAAATCAGATGGGGCCAAGTTGGGACTGTATAGAGGATGATCAATGATAGTGTACCCAAGGTGTTAGATTGTTACAGATGCTGCAGTGCTCGTGTGTGGTCTGGCATTGTAATGCTGAAGGAGAAAATGCTCCATCTGTGGACAAACTCCTCAAATTTGAAACTCAATTACAGCATGCTGTGATTCAGTAGCCTGTAGTGGCAGAGAGCTGCAAATATACAGACTTTAAGAACAAAGATGTAGAATGTTTCTTTTATTTAAAGAGCTTCAAGAGTATTCACATAAAAAATTTGGAGGCATCACTTTTCAGCACACCTTAGTGTGCTGTGACATATTTCTTGAAAAATACAATAATAACAGGAAGATGCAATGAAGGCTGTTGCACATTTCTTGAAAAATACGGTAATTACAGGGAGTTGCGATGAAGGAAGGTTTAATAAAGTCTTTTGGAAAGACATCATGTTTATGCCAGTGGTTGTTAAACTTTTTATTTCCACTATTGCAATGTCAGCCTTAGGCCATTATCAAATGCAAATGGTTTGGCTTTAAGTCATGTCAACTTTATACAGTCTGACACATTTATATGGCCTCCTTATTTGCTGTTAAATACTTTTATAACGCAGCTAAGTAGTGCGAGCACACATGTTGATATATTGTAAAACAGCAAAGTCTGTACATACACATGTTCGTTCCCCCATCACTAGTAACTTTTGCACTACACCACAGCAGCGAACTACTGTGGTTTAGTGCAAAAGTTGCTAGTGATGGGGGAACGAACATGTGTATGTACAGACTGTGCTGTTTTACAATATATCAACATGTGTGCTCGCACTACTTAGCAGCATTACGAATGTATATAACAGCAAATAACAATGACATATAAATGTGTCAGCCTCTATAAAGTTGACTTGGTTTAAAGCCAAAACTCCTGCACTTGATAATGGCGCAAGGCCAAAATTGCAATAGTGGAAACAAAAAGTTTACCCGTCACTGGCGTAAACATGATGTCTTTCCAAAAATTTCACATGGCTGTGAATCCCAGTTATGAGAAGTTTAATATAGTACTTGTTACATGGTTCTAATTTGGCATGTCATAAATGTTTTGTTGGGCTCTTGTCATGAATTTTATAAAATCATTCAATAAATGGCAAATTTTATTCTGGCGTCATTCTACTACTGTCCTTCACCAGAAGAAAATACGCGAGTTTTCAGAAATTTTGCAAGAAGTCCCATGCTGCAAAACTGTGGCTTGGAGAACAACCAACTCTATTGGCTTCAAATAGAACCTCACTATACAGAACATCCCTCAGCAGGCTGGTTTCCAGTAGCCAACATGCAGTAGTGGGGGAGGCAGGGGACATTCCATCACACATCTGCAAATCCATGAAAGGATATCATCCAGCTGCAACCAGCGGAAATGGAGACCATGTTAGCAAGCATGAAGATACAGAAATTTATAAATGTGACCCAGTCGAAAGTATTTGTAGCTATGATACTTGTTTAAATACTTTGACTTATTCCAAATGTCAGAAGGTTATCCTTCCTGATGGAACCTATGTTACCGGTTGAATTAGTCATGATGAAAGAACTGTGCAAATGTGCTGAAGGCAGAAAATGCCACTCCAAACACAGGATGAAATGTAACAAAAGGTAAAGAAAATGACAGCTTTATGTGCTTATCACTCTTACAAAAATATGTCCTTTCAGATGAGTCTTTGCTTGTGGAGGGAAGGGTAAAATTAAATGGACAAGGGCCACAGATAAACTGACTCACAGATTTTTGTGAGGACACACTGTTTTGATGAAATAAATCACTATTAATTCATGATTATTCAACTTGCTATGTAGAACAATATCAGTCACATTGCAAGGTTTGGTTTTCTTGAATTATCCTGCAATATGTGATTTTTTTTTTGTGTCACCACTCTCTCTTTACACACCTTTCTCAGGTATGGGGTATATTACATATAAGTGCAGAACCACTGTAAACACACGAACACTAGTGCAAAACTCTTTAGTACATACGACTTCCACTTACGTTTAACTTTTCTGTACCTGTGGTTACATGGTGCTTACATAGGCACAGAAAATAGCTCTAATATATGAGCTGCTCCATCATATCGAATTTGTGAATATATCTTTTTTTTTTTCAGTTCCATTCATTCTGATGAAATACAGGGTGATTCATGAAAATATGCAAATATATTAATATGTTATTCTACAAGTAAAACTAAAGAAACAAATTCATGCAAACATAGGTCTGCAAATGTTTAGTTACAGAGTTATGGCTAATAAAAGATTTTGCCTGAAATGTAGCAACTTTGTTAATATGAAGCCATCGAAAAACAGTACGAGGTTAAAAACATCCAGAAAAGCAAAGAAGTAATTTCATAAAATTTTTAATTTATTATTTACTTTGCCTCTTTTTTTTTTTTTTTTTTTTTTTTAAATTCCACACAATTACACAATGTTTGCAACAGAAGTTAAAGAGAATTTAAGTTTGGAAAAATGGCAGTAATAACGTTAACTGAAACTGCATGAATGTGTCAGATAATATGCTTTTATTAATACCATAGCACATGTGAATTCATGTTAAAACGGAAAAAACAAAGCTCAATTATAAGGAAGTTGTACAGTGTTCATACAATTTCACAATAAATGTTCAAAAATTTCTCCAAGTTCAATGCATTTAGCTGCACATGTATGAATAGATTTTGTTGCTCGTTTCAGTTTCACAGGGTTGTTCTTAATTTTGTCTAATGCATTCATAATTCAAGCAAGTAATGCCATGAACTGTCTTTCATCCATCCCCAAACACAAAAATCCATTGGTGTCAAATGGGATGATCTTGGTGGCCACATACATGTAGCACCAAGACCAATCCATTTCTGGGGGAAAATGTTCATTTAAATGTGTAGTAACAGCATTGGTGAAATTTGGAGCTGCACCACCATGTTGAAAACACACTTGCAATGGCGTAGCAATTGGGACATCTTTGAGGAAGCGGGGCATTTTTTCTTGAAAGAATTTTAAGTATGTCTCGCCTGTTAGATGTCCTGGGAAAATGAATGGTCCAATAAAGTGTGTGCTGATTACACCCTACCACACATTTATGCTAATTGCTGCTGCAAATTGCATTGCTCTGTAGTTTATGGTTTTCCTTCAGATCATACACGTTTGTTATGAAAATTGTTTATACCATCTTGAGTAAAGTGTGACTCAACAGTAAATAAAATGTATTTGTGTAACAGTTCGTCTTCATGTATCGAGAGCTCGCACTGATAATAAACGCTAGGTAGAGAACTTGTCTCCCGTAAATTTTGAAATCTTCCACTAATGGGTCATACTTTCGGAATTGTTAACTGCAGCCATAGCATTACCATCACATTTGCCATAAATAAACACCATTTCTTGGTCATAAATAATCTACAATCGAGAACACTTACCATGTGGTTTCACTTAAACACACTGCTGTTATGTTCTTTCACTGAACAATACAGAGAAGTAACTCATTTCATGGTTAGGAAATGACAAACAACTCACTAACGGTTGCCAACATTGACAAATGTTTCTACATTCTTAATGGAAAGTATACAAATTTACTTGTACAATAACCTTTGCTTCTCTGGATATTCTGCAAAACTACTGCAGATACTCATCTGGAACATGTTTTATCAGATTCAACAGACCAATAACAACTAAATAAATGGAAATTGTACTTTACTTTAACCTTGTACAGTTCTGCGATAGCTTCGTATTAACGAAGTAGATAAACTTGCAGACAAAATCTTAATAGTCATAACTCCGTAACCAAAGATTTGCAGACCTATGTTTATATGACTTTTTCCTTTAGTTTTACTGGTAGAATAACATATTAAAATATTTGTGAATCACCCTGTATACTAACCTTACCTTCTGGAAACTACTGAATATTTTCTGTTCTTATTTTGTTCTTGTTTTCAGGACTGCCTGCCTCTAACATGTCTCAGACGTAAAAATTTTGGTTTTAAACTAAATAATAACAGGAATGTGCTATTGCAAGAAAAATTTGACAGATCACTGAAACACAAATCTTTTTTCAAAATATCACCTTCCTTACCAATTTACTGGTGGCACAAACCTGTATAAAGCAAAAGATGGTAATTTAGTTTGTGCTTGGTTCAGCCACTAGAGGTCACCTGGCTTGCTAATATGACAGCAGTTGCTTGTGCAACCACCCCTTGATGGAGCTAATGACAATGTAGGCTGGAGCACAAGGCTCTGCCAACCATTTGTGTATTGCTAATTGTATTCTACCTCTTGTCTTACATTTGTGTGTGTGTGTGTGTGTGTGTGTGTGTGTGTGTGTGTGTGTGTGTGTGTGTGTACTGTTTTGAGCAATAACATACTGTGTTCTGGGGTTAGAACACTTTTTTGGTGGCAAGTACAGTACCTGACTCCACATGTTGCACATCAGTCATTGATCCTTTGAGTTTAATTTTCATGGAGGCAGTGCTTCAATCTCTTTGCACGCAACAGCATTGACAGCTGCTATTTCCAGTTTAACGATTACACTGGCACAACCTGGAGCCCCGCCAACAACATACCCGCTGCCACTCACTGTATACAATGATGCAGCAGAGAACCAGGACATAAACAAAAAATGCCTGTAGCAACATTCCAAGCATTTAAGGTAACATGCACATACTTGTGCAAGGCCCTTTTCTGTCATGGATTTCACCTCACGTGTATCAGTTGTTGCGTCAGCCCAACCCATTACAAGAATTTTCCAACCTTTCTTTCAATCACTTGTGAGTTATTTTCTACTTCCACTGTAAACATACGTTATGGCTGCTCATGTGGAATTTTACCACTGCGAAAAGCAACCAAAAGAGTCATACAGGGCATGGGCAGCAGAAATACATTGACTTAGACAACATAATTTTGTGACAAATTTTCATAGGGAATCCTATGGAGATCAAATGGTTCATGATGCAATACATTCTTCTCCTGATAGGAAAGTTCAAGAGTGAGTTCTACAGTGTGAAAATTGTACCGTTTTGGAAGTCATGAAGACAACTCATTCATTTGACGTTTCATGGGCTGCAGGCACTCAGGTGGAACCCTGATCTGAAATATCGGGAATCTGTCCCTCTCACACTTCCCAGCCTTCAGTCAGTCCACAATGGAACATATCACTCTACTGCAGCAGTCCAGCAAATGTCTTTATGTTGTACAGGTAATTGTCATTTGTGACAACAGACCAAATCACAACAGTGACAGGCTAATGCTCTACTGCCTTTATGCCCACACTGCTTCATTCAACACGAATGGACTGCGTGTCCCAAGAGCTGGAAAACATGTAACACGTGCCATAACAAAGGACACATTGCTTCTGTACCTAACTCCTTCCCAAATCTGAGTGGGGATGAAATGAACATTGATATGAACAGTATGTCAGCAGTGACAGTGTTCCAAAGCAAGATATACACTGACGTGTGTGTGCGTGCGTGGGCTGTAGCAACACTGGTGAATTCACAGACTTATGTGGATTTGGATTCTCCCCCTCTGACACCAGTGTCACAGAGGTTGATGAGTAATACAAAACAACACATTCCCATTGTTGAACATTTTCTGCACCAGTGACTTCCAAGGCTGTGGTTTTTTCATTAAAATTCCTAGTTGTGGAGAATGTTTACACTGAAATTCTGCTTGGGTGCTTTTCAACAGTTTTGATTCGCCATCAATGATGAAGCGCATGTGGTTTATGATAAACTTCCATATAAACAGTTAGATACCCTGTGTCAAATTTTCCTCTCTATTTTTCCCAGGACTGGGTGGTGCAACAGAATGTCAGGCTTATATTCTGATGAAACAGTCTCTCTGACAGCATTTTTTCTGGGTCCACCTGGTACCAGTAAACTCACAGGATCAAGAAACAGCAGAATTAATGTGTCTTCAATCACTTTATGTTATTCGACCTATTTCTTCTAGTGAATGGTCAGCACTACTGTTGATAATCAAAAGACCTACCAGTAAATAAAACCTCTGCAGTGATTTTGGAAATCTATTACTCCACAGTCAATCATTAATACCTATCCTATTCTGCATCCCAGTGATCTGTTAACAATATTATTGGGGGGCCATATTTTTCAACAATATTATTGGGGGGCCATATTTTTCACAGACTGGCTTCAGAGTGGCATATTTACTGCTGCTGTTCAATGAGGCATCTAAATGCCTTATAGTTATCAATACCCATTTGAGCTTTATCAATACCAGCATTTGCCTTTTGATGTAGCAAGCACGCCACCTATTTTTCAACACCTTAGTGCAACTTATTGCAACAGTTTGAGGCTGCATCAAATATTTAGATGACACTGCAGTGTCCAGCATCTCCACAGAGAAACATTTGCAGAAGCTTTGCACTCTATTTTCTGTTTTACAGTCTGCATGGTTAAAGGGCAATTTGGAAAAGACAGCTTTTCAACCATCCATTATTTATTTGGGTTTTTAAGTGTCACATGCTGACATTAAACCATTGCACCAGCATATTGATGCTATTGACCTACTACTGCACCCCACATCTATCACAGAATTACAAGCATTTTTAGGCAAAATTGCATATTACCACTAATTCACACCAGACACTATTACTGTGCCACAAGTGCTCAACACATTGTTACATATGGATGTTCCTTTTCACTGGTCTCAGCTTGCAACCGGTCATTAAAGTAGTTTAAATGTAAGCTGCAGTTGGCCCTTTGTATGGTCACTTTTCAGCTGGACCAGCACACTGTGTTAGCAATGTACGCATCTGAGTTTGGTCTTCGTGCCGTCCTTGCTCATACGTGTGGGAATGGATCTGAACACCCTATTGCATGTACCTCTTAAATCCTTCAGTTCAATGCAGTAGCGTCAGTAGTGTTATTCTCTGAAAGAGTAAAAGGCTTTGGTGATTGCATATGTTTTATAAAAAAAATTATGTTTTTCTACACAAGTCTACATTTCACCTGATCACAGACCACAAACCACTGGTCTTTCTTTTTAACACTTTGGTGTCCTTGCCGAACAAGGGCATACAGCACTTACAGCAGTGGACTCTTTTCCTGTCATGATATGAGATATATTTTCGGCTTATAATGCAACATGCAAATGTCTTTTCGCACTTGCCAACTGGCCAGGATCCAGAGTTTGAGAAAGGAGAACTGTTTTCATTTAGACGCGGAAGCTCAAAATGTTGATGCTTTTCCTGTTACTAGCACTAGCACTGAAACTGTGGTTGAGGTATTTGCAGATCCTGTTTTAATTAAAATTGTTTCTTTTGTGCAACACAGCTGGCTAGATAAACATCTGGATCATGCTTCCGATCCTTTGAGAAATTATTTTACATTATGAAGTCTTTCTGCTTGGAATGTTAGCTACAAAGGACACTGCTCCCCAGGTTGCAGTCCTATCTGCCCTTCAGAGTAAGGTTACGTGTTTGTTACATGTTTGGCACTGGGGTGTGTCACATACAAAAGCGTTAGCATACATGCATTTTTTGGGTAGGCACTGATAGTGCTAGTTCTGGCTGACTGCAAACAGTGAGCCACCCAGTAAGTGATTCCCTGTGATTCTCTGACACCATGGTCAGATACATCAGCCTTGGGAACAAATTCATGTAGATTTCGTGGGACCTGTTTTGAATCTCTTTTGGCTTCTTGTAATTCATGCTTATTGGAAGTTTCTGTATACTTCTGTGGTGGCTACTATTTCAGCTTTGTGAAGAATTTTTTGCACTGGAAGGTCTTCTGTATACATTAGTTAAAGACAACAGCTCCCAGTTCATATCTTAGGAATTTGAAGATTCTCGTAAAGAAAGCGGCGTTCACCATGTCATGGCTCCTCCTTTCCACATTCAGTTGAACAGGGAAGCCGAATGACTGGCATGAACATTTAAAGACTCAGATGAGAAATGTGTTTCATTTGTATAACCGGAAGTAGCTTTTGACTGGTTCTTCAGTTCTTATAGGTTCACCCCTGTTGGCAATAGGAGTCCGGCAGACTTGTTCCATGGACATCGGCCCTGAACTTCACTATATCTGCCCTGCCTGACACAGGGCCATCCACCAGCACAGTGCAGTACCAGTGGCCAATGCCTCTGCGACATCCGCATGGCTGAGGGGAGGGCAATGTGACACATTGACCAGCTATGGCCTCCTAGGTGTGGCTGCACATTAGTTGTGCCTCCGTCTCCTGTGTCGTCTGTTTGCCCAGCCGTCTAATACATCGCGGCCATTACCCTCACCTTCTCTGTCGCCACTGCCAATGTTTTCACAACTATCTCCTCTGCTGTGCATGCCCCCTTCAACTGCCACGGACAATGGTGGGGGCCCATGTCTCACTCTGTTGCAGCCAACACCAGTGCTGCCACCTCCATAACAACCAGTGCCACATGTTCCATCACTATTAACACAACCTCCTTCCCTATTGTTGAAATCAGACATGGAAATGGATGCTGCGCCAGTGCTGCCTGTCCTACCATACGGCCTTAGACAAGAGGGCAGGCACTGCACCTGTCCGCACTCTTGCCACTTACAACCCTATGCACGGTGGCAATAGATCACATGCTCAACAACCTACATTGCCCACAGAAGAAATGGACATGAGCATAGTGCTCTCCTCCATGCAATGGAAGAAGAGTGCTTTAACCACCAGTTTAATATGTACATCACTTCATACTTTGCGCATAAAGTTTGTACTTGATTTGGCCACTAGAGGCCACTTGGTATGCTAATACAACAGCAACTGTGTGCACATTCTCGCAGCTGCGGCCCCCCTTGGAACTAATGACTATATAGGCTGTAGTGCAAGGCTCCACCAACCACTTGTGTACTGCTAATTTTATAGTACCTTGTCTTCCCATGTGTGTGTACTGTTCGAGCAATAAGGTACTATTTCCTTGGGTTATAACAAAACAGAATGCAGATTAAGCTCATGTGACATCTCTGTGTGATTTTAATGCATATCTTAACTCATTCCACCTCCTAGAATGTTCTCTTCCTTGATGGTATCTACACATAACAATGGACATATCAAAAAATCAATGTATCAAGACACCTAGAGCGGTTGATATTTCTTAATAAGTATTAAGTTCTTTGCAAGAAAGGACTACGATAAAACTGATGAAACTGGTATCCAGGATAAATATAACACCTTATACACCCTCAGACCTCATGGCCAATATAATAATCCAAATTCCAAAGAATTCAGGTACGGAATGGTGTGAGTATTTCTGAACAATCAGTTTACTGAGTTGTGGTTGTGGAACATAAACTCAAATTATTTACAGAAGGATGGAATGACAGAAATCAGTCTGCAGGGAGATCACGGTGGATTTTCCAGAAAATTGGGAATACAGAAAGCAGTATTTATTTTGAGGTTTTGTTTTAGGAAACACATTGAAGAACAGCCAACCAATATTTATAGCCCATGAAAATAAATGGAAAGCTTTTGAGAATGTGAACTGGCACATGGTCTTCGATATTTATAATTGTCAAAGATACACTGAAGGGAGTGAAAGTGTGTCTACAACTATACGGAAATTAACTGTAGTTCTAAGAGCTGAAGAAGAACCAAAAGGGAAACTGTGTTGGTTAACAATGTGAGATATTGTTGTAGCCTGTCCCCATACTATTCTCTCTGGAAATTGAAGTAGTAGAAATGAAACTGAAGAACAATTTTGACAGGGAATTAAGAGACAAGGAGGACCTTAAAGGTTTGCTGATGTTACCATAATTGTCAGAGATGGAAAAGAATGTGGAAGATCAGCTGAACAGTATGCCACAAAAAAAGTGATATGAAAAATATCCATGAAAGTTAAACAAGGATAGTCAAATTAAGTAAGCTGAGGGTGAGGAAATTAGATTAGAAAATGGGACAATAAAAGGGGTAGATAAGTTTTGCCATTTGGTTAGTGAAGTAACTGATGATGGCCAAAGTACAGAGAATATAAAATGGCATTTGGCTATAGCACAAAAAAGTTTTCTGAAAAACAATTTTCTTAACATTAAATATAACTTTAATGTGTTAAGAAGTCCCTTCTAAAGGCGTTTGTCTAGAGTGTAAACTTGCACAGAACTGATAAGTGGTAGATAAGCAGCCCAAGGAAAATAGAGAACAAGAATCTATTGAAATGTGCATTTACAGAAGAATGCTGAAGAATAGTTGGTAATACTCCATAAATAATAAAGAGGAATTGAATGTAATCAGGAACACAAGAAATTTACAGCAAAACTTGACAAAGGACAAGGAAAGATTGATGGGATACAGTATGAGGCAAGAGAGCCAAGAGAGGCAAGGGAGGGAGGGAGGGAGGGATAAGAAAATGTAGAGGAAACCAAATACCTGTTTGTGATAACAGGTGAAAGTCAACAAAGGCTGTAGTAGTCATTCTGAGGTGAAAAAACTTGTACAGTTTAGAATAGTGTGGCATTAAACCAGCCTTTGAACTGAGAAGTACAACAATAATACTCAAATAAATAAATTGGAATGCTGTCCCATAAAATATTCTCTGCTTTGGTTGGTTTATTGTCAATGTGAAGTTACTCAAAATTCACGAAAGGTCACAAGTAGTCTCCTCTTTCATTTTCAGAGCTATGAAGTAATTGAATTAAAGTATGTCCACATTTCTTGTGAAGATTATACGTATGTATAATTTTGTAAGACAGCAACTAGACAGTGGATAATATGGTATTGGATGACCTGCAATTAAACATTTATGGATCACTTAATGAGTAGGAAAATCTGAATTGGATGTAGTATACTGTACCATAAATAATTAGTTAATTATTGTAAAGCTTCGTGCAAGATAGATGTCATGTTTGGTGATCTTTGCTGAATACACACATCTAGCCTGGTGTTAACTTCCTCCCATTTCTTATCCTTAATATGTTTGTTATTCAGAGTTACACAAGTGGCTCCAACAGCTATGCTATCATGATAGATTATCCAAACGCACAAACTTAAATGGTTTGAAAGGATATTGTTGCAGCTCCACTGACACTGACGACACTGACTTGATAAGCCGACAAATATTAGAAGAGGATTGACCACACAATTTTCAAATTAATAAAATACAAGACTCCACAGGTCCTCAAGGTATGACAGTGTCATGGCATGCCCTGCGACTACCACCATTCTGGCCTGATAATCTGCCACTATGGTTTGTGCAGGTTGGAGCTGGGTTTCATAATTCGGGAATATCCACAGATTCTACCAAGTCTGCTCTAGTGGTTAGTGAGCTCTACCATCACTATGTTGCCAAATTTAAGGTTGTAATCACATCAGCTCTTGCACAAAATTCATGTAGCAAATGGCCAACAGGGTTAGATTGCAAAGTGTCTGCAGAAAAACATAGCATGTGTGTCAAATGTTAATGCAAGAAGACATCGAAGTTGGGAAGCTGTCACCATACCTTAGGCACATATATAGTAAAGTTGACGTGGGAATAGTACCCGACTCATTACTCTGTATGCTTTGGAACAGCGGTTTTCTGGCTCAGGTTAAAGCCATAGTAGCATCTCAGGCACAACCATTCTTGGACACTGTTGCAGATCTTGCTGACGAAACTCAGGATGCAGTAGCACCACCATCAATCAGCACTGTAGTGCCATGCAATGGTGTCTGAATATCAGCAATAACACAGGCAGATTATGATCACCATTTAGACAAATTGGATGCCCTGGCTAAACTAATGATGGACTGCCAGTTTCACGCCATCTTAGAGAGTCATTCTGGTCATTTTGCAAAGGCAAAGGCAACGGCAGAGGCAAAGGCAAAGTTTAGCCTAAAGCTCATGGAAAGCGTTAATCCCCTTATAACCAAAAAATTTGGCGTGGCACCTGCAGTGTAGTTACAGTGCCCTGAATGCAAGAACAATTCCAGACTCATATCCAGTACCTTTACCAACCCTTTGACTGCTATGGATGAGTTGACGTGTCATGCTCCACTGCTCCACAAGTGCTGAAGATGTGTTTAAACACAGCCCCTGGATTTTCCTCAAGCATTATTGATGTGTTTACATGTCCCATATCACCAACCTTCTCACTGCTACAGATGAGCTATGTCAATATTTCAGTGAACACATAGTTTCAAAAATTTTGAACAATTTATGAAATATGCCAATTGTAAATACCAAAATTCCCAATGCTGGATATAAAACCCAATACCTCAAGAACAAAATGCTCTAAATTTTAAATTACATTTCGATACTTATCTACATTTCAAATACAGCATTGTATGGGCTAAAATCAACTGCACACAAAGCTTACACAATGCGTTTATGTTTCTACAAACACTAGAATTTCATACAATGCTTTACTTAATTTGATTCAACACAGGATGTATGATGAATACCAAAAATAAATTCAGCACTTTATCGAGTGAAGACATCCGACTGTAAGATCTGAAAACAAAATCAAATTTTTTCACCTAATAGTCTTCTTAAAATCATATGATGAGCATTTCGTAGTGGCTGGAGCACCATCTCCCAGCACACAGGTAATAGCATCATGCGAACAGTACAGCCACAACAAAGCAACACTCACCAGAGAATGTGGAGAGCACATCTGGAGCAGTTAAAAGGTTATGTGACTACAATTGTTCTCAGTGATGCTACTGTGTTCAGTGTACTGGACTGTGCAAAGACTTTTATGCAAATTCATGTGGTGAACAGGTATTCCGAAGACTTCTGTAATAATGCCATTCAGCTTATACAAAAATGTCAGCACAGTACAATAGCCCGTTATGTGTATGTGCCCACTGGGGAATTTGCATATAGGCGGAGATGCTGGCCTTTGCCTTCATTTCAAATTGGGTTTCTCACTTTAGCTGTCTGCTGGATATTAGCACAGACCAAGGCCAAAAAGTAAGGCCAGAGTTCTTTAACCAGCTAAGAAAATTCTGCCCTGCTCTCCATTACTAGAGGACATTTACCACCCAACAAGCTACATCATGGTAAAACAATGGCTTAATTCTATAAAGGCTGCATAAATGTGTGGCACAGCCAGCTGGAGAATTGAGTTATCTATGATCTTATTGGCCTTTCAAAACATTCATTGTCAGAAGAGCTCTAATATTGTGAAACATTTCAACTGCTCAGTGGATTCATCAATCCAAGGTCTATACCATCATACTTCATTTGCTGCCTGAGGAACCATGCTGTATGCATTGGCTCACATCAAGCCTCAAGATGTTTAATGGCACCTACCTTTTTGCATATCACAACCTGCCCACATGCACACATTATGTTGTACACATATGGTGTCACTATCTCCACAAACTCTGTACACGGGCCCACATTGGGTTATCAAAAGAGAAGCATGAACCATAAATACAGGGTGTTTGAAATAGAATATACAGCTTCTAAAGTAATGTAGCTTTTATTACACGCACCTTACAATTATAATTCAGCGAATGAAAGAGCAACTCAGTTTTGTCTGTGTAGCTGTGCACAAAGAGAATACTATGGAATGACCAATAGTAACTGATGAATGTGCTGAACTAGTGAGTCTTTCACGCGTAGCCCATGAAATCAGTTAAGAAAGCTATTTGTGAACTAGCTGTTCCAGTGATGTTTGTTTGTTTGCAGTTGTAAGAAGCTCTAAAGACTACATCCTATGGTTTACTTGCCAATTCTGTAGATGAAAAGTTTCTGTATGGAGCGTATTTTCTGAATCATGTGGTCCTCAGTGATGAATCGACATTACACCTATGTGGACAGTTGCAAAGAGACTCCATTCAATTGAATTTTTTTTCTCCATACCCCAGCAGAAAGTTTATGGCCTTGCTTTCTCACTGAAGCAACTGTAATTCGTGCTTCTCATCTTGTTGTATTAGAACAGCAGCTCTTCCTTCAACTGGAAAAAGCTGAACCACAGAAGGTTACTTGACAGCAATATTATGTGCCACCTAACTGGTTTAACTCAATATGCAATTATGCAATTGATTATACCACATTGTCTCTGACCAATGGATTGGTCATAAGGAGCTGGGTGACAAGAGCTTGGTTTGCATTAGCTCCATGTTCACACACAGTTTGATGCCATGCAGTTTTTAACTTTGGGGTTCACAAAGGATCATGTATCGGTGCCTCCCCTACCAGCTGATAAACCTGACTTCATGAACAGCATTGTTGCAACAATTACTCCACGCACATTGAACAAGGTTTGGGAAGAACTCATCTATTAACTTTAGGTGTGACAAATGATGCTCACATTGAACATTTGCACAAAAAAAAAAAAAACCTGTTTGACTTGCTCTTTCATTTTACTATTACCAGGGTGTATACATGGACAAGGAAAAAAAAATTCCCGGATTTCCCGGTTGAAAAAACACTTTTCCGTGTTAAGTGACAGTATACTCTTCCTTGCCACTGTAAAACTCATCAGTCCTTTGATTGTTTATGGTTTCATATACCGACAGAGAATCTCCTGGCACTTTAGAAAATGAAACTGGGGGAGGGGGTTGAAGAAAATATAAAAAAAAAAAGTTTTGAAAGACCTTTGATGTGCAGCAACATGAATGCTGCATATGTTTCGAGTTACGAAGGTATAAATTCGGATTGCACCAAACATCTTACTTTCCGAAGCATTGAAATCGAGATTGCGCTGCACTTTTGTAAGCCAGTCATAGGTCATGTCATGTGATCTCACCAGCTGATGACAGCACACGACACTTGATGTAGTCAGCCAACAGCAACATCACACTTAAGTAGCGCGAACACACAAATAAGAAAAGTTAATGGTTTAAATTAATATACAGAGCACTCACATATAATATTGGTCTCCAAGATTAATAAGCTGGAAGACAAGCTAAGCTTGCACATATGATGTTGATCATCTTTGCGCGTGTTACACTTTAAGACACATCACGCAAATGTGCCAGTAAAATTTTTAATAACAACCTAAATGTCTGATTTTCTGGGCTTGAAAATTTTCTAAACGGTCCTCCTCAAAGAGTTGATTTTTAAATGAGTCAAATGCTTTGTGATTTAAGAAATTCATCGTACATTCCCGCACGTAGCTCATCTTGCGTAAAAGGAAATTTGCTCTGAATTTAACACTTTTCATACCACCAATCGCAATATTTTCCCGCGACCTGTTAGAAATAGGTTCGTTTCGGCAGTTGGCAGAGTGTGCCAGATAACAGGCGACACCGCACTTGCGCAGCTACGATGACACAGGAAACCCGATGTTCCTAACGTGTAAAACATTAAAAGACCTTACATTATGTCATGAAAGAAACAAGACATCAGAGGATACTTCAAAAGCATCGGAATTTCGTGCACCATACTAAAATGCATAATTTGGCTTAAAGTGCACATTCATTTGTCCAAATTCGGATGTAAATTTTATGGAGCACCAGTACAGTATTACCTAATGTTCGGTTCTTTAGTATAGCATAATGCCATAAGTGTACTTGAAATACAGCGAACAGTTGAAACTGGCCAAAAGTGTGAAACTACATACTTTGTTTCAAATAAATTGACTGCCTCAGCAGAAAAGATTAATAAAAGCCAAATCTCTTTAGCAAACCTTCAAAAATAACTTCATTGTTCTGCGAGGCGATTAATGCTTCACTGTCAGAAAGGTGGAAACAAAATCTGAAACTAACAACATATTTAGCCTTCCGTAATTATGCAAAAGTTTTTTTTTTTTAAATTCATTTGATTGCTCCCAGTCACAAAAATCTGTTTTGTTTTCATTTAACGTGGGAACCATAAACAAAGAGGAAACAATAAAATCACTGAACGTATACACAGGTCACGTCGAGACGACACACCTCCCCACCACAACTCAGACTGCTCTATGCATCAGTCCCGGGTTTACTGTATTTCCGAACCGGGGCAATATTAGATAGTGGCTCCCAGCCACACTTCTGTAACCAGAAGCAAGAGAACGTACTACTCATACATGACGCAACTGCTCAAACGAATCTAATTTAAACAGTTGTCACGTCAGGCTCATGGGAGGAAATATGTTGTTATGAAGCATTGCACATTCTTCCTAAAGCCTTTGACAAACTTTGCTGTTGGCAGACACTTATATAAGCACTGTGTTTTGTTGTTGTGTGTGGCGCATTTCCTTCGCAACTTAAAGTTTTATTTTCGTTTTTTCTCATTCATGTTTTGTTGCTGCAGTATTATTCTGCATTATTGGGATACAGTAATATCCTTTGTTAGAGTATTGGTTCTTACCAATCAAAATCACAAAAAATTAGCTGAAAACTAAAACACAAAAAATTCCCATAATTCTAATCAATTCCTGGGTTTTTCCCATTTTCTCCCGGATGAAAAAAATTCCCAGGTCTTTCCCGGATCTCCCGGTTTACCCGGGTCGTATACACCCTGATTATGTATAACGTAAGCTGAAGGTAATAAATGCTTCAGAGCCCTAAAACCAATACATTCATTCTGAAATACCCTGTATTTTACTAAACAGTAAAACAACAAAACAGCTACTATCTCAACACAGTAAAACCAGAGTACTTATTTCCAAAAAAAAAAAATGTGACATACATTTGTGCCTCAAAGCCAGCCTCAGCTTCAAAACATGTACTATCATTCAAAATACACTCCAGGTGTTGCGTTCATTTTCTGACACAATATTTGGACGATGTTCCACTTATCCTTAAGGGACTGATGTAGCAAATGAGACCATCACCTGTTGTGTTTCGTAACTGTCAGTTAGTTCACAAGACAGGTGCTCTTGATTTAGCATCAACAGTTTTGTTCAGGAAGGTTCCTTAGGCAGGCAGTGGAAACTCCTTTATTGAGTAGGTAGACATCTTGCTTAGTGTTAATTTACTGCAATTTACAAATCTCAAGATCTTGCTTATCACCAACACATATCTGTAAGTAAATATTTGTTATTCAGAGTTATATGGGTGCCAATAATTTGTGTGCTATCACACCTGAACACATCTATGTAGGTAGTTGGAACAAATATTGCCATAGCAGCTTCAATAAACATTTGTGATGATGATGATGATGATCATGAGATGAGATGTGTATCTCATGCTTCAAGTCAAAAAACAACAGCAGTCAAACAGAGTCCCACACCAAAAAAAAGTAAGTCAGTCTCATGTGCTTGAAAAGTTGTGAACAATTTTTTCTGAGATGCAACACAGATTCTTGTAATGAAGTGATTCACATGGGAAAACTGATAGCAGGCAAACAACACATCAGTTTTTTAAGATGAATTGGATGGGAAAAAACATTGCCATTTGCACAGACAATAATTCTGCCCATGAAGGTGATTTGGCAATGTAGAAATTAAGAGGTCTGAAGAACATCCAGAAAATTCACTTGACTTTGCATCCCTAACTTGAATTTTTCCTCCATCTGATGAGTGTGTTGCTGGAAAATGTTTTTGGATACAACAAAGGAATCATGGAAGACACAAACTAGTGCTGTATCGACTGTCCTGCATCTCACTTCAGGGATGGATCCCAGTCACTGGAAAAATGTTGAATGTCTGACAGATGACAATGACCTAACAGAAGGTAATGTCAAATGCAATTACATTTTTAAAAAATGGTTCAAATGGCTCTGAGCACTATGGGACTTAATATCTATGGTCATCAGTCCCCAAGAACTTCGAACTACTTAAACCTAACTAACCTAAAGACAGCACACAACAACCAGTCATCACGAGGCAGAGAAAATCCCTGACCCCGCCGGGAATCGAACCCGGGAACCCGGGCGTGGGAAGCGAGAATGCTACCGCACGACCACGAGCTGCAGCAATTACATTTTAAACCTAGAAACTTTTTTTTCACTTCAATTGTGACTAGTTTACATGTTACCCTGACGTATTCTCCCCTGAATGTAGAAAATACATGACAACTAAAACTGACTAATCAGGCACAACTGCTATACTACACACGCACACACACACACACACACACTGTTGTTGTTATCTTCAGTCCTGAGACTGGTTTGATGCAGCTCTCCATGCTACTCTATCCTGTGCAAGCTTCTTCATCTCCCAGTACCTACTGCAGTCTACATCCTTCTGAATCTGCTTAGTGTATTCATCTCTTGGTCTCCCTCTACGATTTTTACCCTCCACGCTGCCCTCCAATACTGAATTGGTGATCCCTTGATGTCTCAGAACGTGCCCTACCAACCGATCCCTTCTTCTAGTCAAGTTGTGCCACAAACTCCTCTTCTCTCCAATCCTATTCAATACCTCCTCATTAGTTATGTCATCTACCCATCTAATCTTCAGCATTCTTCTGTAGCACCACATTTTGAAAGCTTCTATTCTCTCCTTGTCCAAACTGTTTATCGTCCATGTTTCACTACTATATGTGGCTACACTCCATACAAATACTTTCAGAAATGACTTCCTGATACTTAAATCTGTACTCTATGTTAACAAATTTCTCTTTTTCAGAAACGCTTTCCTTGCCATTGACAGTCTACATTTTATATCCTCTCTACTCCGACCCTCAATCAGTTATTTTGCTCCCCAAATAGCAAAACTCCTTTACTACTTTAAGTGTCTGATTTCCTAATCTAATTCCCTCAGCGTCACCTGACTTAATTCAACTACATTCCATTATCCTCGTTTTGGTTTTGTTGTTGTTCTTCTTATATTCTCCCTTCAAGACACTGTCCATTCCGTTGAACTGCTCTTCCAAGTCCTTTGCTGTCTGACAGAATTACAATGTCATTATTACAATGTCAGAATCACAATGTCATCGGCGAACCTCAAAGTTTTTGTTTCTTCTCCATGGATTTTAATACCTACTCTGAATTTTTCTTTTGTTTCCTTTACTGCTTGCTCAATATACAGATTGAATAACATCGGGGAGAGGCTACAACCCTGTCTCACTCCCTTCCCAACCATATTAGTATGTGGAAAATAACACATCCATGCAATTAATGAATGTCAACCATTATGTATACAAGCTCTTCCTTAAAAATCACATGAAGAGAATAACCTAGCCTTGATATAAAAACAATTTGGAATATATGGATAGTGCAAATGAGAAAAATACATTTATTAGATTGTCTTCAGGTGCACTGACAAGAACCAAAAGATAAAAATACAAGTTCTCTTTCTACCAGATCTATACAGGGATATAATGGAATCAGTAATCATTGCATTAATGATCAATTTTTTTAAACATCCCTGAATGTGGGTAAATTTTGATCTTAGCTTGTAAAATGAACCCAGCTCACAAATTTGCTATGTTGTCTAACACTTAACTTGCACTAACTGAACAATGTTTAGTATTAATTTAGTTTATGTGAGGTATGTTGGAAAAAGCACTAAATCAGCATTTGACCTGACTGTTCATCAGACTGCACCTTGTAAAGGGACATCCTCCTGCAACATTACTTTTCGTCAACAGTAGTAGCCAATACCAGAAATATTTTTTGAATTTTCAACATGTCAGTATTATATCAACCGTTCTGAAAAATTTCATGTAACTTTATACACAATACTTTATACACAATACATTATATTTCAAGTTAAAACCTATGAAAAGAAATTACTTTATTTTCGTTATTACACTTGATATGTACTAGCTCTAAATGTACACTTTTATTTTTTTTAAACATTTGAAATTATGAAACATTTGGCACATTTCAATTTTTTATTATTAATTACACAACTAGTACTGTTTATTATGTTTATTTCTGGATTAATCATAAAATAATATTCTAAACTGACAGAAATTCATTTGTCAAGAAAAATTGTAAACCCTCTAGAATAATGTTCTTACCACAGAGCAAAGTGGAAAAAAGTGTGCTTCTGACGTGATCAGAGGTCTTTTTTTTAGTTGGGATGAACAATGTTATTTTGGCTTTGCTAATGTGAAAATTCAAAAGACCATGTGTATAGTAAAATAGACAATAAATCATCGAAAAAACAAAAGTTCTGCACAGACATTCTTCAAATTTATTTAGATCAATTAGACAATGAAAACTTAAAATGTGAAATTTTCAGCTTCAAAATTCAGACCCCGAGGTATGAAGGATTGGAGTCAACTGTGCAAGAAAAGATAGGAAAAAAGTTGGTTGTAAATCTTATCTATCTTGAATCTCATGAAAAAACATCATCATCGTAGACAGTAGTGATGACAAAGAAGGGAGGGATAGATTACAAGCCATTAATTGTACATCACAGATAAACTACAAAATTGTTTAAGGTTTTGTGTTTCAACGATGGAGGGCATGAGGTGGAAGAAACTTCTCAAATTCTGCAAGACACTTCTCCATGGGGAAGAGTATTGATATGGATATCTTTGAAGTAAACATGAATACACAGCTCTCAGCATTTATAGCTCTTGAGCACAGAATTTTCACCATTGCAGTACTCATAATTCTAGGAAACAGCAAATGACATATTAAGTTGGTGGGTATTGTAGATAATAATCTTTATAACCAATATGGTAGTGAATGTATTGTTTCTTAGCAGATAATTAATGGTTATTTGGCACTGGCTATTAGGCAGAGCTTTGATTTAACTGAACATACTGCAAACTGTGGTGTCACTCAGAGCTTAAGAAGTTCGCTGAACATGATGCAAACAAGAACTTATGCAACATTCAGTGTGGATGGGTGTTTCAAAACTTTGTAACACAGGGATAAGCAGTTCAAGAGTAAAATCAAAATGGTATTTTCAAAAGTCAACTCATATAATATTCCATCATATGGATGTCTCACCTACTCCTCATTCTGAAATTAGGAAAATCACATATTCTCTCAAAAATAAAACTTCATCTGTACTTGATGGTGTTTTCAGCAAAGTGAAGACTTGTTATGATATGTGTTGTATTTTCTGAAACATGTAATGCATCACAAAGACAGTGTATTTTTCCAGACATATTGAAACACACCATTGTTGAACCACTATGTCACCAAAGTGTAACAGAGATGTAAGTAGCTACCAAGATGTTTCACTGACATTTTTCCAAGTTTCTGAGATGGTGATTCACTCTAGAATAGTATTACTCCTGTGCAACTTTAATATCAAAAATACAGTTTGGCTTTCAACTGAGAAAGTCATTGTGCATTCATTCATAAAATGTTACAAGAATTGAACAACAAAATAGCACCAGTTTCTCTGTGACCTATCTAGTGCACTTGATTCTGTGAATCACAACTTAGTTAACTAACGTTTCATGGAATTAATGGGACAGCCTACAAATGGATATTGCCTAATCTAATCAACAGATGCAGAATGTGTACATAATAATCCAACCAATATAAGCACGGGAGATGCTTCCAATTTGAAAGAAATCAATTATGGTGTTCCACAAGGCTCATTGGTTGGTCCACTATTGTTTCCCCATACATGCGAACAACAAAATGCCCAATATACAATAAGCAGAATTAGTAATTTTCCAGGTGACATTAGTGTTGTTATCATCCAAAATCTATATACAGCAACAGAAGGAGAAGTAGACAATGTTCTTGCAAGTGTTACTGGATGGTTTTCTGCTATTGTTCTGACACACACATTAGGAGGCACCACAACAATAATAAACACAAAGTAGGGAAATAATAACTACACTGGGAACTACAACGTTTTGTGTGTCCATATGGATGAGAGTTTAAATGGAAAAAGCACGCTTTTGAAATCCTAAAACAACTCAGTTCAGCTAAATTTGCACTTTGTATCATGGCAAATCTTGGGAAGAGATACATCAGTAAGTTAACATTTTGCATATTTTCATTTAATAATGTCATATGGAGTAATGTTCAGGGGCAACTCATCATTAAGAAACAAAGTCTGCACTGATCAAATACTTGCTATAAGAATATTATGTGCTGCTCACCCAGCACCATTTGCAGACATCTGTTGAAGGAGTCAGGCATTTTGACTACTGCTTCACAGTACATTTATTCTCTCATGAACTTGGTTGTAAATAATCCAGTCCAGTTCAAAAGGAACATTGATGAACATAAGTGCAGTAACATAATGACATTCATTATTCCACACTGAGGTTGTCTTCAGCACAAAATGGGGATGAATAATGTTGCCACCAAAATTTTTGATAATTTACCCAATTATATAAAATTTCTGACAGCCAGAAAAATTAAATCTGAAAACTGAAAAATTCTGTCTCACTACTAGTCTGTTCTACAGGAAGATTTCTGTTTACACAAAAAAGATCGTGGGTAACAGTTTCTAATTCACATTTGCATTAAAAATAAAAAAAACCTTGTAAATAGTCAGCATTAATCATACTCACATATAAATGTGTAGTTATGACAACTCATTCCACATCATTACAATTACTTGTACAAATGATCCACAGACCAAGAACCTACAAACCAACTTTACTAACTAACTAATTAACCATCAGTCACCCATCCAATGATTGATTTTGCCAGCACAAACATTCATTGGGTATAGACCTTTTAAAGGTGGTATACCTTTGCCTTTCTCAGACCTTTGATCAGAATTACTTCTCCAGATGTATGGGTGGCTACAGTTTAAAGTGGATTCCAACCCATGGTGCAACTTCACATCTTGCAAATATTAGAGGAAAAATGCATGGAAAACAAGAAAATGGAAACTGGACTGACAAGGGTTGAATGCTAAACTGTTTAGATCCATACTCTTACACAATTACAGAGCCACTGAAACAACTTAGTTTTCACCTTAGCCAATAAATATGACTGATAACGGACATTGGCATTCTGTAGTTAAATTATTGTCCTTCTGTGGCTACTGACATGCAGTATTAAAGCACAGAGTGGATTTCTGTAAAGGATGATCATTATTCCCTGCCAAATAATTCATACACATGCTATTCATTGCAAATAGTTTCACATTCACTTTTTTACAATGACGTGTGTGTATGAAATTCCTGTAAATTTTTCATGTTATTAGAAGTCTTCTCAAGAAATTCTTAGGGTGGCTGTTATTATCTGCAGCTATTATTTACATCACAGATATTCTCCTTAGCCTATCATTAAAAATAAAAATTCTTCAAGCAGCATTAGAATTTTTCAACTTTTAGTCACACAATATGAAGTCTATTGTTTTGGAGTGTCTTTATTATATCATTTATTGACTACAATTGAAATTAACTCGATCCCTGAGAATCTGCTAGTCAAAGGTGATGCTAGTACATGGTATATTAATTTGCAGGTAATGTATGTACAATACAGATTTCAGAGTTCAATGTGACAATTTTTTTCCCAAAATCTATGATCAACTGCTTTATAAAATTGGCCCTGAGCATTTGAAATGTCTGCCTCCCTTCTGTCCAGTGTGTATTGAGTAATAGGCCTCTAAAAGGGCAAGGTGGTTTTATGTATGCCGCCATCACCACAATCCTGCTTACAGGAGCTTGTAGGTAGTCTCTAGTGAGGATGCTGGCGTGCTATGCACACACAACAGATTTTAGGAGGGCTTAATGTGTGGAGAAGATATCACTTCTCCGTATTTGTAAATGTAGTATTTGGAGGAAGTACTAGGATGACTGTGGCTATTGTGCCAGGAAATCATGTGCACTTTGGAGGCTTTGAATCTACATTGTAGTTCTGGCAGACAATCACCACTAGGTTGTAACTAGGTACAGAGTAATAGAAAAAACACTTTTAGCATCTTTGTGTGGTTATTTTACAACAAAATGTCATTTACACAAGCTATGCCAACAATTTTAAGATTGTATAACAAATGGCATCTTTGCTAATCATAAAGTCATGGCTAGTTAAAGCAAACTGACAAAAACTTATGAGAAGAAAATGAATGTTTTTCATAGTGATAATCAGCACTCAACAAAGAATACTAAACTATTTGCAATACAAATATTTGCTAAATCTAACTACAACATTAATTTTGAATAGCCTTTGAGGGACTTACTACCACCATCATCATATGTACATATTTACTACAGAAATTACAACATTTTCGTGCTTTCCTTCCCTCCTCTTCACCACCCCACACACATGTACTGTGAATTCAGAAGATGTGTTTATGTGATCTGCCACATTTAAGGAAAAATGTATAAATTTATATGGACAAATAATTGTTTCAAATACCAGATGTTTACAGTTCATCAGACATTCCAAAAAGGATTCAATACAGAGAAGTAAGAACTTATTTCAAGTAAAAATTACTGAATGTATTAAGTAGAAATTTGCTTTTGACAAAAGGAAAAATTGAACACGGTTTTCCTGCCTTGATCACATGCTACAACAATGAGAATTTGGCAGGGTCCAGAATGCATACTTAGATGGCCGACTTATTCACACAACTAGTCATTAAGGCGTGGAATCTAGGCTCCAATCCCGGTCAAGGCAGCAATTTTCATATTTTGATTCGTACGTATATTATCACAATAACTCATAATTCCTATCTGTAGTGACATATGCAAGGAACTAATTCTTTAAATATACACACTAAAACTATTGCACAAGCTCACTGATACTACTTCGGCTAATGTTAAGAGAGGACGCCCCCCCCCCCCCCCCCAAGTCTTTGGTGTGGTGACAGTCTGAGTTGTAGCTAAGTCTGAGATCTAGGTTATGTTTGAAGGTGACAATTTGGCTGAGAGTTGGCAAAGCTAATGGATGTAAAAGCAGAAAAATCTTGTGGTGGTAATAAGCTGACTAGTAGTGAAGCCCCATCTTTATCTCCATGCCATACTGAAAAATACAAGGGAGGAGGTTCAAATTTAACTTTTACTGATACTTCAGTTCATTTAGTGTAAATTATAATGCTCTATTTTGCCTGCTTTCCCTAGTTTTCTGCCAGGGGCCTATAATATTACAATGAGTGTAATCATTACAGGCACTACAGTGAAAGCCTGAACGTCAATGGGGAGCTGCATTGCTTATCATTCCCATTATGATTACAACTGTGGCACAATTCAAATGTGCTTAATTTCATATAGTTACATAAATTCTTGAATTACCTCTTGATTCACACACTCTTGCAATTCTTCTTTCACGTTCGCAGTGGATGGGCAAACCTGGACCTGTGGTAATAATAAAACCACATAATTAGTGTGCTTAAGCAGTTGTAATTTTAATAGTTTTCTGTAAAACGTAGGACACTATTAAGTTTAACAATAATTATAATTTTATTACTAGTTCTTTTTCTCTGAGAGGAATTATCTCGAACAATGGAAACTCCAGGTTGGAATATCAGCAAAAGATAGAATGCTGCTGACTGTAAAGATGACATGTTAAACTGCAAACAAATACAATGAAAAGAAACTTACACATTAGTTTTGTCCTTTTCTGACTAAGGTAATCAGTAAGTGTCTTTTCACTGTGTCTGCCTGCAACTTAGTGTCTCATCTTTCCCTTATGTTATCGATATTCACATAGAAAAGATGTGTCATATATATCATAAACCATTTGCCAAGTAATGGAAAGTCAAGGATTGAATAAAAACAATAATATGAAGGTACATTACTACTCACCATATAGCGAAGATGCTGAGTCTCAGACACGCAAAGTGAAAAGACTGCTACAGTGGCCAGAGACAGTGGTCACATGTATGTGTATGCAAATTGTTTTTGTGAAAATGTGTATGGGCGTTTTCTACATCGAAAGGAAGCCTTTTGGCCAGAAGTTAAAATGCAAAATAAGTTTTTCTGTTGCCCCTGTGTTACTCAATGTTTCTTCTGTATGGTTAGTGATCATCTATTTTTTCGTAATATTGTTACAAATGACTTTCTCAACAGGTGATTTTCTTATACCTATGGATGATACACAAACCCGCTCAGTAACAAAATGTCCTGGATACAGGCATGACAATTCTTACACTGAAATCACAAAAATGTAGAGAAATGAGATTTTCAAAGTTCAGGGGCTGAGAGTTGGGGGATATTCATCCGTACCCTTTTTCTCCTAGGCTCAGCTTACACAGACTGACCCGTTTCAATGAAGACTTTCTTGATTAGGTAGTCAATTTGCTCCATTATATTCTAAGGGCTAATTTTGTGTGAGTTCTTGCATTTGTGTTTTTGTTGCTTCTCCTGAATTCTTCTACGTGAAAGAACTGAAAGAAGGAACACAAAATTCACAGTGACAGAAAAGTTTGTTTCAGTTTCCCCATTAAATTTCAGCCTTAAAACTGGACGATATTGAGACATTTTAAAGAAAACGAACAAGAACTACGTTTTAGCATTAATTTTAAGTGAGGATGTAATGGATTTTGGTCCAAAAAATATATTTTTCAAAAATATTATTTCCTTGATCTACACAGTTTAATCTATGTTGTGTGTGAATTTTATGATGATAGTAGCTTCAGAAATGCCTTTAAATTGTTAAACTGCTCTGCACTTGCGGCCACTCCCACCTTTTCTAACATTTGGGAAACTGCTTGCTTCAGCGGAGTTTGTCAGTGTGAAGGCTATTTTCTTTTGATAACTTCGGCTGACATCTATACCTTTGCCTGAAAACATTGTTGCATGTGGTTTATTTACATTTTGACAATACCAACACACATTATGGGTGGAAGGTTGAATTTGCAAACCTTCACATGGAAGTCAAGATTTATGCATAATGGGTAGTAGAAAAACTGTGTTTAGGAAATGGAGGTTTCATGAAAATCGGTTTACCAACAAAAAAAGAGGACATAGTTCGAAATTAAGCTTCCACATCAAAACTTGGAATAGGAGAATTGTACAGGTGTGTGAATAATGATATGGATACCACTGGATTCAGACTTACTGATTTAGATCTTGTCTGCCAGGTTAGAGCTTGTCTGTCAGCCTATAAAGTTTTCATGTTCATGTGTTAGCTGTAAAAATACAGAATGCACAATTGTTGTTGAAGAAAGAAGAGTGGGAATAGCCTGTGATTTTAAATTAATTTGTAATTTATGTGGCTATGAATTTTCATTTTTCTCCTCCAAAAAAATCGACACTGGTACATATGAAAGTAATTTATGTTAACATATGCTGTGAGATGCTTTGGACAAAGCAGAGAAGGAGGTAATTTATTTAATTTATTGTGTGGTTCCTTGAACACGCCTCCAACTTGTGCAAGGTTTGAACAAATAAATAAAGAAATGTCTGAATGTGTATGTGATACTGCCAAAGTTTCTATGAAGAAAGCAGTTGAGAAATTGGTGGAAATAAACAAAACAAGGAAAAAAAATAGATCCTAGAGTAGGTATTCATGACAGTGAATATCCTACAAATGTTACTGACCCATGTGTGTCTGCAGTTGGGACCTGGATGAAAAGGGGTCACACAGCCCTGTATGGAGTTGCATCTGTTATAGGAACTGACTCAGGTAAAGTTTTAGATGTAGAAATTATGTCTAAATACTGCCACCAGTGTGCAACAAGGAAAATGTCCAACAATGAAGACAGTGAGAAACTGTGGAAAGAAAGGCATGCAGTAGCATGCTCTAATAATTATAGTGGCTCAAGTGGGGACATGGAGGCTGCTGCAGTTGTTAGGATGTTTTCCAGATCTGAGGACCAGTATGGTGTCAGAGATACTAAATACCTTTATGATGGGGACTCCTCTTTGTTCAAAGCTGTGACAGACAAAAATCTGTACAATACAACAATAGAAAAGTAGGAATGTGTTTGCCAAATCCAAAAGAGGCTTGGTGTTAGGCTTCGTCGCTTGCTGAAAGAGAAGAAAGGTGAAGTACGTGAAGCTGGAAAACCACTAGGAGGAAAAAGCAGGTTTACTCTGGAAGAAATTGGTTCTCTTCATTTATTTTATGGGAGAGCTATCAGGAAAAACCCACACAATTTAGAGGTAATCAGGCATGTTGCGTGGGCAATTTTTTTCCACAAACTATCCACCGACAAAACACCAATGCACAATCTGTGTCCGATAGGCAATTGGTGTACATTCAACAACAGAAATGCAGAAATGGGATGTATTCACATAAACACTAATTACCAGAACTTTTTTTTTAGGGCACTCAACTACTAAGGTCATTAGCGCCTAGTCACAAATGTTAGAGAACTAATAGCATAGAAAAACGCAAAGGGGCAAAAACAGGAAGTACTTACAAAGATGCAGATAAACAAAATAAAAGTGTTAGATTTTCTTGAACAAGTCCGTCAATGTCATAAAAATAAGAATACGAGCAGCTGCTCGAGTGTCATCAGCTAAAAGTTCCTGTAAGGTAGACAGCAGACACAGGACAACACGAGAGTGAATAAAATGGGGACAGGACAATAAAATATGGTGCACCATCAATGGATGACCAAAGGGGCACTGTGGGGCGGGATCACCGAACAACAGGTAGCGGTGGCTAAATCGTCAATGCCCAATCCGCAACCTGGCCAAAATGACCTCCTCTCGCCGGGAAGGGTGTGAGGAGGTCGTCCAAGCCATCAGGATCGGTTTTATGGCCCTAACCCCACTAACATCAGTTGATGAGACACAAAGCACACCAACATGGCCAGGAATCCACAAAAAAAGGACACAAGTGCCAGTATCAGCTAGTGACTGAAGGGACCGTTGAATTCATTGCACGAGAGGGTGGTCTGAATATGGGTCACCGAGACACTGAATGGCGCTCAAAGAATCAGAGCAGATGCATAGGGAGAATGACGATGGCGGCAGATATACTGAACAGCCTGATAGAGAGCAAAAAGCTCAGCTGTAAAGCTTGAACACTGATCAAGGAGCCACTATTGAAAGGTATCATCCCCAACGACAAAGGCACATCTGACACCAGCAGTAGTCTTGGAGCCATCTGTGTAAATAAAAATGTTATTAGCAAGCCTCGAACGAAGTTTGACAAACCTCGAGCAGTATATCGAATCCGGGGTCCTCTCCTTCAAGGTGAACGCGAACCTGAGCCTGGAGCCAAGGTGGCGTCGGGCTCTCACCCACTCGAAAAGTCGTAGGGAGGGTAAAATCAAGTTGCTGAAGCACGCGACGAAAAGCGAACTCCAGGAGGTAACAGGACAGAGACATACAGACTGTATTGGCAGGCGAAAGAGTCATCAAAGAAGAAGAAATATGACAGATGGTGGGGCATTGACATCAGTCGCCAGGCGTACCGACAAAGAAACATATCGTGCCAGTAGTCGAGCGGTAATTTGGCAGCATCGGCACACAGACTCTCAACAGGGTGGGTGTAGAATGCTCCAGTCACCAGACGTAACCCCTGATGGTGGATAGAGTTTAGATGGCGTAAGATGGACGGCCGGGCAGAGGGGTAGGCAAAGCTCCCATAATCCAGCTTTAATCGGGCAATGGACCGATATAAGCGAAGCAGGACCATTCGATCTGCTCCCCATGACGTCCCGCTGAGAACACGGAGGACATTTAGGGAACGGGTACAATGAGCAGCCAAGTAAGAAACATGTGGAGACCAACAAAGTTTCCTGTCAAATGTAAGACCTAAAATTTTTGTTGTCTCCACGAATGGGAGAGCAACAGGACCGAAATGTAAGGTTGGGGGAAGAAACTGTTTGTAATTCCAGAAGTTCATACAGACCGTTTTCTCACCAGAAAAATGGAAACTGTTAGCGACACTCCAGGAATATAGACGGTCTAGACAATGCTGAAGACAGCGCTCCAGGAGACATGTTCTCTGAGCGCTGCAGTAAATCGTAAAGTCGTCCACGAAAAGGGAGCCTGAAACGTCAGCTGGAAGGCAATCCATTATTGGATTGATAGCTATGGCAAAAAGGGCCACGCTCAAAACGGAGCCCTGGGGCACCCCATTCTCCTGGTGTCTTAAGCCTTCTCCAAATCGAAGAACACAGCCACCGTCTGGTGCTTACACAAAAAGTTGCTCATAATGAAAGTTCACAAGGTGGTCAACAGCAGAGCGGCGCCTACGAAAGCCACATTGGGCATTGGTAAGAAGGCGTCGAGATTCAAGGAGCCAAACCAATCGAGAATTTACCATGTTCTCCGTCATGTTGCAGATGCAGCTGCTAAGGGAGATGGGGCAATAACTTGAAGGAAGGTGTTTGTCCTTTTCTGGTTTGGGTATGAGAACAACAATTGCTTCACACCAGCGTGTGGGAACATGACCTTCAGTCCAGATGTGATTATAAGCGTGAAGAAGAAAGCCTTTACCTGCAGGAGAAAGGTTCTTCAGCATCTGAATACGGATACCATCGGGCCCCAGAACAGAGGATCAGGACGGGTGAGTGCACTTTCGAGTTCCCACACGGTGAAGGTAGCATTGTAACTTTCACAATTCAAAGACTGGAAAGAAGTTGGCCGTGCCTCCTCTGCTTGTTTTCAGGGGAGGAAGAAAGGGTGGTAATGGGCAGAGATCAAAACCTCTGCGAAAAAGTGGCCGAAGGTATTGGAGACATCATCAGGACCCACAAGGACTTCATTCGCTACAGTCACGCCAGAAATCGGGGAGTGGACCTTGGTGCCAGATAGCCAGTGCAGGCCACCCCAGACAACCGAACGAGGAGTAAAACTGTTGAATGAGCTGGTGAAAGCCACCCAGCAAGCCTTTTTGCTTCCTTTGATAACACGACAACATTGTGCAATGAGTCGTTTGTAACTGATACAGTTCGCCATCATACGGTGGCGTTGGAAGGAGTGTAAAGCACGTCGCCGAGCACGAATAGCATCACTGCATGCTGTAGCCCACCAGGGGACTGGGACTCGCCGTGGAGAAGAGGAAGTACAAGGGATTGGATATTCGGCAGCAGTGAGAATAACGTTTGTGAGGTATGCAACCTGACTATCGCAGCTGGAGAAGTTTTGATCATTGAAGGTCGCCAGGGAGGTGAAAAGCTCTTAGTCAGCTTTAGATATGTTCCAACTAGTGGAACGTGGAGAAGGGGTGTGATGCAAGAGATGGATTACGCAGGGGAAATGGTCGCTGGATTAAGTGCCAGACAGAACATACCACTCGAACCGACGTGCAAGTTGGATAGTGTATAATGAGAGGTCCAAGTGAGAATAGGTATGTGTTGCGTCCGAAAGGAAGGTAGGTGCACCGGTATTTAGGCAGACTAGATTGAGGTGGTTGAAAAGGTCTGCCAAGAGGGAGCCTCTCGGGCAGGATGCTGGAGAGCCCCAAAGGAGACGGTGGGCATTACGGTCTCCAATAAACAAAAATGGTGTAGGAAGCTGAGCAATCAATTGCATCATGTCTGCCGTAGTAAAGGCAGACAATGATGGAGTGTAAACAGTATAAATGGAAAATGTGAAAGCGGAGAGAGTAATTCGGATGGCAAGTAACTGCAAATCTGTGTGCAATGTGATTGGATCATAGCAGACATTATCCCGAACCAGCAACATGACCCCTCCATGAGCCGGAATACCTGCCACAGGGGGTAGGTCGAAACGCATGGAGGTATAGTGTGCCAGGTCAATATGATCGCATGGGCGTAACTTCATTTCTTGGAGACCTACAAGGGGGCAGTGCATTCGAAGGGGCAATTTTAGCTCCTCTCGGTTGTACCAAATGGCACAAATATTCGATTGAAGAAGTGCCATTATGAAAACAAAAAGAAAAAGCACAAACAAGAAAAGGTCAACTCGATGGCCACTGAGGGTCTGGCTTCGAGGGAGCGCTGGTGCTGCAGTTGATAGGTGGTGAGTCATGGTCCATCAACTCAACAGTTGTGTCTGCCATCTTCCTGAGCTGGTCAGGAGGGGCAGCTTCCTCCGCCGGTGAAAGGCCAGATGATCGGCTACCAGCGGGGCGGCCTGGCGAAACTGAAGATAGCCGGGGATGTCAACCGCTGGGTGGTGCAGGAGAAGTCTTGTTTATATGAGCCTTCTTTGAAGAATTACGTTATGTCAAAACAAGAGTTGATGGCTATGTAGTTTGAGTAGGCAAGAAATCCTCGCGTGTTGGTTCTTTCTTCGAAGGTCCAAACATCTGATTTAGAGGTCCTTGTCCTAGCAGTACCAGATGATGATGTTTGAGCCTTAGGGTCGGTGGGAGTAAGAAGAGACATTGATGGGGCGATTTTAGCACTGGCCAATCTGACGACCAAATCACTAAATGTTAGATCACATGTCTGTGTAGCTACCTCCCTGGTAGGCCAAGGAGAGGCGAGAACCGTACTGTATTTACCTGCCAGAAGCACAGTGGGCTTTCTGCTATTGAATAACTTGCGAGCAGCCGAGGTCGACACCTTCTCTTTCACTTGAATTTCCTGTATACTTTTCTCATCTTTGTAGATGGGGCAGTCGCGAGAGGAGGCAGCATGGTTGCCCATACAGTTGATGCAATGAGGGTACGGAGGTGGACATTCACCCTCATGGGCGTCCCTGCCACAGGTAATGCATTTAGCCCCACCTGAACAAGACTGCCGTGTATGATTAAACTGCTGACATTGGTAACACCTTGTAGGGTTGGGTACATACGGCCGAACAGGAATGATCTCATAACCCGCTTTAATTCGTGAAGGCAACTGCACAGTGTCGAATGTCAGGAATATAGTTCTGGTCGGTATGAGGTCCTTGTTGATCCTTTTCACAACCCGATCGGAAAGGAAAGACAGAATCTCCTCATCAGTTAGTCTGTAGAGTGACCTGGTACACACCATGCCACATGACGCGATGAATTCAAGGTGTGGTGGGCCTCCACCTGTACAGCAAATGTGTGTAAGAGTGTGGCTCGAAGTAATTTTTGGGCCTGGAAGGTGCTCTCTGTCTCCAACAGCAAGGTACTGTTGCGCAACCAACTACAAGATTTCACTGGTCCGGCAATCGCACCTACACCCTTCTGAATGACAAAAGGGTTGACTGTTGAGAAATCGTGACCATCAGATATTGTGACAACAAGAAACTTTGGTGCTGGTGGTAGAATTTTCGAAACAGGAGTTTCATCTAGCTTTCGTTTTTGGGCAGAAGACATGGAAGAAGAAGAAGAAGAAGAAGAAGAGAAATTTATTACGGATGAATCCCCCATGATTGCCAGTGTCTCCGATGGTGCGCTCCTTCCTTGTGGGGGGCCTCTCAGAGGGCACTCCCGCCTTAGGTGATTGTTCACACCTCAGGACACATCTCCCGAGAAACGAACGGAGGGACCAATCAGCATGCTCGGAAGGTAACAGCTCAGGCAATCACCACTTCCTAGGCCTGGCCTTTATCAGGGGGTACATACGTGCCTTACTTGTGTACCCAGGGCGAGGAATTACGTGTTACCACGTCACCGGCTACGTGTGTGAACGCCTGGGTCGGCGTTCAGACACGCACAGGGAGGAAAGAGAGAAAGGGATAGGGGGACAGAAGAAAGAATCTCAAACGCCAAAGTGAAGAACAAGACACGGAAAAGAAGACAAGGAGAATAGGGCAAGGAGAATGAGGCAGAGATAGAAGTAAGGATATGAAAGCACGAAGAAGAGTGAACGTAGGGAAAGACCAATAGAGGAAGAAAGCGTGAGGATGGAGAAAAAACAAAGGAAACAGAATCCTGGAGTTTTCAAATGTCTGTCTCCAGACGAAGGCTCGATACATTATTCCCAAGAAGAGGGAGTGTGAAGGGGAGGTATTGGGGGGGGGGGAGGATTGGGGACGAGGAGGGATGGGAAAGGGGGATAGGGCAGACTGGAAAGGAAGAAGAACTGCAATAGCTCAGGGCCCCGTGCACGCCACGCACGTATCCACAAAAAGAGTTGTGGACCACAGAACCTGTTATGAATGTATTGAAGCCCACATTCATGATTTATTAAGGAAGTGTCTTCACAGAAAGACACAACATGCAAATGAAAGCCTGAAAGCCTCAGTAATTTAATTTGGATTACACACTCAAAAAGAACATTCTGTGGACTTGAAGTACTTAAAATAAGTGTCTATGATGCAGTTTTATGTTACAATAACAGATATAATGGCAGATTTGAAGTGCTGAAGAGAGTTGGTATAGATCCTGGTGTGTTTACAACAAAAGTATTTTACACCATCGACAATAGCAGGGTCAAGAAAGCTAATAGATCAGTATCTTACCTGAAAATACAGGCCGGGCACATTCGAAAAGGAGGGAAGAGAAACATGGCGGATTTTAAAATTAAGGTAAGCTTATTACATGTATAAGTATGAGAAGAAAATCTTTGAACCTCATTTTCTCTGTTTGACATCGCTTACATTATTAGAAGCCTTTTCTCAAGAAGTACATGTGCTAATCCTATGAAATTTTCAGGAACTGTTCAAACGTGTTGCTGTCTCTCTAGAACTTAGAACTACGAGATCCTGCAATTACATTCTGATTTTTAGATGATTGTATGTAGAAAAAAAAAGTTAATTTTGGATATGCAAAATTAAAAACTCTGTTAATGATACAATTTGTACCATAAATTAATAACTGTAGTTCAGTGGTTTTATAACCTTATCAGGATCCTACAATTAAATTTTCAGATTAACTGCATGATTAGAATGAGTTATGGCGTTTTATAAAAGGACAATAAAAAATTCAAAATTACCATTTCTGGAAAAATATTAATCCTGCATATTTTATTATATTTTTCCATTAAAACACAACTCAGCTGCTTTACACATGTAAAATTTTGGATTTGTAAATTAATAAATATGGCTTTAATGACTTATTAAATAAATGTTTACACTTCCCATTACATCCCACCTTAAGCCATGTAATTCACCAGAAGTTGACAGTGACATTTAAGTACAATACATAATGCTTGTTATCAACAACCAACAGCACATCACATGATTAAGTTCTGTGTGAGTATTAACACACAAATAATTAATATGACTGCTCCAGATGTAGATTGGGAATGTAAATACGTGCTGGATAAAAGGCAATGAAAATTTTAATTCTCCTATTGTGTAATAACAGCCCAGCCTCAATATCATTCTTTGGGATGGGCATAAACAGAGGAGAAGTGATGGAGATACTTTTTGCCTTCCACCTTGTACACCTGCTTAGGGCTACCTCACAACATACTTTTTGGGGAAATTTGTGTACTGGGCAAGAAGTACACACCAAATACCACATGAGGCCGCCACCAACATACAGGCACAAACCCTTGCCTGACATCTATCAGTTCCACGTGAGCAGCCTCCAGATGGTGCTCCCTAACACACACTTCTTCCTGCTTCTGCGCCACCTCCTTCAGCACATCATGTATGTCCACCCATAGTGTAGACAGCCAATAGGAAATAATGTCAACTGCAGACTACACAGCTTTTGCCTCCACTGGGCAGACAGGGATATTCCCACTGAAGGACTCAAAATACAATGGGATGCAGAAGCAGACAAACGAACAGTTCCGCACCAGCAGCCAGACAGTAGTTTCAGTGTTGGCAACTCTCACACAATACTCTGAAGATTACCTTCTGACACTACAGTTGCTGTTCACAGAGAACCATGAACACTTACAGAGTCTTTGCAAAGATTTCTATCAGTGACTATATCAGACTGTCAAGAGACTGCAAAATTAGTTAGATACCACTGCATCATGTTCATGACATCATCCGCCATACAACAAAGTTTAGCAAAGTTAAGTACCATTTTGTAAAATACTCTTAATAAATGTTATTTGTTATTTCTTACTGGGTTGTGACATCTTTGTAATAGCACATTCTGTCACAGTATGAGTTTCCGTAGTATAGCATGCCACTATCAACATTAAGGAACTGTAGCAGAGAAACATTTTTTCTCCTATCAAGTATATTTACACTGAATTCACAGTGACATTCTGCTACTACATTTACAACGAACAATCCTCACAGAGGGATAAAATACGTCAATATTCAGTTTGAACACAGAACTGTTAAACACGCATTTGGTACAATGACTTACAATGTGATACTGGCCAAACAAATAAAAACAACTGCTGGAAAAGTGGGAAGAGTGGTCAAATGCATCTATTTATGACATAAAATACAGACTGTGTAGGAAGTTCTATGTATTTTTGCTATGTAAGTGGCTTTCAATTAACATGATATACTAAATATGGTTTTTGAAGGGTCCAAGGAGGTTCAGTCCATCCACTCAATATGTGAGAGAAGCTTCCATGTGACATCCATTGTTAAGCAGTGTTCAAATCATCAAAACTAGTATTCATCAAATACAACTTTAATCTTATAAGACTTATTTTAATTGAAGTTTATCTCCCTTATCAAATTGTAACACAGTATTTACTAGAAAATCTGAACCTGCCAATCTCAACCACCTCAACTGACATCACAATTAAAATAGTAATCATACACCACTTGCAAATATTGAAAAGGGGTAAAATAAATGCAATAACAAGAATTATAGTTATTCTCAGGGTAGAGGACTTGGTTATGCCTACTCAAAACCCAACTGTCACCTTACAAAATAATATGCAGCATGGGCTATGGTGAAGGTCATCATTCCACTCAAAACATAATATACAAACAGAGTTACATTATCAGTATTCTACTATATCTCTCTGCATGGCATTACAGAAGGATTCAATTCAACCTGTTTGCTCTGAACCATAAGATGGAAGCGGCTACATCCAGCATATACAAAATGGTTACAATGATGTCACTAAATACACACGCAAACAAACGCAAAGAAAAATAAGTATGATACAATGTTTCACTCCAAAAATAATAAACTGAAACTAACAGGACAACCACAGAAAATTGGGGTTTTAAGGTGGGGATAAGTCAAATACGCAACAATAACTACACTACGCCGAAACAAATAATATCCAAAAAACTTTACATTACAACATTGCATTACACCAACAAAACCTCAGAAATTGGACATTTCCCTATATAGCTCATGTCGAAAAAAAAAAAAAAACACCTACAACTCCGAAGGTGGAACCAAAACCCCAACAACTCAAATACTCCATAAAAAATCTTCTGTCAGCAATAGTAATCCAAATGAGATTGCAGGTTGTAAGAGTGCCGCTTCCCCTCCTTATAACTGATTTAATTGCCCCCAAAGCCCCTTTACCATGTTACTACAAGCCTCACTGTCACAACCCTGTAACTCAGTACTGTGGTTAACTACTCAATGATTATAACCCCTCTTCCCCAAACACCCTATACGACAAAAATGCATCAGAAACAATAGTGCTAACCCCTCAATATATTCTTCAATCAGACCCACTAATTACCTCTTACTGCAGCTCAGTAAAACCCTAAAAACACAATCAGCGTACCCATCCCCTGAAGTAACAATCACCCTCCCCCCCAAACACCCACAAACCAACCACAGAACTGCCCCTCCCATACTTCCTCTTACCATACTGTGATTTATCAATTTCATCAACAACCACACCTGGCCCAACCAACTTCCTGCTACATTTCATGTACTCCGCACAAACCTCTCGACAAACAGATATCCAATCCAAAACAGTTCTCTCTCTCACAGCAGTCTCATATGCAGAAATATTTATAAAGGACTTACAACAAAAATAATAAGATAGCAAGACAATCTCCCACAGGGCTAATCTAGAATTCTCAAACCAGGTACCCCATTTCATAGATCGCCAGGTATGTTGGCACTGACATCACATATACATGTCACTGGCCTGAGCCACCGGAACTCTTGTCAACCTCATATTGTCACCACAAATGTGACACCTAACACATTCAGCAGTAAGACCGCCCATCTGCAGAAACCGTTTGTGTGACAGACACCATATCACCACCCTCGCAGAATGTAACGATGCACTCATGTATTTCACTGTCATATCCACACCCAACAAAAAAATCAATGAAAATCATAGACCCCTGTAAGCACAGCCAACACCAATCTAATCAGACATAACAAAAATGCCAAACATATAAACAAAAAACCTTAATAACTACTGTAAACACTTCCACAACCCACACTGCCCCACCAACTACTTGAACTGAAGACCACGTTAGCACAATACAGGCCAAAACTCAAATGAACTCGGTACACACCTAAAACTCAGCATGTCCACTTCCACCCTCACAGGACACCATCCAAAAACAATTCAACATCTACAAGTAAAACCAACTCAACATCACAACACCACCATTATGTCATGAGTCAAAGCAACAAGTGGAATCGGTTGCTTCTGTTGACCCCTGTGCACGTATGACATCATATGCCAAATCATTCCACCAAGGGTTACAGCCGAGGCCTGGTATCGATTGGTTCAACCCACAATATCACTGAAATTGTAACTATCACAGTGCAAGAAGAGTGCTATCAACTATTTATTGAGGTGCAGTAATGAATTTTATCTGAAATGAAATTTACTGACATGCTGTTTACATATTCAAAGAGAACTGCTAATGTATATATTAGAATATAGAAGCTTAATTATCACACCAGTGATCACAATAAACATCTCTTCAACCTTACTTACAAAACAAATATTTTCTGTGCCAGCAAACATCGAATGTTAATAAAAAATTACTATAAGTCTACCTAACTTTCTAGCTGCAAATTAAAGTTGATATTTAAAAGAAGCAGATCAGAATACGCTCCATGTTTATGCTTATGTATTATAAATGTCAATGAGTAGTGATTTAAGAAGTTCTCTAGCTTCTGCTAAATATTTAATCCAAACTATTCCCTCTGTCTGATGTTCAACACACATTTTATTCACAGTGTTGTGGATCATTACGTTTAACAAAAAGATCTGGATTCTGTATTACACTGCATTCTCCTTACTCCCAACCATATCACTGATTTATGTTTATTCATTCAGAACACTACATACAGAAATTATTAAAACAATGGTAAGATATACAAGAAAACTACTTACAGTGGAGTCTGGCACAGCCGATATCTCATCTGTTGGCTCTGTTTTTATCCAAATAATGTTTCTGTAATCCATTGTTGCAGTGTGAAGGCCCTGAAAAACAAGTAATCAGATAAAAACAGTCATATTCAAAATTCATTATCACAATAAGATAAATCATGAACAGCATCAACATATGAGCCAGTGCACACAAAACAAATTTAACACTGCCTAAAGAAAACAAATTGTAATTTGTAACAGATCGACAGCTCTCTGGTTAAGAAGAGCTGAAACAAATTACCTGAAAATATCAGATCAAAATCACATGCAATGGAAAAAAATATTATTGATGTTTCTTTGAAACAGGGGCCAATGGTACACTATAATAATGTAGGCATTATGAGACATGAAACTCCAAAATTCCAAATGAATTATAATTTCAGCAATATGGCCATACAAAGCGACTCATACAAGCAAAGTGATTTTTCCTAGTAAAACGATTTACTACAGCCAACCTCGATTCAACATATGATGAGAAAATTTGAAATGAAGCTTGCAGCCTTCTGTGAGCTCAATGCTTTTAAATATATTATGGACGTTTGGTAATGAATGCTGTCATCCAACACAATTATAATCCGATTCTTACTGATATAACCAAGAACGAAAGAGAATTTGTATTTCTTAATCGCATATAAGACACTGAAAAGCTTACTCTCTGAACACAGATGTCATTCTATACACTGTTTACTCACTTATTAAGTTGCAGGCATAAATGAAATTCTGCCCCTTCTGAATTCAGCAGCCTTCAGACGGTAATTTTATCAGGCAATTTAATATGCATTTCATCCCCATCATAACTGTATATACAAATGTAGAACAACTACTGCCACGGCGGAATCTTTAATAATTCCCGTACTTAATTTCATACTAGAGAAGTGCTCAAAACTTTCTGAACAGCCACAGTAAACAACAGACATGGCCTAATACCTTCTACAGCATTTTCTTTCATTCCAATACAAACATTATCTGATAAGATGTATAAATTACTGGTATTTGAATCTGAAATACTAAGATTAGTACCCAATTTCACACGCAATAATCCGGAGCAGCTACACAGCTAACACACTTCTTGTCTCTTCACAACTAGGTACATCATCAGCGGCGGCAAGCAAGTTAACATAAACATACTAGTATAGTGATTGTACGAATTTCATTACACGTCGTCTCTCGCCCATCACAAAGTATTTAACGACGATTTTCACTTGAGATCGCAAGATAAAGAAACTGCCTTTTACAAACTACGGGAAAACATATGCATAGATTTCATGTCATGTGGACAAATTACCGGGCACTTTACAAGACGATATGGGCCTACGTACATGTAATATTTTCATAACTTGCAACTTCATGGAAGTTAACAGCAATGTTTTATCGAGATAACATAACCTAAAACACCTGCACAAGCTGTCCCTCTCGACACTCCGTCGCCACATTTTCCAAGCGTTACCCAATCACAGTTATTCAGATGTCGATAAAATCGCAGTGAAGTTTGTCGGCTAAATCATATTAAACTGTTACGACATTGATATAAATAGATACGAGTGTTTCGTAAAAATATACTCACAAGTTGCTTCATGGGTCCTACCCAGTCATAATAGAAAGGAAATTGTAGTTGGGTTTATGTTCGAAAATAAATTTTCGTTCTTTCATGTATATAATCCTCCTCACTTTTTTATTGCTCGGAGGACGCAGTTTTTATTTATTCTACTGGCTACAACATCGCGACCACTTCGCTAGAATCAAGAATGGCTGCTTAATGATGAGTACCTAACAGGAAAGATGTTTTCATCTTGGGGTTGTAGTTCGTATTTTTTCATTTTTGATGCAAGTTCGACAAGCAGTGATTCTGTGGATATTGCAAAGCATATTTTACATTCTCTCTAGAGGCATGAAAAAGCGGAATCACAAAAAATGACGAACTAGAGGAAAATATCAGCCATACTACATAAGTCAGACACCCACATAAACGTCAGTATTTAATACTAATAAAATAAATGAACCCCTGATGATCGTAGAACTTCACTCGAAAACGTCTAAAAGTTAAACAAACAAGAATTTGTGTTTGCTCATGACACAACTGTCTGTTATACAACCAAAGGTATTCATCGTCAGACGTCAATGGATGGTACTACAAGATAGGTTCACCTTCACCTCTTCCACATCTCGTTTTCTTTGAACGCAATACGTTTTCCTTGTTGGTAAATCGGTAGGAGTCTTGAGTCTAAAGCCCGGTCCACACGCAACGATCTGTCTGCGCAGACATCGGCGCAGATGTCTGTACATGCAAAAGATCGCTGCAAATGTGGTGTGTTCACACGACACAAACCCCAATCTACTACTCGCTTGCCATCTATCGGTGTAGCAAAGAAATATCAGTGGCAAACGATTACGCTCACCGTAAACGTCAAAAATGTAATTCAGTTATTTTGAAATATAGAAATGTAGGAAGTTCTATTGTGGTCTGTGTTCGCAGCTTGTGTTGCAAAAAACATTCAGACCAACCGCAGGAAACATAGAAAGTGGTCAAAATGGTGTAGACAGTGGCTGCTAAAGCGAAAGCAGTTTTCTCACGTACATTTAGTGCGAGAGTTGCAGGGCGAACCTGTTTTGTTTTACATTACTTCGTGTTCCATTTCCTGGAACATTGACACTCCAATTTCATCTTCAATTGTACTCCTGCTTGGTCTTGGCGTTTCTTGATCACTAAGAAAGCCAAGCAGATCAAAATACCATAACATTGGCTGGTATACTTGATCTACTCTTACACCAGATCTTCTAGATCTCTGAACTTTGGATAACTCTTTTCGGTAAACAGTTCGCTGACAGACTTAATTTACTTGACTTGCCTTCATGAATCATCCTTCAGGAGAGCGTAAATAGTTTCAAATGTGTTGGGTATTATTTTACTCGACGCTTGTTTCGATATTGCAGTTGAAAATTCCAAATCCTTGTAGCTCCTTCCTGTTGCTAGGAATCTTAATGTTACCGCCAGCCGTTCATGAGGAGAAATTGCCCTTCTCATACAAGTACACTCCTGGAAATTGAAATAAGAACACCGTGCATTCATTGTCCCAGGAAGGGGAAACTTTATTGACACATTCCTGGGGTCAAATACATCACATGATCACACTGACAGAACCACAGGCACATAGACACAGGCAACAGAGCATGCACAATGTCGGCACTAGTACAGTGTATATCCACCTTTCGCAGCAATGCAGGCTGCTATTCTCCCATGGAGACGATCGTAGAGATGCTGGATGTAGTCCTGTGGAACGGCTTGCCATGCCATTTCCACCTGGCGCCTCAGCTGGACCAGCGTTCGTGCTGGACGTGCAGACCGCGTGAGACGACGCTTCATCCAGTCCCAAACATGCTCAATGAGGGACAGATCCGGAGATCTTGCTGGCCAGGGTAGTTGACTTACACCTTCTAGAGCACGTTGGGTGGCACGGGATACATGCGGACGTGCATTGTCCTGTTGGAACAGCAAGTTCCCTTGCCGGTCTAGGAATGGTAGAACGATGGGTTCGATGACGGTTTGGATGTACCGTGCACTATTCCGTGTCCCCTCGACGATCACCAGTGGTGTACGGCCAGTGTAGGAGATCGCTCCCCACACCATGATGCCGGGTGTTGGCCCTGTGTGCCTCGGTCATATGCAGTCCTGATTGTGGCGCTCACCTGCACAGCGCCAAACACGCATACGACCATCATTGGCACCAAGGCAGAAGCGACTCTCATCGCTGAAGACGACACGTCTCCATTCGTCCCTCCATTCACGCCTGTCGCGACACTACTGGAGGCGGGCTGCACGATGTTGGGGCGTGAGCGGAAGACGGCCTAACGGTGTGCGGGACCGTAGCCCAGCTTCATGGAGATGGTTGCGAATGGTCCTCGCCAATACCCCAGGAGCAACAGTGTCCCTAATTTGCTGGGAAGTGGCGGTGCGGTCCCCTACGGCACTGCGTATGCTCCTACGGTCTTGGCGTGCATCCGTGCGTCGCTGCAGTCCGGTCCCAGTTCGACGGGCACGTGCACCTTCCGCCGACCACTGGCGACAACATCGATGTACTGTGGAGACCTCACGCCCCACGTGTTGAGCAATTCGGCGGTACGTCCACCCGGCCTCCCGCATGCCCACTATACACCCTCGCTCAAAGTCTGTCAACTGCACATACGGTTCACGTCCACGCTGTCGCGGCATGCTACCAGTGTTAAAGACTGCAATGGAGCTCCGTATGCCACGGCAAACTGTCTGACACTGACGGCGGCAGTGCACAAATGCTGCACAGCTAGCGCCATTCGACGGCCAACACCGCGGTTCCTGGTGTGTCAGATGTGCCGTGCGTGTGATCATTGCTTGTACAGCCCTCTCGCAGTGTCCGGAGCAAGTATGGTGGGTCTGACACACCGGTGTCAATGTGTTCTTTTTTTCATTTCCAGGAGTGTATTTTTTCTCATAATATGAGGGGTTACAAGCTTTAAGAGATAATTATAAGTTTCGACATCCATCAGCAAATAATTTCGCCAGTTCGCAACGATTTTTTTTTTTAATTAACGAATTAACGAATTATTTGCCGAGGTGTCAACTGCCTGCAATATTTCAATTAGAGCATTGTATGCTGCTGTCTTTTTGTCTCGGTCACTATATTCTTTACTTTTAATCTTCCACAAACATGGGTGGTTTCTATATATTTCAATGAATTCACTTACAAACTCTCGAGAACACTGACGAGTATCAGCCATTTTAATGCCCTGTACGCACAAATACAAACACTAGACTGAGTAAACAGCTGTTTCGCGCCAGATTTGCGGCGATCTCCTGTACACACGCTCCAACTTGTCTGTGCAGATGTGGTTTGAACCCGCAGATTTGAGAGATTTCGCTCAAACCTCCAACTCCAATTTCCAGGTTTGCACACACCTCAGGTTGGTGCAAATCTTCTGTCCACACGCAACGATCTGTCTGCGCAAATGTCCGCGAGGTTTGAGCGAAACCTCTCAAATCTGTGGGTTCAAACCACATCTGCGCAGACAAGTTGGAGCGTGTGGACAGGAGATCGCCGCAAGTCTGGCGCGAAACGGCTATTTTCTCAGTCTAGTGTTTGTATTTGTGCGCACAGGGCATTAAAATGGCTGATACTCGTCAGTGTTCTCGAGAGTTTGTAAGTGAATTCATTGAAATATGTAGAAACCACCCATGTTTGTGGAAGATTAAAAGTAAAGAATATAGTAACCGGTGACCGAGACAAAAAGACAGCAGCACACAATGCTCTAATTGTAAAAATTGCGTGCAGTTGACGCCTCGGCAAACAGAGAAGCAGTAATAAAAAAAAATCCTTGCGAACTGTTTACCGAAAAGAGTTATCCAAAGTTCAGAAATCTAGATCTGGTGTAGGAATAGATCAAGTATACCAGCCAACGTTATGGTAGTTTGATCTGCTTGGCTTTCTTAGTGATCAAGAAACGCCAAGACCGAGCAGGAGTACAATTGACGATGAAATTGGAGTGTCAATGTTACCGCCAGCCGTTCATGAGGGGAAATTGCCCTTCTCATACAAGTATTTTTTTCTCATAATATGAAGGGTTACAAGTATTAAGAGATAATTATAAGTTTCGACATCGTTCCGCAAATAATTTCGCCAGTCGTTAGGTTCGCCCTGCAACTCTCGCAGTAAATTTACGTGAGAAAACTGCTTTCGCTTTAGCAGCCACTGTCTACACCATTTTGCCCGCTTTCTCTGTTTCCTGCGGTTGGTCTGAATCTTTTTTGCAACACAAATTGCGAACACAGACCACAACAGAACTTCCTCCATTTCTATATTTCAAAATAACTGAATTAAATTTTTGACGTTTACGGGGAGCGTAGTCGCTTGCCACTGACATTTCTTTTCTACACCGGCAGATGGCGGGCAAGTAGTAGATTGGGGTTTGTGTCGTGTGAACACACCACATTTGCAGCGATCTTTTGCATGTACAGACATCTGCGCCGATGTCTGCGCAGACAGATCGTTGCGTGTGGACCAGGCTTAAACAAATGTTGACGTAAGGTCTCTCAGAATCCCAGATATTAAACAAAATCAACATATTGCATATATTAATGAATAAAAACAACGAATTATTCTGAAATAAAAGTAAACTCCTAATCTGATACAGTTACATTTGCTCGCGTCTCGTGAAGCAGTTTAGAATGTCATGTTATGATGCCATAGTAACTTTTGGTGAAAGTCTTGTTATTATTATTGGTGTTGTTTTAGTTGGGAAATACGGAAGCGTCCGATCCTCCACCTTGCTTTGACCCATGACGTCACAAATATGGCGGAAACGACCAGTATCCGCGATTCCAATATGGCGCATATAAAGTCGTTACTTACACATTATGAGGACGAAAATACATCGAAAAACAAACACACACACGTTCCACAAAAAGCCTAATGACACTAACGGGACAAGCGCGGAAAATAGGGGGTTTTTGGGTGGGGACAAACTAAATATAAACAGATTTAGACACCCACACCCATACAAAACCACGCAAAACGACGAAAAAAACCGGCATCACAAAACTCCCCAAATACCACTAAACGCAATATCATCTGGAATCAAACACTTCCCTAGACCTATATAGCTCAACAGCAGCTCCCGATCTCATAAATAGGGATCGAACACTTCCCTTGACCTATACAACTCAACAGCAGTTCCCGATCCCATAAATTGGGATCGAACACTTCCCTTGACCTATATAGCTCAAAAACATCTCCCAATACCCACACATTGGGATCGAACACTTCCCTTGACCTGTTATCCTTACATCTCCACATACACCCGTCCCTGGTCCGAGATGCCAGAACTTTAAGTAAGCCTCATTTCTTCACGACATACTGAACACTTCACGACTTCATCCAAAAATCCGAATAGTTGAAGAAATTTTTTTTAGAGACAACGCACTGTCCCCCATCATAGCCGACAACCGAAAACTGTTGATCCTGTCAGTCATATCCATACCTACCAAAGACATAAAAAATGCAATTTACCAAAATTTACACACGACACCACACTCGAAAACTAAACCAAAAACATCACCTAACACACCACCAGAGAGCACCACCGATCGCATCAAAACGACACCTACAAACACGCCACTCTCACAAACTAAATTCTGCACCGTCGTGACGTCACACACCACAACAGCCTTACGTTATGGGTCAAAGCCGATGGGTGGGACCGGACGCTTCGGTCGACCCGGCGAATTGATAGTAGTTTGGTACAGTGCGTGAATATAGTATGGAATTATTTTAGATTATGGTTAATGCAAAAAAGCCATCAGACTTATTTTCTAACAGCATGTAAGTTTTCCAATTCCGAAAGAGGGATGATAATTTACCCAGTAATATTGTGGTATGTATTATATACGTATGCTATACATTTATGGAAAACCCAAGGTCCTGTATGTATAGTGCCTAGTCAAGACACTGTTCTCGATACATACAATAACATTTGCACGTGTATATTCTGTAACTTCACAAAACTAACGACTTAACTGTGATTTATTGCGTGTAATTTCTGTTGTAGTTTATGCTGCGATCTCCAGTGAATGTGAAAGTAATTGTTAAAATACTTTGTTACGGATTAGATACACATTGACAGTATTTTTGTGCTCATATTGTGTTGCATACCCTCATGTGTGGCAATAATATTTGTGAAGAGATGACTAGGGACAATAGCAATCTGATTGCAGCTTCTCTAGATTATAACATTAGCTATTGTGTAATAATGAATATTTTGGATTGAAGTGCTTATAGTCATATTTCGAGTATTAGTTATATGGAAATGCAAAGAAAGAATGAGCTGTAGTAGGTATTAATTGATGCCAATCAGAATGCTTTGGGCATTCATTTAATTACTCCGTTCTGTGCTATAGGTCTGCAAAGAATGTGTTAACAGTGCAAGTTGCAGGGCAGTTTAATACAAGCATAATGCTATAGTTCTGTGTAAATGTATATGTGTAAATGCAAATGTGTAAATGCAAATGGTTCAGGAAGAGCCAAGAGGTAAATGTATTTTTCACTGAGAAAGAGCATTGCATGACATCAGAACTTTCACCATGACCATACAGCAGTAAGCTGTTTCAGTAATCAGTTTAGTAAGAGAAAATTAACCAGATAAAATGTTTTTGCTAATCAATAATAGGTTGTTTTACATTGCTGTATGTGTGCTTGAATCTAGTGAATGGTTAGATGTTCGAATACGACAGTGATTTTTCTAAATTGGGTAGGGCTATATAACTTTGAATGTGTACAAGGAAAGTACCATAAAATGGCTGTGTTAAGAAAGAATAGAAAATTGTCTACTAAAAATGAACTTCACAAGCTGCTAGTATTCATTTTCTGTGGGTCAACTAAATTAAATAGTATAACATAGTTAACAATCTTCATAATGACATATGAGCCTAGAGATAATGTATTTCAACTGCTGCGTAAATGATGTAGTACAAATCATGTAATGTTCTTATTTACATTAATAAGAACAGGATTTTAAACCTCTTGGATAATAGTATAAATTAAGATGTCCCCAAAATAGATAAAGCAGTGAGCCTGCAGGAGGTTCAAGCTCAATTTCAACGTTTTTTTTTTCTTTATCTGTAAAATTGCTTGACAGTAGGCAACTGGTTTTATTCAGCAAAGTCACTATACATTTATTGTTGTTTTTCTTTCCTTATTTCTTATTTTATTATTATAATTTTTTTCATTTATCATAATACTTAATTGTTTGAAGAATAGAAAACTCTCTCTGTTGCAAGTGTTTTATTAGTAATGATTTCTTTCTTGCAGTTACTGTAAGAGACCACATTAGTCATATTTAAAAGCCGTTGATATGATAGCTTTTAAATTCTTATTTTTATTAATGACATTTCTCTTTGAACAAAAGCTACCAGCAAATTTACTCTGTTTGCAGATGATACACCTCTTTTAGTTGAAAAAAATACCAGATGATGACATTACAACACGTGCCAACTTTGTGTTCCATGATCTTCATAAGTGGTCCAGCTGTAAATAAAAGTACATTCATTTTGATGGGTCTCAAAGTTCAGGAGGGCGTAAATCTAAGCTGTAATGAGCATAATACACAGAAAGTTTGTTCTTAAAAATTTTAAGCCTCCTCATCCCTAATAAACCAAATTGGTCTTGCCACGTTCTGGACTTCAGAAAAAGACTTGTTTGAGCAACTTATGCTCTACATATTATAGCAGCAACTGCTAATACTGACAATGGTAAGATTGGTTATTTTTGCTATTTTCATCCATTGTTGTCCAATAGCATAATATTTGGGGTGACCAACCAATGGAAAATAAAGTATTTGTCATTCAGAAAAGAGCAAGCCAAATTATAAGGTCAGTTAACAGAAGTCATTCATGGAGAAATATTGTAAACTGCATAAAAGATTAACAATGACCTCACAATACATCCTATCCTTTGTGCGCCTTTTAATTAAGAACCTCCCCATGTGCAAAGCCAATAGCGTGTTTCATGACTATGACAAAAGGTTAAAACATGACTTTAGGTTGATAGAAAAAACTTTCTAGAGCAAAAGGGAGTCATTACTCAATTATTAATGGTGTTTAATGCTGTCCCATCAGGTAAGGGGTAAAAAAATACCAGTATAATGCCACAGTTTAAACTCCCATTACCCTCTTCATGAATTCTTTAATATAAACATTTCTACATTGTAATTTAGATAAGACACACATTGTAATTCTAATATTTACTATTACCAATTTGTAGTGGAATACAGTTACTTACATTAGCGCAGAAATTTTCTCTCAGGCTGCTGATGAACTTCAGTTCTATCAAATTTGTATTGTTGAATAATTTTAGTGGCCCGCATCTCGTGGTCGTGCGGTAGCATTCTCGCTTCCCACGCCCAGGTTCCCGGGTTCGATTCCCGGCGGGGTCAGGGATTTTCTCTGCCTCGTGATGGCTGGGTGTTGTGTGCTGTCCTTAGGTTAGTTAGGTTTAAGTAGTTCTAAGTTCTAGGGGACTGATGACCATAGACGTTAAGTCCCATAGTGCTCAGAGCCATTTGAACCATTTTTTTAAAATAATTTTAGTGTGTTATTTGATTGTTGTATACCTCTGTTCACTATTGGAAATGTCTAAGCTGGTAATTATTTGCATATTTTGTTCCTGTATGCATATTACAATTTGCATCTATCAGCATCTATAAGTACTGTCCTCATACATAATTATGACTTGATCCAAATCCATGCAGTTCTCTTGTATACTGGATCAATGGAACACAAATTGATAAATAAAATATGTCTAATGTGGTCTCGATGGTTTAAGGTAATCTGAAGGTATGCTAAGAATGGAAAATGTGTCAATATTAATACAACACTTGCAACAGAGACTATTTTCTATTTTTGGGACATTGAACCACTGTTTTGCTTCAAGCCAAAATTGAGAGGAATAATGTATACATAACACTTGAGTTATACTTTATGTGGATAAGCAAAGTGTGTCTTCCATAGTGTTCAATGTACGATACTCTTCCTTGTGATGTACATAAACTATGATGTTTAAACTGCATAAAAGATTAGCAATAACCTCACAATAATTCTTATTTTCTGTCATTTGAACTATGTTTTTTGTATCTCTTCAGAAACAGAGAGCTGTAAATTAGTGCCTGTCAATGGATGCTCTGTGGTCGCCAGCCACTGTGAAATTTATTTCTTGTGTAGTGGTCAGAAAAATGCCACCTTTACCGTGTATGTCACAGTGAGAATAGAAATGTAACGTTTGGTTATTCTTTGCCTGTGGACTTTAGATGATAATTTTCAGCTGAGAGTATAGGGTGTATCATGCAATTTTAAGTATACAGTAAATGTATAGCAAAGAAAGCAGGATGACATTGTATGGGCACATATGAGGTTATTACATATTTTCTGTTTGAATGTAACAGTTAATATTTAATTTGATATTTAACGTCACTCATACCATATACACATTTCCTTGGAAGATAAACTTTTAAATTATTGTAAAATACATTTAATTTCTTTAGTTCCTTAATTGATTTTTGAAACTTCTTAAAAAACCATCTGTCTGTTATTATTAGTTTGAGATTCCACTGTGTTGTGTAATTATTTTCCTTCCCTCTAGCTAGAATGTAATGTACCTCCATGTTTGGTAGGTGTTTAACATTTACTCTCATTGCCATCATATTGTGATATATATACAGTGAGTGCATGTTCATAAGTTTTTGGTGTACAAAAGCTTGTCTACAAATTTGTCTGGGTGGTTTTTTCGCTATTCATCTCAGTGCTCTTTTCTGAATTTTAAATATTGTTCTTAAGCAGCTATCTTGTGCTCTTCCCCATTCACAAATTGAGTAGGATTAATATGGAAACAAGTTATATTGTTCATTGTTCTGAGAACTTTATCATCCACAACTTTTGCAGTTTCCCATACGAAGAAAATCTTTGTTTATCATTTTGCACAGTACATCTATGTGCTCTCCCCATGTTAAATGCTCACCTATTATAGTTCCTAAAATTTTTTGTCACTTGCCTTTTAATTGCCTCACTGTTTAATATTTACATTATACATACATTGCTTTAAGAATGAAATTTTCACTCTGCAGCAATGTGTGCACTGATATGAGGCTTCATGGCAGATTACAGCTGTGTGCCAGACCAAGATTTGAACTCGGGAGTTTGAGTCTCGGTCCAGTACACAGTTTTAATTTGCCAGGAAGTTTCACAATGTTTTAGATTGATTTATAAGAATATTGTTTTGTACTAGATATTTATTTGCGGTTTCAGTATGTATGAGTGCTTCCATTTTAAGCTCCCTTTGTCTCATCTGCACGTATAATGGTAGTATCATCAGCATACATTGTAAGTAACTGTTTTATACATTCTGGGATGTCAGTTATGTTGAGCAGGATTTACCAAATTGTGTTCCATGGGATGTTAATAACTACTCAATGAAAAGCTAGGAGTGTTATGGTCTCTCTCTCTCTCTCTCTCTCTCTCTCTCTCTCTCTCTCTCTCTCTCTCTCTCTCTCTCCCCCCCCCCCTCCCCTTTCCTCTTCCCACTCCTACCTTTTCCACATCCCCCCTCCTTCTCTTCCCTCTATTGACATTTTGGTGATACTAATCACTTGTTAAAAATTTTATTATGATTTCTGTGTTATCATTTAAAATTGAAGTTATCACTGACTAAAATAAATCTCTCTAATTTTTTGAAATATTATTGACCATTATTGACCTTCAAAATAAATAAGGTGTTCCATCAATGGACCAGGATTTTCAATATGTTCCATCAGAGGAAAATTTTGATAACCTGTGACATTGAGAATAGACAGTATTGACCCAAGTGCTGAACCTTGTGCCATATGAGGTCTCATAATTTGTAATTCAGATCTGTAATTAATTATATTCTCTCCACTTATATGTCTCATTTCTGTTTACTGTTTTGTATTCATAATATGCAATTTGACTATCTCATAGCATTTCCCTTGAATCCCACACTGATAGAGTTTCTCCATTATCCTAGAATTATTTATGTAGTCAAATAATTTATATAGGTCCACAAAGATTCCACAGATCTCCAGTTCACTGTCAAGTGAACTCCGAATATGGTCTTCTAAATCTGTTGATTCCGTTATTGTTGATTACTCTTCTATGAAACCATATTGTGATGAGTACATTACTTGAAATTTTATTCTTTATTATCATTTCACACATTTTAGCCAAATTGGGGATCAGTAATATTGGCCTGTAGTCTCAAAATTAACTTCTTTATATTTTCTTAAATACTGGCTGTACTTTACTTGTTTTTAGTGATTCTGCTAATATGCCTTCCTATAACGCAGCAATCAGCATGTGTATTAAGGATTGTAGTATACTTCCCCAGATTTCTTCATGGTATGATTTAAATGTGGGATTTTTAGTATTGTATTTTCTTCATATGTTTTGTTTTCAGTTCTACTGCTACAGTTGTATATGTCATCAGTGTCTGATATTTCTCTAGGATGTACATCACTTATGGTATCTTCCAGTGAACAAATGCGCTCTGTAAATACTGTAGTAAGTCTTTAGTGTAATTACCTGCTTTAACTACAGCTGCCTTAATGAATAATGACTTTCCTTTTTTGATGAAACTGCTGTTTGTGATAATGTAGGACTGGAGGGCTTGTTTATTAAGTATTGAAGCTAGAATGTAATTGGTCTTTCTAATTTCTTTAAATGGGTATCAACAGTTAAAAATCAAGCTCTCTCAGATGTTCAACACCCGTCGCCCACTGTATGGCAGGAAATGAAAGCTGTCTCAATCCTGATGGAGCTCGGGATCTTGGCTGACCCACAACCCCACCCTCCTCCCAGGAAAGCTTCTCGCAAGATCAGATGGTGAGCCTTGAACACACACCAAATGTGCAAACTACTGCAGCAGTAGCTGTGAAACTAGGAACAGAATCACTATGGTACCTTCATTCTGGAAGTAGCATAGCAGTGAGCTAAACAACTTAAGTTTCCAATGAATAGTTAAGTTTTTTTATCAACCTTTTAAGCTCTAATGGGGATAGCCCATGACCAAATGTGAACTACTTAGCCCCATGGTAAGTATAAATATCACAGAACAAGAAAGGGCAGTAGACCATTCAATACTAATGTTTTAACCATCAAACACATAAATGGCAAGCAAAATGGAATCAGGCTTTAGCAACAAGGTGCTTACAACTTAAACTTAACAGTGGACAAATACATGATTACTAAATGAAACTAACAGGTCACCATCTTTAGCAATGAGGCTTTTACAACTTACTGTGCTAAAGTAACTTTATAATGGTGAAGGACATGATTACTTGATTTGAACAGCATAGGCTAACACAACTTAGCAACAAGGCTTTTTAAAATTTACTACATTAAATTAATACTGGCCAAGCTCAATGACCACTACATTCAAATAAGTCACTCAGAGATACTATATACTCTGAGCCACAACTGCATTGCAATAGTTTAACCTTAATGGGGCATAGCTATGCAAGTGAAGCCGAACCGGCTGTAACTGTGCGGACACTAAGCTGCTGTGCAAAACAATGTCAAGTAAACCCATGTGACCATACCCAGCTTGTCAGTTGTGGTCAGCACTCTTTCTTAAAATTTACCAACTGAGATAATGCAGCACTTCACTGCTTCCATTGTTTTACTACAGTGGATATGCTTTTGTAGTTATTAGCAACAAGGCTATGAAGCACAGCTGTTGTCAGGGGCAGTCCTTATAGTAACTCACAATGGCTGCACCACTAAACAAGACAAGGAAATCAACATACCACACACAGTTGAAGAATAATGTTAGCTATCTGCAGTCATTAACTGCACTTTAATATGATAAAAAACACCACCAAGAAGCTGAGGAATCAACTTAGCTGTCTTAGATCTCGTAGTCAACCAGCGTGGTCTGTTGGCATTGTCTTCTTAAGGTATAAAGTAAGTGTCACCGCTTAATCTAACTCAGCCAGCAGCATCCAAGAAAGACAATGGGAACAATTGCCCAAGCTTAACCACAAATCTTGGCTACAAATTACTCTCTCCACTATCCTGACTGTATTGAGAGATGCTTCTTGGGGAGCTGACTTGACTGTCCTCCTCCGCCTCTATCGATCTCTCGTCCGCTCCAAGTTGGATTATGGATGGATTGTCTGCTCCTCTGCATGGCCGTCCATCTTACACCATCTAAATACAATACATCATTTGGGAATCCATCTCACCACTGGTGCCTTCTGTACTAGCCCTGTTGAGAGTCTCTATGCAGATGCCGGTGAACTACCACTGTCGTACCGGCACAACATCCTGCTCAGTAGGTATGCTTGTCGGCTTTCTTCCACGCCAGGCCACCCAACCTTTGACCCTTTTTGTGATGATATTCTTGACTGCCAGTACAAGATGTACGTTTCTTCTCTGTGGCCTCCCGCCATCCACTTTCGTCGCCTGCTTCAGCAGCTGCAGTTCATGCTTTGTGCCACTTTCCGTATGGGAGAGAGCCCTCACCACATTGGCTTCAGACACAAGTTTGTGCTCGTTTTGACCTCAACTCATTCCCGAAGGATTCGACTCCCGAGCTGACCTATCGCTGCAAATTTCTCAAACTTCACTCACAACTTGCCGATAGCATATTTTTGTACACTGATAGTCCCAAGTCCGCCCATGGTGTTGACTGTCCTTTTGTCGTCTGGGCTGATATGTTTCACTATCAACTTCTCGACTAGTGCACAATTTTTACAGGAGAGCTTTTTGCCTTCCATCAAGCTGTTCACTACGTCCGGAGGCACCAGCTCACTTACTGTGTGATCTGCTCTGACTCCCTCAGTGCCCTTCAGAGTCTGGATGATCCCAATCCAGTCCACCCTATTGTTCCACAGTTCCAGGACTGCCTCCATTTGATCCCGGATGTGGGAGCCCAAGTGATGTTCATGTGGGTTCCTGGCCATGTTGGTGTGCCAGGGAATGATGCTGCTGCCGAGGCCACAGTCCATCTCTGTCGGCACGCCTCTTACTCTGTTCCCTTGCAAGATATTTTTACTTTTCTCTATCGGCGTATCATGTCACTTTAGCATGACCATTGATGCTCCCTTCATGAGAACAAACTCAGAGAAGTCAAATCTCTCCCAACAGCCCAGTTGACTTCGTCTGGGCCATTTCGCCATGAGGAAGTAATGTTAGCTTGATTGCGAATAGGGCACTGCCGCTTTAGTCACTGCCACTTGTTGAGTGGCGACCCTGCACCTAGCAGTCCTTTCTGTAGCCAGACATTAACTGTCAGACATTTCCTGATCCTCTGTCCCTATTTTAGCCACTTATGCCAGGCTGCAGCCCACTTTCCCGGACATTTTAGCGAATGATGTGCGAGCTGTGGCTTGCGTTTTAAGTTTTTTAAAAAGCAGTAATATAACAAAAGAGATTTGATTTCTACCTGGTGGCTCCGGTGTCTTGTCGACGTCTTTTAAATACTCTTACATAAAGTCTTGATGTTTTAGATTTATTTTTTGTTCCTTTTTGTATTGGATCTCGCAACGGTTTTTTGCCCTTGCAGTCCCAGCATTCTATGGTTCTATACTGAACACTTATGACCTTAGATGTTTTGCACCCTAAAACCCCACAAAAAGTATCCTGACTTAATCCAACTAATAATGAAAATGACGAATAGCAGCATAGGACTAAACCATCAAAGACATATTTCGACACTTTTGAAGAGCTTAATTCCAATAGACACATTTGATATTTTCAGCCACAAGCCTGGCCAAGAACTGCTTCATTGCTGTGGTGCCCATATGCTGCAGCTGTAAATGGTCATTCAGAACTGAGTGTCCAGCCTCACTTGTAATACCTAGGCTGTCATCTTTGACACTGAAACATCACTGCCCAATCACTCACACATCTAGGCAGGACCAACACACCGTGGTATACACAGGAGTTGCGGTAGAACCTCAATGTTGAAAAATGCACATTTGCCAGACGAGGAAGCCAACTGGGGAACCTTCCCCCACAAAAGTCTATGTTACCTGTGGGAGTGAGCCATATCCAGTGGAGGAAGCCTACGAAGCAAATGGTCTGACCTGTCTTATGGGTGCGTAAAGGACCTCTCCCCTCTGGTGAGCAGTGTAACAGCTGTGAGCAGTGTAACAAACCCTCTGAATGATGAAGGGACCATTAAATCAGGGCTGTAGGTTCTGAAGAATTTTTGTCCTTGCTGTTGGCTGCAAAATTCTTCCAAAAAGCTCTGTCCTCTGCATGGTATTTCAAGGTAGTCTCTTCTGATTGTAATGGAATTCCCATTTCTGCTGCCACTCATTGTGGCCAAATGGTTCTAGGCGCTTCAGTCTGGAACCGCGCGACTGCTACGTCGCAGATTCGAATCCTGCCTCTGGTGTGGACGTGTGTGATGTCCTTAGGTTAGTTAGGTTTAAGTAGTTCTAAGTTCTGGTGAACTGATGACCTCAGATGTTAAGTCCAATAGTGCTCAGAGCCATTTGAACCGATTTCTAGTGTGACTGGTGAATGCTTCTCCAGACCTTATGAGACTGCTCTTTAATGTTGGAAGGTGAGAACGTCTCAGCTAACAAATATTCAGTTCTTCACAAGTTGCCCAGTGGTGAATTCAGGACATAAGTGGATATTAGTCAAACTGGCATATTCAAATGGCTCTCATGTCTCGCTGTATTAAAGGCATAGGCTAACCATCTCAAGGTTTTATTTCACTTTGACTGAATCTCCTGATGGTAAGTGTTATGGGCAGCTCGGAGATTTTTGTTGACCCTTTCAGCGACAGAGAGAGGGATTGGGATAGTATGGCATAGTCTGGTAATGTCCCCCCCCCCCCCCATAGCAAACAAAAAATTATTAAATTCCTTGGAGGTGAAAGTTGTAGCATTATCAGATACCCCACGATTCAACTAGGACCAAACACCCCGAATATAGCTTTCAGAGCCTCTATTGCCATCATTGCAGTAGCCATTCTGTTAGTTATTAACCAGGTAAACCTGGAGACAGTGTCCATATTGACAAATATATAGATAAATTTCCTTTCTTAGAACATGGTAATGGACCCACAAAATTTAGAAATATTTTATTCACATGGTTCAAATGGCTCTGAGCACTATGGGACTTAACTTCTGATGTCATCAGTCCCCTAGAACTTAGAACTACTTAAACCTAACTAATCTAAGCACATCACACACATCCATGCCCGAGGCAGGATTCAAACCTACGACCATAGCGGTTGCGCGGTTCCAGACTGTAGCACCTAGAACCACTTGGCCACTCTGGCTGGCACAAATATTTGTTCCATAGGATGTGAGACCATATGTCTAGACAAGATATTATGTGCAGGCTGACTAGAAGCACACTCTTTACATTTCCTGACAAAATTTCTTATGTTCTTGTCCACACCTGCCCAAACAAAATGTTCCTCAACTTTCTTCCTAATTTTAAACAGACCAGGGTGCCACCTATTGGGGACACATGAAGGTAGTGTAAAAGAGAAATTGCTGCAGCAGCTGGGTCCACAACTCTTGCCTGAGTTTAACCCCACTTTTGACAATGAAAATGTTCTTTCTTCGATAGGTAGGTGCAGCTCTCCTTGCCCTTGTTAATCATCAGCTCTATCTCTGAATCCTGATTTTGATAATTCTCAATTCTGTAAACCAGTATGGGATACTCAGCTAGTATTACATTGATCTCATAAGGCAACTTCCCATCTCCCTCCGGAACTTGTTCATTCTGGTCCTGATTGTCAAACATTCGACTTAAGGCATCTGTGGCCATATTGTCCATGCTCTTGACGAGTATTATCCTGAACTGGAAAGCAGATATTCATGTCAGCAATCGAGCTATCCACTCAGTTCTTCTAGGGTGCCTTGGCATTCAGTAAGGTCCTGATTATTAGTCTCGAGTTCAAACGTAAGACTGCTAATGCTCCAAGATCATAAGCAGAATAATGTTGCTCCAAGTGGTTAAGTGAACACGAAGCAAAGGTAACTGAACAAACCCTTCACAATGTTCATGTAGGAGGACAGCCACTATAGCTGTCTTGATGCATCAGTCTGAACGATACATGTTTTATCAAAATCTGACAGTGCTAAGACTGGTGATGCCACCAAGGCCTCTTTGACAGCAAGGAAATCAGCATCTTGAGCCTCACCTCACTGAAATTTCACTTCTTTTCTCCTCAAAGCATTCAATGAGGCCACCTTTTGGGCAAACCTAGGAATGAATTTAGTAAAAAAGCTAGCCATGCCTGTAAATCTTGCCACCTGCTTCGCATACAGGACATAAGAAATTTCGTAATCGCCCTAACTTTTGCACTATCTATAGTGGGACCCTCTACACATACCATGTGCCCAAGGAACTGTATTGAGGGACAAGCTAACCTCAACTTGTCAGGATTGACTGTAAGGCTGGCCTTGTGTAACTGCTCGGAAACTATCTCAATATGTCAGAAATGGTCTTTCATAGATGTTCTACCATCTTATCTTGGTATTGAGACAGAAATTCAATTTTAATCCCGTTGAAGACTTGGTTCAGGAGTTGTTACAATACTGCAGCATCTGTTGAAAGGCCGAATGGAAATCAATGAAATTCATATAAGTTCCAATCTGTGCTAAATGTAGTTAAGGCCTTGGACGACTCTCATAGGGGTATTTGGTAGCATGGCTGATTCGAATCTGGCGTGCCGAAAACCTTAGCTTCCTTGAACCACGCAAACACATGTGGAGATTGGGTAATGATAGTGAATACAAAATTATCTTCTAGTCAACAACAGGCCAAATTACTCCTTGCAGCTTCCCCCCAGTGGGGTCACAACTCTTCTTTGAGTACATTGTGGCTACCACAGGGCACAGGCCTTTGTAGCATTACTTCCTTTCTATGCTGCATGCTTATATTTCCACAATCCCTTTCTCCCTCTGCTTCTCTATCAGACAATTATCTTGCTACCGACACTGCCCGGACATCGTTTATGATTGGGCCTTGAGTTTCCACTTCCAGCATATTCTACAACTTTTCATCAAATAAACACATGGTTCCAACTGTTGGGTTTGACCTGCCACCAATTTTCAAAATTCTACATAAGTGCGGATCACGCAGGGAAGGTCACCCAATGCAGTGTGTGCTCCATCTTTGCACTGTGCATTTAATACAGTAATACACCCAAAACCCAGCACAGTAGCCAGCCCATTGTCGGGTGGGTTGTCAAGTACCTGCAAAGTAGCCTTCTTACCACACAGGTTTGCACTGTTGCTGCCTGAGCTGAAAACTCCCCACGCATGCCAAGGAGTACATGCTTGCAGTGACTAGGCAAGGCAACTCTCAGCAATGGTTACTGCATTGCCCTTCAAAAGCCTTGGTTTACAGCAATCCAGACTACAGCCCTTTGTGGATACAGGGGATGCAAAAGGTCTAGTGCCACCTTTGCTTAAGGGTTAGTTTTCACTAAAGTGAGGTCACACTCATTTGTAGATAGATTGGGTCAATAGTTGGATGAAGGGTAGCGGTTTGAAGGGCAGAGGGAAATATGTGCCAGGGCAAGAGCCAAGGGAAAAAAACCTCTGTGATAGTTGGGTCAGGTTGTACAGACACTAGTGGTTTTCTTGCTGTCTATGACAGGTCATGCAAGGGTAGGCTTTGTTAGTAGTGGGTATCATGCAGGTAGAAACCTTTGACATTGTGCTGTGGTGTTACTTGGTGGCTGCTGCTGGGTGCCATTGTTGGTTTCTCTGTCAGCATCAGCATACCTGTAACAGTTAGGTTCATCATAGTTTTGTGTCTGATAGGTCATATATCAGATTCACAGTGTAGGGTAGTGTTGGCAGTTTGTTTGTGCATTAGTGTGCAAGCTTGTTGGTTTCCATACTGTAGCCTGTCGGTTGGCTTTAATAGCAGCTATCATATCCAGTCAATGTTGTCGACATGCAGGGGCTCACTGATGTTATCATTTGTGGGTGTATGTTAGCTAACCATAGGTGGTTATGCCCTAGCTAGTAGAGTCTTTCGCCACTTATGCTTTCACCTATGGTAGTGATCATAGTTCCCCAGAGTAAGGATGAAAGGATTGATCGAGTGTCTCGAGTTCCTGTATAGTCATGTGGTGTGTTTTTTGAATACTTCCTTGAGGGTTTCCAGGTGGTATTCATTGTGAAGCTCCACAGTGTCTTTGTAGTATGTAGCATTGCTATGACATGTAGCACTTTTTTCTGTATGATCTGTAGGTGTGTAGAAGCTGCATATCCCCAGATGGGAGCTGCGCACATCATCAGAGGTCTAATCAGTGTCATGTATATGGACCTCAACACCCTCCTATTCAGTTTACTTTCCCTGTTGAGCACTGGATAGAGTTGTTTGAGTCTTGTGTGGGCTCTGTTGCTAATGAATTCATTGTGGTTCCCCCATGTAAGGGCCAGCCAGACACCAAGATGTCTGACTTTTTCTCAGAAATTTATTGGGCATGCACGTCGACAGTGTTGATGTTCGTGCAGTAGCTTTAGTTTGTGTGTGAACAGAACTGCTTCACACTTGTCAACATTTACTTTAATACACCATCATTCCAACCAAGGCTCAGAAGTTCTGAGTGCTGTCTATATTCAGGAATTTATGTTTGACGGTTTCCAATCTTGTGCAAGGATGCTCATGTCATCTTCGTAGATCACTAACATTGTGCTGGAAGGTCATTAATGTAGAAATTGAACAAGATGAACCCCAGGATGCTTTCCTGGGGTACTCCTGCTTGGATACCATATTGTGTCAATTGTTTTCTCTGTACGTCAGTGTTAAAACAGCTGTTCATGAGATATGAGTGTATGAGATGTGTGAGTCCGTCAGGGAAACCAACATCGCTTAATTTGCATATAAGGCCATTGTGCCAGAGATGGTCGAAAACTTCTTCAATGTCCAGGAACATGGCCTCTGTTGCTTTGTTTGTGTTATAGCCATGTGTTATATGTTCGACTATGCAGAGAAGTTGTGTTGTTGAGTGGTGATTCTTAAACCCGAATTGCTCCAGCCTTAGGATTTCATTGGCGATGCAGTGCCTAGTGATGCATTTTAGCAATACCTTCTCAACAATCGTGCTGAGCGAGCACAGCAGACTGATGTGTCAGTAATTTTGTGGGAGGGAGTGGTCCTTCCCTGGCTTCCTGAACATCAGGACCTTGGCTGCCTTTCAAAAGTCAGAGAAGTTTTGGTGTTCTAAGATGGCATTTGTTATGTGTGCAAGGTGTTCTACAATTCAATCCATGAACTCCTGGAGGACATGGTGTAGAATCCCATTGGGCATAGGGGCTTTCCTAGCATTGGTATGCTTGATAGCCCAAGTAATTTCGTTTGTACCAGTATGTCAGATTTCATGGCGCATAGGCTGGGCTACAAGTCTTGTAACTGCCTGGTCCATTTCAAGTGTGAATACTGGATCTGAAGGAGCTAGATTTGGCGTGAAAGACGTTGACAGAGCAGTCATAAGCTCTGCCTTCTCCTTGGTGGAGAAGGCTGTCTTGTCCTTGTAGAGTAGAAATGTAATGTTTATTCCTGGTGAAGTGTCAGGCTAGCTTCCACAAGCCATAATGTGTGGTATGTAGCCCTACGAGTTTCTGCCCCCATTGCTCATTTCGAAATGTTTGTATTTTCTCCTGTATTATACCCTGGAGTCTGTTGGTGTGCAGTTTATAGAACGGGCTCCTGGTACACTGCCAATATCTCATGTGGCAGTTCCTCATTGAGATAAGGATTTCCTGGGGCAGGACCGTCGAGTGTTGTTTTGGTGTTGTGTGTGGAATGGCGTCAGTCATCGTGTCTTAGACAGCAGTAGTAAGAGCCTCCACCACCTCATCAATTTGTTGTGTGTTGATAATTTCATGAGTGTCTGGAATACGACCATCAAGTGTTTCCTTGAACAGGGTCCAATTCGTGTACTTGTAGTTCAGTATTCTGCATGATTCTGTATCCTGTAGTGTTTCTTCTGTGTGTAGTATTACTGGCATGTGGTCTGAGTGCAGATAGTTTTCAACCATAATGTTGAGCGTGCATGTGATAATTTTGATGAGGGCTATATCAAACACATCTGGCCTGAGTTGGGCTTGTGCTTGCATGTACAAGGGAATGTCCAGCCCAAGTATAATGTAGGTTTGGCCTAGTGCATATTCGTATAGTTTCTTGCCATTGTAGGTACATATCCGTCAATTCCAGTTGGGGTATTTTGTGTTTAGATCTCTAACAGAGATTCCTCCAACCCCCCCCCCCCCCGCCCCCTCAATTCCAGTTGGGGTATTTTGTGTTTAGATCTCTAACAGAGATTCCTCCAACCCCCCCCCCCTCCCTCCTCCTCCCCCCACCCATGTTCGATGTTGAGAACTCTGCTGGTATCGTATGTTACTATGATTTTAGGAGGGTTGTACAGCATTATCAGTGTGGTGCTGCCTGCATTGAGCTTGACCCTGACAACTGTGGCTTCTAGTCTCTCAAGTGCAGGGAGCTTGATGTTCGTGTGTTCCTTGTCTTTGTGTATGATGACAGCAGTGCCAGTTTGTGGTGTACACTGACTTTGAATGCCTTCTCATTCCTGTGATCAACTGTGAAGGTGACTTTACAGCCTCAAATACTGCCTTTAGAGAAAAACACATATCATATGCAGCAACATGCTAAATTGCATCGTCCTATGATTCAGGTCTTAACTGCTACAAATTGTATGTTGGGGATAATCCTACAGTTTGGCTGAGCACTGAGGTCGAAAAATTTCATGGGAGTTCGTTAAGCTTTATAACAACAATGTACCCACGACCAAATTGAAGGAGGATTAAAATTTGACCAATAACACCATTGACTGTCATATTTGTGGATTACTGTTAGATAAAAAAGCAGAAACTCCTCGTAGGAACCACTGTTATCTTACAGGGAAGTCCCATGGCTCATTTCACAATACGTGTAATTTAAAGTACCTGTTACCAAGGCATATACCCGTTTTCTTCCATAATTTAAGCGGGTATGATGCTCACTTTCTTGTTGAGCTCTTGACTGATTTCGGCATGAAGAAAGATCAGGTCAGTGTCCTGCCTGAGAGTGTCAGAAAATATATTTCTTTTACCAAATGACAAAACAAGTGTTATGCTCCACTTCCTTGGCATGTTACATTTTATGCAGACACCACTCCATAAACTCGATGAAACTGTACCTCGGGAGGATATGTACATAAACTTGAGCTGCATTTCCCAACAAGGAAAAGGTCCCATCTTCTGACTATTAGGAGGGTTTTTCCATGTGAGTATCTGGATAGTATGGCAAAACTCAACAAATCCAGAATTCCTGAATTAACTGCATTCTCCAGCAACCTTACAGGTGATGACAAATTGGTTGCAGACTATTAGCATTGCGTGAATGTCTGGAGGGAATTCAACATCTCCACTTTAGAGGAGTGTGCGTGGCTTTTCATGGACATAGACATGCACTCGCTTGCAAACGTTTTTGAGAAATTTCTGGGCTGTGTATGACCGCATATTCTCGGATCCCATCTTTCATTACAGAACCTGGGTTGTCTTGGGATGCAATGGTCAAAAAAACAAAGTGCAGCATGAAATTATTGACCAATCCTGACATGTCTTTTTTCTTTGAGTGAGGAATCTGTGGGGGCCTTTGCCAATGTGTCCGTAGGCACACAAAGAGAAATAACCCATGAATGGATGTCAAGTTCAACTCATTCCTTGATGTAAATACCTGGATGTAAATACCTGATGCTTTGTTTGGAGATTAGCATGACTTTCAGTATTGACTGTGTGCAGGTCTGTCTCCCAGCCTGTGCATGCAGGAATATGTGAGGCAGCTGGCACATGGTGCTCTCTTGTGGAAGGCGAACAGTGCATGCTTCATGATCGGAAGATTTTGAACAGTGTAATTACATATGATGAGTATCTCATTATGGTATTCCTAGTGCAATCAGACTAAAAATGCTCTGCAATTGTTGAAATATCCCATACTGCCTTATCGACCTCAAAATATTTAAATATGTATTCCATGCATTGCAGTCAATTACCCAACAATTTCTTTAAATGTAAACTATGTTCCACAAACTGCTTTCTACCCCATAAATTCTTTCAATAGACAATATACCACACATTGGCTTGTCTACCAGAAATTTTTTAAACAATATTCCATACACTGCAGTCGATTTCCCATCAAATAGCCAGTTAAATGAGTGTTTTTCCTGGCAATTTCTAGGGGGTGGAGAGCAGAGGGGAGTGGGGGTGTGAGGGGAGGGGTTAATTAATTTATCAATTAGTTTAATTAATTAATCAATCAAACTGACAGAGTGGAAGGAGCAATTCGAATAACTGAGGTCTGAAAGTGTACTTGTATCAGCAAGGGGAGGGGAATGGGGAGATTGAGGGGAGGGAGAGGTGTGGGGGAGGGGGGGGGGGTTCTTGGAAGGACAGATTATCTGCAGGGAGTCATAAATCAGTTAACAGAACAATGGGTTAAGGGGAGGGGAAGGGGTCAAAAATAAAACAATTTTGCACCCGAATGCATGCAGCCTGCACTAACAAAACATGCCAGAACATAGGTCGTCCTACTACTAATAACTATACTCACAAAAGTTTAATGTCCAGATCGTTCTTGTAAGTAAAGACATGTCCAGACAAAAGGCAATAACTGTATAAGATCCGCTGGCAGGAGTGGCCGAGCGGTTCTAGGCGCTACAGTCTGGAACCGCGCGACCGCTATGGTCTGAGGTTCGAATCCTGCCTCGGGCATGGATGTGTGTGATGTCCTTAGGTTAGGTTTGAGTAGTTCTAAGTTCTAGGGGACTGATGACCTCAGTGGTTAAGTCCCATAGTGCTTTGTATAAGATCCTAAATTTACACTATAATTTACTGATCGGGGAGTCCTTATTCACTCTTTTCTCTGAAGACATGGCTGCAATGCTTACGGTACACTCGTCATGTCATTACACAAAGAATGCGGTGGCGATGCCAGTGGCGGCTGAAGACCATACACACATGAAAACCACATGGCAGAATCATGGTCAGCAGAAGTACGTGGCCTGGCCATTGATTCCATGACACTAATGGAGAAGGCTGCAGTAGTCTTACTGGCAAAGAACGTGGGATGGTGCCTCTGGGTGGCGACAATGGCAGAGGAGTGGCGTTGGACTTGGGTAGTGCGCCTGTGACCCTGATGAACAAGGTGAATGGTATGAATGCGTCTCGCATTTTTTTTCCATGGGTCGATGCCAGGCTCAGGGTTAAAGGGCAGTGAATGAGAAGCTAGGCCGTGTGCGACTGTCAAATGGGGTCATCCCACATTCAGGACCCAAGTGTGTGGCTCAGCACGCTCAGTACACATTAATTAGTGCGGCATGCTGTGGGAGGCAGTGAGGCGGCACAATAGACTTTGTCCCATTTCTCCCGGCGCTAGTATGTGCAAACGCAGCATTTGGTGCAGCATTGTAGACAACGAGCTGCAACAGGCAGGTTGGTAGGCACAGCTCACAGCAAAATAACAGCAGTGAATACTGACAGAGCACACAATATCATACATGAATCAAAAGTAAATGTTCGCCTCATGCACTTAACAGTGAGAACGAATCCCGATACTGACATCTGCAGGGAGAGGGAGAAGGTTATTGCATACGTGTTATGACGATAATGAACAGGTGGTTGAGTGGTCAGGACTTCTGAGTGAGTATCCAGGGTTAAATGGCAAAACAGGAAATTAGATCAAATAAAGAAAACATATTTCAGTGTATGGAATACAAAGGGTGCACCTAGGATGGTAAGGTTCATATTAAGTTATGTTGGTGGCTGGCCATGTGGTGCAGAGACAGTGGATCGGCCTCTCAAGAAAGGCATCTGTTCTAGTCGAGGTCCAGATCACAAGAGGGGAAGCAACCGTGTTCTGCTCTGGAGGACCTTCCAGTGTCCACATACATGACCTGTATCCCAAACATGTTACTAACTAAAACCGATGACGTGAATTTGCTAGCAGTTTCATCAGAGGGCCCAAGATGTCTCTTTTCACCAGCTTCAACCAGACAGAACTGCCATAGTTCTGAAAGGCAAGCAACTTGTGTCATGTAGGCACAGCAGAAGTTGCTCTGGGAGAAGATTTGTAAAGATTTGACTGGGGCCTTTGAAATAAATTTTTACAACCAATTCCCTAATGACTCCTTGACTGGCTGCCATCCTGTACAGGTCTCATACAGATATGATTTTGTGTATATAGACTGAAGCAATGAATGAAAATTTTTTACCAAGGCTGGGAATCGAACCCGGGTCTCTTTCTTATTGGGGAGGTGCATTAGTCACTTAGCCACCTTGGCACAGTGTTTCACATGACTACATGGATTTCCCTGGCATACCTCCCTCCTCGATCCAGACTCTCACTGCCATCCCAGTCTATTTTAAATTCCTCTTACGCACTAACAGAACTGCCAAGGCTCTCCATGTTCTGGAATAGCACCTAAGCATCTAACATAAATGGGGGATGCAGCCTGAAACCCAGGTGCAGGTACTCATACAAATGAAACGACACAGTTTGAGAGACTTTACTGACACCATACAGATATGATTTTATTTAAATACTGTGATCTTATGATGTGTTTTGTATAGTTTTCTCGGATTTTATTTTTTAGCAATGTTGATGTTTTTTTGCAGTGTTCTTTGTCTTGAATGGTGTTAATTTTATTATTCAATTTTTAGTTTTCTCCCACCCAAAACGCTTTCTTTCCTATGGTTGTCCCACTGATTTTACTGGACATGGTCAGTGTAATGGTTTGCGTGCTATTTGTATTTCTGCTGGAGCTATGATTGATGTTTGATCGATATGTTGGATATGCTAAAATAGAGTTTTTGGTGGGGTAATGACGTCAATGGTCAATCAAATATTCCCTATTTTCTGCGTTTAATTTGCCATCTATCAACAGTGTGTTAGCTGTTCTGTGTGAGGTAGGGAGACAGTCAATAAAGGGCTGTAGGTATTTTCTGGCATTTTGAGGCCTTTTTGGTAGTTTGATGTAATGTCTTGGTATCTGTATGCTGGGACGCAAAATGATAGCTGTTTATTAAATATGCAGTTTTTTTACTTATGAAAGACTTTCGCTTTCCATTTAAGTGTGTGCCATATCTTGTATAGTGTTCTCTGTCCATATCATCCATCATGAGGAATTATGTGTTGGGGAATTTCTAGCAGATTTTTCTGTATAAATTAACTACTTTCTTCATTTCTTCATTCATAACCAAAAAATAAAGGTTGTATGTTTTAGGAATGCGCATACAGTCATTTGATGTTTATTAAGGCACACAGTGTCACATGTTTTAGGAATGCGCATACAGTTACTTGAAGTTTATTAAGCCACACAGTGTCTCATGTAAACAGTGAGTGGCTTTGTCAAGTTCGTTGTGGTAGATGTCATTTGATCCTGCTGTCCACCTGCTTAGCTGGGTGGTAACATGCTCGCCTCCCATGCAAGTGGGCCCGGGTTCGATTCCTGGCTGTGTTGGAGATTTTTCGCCCAATGTGGCATCGACTGGAATAAGACTTGCACTTGGCGGCCAAACTTCCCCAGATGAGGCCTCCTGGCCAATGATGCCATACACTCATTTCCATTTGATCCTGCTATTAATAGAATAGACAGTGTACCTAGATCATTCATGGGATAGTTCTTTAGTACTTCATCTTTACATCTTCCTGATACAATAAAGTTTTAGCAAGTTTTCTGTCGTGGCCGTCTGCACATATTTTTGTGTCACAACTATATTGTATTGTTTCCTAGAAGGACATTTTTGCAATTTTTATGATTTCTCGATGTTTTGGCCTATGATCATCTTGTTATTTTTTATACATTACTTGTTTCACAACTCCATAAGTTTGTAGAAATAATTTATTCTTTCATTTGGAGTTTTGTTTTACTTCTTTTCTTCTAATCGAGATGTACATTTTGGTTTTGGAATCTGGGAATGGTCAGTATTTTAATACTGTCATCTCTGTAGATTTCAAGTTTACATGGCTTAACTCTGATTTTTTTTTCCTCTTTTGTCTTCTGTGTGAACATAGATTCTTTCAGCCTTTTGAATTCTGCATTTCAATATTTCTTATTCTTCCACACCATATCATATTTGCTTTTAAGTTCTTTACCTCATTAAGTAACTGTAAAAAAGTCCACTTGTTTCAGATTCAAGACTAAAATCTCTTTCATAACAATTCCTACAAATCCAGAACTTTTGGCTTGGGCTAGTGTCACCACAACCTTAATGTTATACCACTTCGCATTTTATACACATAATACCTTTTGTGACTTGTTTCCTGCAATATCAGCAGCTGAAATTTATTATTGATCATGTTTTTGGCTGGTCAAAATACGATGTAGTCGTTACACACTCTCTCTTAATTGTAATTTCCCAGTGTCACACTAGTATCTGTATCTGTTTCTTCTGTCATTACAATGGAAAGAAGTACACATTTTAACACACTGATTTGTTGAAATTAGTACATATTTCTCACCTATTTTCACAATTTTATCTACAACCACTGCATTTTCATGTTAAGTGTTGCCACTTGGCATCTTGATTTGTTCCACTATGTTTTACTGTTTCAGCTTTCCTTCCTTCCACTATTTTTGTGATGCATGATCACTTAAGATTACATAAATACTGCGATTTCTGTACACGAAACATATATTTCACTGTATTCTTTTATATTTTAAGAGCTAACGCACTCATGATTACAGTGTCCACCATTATGCTACAACCCAAGTGACTGCTTTTATTTGATTCCCTGTTTTCCAGAGGCCTAGAACTACAGTGATGGGCTACAGAAACATTATTTGCATAAAAACAGAGGAAAAAATTATATATCAACCATGTCTGGCTCAACAGTACATGGTTTCCTTGTATTTCTTACCATTGTTTCATTAATTTCTGTCTGCAGTATTCTGAGCAAATAAACATAGTTCAGTCACGTGGCTGAAAGTAAGTATAATGAAATATAATAAAAATCCAGATAATTTTTGTTGTTGGTTGTTGTGATCTTCAGTCTGAAGGCTGGTTTGATGCAGTTCACTATGCTATTTTATCCTGTGTGAGCCTTTCCATCTCAAAATAACTACTGCAACCTATATCTTCTGAACCTCTTCTATGTATTCATCCCTTGGTCTTCCTGTAAGATATTTATCCTCCTCCCTCCACATCCCTGCAATACTAAATTGGTGGTCCCTTTATATCTCAGAATGTCTGCTATCAACTGATCCCTTATTTTGGTCAAGTTGCGCCACAAAATTCTTGTCTCTACTGTTCTATTCAATACCTCTTCATTAGTTATGTGATCTTCCCATCTAATCATCAACATTCTTCTGTGGCTCCACATTTCAAACACTTCTGTTCTCTTCTTGTCCAAACTGTTCATCCACATTCAGCTTCCATGCTTGGCTACACTCCAGATATATACTCTCAGAAAAGTGATTCTAACACATAAATCTACACTCCTGGAAATGGAAAAAAGAACACATTGACACCGGTGTGTCAGACCCACCATACTTGCTCCGGACACTGCGAGAGGGCTGTACAAGCAATGATCACACGCACGGCACAGCGGACACACCAGGAACTGCGGTGTTGGCCGTCGAATGGCGCTAGCTGCGCAGCATTTGTGCACCGCCGCCGTCAGTGTCAGCCAGTTTGCCGTGGCATACGGATCTCCATCGCAGTCTTTAACACTGGTAGCATGCCGCGACAGCGTGGACGTGAACCGTATGTGCAGTTGACGGACTTTGAGCGAGGGCGTATAGTGGGCATGCGGGAGGCCGGGTGGACGTACCGCCGAATTGCTCAACACGGGGGCGTGAGGTCTCCACAGCACATCGATGTTGTCGCCAGTGGTCGGCGGAAGGTGCACGTGCCCGTCGACCTGGGACCGGACCGCAGCGACGCACGGATGCACGCCAAGACCGTAGGATCCTACGCAGTGCCGTAGGGGACCGCACCGCCACTTCCCAGCAAATTAGGGACACTGTTGCTCCTGGGGTATCGGCGAGGATCATTCGCAACCGTCTCCATGAAGCTGGGCTACGGTCCCGCACACTGTTAGGCCGTCTTCCGCTCACGCCCCAACATCGTGCAGCCCGCCTCCAGTGGTGTCGCGACAGGCGTGAATGGAGGGACGAATGGAGACGTGCCGTCTTCAGCGATGAGAGTCGCTTCTGCCTTGGTGCCAATGATGGTCGTATGCGTGTTTGGCGCCGTGCAGGTGAGCGCCACAATCAGGACTGCATACGACCGAGGCACACAGGGCCAACACCCGGCATCATGGAGTGGGGAGCGATCTCCTACACTGGCCGTACACCACTGGTGATCGTCGAGGGGACACTGAATGGTGCACGGTACATCCAAACCGTCATCGAACCCATCGTTCTACCATTCGTAGACCGGCAAGGGAACTTGCTGTTCCAACAGGACAATGCACATCCGCATGTATCCCGTGCCACCCAACGTGCTCTAGAAGGTGTAAGTCAACTACCCTGGCCAGCAAGATCTCCGGATCTGTCCCCCATTGAGCATGTTTGGGACTGGATGAAGCGTCGTCTCACGCGTTCTGCACGTCCAGCACGAATGCTGGTCCAACTGAGGCGCCAGGTGGAAATGGCATGGCAAGCCGTTCCACAGGACTACATCAAGCATCTCTACGATCGTCTCCATGGGAGAATAGCAGCCTGCATTGCTGCGAAAGGTGGATATACACTGTACTAGTGCCGACATTGTGCATGCTCTGTTGCCTGTGTCTATGTGACTGTGGTTCTGTCAGTGTGATCATGTGATGTATCTGACCCCAGGAATGTGTCAATAAAGTTTCCCCTTCCTGGGACAATGAATTCACGGTGTTCTTATTTCAATTTCCGGGAGTGTATATTTGATGTTAATAAATTTCTTTTCTTCAGAAATTCTTTTCTTGCCTTTGCTGGTCTACATTTTCTATCCTCTCTACTTCGGCCATGCTCAGTTATTTTGTTGCCCAAATACCAAAGTTCATTTGCTACTTTAAGTGTTATGTTTCCTAATATAATTCCCTTAACATCACTTGAATTAATTCTACTACATTCCACCAGCGTTGTTTACTTTTGTTGATGTTAATCTGATATCCTCCTTTCAAGGCAGTGTCCATTCCATTCAGCTGCTCCTCCAAGTTCTTTGCTGTTTCTGACAGATTTACGATGTCATCAGCAAACGTCAAAGTTTCTATTTGTTTTCTATGAACTTTAATCCCTACTCCAAATTTTTCTTTTGTTTTCTTTACTGTTTTTCAATGTTCAGATTGAATAACATCGGGGATAGGCTACAACCCTGGCGCACTCCCTCCTCAACCACTGCTTCCCTTTCATGCCCCTCTACTCTTATAACTACCATCTGGTTTCTGTACTAGTTGTTCAAAGCCCCTCACTCCCTGTACTGTATCCCTGCTATCTTCAGAATTTAAGAGTGAGTATTCAAGTTAAAATGGTTAAAGCTTTCTCTAAGTCTTAACCTATCTTCTATAAGTCATAGGGTCTTTATTGCCTTGCATGTTCCTACATTTCTCTAGATTCCAAACTGATCTTCCCCAAGGTAGACTTCTACCAATTTTTCCATTCTTCTGTGAAGAATTTGTGTTAGTAATTGAAATTATTAAATTTTTTTTAAGTCTGAGGGTATCTTGCACACCAGATGGAAGAGTTTTTTCATGGGTGGCTCACTCAAAGCTGTCAGTAGCTCTGATGGAATATTGTCTGCTCGCAGGGCCTTGTTTTGACTTAGATCTTTCAGAGCTCTGTCAAATTCTCCTTGCAGTGCCATATCTCCAATCTCTTCTTCATCTACGTCCACTTCCCTTTCTATAATATTGCCTTCAAGAACACCTCCTTTGTATAAACCTTCATATACTCCTTCCAGCTTTTGGCTTTCCTTTCTTTACTTAGGATTGGTTTTCCACTTAAGCTCTTGATATTCATACAGCTGCTTCTCTTTTCCCCAAAGGCCTCCTTAATTTTCCTGTAGGTAGTAGCTATATTTCCCCTAGTGAAATATGCTTCTACATACTTACATTTGTAATCTAGCTATTACTGCTTAGACACAAGCACTAACTGTCAATTCGATTTTTTAAACATTTGTGTTCCCTTTCCCTGCTTCATTTGCTGCATTTCAAATTTTCTCCTTTCATCAGTTAAATTCTCTGTCTCTTGTGTTATTCAAGGATTTTTACTAGGCTTTGTCTCTTTACCTATTTGAACCTTTGCAGCGTTCACTATTTCATCTCTTGAAACTACCCATTTGTTTTCCACTGTATTCATTTCCCCTGTTTTAGTCAACTGTTACCTGATACACGCTGTGAAAGTGTCATCAACCTCTGGTTCTTTCATCTTATCCAGCTCCAGTCTTCTCAATTCCTACCCTTTCCCCATTTCTTCAATTTTAAGCTACCATTCAGAACTAATAAAGTGTGGTTGGAGTCTACCCCTGAAAATGTCTTACAATTTAAAGTCTGGTTGCTAAACTTTTGTTTTTGTCATTAAATAATCAGTCTGTTTCTAAAGCTATTCCACATATACAACCTTGTTTTATGATTCTTAAATGAAGTGCAGTGTTGATTAAATTATGCTCTGTGGAAAAGTCTACCATGCAGCTACCTCTTTCATTCATTTGTCCCAATCCATATTCATCTTCTGTTTTTCATTCTCTTCCTTTTCTTACTGTCGAGTTTCAGTCCTCCATCACTGTTAAATTTTCGTCTCCCTTAACTGACTGAATAAATTTCTTTTATCTCGTCATACATTTCTTCAAGCTCTTCATCATATACAGAGCTAGTAGCTACACACAAACTTGTACTACTGTGGTGGGTATGAGCTTCATGTCTATCCTGGCTACAATGATACATTCACTTTGCTGTTCATCTTAGCTTACCTGCACTCCTATTTTCTTATTCATTATTAAACCTAGACCTGCATTACCCATATTTAATTTTGTATTTACAACCCTGTATTTACCTGACCAGAAGTCCTGTTCCTCCTGCCACCAAATTCCTCTAATTCCACTAATTTCCACTGCCTTCAACCAATCTATTTCCCTTTTCTAATTTTCTAACCTATCTGCCCAATTAAATGATCTAACATTCCGCACTGCTATCCATAGAATATCAGTTTTTTTCCTTATGACGATGAGTAGTGGGAGATCCTAATGGGGGACTATTGTACCTCTGGAATATTTTCCCAGAGGATGCTGTCATCATTTAACCATATGACAGGGCTGTGTGCTATTGGGAAAAATTACAGCTGTAGTTTCTCCTTGCTTTCAGCTATTCGCAGTACCTGCTCAGCAAGGCTGATGTTACAAGGTTCAAATGGCTCTGAGCACTATGGGACTTAACATCTGAGGTCATCAGTCCCCTAAAACTTAGAACTACTTAAACCTGACTAACCTAAGGACATCACACTCATCCATGCCCGAGGCAGGATTCGAACCTGCAACTGTAGCGGTCGCACGGTTCCAGATGTTACAAGGGCAGATCAGACTGTAGCTGCTGAAACTACTGAAAAGGCTGCTGCCCCTCTTCAGGAACCAGACGTTTGTCTGGTGTCTTAGCAAACATCCCCATTGCGATTGTGCCTACAGTCTGGCTGTCTATTGCTGGAGCATGCAGGCCACCCTACTCATGGTGAGGATCATGGGGGAGGATTTTTTATTATACATAACATTTCACAGCGCTGTGCATAAAATGTGATGGAAGGAAGTGTTTAAAATTAATGTTTAGTAAATTTATGTATATTAACTCCCCACTGAATATTAAGATGGTGAAACTAGTTATATGGATGAAAAATATTCCTGAAATTTGCAAAAATAAGTCTTTACAAATGACTTTTATTATAGATTTGTATGCTTAATTCCAGCATTTTAATACTTTTATGTTATATTTTATTCTGCAATTTTACAGTGACACCAAACTGAATAAAATTTATTCATAACTAATAAAGCTGTAGTACTTAGAAACACACAAGTCTCCTTGTCTCTTGATGCCAATTTTTGAAAATGATCCACGTGTCAAAATGGCTTTTTATCTGTATCTCTGATCAAAAAATTCTGGAAAAATTAGTAGTAGTAGTAGTAGTAGTAGTAGTTTATTCATCCGGAGACAATGGACATTGCACGGATTTCATCAAAAAATACATAGTATATATATACACACATATAGGGTGAACAATACTATACAAAATACAGATGTGCATAGTAGACTACATAACATCAGACCACATTGAAATAGCATGTACAACTTTGATTATTTACATTGATGTATGAGAAAGACTTTTTACATGGAATACACAGTTGATATTTAGATATAACAAATACAATTCTTGCACTTTTGTACATATTATTTATTTAGATCATAGCAACAGTCAGATAAAAATTACTATTGGCACAGAGTACATAAATATAATTGTTTGGTATGGAGCTATTCCAGGTATTCTCTTACACTATAATAGCAGTTGGTCATTAAAAAGTTGAATACTGCTTTTTTAAATTAAGACAATTTCTCTATTTCTTTTATCTTTACCGGTAGTTTGTTATACAGTCTGCTTCCTTGTATGTTTGTTTGTTTCTGCGCCAAAGCCTTGTTAACTCTTTTTATATGAATGTCATTGCACTTTCTTGTGTTGTAAGTATGTAGAACCGAGTTGAATTGGAAATTGTTAATATTTCTTTTTACATTAATTACACTTTTCTGTGTATAGAGGCATGGTAGGGGTAGAATATTCAGCTGTTTAGATAATTGCTTTGAAGGAATTAGCCTTGAACTGTTGGTAATTATTCTAACAGCTCGTTTTTATAGAGTGAAGATGGTTTTGAGATTTTTCTTACTATGACCCCAGAAGGTGAGGCCATAGGTAATAGCATAATGTATATAAGCAAAGTAAACAGCTCTGCTACATTCCCTACTACATACAAAGCTAATAACACGTAAAGAAAAGCAAGCAGAGCATAACTTATGTGAGAGATACAGGATATGGGATTTCCAGTCTAAATTTTCGTCTATATGTACACCTAAGAATTTTGTGGTAGCAACTCTCACAATTTCTTTATTTTGTATTCTGAAATCTAAATCAGAGTGTGACTTTGCTTTCCTGTAATGGATATAATTAGTTTTAGAGATATTTATGGTTAATTTGTTCACTTCAAACCAATTTTGCAAATATTCTATAACTCTGGTTGCAGATGTTGGCAATACCCGGTTTATATCAGTTACTACAATGTTTGTGTCATCCGCAAACAGGGTTATATGAGTACCATTTACTGGAATCTTGATATCATTTATGTAAAGAAGAAATAGGGGAGGTCCTAGAACACTCCCCTGTGGTACCCCAATTGGCACAGTCTGAATATCCGATCTGTAAACAATACTTTGGTTTTTACTGTTTGTTGTTGCAATTTCTACTATCAGTTTCCTATTATGGAGATATGACTGAAACCACTTTTTTGCTACTCCTCGTATACCAACATATTCTAATTTGTCTAGCAGGATATCATGTTGGACAGTATCAAATGCCTTGGAGAGGTCCAAATTTATTCCTATTGTACTGTTGTTCTTATCTAGCCCTGTTACAATATTGTCAATGAATTGGGTGATGGCTGACTCTGTACTCATTCCTTTGCGAAAACCGAGTTGGTTTACAGACAATAGATTGAATTTCTCGAGGTAATTTGTAATTCTGTTTTTCATGACTGTCTCTATTACTTTTGAAAATAATAAAGCTATTGGTCTATAGTTTCCCACTTCATGTATATTGCCCTTTTTATACAATGGTTTTACTTTTGCAATTTTTAATCGTTGTGGAAAGACACCTTCTGAAAATGATATGTTTATGATGTGTGAGAGTGGGTCTGATATGACACTAGTACATCTCAACATGACTGAGCAAGGTATGTCATCAATCCCTGAGGACATTTTATTCTTCATTGTTTTTATTATTCGATTAACTTCCAATTTGTTTGTGGGAGGTAGCAATAATGAATTAACACTTTGTTCTTCAGGGATTGATGTTCTACTAATCTTAGAACAATTTTTACTCAGATTGATTGGACTATTTATGAAGTAGTCATTAATGTAATTTGCTAAAGTAAGATTTCTGACTAGCACACCTTGATCATCTTTTAAAACAAAGTCATCTGGATTTCTAACATTTTTGCTTGGGCCTATTTCTTTTTTTACTGTATTCCATATAGCTTTCGATTTGTTTGCAGACCCAGCAATTACCCTGTCATTGTGCATTGTCTTGGCTTTTTTGATCACCTTCCTGTAAATTTTCTTGTATGTCTTAACGTAATCTGTGAAGTGTTCATCTTTGTTATCTTTGTTGAGTTGACTGATATGTTTTAGTGTTTGACTAGATACTCTAATAGCAGGTGTTATCCACTGGCTTATGTTCCTAGGCATGACATTGATCTTTGTGAGCTTTTTTGGGAAACACATCTCAAATAGGGACATGAATGTACTATAAAAAGCATTGAAAGATTCCTCGGTTGTTGTTTGTGCAAAGACATCTTCCCAGGTTTCATTAGCTAACAACTGGATGAAGGTATTCACTTTTTCTGTATAGAAGTGCCTTTTGTATCCCCACATATTTTACTGCCTTGGCGATAGTGTAATTTATGTATGTTAATAGTGTATTCTGATCCGAAAGACCTAAGTTTACGTTTGGTGGCTCAGTGATACCATTCTCCATATTTGTGAAAATATTGTCTAAAAGAGAAGATGACAGTTCTGTTATTCTGGTGGCATCTGTAAAGAGTGGTTTTATGTGGAAGCTGCTGAGTATACTCAAAAGCTGTCTTTTTTCATCACTTTCAATTAACAGGTTAATATTAAAATCTCCACATAAAAATAATTTCACTTCATTACTATAAAAAGTGTTTAGTGCTGCTTCTATTTTTTTTGAAGAATATGTTTTTGTCACCCAGTGGAGATCTATATATTGTAATGACAACTAGTTTTTCACTCTTCTCCTCAGTTTTTAACTCTATGGCACATGATTCAAAATGTTTTTCTATTTTTAGATGGTCCAATTCTGTTTTCACTTTGAACTGCAGTCCTACTCTAGAGTAAATGCATACCCCACCATTTTTATAAACACTTCGGCAATAATGTGATGCTAAATTAAACTTGCTTATATTTATGAGACTTAATTCACTAGCCTTGCACCAGTGTTCAGATAAACAAATACAAGAGACATCAGCAAGATTATTTAAAGCTACTTCTAGATCTAGTACTTTGTTTCTGAGGCATTGAATATTCTGACACATAATCCTGACTGTTTTGCAAGTATTTTTTCTTTTGTCATTACCTGGTAATGTGCTGCTTTTTCCATAGTAGTTGTGACTTATCTGCAAATTTTCTTGCTGATTTGTCACAATCTTTTCCTTTTCTTTGTCTGAAGCCATAAAAAATCCTTATTTAATGATGTAGATGTACCCTGTCTTTGACTCCTCCTTAGACAGTGTTGAGTTGCTGCAACTGTTGTTGATGGTTTTGTTGCTGCTGCTACTGTTGTTGTTGGTTCAGTTGCTGCTGCTGTTGTTGCTGCTGCTGTTTCTGTGGCCGGAGGTGGTGGTGGTGGTGGTAGTGGTAGTGGTTGTGGTGGTGGTGCTGACAGGATTCTTCATGCTGTTGCTGCCTTTGATTCTTTTATTGGCACTATTTCTGTTGATGGTGGATCTGTTGTTGTAGTATCTGTCGGATTTGCTGTTGTTTCCGCCGAAGGTTTAGTTGCAGTTACTGATTGTGGTTTGACCATTTGTGGTAATTTTACTGCTGCTAATGGTGATGATTTTGTTGTTGCTGTTGCTTCTGTTGTTGTTGCTGCTTGTGATGAACCTGCTGTTATTGATTTTTGTGGTGTTACTGTTACTGTCATTGATGGCGCTGCAGGTGTTTGCTGGTGCCTTTTTATTTCATCCAATACTTTTTGTGCTACAATTTTCTTCCCTAGGCCATTCAAGTGAAGGCCATGAGAAGTGTGGAATCTCCGACCAATGCCACTAATATCAACAACACAAACATTTTCGAATTGACTGCATATACTGGAAAAACTCTCATTAGCAGCACTAAACTCTTTGTTCACACAAGACCAGCGGGGCAGATCATAGTGATGTGGAATGTTGACAAAGAGAATGTTTGTATGAGACAAAAGAGCCAGATGCTTTTTCAATTCTGAGCAGGCTTTAGAGGTTTCATTTTTATATACATCAATTAGAGCCACCAAACAAAGCTACAAAATCTTTTGAAGTCAACCTCTTTTATTACATACCTTTTTACGCAAAATTTTCACAAATAGCTGTGATACTAGGGCAACTGTCACTGGGTTATATCACTTTAAATTGGTCCATTGTCATTGATGTGGCCTTATTTTGATGTGTCACGCTTCTTGCAATGACAACTTTAATGTGCTGTATAAGAATGAAGGCTAACTTTTAATGAATATTAGGAATCTAATGAAACTTGAAAAAGGAAGCAGATACAAGTAGTGCATTGTTACAATATGTATATGCTATGAAATAGAAATTGTGGTTTCTGTATTAACATATGATGTTTGTTGGTAATTTAAAAAATTTCAAAAATATGTTTGAAGAGACAGTGAAAGCTTACTGTGGTTTCTAGTTTACACTTGGTGATTCATCAATAGAAGATCATTAATTGCTGTAAATCATCTTTATGCTAACTTCTGCAATGATGTAAACAACATATTTTTGAAAATGATTTCAATTGTTCCACTTTTATTTCCACTCTTAGTAACACAATAACCACTTTCAGCCCTCACATAAAATGTTGTTCACATGCAGTTAATTTCAACCTCCTGCTAATAAGTATGACAGGGACAAGACAGTCACAGTGCATTTTTCACTTTTAAATAGAAAGTCCATTTAGAGTCAGTGAAGACTCTAAATTTCTTGACATAATACACAAGTGCATAACATTCCAGGTTGTTGACAAAGCGGCATCCAAAATGAAATTTACTCCCAATTTGAATCAAAGAAGCCATAAAAGGTAATACAAGCTATTGCATGATGATGATCAATAGCAGACTTTCATGGCAATGTAGGTTGTGTACTGTACACTTTCGGGTGGGGTGCATTATTAAGGACTTTTTATATGGATCCTATTGGATATCAGAAACTACATCTTTGTTTATAAAACTACTAAGCTGAAATTTACTAGAGTATATGAGCTTTATGTTTAGAAAAGAATTTAGTTTACAGTATATCTAGTGAGTTAATATAATACAAAAGATTAGCTACAGAACTATTGTATTTGTCTATACTGGGAATTACTAATTTACAAGTACATTAGTAACATAGCAAATTACTATAGTTAATGTAGAGTCACAATTAATGGCTTAATTAATTAATGAAGTGCCATTTGGTGCAAAAACCATAAGGAAACAGAAGTATAGTGGCAAACATGGTAATTAAATGGGTATAAGTTCATTGAAGCAACTGTAATTTTTGGTGGATGAAAACTTTAATACTAATTAATTTTCAAATTAATTAGTTTCAGGAAAATGAAAATATGTTATTATGAAGTCTGGATTCTGATCTTCCTTTGCATGTGTCAAAGTGTCTATAATGACTGATTGCCTCAGTCAAAAGCTCTTTAGCATGCTTTGGTAAGATTTGAAATTAGACATTGCTTTTAATTAATATGGTTTCTGGAAGAAAAGCAAACTATTGCAATCAGTATATGAACAATTATCATTGGAATTTGTATGAAACATAGTGTGAATAATATTTTGGCAGATTTGGGTGCATATTACATATACATGATGTGGATAAATTCAAAGCTCAGGTCACCTGAAGGAGTTTGATACCAGGCATGAGCTCTGACTAACAACATGCTGTTGTTATACCATGTGACATCATGTCCAGATGGTGTACATAATTTTTGGTGCTCTCTATATCTAAATTTAAATGTTTTCAAAACTGTTGTGTTGTTCACATTCGATTATTAGTTGAGAGAAAATGTGGGGTTCCTACATGTTGAGTTTGTGAGTTTTACTTACAATTTGGACATAAGTGCAGTTTTTGTGTGTTTCTGTTCAGAGAGGGTTGGAAGGGACCCTTTTGGATGGGAGAAGTTGATAGCTAATTTTTATGTTTTTGTTCTGTTTGTTTATTGTGAAAAGAGTGTCTGAATTTGTATGAAACATAGTGTGAATAATATTTTGGCAGATTTGGGTCCATATTACATATACATGATGTGGATAGATTCAAAGCTGAGGTCACCTGAAGGAGTTTGATACCAGGCATGAGCTCTGACTAACAACGTGCTGTTGTATACCATGTGACATCATGTCCGGATGGTGTACATAATTTTTGGTGCTCTCTATATCTAAATTTAAATGTTTTCAAAACTGTTGTGTTGTTCACATTCGATTATTAGTTGAGAGAAAATGTGAGGTTTCTACATGTTGAGTTTGTGAGTTTTACTTACAATTTGGACATAAGTGCAGTTTTTGTGTGTTTCTGTTCAGAGAGAGTTTGAAGGGACCCTTTTGGATGGGAGAAGATGAGAGCTAATTTTCATGTTTTTGTTCTGTTTGTTTATTGTGAAAAGAGTGTCTGAATAATTTGAATTAATTCTTGCTTTGTTTGTATTTGGTGTTGGGGAACAGATGTTGGTTGGTGGGTGGCATGTGGTGTAAGGAGGGTGGGTTTTTGTGGGAAAGTAGGGATTTTATTTGGTCTCTTTTTACAGGTATATTTGCTTACTGAGTAAATTTCTGAATTTTATTCTTTTCTTTTCTTTCTTTGTTAGTTTAAATTCTTTGGACAACAGTGTTTTTTGTTGATAAGTACATTGTTGAAATCGATTTATTTTATGATTTTGTATAATGAAGGATTAGACTTGCTTTTAGTAAACATCACGGATTTTATTTTAACCATGTGGGGTAATATAAGTTAATAATATTGTACATGAATTTATGGTACTTAATTTGGTTAGTTAGTTTATATTGTTTATTCATGGTAGTTTATTTTAGAAATACAAGTCAAATAACCTTTTTGAAAGCAGTTGTGGTAGCTTTTCATTGAAGTTGCTGTTTTCTCATTTGTCAGTATTGTGGAGTATAATTCACCTACATAGGTAAATTGAAGATGTTGATAGCAATTTTTTTTTCAAGATTTATGTAATTAGGGCTTAATGGACTTTTGGTTTATTTCCTTCTTTAGTTCCAATGTGAAGGGAGGCTGTTGTCTGGTTTCTGTTGTTCAAATGGTTCAAATGGCTCTGAGAGCTATGGGACTTAACATCTGAGGTCATCAGTCCCCTAGAACACACACATCCACGGCTGAGGTGGGATTCGACCCTACGACCATAGCAATAGTGCGGTTCCAGACTGAAGCACCTAGAACTGCTCGGCCACACCGGCCGGCGTTTCTGTTGTCCAAATTCCCATGGGTTTCTTGTTAACTACAAATCAATTTCTTGACCACATCCCTTCCTACAGCTTTTTAATTTTATATTGCCTACATGTAATTTTCTTCACTATTTTAGATTTTTTTGGTAGCAAATGAATGATATCTTTGATTAGTGGGTGCTCTTTGTTTTGTAAACAAAAACAAGCTCAAACTTACAGAGAGAATATTGGAAATTGTATTTTATGTACCACAGTGATTATGTAAAGAGCACACTGATGCACAGTATCTAGTGGACACGCAGATAGCAAAATAAGACCATGTTCAGAGTAAAGACCCTTTGACTGTCAAAATTTTGTCAGTAAATAATTGAATTACCCGTAATGAGGTTCCTGAATTTAGTGCCCTTGAGGCAATTTATTGTGCTCAAATTATTCTCATGATGGAGAACTGGCTGAGATGCAAAGTAGAAGGCTCTCATATATTTAGTGGATGATGGAAGATATATTGAAGAGACAGATTAGATGCCATGGAGAGGGGGGGGAAGAGAAGTGTTTATTGCAGTTGACAAAAATATTACCCCAACTGAGGTTGAATTTGAGTGTGGCTGTGAACCCATCTGTATGCACATAACAAGTCTAGCTGAGATGAACCTAAGGGTTGGAAGGGTTCACTGGCAACTCCATTCCACCACGGCAGTATTAGTGTCATTCAAGTGTGGAAATACCAGATTGTGCAATGCTGGTTGGATATGGATTCATCCTATTGAGTATGACCTAGGATGTCTATAGACTCATTGCAGGGATACAGAGAGGCAGTTGGACATGTTTTCTGATAACTCTTGTGAACAGATAGTTAGATAATGGAAATATTTTAGACCATAGCTACAAACAGGCTTGACCTTCTCGATGGTGTCAGTATAGGGACAGGGATTAGCAATCATGATATTATCACAGAAATGATGATTAATAAAGATAATAAATGAATCAAGAATGCAGGAAGGCTATTTTTGCTAGAAAGAGCAGGTAACTGTTAGCATCCCAATTAGGCAATGAATGGATGTCATTTAGCTCTAATAGAATGGATGTAGAGGAATTATGGGCAAAGTTTAAACGGACTGTAAATCACACCTTGGAGAAGTATGTGCTAAATAAGTGCATTGAGGGTGGAAAAGCTCCACCATGGTTTAATAAGAAAATTCATAAAATGCTGAGGAAGCAAAAGACTGTTGCACTCTACTTTCAAAAGTGAAAACAGAAATGATGATAGGCAAAAGTTAGTTAATTGAGATATGTGCATCTGTGAAAGCATCAGTGTGTGAAGCATACAACAGCTATCACTATCATACCTTCGTAAAAGATCTTGATGAGGACCCAAGAAGATTCGGTCCTATGTAAAATCATTAAGCAGATCAAAGGCTTCTGTCCACTCACTTGTTGACCAGTCTGGTGTGGCAACAGAAGCTAGAGAAAATGGTTTACAAAATCTTTCACACTGAAGTTGTACTATTACACAGATTCCCATATGAAGAACACAGTAATAGGCATCCCTGGCATACTGAAAGAGTTGAAAACATATATGACACCAGGTCCAGATAGAATCCCAATGCAGTTTTACAAAGCATACTTTACAGTACTGACCCCTTGCTTAGCTTGTATTTATTGAGAATGTCTTGTCCAGCCCAATGTACCAAGTGACTGAAAAAAGTGCAGGTGTCTCGTCTATATAAGAAAGGTAAAAGAATGGGCCCACAAAATAACAGTCCAATATCCTTAACATTCATTTACTGCAGAATTCTTCAACATATTCTCAGTTCAGATATAATATTTTTCCTTGAGATAAAAAAGCTCTTGTCCACAAATCAGTGTGGATTTACAAAGCATTGCTAGCATGAAACATGAAACTCAGGTAGCCCTTTTCTTAAGTGATAGCCTCGAACCAGGTTCCAGGGCCATGGGCAGATTCCATATTCCTAAATTTCTGAATGGCATTTGATGCAGTGCCCCACTGCAGACTGTTAACAAAGGTACAAGCACATGGAATAGGTTCTCAGATACGTGAGTGGTTTAAGAATTCTTAAGTAATAGAACCCATTAACTTTCCTTGACAGTCTGTGTTCATCAGAGACAAGAGTATCATCAGGAACATTCCAGGAAAGTGTGGTAGACATAAGTACTTCAGAAGACAGCCTCTCAGTAGTGGGATAAACTATGTTCTTACACATTTTGTTTGGGCAGTTTCCATGCATTTAGGGGTATGCATTTATTCATTCATTTATTCTTTCATTCATCGTCAAAGTTGACTAATTTATGACTCCCTGGAGGTTAACTTATTATTGCTGAGGGGTAATATGTGCTTCTTTGACACCCCACCACCTCCCATCGTGATGACTGGGTGTTGTGTGATGTCCTTAGGTTAGTTAGGTTTAAGTAGTTCTAAGTTCTAGGGGACTGATGACCATAGATGTTAAGTCCCATAGTGCTCAGAGCCATTTTGAAACACCTCCCATCACCGTCCATCACCGTTCTCCTCCCTCATGCCTCTAGGAAATCTCCAACGCTTCCCCCCTCCCCATCACCAATGCAAGCAAACATTTGATATCAAATTAATTGGCTAATTAATTAAAATTATCAATTAATTATCTCCTTCTGGGAAATCTCCAGCCCTCCCCTCTCCCAATTCTCCCTCCCCACTGAGAAAAAAAAAACTGGCAGAAAAGCACTGCCTGTGCAGAGCTGTTGGTGTGGAAAGTGCAACTATTACCCTGTCCAGCAATTACGTGTCACCTTTCCCTGTGGACAATCTCCACCTCACCCCAGTCCCTCCTACTGCCTCTCCCTCCCTCCTCTTTCCTGATATGAGTGCACTTTTTGCTGCCCTCTTGCCTCCCCTTAACCTACTGTTCAGTTCTACACCACTTTTCCCCTCCCGATATTCTGTCATTGAACATGAGCTTCTTCAGTTCAGACCTGAGTTATTCAAATAGCTCCCTTCCACTCTCTCAGTGTGTTTAATCACCACCCCACTCCCTTCTACTGCCTCTCCATCCCTCCCCTTTCCTGCTACGAGTGCACTTATTGCCACCCTCTCACCTCCTGTTAACCTATTGTTCAGTTCTATGCCACCTTTCCCCTCCTGCTATTCTGCCATTGAACGCGAGCTGCTTCAGGTCAGATCTGAGTTATTCAAATAGCCCCCTTCCAATCTCTCAGTTTGTTTAACTGCCTAAATTGTGAACCTTTTGTGTGCAAAGGTTTTGTTGGTGGATACTGCCTTCCCCCGTCTGGAAATATTGATTGATTGGCTATTTGGTGGGAAATGGACTGCAGTGTATGGAATACTGTTTTAACAATTTCTAGTAGACATAGCAATGTGTGGAATATTGTTTATTTAAACAATTTATGGGATACAAGGTGGTGTGTGGAATATATTTATTTATTTAAAGTATTTAGTGGGAAATTGATTGAGGTGTGTGGAGTATTGTTTATGCAATTTTTGGCAGGCAAGGCAATATGTGGAATATTGTTTATTTAAACAATGTATGAGATCCAAGGCAGTGTTTGGAATACAGTTTTTTATTTATTTAAAGGCAGGAAATTGACTGCAGTGTATGGAATGCTGTTTATTTAAGTAATTTGTCAGTCACAAGCTAATATGGAATATTTAAACAATTGCAGCTCTTTCTTATTCTGATCACGCAAGGAATACCATCATGATAACTCACCACAAGTAGGTACACCATCACAGATCATCCCTAAACAAATCTGGCGAAAAAATGAGTCTCAATCACATTCTGACTACCAAGTCTATCGTACGGCATTGCACACTTGTCAGGGACTACCACCGTTGTGGCACCACCCTAAATCTCCGAAAACAAAGCATCAGGTAGCAGCATACCTTTGAAATTTGATACAAGCCTCACTTCCTGCCTCTCTCTCCCTCTCTCTGACTCAAGTGAGTGGTTCTTGTTTGTGTGAACCAATGTATGCAAACACACACAGACCAACATGTCCTTCGCATCCCTCCTCTCTTCAATCCCCCTCCCCTGCGACCCTCATCACTCAACAGACCTGGCGTTGGTATTCAGCACATACCTTTGCTCTCACACTTCCACTGCTATGAAAACCTGTAGCATATTGAACAAAGAAATTCGAGAAGAAGTAGATAGCATCTGTCACGTGCCACACTAAACCCATCTTTGCCCTGAACAAAGTAGTAGATACCCGGTAAACACTGGCTGTGGATGTTTTGGAAGCATTCCCTCACTTGATAAGTTTGCTTGATTAATTAATACAATTGATACTTTTGTTAAATCGATACTCTTTTTCCTTGCATCCTATTGGTGGATGCTAGGATTGGTATATTTGTCAGAATTCAATCCCACAACTGCCCAGTTTCCAAACCCTAATGGATTTTTCCCCTTGTCTCCTGTTGGCGGGTAATGGCACAGTTAGGTCATTTGGTAGGAAGTCTATTATATTGTAGGTAGCTGCCAATTTCGAATTTCAGTTCAGTTATGTGCTATGCCCTTAATCTGCGAAGGGGTTGGACTGGTGTGTGTACTCACAGTAACACTATTGGAAACAATAAATTGATCAATCAGTAATTTGATGTTGCTACTGGGTTTTTAAAGCTCTGTATAATCCCTAAGTTGGTTCTCTCAGTTGTACCAGGATGAAGAAGGAGGAGGAAGGGTCTACCATCGGAAAGGTAGTTAAACAATGAACACCACTACCATTTTTCTGCTGAAAGACAAAGTCCACTGGACTGTACTGAGATAGAGTAAGCTTAAATTATGTTCCATTCCATAGTAGTAGTTGTTGCCACAATAAGATGTCAGAGTACACTAAAACACTCAAACATCCCGTGTGGCCGGCCGGTGTGGCCGAGCAGTTGTAGGCGCTACAGTCTGGAACCGCGCAACTGCTACAGTCTCAGGTTCGAATACTGCCTCAGGCATGGATGTGTGTAATGTCCTTAGGTTAGCTAGGTTTAAGTAGTTCTAAGTTCTAGGGGACTGATGACCTCAGAAGTTAAGTCCCATAGTGCTCAGAGCCATTTGAAGCCATCCCGTGTGCTCTTGTCTCGACGTCCACACGTAGTGCCACAGGCCAGAGAGTAGAGCAGCACTAGCTGCCTCCATGTACATCCATCTCATGTATCGCGCCAGGTAAGTAGCTGGACTAGGCCCACCAGAGAGGGCCGCCCAACTGTGGAGGGTGTCATGATGATTGGAATCACAGGAATTCGGATGTTATCAACAGTCTATTGCTAACACTTGGCAGTGATGAATACTGAATTGCTCACAGAGAATACATGCAACACACATGATAGCAGAGGCAGCCCATCACTTACTGAGGTATTCAGAAAGTGCCACGAGGGCAGCCACTGGGACTTGTCGCCACTGCTGTGGGAAAGAACTGGCTAGCTAGATGGCCAAAACTTTTCTATGTACCTGCCATTCGCGACAGCCTTAAGTCAGAAATGTCAATCCGTTCTGCCATGTGCCCCACAAGTCAGGCAGTGTCGTCCTTGGAAACGAGTCAGATATTTATTAGTGTACTTAATTTTAAATATTACGAATCCAGCCACAATCTGATGACATTTGATATTGAGTGAAGTATCAAAAATACCTCCTCCTGACGGCCGTGGCGCTAGAAATATCAGTTTTCTGTAATTTCAGTGCATTTTACTCAATTACTCGAGGTCCAAATCACCACTCTCGACAAGTTGCCATGCCCACAAAATGTCTTATCGCCTCGATCTCGTGATGATATCAGCCAGTAACATTGCAGCATGGTTCTCAAATTCTGTATCATTGCTAAACTACCCTCTCCATTACTTTGTGAGAGTCATATACATATGCACAAACTGTGAAACCTGTTACAAAGCCCACATCACATGACACGAATATTGTTTCTTAGTGTGGGAAATAGTCATCAGCAGAGAGGAGGTGCAAAAACTATGGTCCTTAGCCAAAACACTTTATAAATTCGTCATGATTTTATTACGATTTGCCATCTCTTCCCATGTGGATGGAGTCGCAAAATTTTCGCGCATTCGTGGGATAAAGTCAGAGATTCAAAGCTCTAGCACTCAGCCCTCTATTTTGCAATGAGCTAGCCAGTCATTGAACCTATATGCTAAGGACTGCAAACAAAACTCTATATGGTCTGTCTCTATGCATCTCGTAACTTGCATGTCTTCTGCTTGGAGCAGAAAAATTATTGTACATTGTGACAGAAAGGGGGATACAAGAAAAAAATCGACATGGAAGCAGTGATAACGGGGAACCGTCATTTTTCATGGGTAGAGATGAGATGGCTGGAATGGACTGTTTAATGTCGCTGACCTCCAAATGTAGAGTAACAAATTTATATACGTCACTTAGAAGTCCAGGTATGTCCCCAAAGTTATCGGAAACAACTTTATAGATTTTTATAAAGTGTCATTAGGTAAAGAGGGTTGTATTACCAGCTGGGGGGGGGGGGGGCGGGGGCTGAAATGTACAACTACAGAATAGATTGCGTGTTTGATCCTGTGCAAGACCGTTTTGGTGTTTTAAATCCCAACAAACAGTATTTACAATGTACTTATCTGTATCTAGAATGAAATTGTCACTCCACAGCGGAGTGTGCGCTGATATGAAACTTCCTGGCAGATTAAAACTTACTTACTATTAGGCTGAAATCCAATCTACATTTCATGTAGCATCTCCTTGACTCTTATGCTGAAAGGCATGAAATATTTTGTTGCATCCATTTTCACTAACTTACCAGAAGAGTTAGAAAATCTTGGCAGTAATCCTTGCACTTTAAAGTCTAAGCAGAATAATTTCCTCATGGTTCACTCCTTCGATGCTGTGGTGGGGTTTCTGTAAAAATAAAATTAATTCGTATGTTATATTGTTGATTACAAAAATATATACCCAAAGCTTTTCATCTGCGCAGGACCGAGTACATGTTATTTAGCCTTCTATTACTCTCCTGACATTTATGAATGTACTGTTTTGTTCCATGACAGTGCAGATTTGCTCCTTAATTTGACCTTACAGGAACAGATATACACAACAAAATAAATAAAACTATGCCCCCTTGTTTGGGAGTCAGTGCTGGGTTCTGTATTTTGGTGTTGTTGTCTCCAACAAATGTCCAACAGACATTAACAAAAAAAAAAAAAATGGAAATAACTGCACTACCACCACCCTTGCCACTACCACCATAAACAACAATGGCAACAACAACAACAACAACAACAAGAGAAACAACAATGTGTATTGGCTACTCATACAAATTATTGGATTATCTAGAGCCATTAATTAGAGATTACAGTCTTACAGTTAGCTCAGTGACAAAGAATGATCATTATTATAAACTGATATTTGTTGTTACAAATTTAGGTAACTATTTTCTATGATGAATATCAAATTGGTCATATAGGCACAGTCTAGTAGGTATTTACCAAGCAAGGTGGCACAGTGGTTAGCATGATAGACACACATGTGGGAGTATGTTGGTTCAATTCTGTGCCCAACCATCCAGATTCAGTTTTTCTGAAATCACTCCATACAAATGCTGGGATCATTTCTCTGAATACACATGGTCAGTATCTATTCTGATGCTTGAAATATTCAGAGCTTCTACTACACATCTGGTGACCTCAGTGCTAATGGATTGTTAAATCTTAAATTTCCTTTCTTTTAGTAACTTTTATAAATAATAACTGAAGTAGCAGCAAACAGTGGCTTTTCAACCAATTTTAATACATCAAGTGTATTGCATATGAGCATAAACTGACTAATACTCTACAGTGACACTTCATTGTTAGTAACCATTTACAGGCTTTATTTCTAATAGTTTCTTGTTGTTTTTATATACACTATTATTACTACAAATTGGAAGGTTCTCACTCATAATGTGATCTACAGAACTGAATAAATGAATTAATGTGTCAAATGTATTATCAGAATGAGAAAAGTATTATCCTGATGGTTCCTGAAATGAATCCAGAGAGCATAATACCAATTAAGTGTTTAAAGTGAAGGTGGAGACACAGACCAACAGCGGGATTTTCTGAAATGAAATTATAAACAGGTACATGAGTGCAACACACTTAAGACACAGAAGTGTACATAATTTCCCCCCTCAGAAATATAATTAAGTAACCTAATTAGGATGCCCTGTATTGTATTAAGCTGATTCAGATGGCTCCCTACTTCAGTGATTGTCTTCCAGCACTAGTTCCACTGTACAACAGTGAAATTTAAATTGCATGGAACCATCTAATTCTTATTGAATCCATTGTATTGATAATAGTAACACAAAGAAAATTGAAATTCAGGTCCATATTTTACATGCTACAAAGGTTTCATCTACAAAAAAGAATAGAAAGAATTTTACTGGCAAAATATATAAAACCATTACATATGATGAGAATGGAACAATGTAATAAAAATGTTATTCAACATTCTGGTCATATCAGTTCAGCACATAACTGAGGTAGTATTGTATGTAGCAGTGACTGTAATGTGTCCTCAAGGAGTCACAATTATTAACAAAATTCACTGCGCTAAACATTTCTGAAGTATTTATGCTACTTAAACAGATATGTATATTGGTGGTGTAAAACTCATCACTGGAACTAATTATTTTAAAAACTACTTTTCATCAGATTCTATCCAAAATGTAGAAACACTGAAATACTAGATATAAGTATTTACACATTTTTGATAAAACTTTGTTGCATGGAGTTACCAACTATGTATAGTTAATAAATTTTTAATGTGTTTGTTTAAAGTAATGCTCTTTTCATCAGAAAAATCTCATTAGTTGCACAGGACCTCTTGAGTCATACTACATGGCAAACATCTCAGAAAGTTCAGTGAGTACCATTCTTACTTTCTGTAACTTGTTCTTAGGATTACCTGAATTCTTCAAAGTCTGTTATGTGAGCTGTGAGTGGCATGCCTTGTCTATGGAATAGAATTGAGTAAGTTTTTGCTTCAGTCCCCCTGCTAATACACTTGACAGAATCATACTACTAAGTAATAACAAGAAGTGCTGCTGGTTTAGTAGTGTCACCAGGCGTAAAATGCACATAATATTAAAATAGGAATTCTGAAATAAAATGCCTAAGTATATGTGCCAAGGATTACTAGGTCATACAGTCCACTGCTCTTCAGATAAGCCTGATTATGTTGCTGCAGGTTTTGTTGGCAATGCAACAAACCTAAAATTGCCGTCTAACTGTACATGTGAGACAACACCTACCACAAAGTAGGAAAACATGTAGGAAGGTGTGGATGAAGAAAAATCAGGATGGAAGTGGCTCAAGTGAGATTCATTATATCTGGAATGGCTCCATGTCTCTACACGAAATACACTCCTGGAAATTGAAATAAGAACACCGTGAATTCATTGTCCCAGGAAGGGGAAACTTTATTGACACATTCCTGGGGTCAGATACATCACATGATCACACTGACAGAACCACAGTCACATAGACACAGGCAACAGAGCATGCACAATGTCGGCACTAGTACAGTGTATATCCACCTTTCGCAGCAATGCAGGCTGCTATTCTCCCATGGAGACGATCGTAGAGATGCTGGATGTATTCCTGTGGAACGGCTTGCCATGCCATTTCCACCTGGCGCCTCAGTTGGACCAGCGTTCGTGCTGGACGTGCAGACCGCGTGAGACGACACTTCATCCAGTCCCAAACATGCTCAATGGAGGACAGATCCGGAGATCTTGCTGGCCAGGGTAGTTGACTTACACCTTCTAGAGCACGTTGGGTGGCACGGGATACATGCGGACGTGCATTGTCCTGTTGGAACAGCAAGTTCCCTTGCCGGTCTAGGAATGGTAGAACGATGGGTTCGATGACGGTTTGGATGTACTGTGCACTATTCAGTGTCCCCTCGACGATCACCAGTGGTGTACGGCCAGTGTAGGAGATCGCTCCCCACACCATGATGCCGGGTGTTGGCCCTGTGTGCCTCGGTCGTATGCAGTCCTGATTGTGGCGCTCACCTGCACGGCGCCAAACACGCATACGACCATCATTGGCACCAAGGCAGAAGCAACTCTCATCGCTGAAGACGACACATCTCCATTCGTCCCTCCATTCACGCCTGTCGCGACACCACTGGAGGCGGGCTGCACGATGTTGGGGCGTGAGCGGAAGACGGCCTAACGGTGTGCGGGACCGTAGCCCAGCTTCATGGAGATGGTTGCGAATGGTCCTCGCCAATACCCCAGGAGCAACAGTGTCCCTAATTTGCTGGGAAGTGGCGATGCGGTCCCCTACGGCACTGCGTAGGATCCTACGGTCTTGGCGTGCATCCGTGCGTCGCTGCGGTCCGGTCCCAGGTCGACGGGCATGTGCACCTTCCGCCGACCACTGGCGACAACATCGATGTACTGTGGAGACCTCACGCCCCACGTGTTGAGCAATTCGGCGGTACGTCCACCCGGCCTCCCGCATGCCCACTATACGCCCTCGCTCAAAGTCCGTCAACTGCACATACGGTTCACGTCCACGCTGTCGCGGCATGCTACCAGTGTTAAAGACTGCGATGGAGCTCCGTATGCCACGGCAAACTGGCTGACACTGACGGCGGCGGTGCACAAATGCTGCGCAGCTAGCGCCATTCGACGGCCAACACCGCGGTTCCTGGTGTGACCGCTGTGCCGTGCGTGTGATCATTGCTTGTACAGCCCTCTCGCAGTGTCCAGAGCAAGTATGGTGGGTCTGACACACCGGTGTCAATGTGTTCTTTTTTCCATTTCCAGGAGTGTATATTTCATACAGTTGAATGCATTTATACTAGCAGCATATAGCATTTCCAGGACGAATTTTCACTTGCAGCATGGCGTTTCCTGATTTGAAACTTGCTTGCAGATCAAAACAGTATGCCAGGCTGGTACTCGACCCTGGGACCTCTGCATTTTATGAGGAAGTGCTCTATCAACTGACCTATCCAAGCTTGACTCATGAAGTGCCCTCACAGCTTTACTTCCGCCAGTTCCTCGTCTCCTACCCCTGGAACTTCACAGAAGTTCTGCTGCATACCTTGCGAGACTAGCACTCTTGGAAGAAAGGGTATCTGAGGAGACTTGGTATAGCCAATGAAGTTTCTTGCTGCAGTGGACTGGGTGCTGATTTGAAATTTCCTGGTATGTCTCTGCAATAACCTTTCTTTCAAAAGAGCTAGTTCCTGAATGTAAGGAAGAGAACTTCTGTGAAGTGTGGAAGATAGGAGATGAGGTATTGATGGAAGTAAAGCTGTGAGCACGGGGCATGAGTCGTGCTTGGGTAGCTCAGTTGGTAGAGCAAGTGCCCACGAAAGGCAAAGGTCCCGAGTTCGAGTCTCAGTCCAGCACACAGTTTTAATCTGCCAGGAAGTTTCAAAAAAATTATCTTGTTGGCATTTTCTATGAACTTGCGAAGGTCTTTGTTGTTGTTTTTGTTGTTGTTTTACTGGTTCTTTTCTGTCAGAAGACTCATTTGTTGCAGCTCTCCTTGTCCTTTGGAAATAAGACAGCTGTAGTGTATCCTTGTTTTCATCCATTCAATGTAATGTTGGCTACTGTTACAAGTGCAAATAAATCAACCATCCACATTGTGGACTTGCAACTACTTAAAAGGCTGTTACTCCAGTTTAGGAGACATGTGTTAGCCCAGTTGTTCCACAGATACTATTCTGAGGTGGTTGCAGCTATGGCACTGCTATCTGTATTATTGAGGCATGCACACTACTCTTCTGCAGAAAGTCATGGTTTGTGCAGAGGGTACTGATGATACATATCTTAAAATTGTACTTGGAAATCTAAAAGAGTATGAAGTTCTGACATTCGCCATGCTAGGATGGAATGATATCTTGACAATGACAGCAGATTTGCACTCTAATAATCATATCACAGGAAGAAAACTAAATTTCGAGTGAGAAAATGTTAAAATATTTTCTCCTTCAAGGTTCTGTATTTGGTCCGACCTTAATCTTTACCTTCATAAATGATGTACTCAGAACATTGGAGGATTCATCAGGAACTGTGATGTTTGCTGGGGACATAAGTATATAGATAAAGGGTCCAATACATTGATACCATATGGCCAGGGGAATAACTGAACAGCATTTTTGACATACATATGGGAAGCATGTGTGATATATATGACGAGGCACATCTGTTTTAAAACATGTCTTACTGTAATGAAGCCATGGTGCAATAATCAAAATATGAACACAAAATAAGCTTAGTATCCACACATATGTATAAAGTGTGGTGTTACGGGGTGAGGTGGCACAGTGATTAGGACACTGGGAGTCACATCCTAAGGACATCAGTTCCAAACTGCATCCAACCGTCCTGATTTAGGTTTTCTGTGATTTCCCTAAGTCGCTTCATGAAAATGCTGGGATGGTTGGTTTGGAAGCACATAGCCGATTTCCTTCCCCATCCTTCCCTAATCTGATGGGACCAAAGACCTCACTGTTTGGTCCCCTCCCGCAAATCAATCAGCCAACCAAAAATATGGTGTATAATAGGCTATAGTGGTGTTGGAGTCATTTTGTTAACAGCACTATTGTTCATAACAAACTGCTGTGCAGTAGCTACAAAAAGTTTGTGGTGTAGGCTCTTTAGATATCGCTACTGTAGGTCTACACGTTTTCATTGATTATGTAATTGTGAGGTATAAAATAACAAGAAGATTACAAGGGGTAATGTCTGTAGTGTTTTTTTTTCCTTTATTTTAATTTCATTCCCCTGCCCATGTGGGCAGGCAGTGAGACAGTCCACCGATCTTCAGTCAAACGGCTTTATAAAATACAGAAAGGAGAATTCTTAAATAAAAAGGGGGATAAGAAAGGGTGACATAAAATACATTGGAAATGGAGATGAGGGGAGTTAAAATACACTTTAATATGGGGACATGCACTGGGGTACAATTAAAAGTCGACATCAAGTTAAAAGAACATGGGGCAATTTGAAGTGCACTTGAAAAACACTTCAAGCAAAAACAATGTAAGAGGTGGCCACTGTATAAAAAGCGCACAAACGATAATGGACTATATACAGGTTGAGCACACAATTAAAACTACATCCCTACATGACACTATATAATGGTACCGAACACAACACTAATGCAGCACACTTGATAATAAATAAAAACCTTTGAGGATCTGCTGGGGAGGGGGGGGACAAGGGAGAAGAGAAAAGGAGGTGAGAAGGAGGGGAGAGAAAGGGGGAGAAGGTGGGGGGCACGCTGAAGGAAGTCTGGGGAGGGAAGGGATGGGAGAGGAAAACAGCCTAGGACTCAAGGAGGGAAGAGGAAAACCTGCTTGGGAGGAGGAGAGGAAATAGAGGGCCCTGGGGAGGGGGGGGGACAAGGTCAGCAAGTACACAAAGTCCTTTAATTCATACATGTATTTTCAAATCATTACTAACTTTTCTACAGGAGCAGGTATACAGAGTAAAAGGTATATTACTATACACAAAACTAGGTCTACTATGAGTCTTTGGGTCGACTCCACAATGCCATGTCTTGTAAGCGATGACATCTTGGCCGGCGAAAGATTCTAGTCCAGGTAGCGAAGCGTTCTCACAGCGGACAATAGGAAGGACAGTTGGAAGGTGGGGCAGATGTCATGGCAAAGTTCAACACCCAGGAGGGGAAGGTGCTGGAAATTGCCCTGATGAAGGAGATGGAGGGTGTGGAGGTGGAGAGAGGGAGGGATACAGCAATAGAGGTGCGGCAAAGGGTGGGGGGTGGAGAGGAAGGAGGAAACTGAAGGATGGGAGGGATTAAGCCTGCAGACAGTGTAAAGAATGTGGAGATGCTGGAGGAAAAGGAGGAGGTGGGGGCAGAGGATGAGGTCATACAGCAGTCATGTGGGTGAAGGCAGATACAGAAGGCAAGGTGGAGCCCTTGGCATTTGAGGACTTGGAGGGCCTTGTAAAAGTGGGGGGGGGAGGGGGCGGAGATTTAGGCAATGCTGGCATGACAGAGGATAGGATGGATGAGGGATTTGCAGATGTGGAGGATGGTGGAAGGATGCAAGCCCCATGTCCGGCCAGACAGGAGTTTCAGGAGGCAGAGGTGGGAATGGGCTTTCTGCTGGATGGTCAGGAGATGAGGGCCTAGGTGAGGTGACGATTGAGGGTGAGGCCAAGGTATCTCAGGTTGGGGTTGGGCTGGATGGGACTACCATAAATGGGGAGGTTGGAATCGTGGAGACAGAAGGAGAGGGTGGTGCAGCCTAAGATGATTGCCCGAGTTTTGGAGGGGTTGATAATAAGGAACCACTGGTGACACCAAGTGGTAAACTGGTTAAGGTGGGTTTGGAGGGTGTGCTGGGATCATTGAAAGGTAGGATAGAGTCAGGAAGGCACTGTCATCAGCATATTGGAGGAGGTGGGCAGGAGAGGGTGGCTTGGGCATATCGACACAGTACAGGAGAGAGAGGAGAGGGCAGAGGACAGAGCTGTGGGGGATGCCAGCAGTGGGATAAAATATAAGGGAATTGGTGTTGTGGAGGGTGACATAGGAAGGATGGCGTGAGAGGAAGGAAGTGACAAGATGGACAAAATTGATAGGCAGGGCGTAGGTTTGGAGTTTAAAGAGGAGACTGGGATGCCATATGCAGTCATAGGCATTTTGGAGGCTGAGGGAAACAAAAATGTCAGAGCGATTGGAGTTAAGCTGGAGGCAGAGAAGGTGGACGAGGTTAAGTAGTTGATCTTCATTGGAGAAGGAGGGTCAGAAGCCACAGTGGGTAAGGCGGAGGAGGTCATGGTGATTAAGGTACTGATGGATACGACAGGAGAGGATGGATTTGAAGACCTTACTGAAGACAGAGGTGAGGCAGATGAGACCATAGGAAGAGGCGACAGAAGGGGGTTTTTAGGGTCTGAGGAATAAGAGGATGCAGGAAGTCTTCCACAGGTCATGATAGAAGCTGGTAGAGAGGATGAATTGTAGAGATTGGCAAGGACAGTCAGGAGGGAGAAGGGGATTTCTCTAAGGTGGTGGTAGGTGACACAGTCGTCACCAGAGGCCACATTACATTTTGACCGGAGGGTAAGTTAAATGTCTTGTGTGATTGGAGTGTTGTTGTTGGAGGGAGGCAACTGCCCCAAGTACTGGAGACTAGGAGCAAGTGGAGCAACCAAGGTATCGGCGCATTCCATGGTGGTGGGGAAAAGAGAATAATCAAAGTGGGGATCATCAGGGACAGAGAAGACCTCAGAAAGTGAGAAGCGAAGTGGTTGGCTTACTGATGTTGTCGAGAAGGGGGCGGTCGTTATGGAGAAGGGGGTAATGGAGTGCAGAATGGGAACCAGTAAGGCAATGGAAGGCGGACCAGTACCTGGAGGAGTTGATAGGGGGGGGGGGGGTGGCGTTGAGTCGTGTATCTATAGTGGGCTTACCAATGCAGATCAAAAACACGGCTAAAGTTGAACTTGGAGTGTTGAAAAGGGAATGGTTGAGTGACAATAACTATGATACGCTGTTGTGGCTACTGTAGATAAACAGAAATTGGAATACATAAGAACAAGCTTACAGAGCTGACAGAATGATATGAAAATCATAAAATAAATGGAGAATGAAGCCTAATGGACGAAGGAACAGACTGTAGTCGCCCTCTGTTCGCGTGGCCGTCAGAATGCCGCATAGGCGAGAAGTGGTCAGAGGGAAACCGACAGAGGGCATCTCGTACCTTGCTACACGACATTCCAAAAAAAGAGTGGTGGAAGACTGTACCAATCACTTAATAATAGTACATAGTAAACGAAATAAATATATAAACAGAGAAGGGACAATTAAACAACAGAGTAATGTACTCCACGAAACAAAATCAAGTAAATATGATGTAATGCATTCTATACTTGGTAAAGACAAAATCAAGATATTATATGAGGCGTTCAACGCCTTTTGTGCTGCTGCCAGCACGCCTCCCCCCCCCCTCCACCCCCCCCCCCCCCCCCCCCCCCCCCCCCTGCAATATAGTAGGACATGTTGTAGAACAGGTATGCCTCGTCATATTTAAAGGGCATGTTTCCCGCGTGTATGTCACAAATACTTTTTATTTTCGTCTATTTTATTATTTTAACATGTAGAGATTCCAATAGCTATATATGTGTTTTTTCCTAAGTTGTGCTAGAGATCCGAAGACAGTCATCGCTCACACAAAGCAGTAGTCTAAGGACCTAAGAATTTTGTGTCATGGAGGGAAATAAAAGGAAGACTGTAGGAAGCGTTGCGTCTGGTGTATTATTTGGAAGTGCAGTGAAGCATGTTGGATTGTATTATGATGGGATGTCGTTGGCAGAAGCTTTACATTATTTATAGGCTAGTGAAATGGTTAAGACATGGGCATGGTTAAGATTTTGTTGATACTTTTCTGACACAGTGAAAATTGTTTTTCCTTTTGTGAAATCACATGTTTGTGTGATGTTTCCTCATACAGGGAGAACAGTTTCAGGCTACTACACAGTGAACATAACTCTTTTCTTTTAATTTCGTGCAGTATTAATCTTGGGAAATTTTCGTAATCTGAAGTGCTGTGAAGAGTTCACGACACTTTCTTGTATCAAGGTCCTTTTTTTCCTAGTCATTCTGGCTATGATTTTGGAAGCTCATTGGTGTTGGGTTTAATGTAAGGAATGGAGTCATTTTGCTTAAATTTGCAGGAAGACTGAGTCTTGATTCGGTTTCATATGATTGGAGGATGTTGAGTACATTGGAATAAGAACTTTTTTCTGTTGTCGCAGCTTATTTGATTTTCATTATCAGAATCTTTGAACTTTGAAAATTTTGAGTTTGGAAGTCGTTTGAGGTAGCACTGGACATTGTGTGCTATAAGATGAGACATATTATGTTTCTAAGATTTCTCAGTTACATTTTCTGATGAATATTTAAGATTTATCGAGAGCTTATTTAAATTCTACGAGGGTGAGTCAAATGAAAATCTGATATATTATTTTAAATATTATTTATTGTGCAGAAGTGGTAAAAAGCTGTATCACTTGTCAACATAATCTCCCCCACGCTCAATGCAAGTCCTCCAGAGCTTATAAAGTGCATAAATTCCTTTAGAAAAAAAATCTTTTGGTAGTCCGAGCAACCACACATGCACCGTGTGGCGTACCTCTTCATCAGAACAGTACTTCTTTCCTCCCATTGCGTCTTTGAGTGGTCCAAACATACGGAAATCACTTGGGGCAAGGTCCTGGCGAATACAGTGGATGAGAAAGACACTCAAAATGCAGGTCTGTGATTGTTGCAACTGTTGTACGGGCAGTGTGGGGCTTTGCATTGTCATGTTGCAAAAGGACACCTGCTGACAGCAATCCACGTCGTTTTGATTTAATTGCAGGCCGCAGATGATTTTTTTAGGAGATCTTTGTATGATGCACTGGTGACAGTGGTCCCTCTAGGCATGCAATGCTCCAAAATGACGCCTTTTTCGTCCCAAAAGAGAGTCAGCATAACCTTCCCTGCTGATGGTTCTGTTATAAACTTCTTTGGTTTTGGTGATGAGGAATGGCGCCATTCCTTGCTCGCTCTCTTCGTTTCTGCTTGGTGTAAGTGAACCCGGGTTTCGTCCCCAGTAACAGTTCTTGCAAGGGAGCCATCACCTTCTCGTTCAAAGCGCCAAAGAGGTTCTCCACAAGCATCAACACGTCGTTCTCTCATTTCAGGAGTCAGCTGCCATGGTACCTATCTTCCAGACACTTTGTGAAACTGGAGCACATCATGCACAATGTGGTGTGCTGACCCATGACTAATCTGTAAACATGCTGCAATTTCAGTGTTACTCGGCGGTTTTCCTTCACTGTGGCTTCAACTGCTGCAATGTTCTGTGAAATCACACCTCGTCGTGCCTGACCTGGATGCGGAGCATCTTCCACTGAAGCCAAACCATTTGCGAACTTCCTACTTCATTCATAGACTTGCTGCTGTGACAAACATGCAACACCGTACTGAACCTTCATTCGTCGATGAATTTCAGTAGGTTTCACTCTTTCACTACGCAAAAACCGAATAACAGGACGCTATTCTTCCCTGGTTCAAGTCGCTGGCTGGCTGCTCCTTTTGTGACTTCCTCACTGTGAGGAGGTTCGAGTGGAAGTTTGTGGCCTGTTGGCCTTTACTCCCCTGGGAATCTTGCAGAGTCTTCTGTCTGTACTGTTGGTTGGATCTGTACTGGCAAGGAGTGCCGACGTCCTATTTCTTGAGTTTGTCGATATGACGATTTTTCTTCTTCTTCTTGCTTGCTGCTGAGGGCTCTCCCTCGGTTGGGATACCGGGCATAGTGTATCCTGCTTTTTCATACTCTCCGTTGACCAGAGCGAAGATGATGTTGCGCATTTGCCACTCTGTGAAGATAGGGAAGGAATTAATCAGATCGTAATCCTCCCTAGAAAGACCAACAAGGCCTTCTGGATACTCAATTGGTTGATGTGGGTGTGGAGGTTTAGAATGGTTAGGTGGAACGAAAGGATAGGGGTTGTCGTGGTGAGGGTAGGTGCCATCGCGAAGCGAGTCAGCGATCTTCTTCGTTACAGCGCTTGTGCTGTACATGTCTGGAAGCGGGAGGAACGGGACTTCTTCACACTCCTCTTCTTGTGCTGATGCTTCGGTGTCCTCCTTGTGCTGTGTCGCCTCTCCTTCGGCAGGCTCGTCTGTCTGCATGGCCACCGTCGCGAACTCCTTCTCACATGGAGGAGTCGTCTGGGTGGCGGTGTCCTTCTTTGGCTGAGCGAAGCTCCTGCGTCAGCACAGCAATCTGACGCCGAGCCTCGCCCAGTTCCGCCAGCATGGCCGCCCTCTCTTCCGCCATGGCAGATTTGAAGGCGGACATGGCTTCTTGTACGGCGTCGTTGAGGCGCCTGGTGACGACGTCTTCTGTACGAGTGACCACCTCTTCGTGTGTGGCGGTCACTTGCTTCTGCGTTTTCTTCTTCAAAAAAATGGCTCTGAGCACTATGGGACTCAACTGCTGTGGTCATAAGTCCCCTAGAACTTAGAACTACTTAAACCTAACTAACCTAAGGACATCACACACATCCATGCCCGAGGCAGGATTCGATCCTGCGACCGTAGCGTTTTCTTCTTCGGCCCACGCCAGTTTCTTCTGTAGGCGCAGGAACGGGCGTTGGCCGCATGTGCGCCTCCGCAGTTGGCGCAGGTGCAGGGGGTGTCCTTCGGCTTTTTGCAGTCGCGTGTGTCGTGTGCTTGCGCACACTTCAAGCACGCAACTGCGCCGCTGCAGTGCTTGGCGACGTGGCCAAGCTTTTGGCAGCGAAAGCACTGCGCTGCAGTCTTCCTCTTCTTCTTGCCGGAAGTCCCTGCTATCGTGAGCAGCAACTCCGCCAAGGCAGCAGCTTTGCGTCCCCTTCCGCGTCCCGACATCTCGAGTAGCAAGAGCAACAGCGACAATCAGCTATGCGTCACTCACCGCAGCGTGAGCGGGAATCGGGTTCAAGTCGCAGGTGGGGTGGCTATCTTCATACTGATACTGCGACGGTATGTGTGCATCTGCACTATGCTGCCACCTACAGGCCATTCTGCACGCTGTTTGTAGCACGCTTACCAACTTATAGGATAACGCCGCGGAATTTCAATTTGTTATTACGAATTTAAGGTTTACATTTGACTCACCCTCGTACATGTACCTCAAGTTTGTGGTGCTAAGATCATGGTTGTTATGGTTAAGGAAACAAGTGTAATAATTTCTCTCATGACTGAATGACAAGTATTCCCTCGGCTTGAAGTATCACGATGAGTAATTAGTTGACTCCAACAATAGCCTACACTTTTACTAGGCCTACGCTATCAATGCATCACACAATTGGTTAACTCATAGAAATAACTGAGTGCAAAAATGTGTAGAGAGATGAAACGGAACGATCACACAGGCACAGCCATAGACGAAGCAGCTGGCAGACCTCGTTTCACTGCTGCAATACTCGGAGAAATGCATTCAATCTTAAAGGAAAATGCTTACAAATCACTCGTGTGACCCATATTAGCACATTGCTTGAATTTGTGCGAGACTCCTACCAAATAGCACTAGCTGGGGCTACTGAGCGTGTACAGAGAAGGGCAGCAGGAGTGGCCACAGGTTAGTTTGACCACGACTATAACACCACGTTCAAACTCTCTGCAATTTTGATAACCTGCCATTTTAACATCAGTAACCGATCTAACAACTGCTCCAGACACTTATTGTCTTATGCAGGCGTTGGCGACTGCAGCGTCGTGTTCTGCCTGTTTATATATCTCTGTATTTGAATACACATGCGTATACCAGTTTCTTTGGCGCTTTAGTGTACAAACTGATGTGGAACATAACTACAGAGCTAATGATGTCATAAAAAACATAGGAATGCAGTCAGTTCTATCTTGTCAGGACATGGTGTTCCCTTCTCTATTGACCTCCCTGTTTTTATGGAAATGCTTTTTGTATTGCCACACAGAACTCTATCTGCTGATGGAGTAATTCCTTCAGCAAAAGGCAGTACCTGCTCTGACCGACAATAACAGCAATCTGTCGCCTATTCTTTCCCTCATTAACGCTACGCTGCATGCCAAAATACCCACAAAAGAATGTTACAGCCTAAAGATTGATTCAAAACTTAGGGATTTGTTTCGTACACTGATGTACTAAATATACCAATTAAGGTTTGCATCACCTCGGTTATGAGAGTTCTGGAACCTGTACAGAAAATTAGAGTAGAAATCAACATAAACATCATTTTCGCCTTTTTTATTGCTCATGAAAACCACACATTGCATGTTGTACTACGATAAGCGAGACCTTCAGATGTGGTGGTCCAGATTTATCTCCACACCGGTACCTCTAATAACCAGTAGCACGTCATCTTGCATTTATGCATGTCTGTATTCGTAGTGGCATACTATCCACAAGTTCCGCAAGGTGCTGTTGGTCCAGATTGTCCCACATCTCAATCGCGATTTGGCGTAAATCCCTCAGAGTGTTTGGCGGCCACATCTTCCATAAAAAGCCCTTTTTACTCTATCCCAGGCATGTTTGATAGGGTTCATGTCTGGAGAACATGTTGGCCACTCTAGTCGAGCGAGGTAGTTATCCTGATGGACGTCATTCACAGGATGTGCACGATGGAGGCGCGAATTGTCGTCCATGAAGACGAATGCCTCGCTAATATGCTGCCGATATGGTTGCACTATCGGTCAGAGAATGGCATTCGTGTATTGTACTGCCGTTACAACGCCTTCCATAGTCACGAGCAGTGTACGTCGGCCCCACATAATGACACCCCCAAAACATCACTCGCTGGACAATGTGTCTAAGGCTTTCAACTTGACCGAGTTGCCTCCAAACACGTCTCTGATGATTGTCTGGTTGAAGGCACATGCTACATTCATCGCTGAAGAGAACATGATACCAATCCTGAGAGGTCCATTCGGCAGTTTGTTAGGCCCATCTGTACCGCGCTGCATGGTGTCGTGGTTGCAAAAATGGACTTAGCCATGGACGTCGGGAGTGAAGTTGCGCATCATGCAGCCTATTGTGCACAGTTTGACTCGTAACATGACGTCCTGTGGCTGCACGAAAAGCATGGTGGCGTTGCTGTCAGGATTCCTCCGAGCCATAATCCATAGGTAGTGGTCATCCACTGCAGTAGTAGCCGTTGGGCGGCCTAAGAAAGGCATTTCATCGACAGTTCCTGTCTCTCTGTATCTCCTCCATGTCCAAACAACATCGCTTTGGTTCACTCCGAGATGCCTGGACGCTTCCATTGTTGAGCGCCCTTCATGGCACAAAGTAACAATGGGGACGCGATCGAACCGCGCTATTGACTGTCTAGGCATGGTTGAACTATAGACAACACGAGCCATGTATCTCCTTCCTGGTGGAATGACTGGAACTGGTCGGCAGTCGGACCCGTTCCATCTAATAGGCGCTGCTCATGCAGGGTTGTTTTACATCTTTGGGCGGGTTTAGTGGCTTCTCTGATCACTCAAAGGGACTGTGTCTGTGATACAATATCCACAGTCAACGTCTATCTTCAGGAGTTCTGGAAACCGGGGTGATGCAAAAATTTTTAGGTGTATTTTGGAAGCAAAGAATGGGACGCATCACCAGAGTGAAGAAATTTTACGGGCATCTATAAGAGTGTGGGAAAATCATTGTCAGAAGGCGTATGAAAACATCAGCTTAAATTACGTACTGTAGGGGAAAATGTGACGTTGTATGAAAATTTAGGATGAAGTGTAATTTTTTGAAAATTCTTTCTTCTTCTCGAAACTGTACTAATAGGAACCAACATAATATTATGTATCTCGGGACTTTTTAAAATTTTTTTCTCGCCTTCGACTGTTAAAATTAGTTATTTATTATATCAAAGACTGTCTTTAATCATTTCTGTTAAATTTTTTATTCATAAAATCTCGCATTGCAATTTCGATTTTCAGCTATTGTCAAGTGACACGCACTGAAACTATGAAAACAGAGTGTATCCTTACTTACAGTCTCGCGTATCTTCACTTGCATAGAACGGTGCAAGTCGCTGTAGTATTGTGAAACACACATTACTCCATATTTTGCACGTTGGTGGACGGCATATACATGGTGATATGTTCCACTGTGTACAGATTCTAGGGATTGATCGATGAGAGAATAGGGAACAGGAAAGGTCTAATGAACTTACGTCCGGAAATGCATGTTTACCATGCTAAAGACCATTTACTCGATGACACATTCTTACAGAGACTGCGGTCTAGTTCGTGCTGTACCACACATCCACAGTTACAGTATGTGTTGAAAATGGTTTCCATGTGCCTCAACGCATGCGTGTACGCGCTGTATCATGTCCTGTCTCATACATTCACATCGGACAAGCTGCATTCTAATACTGTCACAGGCAGCTTGAATACTCTGCTCCAGTGTCTCCATGTCTGGAATGGGCTCTGCATACACGATACTTTTGAGATGGCCCCATAAGCAAAAATTGCGCGGTTTGAGATCCAGAGAAAAGCAGACCATGTAGCTGGACCACCTCATTCGATTCATCGACCGGGGAAGACACGGTTGAGATATGTCTGGACGTTAATGGCGAAATAGGCTGGAGCACATCATGTAGCACTCACATAACCCTCCAAATCATCACTGGCACTTCTTCCAGCAGGGGAGGCAAAGTCATCTGCAAGAAATGCCGATAGCTCCGCCCTGTTAGGTGACGTGGAAGGAAGACTGGTCCCTAAATACGGTCGCTAACTATCCCGGCTGCACCGATGCTGATGATTCGCTGTCACCATACCTTGTGGGTTGTGCATACTATCCCACAGATGACTGTTATGAAAGTTGAAGATACCACTCCGTGTAAAGGTGGTCTCATCTGTGAATAGTATAGATGAAACAGATCCCGGAATCGTGCTTTCCTGGTGAAGAAACCGGTGACAAAACTGCTCCCGATGTGGAAAGTCTGTCAGTAGTAAGCCCTGCACATGATGTAAGTGATAAGGGTAGTAGCAATTGCTGTACTGGCAAGCCAACTGTCTGGCACTGACACGGCGGTCGCTTTCCATAGTGTTAATCATATTTTACTCCAAGTCTAGTGTCCGAAAATTTCGGGTACGTGCTCCATGATTTCTTGCTTCTTGAAACGACCTTGTCTCACACCAAACGGCGAAACACTGTTGCAAACATTGATTGCAGTGGTTGCTGTCGGCAGGGATCTCTTGGTACAACGTTAGTGCCCGCTGCCTTGCGTTTCCATAAGTAAACACCATGTCGGCGGCGTCTCGATTCAAATATGGAAACATTGCTTTCATGACGGAGTGGTTTTCATACATTCCATTTTATCGAGACTACAGACACATCAACGCATGTTTAAATAAGAATTCAGTATGTTTTCTACATATCACACGAAGCAACATATGGTCTGACAGGCACGAAACGCAAATTCACCGCGGCCCTTAATTTTACAAGAGTTTCTTTGCAATCATCACGCTAAGCAGGACTGTATGGAGTCCCTATTACTTTCAATCATAGTATAGATACTCGACTCGCTTTGCGTTATGGGGCACGTCGGCCCTACAAAAATTACAAATATTTGAACATGATGTTTAGCTCCATGCCGTGGAATTCATATTTTTTTTCTTTATTTTAATTTTAATCACCTCATACAGGCGGGCTGTCAGCAGCATATTACGCTGCTCTTCAGCCTTAAGTGGTACAATAGTATGACACTTAGGTGACACAGACAATACAGTAAAAACGGCGGGCAAAAAACGTAGATACAAAGAACAAGAAACATGAAGCCGTTCACGCTGGACGAGAAAAAACGCTAACACTTGTTGACACGGTGCAAATAACACGGATGACTGCGATGGCACACGTGAACAGTGGAGGCGTGATGGCGAAAGAACACTAAACACAAAAAGAAAGGCACACACACGAGACACTAATGGCGATGATCTCCGGCACGCGAAAGTCCACTGAGCGTGTACGAGACCGTGGCCTGCCAAGAGAGGAGGAGGGGGGGTGGGAGAGGGAGAGGGGAGAGCATAGATGCCATGGGCAGGGGAGAGAGGGGGAAGGGAGGCAGGGGGAGCGCAATCCCGGGGGAAGAGGGATGGGGGAAAAGGAAAGAGAAGGGAGGGGATGGGAGGGAGGGTGCCTAAAGGAAAGGACACAGGAAGTGGGGGGGGGAGGATCAAAGTTGATAGGAGGAGTAGATGGAGGAGGAGGAGGATATCATCAGGGAGGGGGAGCTGGCGGAAGCCACCTTGGGAGAGGGTAAGGAGGGTGGAGAGATTGAGACAAGGCACAGCAGTGGGTGGGGGTGGGAGAGGATGGGCGAGACAAGTGGGTGAGGAGGATCGAGTTTGCGGGAGGTGTACAGGATCCGTATCCTTTCAAGGAAAAGGAGGAGGTGGGGGAATGGAATGAGATCGTACAGGATCCGCGTGGGGGAGGGGAGACAGATGCGATAGGCGAGGCGCAGAGCATGGTGTTCAAGGATTTGAAGGAATTTATAAAAGATAGGGAGGGCAGAGATCCAGGCCAGATGGGCGTAACAAAGGATAGGGCAGATGAGGGATTGATAGGTGCCGGCCGGTGTGGCCGTGCGGTTCTAGGTGCTTCAGTTTGGAACCGCATGACCGCTACGGTCGCAGGTTCGAATCCTGCCTCGGGCATGGATGTGTGTGCTGTCCTTAGGTTAGTTAGGTTTAAGTAGTTCTAAGTTCTAGGGGACTGATGACCACAGATGTTAAGTCCCATAGTGCTCAGAGCCATTTGAACCATTTTTTGATTGATAGGTGTGGAGGATGGTGGAGGGATCCAGACCCCACGTATGGCCGGAAAGGAGCTTGAGGAGACGGAGTCGGGAGCGTGCCTTGGCTTGGATTGTCCGGAGATGGGGGTACCAGGAGAGTCGACGGTCGAGGGTGACGCCAAGGTACTTAAGGGTGGGGGTGAGGGCGATAGGACGGCCATAGATGGTGAGATATAAATCAAGGAGGCGGAAGGAAGGGGTGGTTTTGCCTACAATGATCGCCTGGGTTTTGAAGGGATTGACCTTGAGCAACCACTGGTTGCACCAAGCAGTGAACCGGTCAAGATGGGACTTGAGAAGGTGTTGGGAGCGCCGCAGGTTGGGGCAAGGGCAAGGAAGGTGGTGTCATCGGCAAACTGGAGAAGGTGGACGGGGAGTGACGGCGGCGGCATGTCCGCCGTATACAAAAGGTACAGAAGGGGGGAGAGGACGGAGCCTTGGGGCACACCGGCGGAGGGAAAAAAGGTGTAGGAATCTGTGTTATGGATGGTGACTTAGTAAGGACGGTGGGAGAGAAAGGAGCTGATCAGACGGACATAGTTAATGGGAAGGGCGAAGGTTTGGAGCTTGAAGAGGAGACCAGAATGCCATACGTGGTCATAAGCACGTTTGAGGTCCAGGGAGAGGAAGATTGCAGAGCGACGGGAATTAAGCTGTTTGGAAAGGAGATGGGTGAGATGACGGAGAAGGTCGTCAGAAGAGAAGGATGGCCGAAAGCCACACTGGGTAACCGGAAGGAGGCGGTGCTGGTGGAGATGCTGGTGGATGCATCGGGTGAGGATAGATTCCAGGACCTTGCTGAAGACTGAGGTAAGGCTGATGGGATGGTAGGAGGAGACGGCGGACGGCGGTTTACCAGGTTTAAGGAACATCAGGATACGGGAGATTTTCCACAGGTCAGGGTAGTAACCAGTGGACAGGACTACATTTTAGAGCCTGGCTAGAGTGGAGAGGAAAGAGACAGGAGCTTCATGAAGGTGATGGTAGGTGACACGATCGTGACCAGGAGTAGTGTTGCGTGTATAACAGCACGTTTGGTCAGCACTAGAACTCTCACTAATTGACTCTCTTGCACGCTCGTTATAACTGTACATTCGCTGCGCCGCCGCCATGCTTATGTCACACACCCTCCATACACGCAACAGACATAGTCTTCTGTAAATATGCTAACTCCCACATCGCTGTTATACGGTCATGGCGGATCCCACTGTCGAGCAAACTTTGCCGCCAAAAGTGTGGCACTGCGTTCTCGCTCACACAAGGACACGTGTTGGACGGTGAGCGGTTGGCATCGACAGGTTCGAACGTGCCCAGGAAAACCACTTTGGCGCCAAAAGTTTAGCAGGGAACGGCCGACCGTTGCGTGATTCAGTTCCGAGGCAAACAATTTTGGCGGGAAACGTGCGGAGGCGACGAATATACGTGGTGAGCAGACAAGGAAGCATTGTGACGTCAAACTCAGGAAGTTCCAGCGTGTCCAGCGAAAACATGTTTACGACGTGGGAGCGATCGGTGGGCTTGCCCCCAGCATATCGGTAGTCCAGAGCGAGCGGTCGCCTCACGTGACAGGCGTTGGCATTGTCTTCACGCGCTGGCCTGGGGGTGGCGAGGTTTTGAACTAATTTGGAGCACGGATGTCATGGCGACTGCACTGCGACATCAAAGATGTGTGCTGACTGTTTTGGAGAACAAGTGATGACGATACTGCTTGAAATAAGGTCCTCAGTCCCTTCCCCCCTGCAAAATCAAAGAACGTATCTTAGGTTACTATAAGTGCAGCTTATTATTTGACGCTGTTTTGATAGGTTACCAGTGAAAAAAGATAAGAGACGGAGAAAGTTTGTACGTGTGATCGATTAAGGTGTTGGGGTTTGAACTTGTGATAGATTTTTGCTATGGATGTAAGGAAAATGGCTTTCGTACCGAGAAAATCGTTCATCTTGAATAAATAATAAATGATAATAATAAATAGAAGTACAGTTTTCGAGAGATTATCGTGTTGTAAATTGAATTTGGCGAAATTTTATAGTGGAGGTAGGCCTATAATAATAAATAATAATAATAATAATAAATGAATGACAAAACATGACAATGAATGATAATGAATGTTAATGAATGATAATGAATAATAATGAATAATAATAAACTAAAGTAAGGTTTTGCAGCCATTATCATGTGGGAATTTGAATTTGGAGGGAATTTTCTAGTGGAGGCAGGTCAATAATAATAAATAATAATAAATGATAATAAAGACAAATATGGGTTTGCATGTGTTATCTTGTTGGAATTGGAATTTCGGGCATATTTTTTCTGGAGGCTTAGGTTAGTGGATGTAGCCCAATTGGTCTATATTGCCGCCAAAATTCAAAATTCCCGCCATTTTTTCTGGAGGTTTGCTTAATGTGCATAGCCCAATTTGTCTATTTAAATAATAATAAATGATAACGACTGTTAATAAATGATAATCAATAATAATGAATAATAATAAAGACAAGTACGGTTTTTGCATACATTATCCTGTTTGAATTTGAATTTCGCGCCTATTTTTTCTGGAGACTTAGGTTAGTGGACGTAGACCAAACGGTCTATTTTGCAGCCAAAATTCAAAATTCCCTCCATTATTTCTGGAGGTAAGGTTAGTGGACGTAGCACAATTGGCCTATTTTCGCGCCAAAAGCCGCCATCTTGGAGGACGTCATGTACTGTTGCCAAGTCTACATCCCGCCATATCGGATGACGTTAGCGCCGCCATCTTGAATAAATTTGGCAACAATAGAAAGTGGGGTGGTACACAGGTTGCCCCACTACTACAATGACCTCACAATACAGCCTATCCTTTAATGTGCCTTTTAATTAAGAACCTCCCTGTGTACAAAGCCAATAGCATCTTTCAAGACTATGTCACAAGGTTGAAACATGATTTGACATTGAGAGAAAAAGTAGGGCCTTCACTCAATTATTAATGGTGTTTAATGCGCTCCCATCAGGCAAGGGAAAAAATATCTGTATAAATATACTTGTAAGTCTTTTGTGTAATTACCTTTTTTAACTGCAGCTGCCTTAATGAATAATGACTTCCCTTGTGTGATATTGTAGGACGGGAGGGCTTGATTGTTAAGTATTGAGTCTAGAATGTAATCAGTCTTTTTAATTTCTTTAAATGGGTTTCAACAATTGAAAAACAAGCTCTCCCAGGTGTTCAACACCTATCACTCACTGTATGACAGGAAGTGAACACTTTCTCAATCTTGATGGAGCTCAGGATGTTGGCTGCCTCCCCCCCCCCCCCTTCCTGCCAGGAAAACTTCCCACAAGATTACATCGTGAGCCTTGAAAACACACCAAACGTGCAAAACACTGCAGCAGTATCCCTAAAACTAGGACCACAATCACTGCCTTCATCCTTGAAGTAACTTAGCAGTGAGCTCAACAACTTAACTTTCCAATTAATAGTTAAGTTTTTTATCAACCTTTTAAGCTCTAATGGGGGTAGCCCATGACCAAAGATCAACTACTTAGCTCCAAAAGGGCAGTAGAACATTTCAATACTAGGGTAAGGTTTTAACTATCAAACACTAAATGGCAAGCAAAATGGAATCAGGCTTTAGCAACAAGGTTCTTACAACTTTAACTTAATAGTGGCTAAATGCTTGATTACTAAATGAAGCTAACAGGTCACCAGCTTTAGCAATAAGGCTTTTAAAACTTACTACACTAAACTCAATATTGGCCAAGCCCAATGACCACTACATTGAAACAAGAAGCTGCTGTCATCCAGACACGCTATATGCTCTCAGGACCATGACTGCATTGCAATAGTTTACCCTTAGGTGAAGAACCTCACTCCTCTGAGCGTCTTGTAATCTAACTGTGAACAGTGTAACAAACCCCCTGAATGATGAAGGGACCCTTAAACCAAGGAGACTTTTTTTTGCTGGCCAGAAACTTCTGTCCCCTACATCTGATTATAATAGAATTCCCATTTCTGATGTGACTGGCAAATGTTTATCCAGCCCTTATGCGATTGCTCTTTAATGTTGGAAGGTGAGAATCTCTCAGCTAACAAATACTCAATTCTTCACAAGTTGCTCAGTGGTGAATTCAGGACATAAGGGGACATTAGTCAAACTGACATATTTAAATGGCTCTCATATCTCCCTGTATCAAAGTCATAAGATAACCATCTCAAGATTTTATCCCACTGTGACTGAATCTCCCGATGGTAAGTGATAAGGGCAGCTTGGAGATTTTGGTTGCTCTTTTAGTGAGAGAGAGAGGAATTGGGATAGTATGGCGTAGTCTGGTGATGTTTCACCCCCATATCAAACAAAAAATTATTAAATTCCTTGGAGGTGAAAGTTGTAGCATTATCAGATACTGTACTAGGATTCGACTAGGACTAAACATCCGGAATATAGCTTCTACTGCCGCCATTGCAGTAGCCTTTCCATTAGTTATTAACCAGGTAAATGTGGAGACAGCATCCCCAATGACAAATATATGGACACATTTCCTTTCTTAGAATGGGGTAATTTAGAAATATTTATTCCATAGAATCCTTGGCTGGTTGTGAGACCATATATCTTGTCAAAGTATTCTGTGCAGGCTTACTAGAAGCACACTCTTGACATTTCCTGACAAAACTTCTTATGTCCTTGTCCATACCTGACCAAACAAAACATTCCTCAACTTTCTCCCTAGTTTTAAACAGTCCAGGGTACCACCTATTGGGGACACATGAAAGTAATGTAAAAGAGAAATTGCTGCAGCAGCTGGGTCCACAACTCTTGTCTGAGTTTCACTCCACTTTTGACAATGCAAATGTTCTTTCTTCAATAGGTAGGCGCAGCTCTCCTCACCCTTGTTAATGTTATCCATCACCAGCTTTATCTCTGTATCTCGATTCTGATAATTCTCAATTCTGTAAACCAGTATGGGATACTCAGCCAGTATTTCATTTATCTCATAAGGCAACTGACCACCTCCCTCCAGATCTTGTTCATCCTGCTCCTGATTGTAAAACATTCGACTTAAGGTGTCTGTGATCATGTTGTCCACGTCCTTGGTGAGTCTTACCCTGAACCGAAAAGCAGATATTCATGTCACTCATCGAAATATCCGCCCAGTTCTTCTAGGGCACCTCAGCACTCAAGGAAGGACCTGATTATCAGTCTCAAGTTCAAATATCTGGTACTCCAAATACATCTGAAATTTTTCCAAAACAAATAAGGCTGCTAATGGTTCAGAACTGTAAGCAGAATACTGCTGCTCCAAGTGACTAAGTGAACACAAAGCAAAAGTAACTCGACAAACCCTTCACCATGTTCTTGTAGGAGGGCAACCTCTATAGCTGTCTGTGATGCATCAGTCTGAACAATACACGATTTATCAAAATCTGTCAGTGCTAAGACTGGTGATGCCACCAAGGCCTCTTTGACAGCAAGGGAATCAGCATCTTGAGACTCACCTCACTGAAATTTCACTTCTTTTTTCCTCAAAGCATTCAAGGGGTCCACCTTTTTGGGCAAATCCAGGAATTTTATTTAATTTAATCGTATGGCTATGGCCCCCTTTGGGCCGAAAGTTCGCCAGGTGTCGGTATTTCAATTTGACGCCACTTCGGTGACCTGGAGTCGGTGGAGGATGAAAGGATGATGATGACGACAGCACAACACCCAGTCCCTGGGCGGAGAAAATTCCCTGACTCAGCCAGGAATTGAACCCAGGCCCAGAGGATTGTCAATCCATCACTCTGACCATTCAGCTACCAGGGGCAGACAATCCAGGAATGAATTTCCTAAAAAAGCTGGCCATGCCTGTAAATATTGCCACCTGCTTCACATACAGAACACAAGAAATTTCATAATCGCCCTAACTTTTTCATTATCTATAGTGAGACCAAGGAATTGTATCAAGGGACAAGCTAACCTCACCTTGTCAGAATTGACCATAAGGCTGACCTTATGTAACCTCTTGGAAACTCAAGATGTGGGAAATGAACTTTCATAGATGCACTACCATCTCATCTTGGTAATGAAACAGAAATTAAAATTTAATCTCATTCAAGACTCAGCTCAGGAGTTGTGACAATACTGCAGCATCTGTTGAAAGGCCAAATGGAAACACCCAGCACAGTAGCCATCCCATTGTGGAGCGGCTTGTCATGTACCTGCAAAGTGGTAGCCTCCTCACCACACAGGTTTCCACTGTTGCTGCCTGAGCTGAAAACTCCCCATGCATGCCACGGAGTATGTTTGCTGTGACTAGGCAAGGCGACTCTGAGCAATGGTTTCTGGCCAGGTAGCCATTGCGGGGTGGTGTCCTGGTCAGAGTGGGTCAAACCAGGGCAGAACAGTCACAAATGAAGTGGACGAAGTCCTCTTCCACTGGTGGCCATATGGCCCCAGCAGTCTCTATGAAAGGATAGTGCTCTTTCAATGCAGAGAGATCCGAACCTAAAATATTCCCTTCCTGGCTACACTATGAGAGGAATGTAGGGCCAAGTGGCAAGCAGAGCAATACTCCCCACAATACTTGGTTTGTATGAGGACTGATGGTGATTCCTACTTGGCCAAAAAGCCTTTGTTCTTTGTGGAGAACTTAGAAGACAAGTTTGGGGAAGCGATAGCCATCTTAAAAATGGAAAGTGGGCCAGTTTTCTGATAAAATGGCATCTCCTAGCATTGCAGGAGTCTGTAAAGACTGTGGACAAGCACTGCATGCAAGTACTCCCTGTGCACGTCCCCACATTTGTGTCAACTGTGGAAAACACCATTCTCCCTGCTCACTAGACTGAACTGTTTTTCAGAGAGAAAAGAGAATTCAAGAATACAAGACTTTGAACAAACTCAGTTACCAAGAGGCCAAGAAGAAGTACAGGTGGCTACAGCTAGCATGTCAATTAATGTCATATGCTACAGCTATGATGACTTCACCCCTTTTAGTGATGGTACTCCCATCCATCACACCTCCTACAGTGTGTCCACAGGGCCACTGGCCCAGGCCTCCCCATGACGGTTGGGAGATCCTCCCTTACTGCTTTCTCCGGACCTACTTTGGGGTCTATGGTTTCTCTCGCCAGGGAGGTGTCCCTTGGGACACTTTCTTGTAAGGTTTCCGTTGGTCTACAACTGGACACAAGCCAATGGCTGAAGGAGGCACAGGCTGCTGGTTGCCGAGCTTCACGATCAACCTCTTTATCTGAACTGACTCAGAGAAGCCCTTGAAATGATAAAAATCCTTTAAGGGGACGAAATACAAGAAAAAGGCCTCCATGAAGAACGACATTCAGATGGGCCCCCGCGCCACCAGGTTCTGCCGTTTCTTCTCCTGTGGCTGAGGTGAAGATTCTTGCCGCCCATAAGGCCCCAGGCCATACCACACAATGGAACTCAGAACTTGCGTACATTGATTCTGTAACACTTCAACTAGTGCCAGCAGGTGACTCTAAGGCATAACCTCCCTCATGGTCCCCCCATGGCCTCACTGTTCATCAACAACATTATTCTACAGTGGAATAGGATATTTGCTTTCTGGAAATTGTCTTAAATGATTAATTACGTCATTTTATGCTCCTAATATGCTTTTTTTCCTCTTGAATTTCAGTATTCTTTTATAAAAACGGAACTGAAATTCAAGTAGTTTGAAAGCCCACTAAAGTGCTTCATTTATGTCATGTGATGCCTGTGATGTCGTCACTGACTAGCTGGCTGCTCCTACTGTCATAATGCTAATTCACAGTGATGTCTTGTTTTGGAATTTCCGTTCGGTAAATGGGTTGCAAATGGTGCATAGTACCGTAGTGTACAAATAAATCTATGAAAACTCCTGAAAAGTAGGTTTTGAGTGTTCCAGAGAATCAGAAGATACGTAAAATGTGGTTGCACTGGACTGGCAAATTGCCACCACGTCGACACCCAAGTTCACTAACTTAATTAAAAATGTGTTGCAATGTGAATTTAACATTAATTTACCTCTGAGATATGCTTCCTCACTGTTACTAGGAAGGGTAGCGTTATTCAACGAAATTAAGCTTCTACTGAAAATTGTCCTTTTATCCAACTACACCTCAATCATTTAGCACCTCAGTTGTTGGAGTGGCAGACCGCTGAATTGTGTAAGATATTGTACATAGGTCGCTGGTTCAAATCTAATCTGAAAGAACATATTAACTTGTTTGTGGAACAACTCGATAGTACTCTCATATGAAAACCAAATCACAATTACAAAACTTCACCACGCCAATCAGAAACAGGGTATTATTGTGTTTTCCTTGGTGTTTACATGCGCTTAAATTTATAATTGTTGTTCACACACGTCATGTTCAAAAAGATATTTTCTAGTTAATGTGATCACGCCCTTTTTACTTTCTTAGAAACAACGTTTTTATCTTTTTATCTGTGCAGGTAGCATCATTATTGTTTAAACATTTGCAGTTTCGTTACCATACATAAATATGAAGCAAGTTTGCTTGAGACGCTAAAGTTAGTTTACACTCACAAACATAACAGCCCTTATGTTTGTGTGATCTGCATGTTGTACATGCTTTATATCTCTCCATATAACCTCTTTGTCCTACATCTCATTCTACTGTGGATGTGTGGTGATATCTTCACTACTAGCAACGCTTTCCAGAAATGTGAATCGTTTGTTCGCAAAGAAAATTCATTTATCCTCTGCTGTCCATTTCTCAGGCTAAGACTAATGTGAAGCTATATATAATACATCCTAACATCGAAACAAACGCTACAAATAGTTCTAGCTAACGTTATTTTCGTATTTTGTGTAACACTTTTAAAACTATATGTCCTTTTCAGGATTCGAACATATGATCTCTACATCTGCTGTCAGATGCGCTATCCATTCCACCACTGAACATCTGTTGGATGCACTATCTCTGCTGATTGTCTTCTACAGAGGAAATCGGAACTAAGTTTTGCCAAGATAATTTTATCGTGCTATGGGTAACAGCTAGTCGACAATCTAGTTATAATGTACGGACCCATTTGCAAAAGTTCTATAATTCCTTAGCTTTGAGTGAGCTCAATGACGTTATGGAGGGGAAGGAAAAGAATATCCATCATCGCACATACAACCGCTTTCAAAGGGGTGGTACATAAACGCATCAACTTTTTCAAGGCTTCCACTATCAGTGTTCACAAAATTACTTTCTATTGTTACTTAAAAGTTGTAATTGTGTTTTCCATCACTAAATAGCTAAACTGTTTGCAGAAAAAGTACGTGAAAAGCTCATAACTGCGGCTAACGGTCGCATAACACATGTATAGCTTTGTCTTACTGCTAGTCTGGGTCTTTACTAGGGCGTCAGCCAATAACAAAGCGTTTTCAATTGTGTGTCGGAACTTGATATTTAATTACATAAGACTAAAATTTTGTGAGAGTATTGACCATGAATGCTGCATAAAAGTTACAATCAATAAAATAAGAACAATATTTTTAACTTAGAAAAATAGCCTATTGGAGTGCTGTTTTACATTACCTGGCTGATTTACGATATCTTTTAAGCACACCACCTGCCTTCTGCATTGCCCTTCAAGAGCCTCAGTTTCGGGCAATCCAGACTACAGCCCTACATGGATACAGGGGATATTTTGGGAATCGTGTTGCCTATGACAGGATGTAGGGCAGAGTTTGCACTTAAAAAAAAAATGAACCTCTCCATACTCACACACACTGACATGATGGCCAACACAAAAGGTCTACTGCCACCTTTGCATAAGGGCTAATTTCCACTAAAGTGAGGTCTCGCAGGACGTGGGTATTGTGATGTTCGCATATGTTTGGCTAAGATCAACCATTAATGTGCGCTCATCTAGAGATAGATTAGGTTGAAAGTTGAAAAAGGGCAGTGGTTTGAATGGCAGAGGGAAAAAGTACCAAGGCAAGAGCCAGGGGAAAAACACCTCTGTGATAGTTGGATCAGGTTGTAAAGACAGTAGTGGTTTTCTTGCTGTCTATGACAGGTCATGAAAGGGTAGGCTTTGTTAGTAGTGGATATCATGATGGTCGAAACCTTTGATGTTGTGCAGTGGTGTTACTTGGTAGCTGCTGCTGGGTGCCGGTGTTGATATCTTGGTCAGCATCAGCATACCTTTAACAGTTACGTTCATCATCGTTTTGTGTCTGATTAGTCATATATCACATTCACAGTGTAGGGTAGTGTTGGCAGTATGCCTGTGCATTAGTGTGCGAGCTTGTTGGTTTCCCCACTGTAGCCTGTCAGTCAGCTTTAATAGAAGCTGGCATGTCCAGTCAATGTTGCTGACATGCAGGGGCTCACTGATGTTGTCACTAGGGGGTGTATGTTAGCTAGCCATAGGTGGTTAAGAACAGTGGGAATATGCTCATGTAATAAACAGATTTTAATGTAGATGAGTTTTTTCATAAGTAACAATTCATACATGTATCAGTGGTAAGTATCACCTGGGGAAGGTTTTACATTTGCACATAAATCTATCATCTAGTTAGTTGCCAATCCAACAGCGGGTCTAAACGTGTAATTTGTCACATTGGATCATTTTGTGTCATTTACGACCCTGGGAGGAGTCAACAACCACAGCAGCAATTTGAATTTTTTACAAACAGAAGCACACACACACACACACACACACACACACACACAGAGTTGTGAAATTACGTTTTGCTCTTATACATTTTGTTCAACATCAAAGCGCAATATATACATTTTGTCAACAATGTTATTTAGACACCATTGTTCATGGCAAAGAGAAAGTGACTTTCACTGTTATGCAGGGTAAGCCTGTTTGACCAGCAACAGCACATCATACGTATGTTATAGATCACCCAACAAAACAATGTTACGAACTATGTTGTAACATTTCGATTAATTTACAATATTTACTTGGTCCAAAGGTCTGACCTAGGGCCTGGAGAGGTGGGGACCTGGGGTTAGGGGGCTTGAACCTATGACTTGAGTAGCAATGACCTGGCAGGTAGGTGGTATAGACATTGGGGGTGAGGTGGGGGGGGCAGGGGGAGGGGGAATGAAGCGTTATGCAATTACATAAAACTCTACACTGAATGTGGTTGTCAAATTTCGATTAAATAACATGAAAATTAAAATATTTGCACATGCTGGGGTTGAACCCTGAACCTTCATGCTCCAGAGCGTTGGTATTATTGTGAAACAGTTTGTGATGATGTCATTTACACTTGGGAACTCTTAGCTCACTTGTGCTATTAAACTGTATAAAACCTGTTTCGACAGTGGATAATTATTTAAAATTGAAACTGAGTCAGAGTAATTAGGGTGCGTCCTTGGGGAGCAACTCAATCAGCAAAGTCCTTCTACTCATGTGCTCCAGGTGATTCTGCGACCTGGACTGTATTCTAAAGTTTATGACCAATATCCACCACCTGTAGGGCGTGGACAACATTGTTCTACATCTACATCTACATCCATACTCCGCAAGCCACCTGACGGTGTATGGTGGAGGGTACCTTGAGTACCTCTATCAGTTCTCCCTTCTATTCCAGTCTCGTATTGTTCGTGGAAAGAAGGATTGTCGGTATGCCTCTGTGTGGGCTCTAATCTCTCTGATTTTATCCTCATGGTCTCTTCGCGAGATATTATGTAGGAGGGAGCAATATACTGCTTGACTCTTCGGTGAAGGTATGTTCTCGAAACTTTGACAAAAGCCCGTACCGAGCTACTGAGCGTCTCTCCTGCAGAGTCTTCCACTGGAGTTTATCTATCATCTCCGTAACGCTTTCGCGATTACTGAATGATCCTGTAACGAAGCGCGCTGCTCTCCGTTGGATCTTCTCTATATCTTCTATCAACCCTATCTGGTACGGATCCCACACTGCTGAGCAGTATTCAAGCAGTGGGCGAACAAGCGTACTGTAACCTACTTCCTTTGTTTTCGGATTGCATTTCCTTAGGATTCTTCCAATGAATCTCAGTCTGGCATCTGCTTTACCGACGCTCAACATTATATGATCATTCCATTTTAAATCACTCCTAATGCGTACTCCCAGATAATTTATGGTATTAACTGCTTCCAGTTACTGACCTGCTATTTTGTAGCTAAATGATAAAGGATCTATCTTTCTGTGTATTCGCAGCACATTACACTTGTCTACATTGAGATTCAATTGCCATTCCCTGCACCATGCGTCATTTCGTTGCAGATCCTTCTGCATTTCAGTACAATTTTCCATTGTTACAACCTCTCGATACACCACAGCATCATCTGCAAAAAGCCTCAGTGAACTTCCGATGTCATCCACCAGGTCATTTATGTATATTGTGAATAGCAACGGTCCTATGACACTCCCCTGTGGCACACCTGAAATCACTCTTACTTCGGAGGACTTCTCTCCATTGAGAATGACATGCTGCGTCCTGTTATCTAGGAACTCCTCAATCCAATCACACAATTGGTCTGATAGTCCATATGCTCTTACTTTGTTCATTAAACGACTGTGGGGAACTGTATCGAACGCCTTGCGGAAGTCAAGAAACACGGCATCCACCTGTGAACCCGTGTCTATGGCCCTCTGAGTCTCGTGGACGAATAGCGCGAGCTGGGTTTCACATGACCGTCTTTTTCGAAACCCATGCTGATTCCTACAGAGTAGATTTCTAGTCTCCAGAAAAGTCATTATACTCGAACACAATACGTGTTCCAAAATTCTACAACTGATCGACGTTAGAGATATAGGTCTATAGTTCTGTACATCTGTTCGACGTCCCTTCTTGAAAACGGGGATGACCTGTGCCCTTTTCCAATCCTTTGGAACGCTACGCTCTTCTAGAGACCTGCGGTACACCGCTGCAAGAAGGGGGGCAAGTTCCTTCGCGTACTCTGTGTAAAATTGAACTGGTATCCCATCAGGTCCAGAGGCCTTTCCTCTTTTGAGCGATTTTAATTGTTTCTCTATCCCTCTGTCGTCTATTTCGATATCTACCATTTTGTCATCTGTGCGACAATCTAGAGAAGGAACTACAGTTCAATCTTCCTCTGTGAAACAACTTTGGAAAAAGACATTTAGTATTTCGGCCTTTAGTCCGTCATCCTCTGTTTCAGTACCATCTCGGTCACAGAGTGTCTGGACATTTTGTTTTGATCCACCTACCGCTTTGACATAAGACCAAAATTTCTTAGGATTTTCTGCCAAGTCAGTACATAGAACTTTACTTTCAAATTCATTGAACGCCTCTCGCATAGCCCTCCTCACACTACAATTCGCTTCGCGTAATTTTTGTTTGTCTGCAAGGCTTTTGCTATGTTTATGATTGCTGTGAAGTTCCCTTTGCTTCCGCAGCAGTTTTCTAACTCGGTTGTTGTACCACGGTGGCTCTTTTCCATCTCTTACGATCTTGCTTGGCACATACTCATCTAACGCATTATGTACGACGGTTTTGAACTTTGTCCAGTGATCCTCAACACTATCTGTACTTGGGACAAAACTTTTGTGTTGAGCCGTCAGGGACTCTGAAATCTGCTTTTTGTCACTTTTTCTAAACAGAAAAATCTTCCTACCCTTTTTAATATTCCTATTTACGGCTGAAATCATCGATGCCGTAACCGCTTTATGATCGCTGATTCCCTGTTCTGCATTAACTTTTTCAAATAGTTCGGGTCTGATTGTCACCAGAAGGTCTAATATGTTGTCGCCACGGGTCGGTTCTCTGTTTAACTGCTCAAGGTAGTTTTCAGATAAAGCACTTAAAAAAAATTCACTGGATTCTTTGTCCCTGCCACCCGTTATGAACGTCTGAGCCTCCCAGTCTATATCCGGCAAATTAAAATCTCCACCCAGAACTATAACATGGTGGGGAAATCTACTCGAAATATTTTCCAAATTATCCTTCAGGTGCTCAGCCACAACAGCTGCTGAGCCAGGGGGCCTATAGAGACATCCAATTACCATGTCTGAGCCTGCTTTAACCGTGACCTTCACCCAAATCATTTCACATTTCGGATCTCCGTCAATTTCCTTCGATACTATTGCACTTCTTATCGCTATAAACACGCCTCCTCCTTCACTGTCCAGCCTGTCTCTGCGGTATACATTCCAATCTGAGTTTAGGATTTCATTACTGTTTACGTCTGGTTTCAGCCAACTTTCTGTCCCTAGTACTATATGGGCGTTGTGACCGTTTATTAATGAGAGCAGTTCTGGGACCTTTCTGTAGATGCTCCTGCAGTTTACTATTAGCACATTAATATTGTTATTCCCTGTTGCATTTTGCCTACTCCTACCTTGCCGCATCTCAGGAGGCGTCTTGTCGGGCCTAGGGAGGGGATTCTCTAACCTAAAAAACCCCCATGTGCACTCCACACGTACTCCGCTACCCTTGTAGCCGCTTCCGGCGTGTAGTGCACGCCTGACCTATTCAGGGGGACCCTACATTTCTCCACCCGATAGCGGAGGTCGAGAAATTTGCACCCCAGATCTCTGCAGAATCGTCTGAGCCTCTGGTTTAAGCCTTCCACTCGGCTCCAAACCAGAGGACAGCGATCGGTTCTGGGAACGATACTGCAAATAGTTAGCTCTGATTTCACCTCGCGAGCGAGGCTTTTCGCCTTCACCAATTCCGCCAACCGCCTGTACGAACTGAGGATGACCTCTGAACCCAGACGGCAGGAGTCATTGGTGGCGACATGAGCAACAATTTGCAGTCGGGTGCACCCAGTGCTCTCTATCGCCGCCGGTAGGGCCGCCTCCACATCTCGGATGAGACCCCCCGGCAAGCAGACAGAGTGAACACTGGCCTTCTTCCCCGACCTTCCCGCTATTTCCCTAAGGGGCCCCATCACCCGCCTAACGTTGGAGCTCCCAATAACTAATAAACACCTCCCCCCGTGTGCCTGCTCAGACTTTGCTGAAGGAGCAGCCACATGTCCACTCACAGGCAGAGCGGGCGATGCCACACGGCCAGCCTCCACATTGACCCTCCGCCTCGTGCGCCGCGAACGCCGCTGAACCCGCCACTCCCGTTGGGGAGAGGGTGGCCCAACCGCGCCCGGTACCCGCGAAGATGTCTCGACAGCAGGGACAGTGGGTGAAGCATGTAACACCTGGGGTGTACCTTGCGACGCACCAGACTCCCCACTGCCGCTACACTCCGAGGCAGCAGCCTGAATACGGCTGACCGTGGCCATCAACACGCTCAGCTGTTCGCGAACAGTGGCCAGCTCCTCCTGCGTCCGTACACAGCAGTCACACATCCTATCCATCCTAAGAAATCAATTTACTGAAGAGAGTTAATCAACCTTTAACTAGACTGCTAATTCACTAAAGGCGGCTGTTTATTCACTAAACTGTGGTTGCTAGCCACTTCTTGTAGAAAACAATGAAAATAGCACTACCTGATTCTGGACTGTATTGAAAACAAACACTAGCACTGCTGGCACTATGGTTGACTAAAGGGACTTTCTCTGACTGTATTCAAAACAAACACGAAATCTATGGAACACTATTAATAGCACCCGACAATTAATGCTTCCTAAAAGCAAATACACACGGAAGAAGAAGTGACAAGTAAGAAAAATACAGTTAATACTTAAATTAAGGTAGCTCGCTGCACAGCAGACGTGAGGCAGGCGGCAGTTACGACGACACTGACTCTACTGGCACTATGGCTGACTAAAGGGACTCTCTCTGACTGTATTCAAAACAAACACGAAATCTATGGAACACTATCAATAGCACCCGACAATTAATGCTTCCTAAAAGCAAATACACACGGAAGAAGAAGTGACAAGTAAGAAAAATACAGTTAATACTTAAATTAAGGTAGCTCGCTGCACAGCAGACGTGAGGCAGGCGGCAGTTACGACGACACTGACTCTACTGGCACTATGGCTGACTAAAGGGACTCTCTCTGACTGTATTCAAAACAAACACGAAATCTATGGAACACTATTAATAGCACCCGACAATTAATGCTTCCTAAAAGCAAATACACACGGAAGAAGAAGTGACAGGTAAGAAAAATACAGTTAATACTTAAATTAAGGTAGCTCGCTGCACAGCAGACGTGAGGCAGGCGGCAGTTACGACGACACTGACTCTACTGGCACTATGGCTGACTAAAGGGACTCTCTCTGACTGTATTCAAAACAAACACGAAATCTATGGAACACTATTAATAGCACCCAACAATTAATGCTTCCTAAAAGCAAATACACACGGAAGAAGAAGTGACAAGTAAGAAAAAGGTTGTTACAGATTATCTCTCGTTCATCAATACTATCCCCACACAAATCGACAATTATAAGTTTGTGGAGAGACACCTCCAGGTAAACAACTATAAGACCCCCTCAATGACCCAAATACTAATGTTAAACGTGAACTTTGCCAAATACGAGGGATGACTAGACAGATCATACACAATGTGCCACAAAGCCACATTGGCCCCCGATCTCTTGGCCACTTTGGAATATCATTTACAACCAGCTGCACAGCGTGTCATATCTTATCGTCTGCCAAGTGACATGCCCTGTCACAGATCATTTCATGTGGCCGAACTTTATGGAAGATTGCAAAGAGTGAATACACACGTGCATGCAATGTCAAGGAGTACACTGGAACTGGTACAGCTCTTCCCAAGTTCGACTGCTATGGAAATACTCCTTCAGTCATCGACCACATAACGATAGTGGGCAGAGGCCATACCTCTCAGAAACATGGAAGATTCAGCAGCCAGGTCTTTCATTAATACTAGTATTTCTTGGTACGGATGCCCAGCGTCTATAACCACAGATCAAGGTTGGCAATTCGAATCAGCCCTGTTCAGTGCACATGAAAACTTCGCAGCACTTATCGATATCAGTCATCTGCTTAACAGACACAGAGAAACAGCCTGGTCGAATAGTGGCACTGTACCTTGAGAGCAGTCACATGTGCCACACAGGCCAGTGGACTCAAACTCTGCCTTGTTTGCTGTTAGACGTGCACTTGGAACACAAACACGATTCAGGGGGCTTCTCAGATAGAGATCATATAGGGCAAAACACTCTCCATACCAGCTGATTTCATGCTTCAACAACCAGGACTAACAGACACATGCCTGTCCACCATCGTCACACATGTCAAACGCTAAATAGCACAACTGCACACCTGTCCTCTACTGCCACAAGTGTGCCAAAACTCTTTGTACCCAAGGTGATGAATGATTGTAATTTCGTTATGTACCGCAAAGAGATGAAGCAGCCACTGTACACAGGCTTGCACAAAGTAGGGGGTACACACTTCCGAGATATTGCAGAAAGGTAAGCCTACAACAGTGACAATGTACAATCTCGAGGTCACGTGGACCCTGTATGACAACTCGTCCACCGCTGATATACCATTTCCCTCTCGTGCCTGCCAGCGCCACATCTTACCACTATGCTGGGAGACCTGACAGCTCACACTGATGATGCCAAGGTATGCCTTATTGTCCAAAATTTCCTGCCCAACGACCTGAGTGACTAGTTATTAACAACTTTCTTGTCACCGAGGGACAACACCCAGAATGGCACACTGAAGATGACTTCACCACCCATCACTTCACACAGCTCTATAGCCCCCCAAATGACGTGCACTTGGTTGCTATTACACAGTTGCTATCACCAGATAGCTATTTCACTAGCACTGCTACCAGAACATCGCAATCGCTCAACACCTCTTCTGAGGAGCCAGACACTTACATGTTATATGTTGATACTGTGCGCTCTGCTCTGACGATCGATGCCTACAACCTATTCCGCTAATGCTAGACTTGTCGACTTCCAGTCCGTTTTCGGGACTACCATCTCCATACAATGACACAGGAACTGCTCCCACACGCTGCAGTCATGGACTGTGTGGCTTGTCCCGGCAGAGGTTCGAGTCCTCCCTTGGGCATGGGTGTGTGTGTTTGGCCTTAGGATAATTTAAGTTAAGTAGTGTGTAAACTTAGGGACTGATGACCTTAGCAGTTAAGTCCCATAAGATTTCACACACATCTGAACTGCTCCCACATACAGACATTCCAGCTGGGACAAAAACTGCTTTGACTGACATCTGCAATGACTCGGACCTCACCGTGCCTCTCCTGCTGCATGGGTGTCACACTATTTCAGTGTCATTGGATCATTGTGGTCACCTCCCTCGGCCCAATGCTCCACACTGGGAGTTGGAGATGTGGCTCCGTAGGGACGTCATGATATGTGACATACTTCCCTGACTGTTGACTGTGGTCTCGTGCAGCTGATATTTGGATCTGTGTGTGTGTGTGTGTGTGCGTGCTTTAGTTTGTTCAATGGCGTTCTCTTGTATGGACACACTCTTGTATTGCTGTTATTTGTGTAATAAATAAAGTACTATATCTTATCAGAAAGTATTATCTCTCACTGTGATCTCATCCCAGGATATGTTTAACTGCAAATCATGAAACACAGGGAGGTTGCTGTCTCAGAACATTCTTCATATGTGAGCTCTTCACGAGATATGTAGACATATTTTAATTTGGATAACTTTTTCATTAGTGTAGGGAATGAAAGAAGAGACTGCTTACAATCTTTCATGAATTTTAACTGACTTTCCATTGATAGTAAACCACCCAAAACAGAGAAATTTTTCTATGGCGCAGTGTTATAATTAATCTATTAGAATGCTGCTGTTTTTGTATTTGCCATTTCAAAGACTGCTTCGAGGCAGCTCTCCAGTTTAGTCTATCTTCCGCATGTCTCTTCACCTCTGAATAACTTACGCATCCTGTGTCCATGTGAACCTATTTACGATAGTCAGATGTCTGTCTCCCTCTAAAACTGTTTCCATTACTCTTTTATCAGTTGCTGAGCTAACTATTGCGTCATGCATCATGCAATATCCTCTCCTGTCCCTTTCTTTGGTCAAGTTGGGCCATATGGATCCCACATAGAAGTGAGCCACCAGCCTAAGTTGGCGACACACCAACAGTGTAGCAAGTCACATATTTAGCTTTTTCTGTTTGTTTTCACAGTTTAATTAGTCATGAAAATAAAAAATGTCATTTTTCGATTTATTTTTCATTCATTAGTGACAGTATCTTCCTGAACTTCCATAGTCGAAATCGCTTCTTAAGTGCCACAAAAAACTAAATACCCATTCATCCTGCCACATCCACTTGCTGAAGAGACTCTTCATTATTAATTTTCATATTACTTGTACAGGGTGAGTCACTAACTACCGCAACCAAGAATAACTCCGAAAGTACTATAGTAGCTGAAAAGTTTCTGGGACAAAAGTTGCATGGGACAATGGGGGCCATAACATGACGTTGGTTTTTTGTTGTTAGGTGGGGTCGCTTCAGAGATATGAAGGTCAACTTTTTTTTTAATGGGATGCTATAGATTGGTACTCGCACTCGCCGGTCAGTACACAGGGAGTGAAAAGATACCATGGAAGCGGTAAAGACACTTCAATTATCAAAACTTTTACAGCAAACTGCAGAAGTTTTCATAACAAAATTAGTGAATTTACTTCCCTCCTGGAAAGCTGTAGTGCTCAATTTATTCTCGGAACCGAGAGCTTGCTGAAACATCGGTAGAATGTTATGAAATATTTAGAGAAGCGTGGAACATATATCGAAAGGACAGACTGGATGTCATAGGAGGGCGAGTGTTCCTTGCTGTTGACAAAAAAAAGTTCGTCTATCGGGGCTGAAACTAAAAAAAAATGGTTCAAATGGTTCTGAGCACTATGGGACTCAAAATCTGAGGTCATCAGTCCCCTAGAACTTAGAACTACTTAAACCTAACTAACCTAAGGACATCACACACATCCATGCCCGAGGCAGGATTCGAACCTGCGACCGTAGAGGTCGTGCGGTTCCAGACTGTAACGCCTAGAACCGCTCGGCCACCACGGCCGGCGGCTGAAACTAAGTCTGACTGTGACGTTACATGGACGCGGGTAGCAAACCTATGTGAACTAAAGTTAATCGTCGGATGTTTTTATTGGCCACCCGATTCCGCCGTAACGGTTGTTGATTCATTTAAAAGAAGTCTAACTCAGCAGCAGGGAAACACACACATCAAGCAGTATCAGTTGAAGGTGACTTTAAACTACCAAGTATAGACTGGGACATTTATGGATTCATTGCCCATGGTACTGATGACAGCCTTGTGGGGCACTTATGAACATATTTTCTGAAAACTGTCTTGAACAGGTACTTAGGCAATCTACACACAGCGGAAATATTGTAACTATAAACCGGCATGACCTTATTAATAGTGTTAATACAGAGACAGTGATTAATGATTATGATGTGTTCATAGTGACGATGGTTACTAAGTTAATAAATCCATCAGGAAAGCTAGAAGAGCGCTAGAAAGAGCAGATAATGAGTCGTTAGCATCCCACTTATATGAGGGTGTGCCGAAAAATAATGCACCTGAATTTTTTATTTTGTTCTCAATATCAGTTGAGATGTTATATGTCATGCATACTACTTGGTCAATTTTCCCGCTTTTCTGGAGAAAATGGCAACCATCGGCTGCTGGAGGTGTGCAGTGTAACTATGCTGGGCGTGAGAAACAGCCCCGAATGCTCACTCCTGACATGAGATAGTGAAGATTGATTATCTATAAAAAATTTCTTTTGGTTTCGAGCGTGAGGCTCATGGGTTCCTTGGTAACAATCTTATTAGCTGATGATTTGACCGACAAAAGAAGAGTGCACCAATGGAGTGCCGCCACAAAGTATCGCCGACGCCAAAAATATTGAAGATCATACTGTCAGCAGGAAAAATCATTCTCACAGTGCTCTGGAATGTTCAAGGTGTGGTGAATTTGGAATTCGTACCTAATGGTACCACCAAAAACAGTGCATGGTACTGCGAGACCCTCAGCAAACTGGAACTACGAATTCGAAAAGTTCGTCCACACACGGAGCACCCTATCTTTCAGCATGACAGTTCAAGTCCGTACATGAGCGTAGCGATGTCTGCAGCAAAACAACGCCTTCGGTTCACTATCATCAATCATCCTTAATATAGCCCTGCCTTGGTCCCACCCGGTTACCATCTGTTTCTAAACCTCAAAGAACAGCTTTAGGAAGCTTAAAGAACAGATTTGATGGTGACGAAGTTTAAAGAAGCTTAAAGAGCAGTTTTGATGATGATGATGATGAAGTGGTGCAAACGGAGGTGAGGTTGTGGCTTCAATAACAAAGTCAAATGTCCTACAGTGATGGTATCACCAAACTGGTCTCTTTTTGGGAGAAAAATTCTGAGGTATTACTTTTCAACATCACTTGTACAGTGAATAGACATTATTTAATTCCAGTGTGATCAACATAGAGGAATTATGGGCACCGTTTAAACTGACCGTAACTCACACCATGGGTAAGTATGTGAGATGCAAATAGAGTAAGGATGAAAAAGACCCACTGTGATCTAGTAATAAAATTCGGAAAATGTTGAGGCAGTAGAGATTGTTGCTTGTCAGATCACAAAAGAACATGCAAATGTCAACAATGAAAAGTTAGTAGAAATTCGTACATGTCAGAAGAACAATATATGAAGCATACAACAACTTCTTCCATACCTTAGCGAAAGGTTCTGCTGAGAATACGAGACGACTTTGATCGCTAAGCGAATTATAGACTTCTGTTCATTCACTCGTCGACTTGTCGGGTGGGGCAATAGGAGACAGCAAAAGAGAGATAAAGTTTCAAATTTTGTTTTTAAGCAATCATTCACACAGGAGGATCGTACAAACATAACATCATTTGACCGCTGCAATGACTCCCATACCGAGGACAGTAATAGACATCCCTGGTGTAGAGAAACAACTAAAAGGACTGAGAATAAATGAGTCACCAGGTCCGCATGGAATACCAGTTCAATTTTACAGAAAGTATGCTTAAGCTTTGGCCCCTTACTCAGCTCGCATTTATCGTGAATCTCTCGCCCAGGCAACTGTAAAAAGCACAGGCGACTCACATATATAAGAAGTGTAAAAGAACTGACCCACATAATCACAGACCGCAATCCTTAACATTGTTTTGCTGCAAAATTCTCGAACTCATTCTGAGTTCGAATATAATAAATTTCCTTTAGAGAGAAAGCTTCTGTTCACAGATCAACATGCATTTAGGAAGCACCGCTCGTGCGAAACTCAGATTACCCTTTATTCACGTGATATCCTAAAAACCATAGATGAAGGACAACTGATAGAGTCCACATATCACTGGAAACCATTTGACAGGGTGTCCCTCTGCAAACTATTAACGAAGGTCCGAACTAGTGGATTAAGTTGCTAGTGGCTTGAAGACTTCTTAAGTAATAGAACCCAGTATGTTGTCCTCGATGGCGAGTGTTCATCAGAAGTGTGATAGGACCGTTTTTTTTTCTTATATATGTATGATCTGTCAGACAGGATGAGAAGCAATTTGCTGATGACTCTATGGTGTATGAGAAGATGTCGTCGATAAGTGACCATAGGAGGATACAGGATGACATGGACAGTATTTCTAGTTGGTGTGACAAAAGGCAGCTTACTCTAAATATAGAGATCTGTAAGTTAATGCAGACGAGTAGGAAAAGGATTCTTGTAACATTCGATCTCAGCATTGGCAGCGTACTCTTTTATACCGTCATATCGATTAAATATGCAATGTAACGCTGAAATTTGATATGCTATGGAACGAGCATGTAACGACAATAGTGGGGAAAGTGAATGGTCGCATTCAGTTTGTTGGCAGAATTTTAGGAAGGTATAGCTAATGTATGAGGGACACCACATATACAACACTAGTGTGACCAATTCTTGAGTGCTGCTGGACAGCATGGGATCCCCTTCAGGTTGGATTAAAGACAGACATCAAACGGATTCAGAGACATGCTACTAGATTTGTTACTGGTTGGTGTGATCAGCATGTAAGTATTATGGAGATCCTTCGTGGCCAGCTGTGGTGGCCGAGTAGTTCTAGGTGCTTCAGTCCGGAACCGCACGACAGCTATGGTCTCAAGTTCGAATCCTGCCTCAGTCATGGATGTGTGTGATGTCCTTAGGTTAGTTAGGTTTAAGTAGTTCTAAGTTCTAGGGGACTGATGACCTCAGATGTTAAGTCCCATAGTGCTAAGAGCCATCTGAACCATTTTTTTTATCCTTCATGGATTCAAATGGAAATCCGTGGAGAGAAGACGACGTTCTCCTTGTGAGGTACTAGTGAGAAAATTTAGAGAACCTGTATTTGAAACTGACAGCAGAACGATTCTACTGGTGCCAGAGCACATTTCATGTAAGATCCACAAAGATAAGAGAAATTAGAGCTCATATGGAGGTGAATAGAACATCGTTTGTCTGTCGGTCCATTTTCGTGTATAACAGGAAAGTAAATGACTAGTAGTGGCACAAGGCACCCTCCACGATGCACCATATTCTGGCTTCGAGAGGATATATGTAGATAATTTTCTTTTCTCCTACTTCAATACAGTTGCTCTTGATTAGTTATGCTGTTTACCCATCTTAAATACTGTTCCTCTTACCCATCTTATCTTCACCATTCTCCTCTGTCATCAAATTTCAAAATCTTCTGTTCCCTTTTTGTCAGAACTGATCATTGTCCACGTTTGACTTCCATACAGGGTTACACTTCCAATGAATACCATCAGAAAACATTCCCTAATATCTAAATTTATATTACTTACTAACAATTTCCTCTGTTTCAGAAACGCTTTTCTTGCAATTGCCAGTTTGCATTTTATATCATCTCTACTTTGCCCAACATTAACTACGTTGCCGCCCAAACAGCAAAACTCATCTACCACTTTTAGTGTCCTGTTTCTTAATCTAATTCCCTCAGCGTTTCCTGATTCCATTTAAATATCCTTGTCAATTTTTTTGTGTATTAATGTTATAAACTCTTTTCAATGCAAATAGACATTCACTCCAACTAATCTTTCTAAGCCTTTTGCCATCCCTGACAGAATTACATTGTCATCTGTAAACCTTCAGTTTATCAATTTATCTTCTTTGCCCTTAATTCCCTGTCCAAATTTTTCTTTGCTATCCTTTACTGCATGTGCAATGTCCATACTGAGCAACATGGGGGTAGGCTACAACACTTCTTACTTATTTGGCAACCACTTTCCTTGTCTTTTGACTCTTAGAACTACAGGCTAGTACGTGTACAAGTGGTAGACAAACATTCACTCCCTTCAATTTATCCCTGATAAAAATGATAAAAACTCCAAAGAACATGTGACACTTAACAATGTCAAAAAATGTCCCTGCATTTACAAATTCTGCAAATGTGGGTTGACAGTTCTTAAACATATAGCTATTCTTCAACGTATTTCCTAAGATAAGCCTTGCGCTTCTAGTATTTGTATATTCCTTGAAAACTGAAACTGATATTGCCCCAAACTGACTTTATGAAGTAATTTCATCTCTCTGTAAATAATTCGAATTAGTATTTGACAACCACGATTCATTACACTGATTGTTCATAAACACACACATCTGTCAGTGCCTAACTTCTTTGGAACTGGCATTATTACACTGCTCCTGAAGTGTGAGAGTATTTCACCTGTAATATACATCTCGCATATCAGACAGAATAATTTTGTCATATACTTTTCTCCCAGAGAACTTAAAGCTTCTGAGGAAATTTCAAGTACGCCAGATGCTATAATGCATTCATTCGTTTATTTTTCTGCAGGTCTCATCAAGATGGAGAACCATCATGGATGTGAAGGAGTGGTGGTGTACATCAACATAAGACAGACATCATATGAACTTAATGTTTCTAATAAATTAACAATAAGCTATCACTATAGTCCATAAAGCTATCCAGATTTATGCTACCTAAGTTTATTTACGTAAATCAGTAAGAATGCTGTCACTCTGAAAGAGTTTTCAGTGTTCGAGTGCACTGTCAGATTGTTCTTGCAATTGTTTTCGGTGTTCGTGTGCACTGAAATATTCTTCTTGCAATTTTACATTCCTGTGACTACTGGGCTTAAAAGGGTGAAATCTTTAGGTTGGGGGAAGGTTACAGGGAGGCAATGTTGAAAGCAAGAACAGAGCAGGAAGACAACATGGTATGCTGTGCACCCACTATGCCACATTTTGTGAACTTACTGCTCGGATTGCATCTATTAAGCAATTGACAGAACGTTTATATGTTCATCATTTCCAGATTTCACTTCTGATCTTACAAAGGATGATTTTCTAATGAGCAAAATTAGTCATGACACAAAACTGCATATCAGAACAGCTCTGGTGGTTCTTATTAGTATTAGAATGAATGAACTGTGGAGCTCAAAATAATAAAGATTATTTCATTTGAATGAGACAACAAGAAATAACAGCATGCAAAGTTGCGCAACACCCTTGGTTTCACCTCAGCATAACAATAGATAGGTCTGAGAGCAAAACGTGCTAAATAAACGTCATTATTAATTAGCTATGACTTAACTACATTTTAGGCATTTGTTCTGGTGGATCCAAAAATAATCATAATGTGGTGTTTAAATTACTGTATGAACAACAAACAGTATACATTTTGGAATCCATATCATTTTTAGTATGTAAGACTATATGATATAAATCTTTGTGTCCTTTAACTGTTTGCTGTGAATCGGTTGATCACCTGAGTAACAAGCTATCCTGGGCCATCTGATATGATCAAATTTTTACCTTCGACTGGTATACTAGAATCAACAGAAAACTAAAACAAAACTAAACTCTGCCCAAACAGGCCACGAAGGCCCAACTGTGCCAACCAGCTGTCGTGTCATCCTCAGAACACAGGTGTCACAGGATGGATGTGCATGTGGTTGGCACACTGCTCTCCTGGATGTATGTCAGCTTCCATGACTTAGCCAAGTAGCTCCTCACTTTGCTTCATGAGGGCTGAGTGCACCCCACTTGCCAACAGCGCATGGCAGACTGGATGGTCACCCATCCAAGTGCTAGCCCAGCCTGACAGTACTTAACCTTGGTGATCTGATGGGAACTGGTGTTACCATTGTGGCAAGGCCATTGGCCAGAATCAACAGTAAACCTTACGGAAATTGAACAATAATCGAAAGTCATTGAAGATCGCTCATGTGTAGTAAGAATATGAGTACTCACAAAACAAACAGTTGTGGGACTCCACATTTTATTTTGCACTACTCTGGCATAAGACAGTTGCCAATAATGCCATAACACTTTTGTTTCCAATAGAATTGTAAGGTCCATACCATCATCTGGATAGTTTCTGTTATTTAGGTCTGCTAGAATTTCATTTATGAGGTAGTGTGTACCTTCCTGCCTGCAAAATCTTGTTAGATAAGGCAATGGAGATGTCAGCAATTTCTGTTGCGAAATACAAGTTAGTGTTTTAGTGTAGGCCATTTCCTCACAAGTCTCTCAAAAGACTAAGGACTGAGACAGTTTATTATAGGACATAACATGTTCATCTAAATTTTTGTAGTTGAATTTGTCAAAAAAAAATCTCTACAGACATGGACCAACGACAAATACTGTTCAAAGGTAGTTGTATAAAGTAAAATCAAGATTTAAATACTCTAATAGAAGCACATAAAAATTCCCTTGACTCATGAACTAATAGATATGGCTGACGTGCTGTTTTATATTTAAGATTAGAACACATTCCACAAGACACCTTCATATTCCAGTTATTTAAAACACAACAGTATAACTGATGTTAAGTTATTCGAGTTATACAGAGAAGACCTTAAGAGTTAATCTAGCAGTGTTGTGTCAGATAGTGGTTTGAATATCTTACAAAGCTCACAGAAGAGATTAACAAGTCAGACAGCTGTGATATTGACATGTAAAATAATTTTCAGGAAAATGCAGTACCGGAGAATGGTTTATTGAGGCGTGTGAAGAAATTTTGCCAACTGGAATGAAAGCGGAGCACAATTATATGCAATGTCATTAATGAGGATAAAAGCGAGACCGTTATGATGAAAAGCAGCTTACGGTTAGAACACACAGCAATGGATTGTAAGATTACATTTATAGAGAGACATTGCTGGTGCGTTCAACACAAAGTGGCTGTTAGAGAAATTGAAGCAATTAATGACTCAACATCCCATTCTTATTGCTCAGACTGAACTACACTGCCACAATAGTTGAAGCTCACCATGCTCTGGGTCGAGTATTACGGCAAGTTAATGCAACTCACTTTTGCTGGGGTTTTACCCACTATAGCTGGTTTGATACGTGTGCTTGAGTATCATTTAGCTGTTGCAGAATGGAAGGTCCGTTTGTTGTAGCTACGCTGTCAGACTTTCAGCACACGTTTACGTTTACTCTGAAGCCAACAAGTGCTATCTTATTGTAGATTAAACGATTTCACTGACAGTTCAATATCAGCACTTTCGACAAAACTTAGTATTGCTGACAGATGATGTTTCAATCTACATCATACAGTTTCTTTCAGTTCTACGCATTCACACTTTTCTGTGTGACTGGAGTATTGTGATGGACTGCAGTAAATAGCATATATACCTGTGCTGTAAATAACTGTCCCTACCTCTCCAAGTGTCAGTCCAAAGCCTGGAACATAAAACAAAGATGCCTCAAAGTGCAACACCCACTATGTGGCCACTAGGTTTTGTTCACAGTAGCCAGTACATTAATGATGCAAAATTGCTGGATGTAAACGTTGTGTTGATAGTACCCTAAGGGAGTATAAAAAATTCTCTCTTTGCACCAGAAGCTGACATTAACTGTTACACAGTTAATGAAACGGTATATGTAACATGGTCTGGGTCTCAGGAGGATATTACTCTAAAATGGAGTCAGTATATATGTAAATTAATCAACCAGCACAGTTAAACATGTTTTGCGTTTAGAAGGATTCTTCATTGCGTTGAGATGAAAAATCTGTGATATCTACCACCAGTTCTTTCCCTATTTCATAGAACTACCTACTTATAATTTAAAAAAATATTTAGCAAAAGCAACCAGCAAGACAACTCTGTGAAGCAGGTAGTCACACATACAGAAGAAATCTCATACATTTTTTTAAAACCTTACAGTCAGTTCCCAAGAAATTTACTCCTGTGTGAAGTGGTCCTGGCTTTCGAGGACTTTAAAATCCTGTTGCCTACTGAAAATTGTCCTCTCTCGAAGTAACGCTGGCTGGCAGCTGTTTTAGCCTTGGAGTGTCCCAGAGATGATGTCTTCTCTTTCGTGATGCTGAATAACAGCTGTTTGTGCCTCCTCTAGTGGTTGCAGTAATCGGTGTCCTTCTTCTTGAATCGCTGAGGCGAGAAGTGGCTTATGTAGATGTCGATGTGACAGGTTCCCATCATATTGCCATACGCAGGAGAATGAGGTAACAGATTATTCGGTATTTTCCTCAAAGCGGCAATATGTTGAGTGCTTTTCTCAGTCGTCTGATGGTGTGGTTAATCACTTGTGAACTGTGAAAGCGTCAGATAGAGTAAGTCACTTTCTATCAGCTGTAGTTTGGAATTTGTTATATGCTGTATGGACCACCAAGGTTACTTCCACGTGCCATTGCAGTGGATCAGTAAGCATATGTGTTCACAGCCAGTTGTGCATCGCATCTTGGAAACTGGTTCTGCTATACTTTTGAGGCTACATCAGTGAGATGTGGTAGATGTTTTGATCCATTTACGTTTTTTTCTTCTTCCTCATATGTGAAATGTGTGGGGGGATCAGTTACCAACAGTTTATCAGTCTGATGTTTTGTACTATCAATTGGTTATTGTGAACTTCGAGTTTATGAAATCTGATTAAAATCTTGTATTGATTTCTTATATCAGTGACTGCCTGAGTCGCTCAGTGATTTTATTGATGGAGAATGAATTCTCCAAGCCATTTGGTATGGAAAGTCAGCATCGCTTGTCACACTGATTAGAATGTTAAGAAACTGTAGTTGAATGTGGTTGTCATAATTATGACCGGCTTCGCCACTGTCGTTTAAATTGACATTCAATCAGGAGTGTTCCTGTTTGGATTGTATGAGGACATGTGGAGTGCAACATCTGTGTCTGACCAAGCATTGAATTTTTACTGACTGTATTTTGTGAACTTTTTTCATCTTGTTATTTGTGTTTCTTATATGGGTTTGGATTTCACACATGTGTGATTGTCTAATTGAACTTGTTGGTTTGTGTTGATCTGTGTGTGATTTGAGTACTGCCATTATGTAGTTTGGCATTACAGGCTGATCACTGTGAAGTGTTGAATATTGGTTGTAAGGGACAATGTATGTGTGTTATCACAATTCATCCACTTGCTCAGTGGGCAACTTGAGATGTTAACCATAAAATATAACAGCTAGAGCTGTTCTGATTATACCAGCAGTAAACCAGCGTCAGTGTGCTGACTGTTAGCAAGGCCACCTTGACATGCTTGTATTCTGTTGTCATTACTGACCGGGCTAAAATACTTGTGGTTAGAAAGGAACTATTTCCCTGGTGTATTCTGGAAATGTAGATAAGTTACAGCTACTACAGTCTTAGGATCGGAGGGTTTTGCCCAGTAGTTATAAATGATATCAAATGACAAACTACTACTACCTTAATTGTAAATGACACTGTAATCATTAACATTAATAAATGTCAAGTGACCACTCTAGGTTAAGAGTCAGCTTTGGTGTAGATTACTGAACGATCTCTGGTATGTCTACTAATTTATAGTAACCACTGCTACTGTTTGGTAATGGTAATACCTGTGTTATGGTATGTAGCTAACTGTGCTATTGAAGTTGTTTGTTAACTGTAACCTGTGGTGACCATTTAACATGTGCATTATCCAATACTGCTAGATGGTTGTTGTTCTATGAGACAGCATATACTGATTACATGGATAACAATTACCAGCTGTATGATAATGACTTGAACTGTATGTCTGCTGTAACATTTAGTATTGATTGATGACAGAATATTATTTTCTTACAGTGTTTCAGATCTGATGGTGTAGGAGAATCCATTATTGAGTTTATTCTCTCGCTAGCTAGAGTCAGCCCTTCCAAGAAAACACTGTGCTCTAAAAATTGCACTCGGAGACATAACCTTCTTGGGAGTAATCAGTAACCCAGCTTTCTGGAGTCTTTCAAAAACTTCATCTACATGTTTCAAATGTGCTTGGATAGATTTACTCTAGCACACTACAACACAAAATCAGACATAACGCCATCCATGATCTTATCCAGTAGCTGAGACAGCACAGCACCACTGATGGACAAGCCAAAGCGAATTCTATTAAATTCAAAGATATTCCAGTATGTGCTGGTGGTAGTTAACGATTTAAATGCGGGGTGTAAAGATATCTTGTTTGAAGTATGGATTTGTAAAAACAGTGGCACCTTTGAACCAAGAAAAACTTGAGTGAAGATCAAGGAACAGGAACTGAATACAGAATAATCTTTTTATTTAGTTTTCGGTAACGAACTACTTCTAGAACTTCGCCTTGTGGCCTATCAACAGTAAATATTAGGGATTAATAGGGTGATAATTATGGATGAATCGCACCTTGTTCAATCGTCTTTTCTACCACTTGCTTTGACTGCTTTATCCATGGTGCAGACAAACTGAAAAGGGACATCTTAGCTGATATAGAATTCGTTACTTCAGTTATATAATTAATCAGATGTATAAGGCATAATTCTTTGGCCCTCACATTAGGAAATTAATCACAAAGCTTCTGAAGATTCACTCGGTCTTTAGTGGAAAAATTTTGCTAATTGTGCCTCATATCTGAATTACTGTGCTCGTTTGGCACTAGAACTTGACATTGACTCACTAATACACACATTTCTACTTGACATTGACAAAAGTGAAGATGACTACTGCAGATGAAATTGGATTCAAAATAACTATCAGACCAATTTCGAAGTAATCCTATCTTAGCAATGTTATCTGATCTGATAATAGCCTCTGTCACAAGATTGTCGATTATGCTAAGCCAAATCTTCCATGTAAAATCAGTGATTCTCAGTACAACAACCATTGTACTTAACACGTCGACCAGTGAAATATTTGCTGGTTCTGGCCGATCTGCTGTGGTGGAAATGTGCTGTGTTGCCGATGCAAAAGTAACCATTGAGAGCTAATAGTGAAAATGGGCTGCCCAAATCTAGAAGCGTGTATACCAGCTTATTATTAATATGATAGCAGACAAGAGGTAATTTACCTACAGACATGTATGTGACTCCTGCTCTTCATGGAATCAAGTTACTCTACTTATCCCTTGATTCATTGTCACCTATCACCAATTATTCTAGACAGATGTGGCTGATGTGGCCTACCTTCCAACACTCAAAGCATTTCACACCTGATTTTAATGGCATGTCTAGTTGAGGTCCTTCCTCTGCCCTGGGTGTTGAATGACAATTAACCTCTTGTTTTTGGTCAAAATACACAACATCTTGGACGTTGTCAGGGATCCGTGATCCAACAAACATAGATATTAGTATCTGACACCTTGGTCAACAGCAGACAAGAGTCGATTGTCGAGCGCTGCAGGAGACAGTGAGATTAGTGTCGAGTGAAAGCAGCCTACTTTTCACACTACTTTCTGCATTTGTGACGTCACTAGTTGGCTTTCGACTATCGAGTTTTGGGAGCGTATGTGAATTGTGTGCATTTCGATTACTCATTTCTTGTGTAACGATAGCCGATTAAATAGTAAATAGTTTGGGACAATGTGTGCTGAACTAGTAGATGCTTACAAAATGCTATTTCAGACAACGCTACGGGATTTTAATGTTACAGGAGAGGGCCAGTTTTGTGGCTTTTCTGATTCAGCTAGTGAGTTAGATGGACTTTTCGAAAAACTGAAGTGTCTTGGCTACTCAAACACGGCGAGAACGTCTTCAGATGCAACCAAAAGTAAGTTAATAACTAGGTTCGTATCAGTATTTTATCTGTTTGCTACTAGAATGTTCCTTGTTTCGTAGCATTACGTCACTTAGTGAAATAATCAGTGTGGAACTTTCGATTACCAATAATTCAGTTGTAGTGTTACCTTAGTTATGCATTTCTGAGATTGATTTTCAACTGATTGTGGCGATTAATTTCGCTACTTTGCAAGAAATGTTGCCTTAAATTGTTTAATAACTATTGTGGGTTTTAAAGTAACAAATTATCTGTTTATGTGTGAAAACTAGGGTTAATTTAGTTCCATGATGATTCAGTCTGTTTAGTAACCCTATTTTAATGATTTAATTTTAGTAGCATAATATAGATTTTGTAGTGCAAACATCCTTTTCTCCTGTATGATGTTGTATTTATACCTGTAATAATCAGATGTAACAGTTTTAATAGTTTTTGTTTGTATTTATTACGTTGTCTTTTCCAGACAAAGCTTGCCTTTTTTTCCAGCACTTGAGTGGAAATGTACCAATTGAGTTCATGGGATCTGCATTGTGTATTGAGGGCATATCCCACAGACAATGTGTGCTTGGCCCTAAGTATTACAAGAAAAAAGAAACTTCTGTGGCAGATCATCTGGTTTGTAGTCTAAAACTACGTTGCAAGATAAGTTTCAATTCTGTGAAACATAGGCTTAAGTTAGTCAAACCAATTGAAAAATAATTTTTATTGTACTTCATACTTCTAGTTTGACCATGTAAATCCAATAAAAATGTAGAGTATTAATGGACACAAAAAAGTGACTGTTCTGCCATTCTTTCTGTAAAGACCATAAGAGTGTTCCACAATTATTGTATAAAGCCAATAAATTAATCTAGGGACACCAAAAAACGAGTGAGTACTTAATTTCTGAATCATGCTTGTAGAACTGTTGCATTGTCTATTGTGCATTTTGTCATTATTGTAGTGATGATTTGACGTTGATTATTATTTGTTTACAGGTGACTGATTCTCTGAAAAAAGTCTTGGAGTTGGTAGAGAAACCAGTTGGTTTCTACGGTTTTATGTTGTTGCGTTCCCAGGAGATCACCACTGTAGTGTCGCGGAATAGTAAAGAGTTGGAAACGTGGAATATTGTCAAAGCACACACAGCAGGCAAAGGGCGCAAAGGCCGCCCGCCACACATGCAAACAAAACACCACAATCCCATCCAGCCACACAAGAAAACAAAACACGACAACACACACAGACAAGGCATGGTTAAAACCAAGGCCGGACACACCAAGGGCAACTTACGCAGAAGTGGCTTCTCCCTCGAGAAGCCATGGAAACGTAGCCCCATCACCACAACACCAGACACCATCACAAGAACAACACCGGGAAACTCACAGCAACAATGACCAGGTCCACCATGACAGAGAAAGCTCTAGGGAACCCCACACACAGCCCACACCCTAGGATCAGGTGTTAGGCATTATGGTGCAGACCATGAACCTCATCATGGAAATGATGAAGGAATTCAAGGAAGCCCAGAGGCCGAACACACAGATCCTCGTTGCCCTTCAGGCAGCAGTCCAGCAGTCGCTCCCCTCTGCGACTTCCTCAGTAGTTTCAAAACCCCATCATGAATAGACAACCAATCATCCAAGGCCCCACAATGTGCGTCTTTAACGCAGACAGCATTGTTAATCAAGAGGTCGAGTTCAGAGAACTCATGAAGGAGTTCTCCATCGACATATGCATGATGGGGGAAACCCAACTAAAACCGGGAATAAAAGCGACAGTCCCCAACTATGTTAGCTATCACAAAGACAGGCCAACCCAAGGTGGAGGAGTGGTCATATACATGAAAAGAGGGATCCCCCGCCACCAGGTATTCTTACCAGCTACCAATAAAATCGAAGCAGTGGCGGTGGAAGTAACCACTGCCACCAGACCCCTAAAAATTGTTGCAGTCTACCGACCTCAAATGACCAGATACATGAGGGAGACATAGCTGCTCTAGGGCAAATTGAAGGCAAACTCGTAATAGGGGGAGACCTCAATGCCAAACACCCTGATTGGAATTCTAGAGTAACCTCCAGAGCAGGCGCCAAGCTGCAACAACTAGTGCGCACCCACCACTTTGAAACATGGGGTCCAGTCGAGCCCACATATTTTCCGAGAAACAGAAGCAGGCCCAATGTGTTAGACATAGCTCTCACTAGGAGGATCGCAGGATTTGTGGCCGCAAGGACAATCAACAGAATGTCCTCCGACCACAACCTAGTGATTCCAGAGGTCGATGTGGGAGAATGGGTAGCACTCCCACTGTACCAGACGTCTTACAAACGTACAGACTGGGAGCGATACCAAGAAACTGTCGCCTCCGATATCGCTCGCGCTCCGCCACCTACTGCCGAAACAATAGAACAAGTGCTACAAGACTTAACAGGCACCATCTTGCAGGTAGCGAAAGAGACCACCCTTCCACAAAGGGATGGCCATCCACCGCAAATACAGCTCCTGGAACACTTGCTAGCGCAAATCTGGCATAAGAACAGAGTGGCGAAAGAGTGGAAGATCACCAGAAATCAGGCCACCAGGAGGCTGCTCAATCGTCTACAGAGAGAACTGAAGGTAGCGCTCAATGAGCACATAAATCAGCAATGGCAAAACCGCCTCACAGCTCTCAAAGTAGACAATCATACACTATGACAAGCAACCAAACAGTTCACAAAAAGACGCGCTAGGATGCTGCCACTGCACGGCGAGTGGGGACTGGTCTACAGCCATGCTGGGAAGGCCAACGCCCTCGCTGACTCCTTCGAGAAGCAGTTTCAAGCGGCAGAACCCCAGGATGAAGAGTATGAAGAGGTAGTCAGTCATCAACTGGCTGTCTTCCTCAATGCTGAGGAGGACCCAGAGGACGAACCCATACTTTTTGCCCCTGAGGACGTGGCAAGAGTAATCAGGTCCCTCCCTACAAAAAAGGCGCCAGGGCACGATAGTGTCACAAACCAGTTAGTCAAAAAACTCCCACCCACAGCGATCACACACCTCACGAACGTCCTCAACGAGATTACTCGCTCCTGTGAGTTCCCAGCTTGCTGGAAACATGTAGAAGTGGTCGCGATACACAAACCAGGGAAAGACCCTCTATTCCCGCAGCACTACAGGCCGATTAGCCTCTTGCCAACTCTCAGCAAGATCTATGAGCGCCTCCTGCTAAGACCCATACAAGAACATATTACCAGAGAGCAAATTCTGCCGGATTTCTAATTCGGGTTCCAGCAGAACCACTCTGCCCCACAACAGGTCATGACAATGGTTGAAGCAGCCACAGAGGGCTTCAACCACAGAGGCTACTGCGGGATAGTGCTACTAGACGTAGCCAAAGCCTTTGATTCAGTATGGCATAGAGGGCTACTCTTCAACTTGTACACACAAGGGTTTCCCAGGAGCATAGTTCAGCTGATCAAAAGCTATCTCACGAATAGGACTTTCTCCGTCAAAGTAGAAACTGCCACCTTCACCAAAAGGCGTATTCGTACTGGGGTGCCACAGGGATCGGTCCTGGGGCCCATCTTGTACAGTTTATACACTGCGGACACTCCAACGGCCCCCCTGGTGCACATTGCGCAGTACGCGGACGACACAGCCTTCTATACAAGAAATGCGAACAAGGACCTGGTCATTCGTCGGCTACAAAGGGTTTTAGACGACACAGACACCTGGGCCCGTCGCTGGCGCATCACCATCAACTCTGAAAAGACGCAGGCAATGCTGATTATCCACAGGCTCGAAAGGCGCGAACCTCCTCAACGTCCCCCCCCCCCCTCCACCTTCACCTAAACGGAACCCAACTCCCCTGGCGCAGAGCCGTCAAGTACCTTGGCGTAACCTTGGACTCTCGTCTTACGTTGAAACCCCACATAGACGAGGTCCACAGGAAGGTCTGCGCCAGAATGTCCATCCTATACTCTATCCTGAACTCAACCAGCTCCCTTCCCTGCCCAGTAGCAGTAATTGTGTACCAGGCCCTGATCCGGCCAGTAATGGAATGACGATACACAGCAAAGCAGCACCTGGACAAACTCCAGAGGCTGCAGAACCGCGCCCTCAGGAGGGCACTGCATTTACCTCTTGGGTTCCCCACAGACGATCTGCACGCCGCAGCCGATATCCCACTCCTGAGAGAGCGTTTCCAAGATCTGGCAAGGGTCTTCTACGAGGGTTCTTAGGGTTCTTCCAGATCGGGAAACGGCCTCATCCACTCCCTAGGTCAGTATGACATGTCCCGTGGTAAGCACAAGCGCCCTATGACGATCTTCGACGATTAAGTCGAAGAGAAAATCCCAATACCAAATCCCAAATCCTGCTTCTTGCCTATATAACACCAAACATCTCGCCAACCCCAGATAAATACTAGACACATACAGAACAGTCATCACATATCACAGACACCAAAAAAGTACAGAAAAATCATACACACACGTACACAGGGGAGTAAAAGCCGAAAGGCTACAAACTCCCCCTCACACTTCCCTAAAGAGGGGAAAGTAAATGATGACAGCAGCAGGACAATGTGTGCTGAACTAGTAGATGCTTATAAAATGCTATTTCAGACAATGCTACCGGATTTTAAAGTTACAGGAGAGGGCCAGTTTTGTGGCTTTTCTGATTCAGCTAGTGAGTTAGATGGACTTTTCGAAAAACTGAAGTGTCTTGGCTACTCAAACACGGTGAGAACGTCTTCAGATGCAACCAAAAGTAAGTTAATAACTAGGTTCGTATCAGTATTTTATCTGTTTACTACTAGAATGTTCCTTGTTTCGTAGCATTACGTCACTTAGTGAAACAATCAGTGTGTAACTTCGGATTACCAATAATTCAGTTGTAGTGTTACCTTAGTTTATGCATTTCTGAGATTGATTTTCAACTGATTGTGGCGATTAATTTCTCTAATTTGCAAGAAATGTTGCCTTAAATTGTTTAATAACTATTGTGGGTTTTAAAGTAACAAATTATCTGTTCATGTGTGAAAACTAGGGTTAATTTAGTTCCATGACGATTCAGTCTGTTTAGTAACCCTATTTTAATGATTTAATTTTAATAGCATAATATGGATTTTGTAGTGCAAACATGCTTTTCTCCTGTATGATGTTGTTTTATACCTGTAATAATCAAATATAACAGTTTTAATAGTTTTTGTTTGTATTTATTACGTTGTCTTTTTCCAGACAAAGCTTGCCTTTTTTTCCAGCACTTGAGTGGAAATGTGCCAATTGAGTTCATGGGATCTGCATTGTGTATTGAGGGCATATCCCACAGACAATGTGTGCTTGGCCCTAAGTATTACAAGAAAAAAGAAACTTCTGTGGCAGATCATCTGGTTTGTAGTCTAAAACTACGTTGCAAGATAAGTTTCAATTCTGTGAAACATAGGCTTAAGTTAGTCAAACCAATTGAAAAATAATTTTTATTGTACTTCATACTTCTAGCTTGACCATGTAAATCCAATATAAAATGTAGAGTATTAATGGACACAAAAAAGTGACTGTCCTGCCATTCTTTCTGTAAAGACCATAAGAGTGTTCCACGATTATTGTATAAAGCCAATAAATTAATCTGGGGAAACCAAAAAAAGAGTGAGTACTTAATTTCTGAATCACGCTTGTAGAACTGTTGCATTGTCTATTGTGCATTTTGTCACTTTTGTAATGATGATTTGACGTTGATTATTATTTGTTTACACGTGACTGATTCTCTTAAAAAAGTCTTGGAGTTGGCAGAGAAACCAGTTGGTTTCTACGGTTTTATGTTGTTGCGTTCCCAGGAGATCACCACTGTAGTGGCACGGAATAGTAAAGAGTTGGAAACGTGGAATATTGTCAAAGTTTCGTTGCCTATGCCGAGAGGCAGAGGCAGTAGGTTAGCCTAGAGGTAGGAAGATTGCACATGTATCTGAATGTGTCGTCATGCAGGGGCTATGGCCTGGTTACACACAACGGGCGAGAGAGAATTGCTTAGCATACGGGTTTGTGTTAGACAGAGACTTTCGTAGAGTGCAAGTCAGAGGTATAGCGTCAGCTGTACTGCATTTCACAACTTTGCGTAAGTCTGCTGTAGCAACACGTAACTCTGTTGCAAGAACACCTAAGGGGCGAGTACGACAGATGAATCAGCAGTATAAGTGGAACGAATGCGTTCATTGCAAATGAGCATGACGTTAGGATGTCGCTCGTGCTTCCTTTAAATACGCCAGCTTTGATAGCAACAAGGCACCCGCAATTAGACTTGCAGTTAGATGTGTACTGGGTCGCTGTGTAGTGCTCAGCTCGGTGATCGACATGTTAATCTTTATTAAGGAGAAGTTGCAGTAAGGGTGGCCCATCCAGCAGCAGACGTGAGGGGACAGTACCAGCTCTGGTCCTCCCTGCTGCCACTGTCAATCATCAACCCAGGATTAGCAGACATCGCGGCAGACTCGCTCGCCGCCAATGCTGACCACATCAGTGAGCCGTCGTCGAGATTGTGCGGGGCCTAGGCCCTGTGCATCCGCCGTCACAACCGGGTGAGCTGACGACGCTGGGGGATTGCAGCCCGTTCCGTCCGTCCACCACGGACGAGTCACCAGAAGGAGCAGGGAAGAAGACGGGGTGGGATAGAGTATACTCCGAACTACGAGAACGCTTCTCGTGCCGACAGCGCCGGGACTTCAACCCTGAACCTCCTACGTGCAGCGGCCTGCTGTCTGCAGCCAAGCCGGCAGGCCAGCCGGGCGCCGCCAGCCATGTGCGGCCGAAGTAAGGGCATTCCTCCGCTACGTCACGGCACGCGGCACTGCGCTAGCAAGACTGATGCTGCCCGGAGCTAGTGTCATCGCTACAAGTCAGAGAGGACTCGTGGAAGGTCGTTGATATCACCAAGCTGAGCCAGCCTGTGTTACACTGGCCACATTGTACTCGACAGGAACAAAGGTGTTATGAATTAATAATGTTTCTTTGGTGTTTCTGAAGCGTCACAGTCACTTCCTAGCATCATGACAACTGGAGAGGGCACCGCTCGGCCTCCAGTCCACCGTAGGCGACCGGGACCACCAGGGCGCCTACACCACACACGTACTCCAGGAAGTGTCAAAGTAAGCGGTGTCATACATCATTTGCTTGCACAAGATATATTTAATATTGTGAAGAGTGGAACATCATCATTGACTATTATTAAACTGCAGCTGGAAACGTTTGTTGACAATCATTTCACTAGTGAGCACAGGCCAGACAGAATAAACACAACATATTAGCGCACTGAGCAAGTAATTTATTCTTATGTACATAGACCTCTATTTAAATTAAAGAATTAAGTCTTTGACCAAGAAGGACTGAAAAATCAAATATATCAGTGGAATATGGAATCGAGAGGGGACAGATTTTTCTTCAGGCCTTATTCAGATCATAATGGGGAAGTGAAGTCATTACTATTTTGTTATCAGAATGTATGGTAATACTGCTTTCCTAGATGCAACGTATAAGATGTATAAGACGACATACCGTTATTTTTCTTGGTGGTTAAAACGAACGTTCTTTACTTAGTAGTCGGAATATTCTTTGTACAGGTGGAAAATATGAGTACTATTCAAGAAGCTCTGTGAATTTTTAAGGGGTAGAACCCTGATTGGACTCCCGTCAACTGGGTTACAGACTTCTCTGAGTCACAAATAAGTGCTATTGAAGCAACATTTCCGCAATCGGTTGTTCATTTGTGTGCCTTTCATCGGGAGCAAGCTTGGCTTAGATGACTGAGGAAAGGGGGCAGTCTGACTGTACCAGATGACAATGCAAAAGTGCTGAAGCTGTGGCGTCAAACTGCTGCATTTTCATCTGAAGAACTTTACAGAGCTCATGTAGATGTAATGGAAACCATTGATGCATTTCGTAGAAACCCGAAAGCTCTTTCTCACTTTCATTAGCAGTGGCTTCCACATCATCACAGATGGATGAAGGCTTTCGAACCCAAGGGCTACTTTGCCACTATTAACACCATAAATGATGTCGGATCACTGAACAGAACAGTAAAAAAAGTTTTTCTTAAGCACAATTCATGCCGATCATTGACAGGAGTGGCCAGGGTCATAGTAAATAGTTTTTTTCCAAGCTCAATCAGAAAATATTGTGTTAAGAATTCCATTATTAAATTATACAGTGAGTAGGTCCCTGTTTTTTTTTGCACAAGAAGACACCCATGTTTATAGATCACGTTATGAGAAGATATTCTGATGCAGAAATTTAATTTAGTGTAAGATCAGTCAAGATGATGGAAGACGGATTGTTTTACGTCGAAAGTACAGTGTCAAAGGACAAACCTTATCTAGTGAATTTCTCAATTCCTAGCCATAGTTGTGAAGATTTCCAGAAATCAAGGCACTTGTGCAAACATTTTTTTGCTATATTCATTCATTATCCTGGGTGGGGATTGAGAAAGTTGAAAAAGGATATAGAACCAGTCCATTAATATACGTCGACGAGACTTATGGATTTGGATTGAACAGCAGTTGCACAGCCCATACGAGTGCTGTGGTACATTCACAAGACATCAATGTGAGTAGCGATGAGGAGGCAGACGAAATTCACAATACAGTAAGTTCTCGCTCTTCACGGAAGCGGGAGGTGAGAGAGATTTGTAAATGTATTAGAAATCTCACCTACAATTGCAGTGACGATGATGCATTAGACGAAGTTCTCCAAATGATGAATATATGTTCCGTGAGGCTAGAAAAATCAAATGCTGTAAGTGATGGGACTTCCCTTAGTGGTAATGTCGCATGCTAAGTAACATAATTAGGACAATGTTGAGAGAGAGAGAGATTCAGTCAGTGGACTTTGGGAGGGAGGAGGTGGGGAATTATGCTTTATTCCTTTTTTTCTTTGCAAGTTTCGCTTGTATTATGGTTGTTGACGTGATTCTTTGCTCGTATGCCTTTTTCCAGTTTTAAGTAGAATATGTTTATCATGATCTGTGTTATTCTTGTATTGTGCTTGACAGCTATTATTGGCATTTCCTCGTTATTTTGTCCAGGGCTAGGTTGAACAATGGTTGGGATACTTTGAGATTAGTGAATGGGCTTTAACAAATTGTTATCCTGTTTTAGAGAAGATTATTGGATCCCATGTCTGGTTCATTGCAAATGCTCAACTTCAATGGACTTTTCTTACTGCAATGAATTTGTTGGATATTTGAAAATTGCTAGATCTGGGCCTCTACATCTACATCTACATTTATACTCGGAAAGCCACCCAAACGGTGTGTGGCGAGGGCATTTTACGTGCCACTGTCATTACCTCCCTTTCCTGTTCCAATCACATATGGTTCGCGGGAAGAACGACTGCCAGAAAGCCTCCGTGCGCGCTCGAATCTCTCTAATTTTACATTCGTGATCTCCTCGGGAGGTGTAAGTAGGGGGAAGCAATATATTCGATACCTCATCCAGAAACGCACCCTCTCGAAACTTGGACAGCAAGCTACACCGCGAGGCAGTGCGCCTCTCTTGCAGAGTCTGCCACTTGAGTTTGCTAAACATCTCCGCAACGCTATTACGCTTACCAAATAACCCTGTGACGAAATGCGCTGCTCTTCTTTGGATCTTCTCTATCTCCTCTGTCAACCCGACCTGGTACGGATCCCACACTGATGAGCAATACTCAAGTACAGGTCGAACGAGCGTTTTGTAAGCCACCTCCTTTGTTGATGGACTACGTTTTCTAAGGACTCTCCCAATGAAAATCAACCTGGCATCCACCTTACCGACAATTAATTTTATATGATCATTCCACCTCAAATCGTTCTGTTTGCATATTCCCAGATATTTTACAGAAGTGACTGCTACCAGTGTTTTGTTCTGCTATCATAATAATACAATAAAGGATCCTTCTTTCTATGTATTCGCAATTCATTACATTTGTCTATGTTAAGGGTCAGTTGCCACTCCCTGCACCAAGTGCCTATCCTCTGCAGATCTTCCTGCATTTTGCTGCAATTTTGTAATGTTGCAACTTCTCTGTATACTACAGCATCATCCGCTAAAAGCCGCATGGAACTTTCGACACTATCTACTAGGTCATTTATATATATTGTGAAAAGCAATGGTCCCATAACACTCCCCTGTGGCACGCCAGAGGTTACTTTAAGATCTGTAGACGTCTCTCCATTGAGAGAAACATGCTGTGCTCTGTTTGCTAAAAACTCTTCAATCCAGCCATACAGCTGGTCTGATATTCCATAGGCTCTTACTTTGTTTTTCAGGCGACAGTGTCGAACTGTATCGAACGCCTTCCGGAAGTCAAGGAAAATGGCAACTAACTGGGAGCCTGTATCTAATATTTTCTGAGTCTCATGAACTAATAAAGCGAGTTGGGTCTCACACGATCGCTGTTTCTGGAATCCATGTTGATTCCTACAGAGTAGATTCTGGGTTTCCAGAAATGACATGATATGCGAGCAAAAAACATGTTCTAAAATTCTACAACAGATCGACGTCAGAGATATAGGCCTGTAGTTTTGCGCATCTGATCGACGACCCTTCTTGAAAACTGGAACTACCTGTGCTCTTTTCCAATCGTTTGTAGCCTTCCATTCCTCTAGAGACTTGCAGTACACAGCTGTTAGAAGGGGGGGGGCAAGTTCTTTAGCGTACTCTGTGTAGAATCGAATTGGTATCCCGTCAGGTCCAGTGGACTTTCCTGTGTTTGTTTTTAATCAAATTTTTTCCCCGTAATACTCTAATTTCAGTAATCTTTGTTTTATATGGACAAGTTCTTGTGGTTTATGGTGCCAGTCTATCTGTGAGCCGTAAATGACAGTGCATCGTCTGAAAACAAAAATGCTAGTTTGTAATTGTTTACAGCAAGGCTTCCCAACCTGTGGTCCGCGGACCCATTAGGGGTCTGCCGGCTCTTTCTAGGGGGTCCGCGGCCACATTTCACCAAACCGTGTAAAATAATGAGTAAAATTATTGAATAAAAATGTGAAAATTAAATTCATCACTTTTTTTTGTGTGTAGAACATGTGTACTTTTACTTCAGGTCGTATACCCAAGCAGCCTTTGCGGTTCCTAAGTGAGAACATATACACAGTTTAGTGCCGGAGAATGAGGCTTCTCTGATCGACTGTTTAGCAACAATACGGGGGGCGTTTGTGTGCTGGCTCACGGCGCTAGATGCGCTGAAACCTTTTAGGCATGCGCGGAGCGAGCTTTGTCGACCAATCACAGCTCTCGCTGGCACGTATGAGGCCCCAGGCATCACTAAACGTTACACTTGCCTTGTCAGTGCACTACCTGTTTCATAAGTCGATTTTTGCCCAGTTTATTACTTCTAACATGGATCGGTGGCTGAAGTCAGGATCATTGAAGAAGGCTGCAGTTTCTCCATCGCCTTCACAACAAGGGAAGTTTCCAGGTGAAATGAATGAGGAGGGACGACGACCAAAGAAAGACTTTACATACATTTGAACATTTTTCTTAGGATTTCACGAAAAACCACACACACACGACTGTTACGAAATATGCATGCTCATTACACAATAGTAGCCAAATAGTGGAAGTGAACAGATCATAAGGGACAGCTTGTTAACATCGAACAGTTTGGACGTAACATTGATTGCTCTTGGAGGAAGAAAGCTCCATCGTGTGAAATTTCAATTACCAAGTAATTTTAATCAGGCTCTTTGAACAAAGAGAGTAAATCCACTAGTAAGTGTCTGGATACAGAGGGAATTCGAATTGGATCGTTAATTTCAAGTTGTTTTCATTCATCTCTAAACCAAAGGCTATTGATACTTCGGGGGGGGGGGGGGGTCATTGGGAACATGGCACCTGCATTAAGAAGCTTTCAGTTCCCATGGGTTTCGCTCTGAAATTTGAAGTTACTGCGCTGTTGACTGACTAGGGGTCCGCCATGGATTTTCGACTGAAGAATGGGTCCGCCAGCTGAATAGGTTAGTGCATTAGCACTGTGAACATTGGGAATTGTTATGTATTTATTAGTTTTACCTCGCTGTACACATGTTAAGCTGTTGCATTGTTGTATTCCTTGAAATCTTGTTTGTGTCTCGCTAATGCATTTTCCCATTCCAAATCCCGCCATGAATGCTTAGTGTTACTTTACCTATTTTGCTTTTTGTGTGGTCTTTCTATAACTTTTTCTCATGTATTTATTTGTCCCATTCCTAGTTTGTTGGAGTCAGATTTACGTGCTATTATTTTTATCGGTGTAAATAGGATTATGATTGGACATTAGTAGTGGTCTACATTAAGATTTCCACCTCTGAATACTAGAATGGATTTTCTTTTGTAATGGGTTGGAAACTGCTCCAAGGTGTATTTAAATTTCCACCACCTTTTGTACAGGTGATCATGATTTCTGTTACTGTTTTCTGAGGGACGGTGACATAATCTACAGCTTGTTTTGCTGGTAAAGTTCGATTAGTTCCACGTCATTTTTGAGTGTAAACTCATGTGGGAAACTTTCTCAAATATTCATAGGACAAACACACTTACTTACTTTATGGTCTTATGCAGCAAATGTTTGTTACCATTTCCTTTGAGATTTTCTATGAGCATAACCTGTAGTTCTTGCTACAAAAACTCCAGTAGTAATGGTAACATCTGAAGCAACAAGAGAAATGGAAAGAAAGTAGCATAATGGTTGTGCATATGAAGTATCCATTAGTAATAGCAGTGTGAAAATGTAAGTACAAAGCATTATATGCAAACACATTATAAATGTTACAGTGTATATGAAATAATACTTTTGTCCTCCTAGTTGGTTTAATGATTAAACAATGCTTGCAAGGAATAGCCAGAAATTATGTATCCGCATTTCCAATTTTTTTAAATTGGTGATTTAAAGGATTAATCAGGAAAACACAAGTCTATCAGTTAAATCATTAATCTAGAATGAAATGTGTAATGGGGTCTTTGTATTGAGACAACAGTTTGAGCTAGCAGATTCATAAATATGTGATAAACAACACTAATTGATCTTGTGTAATTATTTATTTTGCAGTTTGTTAACATTAGCAGATAGAGGAACATTTTGTGCTAAATTGTTACTTACAACCCGGATCTCTTGACAAATGTGCTTCCACTTTGCTGACCAGCTGACTCAGAATTTTCCAAAATGTATTTTACTAAAGCACTGTGGCAAAGAGCTCATTGTATTGAGTCTAGCTTGAGTTGGCAGTTCCTGAGGGTACCTTAAGAACTTCTGCAGAGTGCAGGTGCATTTAGAGAGACACATGAAAGTGTTGAAGTTATTGGGTAGACTGTGAGTCAGCCAGGTAATGTGGTGGAAGTGCATTGGTTGTGAAAACCAGAGTTGTACATCCACACCCCACAGACCAATGTTAAGTGCATGGCAGTGTGTACATTCCATTGTACCACTTATTGTTAATTTTCGCCTTCCTTTCCTGTGGAGCATGGGTAGAATATCTGTTTAAATGCCTCTGTGTGTGACTCATTGATATTGTAGTAATAGGACATTAAGAATTTTTTCATTTTGGGAAGTTTACAACTTTGCATTTCAGAACACTTAAGAAAAAAATCTTGGTACCACTTTATAACTTTTTTAAGAACTGACTGAATATTTATACTGTTTCTTCCAGGATGTATTTCATTCTACATAACTGCAACATCTGTGAAAAGTTTCAGGTTACTATTAATACTGTCTGCAAGATCATTAATTTAAAACATAAATAGCAAGTGGCCCAACACACTTCCCTGAGGTGCACCAGAAGTTACTTAAAAGCAACAAAGTCTCTGCATGGAAACATTTTAGACCTTCGAACGACAAATAGGCCTGAACTTATTGATAGTGTTGATGATGTAGAGACAGGGATTAATATGAAATCATAGCAAATGTAGTTAATAAAGTTAACAAGTGTTTCAAGAAGGCTAGGAGCAGATAAGCAGTTGTTAACATCCCACCTACACTATGAATGGATGTCATTTATTTCTGGCACTATGGACACAGAATTATGAGAAAAGTTCATATGGATTGTAAATCATGCTTTGGAGAAGTACCTGCTGAGTAAGTGGGTTAAGGACAGAAAAGACCTACCGTAGTTTAATAACAAAATTTGGAAAATGCTGAGCATACAAATACTGTTGCAGTGTGGTTCTAAAATAATGTAAATGGTATCCAACAAAACCTCGTAAGTGGTTCATGCATTCATAAACTTCACCATCATACCTTCATGAAAGATATTGCCAGGCACCAGAGAAAATTCTGGCGCTATGTCAAATTGTAAAGCGGGTCAAAGGCTTATATCCGGTCACTCATAGACCAATCTGGTGCGTCAATAGAAGGCAGCAAAAGGAAAGCTGAAGTTTTAAATTTTGAGTTTGAAAAATCATTCATGCAGGAGGATTGTACAAACATACCACAGTTTTACCGTCGCAGATTCGATATCTAGGATAGACTTTGACATGATCCGTGACTGCAGACTGTTCAAAAAGGTATGAGCATGTTGTATAGGTTCTCAGATATGTAAGTGGCTGGAAGACTTCTTTAGTAACAGAATCTAGTATGTTGTCCTTAGTGGCGAGTATTCATAAGAGATAATGGCATTGTCTGGAATTCCACAGGGAAATATGTGATTGGGTTGCTATTCTGAATATACATAAATGGTCTGACAGATATGGTAGACAGCAGTCTGCAGCTGTTTGCTGATGATGCTGTGGTATACAGGAAGGTGTCATTGTCAATTGACTGTTGAAGATTACAAGATGATTTTGTCATAATTTGCAGTTGGTGTAATGAGTGGCAGCAAGCTCTAAACGTAGAAACGTAAGTTATTGCAGATGAACAGGAAAAACAATTCTGTAACATAAGAGTACAGCATTAATAGTGTGCTGCTTGAGTCAATCACGTCGATTAAATATCTAAGTATAACATTATAAAGCAGTATGAAATGGAATGAGTCTTTAAAGATTGTAATAAGGAAGGCGAATGGTAGACTTTAACTTATTGGGAGAGTTTTAGGAATATGTGTTTTTTCTGTCAAGGAGACTGTATATGAAACACTAATACGAGCCATTCATGATTGTATAGGATCCCCACCAGGATGGAAGGAAGATATTGAGGCAATTCAGATCGAGCTGCTAGATTTGTTACTGGTAGGTTTGATTATAATGTGAATGTTACAGCTATGCTTAGTGAACTCAGATGGGAAGTGCCAGAGAAAAGTCTGTGCTGTTTTCATGGGGAACAATTGAGAAAATATAGAGAACTGGCGTTTGAAGCTCCGGCGTACATTTTATGTAAGAACCACAAATATAAATTAAGACTTCTACACAGGCATACAGTACTTCTTCCCTCGCTCAGTTTGTGAGTGCAACAGGAAAGGAAATGGCTAGCAATGGTACAGGGTAACCTCTACCAAGCACTGTACAATGTCTTGAGAGTATGTTTATAGATGTGAGGATTTCATGAGGATTTTCTCAGTATGGGTGAAAGTAATTTTCTCCTTGTACCTTTATTTTTATGTTGTACTTGGCTATTAACTTATGCTAACAAAAATTTGTGCCAACAAATTTGGTATTTTGTTCAAGCATATCGTATATGAAAAGCAGCATGTAAGCCTGTAAGAGGATTTCAGTACAAACCTGGTGGATCAAGATGATATTAAAATGTTTCTTAATGCCTTTTAATGTTTTCCTCATTATGCATGAGCTGGAAATTTTGGGAGATCTGATATGTTAATTCAGCCATTATTACAAATATGAGAGTATTAATTATAGAATCCTATACAGAAAGTGTGACATGTAAAGATTGAAGGTATTACATTTAATGTTTTCCCATACAGCTGGATTATTGATTACTAAAGCTGCTGCCAGAGAGCATAATACTTTCCTTCATCAAGCCTCTTTCGATGTGTCACCTAGTCTAGAATTTAAGTTTTGAAACAGTGTAAATTTTCATATGTATGCCCATAAAATAATTTGTGTTCAGCCCAAGTTAAAACATTTTACACAAGTTCACAGTTTTTTTTTTGTTCGAATCCTATCACAGTCCCTGTATTTTGTGACAGTTCCCTATACATGTATTTTACATCTGCTCAGCATGAAAGGAAAATAGAATAAACTTAAAGCATTGTGCTGGATTGCCATAAGTCATGAAATGGGTGGAATATTTGTAGCTGTGCAGTTGTTGTCAAAAGAATTTGCCTTTCTTCATAATTTCATTCAATTATTAGAGCATCTGTGATGCCTGTTCCTTAAGGCATGCATGTCTGAAGGAACAGACATTGCAAAATGAAACAATATTTTTTTCTCTCAGTAAGTGTGATGGCTACGAAAGTTTATCTTCTACAACTGAGCACATACTGTAAATTTTTTCACACTTTACATGTTTTAATATAATTTAATGTCTAATTCGTGAAACTGATTTTTGTGTTTTATCATTTTCAGGTAGCACTGATATATATCCAGTACATGGAGAGCAGTTTTAAGATTTATGTTTTTGAAAATTGGACACTGATGCCAGCAGCAAGTAAAAAGAATCTGTGGCCTTAATGTACCTGAATGAATTCCAATCTGCTCTCATGTTTGAAAATTTGTAGTGTTTTATGGGTTGACTCCGTAATTCGTCTCTCAACAAATGCACTATTAATACATTCAGCTAAAGTACAGGGACATCCCAAGAAAAGTGATTCTTCTTGAACCTTCATAATTGTAGTTTATTACAGTAGTTCTGACATTTTCTTTGTTCATGGTTAACGTTTATTGGTCTTTTGGATAAAACACTATATTGATTGATGTGTCTGAAGACTGTTGTCAGCTTAAACAATTTGTCTCATTTGTGTAGACTTTATGATGACTAAAAGAAATGTGATATATAATGAATATTGAAGGTACATTTAATATTTTCTGTCTTGATCATTGTACAAGTATATATGGGAAAATATAGTGTAGGGTTTATGGAACTAAATTACTCTTTAGTCTGTGGTATTTGGTGACAACGATAGTTCAGAGAAATAAAATTTTGTGAACATTGCAATAAATGTGATTTGCTGTAAATTTTTGATGTGAATTTAAGATCTTATACTTTGTCATATATATGTATGAATTTATGTCTGGGTGTAATTTTTATTGCCTGAAGTGCTGTTTATTGGCAACTGTAACTGTATGCTTTATAGAATTAAAGTAATTGAATTTTATAAAGTTTCCTCAATTCTGTGATGTTTACTGACTTAATCATGTTAGCACAAGAAAATATAACCACTCTTACTAACAAATATACTGGTATGAATAGAAATCATATAGTAAAAAAGTTCCTAAACATTTTGCTACCCTGTGTAACTGTCCTCTGAGCAAGATAAACTACTGTCTGTACCTCGTAGTTGAGCTTTTTGACTGGCATATTTCATATAGCTGTGCTGGTGCAGGTGAGACCATAATCTTTGTGCAGATGCTATGTAAAAAGTTTCCTTAACTTCATTACATCTTCCTACTTGACTCCAATTGCATGTAGTTAAAGGTCCATGTGGAAACATACCTGTACCAAGCTGGAAATAATTCACAGAGGGCTACATTTCACTTGTGGGAATACTGGTGTAGCAAATTTTGGTACATAGATGGTAATATCAGTTAAATTTTATTTATGTCTCATGTGATGTGGTGTGGTAATGTTGGCAATGACCATTGAATACTGGGGAATATTCTCTGTTTTTTTTTCTTGTAATTACTTTTTCTGAATGTTCGCTTTACAAGGATAATTAATTTACTTAGTGGACAAGAATGTATATAAGGACCTGTCAACCATAGAGCAGGGACAGCGCTAATTATTTATTTCATGATTGGTCATTGCCAACATCAACAGACCATGCCACTTGAACTGCAAGTAAAATTTCACCACGATATCTGTATAACGGTTGCATCATGATTGTAAATCACTCCATACATTGAACAGTCGGCTTTGTGTGTGATAAATAGCTCACATTAAGTATTTGACTTTATGAGTAACTAGTTACTGACAAGGTAATTACAAACAAGTCTAGAATGTCAGGTAATTTGAGACTTCACAATTTTAATTTATAGAGTAAAGGTTGTGACATTATTATATTGTAAGCCTTTGTTGTATGAAGCAGTGTTCTTGGTAAATACCAGTTTTACAGCTGCAAACCAGCACAGATACTCCCAAATACATACTGGAAATATTTCATCTGGAGGGTTTGAAAAGCAAACAGTTGGGATTTTAGAGTACGATTATTAAACTTTAAGTTGCTGAGTTGGAATCTTCATTGTACTATTTAATACTGCAGTGTTCCTTACTTAAGTACATTGATACCCAGTGAGGGAATGCCCTTTTGGTCAACCTACTGTCTTTGCACTTGCACATAATCAATAAGTATTTTGCCACATTTCAGTTACTGTAAATGGCCATATGTCTATCACTCCTATTTGAAAACCTCAACAAACTTGACAGTTGCTGTGGTTTCCTCACTGTCATCCTAACCACACTAACATTTTCTGTACAAAATACTCATATGGGTGACATTCAAGATACTACATTAACTTTTTGTCAACTCCAGAGTGAATCACAAGCCATTCAGGCACAACACTTATCAGGGACATTTCTCCAGAATGACCCTCTATCTATCCATCAACAGATGGGTTTGTGCAGCAACAAAAGAAAATCTTAGAATAAGTCAAAAATTGAATGTCCTTAGTGCAACATTCAACATGGATGTCTCCTCTAAATTGTATTTTCTCAGTATGACAGTTTAGTACAAATGTTTGCTCAGACGAGATATCATACTATTGTAGGCAAGCTGTATCTACATATTATCTGATGATGAAATTCTTGAGATGTGTCATTAAAAGATTTGGTCATCTCAACATCTGTAACAACATATTTATTTTGGTGTCCATATTAGCACTGTTGAATTATCTAATATTCAGAATGAGATTTGCCTGATAAATATTTCGTACATGTATTTCTTTTCTTAGTAGTAGGATAACCATAATCATTTTGGTTCATTTTGGTTCATACATTCTTTGCGTGTTTCCCTTGCGTTATCTAGGCACAGACTCGTGTTTCAGAAACTGTTGTTCAACATCGATAAGAATGGACAGGGACTGTGATTACTGTGTTCGAATGAGGGCTGAGTTGGCATCTCTTCACTCACAGCTGCAAGCGGCGCTGACTTCAGTCGCACAGCTTGAGGCTGTTGCCAATGGGCACCACAGTGGGGAGCAGGACTTGGGTACCATGAGGATGTCAACCTCGTTCCATCTGTCCCCAGATCGGTCTGCCGCTGTGGTCGCCCCAGTTGCTGCCCGCAGTGGGGCTGAGCCCTCGCCTGTGGTTAATTGGGTGGTCGTTCCAAGGCATGGCAGGCAGCAAAAGACGTCCCCGGAGGCTGATCAAAAAGCCTCCCCGGTGCATCTGACAAACAGGTTTCAGGTACTGTCTCTGGCTGAGCCAGATGCAGCTGCCTGCCCTGTTTCAGAGGATGATTCTCAGCCTCCAAGGTCCGGCAATCGCAGAGGGTGGGCTTACTGGTAATTGGGAGCTCCAATGTTAGGCGCGTAATGGGGCCCCTTAGGAATATGGCAGCTAAGGAGGGGAAGAAATCCAGTGTGCACTCCATGTGCATTACGGGTGGAGTCATTCCTGATGTGGAAAGGGTCTTTCCGGATGCCATGAAGAGCACAGGGTGCAGCCAGCTGCAGGTGGTGGCACATGTCGGCACTAATGACACGTGTCGCTTTGGATCTGATGAAATTCTCTATGGATTCCAGCGGCTATCTGATTTGGTGAAGGCTGCCGGTCTTGCTTACGTGATGAAGGCAGAGCTCCCCATCTGTAGCATCGTTGACAGAACCGGCTGTGGACCTTTGGTGCAGAGCCGGGTGGAGGGTCTGAATCAGAGGCTCAGACGGTTTTGCGACCGTGTTGGCTGCAGATTCCTTGACTTGCGCCACAGGGTGATGGGGTTTCGGGTTCCGCTGAATAAGTCAGATGTTCACTACACTCAGCTGGCGGCTACACGGGTAGCGGAGGCTGTGTGGCGTGGACTGGGCGGTTTTTTAGGTTATAAGGCCTCGGGAAAGTACGGGGTGGGCTGCAATCTCAAAGGGTGGGTGGCAAATACAGGACGTGCTTGGATCAAGGAATAGTCGGAATTGTAGTTGTAAATTGTTGTAGTTGTGCTGGGAAAGTCCCTGAGCTGCAAGAGCTAAGAGAAAGCACAAAAGCTGAAATCGTTATAGGTACAGAAAGCAGGCTAAAGCCTGGAATAAGTTCTGTAGAAATTTTTACGAAGTCTCAGACGGTGTTCAGGAAAGACAGATTAGGCAGAATTGGTGGTGGAGTGTTTTTGTCTGTCAGTAGTGGTTTATCTTGTAGTGAAGTCGAAGTCCACGCGAATTGGTATGGGTGGAGGTTATACTTAACAGGCGAATTAAGTTAATAATTGGCTCCTTCTACCGACCCCCAGACTCCGATGATATAGTTACTGAACAGTTCAGAGAAAATTTAAGTCTCGTAACAAATAAATACCCCACTCATACGGTTATAGTTGGTGGGGACTTCAACCTTCCCTCGATATGTTGGCAAAAATACTAGTTCAAAACCGGTGGTAGGCAGAAAACATCTTCCGAGATTGTCCTAAATGCTTTCTCCAAAAATTATTTCGAGTAGTTAGTCCATGAACCCACGCGAATTGTAAATGGTTGCGAAAAAACACTTGACCTCTTAGCCACAAACAATCCAGAGCTATTAGAGAGCATCATGACTGACACAGGGATTAGTGATCACAAGGTCGTTGTAGCTAGGCTCAATACCGTTTCTTCCAAATCCACCAGAAACAAACGAAAAATAAAGTGTCACTAGAAGCCTTCCTAAGAGACAATCTCCATTCCTTCCGAACTGACTATGCAAATGTAGATGAAATGTGGCTCAAATTCAGAGATATAGTAGCAACAGCAATTGAGAGATTCATACCTCATGAATTGGTAAGAGATGGAACTGATCCCCCATGGTACACAAAACAGGTCCGAACGCTGTTGCAGCGGCAACGGAAAAAGCATGCGAAGTTCAGAAGAACGCGAAATCCCGAAGATTGGCTAAAATTTACAGACGCGCGAAATCTGGCACGGACTTCAATGCGAGATGCCTTTAATAGGTTCCACAACGAAACATTGTCTCGAAATTTGGTAGAAAATCCGAAGAAATTCTGGTCATAGGTAAAGTACACAAGCGGCAAGACGCAGTCAATACCTTCGCTGCGCAGTACCGATGGTACTGTTACCGACGACTGTGCCGCTAAAGCGGAGTTGTTGAATGCAGTTTTCCGAAAGTCCTTCATCAGGGAAGACGAATGGAATATTCCAGAATTTGAAGTACGAACAGCTGCTAGCATGAGTTTCTTAGAAGTAGATACCTTAGGGGTTGCAAAGCAACTCAATTCCCTTGATACGGGCAAGTCTTCAGGTCCAGATTGTATACCGATTAGGTTCCTTTCAGATTACGCTGATACAATAGCTCCCTATATAGTAATCATATACGACTGCTCGCTCACCGATAGATCTGTACCTACAGATTGGAAAATTGCGCAGGTCACACCAGTGTTTAAGAAGGGTAGTAGGAGTGGTCCATCGAACTACAGACCTATATCATTGACGTCGGTTTGCAGTAGGGTTTTGGAGCATATACCGTATTCAGACATTATGAATCATCTCGAAGGGAACGATCTATTGACACGTAATCAGCATGGTTTCAGAAAACATCGTTCTTGTGCACGAAGTAATGGCCGCTATCGACAGGGGATCTCAAGTTGACTCCGTATTTCTAGTTTTCCGGAAAGCTTTTGACACCGTTCCTCACAAGCGACTTCTAATCAAGCTGCGGGCCTATGGGGTATCGTCTCAGTTGTGCGACTGGATTCGTGTTTTCCTGTCAGGAAGGTCGCAGTTCGTAGTAATAGACGGCAAATCATCGAGTAAAACTGAAGTGATATCAGGTGTTCCCCTGGGAAGCGTCCTGGGACCTCTGCTGTTCCTGATCTATATAAATGACCTGAGTGACAATCTGAGCAGTACTCTTAGGTTGTTCGCAAATGATGATGTAATTTACCGTCTAGTAAGGTCATCTGAAGACCAGTATCAGTTGCAAAGCGATTTAGAAAAGATTGCTGTATGGTGTGGCAGGTGGCAGTTGTCGCTAAATAACGAAAAGTGTGAGGTGATCCACATGAGTTCCAAAAGAAATCCGTTGGAATTCGATTACTCGATAAATAGTACAATTCCCAAGGCTGTTAATTCAACTAAGTACCTGGGTGTTAAAATTACTTCAGTTGGAAAGATCACATAGATAATATTGTGGGGAAGGCGAGCCAAAGGTTACGTTTCATTGGCAGGACACGCAGAAGATGCAACAAGTCCACTAAAGAGACAGCTTACACTACACTCGTTCGTCCTCTGTTAGAATATTGCTGCGCAGTGTGGGATCCTTACCAGGTGGGATTGACGGAGGACATCGAAAGGTTACAAAATAGGGCAGCTCGTTTTGTATTATCACGTAATAGGGGAGAGAGTGTGGCAGATATGATACGCGAGTTGGGATGGAAGTCATTAAAGCAAAGACGTTTTTCGTCGCGGCGAGATCTATTTACGAAATTTCAGTCACCAACTTTCTCTTCCGAATGCGAAAATATTTTGTCGAGCCCAACCTATATAGGTAGGAATGATCATCAAAATAAAATAAGAGAAATCAGCGCTGGAACAGAAAGGTTTAGGTGTTCGTTTTTCCCGCGCGCTGTTCGGGAGTGGAATGGTAGAGAGATAGTATGATTGTGGTTCGATGAACCCTCTGCCAAGCACTTAAATGTGAATTTCAGAGTAGTCATGTAGATGTAGATGTAGATGTAGATGTAGATGGTCATCAGTTTAATGAATGTAACAAATTTTCTGGTTGTGTTCTTCCCTTTCCTGAGTAACCCAATCACCCAAGAATTTCCATTAACATAAAGCAATTATGAACACTTTGGCATATGTTGCACTTAGTAAACTATTTATTACATGTGAAAATGAGTTAACATTTACATAGCAATATACTTAATCAAATGACAGACAAACCAGCATCAATTTAGAATTACATTTCATTTACCTTAATAATTTTCAATACATCTTGTAGCCTTACTAATGGAACGAAAATTGTATGTAGGTGATCATATATGTATATATGTCTGCAATCTTTCAACTGTGTTTATTGAAAGTTTCATTTGTACCTTGGGCTTGAAAAAGTTTGTTCAGGTATGGAAATTACCACAAATCTTTATTTTCCACATTAAATCTTCTCTTGATTAAACAAGAGCTACTGAATATGTGAGTCTTCCAGTGGAGTCCCAGAAAGTTTTTTGCGCACTATATGTAGACATATTGTTCACAGCTATCTGTTGGGTTGTGAATTGCTATAGCCAATTTATATTCATATTTCCACAAATAATAAATGATTTCCTTTGGAAGTAAACAGACTACAGCCTCTATGAATAAAGAAAAACTACCATAAAGATACAGCTCGAAATTTTTAGTTTACCTTCCAAGATTCAGATCAGTTATTTTGAATTAATACAACTAAAACTTCTACTTCATGTGACTCTTTCCCATTAGATATTATGAAAATTTATCCCATAACTTTACAGGCAAACAATTTCTGCACTAGAAATACAAAACGAGTAAAAAAGCGCTAATTGTAAAGGCACTGATAAAATAGAAGATTATTATAGTTCTTTTCATGGTAACACGCAGTCTGCTTTAATTCTTACTCGTAGTCTACTGTAACTTTATCATAGGGAAGAACTAGCATATCTATACAAATTAATTCATTAACTCGTTACACTTTCCATTGCTTCTGTCTCAACTTTAGCTGTAAGATTTGGAATACAGGGACAAAAAATTCCCTTGCAGTAACACTTTGATAAATAAGTATGTTCTGTTCATCTGGCCTATTTTAATGAGGGTTTGGTTTACTCATCAAACAAATATTTATAACTAGCTATTCAACTGAAACTCATTATTATATGAATCCACAGAATTACACTGAAAAAACGCATACAAGTACCAAAATGATATTGATCTTGGAAGCACAAGAATACTGAATATGTCAATTAATACATATGAAATTTATTCCATTCCTGTGGCAGAAGAAAGCCATCAGGAACACTGACAGAATCCGAGTATATACAACAGAGAAGTGCCACATGTAGGTACAGCACTAGACACAGCAGTCTATGCATGTATGTTTCCCATGAAGTAAACCTGAATAATTTTAAATATGCTCTGATCAACCTTTGCAGATGGAAAGTTAAGAAGTGAAAGATTTTTTTTACCTGACACAGAAAACGGCACACTATTGTAATTTGTAGCCATGCTGTGGTGTTCAAAACAATTTTCAGATTGATGACCATTTTACTGTAATGAATGCTATTTACTTGTGATTACACTTTCACTGTCAGTAGCATTTATTCTTATTAGGCCTACATAACTACTACCAAAAAGCTTAAAAAGCGTAATATTCAATGCTTTATTAATGGTAAAAAAATAGCCTAAATAATTTCTACAATGAAGTACGGTACACGCAACACATGTATTTTATCAACGTCAGTTCACACGATTTTGGCTTTGAAGGAACCTGAAAAACAGAAGGCCGACCTACTATTTTCTTTAAGCACTGTCTCATTTCTGTATACTCTCTAATTTACATATTACAACTAGCGAAATTTTGAGATCGAAATGGAAGAATATAACACACGATGCACAACCGCAAACACTTAGTTAACACATAGGAGGATTCTAACCTCCAAATAACAAACATTCTTGCAACAGATAGCAGATACATAAACATCAACTCGGCGCTATGCCGTCATGTTGATAGACAAATCGATAGCCTCGTTTCTAGTCGCCATCAAGCGGCACTAAGTCACATTTACGTCAGTTCCTGCAAAAAGTAGTGTGAAAAGTAGGCGATCCGTGCTGGGAAGAGTGGCAAAAATGAAAAATGGCGGTCGAGCTGAGTACGGTGTCGATGGCGAATGTGCCGAGTGAGGGGTAAATTGTAAATTCACCGGAGTGTGACAAATGAGCACATCCCCTTATCGTCGTGGGGTTGACCCTCACCAATACCGATTCGCGAGTGATATAAAACCAAAAGTGACAAGTGCCAAATTGCGTGTTTCGCGTCAGTCGCATCGGCCAGCAAAAACCATTGATTGCAGTGAGGATTGTTGTGAATGTTAACCATCATCATTGCATGTGACGAAGCAGGACCTACTTAAAGTCAACAATGAATAAAATATATAACCGTAATTAAACATGTAAGGCGAATGTAGCAACTGCCTTAGAATTTGTATGTTAGTAGAAAATACATATCAGTTTGTATTTCGTAACTTTTGTGGTCTTTAATAATAGAAAAACTTTCAGTCATTAAATATTCCATCTCAGAACAGCCACACTCTCTTGCAATACCCCCGAAACGACAGAAGAAAAACTGATGGCCTTTCATCCATTAAGCACACAGCCATATATTCATAATAATTAACTGTTTGGTGGCTTCAGTAAATCACAAAAAACCAAATAAAGGATATATCAGGGGTGTTTCAATGTGTCAGCCCAATCTGTCTAGCTCTACAAGGATAACTGGCACTGGAGACAAAACTATCCTTGGTCTATCATTTGGACTTAAACCTTCAGATTGCCAGCCAGAGTGGCCGAGCGGTTAAAGGCGCTACAGTCTGGAACCGCACGACCGCTACGGTCGCAGGTTCGAATCCTGCCTCGGGCATGGATGTGTGTGATGTCCTTAGTTTAGTTAGGCTTAAGTAGTTCTAAGTTCTAGGGGACTTATGACCACAGTTGTTGAGTCCCATAGTGCTCAGAGCCATTTTTGAACCATAAACCTTCAGAAATATGCTTAACCACGAGTTGTTCACTACAACACTTCATTTAACCTGGCGAAAATAGTTTCCAACCATTTCGGTCAGACTTCGTTCTTTACCATAAATAGGAATGTGCTAATGCTTGAAAGGCCCAGCCTGGAATCATATTCGCAGTAATTCGACAACATACCTGCTTCAAGAGATCGCCTGTTACTATAGGGTTTATAATAAATAGAAGTTGTTATTGTTGTTGTTGTGGTCTTCAGTCCTGAGACTAGTTTGATGCAGCCCTCCATGCTACTCTATCCTGTGCAAGCCTCTTCATCTCCCAGTACCCACAGTAACCTACATCCTACTGAATCTGCTAAGTGTATTCATCTCTTGGTCTACCTCTACGATTTTTACCCTCCACGCTGCCCTCCAATACTAAATTGGTGATCCCTTGATGCCTCAGAACATGTCCTACCAACCGATCCCTTCTTCTAGTCAAGTTGTGCCACAAACTTCTCTTCTCCCCAATCCTATTCAATACTTCCTCATTAGTTATGTGATCTACCTACCTAATCTTCAGCATTCTTCTGTAGCACCACAATTCAAAAGCTTCTATTCTCTTCTTGTCCAAACTATTTATCGTCCATGTTTCACTTCCATACATGGCTACACTCCATACAAATACTTTCAGCAATGACTTCCTGACACTTAAATCTGTACTCGAAGTTAACAAATTTCGCTTCTTCAGAAATGCATTCTTTGCCATTAGCAGTCCATTTTATATCCTCTCTACTTCGACCATCATCAGTTATTTTGCTCCGCAAATAGCAAAACTCCTTTACTACTTTAAGTGTCTCATTTCCTAATCTAATTCCCTCAGCATCACCCGACTTAATTCGACTACATTCCATTATCCTCGTTTTGCTTTTGTTGATGTTCATCTTATATCCTCCTTTCAAGGCACTATACATTCCGTTCAACTGCACTTCCAAGTCCTTTGCTGTCTCTGACAGAATTACAATGTCACCGGCGAACCTCAAAGTTTTTATTTCTTCTCCGTGGATTTTAATACCTACTCCAAATTTTTCTATTGTTTCCTTCACTGCTTGCTCAATATACAGATTGAATAACATTGGGGATAGGCTACAGCCCTGTCTCACTCCCTTCCGAACCACTGCTTCCCTTTCATGCCCCTCGATTCTTATAACTGCCATCTGGTTTCTGTACAAATTGTAAATCGCCTCTCGCTCCCTATATTTTACCCCTGCCACCTTCAGAATTTGAAAGAGAGTATTCCACTCAACATTGTCAAAAGCTTTCTCTAAGTCTACATATGCTAGAAACGTAGGTTTGCCTTTGCTTAATCTAGCTTCTAAGATGAGTCGTAAGGTCAGTATTGCCTCACGTGTTCCAACAATTCTACGGAATCCAAACTGATCTTCCCCGAGGTCAGCTTCTACTAGTTTTTCCATTCTTATGTAAAGAATTCGCGTTAGTATTTTGCAACTGCGACTTATTAAACTGATAGTTCGGTAATTTTCACATCTGTCCACACCTGCTTTCTTTGGGATTGGAACTATTATATTCTTCTTGACGTCTGAGGGTATTTCGCCTGTTTCATACATTTTGCTCACCAGATGGTAGAGTTTTGTCAGGACTGGCTCTCCCAAGGCCGTCAGTAGTTCCAATGGAATGTTGTCTACTCCGGGGGCCTTGTTTCGACTCAGGTCTTTCAGTGCTCTGTCAAACTCTTCACGAAGTATCGTATCTCCCATTTCATCTTCATCTACATCCTCTTCCATTTCTATAACATTGCCCTCAAGTACATCGCCCTTGTATAGACCCTCTATATGCTCCTCCCATCTTTCTGCTTTCCCTTCTTTGCTTAGAACTGGGTTTCCATCTGAGCTCTTGATATTCATACAAGTGGTTCTCTTTTCTCCAAAGGTCTCTTTAATTTTCCTGTAGGCAGTATGTATCTTACCCCTAGTGAGATAAGCCTCTACATCCTTACATTTGTCCTCTAGCCATCCCTGCTTAGCCATTTTGCACTTCCTGTCGATCTCATTTTTGAGACGTTTGTATTCCTTTTTGCCTGCTTCATTTACTGCATTTTTATATTTTCGCCTTTCATCAATTAAATTCAATATATCTTCTGTCACCCAAGGATTTCTACTAGCCCTCATCTTTTTACCAACTTGATTGTCTGCTGCCTTCACTACTTCATCCCTCAAAGCTACCCATTCTTCTTCTACTGTATTTCTTTCCCCCATTCTTGTCAATTGTTCCCTTATGCTCTCCCTGAAACTCTGTACAACCTCTGGTTTAGTCAGTTTATCCAGGTCCCATTGCCGTAAATTCCCACCTTTTTGCAGTTTCTTCAGTTTTAATCTGCAGGCCATAACCAATAGATTGTGGTCAGAATCCAAATCTGCCCTGGAAATGTCTTACAATTTAAAACCTGGTTCCTAAATCTCTGTCTTACCATTGGATAATCTATCTGAAACCGGTCAGTATCCCCAGGCTTCTTCCATGTATACAATCTTCTTTTATGATTCTTGAACCAAGTGTTAGCTATGATTAAGTTGTGCTCTGTGCCAAATTCTAGCAGGCGGCTTCCTCTTTCATTTCTTAGCCCCAATCCATATTCACGTACCACGTTTCCTTCTCTCCCTTTTCCTACTACCGAATTCCAGTCACCTATGACTATTAAATTTTCGTCACCCTTCACTATCTGAATAATTTCTTTTATTTTATCATACATTTCTTCAATTTTTTCGTCATCTGCAGAGCTAGAGCATTAGCAAATTTAAGTTAGCCATATCAATTAAAGATAACAATTCCTGATACTGGAGTCCCAGAACCTCACCTTTATCCTAAACATCCATCAACAAAAATACAAAAATTTTAAAATACTCATGATTGAATTGTCACAAAAATATTCTAACTTTTTAAAAAAATCCTGGAGGGCATTGGCAACTTTATCAAAGATCTTCACTTTATGATTCATCTGCAGTGGCTGATAAATATTTAACTTTTGTGTTACACCTTTCAGTTCACTTGTACCTGCTCTCACATATCCATTTACTCAGTCAGTTAATTAGTCACATTGCCATTACAGTTGTTTACTGTGGGGTACTTATTTCTGTCATCTACTAGCTTCGACTAAACCCTGTAATATATATTGATAATGTGTTACTTTAGCTTCGAGCTTAAGCTGTTGTGCTAATGATAGGGATACTCAGTAAAATAACTCTTTAGACACTTGGATCACTGTAACTGCAACCTGTAAAGTTAACAGTGCTTCACTCACGCCTTTCGTCAGCCCCTCTGGAACTGTGATCGGTACATCCATCAGGTGTTTTAATAATAGGAGTTATTAAGACATGGCAGAATCACTTCTGCCTCCTGTAACACGTAGCTCATAGCACAGCTCATGTCTCCTCACCAACTGGGGGTGGGGGGTAACATACAAGTCGAGCACAAACGCTGTAACAGAAAGACTGACCTTAGAAAGAGTTTCTAAACAATCTCTGAGTTCAACCCACTGCAGTCTCCCAATACTATCTATCACACTCTACTACATCTGGTTGCACCATACAATACAATTGATGGCTAGAGCACTCGATTTTTGTGACAAAGTTGGATGAGCTGAAACAATCATTTTTATTCAGTTCATCAATTTCTAAACTCACAAGCAACTAATTTTTCTATCTTTGGCATCTGATAAGAAATTCAACTGTACAATATCTACAGAGTGCACTCTGCACGAGATATCAGAAATTCATCCGGCTCGTCCAGTGTAGAGTCAAAAAACAACAACAGTGCAGACCTTGGAATTGCTGAGGGTGGAAGACTAACAGACGGTACAAATCATATTGTTCTCTAAAAGAGATATTAATTACTAATGTGAACCATTAAAATTGTTAGTTGTATTTCACTCTGATCAACAACACAAAAGATTGGCAACATTTACATTTAAAGCGCACAAAATAAAACATGCAATTTAAGTTTATCATCATTAACAATAATTCATTCATTGATCAAAACTTTTTCTGGAAATTTATTCCTCAGTCCATGCAAAATGGGGCCTCTCTTAATCTACTGAGGAGGAAGGATGGAAAGTTCCAGTGAACAGATAAGCAGGAAGTGGCCTTTGTAGGTCTGAAGGAAACATTGACTTCAGTTTCTGTGCTGGCACTACCAGAATTTCAAACAACCTTTATTGATCAAATTGAAGTGTCACAATCTAGAGTAAGTGTGGTATTGCTTCAAAAACTTGAGAATGTGTGTCAGCCAGTTTCCTCTCCTTCTTACTCTTTAAATCATTTGGAACAAAAGTATTCCATTTCTGAATAGGGGGTATTAGCGATGTTGTTTATGCTTGAGAAATTTAAGGAATATCTTAAACAGATGCTTTTTGAACTGGACACTGATTACTAGGCCCTTGATTAGGTATCAGGATGATGTCAACAAATAAATAGTATAGCTAAATTGGGAAACCATAAATTAGCCTTCAGATTTCAAGTAAGAGATATCAAGAATTTCCATGGTACCATAGCCAATACACTTAGTCAGATGTTCAAACCTCAAGGTCAGCACAAACAAGAGTCATTACCCATAGATAGGTATAAACAGATAAATAAGGTCAGAACTCTGTTGTCAGAACTCCCCATGCATTTTGAAGGAACAAAGAAGTGTCAAGAACAGGGTTCTGGAATAAATGAGATTAAAGAAAAACTAAAGCATAGAGGGAATTGTTATGCATATTTGACAAGAGATGGTAGGATTTTATCGTCAGGCTACATATGATGGTGCCTCCAAGTTGGTTGATCTAACAATAGCGGCGTCTTATGTGTTACAGTAATTTCACTTGTCACCAATTGGTCGACATCTTGGCACTTATAAAATTAGACAAAAAGTCAGAGGGCACTTTGGCCTGGGATCTGCATTGATGTTAAGAGCTTCATAGGAAGTTGTGAAACTTCTGTAATGTATAAACTAGCTCAGAATACTGAGTGGGACATTTGACCTCTAAATGAGACGAGAAATCCATGGATAGGCTGTATAATGATTTTGTAGGTCCCTTGTCATGATCAAGGGCTCGACGCCAGTATGTATTCTTAGCAGTGGATGCCCTCTCTAGATTCATGTGGCTTTTCCCAAAAAGAGCAGGCACAGCTGTAAATTCGTTAAAGATTTTGTTCAATACATTTGGTGCAAGTTGGGCAATGGTTTCAGATAAGGCCACAGTATTTACTTCCAAACTGTTTAAGCAGTTTTGGTTTGGGATAGGAGTGAGTCACCAGCATAATATGCCATACTAGCCCAGTCTGTCATTTGTGGAAAAATGATCCGTAATTTTTGCTTGGCGCTAAAAGCATACCACGACGATAATCATACAAAATTGGATGATACATTAAGTTGGTTTGCATACACGTTTAATACAACAAAGCATGAAACCGCCAGAATACTTAAGCAAGTTTGACGTTTCTTTCACTCTGAATTCAACTCTAAATACTCTATGTGGTACTGATTATCTGTTGCCTCAAATGGTTTTTCTGAGCAGTATTAGAGAGCAGTGGAAAAAAGACTCATAATAATGTATGTGCAACACATGATAGACAAAAGAACAGATATAATAAAAATAGGCAGTCTAATGCATATCAGGGGTGAAACAAGGTGTTGCAGAAGAATTTCTCCGCAATTAGTAAGGCTAGTGAGGAAATTTCTGCAATTCTCCCACCCATTTATAAGAGTACTTTTATAATAAAGCATTTCATTATCCTGGTCACTTTCCCAAGAAAGGAAAATTGAAGTAACATGACACTGCTAGCTCATCTCTCCCTGCTAAAGCCCTTTTGCAAGTAGAGCACATTTCCATCTCAATTTTGGGCTACACTTCTTAGGTTTAGACGTATGCCAAATTTGGCGGAAGCGGTGGACAGAGTTCAAGGCAAATGGTCCAGGCTTTCGAAGACTAAAATTCTGGCACCTAATTCATGTGCTGTCGATCTCTTTTTCTTTCCCTGTCTCTGTCGAAATGGCACTGACTCGCGGCTGTTTGCGTAACTGTCGCCTTCCGAATCACCGAAGACGAGTAGACCAGATGGAGAAGTAATATGTGTAGATGTTGATGTGACAGTTTCCCATCATGCAGTCATGTGCAGGAGAGTGGAGTTACAGACTATCAAGTATACTTCTAGAAGCGGCAGTATTTTGAGTCATTTTCTCAGCTTGCGAATTGCGGAAGCAGCGGACAGAGTCAGTCATGTTCTACTAGCTGTACTTTAGTTTGTTTACAGTTGCATGGACCGACAAGCTGACTTCCATATGAGGTTGTGGTGATCCAGTACACATGTGTGTTCCTAGACAATTTAGTATCACTCTGAGGAAACTGGGTTTGGCTTGATTGCGAGATTTTTGCAACGACCCGTAGTTTTTCATTTGGAACATTTCTTCTTTCATATGAACTTAAGGAGAATCAGTTCCTAACTGCTTATCGGTCTGACGTTCGTTCTATCAACTGCATGTTAGATCTTTTAGTTTGTGAAATCTTGTACTGATTCCTTATATCAGAGATTGTACAATTTGCTCAGGCAGTTTATCGATGGAGAATGAATTCTGCACATTATTTGTGAATGAACAATAAGTCTCGCTGATTGTACTGTTTACAATGTTAAGTAACTGTAGTCGAATGTGGTTATCATAATTAAGACAGGTTGCACGACCGTTGTTTAAACTGTCACTCAGTTTGGTGTGTTCCTGTTTGGATTGTTCCAAGGATCTGTCGGTATCTGATGAACTTTTTAATCATTTGTGTTCGTGATATGGGTTTTGATTGCACACTTGTGTGCTTATCTAGTTAAATTGTTGGTTTCTGCTCAGCAGTGTGAAACATGATTGACCCACTCTGATAGTAAAATTAGTGTGGTTTAGTAATTTCAGGTTAATTAAAATAAAATGTTCCTGGATAATTTTCTCCAGCATTTTAAGTACATCAGTTTACACAAGGGGGAAGAAACCGCCAAAAACTCAGTTCTGCAACATAAAATAGAACAGCCTGCATATGGCTGTAAGCTGTGATCTAACAGAAGTGTGGGACTTAGTTTCAACACAGACCTACCTTCAGATACTGCATACTTGAAGGCCAGCCACACAATCTCAACCTGCCTTCACCGATGACGCAGTTGTGGTTATGCTGCACTCCCATTTGTGCCCCTAACTGAACCTTGCATGACCGTAATAATACTCAAACAGGCCCCCATTAAAGACTGAACAAACTAATCTGATAAAATTGAATGCATTATCGAGGCCCTTTATCATATAATTAAGACAATGGACATATTTACATCATTTTTGCAAAATTAACAATACCATTTATCAGAATTCAGGGCGCTTGTGAGACTGAAACTAATTTAGATCGACCAAACAATTTTGCGTTATTGAATTAGCTACTCGCACATAACATTGCCATCACTTTGCTGCTACGACACGTGGGATTTAAACACAAACCCCCGGATAATTTACCAATCTGCCGGAAATCTGTCTCATTGCCACACGATTTTTTAAGACACAAATTACACTAAGCCCCAGGTCTCGACTACACAGTCGTCATCATGTGCCAGTACACAACTGAATAATTAGCTTCGTCCGACTTACTGGCATCTTGTTGAATGAAAATGTAGAATGCACAGTAAGGTTACATCAGTTAAACTGTTTCTGTCTCAGTTAGAGTCACTGCTAATGTATGTAAGTATATGGATTTAAATTTATTTAATATGAAATGAACCAATACAAAGTTTTTGATATAAATCAGGTGGGCTGCCATCTGATACATGATTGAGCTTTGTCAATCACAAGACGTTGTCCTTAAACAATGGTCTATCAGTTCTGCTCATAACTTTTCAGATTGCTGTGACACCAGACAAGGCACTTCGGCAATATTTTTTCTATCAAAAGTGTAGTGCATTACATCGGTTCCTCAAGTGAAAACTCTTTTGAAACTCTCTCTGAAGTAATTCTCGCTTCATTCTCATTTTCACAAAATGCGTTTTTTTGATGGGCTATAATTCTTCCTCAGTTGTTCATCTGCTGGTTGCCCAAGGATGTTTGACCTTCTAAATTGCGTCAGAGTTTCAGTTTGTTCCTTCCTTTTCCTTACGCCAGGCCTACGAAACTTTCTATAAACGTGCTCTGAAGACCACTGTGATTATGAGGGTTCGTTACGTATGTCACCACCACATTGACGTAATAATGATAGCCTCCTGCCTTTCTGTGGTCCCAAAAATTTTGATATCAGTGCTCAATTAAAACTGGTATCTACCACCGTGATTACCATGCGGTTTTTACCAAAAGCTCTGAAATAAGTTACCATTCCCATAAACCGTCTGTTCCAGCCTCTGCCTCGTGTTACTGAATTCTTACACATGCAGAAACAAGTACATCGGTAATGAGCATGATCAGTGAACACACATGTCACTGCCACACCTCAAGAGCCCTGGTTCGCTTTTGTCGTTCTGCCTTGTGACATTGCATGTTGATTACTCTAATGTATTGAAAATTCATTGTAAGCATTTCCGTTAATGGGATTCATGTGCTTTGCTCATTGAGAATCTTCAGCCGTTAAACACAAAGTGTTACGGCTAGAGCTGTTCTTATTATATCAGTGATAAACTAGCATTAGTGCACTCATTACTAGAGTCTTGTATCCTGTTGTCAGTATTGACCAGATTAAAGCATGTCTGGCTATATAGGGGCTATATCCCCAGTGTATACTGAAGACATAGATAAGCGATAGCTAGTACCATTTTCCGATAAGAGGGTTATTCACCAACACTTTAAGTGATATCGTCATTGAAGTCAATAAACCTCGATGAGTGCTCCAGGTCATGAGTCTGTTTAGCTTAGCTTAGTGAGTAGTCGGTAGTATGTCTGCTGTTTCATACTGACCATTACTACCAGCTGGGTACATGTGTTATGTTATGAAACTAACTCTGTCATCGAGGTTGTTCATTTACCATGTGTGTTACTCAGTACTACTAGATAGAGGTGTTTGTGTGAGATGACATATACTAATTATGTGAATATTAATGATTACCAACAGTATGGTAACTATTTGTAGTGCATTGTCTGCTGTGTCAATTTATATTGATTGTGCCCAAATTTTATATTCTTGAAGTGTCTGATTAACTGTGATTAGTGAATGTATTATTTTTAACACGAAATATTTAAACTGATGGCCAGTTGTCCATTTTATTTAGTGTGCTTTAAATATTAATGTTGCCAAATTGTGTTTTCGATTTAAGTGAGAAGGAAGTGAAAAGTCTGAATAGATAATATTAGATATTCAGATCTCTTTTTCAAAACAAAATCGCTTGTGACTTCCATCTGTCTTCCGTTCTCAGCAATTCTGAGATTCGTACCATTCCTGTTTATTGACACTGCACTGGTCAACCTAGGTAAGGTTATGTCTGACTTAGCGTTCATTCTGAAGACGATGTATGGTTGGGTTTTATGTCAGATTCCAAAGACTGAACATTGAATCGCTTGTGAAATCAGAAAGTGAAGGTCTGATTTAAAAAAAAAATGTTTTGGCACAATTAACTCTTTCACAAAAACCCAGCACTCTACCCGCAAATCATATTCCTTGGCACACCCATTAAGGTTATATTTGTTAGGAATAAGAAAATCACCTTCAATTAAACTGTGCCATGCACAACCACATCTCACACCAAAAGTAATTTTCACAAAGACTTTGTCCTCTCGTTTCATTTTCATGTTGAATTCTGCATTCTGGAGCTGTTGTCTCCAACAAATTTCCAACCGTTATTTCCAAAGAATTCGAAGAACTGGAACTACAATTACAACAACAACCACAAAAATAACGATTGGCTACTCCTACAAATTACTGGATTATCTAGATACAAAGGTTGGGATTACAGTCCCCTCCAAGGCATAGAACAATGTACACTGTAAACAAACATTTGTTGTTACAAATGTACATAGGTAAATATTCCATGTGATAAATCTCAGTCTGGTCACATTCAAAATAATAAACGGATTGCTGCTTTTCGCGAAGTAGTGGATTTTGAACCAATTTTAACATGTCAAGTGTGATGCATATGAGCACAAGCTAACAGATGCTGTATAGTAACACTTCATTGTTAGTAAGCTTTTATTGACTTGATTTCTAACAGTTACTTATCTTTTGTTAATCTATACCACTACTGTGTTATTTTGGAATGTTGTCCTTCATTATGTGATTTACAGAACTGAAAATGAAATAAAGTATAAAATAGGATTACAACAGTAAAACAAGATTGATTGGTATTTCTGTTTCTCAAATGAGTGCAGAAGTCATCGATGCTAAAGAAGTGTTTATAGTCACTAGTGAAGAACAGACCAGCAGTTGGAATAGCCAAAATGTTATTATGTACCCTAATTATGGTGCTCCTATATAGTGTTAAGCTTGTGCAGATGGATCCTTATTTCAGTGATAGTCTTCCAGCACCAATCACACTGTATGCCAATCAAAATGAAAATTCCATGAAACTAACTAGTTCTTATCAATTCTCACAGTCCACTGATAATGAACACCACAAAGGCAATTGAAACTTAGCTCTGGTTTTTGTAAAGTGAAATGGAAAAAAAATTATTTCCAGGGTAGGTATAACATTTAAATATGACAAGAATAAAATAGTATAACGAAAATATTATTCAACACTGACGTCATACCAGTTCAGTACCTTACTTCAGTTACTGTTGTGTGTGGTGGGGACTGTACTTTACCCTTGTGTTACAATGAGACTTTAAACTGTTTGCTGCAAGTTTTCAAGGAGCAGAGGGTAGCCATGAACCTTGTTAAATCAGTATTTGGGTGTAAGGAAATCAGCTTCCTTAGCCATGTGATTTTGCATGAAAGGATCCATCCTTATCTGGAGAAGTTCCAGGTCAACAGAAATTAAGCAGTATCAAAAAACATGTGGCACTTGCATACCTTTTTAGGGCTCAAAAATATTTACAAAAGATTCCGTGGGATGACTGTGTCTACGCTGCTGCTGTGTCGCCTACCAGAAAAGAATACCATTGATATTGAGATGAAGATGCACAATGAGAGTTCATGGCATTAAACGAAGCATTAAACAATGCTCCCATAGCAGGACATCCTGACAGAGAGAGTCCTGCCTTGTGCCAGATAGCTCCTGAACTGGGCTGATACACATATACAGAGCGAAAAGTTAATGTTCATCTTTTTCTGTTTTTTCCTCGTAGTATATTTATTATATTTCGTGCGCGTTTTACTGTTTAAGAGATTCACTCTCGCCTTCTTTTAGCGTAAATTCATTCAGTCTGTAGCACAGTAACTGTTCATTTGTTTTGTTTTGAAGGCAACCGTCCAGTCACTTAGTAAGGCATTTAGTCAGACCTAAGCTCTCGGATGATATACATCTACATTGTAGAGTGTCGAATTAACTGTTTATCTTTTTCTTTGTTTTCCTCGCAGTATATTCATTAAATCTTGTGCATGTTTTTCTGTTTAAGAGGTTCAGTCTCGTGCTTTTGTAATGCTGAATTCATACAGTCTGTAGCGTAATGGTTCCTCACTGAACAGCCATTTACACAGCTCATTAATGCATCAGCGTCCTTTGGTCACACATCAGGAGGGTAGCAAGTAGCATATCTAGCATTCTGTCTGCTTTTATAGCTTACTTCTTCAGTTACTCTTGATAGGATGGTTAGAATGTGTGCATGCTGTGTGCGGATTCAGATGGCCGCAGTTTGTGAATTGGCTAGGGTTAGTCACCTTCAGGCTGCTGCCTGATGGTGTAACGGCGGCTGAGAATCTGGCCTGTCACATGGAACACCTCAGGTGTCGCTTGTTTTGCCCATGGGCTCTGCTTCCAAGGCATCTCCTAGTGTACCCAATGTGGTGGATCTGCACTGACAATAGGTGGAGTGGCAGATGGTATCATGTTTGCATCACTCCAGGCAGAGGGCCAATGTGGAGACTGGCTGCCTGACCTTGTCCATTCAAACTGTGAGTGGACAGGTGCCTGCTACTTCAGCAGGGTCCGAGCAGGCACATGGCGGAGGAGAGGGGCGGGGGTTACTAGTTATCGGGAGCTTCAACATCAGACGTGTTATGGAGTCCCTTATGCAGATAGCGTTCAGGGCTGGAAAGTAAGCCAATGTGCAGTCTGTATACCTGCCAGGGGCCTCATCCGAGGTGTGGAGGCGGCCTTTCCTGCAGCTTTCAAGTGTTCAGGGTGCAGCCATCTGCAAGTTGTAGCTCACGTCGGCAGCAACAACGTCTCTTGCCTGGATTCTAAGGCCATCAAATGGTTCACATGGCTCTAAGCACTATGGGACTTAAGATGAGTCGTACCACCCTATCTTGACAATGTTGAATTGGCTATACAAATGCCCTGTTTTCTCAGGAACTGTTGAGTATATAAATGTGGTGTTTTTATCATGTGTTCTCCCATGTGTTGTGACTGTATTGCTCTACAATCACTTTAAAATAATAACTGGAAAAAAGTTATGATTCTTTCCCTAAACATATAATTTTTTGGTGTAAATTATCACAATTTTAATTTCTTGAATTTTAACTATTACAGTAAACACAGTAGAGGTACAACATCATTGTACTATCTATGTTACGTGGTAAATAATTCATTGATGTAGTTTCAGAATCTTCTGAGAAAAAGGGGCTTTTATTCTGAAGAAGCCATGTTGAGAAAATTGCATTTAAAGAAAAAAAATTAATATACAGCCAACTGATACATAAAAATATGTTAGAATCCTCCTGAATGGTAGTCCTCATCTCCTCCTTCATCTTCCTGCCCTCCTTCTCTTGCATCTGGTTTCTTTTGACATATTGTTTGCTGCAATCTCTGCCTTCATGATTCACAGTTGGTCCAAGTCCATCACACTTTGAGTGGTGTTGTAACCTTTATGAATGCCAAGATATTCCAGAACCTGTAGTCTTACAGAATAGCCATAATTAAAAGTAAGAACAGCATCCAAAACACCAAATTCAAAGACTGACCTTCCAACAAACACACTTTTTGGTATCCTTGACCATACAACATTGTTAAATGATCCATTCACATTTTGTGTTTTGCCCTTGAGACATTTCTTCAACAGCTGTGGTTGGGCAAGATCCTGAAACACAGGTTTCATGGCAAGCATAACAGCATTTGGTATAGTAATTTTGTGCGAGAAAGTGTCTACTTTACCCTCCTCTTTTGCCTTTAAGTATTCACACCACTCAGTGGAACACAGGTTGTGTATTGGTTCAGAATCTGTAAACAGCTTGTGAAAATAAATTTCCCAAGCAGCTCTCTTCATACCATCTAAGTTATCTCTGTTACTTCTAATAGCCACACCATAATATTGTGTAATCTGATCAATTTGTTTATCAGTCAGTCGACGTCTTATACTTAGACCATCCGATAACTTGGTACTTCCCAACTGCTGTTTGAGTCTACATAGTCTTGTGCCCATCCTCTTTTGCATATGATTAATACGCTCTAGTTTTGTAAATGACAAATCACCATAGGGTTTACTCTGCACCACTTCCTTATACGATTATGAGTCTCCATCCCCAAGAAAACTCATGTAGTGAACAGCATGGTCATGCTGGGAACGTTGGAACATTTTCACTGCAGAAGCAACCTCCATCCCTGCACTACTTCCTTCATAGTTTCTCTGACAATTCATTTCATGCTTAGTTTGCTTTTCAGTACTCTTGCCTGTTTGCCTACAAGCCTGACAGTATGTGGTCAACACATCAACGTCCAACACTTTCCCATTGTCGATGCTGATAATAGATACACATGAAATCTTTGACTGGAAACCTCTTTTTTGTCAGGATCCGTCGAATGAAAATGTTATGTCAGAACTACCATTTTCTGCTACAGCCTGCACTACTTCTGTAGTCATTGACTCCACAGCACACGCCTAGACACTACTTCTTACTGTTAGATAGATTTTGTAGGGGGGCTAGGGAGGTTCAGCGAGCCACGAAGAACCTTACCAGCGTAATGGCCTTTTCCTATGCATCTAAGTCCACAGACATATCTTAGATTAGTGTCAAAAAGTCCATTCTTTACACTTACATCTGAAGTCTTGAAAGTCTTTTCGCTTTTACAGTTCAAACACATTATTTGTAAAGTGCCCACCAGATAGCTATTCAGAAATTTCAATTTCCCCTCAACATATACGACAACACACTGTTTCCCACAAAGCTGAAATAGGTATATGGAGATTAATAATTAAATTGCAATTTGTTTCACTGTCTGAAGCTGCATGGTATTTTGCATCATTACCTAGCAGTTTTTTTCTTGGAAGCACTTGGAGCAGTAGGGCTGTCACTATTTACAACCAAATCACGCCCTTCGGCGATAACCACTCTTTTTGCTGCTGCTATATTCGTTCTGTAGTATCTGTTTCCTTTGTTTCGTATTTTTTTAAACACTCCTTTTCGTTTAGTCATGACGAAAACTATCACAGGAAACACAGAAACTAAAACGCGGCTAGTGGATTATTGTTGTTGTCAAACACAAACAAACGTACAATTCAAAGAGTTTACTGTGAAGTACCGCCAGTGTAGGCAACTTATGAAACGGACAGTTCGCTACAAAACAAAAGAAATTACAGCCTTCTAGACTATATAGTTCCAGAGAAAAATGCCAATATGCGAAATGATGGAAAACAAAATTCTCGGAAATATCAGGGCATGATTATTTTCAAATATTTATTTTAAATAGTAAATAATCGTGTATTTCAATTAAATCAACACCAAATTAAGCATAAACATCCATATTTTCATAATTTGTATAAAAGTATAAATGTCAATTTTTTTCATTTTTGGTGGTAGAACTCCTCTTAACATCTGAGGTCATCAGTCTCCTTGACTCAAAACTACTTAAACCTAACCAATCTAACTAACCTAAGGACATCACACACATCATGCTCGAGGTAGGATTCGAACCTGCGACTGTAGCAGCAGCGCGGTTGCGGACTGAAGCGTTTAGAACCGTTCGGCCACAGCGGCCGGCTCTAAGGCCATCCTCAGTTCATACAGGCAGCTCGAGAAGGCTGTGGAGACTGCTGGTCCTGTGTGTGGGGTGCAAGCATGGCTCCCAATTTGCTGAATTGTTCGCAGAGTTGATGGGGTTCCTTTGGTTTGGAGCCGAGTGGAGAGTCTCAAACAATGGCTTTGCCAGTTCTGTGATGGTCTTGCTTGCAGATTTCTAGATCTTCGTTATCGTGTGCGGTTTTGTAGGACTCTCCTGTATAGGTCAAGGGTGCAGTACACAAAGGGAGCAGCTACTCGTGCAGCAGAGTATTTGTAAAGTGCACGTGGGGAATTTTTAGGCTGGACGGCAGTTTGCTGTACCGAGATGAACACTCGCCAGTCATTACACAGCAAGGGAAGTCAGACAACGTTCAGAATAAAGAAACTTCAGCTGTCAAAATTTTATCAGTAAACTGTCGAAGTAATCATGATAAATTAACTGCCCTTTGGGAAAGTTCTCATGCTCAAATTGTTCTTGGGACAGAGTGCTGGTTGAAACCTGGAGTGGAGAGCTCTGTGATGTTTAGCGAGTCGTCGAATGTATATTGCAAAGCCAGATTACAGGCCATAGAAATGGGAAGTGTTCATTGCAGTTGTCGAAAATATTTCCTCTATTGAGGTCAAAGTTGAGTGTCACAGTGAAGTTGTCTGGTTATGTGTCACAGGTCTAGGTGAAACAAAGTTGATTGTTGCATGTTTTCACTGGCCACCTGATCCTGCTGTGACAGTTCTAGAACCATTCAAAGAAGGTCAGTGTTCAGTAGCGTGTAAATACTCAGATAATGTAATATTAGTCAGAGGCGACTGTAAGCTACAGAGTATATACTGGGATGTCTATGGATTCATTGTGTGTGTGCATGTGGGGGGGGGGGGGGGGGGGTTCAGACAGACAGTCTTGCGAAGTACTTTTGAACATATTTTCTGTAAACTGCCTTCAGCAGCTAACTCTGCTGCCAACACACGTTGGAAATATCTTAGATCATGTACCTAAAAATAGGCCAGACCTTATCGATAATGTCAGTACAGAAATGGGGATTAACCATACCGAGGTTATTGTATCAACTATTGTTACGAAAGTTAATCAATCAGTCAACAAGGCTAGGAGAGTGTTCCTGCTAGATATATCAGATAAGCAGTTGTAAGCATCTCACTTAAATAGTGAACTGACACCACGTAGTTCCAGTAAGATGGATGTAGAGGAGTTATGCGCAAAGTCTAAGCAAACTGTAAATTGTGGTCAGGAGAGTTATGTGCCCAGTAAGTGGAAAAGGATGGAAACGACCCAACCACGGTTTAATAATGAAATTCGGAAGATTCTGAGAAAGCAGAGTTTGTTGTTTTGTCGGTTAAAAACAGAACGCACAAATGACTACAATCAAATGTTAGTAGAGATCTATGCATCTGTGAAAAGATCTATGCACAAAGCATACAACAACCATTATACCTTAGCAAAAGATCTGGCAGAGAACCCGACAAAATTCTGGGTCTATTTAAAATCGCAAAGCAGGTAAAAGGATTCCATTCAGTCCCTTGTTGATCAGTCTGGTGTTGCAGATAGCAAAACAAAGCTAAAGTTTTAAATTTCGCGTTCAAGAAATCGTTTACAAAGGAGAATCGCGCAAACACATCGTTATTTGACCGTCAGACAGACGACAGCAGTATGGATGACTAGTATGAAACATTCCTGTTGTAGAGAAACAACTTTAAGATTTAAGAGCGAATAAATTACCAGATCCAGATGGAACCCCAGTCCAGTTTTACAAAGACTACTCTACGGTATTGGCCCCTTACCTAGCAAGTATTTATTGCGAATCTCTCGCCTAGCACAAAGTCCCAAGTAACTGGAAAAAAGCGCAGGTGAACCCAATACAAAAGAAGGTAACTAAAAGGACCTGCAAAATTAGAGACCAATATTCTTCACTTCGATTTGCTGCACATCCCTTGAACATATTCTCAGTTCTAATATACTACACTTTCTTGAGACTTAGAAGTTTATTCTGCGAATCAGGATGGTTTTAAAAAGAAGCGCTCATGCGAAATTCAACTTGCTCTTTTCTCTCATAATATACTGCGACCAGTGGATGAAGTTCATAGGCAGATTTCATATTTCTAGATTCCCAGAAGATGTTTGCCACGGTGCTCCAGTGCAGGCTCTTAACAAAGGTACGAGCATGTGGAATAACTTCACAAATACGTAAATGGGTCAAAGACTTCTTAAGTAATAGAACCCAGTATGTTGCCCTCAATGGCGAGTGTTAACCAGAGAAAAGGTTATCACCAGGGAAGTACGATAGGACCGCTGTTGTTCTCTATATACACACATCAAAAAAAATTTTTGCATCACCACAGTTCCCAGAATTCCTGAAGATAGACACTGACTGTGGATATTGCACCACAGACACATTCCCTTTGAATGTTCAGAGATGTCACTAAACCCGCCCAAAGATGTAAACAACCATGCATGAACAGCGCCTATTTGACGGAGGGGGTCCAATAGCCGATCAGTTCCAGTCATCCCTCCAGGAATGAGGTACACGGCTCTTGTTGTGTGTAGTTTAACCATGCTCAGACGATCAATACCGCAGTTCGATCGCGTCCACATTGATAGTTTGTGCCAGGAAGGGCTCTCAATAAGCGAAGTATCTAGGCATCATGGAGTGAAGCAAAGCGATGTTGTTCAGACATGGAGGAGATACATAGAGACAGGAACTGTCGATGTTATCCCTCGCTCAGGCCGCCCAAGGGCTACTACCACAGTGGATGACCGCTACCTACGGATTATTGCTCGGAGGAACCCTGTCAGTAACGCCACCATTTTGAATAATACTTTTCATGTAGCCACAGGACGTCATGTTACGACTCAAACTGTGCACAATAATCTGCACAATGTGCAACTTCATCCCTGACGGCCATGGCGAGGTCCATCTTTGCAAACACGACACCATGCAGCGCAGTACAGATAGGCCCAGCAACATGCCGAATGGATCGCTCAGAATTGACATCACGTTCTCTTCACCGATGAGTGTCGCATATGCCTACAACCATACAATCGTCAGAGACATGTTTGGACGCAACCCGATTAGGCTGAATGCCTCAGACACATTGTCCAGCGAGTGCATCGAAGTGGAGGTTCCCTGCTGTTTTAGGGTGGCATTATGTGGGGCCGACGTATGGCGCTTGTGGTCATAGAAGGCGCTGTAACGGCTGTATGACACGTGAATGCCATCCTCCAACCGATAGTGCAACCGTATTGGCAGCATATTGGCGAGGTATACGTCTTCATGGACGACAATTCGCGCCCCCATCGTGCACGTCTTGTGAATGACTTTCTTCACGACAACGACATCACTCGACTAGAGTGGCCAGCATGTTCTCCAGATATGAACCTTATCAAACACACCTTTTTAGGGCTGTTTATGGACGACGTGACCCACCAACCACTCTGAGGGATATACACCGAATCGCTGTTGAGGAGTGGGACAATCTGGACCAACAGTGCCTTGATGAACTTGTGGATAGTATGCCACGACGAATACAGGCATGCGTCAATGCAAGAGGACGTGCTGCTGGATATTATAGGTACCGGTGTGTACAGCAAGCTGAACCACGACCTCTGAAGGTCTCAATGTATGGTGGTACAACATGCAATGTATGGTTTTCATGAGCAATAAAAAAGGGCGGAAATGATGTTTATGTTGATCTCTATTCCAATTTTCTGTAACTCAGAACCGAGGTGATGCAAAACTTTTTATATGTATCTATGTAAATGATTTGGTGGATAGGGTGGGCAGCAATTTGTAGTTGCTTGCTGATGATGCTGTGGTGCACGGTAAGGTGTCAAAGCTGAATGACAGTAGGAAGATAGAAGACGATTTAGACGAACTTTCTAGTTGGTGTGATGAATGGCTGGTAGCTCTAAATGTGGAAAAATATAAGTTAATGAGGACGAGTAGGAGGGACTAACCTGTAATGGATACAGTATTACTAGTGTTCTACTTGGTACAGTTAAGTCGTTAAAATATCTGGGCATAGTGTTGCAAAGTGGTATGAAATGGAACGAGCATATGAGAACTGTGGTAGGGAAGGCCAATCGTCGACTTCGATTTATTGGGAGAATTTTAGGAAATAGTGGTTGATCAGTAAAGAAGACTCCATATAGGACCCTGGTGCGAAATATTCTTGAGTCCTGCTTGAAGGTTTGGGACGCATATCAGGTCAGACTGAAGGAAGATATTGAAGCAATTCAGAGGCAGGCTGCTAGATTTGTTACTGGTAAGTTCAAACGTCAGGTAAGTGTATGGAGATGCTTTGGAAACTCAAATGGGAATCCCTGGAGGGAATGCAAGATGCAACGCTGTCAAGATGCCCAACAGACGCTATCGTCGTCGTGCAAGACAAACAGTCTATAAAACCATTGAGAACATAGAATTCTCAACGTCTGCCGCTGACAAGAAGAAGAATGCTGTGAAGAACATTGCTTCAACTGCACTTCTCGACGGACCTGCTGTGTTCTGTGGATGTAGACTGAACTTTAGTATTGATCTTAATGATACCTTTTCACATGGGAATGGTTGGCTTACAGTAGCCATTGTACGTGGAGGTACTGGAGTTCCTAACGTTCCCGGCCTGGAAAGTTTCGTCGACAGAGACATCATCGCCTACCGCACCTATCACATTGCTGATTGTACTTTGTATTTTCATAAATAAAGTGATCTGTAGCGTAGCTGAAAACCGGACAAGGGTACATCTAGAATCTGTCGGCATAGAGCGAGAACAGCATGTTACGTCAGCACACTGACCAGTTGACCTTTGACCCCGCGCCGATAAGGCCGGCCGACGTCATCTTGGCAGCGCGCCAGCGGCGGACTTGGCTCTCAGCGGACGGGCGCACTCTAGTGCTGCTAGTGCGCCCGTCCGGGATAACGCGCCGCTGGCACTGTGAAATACGCTAAGTCCCAATCAAGGTCATGCGCTATCGCGCTTCTATAGTGTTTTGGGAAACACTCTTGAAAAAATATAGATAACCGGCATTTGAAGATGAATGCCAAACGATTCTGCTGCCACTAACATAAGTCATGCACGAGGTCCACAAAGATAAGATACGAGAAATTAGGGCTCGCATGGAGGCACATAGACAGTAGTTTTCCCCTCGCTCTATCTGCTAGTGGAACAGGAAGATAAATGACTAATAGTGGTACAGGATACTCTCCTCCACACATCATATTGTTGGCTTGTGGAGTACTGATATAGATGTAGGCGTAGCTGTAGATGTAAGTATAGATGCATGTGTTTATCTGATCCAGGAGATACAGCATGATAGTGTAATGGTGGCTCAGATGACTGCATTTATGAGTCACGTCTTGTCAAAGTCCAAACGAAACCTGAAACCTGAAATGTCAAACCCTCCTGAGAATGTGGCGATTTATAAGATTTTAATTCTTGCTATTCAGTCAGGAGATAAAGGTGTACTGTGACCATAACGCACCGCAGTTTTGATGACTGCCAAATTGAGGGACTGGAACATAGCACACTAGCTACTGTATCTCCTAGATTTTCTATTCACATGCATGTACAAATGGTGGCAGATTTCGTGAGACCCCTCGCCTCATTATCACGCTGAACTGCAAGCTCTACTGTCTGTTAACACAGCATAACATGCCAGGAGACCAAGTGCTACCAGCATATTTTCTACAGGTGCGTACCGGAAAAACTGAGTATTGTGTTGGATAATGTGGAAGAACATGATGTGGATGATTAATTTATCTCTGATATTTATCTGCTGTTTTCAACAAATTAATGATATAATATATGGTACGTGCTGTATCACTACCAATGAATTACAGCTTACCATGTTAACGTTTTTAATGAAACAAAGTATCCCAAATTGTGACGAATTAGCAGGATAATACGCACTTTGAGCTTCAAACAGGACTACCCCGAAAGAATGGAAATGTAGTAGTACGAGTATATACATAATGAAATCCAAACAACGCGCCATTCAAAGCCATATTTAAGTTAACACAATTGACAAAAGTAGTAAAATCAGACACTTGTTAGTGTTGTGTGAAGTTTAACAAGTTTTACACCTTTAGATATACAGGGTGCAGAATCAAGAGAGCGACAAAGCTTATGAGGAAGAAATTGTCTTAGGATTGTTTTACTGATTGTCGATCTGTTGGTGGCTCTTTCATACACAAGGTAAAAATTTTGCCTCCAGGGGGATTAAAATCGAAAGCTAACACTCTCTTCTACTTGATGGGCGAACACTTTAACAGAGCACTTGCCCACGAAAGGCAGAGGTCCCGAGTTCGAGTCTCGGTCCGGCACACAGTTCTAATCTGCCGGGAAGTTTCACTTTAACAGTAAGTTAGCACACAGCTGCGTCACACAGGACTGCCTTTTTGTCCGAATGATGGGTAAGTCGTAGAATTTGCAACGCAAATGGCGAAGTACGCAACAGTTTCTGCTGGAACGATCTTCCTAGGGTCAAAACTATAAGTCTGCTATCTCTATGCCGTCCTTTAAGTGAGAATAATTCAGAATATTTAATCAAAACGACAATAAAATGTTGAGTGAATTTCCCAGGATAATTCTGAATCAATCAAAGAAGTAAATTGATTGTCACATAGTTGTAAAACTTATTCTGCAATGTTTGCAATTCTCCATCAGACTAGCGACAGTCAGACTACGTTTGTCAGCCACTGTGAATCTAGGTCTGGCTGGCAATGTGGATCCTCGCCCTTCGAAGTTGTGGTATTACCAGCTGCCGCTGCATTGACTGGGAGCAGAAATACCTAGTATGGGCCTAAGAGATTTATTTGCATATCTGGTAGCCATGATTTGGATCTAAAGCTTAGTTGCGAATAATATCCCATTGCACCAACTCCTGTTCACACATCATAAATAAAGAGCGGGGAAAATTATTTGTGCTGTTCACCTCTTCAGTGGTTATAGGTATTTTTGTTTCCTGCGTTAACCAAACTGCAAACGGACAACCCATTCACCGGGAGCGATTTCCTTTTTTAGCATCACCAAACTCTATTAGCATTGTGAGTAAATAACATTGATTTTTAGAAATGCATATTAGAAAACGGTTTTCCTTATGAGTTCTTCCATTGTGCCCACCTCTAATAAATAATAACACAAATGGAAATACAACATAACACTGTGGATATTCGGTTTTAAGAAAAGACAACATAATTCTGTGGATGTCTGCGTTTTATAATCAAATTTCATAAGCTGTGAATAACATGTTTTCAACCACAAAAGCAAACTGTGCAATAAAGTCTTCGTCAATGACCGAAAATAGGAGTCAAAAGCCGTGAAGAACATTAAATAAGCAAATTATTACGGTGAAAGGTCGAGTCCAGCTTGAAATAACGTGAAATGCCAAACGGTTGCGAGGTGAATGTGAAACAAGCAACAAAAAGTGCCGACAGTAATGTTTAGAATATGCCTTTGTTAAGCAGCGGCTGGTTGCTTGAGTGATTCACAGGACGGGAGAAACGGCGAGCTCATTGGTCCCATCAGCTTAGGGAAGGATGGAGGAGGAAGTTGGTTGTGTCTTTCAAGGAACCATCCTGGCATTTGCCTGAAGCGATTGTAGGAAAATCACGGAAAACCTAAATAAGTTTGGCTGGAGGCATATTTGAGCCATTGTCCTCCCAAATGTGAGTCCAGTGAGTTAACCACTGCACCATCTCGCTCGGCTGTTTTAGTGTACCAACCACGAAGGGGCATTTATATGCCCCTTCGTGACCCTGGGTAGTAGTGTATTGCAGAAGCGCTGACAGCAGGAGAGCACAGATCTTTGTCACTGTAACAACTGAACGAGGCCAACACAATATTGCAAAGTAGGTCTGCTTGCTGAAACGGCGAATTCAGCGGTACAGCACAGAGGAGGGCAGTAAGGGCAAGGCTGATTTCTACACTGACAGTGGTAGTGCTGTTCTAGGATATGAAACTAGTAGTGACACATACACACAACAAGCGCACTGCTGCCCACTATAAGTACTGGAAATTTCTGTAATGAAATTATCCTTAATCATGCAGCCTGACCAGAATGATGGGGCTGTGCCTAATTAGGGAGCCACATGGACTTGCCAGTAGAAGTCACTGGCTTGAGGGGACAGCAGGGAAACAACTCTGTACACTATGTCCCTCCTGGACTTACTGCCACAGTGCAGCTGACCATCCCAGGTCATCTCCAGCAGCATAACTGATTCCTGTCCACTTGACAGCTGATCACTCCCCTTGCACGTGAGACACCATCTGCCATCAGAAACAGGTCTCTCATGGTGTTGGGCATTCACCATCGTGACACAGACAGGTTTCACCTGAGCCCATATAGAATTTTTGATTACATGGTGCTGGCTTGGGGACCAGGCGGCTAAATTTCATATCAAGGCCACCAGCTCTCAGTGGCATAGCTGTGTCAGTATCACTGGGTGTACAGGCAGCCAGCTGAGCAAAAAGGGATTGCACTGGTGCCCTACACCATGTCTTCTTTCCATATGAACCATATTTTTCTAAAATTCTCCAAATAAATGAAATCAACCGTTTGCCTTCCCTGCTACAATACTTATGCATTTGTTCCATTTCATGTCGCTATGCAATGTTATGCCTAGATATTTCAAAGACATCAGTGTGTCAGCCAACACACTACTAACAAGATTGTTTTAACTCCTCATCTGCGTTAACTTACATTTTTCTACATTTACAGCTAGCTACCATTCATCACATCAGTTACAAATTTTGTCTGTCATCTTGTATCTACCTATAGTCACACAGTGCTGACACTTTCCCATTCACCACAGCAACATCAGCATTCAGCCACAGACTGCTGCTCACCTGTCCACTAGGTCATTTACGTATGTAGAGAGTAATGGCCTTTCTTTCTAAAACAGTGCTGATTTGTGGACAGAACCTTTCACATCTCGAATTCGAATTGAGGATATGTTCGAGAACACTGCAGTGCACAGATGTTAAGGATATTGTAATTTTGTGGGTTCTTTCTTTTCCCTTCCTATATAAAGCAGTCCTCTGCGCTTTTTTCCAGTCGCTTGGGACTTTGTGCTGAGCTAGAGATTTGCGATAAATGCTAGATAAGTAATGGGTCAACGCTTTAGAGCACTCTTTGTGAAATTGAATTGTAATTCCATTCAGACTTGGAGACTTATTTGTATTCCGCTCTTTCAGTTGTTTCTCTACACTAGGGATGAATATGTTAAACGACAGTATATTTGTGTGATTCTCCTGCATCGGCGGTTGATTGAACGTGAAATTTGAAACTTTGACTTTGCTTTTGGCATGTTATACTGCCACACCAGCGTGGTCAACAAGTGACGGGATAGGAGACTTCGACCTGCATTGCGATTTTACATACAACAAAAGTTTTCTCAGATTTTTGGAAATATCTTCTGCTAACATATGACAGTGACAGTTGTATGGTTCACACATTGATCTTTTTGCTGATGCCCAAATCTCCACTAATTTTTACTTGTCACCAATTGTGCACTCTCTTTCGAATTTGACGGCAACAGTTTTTGCTTCCTCAGCACATATTCCTCCAGAGCATGATTTAGGATACGTTTAAACTTTGCCCATAATTATTCTACCTTCATTGTACTGGAACTAAATGATGTTCATTCATTGTATAAGATGGATCCTAACAACCGTTGTCTGTTATAATATTGCCATTGCTTTCGGCTCAAAACAGTTTTCGGAAAATGTGTTCAAAAGTATTTTCGAAGCAGCCTGTCTGTTCCACCTACAGTGAATCCATAGAGTTTGGTACCTTAAAGTTGCCTCCAACTAATATACATGATCTGGATATTTCCGCACTACTGACCATAGACTTTCTTTCGAGTGCTCTAAAACTATCACAGTTGAATCAGGTGGTCCGTAAAAATATTCAACAATTGACTTGATTTCATGTAGACCAGTTATATATGTCCAGATGACTTCACTGTCAGACTTAAATTTGTCCTCAATAGAGACAATATTATTGTCAACAGCAATGAACACTCGCCCTCCTATGGTCTCTATACCGTCTTTCTGATGTACGTTCTATGACTTGCTACATATCTCAGAGCTTCCTACTTTGAGTTTAAGCCAGCTCTCGGTCCTTAGAATAACCTGAGTGCACGAAATTTACTGAAACGCTGTAAATTTGGGAACTTTATTACAAATAAATCGATAATTTACTGATAAAATTTTGACAATCGAAGTGTCTTTAGATGTGGTCTGATTTCGCTATCTGTGAGTCGTCTGTCTAGTGTTCATCAGAGAACCTCAAACTAGCGCCTAGACTAAAAAACACCCACGTGCATCCCACAGGCACTCTGCTACATGAGTAGCAATTTCCTTTGTGTAGTGCACCTCTGACCTATAAAGGGAGTCCCATAATTCATCAACCTACAACGCAGGACCAGCAGTCTGCAGTCAATACCATCACAGAGTTGATGAAGCTCTGACCTCCCCACCCCTATTTGGCTGCAAATCAAAGGACACACATCAACTTGGGGAATAATGCTGCAAATTGTGAGCTCTGCTAGCATCCTGCGTGTGGGGCTAGTAGCCCTTACCACTTCCACCAGATGCCTATATGAAATGAGAATGGCCTCAGGTAACAGGCTTCATTGGTGCCAATGTGAGCCACAACTTGAAGATGACTGAACTCTGCAAGCTCAACAGGTGCAAGCAAAGCCTCCTCCACATCTTGAATGAGGCCTGCCAGCAGACATACAGACTGCACATTGGCTTTCTTTCCAGCCCTGAAAGCTATTTTCCTAAAAGGCTCCATAATGTGCCTAACATTGGCGCTCCTGATAATAAACAAACCCCTGTGTGCTTGTGCCTTCTTGAACCCTGCTGAAGGAGTGGCCACCTGTCCACTCACAGAGGGACTGAACGAAGCCATACAGGCAGCCTATACATTGATTCTCCATGTGTTTGCATCCGACATTGACACTGAGGTGAGGGTGGATCCACAGTGTTGAGTATACTGGGATGCACCTTGGCAGCAGAACCCATGGGTGAAACAAGCAAGTATTATGTGGGCAAGTAGGATGCACTAGGAGATAATTTGCTGAGCAAACCCACCCAACCAAAAAATAAGATATAAGGAAATTAAATCAGTAAAAATGTATTCAAACAATGAATTCCAGATCATGAAATTCTTTATCATTATTTTTAGTTCTCTTCATTCCTTTATACTTTAGCTTAATATTACCATATTCAAAAACAGAGTCCCAGTTAATTATTATTTTATTAAACCTGTCTGGCAAAATAATTTTAAATTTATTATCAAGCTCCAAACAAGTTTTCTCTCCATACCCAGTTTTTAAATATTCACATATGCTAATGTAATACAATTCATTTATTTCTAGCTCACAAATCTTTTTAAACAAATTAGAATTGCTTGCATTATTAAGCTTTTTCAGTAAAGTATCCATTTATATAGAATAAAAAATAATAATACTAAAAAGTTTAACTGAAAATTCTATGCTGAGCATCATATGTTAAATTTTTTTGCCATACAAGACTACATAAGCAATTGCATCTTCAGGAATTTATCATAAAAATGGTAACTAATTTCATTATGTGGCTAACACAATCATTCTCCTAAACATATTTGTAACAAAAATAGGGTAATTTTCAATAAAACTGAAGGGATTTACATTGACATCATTCGTTTGAAGGACTCTCTTAAAATCAAGGAAAGCATCGTATACTTTCAGAGAATATTTGGTAGTTCAAGATGCCATAATTCTTGAGGAAAAAATTCATTTCTCCCATTTTTCATATAGATATTTTGTAAATTAACATGATTGCATGAATCAGAATCAAATAGTTGATTATTTTTTCGATCAGTTTGGAAAACAACGAAAATAAGGTAAGGCACATCATTTTCTGAAGAATTATAATAATTACTAATATCTACTTCAAAATTTCAATTTCCTTCTAATCTGTCTATTTCAACAGTTTCTGATTCAAAGAAAGAAATTTGAACTTTTGGATTTTTGAGTCTTTCTTCTTCTAATCTTGTGAATATTCTGGTTCATATTTCACAACAGGAACACGAATTTTACCTCCTTATGGAAGTGTACCTTTTATTTCAATTCCAGCATCATTTTTATCAGCCCATTTAAGAACAGCATCTCCAGCACTTGAACTCCAAGTAAAAATTACTGTTAATCTCCTTCCCACATCACTTCTATATAATCTATGGAAAAATCCACCAAACAAATCTAGTGGAAAAAGTACTTCATTTTTGTTACTTTTATGATCTTCCATGGTTAACTCACAAGCTGTATCTCACAAATACAGATGAAGGAATGAACGGATGTCCCATTCTAGACAAAATATTGTTTCCTTTCTTTATAGTGTTGATCTCGAACAACTTTGCGTCATAGTTATCAATTAATTTTTTATTGTGTTTTCCATCATATTATGGATAATCTGTAGTACCATAAGCTCCAATAATACTAAAATGCATGTACCGGATGATCAAAAGGTCAGTATAAATTTGAAAACTTAATAAACCACGGAATAATGTAGGTAGAGAGGTAAAAATTGACACACATGCTAGGAATGACATGGGGTTTTATTAGAACCAAAAACATACAAAAGTGCAAGTTATTAGAACGAAAATAAAAACAAAGTATTGCTAGATGCATGAAAGATCTCTTGCCACATCGTTTGGTGACAATCATGTGCTCAGCCGCCACTTTCGTCATGCTTGGCCTCCCAGGTCCCCAGACCTCAGTCCATGTGATTATCGGCTGGGGGTTACCTGAAGTCGCAAGTTTATTGTGATCTACTAACATCTCTTGGGATGCTGTTAGACAACATCCGATGCCAACGAATCACTATAACTCCCGACATGCTTTACAAAGCTGTTCACAACATTATTCCTCGACTACAGCTATTGTTGAGGAATGATAGTGGACATATTGAGGATTTCCTGTAAAGAATATCACCTTTGCTTTGTCTTACTTTGTTATGCTAATTATTGCTGTTCTGATCAGATGAAGCGCCATCTGTCGGACATTTCTTGCACTTTTGTATGTTTTTGGTTCTAATAAAACCCCATGTCATTCCTAGCATGTGTGTCAATTTGTACCTCTCTATTTACATTATTCCGTGATTTATTCAGTTTTCAAATTTATACTGCCTTTTTGATCACCCGGCATAGTTGTGCATGATTCAGATGAACCCATCCACATCCAATATTTCTATTAGTCTCTGTTTTCTTATTGGGGTGATATAGATTATTTTTAGTCTTCTCATTCACAGAGAATGACTAAAACTGATAACTCTCAATTTGGTTCATGATTTAATAAGAATAAACTTATTAAGATGTTTCTATGATTACTGTGACATAAGCACTGTTAAAGGCAATCAAATTATCATTTTCATCAGTTATAGTAACTTCTAAATCTTGAATACGTTCAAAAATTGGAATATGTACAGGATAATGTGGTTCATGAATTATTGGTCCACAAAATTCTGCATTAGGCTTGAATGAAGTTTCTTGATGAAAATGATTATTGCGATTGACAAATATTGCTTAAGGGAAATTGAAATTTATATAAATTAATTCAAATGGAATGATATTAGGAATAGCCTTTTTATTACCTTCAATAATTTGATTATTCAGTCTTAATATATTACCTGTACTATCTTTTATATCCATACTTTTATACTGTCTTTCTATTCATCTATCCATATTTTTATACTATCTTTTATATTCATTTCACATCACTTTCAATAACAATTGATTTTAAAATATGATCTGCTTTAATATGAATATTTGCATCTTTTTAATGAATAAATGTTTCTAAATTTTTCAGTCTATATTGATGTACAGGAATTTCTATCGTTTCTCCACTGCAATACAGTTTATTATTTTTTGCTGTGATATATGGAGTTAAAAACCAATCAGTGCAACGTGACTAAAGCTATCTCATATAAGTACAGTTAATCTCTTTTTGAGAACAGATGGCTTATCACCTAATGAAAATAATCTTATCATTGACTATTAAGAATTTTTACTAAATAAATGAAACTTAATCAAGACTGCTTTACCTGTTGCACAGCTTGGGAACCAAAAATAAGAGTTCTATAAAAGAAAGCAAAAACTAACACAGTAAAATTTTGCCATATTCTATTTGACATGCAATCATAGGACCAAGTGGCTGTGGAGAAACGACGTTAATGATTGGTAATTATATTATAGGACCTGGATGGTGGAACTGGCATAAAATTAACCATTTGTACATTTATTTATAAAGTTTAGATCAACTGAAATATAGAGAATTTATAAAAAGATGTGAAAAATTGAAGATAAGTGTAACAAAAAAATACTACCTTCATTGAAAATTATAATATTAAAGCAATGTCTAGATAATTCAATACCAGTATTTGATGACTTCACCCTTCAAAATCAGGATATAGTTAGAGAATATTTTACTAGTTGAAGTCATAAAGGAACTGATTGTTTTTACTTAGTTCAAACAATTAGTCAGAGATAATCTAATTTTTTTAAAATATTCTTAGACAAGATGATGCAAATTTAAGTAATATTTATCATGAATTCATTGGTGGTGATTTAAAGTTTCATGATTTTAAAGAAATGTGTAGTAAATGTTGGAATGATCAATTTGGGTTTCTAAACATTTTTCGCAAAATACGATGCTGAATTTCTTAAACAGCTAGGAGAAATAGAAGGATTAGAAGAAGAATTTAGAAAATGGAAAAAACAACTGCAAACAGAATACGATAAATTTAAAAAAGATCAGCCAGTTATCATGAAACTGGACAAGTTAAACAAGGTATTGAAGGATTAGGTGATAATGTGTTAAATGCGATTGAAGAAAATTGAGAGTTGAAAAACAAATGGTTCCTTATTCTCAGTATCAGTTAGAAGAATTTAATGATATAGCACCATTTAAACATTATGAAAGTCCACACTGTAACCTTACTTTAAGTGAATCCAAAATAAAATATTTATTGAGTAACTATGGAGAAGAGAGAAAAACAATAAAAATGTTAAATAAATAAATTTAAGTGAAAGAATGTTAGAATATATTAACCTCAGCGAAGGTGAAGTTTTGTATTAAGACCTGTTGGCACATTTAAATTTGTTGGTAAATTACCATAAAATTAGATGGAGATAAATTAACTATTGGTGATAGGACATAGGAAGGTACAGGTGGATTAATGGATCCTTTAAATAAAAAAAGATAGCTGTATAACACATGAATACACTATTTACAGGTTCTTATTTATCAAATTATGCAGCTATATTATACTATTTGGATTATTATTTTCATCAATAGTCACAGATGCAGGTTTACAATGATATGCAAGCTTGTTATTAACAGGCTCTATGACTGACTCCATTTATACAGAGATAAAAAATATATTAGATAAAATAAAGTTCTATAGCACACAAATTCAAAACTTCGTCATAAATATTTTCTCTCTCCTCATTTATTTCGTCAACAGTATCATTGGACTAATCACATAATTTATCAACAAAATAAGATAGACTGTTAAAATGGATATTGTACATTTCTTTACTATTATTTACTCTGTGTACACCAAAATAAATATCAAGTATATGTTCTACTAATTTATAATATGTACATTTATATTTAAGCCATAACATTTTGTGTGTTGTTTCGGTCTTCCACTATTATAACTAGATAAGCCTTCTGAAAGATGATTTAATGGACAATACATCACCACCTTCAAAATAATTTTTATAGCATATTGCTTAGATGTAGCTATGTAAATAATTTGTTCTTTCTTTATCTCTACTGCATCAGAAATATATTTCTTGGTTGTAGACATTCTTGATGTTTTGCTTGTATTTCTATCACTTACTATTCAGTAGTTTTTTGAGATTTATCTTTTTCAACAATTGCTGTATACTTCAGATAATTGAGTAGTACTTTTTCTAAAATATGTAATATTTTCTTTCTTGTTTACATTGTTTTGTATTGAATGTCATTACTGATTTTTTAAAATTTCTTTTGAAGAAGATTATTCAGGTTTCATTTCATTTCGAATATATTCTTAGTGGATTATTGTGTTGTATTTCTTTGTATGGTGTTTCGTTACCATTAATAAATTTAACATACTCTCTTTTATATTGTGTCAATTTTCTAGGTGGGAAATTTTTCCCATCTGGAATTCCACATAGAAAAGTTAAAATATAATTTGTAATCTACACATTCTTCTCATAGAATAATGGAACCCAAATATCCTTAAACCAAGTACCTAAATTCAGTTGATAACTTATTTGATATATAAATTCGAATACATTCATCATATATGTTTCTGAACTAGTGATAATGGCATTAGATGTGCTCAGAATTGGCGCCATTTACATAGAATAAAAATATATTACATAAAAATATTTATTCCAGGTTTCAGTAGTGTCATTACAGATCACAATTTCTTTTTCATGAAATTTGTATTGTATTGCAAATTCAAAAATGAAAAAATACTTCGTAAAAATGCTAGCGACAGTAAAAAATTTAAAAGTGTAAATGCTTTATCTATACAAGTATCTATGCCACAACCACAGGAAAGAGGATTCATTTATTAAGGACTCATTTTTATTAATCTAATGAAGAAGAGTAAAAAATTCGAAGAAAAGAAGTAAATTGATAACTTTTATCATACATGTACGTAAAGGATAAAGCATTTACAACTGAAAATTACAGGTAGTAGTAATTTTGTACAAGGGTGTCTCAGTAGCTTTCCAAAAACATTTGACTTCAAAGAATGGAAGAAGGGATACTTGCCACATTTGTTCAATACACAAGGAAATGAAAATTACATAGGACCAATTCCAGATATTATTGTGCTGACACTATGAAGCAGAAAGATAGAGAAGCATGTCTCAAATGGTACAGATCCAGAGTTAAAGAAAATTGTGTGTTCAATTTGAAAAAAGAAATTCTTGAATACTGTAATTCTGATGTAGATATTTTAAGAAAAGGTTGTTTAGAGCTGAGAAAACAATTTCTAGAGAAAGCTAATATTGAACCATTGTTATTTGACAATCGCTGGAGTTTGTATGGCTATATACAAATCTAAATATGTACCTGAAAATACAATTGCTGTATTGGATAAAGAACAGAGGGATAATTACAGTAAAGAATCCACAGCTTGGTTAAACAGTTTAAACAATAAAAATATTTTGCATGCTCTGAATGGTGGTAAAGTAAAAATAGCTGATGCAAAAGTAGATGCAATCGATAAAGAAACTAATGCTGTTTACCAATATCATGGTTGTTTTTGGCATGGTTGTAAAAATGTTTTAAAAGTGAGATAATTAACAATAAAAATCAGGAAACAACACATGCTGTTTATCAAAATACTTTAAGAAGAAATGTGAAATACGAAATGTTGGATATAATTTAGTGGAGATGAGGGAATGTGATTGGCTTAACTTCCCAGAGTATAAAAGTCTTAAAAAATTAAACGAGTTACCTGAAATTGTTGAATGATTGAATCCAAGATATGCATTTTATGGTGGTCATACAAATGCAATGAAATTAACAACTAAAGCAGATGGTCTTATTACAAAAATTAAATATACTGACTTACATAGTCTATATCCTACTGTGCAATCTACAACTTTTAACCTGAACAACATTTGAGAAAAATTTATAGACCAAGATAGTATTCAAAAAATTGGTATGGTTTAAAAATGTAGATGTGCCACCTAAAGGATTGTTTCATCCCGTTTTACCAGTTAGAGTAAGTGAAGATATATTGTTTCTTTCGTGTGTCAAATGTGCTCAAGAAAAAGAAAGATAAATGTAATCACAATGATGGTGAAAAAAGTTTTACTGGTGCGTTGATGCCTAATGAAGTGAAGAAAGCTGTAGAAAAAGGATACAAAACGTAAATGTCTATGAAGAGTGGGATTTTAGGAATACAAGCAACATGCTGTTTAAAAATTATGTGAAAGATTTTCTGAAATTAAAATTAGAAACCAGTCCAAATAATTTTGAAAATGATAAAGAGTATATCAATTCAGTTAAACAGAAAGTAGATATTGGCTTAGATTCTGATAGAATAATGGAAAATGCAGGAAAACCAACTATTGCTAACATATGTCAATTCATTATGTGGGATACTGAGCAAAGGCAAAATGTAAATCACACAGAATATGTAACAACTTAACAGCAATTTTATGATATAGTTCAGATGATCAATTAGATAATATAGATATAAATTTTCTTACTGGCAATATGGTTCAGACGAAGTTTAGTTTCAAGGATTATTAAGTGGAATGTGACACAGCCACAAATGTTTTATAGCTGCATTCACTACCCCAAATGCAAGGATTAGACTGTATGATATGTTAGACAAACTAGGAAAATCTGTTATATATTTTGATACAGAGAGTATAGTATATATTAATAATGGTGAAAATACTGTGGAAACAAGATCTATGTTAGGCAAATGGATTGATGAATTAGGAAACAACTGAATTACAGACTGGGCATCAACTGGCCAGAAAAGTTACTGTTATGAGAAAAATGATAAAAGACAGAGATGTAAGTTAAGGGATTCACATTAAATTATAAGAATATTGAAAAACTGAATAGTGAATCTATGGTAAGATTAATCGAGAGTGAAGTAAAGAAAAAGATATAATTAGAATACAGTCAGATCGCTAGATATGTTGATACTAAAAATGTAGTTGATAAACTGGCAAAGAAAAAATTGTCATTTCAGTCTGATAAAGGAGTACCTCTAGATAATTATGATACAGTGCCTTATGGATATTAAAAATTATTTATTATTTAATAAGTTTAAAATAAATTTCTATATCTTCTAATGTAAGAACAAAATTCATTCCACATTTGTTATACAAATGACAGACATTTATAAGTTGATTTTTATTGTATTCTCTTTTTTTGTAAATCTCTAATTATTGAGAGAGAAACTATTAAAAAAATTACTAGGATTTAATATATTTTTGAATTATTTTTGGTAAATTATTTATTGGTAAATTATAATTCGCTACATATATTGCATTCATAAAAAAAGAGAGAACCTGAGTTTTCAATTTCTTCCCATATTTCTGTATCAGTCCCATAGTAACTATTAAATCTCATTTTGTATTTTCCATAAATTTGTTTTTATATATTAAAACTTCCAGTATGGTCCTCAATTCTCAAATGCTCTATAATTAAAGATGATTTAAAATATTCTTTGGATATATTGTATTGAAGTTGCTTCTCTCTTGTTTTATTTTTTTGTCAATGAAAATACCAAATTAAATTTCATCCTACACATTACTTATATTTATAATACTAAGAATTTATAGTCTTATAAAAAGTTTATTTGGTATAAATGTATACTCTACTGAAAAAGCTTGATAAAACAAGCAATTCTAATTCATTTAAAATGATTAGTGCACTAGAAGTAAATGAATTGTATTAACTTATGGGATGTGAATATTTAATAACTAGATGTGGAGAGAAAAGTTGTGTGGAGCTTGCTACTAAATCTAAAATTATTTCACCAGTCACATTTAATATAATAATAACTAACTGAGACTTTCAATTTCTTGAAGATTGAAATATTATGCTAAAGTATAAAGGAATGAAGAGAACTAAAAACAATGATAATGAATTTCACGATTTGAAATTCATTGTTTGAATAAATTCTGATTGATTTAATTTATTTACTTTTTTTTGTTGGTTAGTAAATTATCTGCTACTGCACCCAACCTGCCCACTTACTACTCAAGGGATACCTGAGGTGTTCCATGCAGTGCGTCAGATTCTCTGCCACCAGTAGACAGTGTAGACAGTGAGGCAGCACCCTGAAGATAGCTAACTGTAGCCAAAAGTGAATTCAGCTGTTTGTGAACTGTGGCCAGCTCCTCTTGTGTCAGTACACAGCATGCACACATGCTATCCATCCTAGTACGACTAACTGAACAAGTACACCGCAAAAGTATAGACGGAAACCTAGATAATTAACTTGTTATTCCACTGAAATGTCACCTGTCGAGGCTTGTGTGTTAATGAGCCGTGTAGCCAACTGTTCAGAAGAAATGACAACTGTCCTTGAGTTGAAACCTATCAAATATAAAAACATGAACGGAATCTGCAAAATATACCACTAAAAAACAGAAAAAGAACTAAATACATAGCTTGCTGTTCTGCTGGTGTGTAACAGACGACTTTTCGACTCTCACTGACTGAATGACTGCTTAAGCTGAAACGAACGGCTGCTGCTTCTTTAAAACTAACATATGAATAATGGCAGTGCTACAGTTTGTCTGAATTTGCATTTAAAGTCACAAAACACGAGATTACACCACTTAAATAGAAAAACATGCATGGAATTTAAGAAAGATACAACTAATAAAACACACTAACGCTAAATATGTAATTCGCTGCTTTGCAGGTTGTACCAGGCGACCGTTGGACTCTGAAGCTAAACCTACTCACATCTGCTGAGAAGGTATGAATAAGGAAAAGAGGATACAACACAAAGAGCAGATTTTACAAGAAATGAAAAGAAAAATATTTCAAACATATATGGCTTGATATATGATATTATGGTTATCTCAGTTTGTACTTTCATTCACTTACTTTATCGTTCTATTTTGTTTACTGATTTCGAGGATACTGGAAGGCATGAACTCGGCAAACGTATGATTTAGCAAATTGCGCAACGAACTGGACAGTGGAAGTTGCGATATTAATTTTCTTTATTACTTGACGATTAGTTTCAAGTCAAAGGTCATTATCAAATCATCCACCAAACTACGTAATAATGTCCAATATGACAGCCATATGACAGCTCATTCGAGTTAAACATATAAATTAGTGCAGTGCTGAGCTTTATTCACCAGATCTGTGAATAAAGTTCAAGCCAGCACTAATTTACAAGATACATTTAACTGGAAAGAATGGTGGTGTCGCTGTCATAACCATATAATAACATTAGCTTAATGGATGATCTGACAATGAGCTTAGGCTAGAAAGTAATCATTAGGTAATAGAAGGAATTAATATTGCAACTTCGACAATTTTTTGGAATTTGCTGCATAATTTGATTTGATTTTGTGTGGGGCTATACAAGCAGTTTGTTCTGTGTTGACAGATCCGAGATTATTATTGAACAAGATATTTGTTATGTAATTTTTATTGCTTTTCAATAATAGTATTGGTAATCTGTTTATGGCTGATTTGCAGATTATGAGTCGCTATGTGTATAGTTGTGGAAGTCTGATGATGATGATAATAATAATAATAATAATAATAATAATAATAATAATAATAAGTTAATTGACACCTCATGTTCTGTTATTACCAAGCAACAAACCTAGGAACCAACACAACTAGATACAGATCACAAGTATACACAACATTTATTACCAGATATCCAGAATTAAAATTTTTAACAGAACAACGACTAGCTGATCAGATCCGTGTAATAATAAAAAATAACAGGATACCCCAGTCATAATTAGAAAACATCAAACAACAAGTACAACAAATACTGGAACAAAATAATGTGCAATTAGAAGAAGAAGAAAATACAGTAATTGACTCAAACATCCCAGAGAAAACAAACAAAGAACAAAACACGCCTATTAAACAATCAGAGGAAAACGAAATCTTAAGATAGCCACCAGAACAAGCACAAATAGAACATGAAGTGACACACATGTTAGATATAGGAGAAAAATTTCAGTTGACGTATATAGAATACAAAGACACAAATACAGACATTAGACCATTCTTGCATAGACCACCAAATATCCCCTAGAGTCGAAACAACAGTAACAACTATCAACACAATCATACACAACAAAATAAATGAAAATACAACTATGGAAGAGTTACAACTACTGGTTTATGTAGGAGCACTCACTACACTAAATATACACACTAGGCAGAGATCAGAAGCAACCAACACACAGAAGAAACCCACAAAACCAGCATGGCAACACAGGCTACAGATCAGAATAGAAAAACTGAGAAAAGACATTGGACAGCTAACACAATTTAAAAGAAATGAAATATCAGACAAAAAACGAAAAAGGTTAGGTAAAATCTCACAACAAGAAGCAATAGAGCAATTAGATGAAAAGAAGCAGAAATTACAAGCATTGGCCAAACGACTTAGAAGATACAAAGAAAGTGAAAATAGATGGAAACAAAACCAAACATTCAACACAAACTAAAAGAAATTTTACCAGACAATAGATAACACACACATTAAAATAGTCAATCCACCAAACATAACAGACATGGAACACTTCTGGAGCAACATATGGTCAAACCCGGTACAATATAACAGGCATGCACGGTGGTTACAAGCAGAAACAGACACATACAAGATGATACCACAAATGCCTGAAGTGATAATATTGCAACACGAAGTCACCTGAGCAATTAATTGTACTCAGAATTGGAAAGCCCCTGGAAAAGATAAAATAGCAAATTTCTGGCTAAAGAAGTTCACCTCAACACATTCACATCTAACTAAATTATTTAACAGTTACAGTGCAGACCCATACACATTCCCTGATACACTTACACATGGAATAACTTATCTGAAACCTAAAGATCTAGCAAACACAGCAAACACAGCTAAATATCGCCCCATAACATGCCTACCAACAATATACAAAATATTAACTTCAGTCATTACACAGAAATTAATGACACATACAACACAGAACAAAATTATAAATGAAGAACAAAAAGGCTGTTGCAAAGGAACACGAGAATGTAAAGAGCAACTGATAATAGATGCAGAGGTGACATATCAAGCTAAAACTAAACAAAGGTCGCTACACTACGCATACGTTGATTGCCGAAAAGCTTTTGATAGTGTACCCCACTCATGGTTACTACAAATATTGGAAATATACAAAGTAGATCCTACATTGATACAGTTCCTAAACATAGTAATGAAAAATTGGAAAACCACACTTAATATCCAAACAAATTCAAATAATATCACATCACAGCCAATACAGATTAAGCGTGGAATATACCAAGGAGACTCATTAAGTCCTTTCTGGTTCTGCCTTGCTCTGAACCCACTATCCAACATGCTAAATAATACAAATTATGGATACAATATTACTGGAACATACCAACACAAAATCACACATTTGCTATACATGGGTGATCTAAAACTACTGGCAGCAACAACTCAACCAATTACTAAAGATAACAGAAGTATTCAGCAATGATATAAGTATGGCTTTTGGAACAGACAAATGTAAGAAAAGTAGCATAGTCGAGGGAAAACACACTAAACAAGAAGATTACTTATTGGATAACCATAGCGACTGCATAGAAGCGATGGAAAAAACAGATGCCAATAAATATATAGGATACAGACAAAAAATAGGAATAGATAATACAAATATTAAAGAAGAACTAAAAGAAAAATATAGACAAAGACTAACAAAAATACTGAAAACAGAATTGACAGCAAGAAACAAGACAAAAGCTATAAATACTTATGCTATACCAATATTGACCTACTCATTTGGAGTAGTGAAATGGAGTTACACAGACCTAGAAGCACTTAATACACTTACACGATCACAATGCCACAAATACATTCAGCAACAGAAAGATTCACATTAAGCAGAAAGGAAGGAGGAAGGGGATTCATCGACATAAAAAACCTACATTATGGACAGGTAGACAATTTAAGAAAATTCTTTCTAGAACGAGCAGAAACTAGCAAAATACACAAAGCAATCACTCATATAAATACATCGGCTACACCACTGCAATTTCATAACCACTACTACAACCCTTTAGATCACATAATATCAACAGATACGAAGAAAGTAAATTGGAAAAAGAAAACACTACATGGCTAGCACCCGTATCATCTAACACAGCCACACATCGATCAAGACGCATCCAACACATGGCTAAGAAAAGGCAATATATACAGTGAGACAGAAGGATTCATGATTGTAATACAGGATCAAACAATAAACACCAGATATTACAGCAAGCATATTATTAAAGATCCCAATACCACAACAGATAAATGCAGACTTTGCAAACAACAAATAGAAACAGTAGATCACATCACAAGCGGATGTACAATACTAGCAAATACAGAATACCCCAAAGACATGACACTGTAGCAAAAATAATACATCAACAGCTTGCCTTACAACATAAACTTATAAAACAGCATGTTTCCACATACAAGTATGCACCACAAAATGTACTGGAGAATGATTAATACAAATTATACTGGAACAGAACCATTATAACAGATAAAGCAACACCACATAACAAACCTGACATCATACTCACCAATAAAAAGAAGAAATTAACACAACTAATCGAAATATCCATACCCAATACAACAAATATACAAAAGAAAACAGGAGAAAAAATTGAAAAATACATCCAACGGGCTGAGGAAGTCAAGGGCATGTGGCATCAGGATAAAGTTAACATTATACCGATTATACTATCAACTACAGGAGTCATTCCACACAATATCCACCAGTACATCAATGCAATACAGCTACATCCAAACTTATATATACAACTACAGAAATCCGTAATTATTGATACATGTTCAATCACCCAAAAGTTCCTAAATGCAGTATAACATATACCGTACAGTTAAAAGGAAGTCACGCTTGATCAAGGTCCGCGTTACTTTCCATTTTTGACCAGACATAACGTCTGAGAAAAGAAAGAAAGAAAGAATAATAATAATAATAATAATAATAATAATAATAATAATAATATTTGCAGAGGTGGTGGTGGTGGTGGTGGTGGTAGTAGTAGTAGTAGTAGTAATAGTAGTAGTAGTAGTAGTAGTAGTTGTTGTTGTTGTTGTTGTTGTTGTTGTACTACCGTTAGAGGGTAACAAATGAAAAACAGAAGCAATGGCCATTAAGCAATGTGTGAGAAAAGTAGTGAGACTGGTTTTTTATCTACCTGGATTTTACTTTTTTTTTCAAACAACCTTTCAAAGTTGAAACCCCCTTTCAAAGTAGTTTCCTTCGGCAGCTGTTGACCAGTAGAGTGGTTGTTCCTAGTTTTTGAAGCAGCACTGAGAGGTAGGTCCTTTAACATATCGGTCACGTTCTTTTCAATGTTCTCCAGAGTCGCAAAATGACGATCTTTTAAGACATTTCTCAGTTTCACGAAAATGAAAAGTCCCAAGGACAATCTGGAAGTGATAAACACAGCACTTTCCATAAGTAGCACAACAAAGTGCTACCAAATCACTTATAGTGTTGATAGTCTCATTACTTTTCTCATACATCTCATGCAGTTGGTAGTGTTGTCTGTGCGTCAAGATAACAAGGAAAAAATGTTCCACTTCTTTATCCTGGGATGTCAAGCATAATGCGATGGTAGAGTCCATTGTAATATTATTGTCCTTTTTGCGATTTTGAGTTATGACGAGATGTGTGTTTGTGGGCTGATTGTGTTGGTTTCTACAACTTGCGGTGACCCATTTACTGTGATGAGTGAGGTCTCACCATCTTGAGGACTGAAATTGATGATTCATGTAAAAATAGATTTTAGGAATATCATGTAAACTTTCAGTTGTATAATAATTAATAAAACAAAAGTGTGTCTCCAATATCGAGAGTGAGAGAGAGAGAGAGGTGAGAGGGCACTCAGATTTGTGGAAAGAAACTTTGTAATTTATTTAGGGTGTGAGGAAGACTTGTTTGAATATTTGGTGTAAATATACCTTTCTTGCATGTAGACTAAGAATTTTTTCTGTATGTTCATGGGCATTTTGCATTACGATGGGGAAGTGGCACCAATCTCTGAGGGATCAACAGCAGAGGTTGCCACCAAGCACTTCAGCTGTGTACGGATCAGCAGAGTTATGTGGGGGCCACTCCAACCCCCACTGGCGGCCACTTGGGAGTTTAATTTTAGGTTGGATACTTTCGCTGCACTTACCATCATAAGGCCAGCTTCTATGTGGAGTCAGCTGTTTTCTTGAAGCGACATATCAGCTGGCCTTGGGGCAATGCCTGCACCCTTGGATGAGGCCATGGGGCATCTGATCACACAGCCATGAGACGCAATGCTGTGAGCACTCTTTGCTATGGGATAACTTATGACATTATACTAAAGCTGAGCGATCAGACCTGAGTGTTCTGTCAGTTGTGACAGGACAACAATTGAAAACAGGCTGGAGATGGAGTGATAGGCATAATATCAAAATGGCACTTGCATTCACTTCTGGAGGTACACAGCAGTGCCAATATCTTTGATTTACCACTGGTATATGTAATAAAAACAATAATACACTGTACGTGTCACATATTACAACTGCAGCTGCTGTTACTATTACCCAGTGCCTATCTAGTGGAAGTAGAGATTGCCAGTTCATAACTTTATTATAACATACAAGTCATGGGTACGATTTTAGAGAGTGGTGATAGTGTAGAATCTCCAAAGATACGCTTCCTACATGTCCACTGCGTATTGTAAATTTGAAGACTCTTATGAAGAGTAATTGATGAGTCAAGTAACGACAGATACATTTGAGAAACAATAATGTATGGCTGAAGAAATAATATTTCGATCTTGTGTGGTATGGGAGTGACCTCAATTAAGATTATTCAGAGTGTGTCGTTTTCTGTTCTCTTTAAGGTCACGTTACCAGTTTGTATGATAACAAGAGGTGTCAAACCTACTGAACATTTTCAAAGCCCATCCTTCATATTACTCTCTAAGACCCCTGTGGAAAGTGTTTTAATATAAAGAGGTTAAGGCAGAAACTGCATTACACCTCGAAATTTTTCTAGATATTGTATCCTTTTTTTTAAATGTTTTCTGGTCAGATGAAATCTATGAACTTTAATGATTTCTGTGTCTGTCGTTCTGTAATTTCTTCCAAATTCAGACTATGTGTATTCACATTTAACAGTACTATTATGTTAAGTTTCACTGCTTACACCTAATGATGTGTACACACACACACATACACACACACACACACACACACATTTACTGTTGGGGTGCTTATGAAATCTTTTTAATTGCTCAATTGTATCCTGCAAGAACGAAACTTTTCCATGGAACCAAGTAAGAATAACGCAGGGAATGATCTGATCTGTGAAGACAGTTTGGTGTAAAAACCAGTCATTTCTAGGACTTGCCATGTCATAAGACTTTGGAAAGTAAAATACAACCAAGAAATTCACCGTGGTTGGAGAGACAAGGACTTTTCATCATGACTAATAAAGCTGTTTTCATTTAACATTAAGAAATCTGATATTGAGAAATTTACTAATTCAAAAAAAGGTTCCTTGAGTAATCCATTGAACACAAGCAGATAGTTCGTTGTAGTCCATCATTACCATAAATTCACTCTCGTGACTTTCTCTGAGGAAAAGCTTCATAACATGCCTCTGTAAGTTAAATCTGAAAAACATAAAGATGTCATGAAGCTTGTCAAGAAGTCTGTGCAGGCCTCAGGCATAGGATTTTATAAGTTGCTCTGTGACAGAACTGTTACAGACGCTGAATTCAGTTCAGCGGAATGGGAAGGCTGATCAACTTCACATCACTCTTCTCAACTCACAACTTTTATTAAGGTATCCTCTTTCTTTTTGTAATTCTCAGAAACCTCATAATATTCTGCAATACACGAAGTGCTAATAGTTGTAGTTTCTTTAGGCGCCTGTTTATTAATCTGATATATTCACAAAAAGAAATTGTATATTACAAGAGAGAAACAAGTACATTTTTAAAAAATTCGATAAATATCATCAAATTTCTTACTTGGTTATGTAATAAGATATTACCATGTGCTAGTGGCCTAAATAAAGGTTGAGAAAAGACAAGATACGTGAAAAAATTCCAGTTTGTGGACAGATTTTTGTACTTTACTCGAAATTATGTAAACATGACGTACCTGATTAATGTATCAACGCCTTCAGCTGATCATAATTTGTTTGATGCTGAACTTACACACACTGACAGAAGAAAATCTCAGCATCAACAAGGAGTCGTGCAACATATACAAAAGTTGGTAGGCATGATTCTATATCTAAAAGATAATGTCTATTCAGGTTTCATGCAGTCCCATAACAGACGCGCTAGTAGCAGCACTATGAGGATCTAAATCAGGTTTCCTTTAAATACACACTGTAACTATCATGAGCTTTAGTTACCTTTGAGATCAGATGTGGTGAGTTGATGTTAGTGAAGCATGTCTTTAAGGTGATTAAGACCCCATTATCAGTACCTCATTGGGTTTGAATGAGATCAGGTAATAGGTCAACAAAGAGCTGAATGTTCCTTCTGTGCTGCTGCACAAAGACTTGGCAGCAATGTAGCCACTGTATGCGACTGCTGGCTGTGGTGGTCATAAGGATGAACAGCCACAAGAAGACTAGGATCTGCATGGCCATGTAACATTACTGAGAGAGAAGAGCATCATGTATGGCATATGGCACTGTCGCATTGTACTTCACCTGCAGCTCCAGTTGGCACTACAGTAACACAATGAACTGTTACAAATTCAAGGACAGCTCAGAGCCAGACACCCTGTAGTGTGCATTCCACCAATCCCAAATTACCTTGATTTGCGGCTTCATTGGTATCAAGCAAGAGCTCACTGGAAGGCAGTGATGGCTATGTGTTGTTAATAATGACGCCAGTTGAGGGTCTACTTGTTAACACACTGTATCTACATCTGGAGTTATCATCTGTCATTTCATATGACAGCAGGAGCACTCTTCTGGTTATTCCATGCACTCTCACTGCAAATTTGCATACAAGTCTGGTGATTCGATCTGGAAGTGTTTTTCAACTGGACAAAGCTCGACCACATGCCACTGTTTTAACCCAATGTACTCTTGAGTGTGTCAACATGTTGCCTTGCCCTGCTTGATCACCAGATCTCTCTCCAGTCGAGCACACATAGGACATCATCAAACAACTCCAGTGTCATCCGCAACCAGCATTTACTGTCCTTGTACTGACCAACTAAGTGCAACAGGCATGGAAATCCATCCCCCAAACTGACATCCAGCACCTGTACAACAAAATGCATGCGTGTTTCCATTCAATGTTCTGGTGGTTATACCGGTTATTAGTGTACCAACATTTCACGTTTGCAATGGCTATAAACCTGTGAACATGCAATGTTAATTACATACTAATGTTATCTATACAAACGTATTCCCAAAATGTTATTACACGATATGGTAAAATTATTTGCTCATGGTCTTAAATGTCAAAGTAAATTTTGTTAGTAGATATCATGTATCCCAGTTTTAAATTGACATTTCATGTTCATTTGTATTTTGTCACAATGCTGATTATTTTGTAAAATAATGAAATTAGTAGTATTATATTCAGTTTGTAGAATGTGTGTGGCCTAAATGAGGGGATAAACAAATCTCCTTTGGGGAATATTTAATGTATGCTACAAGATTTGTGTGTGTTTGACAATTTATATGCTGTTAAAATAATAATTAAAAGTTGTGGGGGACCACTAGGACTAAGGTTGCCCACTTGGTCCCAATTACTGTGTCGCAGCGAATAACAAAAGAAACAAAATACCTACACCCTGATAACAAGCATCTCCTTCTAAACCACGTGATGGATTTCAACCAAACTTGGTGCGAAGATCGAGGTAAGAAATGTGTTTTCTCAGCACCTGGCGTGTATGGACCTCCAAATGGCAAGTATGTTGTGCAGGTAGTATCAGCATGCTTTGTGGAGGCTACACTTCCTCACAGATATGGCTGAGCTGAGATATGGATGGGCAGGAGAGGGGCATCGGTTGTAAGGGGAATGCCAGAATGGACAAGGTAAACTGTATAGGTGGAGGGATGAGAGAAGGGACAGGGACCAGTTTTGGAGGAAAGAGAGCCAGAGAGAAGAAGAGAGAAACAGGGAGGGTGGGAATGAGATGGTGGACAGAGGGATATGGACAGGGATATAAGGAGGAGATAATTCAGAGAGGACTGGAGAATATGGAAAGAGAGTAGAGGCAGATCAGATGTGGGAGGCAACAGGAAGGTGTAGAGGAGTATTAGTGAGCTGATACACCAATCTTCTTCACAGCAACTACACTTACAGATGGACACCTTACATAGTAGAAATGTTAAGTAGGAGTGGTGTTTCCAGCCCATGCCATGCAGGCTGCCCTGCACGATGGTTTGGTAATGTAGCCTGCTTTGTTGACCATCAGCACTGAGGCATTTCCATAGATGTCCATAACTCCTTCACAGCTGACACCAAGTGTCTCACATGAAAGGTTGCACCATGCTGCAAGCTCCATCAGTTTCCACTCATCTTGCACCTCCATAAGAACATGACTACACGTATGGTAATAATCAACAGATGTTTTACACTATTTGTCTTCACTGCAGTGTGATACTTCCCATGCTTTTGTATTAAGCCTCTGGGATATGCACAGTGCACATCACATCATGTACATACAGGAGGCATGGCCATGACTCCTGTGCAGCATCTCAACATGTTGTTGCTCCTGCAGACATACTCACAAGGTACTTCCACACACATCCTTCTGGACATTACACTATGTGCGACTAGCAAAGAGCCAAAAAGGAATCAAATGGCAGTTGGCTGCCAAATGGGCCCAAGTACCAAGAAATGTAAGCTCAACCATACACAGGAATGTACGCAGGAGACAGCCACACAACAAGCTAGGCAGTGCACCACAGCTTCCACAAACAAAGCATCTAAGACAGTCCCACAGTGTGACACCTGGTTACACTGCATGAGACAACTCTAGCTGCCTCCAGAGCTCAGAGACTGCGTAACAGTGTGAGTGGTGACTTCAAGTGAAGGATGACAGCCAGATGAACAAAAGTTTACATCACTGCATGAATCTATTACCAATGGAGAACTGGATGCACTGTGTGTTCATTGTAAGCCAAGATCTCCTGACCACTGCCATAAGGATCGACAAGTAAAACTTGTTTAACTGCTGCATTCCACTGAACTGATGTTTCCTCAATAAGACACTACAACCCAGGTCACATGGCGATATTACCAATTACAATTCACCTTCAGAGAAATAATATGAAGACAAGGTAGTCAGAATGGTGTGGTAGGCCGATACATCTACTTTATACATACGTGGGTGAAGCCACAGTCAAATGGCAGGTGTGTAAACATATAGTGTGATCGGAAATTTCTGTTACAAACTTCTAGGAATTGTAGAGGGGTGTGAGTACATAAGTTAAATATTATGTTCCGTGTGTAGGTGTACAGCATGCTTGGTTCTTTTTTTCGGAATAATGAAATATTTAATACAAACAAATGGGCTTAAGTGATAAATAGATATTTGTTATATTATATTGTTTTCGAATTGTTACCTAACAATTGTACTGTATCACACCTACTTCAATTCCTCATGCAGAAATGGATGAGTTAAACATCTGAACTGAAACTGAAACTACCTGTCAGGTTGTATGAAAGTATCCACAGACAACTATATTCCCAAAAACGAACAGTGAATATGTAGTAATGTGTTACTGTGTTTGTATAACTATGCTATTTTATGCATGTTTTATATTTAAAGAACCCACTGTTGAGATATTTGGCGCCAAAACTTGTTAATGGAATAAATAAGTCAATAAATAACAAAATATTTCACATAAAGGCAGACTCACAATTCGCCTATTGGAGAAAAATTAGCTACAATGGCTTTTAAGGAAGAATCAGTAATATAGCTAATGGAAGTGATGAGCCAGTTCTGTTGAATAATATCAAGCTGGGGATAACTGAAGCAACAAACAAGGATTTAGGAAAAAGAAAAGTGGAACCATAAAATATTAGATGATAGGAGAAATAGTGAACTTAATTCATGAAAGGAACAAGGTCAGAAAGGAAAATAAAGTAGTTAACTACAAAAGAATTTAAAATCACACCAGAACTAAATGCAGAGAATAAAGAGAAAAAAGGACCAAAAGCATTGCTAAAGAGGTACAAGAAGATCAGAGAAAAGGAAGACAGGACCGAGTTTGTAAGAAAATCGAAGCCCTTCAGAACGAACCTAGAACGAAATCTGTAGCAGCAAGAAATAAAGAGGGAATATTATAGATACCCAATGATTACATATTTACTCGTTTGAAACAGGATATAGAAGAAGTGTACAGTGGTAAAGACTTCAAGAATGAAAATAACCGAAGTGAAGGCACCAATGAACGTGGAAGAGAAATGCAAAACCCTCTAGTCATGAGAACATGAATCTGACCTTAACCTTCAGAGCCTCAGGGAAGGTAAAGAAATTGGTGTTGATGGAGTCACAGCAAAATTGCTGAAAATTTTACGCAACAACGTGAAATAAATGACTCCCATGAAAGAGAAATAATGCCAGAAGACACAATGCAGAACCATTATCACACCAGAAACAGAACAGACATTTAACAGCACCAATCATGGAACATTATCAATATTATCACGCTTCAAAATTACACATGAATACAGTTGAAAGCAGGATAAAAAGGTAAGTGTGTAACTATGGTACCAAAAAACTAAGGTAAACTCCGTCCGATCAGCCCTCAGAAGGCCCAACAGTACCAACTGGCTGCTGTGTCATCCACAGCCCACAGGCGTCACTGGATGCTGATATGGAGGGGCATGTGGTCGCACACTGCTCCCCAGCCGTATGTCAGTTGACAAGACTTCTCAGTCAAGTAGCTCCTCAGTTTACCTCAAAAGGGCTGAGTGCACCCTGCTTGACAACAGTGCTCGGCAGACTGGACGGTCATCCATCCAAGTGTTAACCCAGCCTGACATCGCTTAACTTCAGTGATCTGACAGGAACCGGTGGTACCACTGTGGCGAGGCCGTTGGGTAAGTATGGTAAACAAGACCAGTTTGAATCTAGAGAAGATGGAGGAACAAGAGAAGCAATTTCTGCCTTGCACATTCTGCAGGAGAGAAGAATATACGAGGGCTATCCACAAAGTACATTACGTTTTGGAATTAAAAATAAATAAAGAATAGGAAATTTTTTTATTATATACAGATGAAAGCCACACTTAAATACTACTTTCCTACATAGTTGCCATTTAAATAAAGGCACTTATCGTAGCGATGGACGAGCTTGGAAATTCCTACATCGTAATATTCTGCCGCCTGCGCCTTCAACCACGTGGTTACCTCTTCTTGAAGCTGTGCGTCGTTATCAAAATGCTGCATAGTCAACCACTTCTTCATTGCTGGGAATAAGTGGAAGTCGCTCAGTGCCACGTCGGGACTGTATGGCGGATGAGGAAACAACTCCCACTTAAAAGATTCGAGAACTTCACCAGTGGCATTTGCCATGTGGGCCCAGGTGTTGTCGTGAATCAGTAAGATCTTTGAGCCCAACTATCCCCTGCGCTTGTTTTTTATTGCTCTTCTGAGGTTGTGCAGAGTTTGGCAATACCTTTGAGAGTTTATTGTAGTGCCTCTTTCCAGGAAATCCACAAAAATCACACCTTTTCTGTCCCAAAAGACAGTCGCCATCACCTTCCTTGCCGACATTGTCTGCATGCATTTCTTGGGTTTTGGGGGGGAATTTGTGTGCCCCCAGTGCATTGACTGCAATTTTGTCTCGCAGTTCACATTCTTAACCCATGTTTCGTCACCAGTAACGATGCAATCGAGTAATGAGTCGCCATCTTTCTCGTAAGCGTCCAAAAACGTTAACGCTGCAGCCATTCGCTGATTTTTGTGAATCTCTGTCATTTTTGGTATCCATCTTGCACAAAACTTGTGGTTACCAAGCTTTTCGGTAATGATTTCGTGCAACAAACTTCGTGAAATTTGTGGAAAACTCAGAGTTCCGTTATTGTGAAACTACGGTTTTCACGGACCGCGGCATCGACTTTTTCGACAAGTTCGGCAGTCACTATGCTGGGTCTTCCACTTCGTTCTTCGTCGTGAACGTTAGTTTGGCCATTTTTAAATTTTATGACCCATTGACGCACTCCACCTTCAGTGATTATGTTGTCCCCATACACTTCACAAAGCTGCCGATAGATCTCTATCGGTGTACGGTTTTTTGCAGTCAGAAACCTTATTACAGCACACACTTCACACTTTGCGGCATTTTCAATTAACGCTGACATTTCAAACTGTAACAGTAACTCAACAGAGTACAGCACGAACCTTTCACTAGCACGGCAGGATGCCGCTGAGCGGCGGAATGCCATGACACCAAGATGGCCACGCTAGCCCTGCCCCTAACGGACACAAACGAAAACATATTGTACTTTGTCGATAGCCCTCGTATATGAATGTAACAATTTATTTCTCCTTCATTTGGTAGAAAAACCTTTTGACAATGTGAATAAGGAGCTTTTTGTCACAACTATGAAAGAATAGGTCTTGGATAGAAGGATACAAGACTGATTACTAAACTTTATCAGAAACCCAAAGCAGCAAGAAAACAGGATCAGAAAAGTAGTTATGCAAAGATTTCCACTATCTCGATTTTTATTTAATATGTTGATTGACAGTGCAATTCAGATCATGAAAAAGAAAAGGAAGGAAATAAAAGCCCATGGTGAAACAATCTATTGTACTATCAGATTTGCAGGTGTCATTGTGATAATCGGAGACTCTGAGAAGGAAATGAACACAATGCTGCAAGTCCTTTCAGACACTTATAAACTATGGAAACTGAAAGAGAACAAACTGAAAAAAGGTGTAATGGTAGTATGGAAAAATATGGGAGCAATTAATGGCAAATAACAATTGATGACATCAAAATTGAGCAGGTAAACCAATTTTGTCATCTTCATAGTACAGTCAAAGGGGACAATAGACGCTTAATGGAAGTGAAGGCATTTATGAATAAAAAACATTTCAATCAGCAAACATATGAGTGTATGTCAGAAAATCCTTTGCAAATTCTTGTGTATGTGATACACTGTTCTATAGAAGTGACAGTTGGACATAAGTAAATCGGAAAGCAATCGACTTGAAGTTGATGATATGTGGCTATGGTGCAAAGTTATAGGAACAAGCTGTGGCAGAAAGAAAAAATGATCTGGAAGGCCAAATTAGCATGCTTTGCAGGGGCTGCATGTGTAGATGGGCATGGCTGAGCAGAGAGGAGAGAGAGAGAGAGAGAGAGAGAGAGAGAGAGAGAGAGAGAGGAGGAAGGTAAGATGGACAGAGCAAGGGTTAAGAAGGAGATGCTCAAAGAGGGGGATAACAAGATGGGCAGGGGAGTGGGAGGAGGAGGTACAGAGAGAGGGGGGAGGTGATGTGTTTGTGTGGTGTATTGCAAGTCTTAAGGTTCTCAAGTGCTATACATGCACATGGACATGCCTGAAAAGAGAAAAGGAGGAGGAGATGGATAGTGAGAGAGGGAGATGATAAGGTGTACAGAGAAAAAAAGGAACAAGACAGACAGAGAAGGGGGTGGGAAGAAATGATGGAAAGAGAAACAAGGGGAAGAGGGAGTGGTGAAGGCTGAGATAGAGACTGGGGGGATGAGAGTGAAACAGAGAGGGGGAGGATAAGATGTAAAGAAAGAGTGGAGAGGATGGGGCATAAAGAGAGCGAGAGAGAGCAGGAAGGATGAGAGTGGGGAGGATGATTCAGAAAGAGAAAGAGCATGAAGGACGAGACAAAAAATAGAGATGAGGGAAGATGAGATAGAAAGAGAAAGTGTGGAGAGTGTGAAGACAAACAGAATGAGAGGAGTATAGAAGACAACAAGAGAGAAAGGAAAGAGTGAAGGAGACAGAGGGAGAAGAGGTGGAGGGAGGGGGGAGGGGGAGAAAGGGGGAGAGGGGGAAAGGGGGGAGAGAGGGGGAGAGGGGGGAGATAGGGGGAGAGAGAGGAGAGAGGGGGTGAGAGGGGGGAGAGGAGGGGGAGAGAGGGGAGAGGGGGAGAGGGGGGAGAATGGGGAGAGGGGGAGAGGGGATGAGAGGTGATGAGGGGTGAGAGGGGGATGGGCGAGAGGGGGAGAGGGCGAGAGGGCGAGAGGGGGAGAGGGCGAGAGGGGGAGAGGGCGAGAGGGGGAGAGGGCGAGAGGGGGAGAGGGCGAGAGGGCGAGAGGGGGAGAGGGCGAGAGGGGGAGATGGCGAGAGGGGGCGAGCGCGAGAGGGGGCGAGCGCGAGAGGGGGCGAGCGCGAGAGGGGGAGAGCGCGAGAGGGGGAGAGGGCGAGAGGGGGAGAGGGCGAGAGGGGGAGAGGGCGAGAGGGGGAGAGGGCGAGAGGGGGAGAGGGAGAGAGGGGGAGAGGGCGAGAGGGGGAGAGGGCGAGAGGGGGAGAGGGCGAGAGGGGGAGAGGGCGAGAGGGGGAGAGAGCGAGAGGGGGAGAGAGCGAGAGGGGGAGTGAGCGAGAGGGGGAGAGAGCGAGAGGGGGAGAGAGCGAGAGGGGGAGAGAGCGAGAGGGGGAGAGAGCGAGAGGGGGAGAGAGCGAGAGGGGGAGGGGGAGAGAGCGAGAGGGGGAGAGAGCGAGAGGGGGAGAGAGCGAGAGGGGGAGAGAGCGAGAGGGGGAGAGAGCGAGAGGGGGAGAGGGGAAGAGGGGGAGGAGCACAGGAGGTTGGAGGTGCAGACACGCAGGGAGAGGAGTGGAGGATGTCCAGTCAGGCAGAGATAGGAGTGGAGGTGGTACAGATGGACACAGAGAAATGGCGAGGAGGGAGCAGACAGACGAGGTGACAAGAGACCAGAGAGGAGGCAAGTAGGGAATAGTCAGGTGGAGGAGCAAACAGGGGGAAGATGGGTAGAGGGGACAAACAGGGGAATACAGGTGCAAGGAGCAAGCAGAGGCAGACAGGGAGGCGAGGCGAGCATGTAGCAGACACAGAGAAGAGATGAGAAGGGGGTGGAGGACAGAGAGAAGGAGTGAGGAGAGGGTGGAGGACAGAGAGAAGAGATCAGAAGGAGGTTCAGGACAGAAAAGGGGAGTGAAGGGGCTGGGGACAGTGAGAAGGGGCGTGGAGGAACTGAAGGATAGAGAGAAGGGTCGAGCAGGGACAGACAGTGAAAAGGGGCGAGGAGGGGATGGAGGACAGCAGAGGGGCAGACAGAAAGAAGGGGTTGATGGGGCAGTGGACAGACAGAAGGGACGAGGATGCAATGGACAGGCAGAAGAAGTGAGGGGGGTGGAGAGGAAGAAGAGTGTTGGCAGGGGAAACAGCTGTGCAGAATGATGGCAGGATGAACATCTGGGCATTACAATGGAAGAGGAAAACCTAGGCAGAAAGATGGGGGGGGGAGGAAATGGGTGGAACAATAGGAGGGTGGAAGAGCTAGGCAGAATGATGGGGAGATGAAGAGAGATAGGCAGAAGAGTGGGGGGGGGGGGGGGAAGAAGTGCTGGCAGAATAGTGGGGGATGAAGTGCTGGCAGAATAGTGGGGGGAGGAAATTTTGTGTCTACCCACTCATCTAATATAGGGTGCGTAGGAAGCTGTTTTCTCAGATCGTTAGACAACATTTCAAGCAAATCGTATTAATCGAGTTTATCACAGTAAGTTACATTCACAGTACTTTGCGTGCAAAGGTTGTGACAAGCAAATAGCGACAATGTCGTTCGGTATATACAATTTCAGTGCAAGCTAAACAATACAATTCACTGCTGTAGCGTTTGTATGGCGGCTTGTCTTCCACTCTGCCACAGCTAGGTTGAGTGGAGCTTGTATCCTCTTTGTACAGGGGCCGCTCGTGTCTTGGTGTCGCCCTAGAGAGGGGTTTGTCATGGTACTATTGGCTGACATCGTCTCACAGCCCTCTCTGCTCTTCCATTCTTGATCGTCATGCCAGCGCTTGGTGTTAAGCTGGAAAATCCCCCCACCCCCAAAACGACGGACCGTCGTAGTGTAAGGAGCGCGACAATGGCGGGAGAGGCCGGAGTGTGGACGTTACGCTAGACTGGAAACTGTGGCTGAGGAGACATCAAGCTTCCTGTCGTATTCCGCCATCCAGTCTTCGCTCTGGAGGAAACATCCCCTGGAAAACGACCAGAAGGATACACGTTCACCTCTGGAGGCCAATAACCACATGTAGAAGGGATCAGCTAATGCCGTGTGGGCGAGTCCAGCTCCATCGATAAGACAAGAGGAGGCAGAGGAGGCAAAGGCTCCATCTCCATGAGGTCGTCCCGCAGTGTTGTGATGAAACCTTCTGGCGACTGCTGTGGCTGCAGTGTCCTCGGAAACCATGAATCTGGGGGAAGAGGCACAGAAGGATCACTGTGCACATGACAGTGGCGAAGTTGATTGTGATGTAGGCGCTGCACTCCGTCTTGACCTAAAATGAGATACATGCAAGCGCCAAGTCGACGGATGATCTTATCTCGCGCCCACCGTCTGCTGCCACTAAATACCCAGTAAAACACAGTATCACGCATCACGAAGCAACACTTGCAGCCTTCCTTCAGCGCCACTGCTGAGGAGAGTGGAACAGGTGGAACAGTGTCCGATGGTGACTGTGAAGCAATTCCGCTGGCGATGGTCCATCTTGAGAGTGTGAACGACGGGAGGCGAGAAACAGTTGGAATGCTTAATCCCTGTGTGTGTGGAGCGGAGTTTGGCCATCTGGTGCTTGATAGTTCTGACAAAACGTTCCACTTCACCGTTTGACTGTGGATGGAACCGTGCACTAGTCAGAGGTTGTATGTAATTACATTCACAGAATGTTTCAAATTTATTTTACGTGAACTGAGGGCCGTTGTCTGACGTCATGACTTCCCATAAACCTTCGAGACAGAAAATAGAGGACAACACCTGAACTGTGCTACGTGACGTTATAGAGTTCATTGGCACAGAAAAAGAAAAATTGCTATACAAGTCAACTACAATCAACCAACGAGCGTCGGAAAAAGGTCCCGTGAAGTCTATTTGCACACGTTGCCATGTTACTTGCGGCTTAGGGCAAGAAGAGAATTTTTGTGACGCAGCAGACTGATTTTCAACACATGCGTGACACAGTGATGTCACGATTTGGGTGTCCATACCCTGCCAATTACAATGTTGCCATGCTAACTGTTTCGTACAAAAAATCCCCCAGTGTCGTTGGTGAAGAAACAGAAACGCTTCTTCTCGTCATTTTGAACAAGAATCACACCTTTCTGTGTAGCGAGGCGAGGCTATGTCGATTTACAAAGTGTCGGTGCACAAAGAGTTCTTTATGCTATGCAGGGAATGAGGCCAAGATGTGCGAATGTATCTAAGGAAAATGTTCAAATCTGAATCAGCTGCCGTGGCCTGTGCAATTTTCCTATATTTTGGCTGTAAAGATTTAATTAATTCAGAATCCTGAGCATCGATGTGACAGATACAGCAGAAGCATCAAAATCTCTATCAGGGCCAATCAGAAGAGGTGAAAATGCGTCCACATTACCACGTTTAACTGTCGGACGATGCACAATCTCGTACTGGTATTGGAAAAACAACAAAGTCCATCTTTGCAATTTTTGGGCTGTCCGTACAGGAACGGGTTTCGTCGGATGAAACAAGGGCTGCAATGGCTTGTGATTCATTATTAAGTAGAATTTTCTGCAATAAAAATAGTGGTGGAATTTGGTGGCACCATACGCTTTAGCTAAAGCCTCTTTCTCAATTTGTGAACAGTGACACTGAGCTTTGGACAATACTTTTCATGTGAAAGCGACAGGCCTGTCTTTATCACCAATTCTGTGCTAAAGCACTGCACCGATTCCGTAAGAGGAAGCGTCAGTTTGCAATACAGCTGATTTGTCAGGATGAAAGTGATCTAAGCATCGATCACTGAGCAATGCATCTGTAAGTTTTTGAAAAGCCACTTGTCACTCTTCTGCCCTAACAAAGGGGACATTCTTACGACGCAAGCGATGCAATGGAGCTGCGATCTGTGCAGCATTTGGTATGAACTGAATATAGTAGTTCATTTCCCCTAAGACTGACTGCAGTTCCGTGACGTTGCGAGGAACTGGTGAATCTTGTATGGCTAACAAATTCGATTGAAGAGGATGTCCACCTTGACTGTTTATGACATGACCAACATACTGCAACTCAGGTTTGAACAAGTCACACTTGTCCAGTCTACACTTAATCCTGCATAACACAAAAAGAAGCATGCAAATTTGCAATATGACTTCAGGTGTATGACCTGCTACAGCAATATCGTCCAAATAGTTTGAACAGTTTGGTGCTTGAGCTGTTCCAAATACCATTGGTAAATGGCAGATGCAGAAGCACTGCCAAAAGGCAAACGCAAATATTTAAGTAAGCCCAAATGAGTATTCACTACACACACTTTTTGAGATTCTTCATTGAGCGGTATTGAGAGTTCCGAGAACACTTTCAGCAAGCTAGTTACACTGTCTTTCGCGTGGAATGCAGAAACAGACACTACATCGCCCTGAATGTTAAAGCCAAACAAATCAAACTAATCGACACCAAATATGTTCTCACAATTGCGGGATTGTAGCACCATAAATGTCACTGTTCGTGTATGCGAGCGATACATGGCAGGCAAAGTACATTTTCCAACAATTGGAAGGCGTCAGGTGCGTGCTAGTTTTAGATGGGTATGGGTAACCTAACATTTCATGTGTGTGACGGTTCCACAATGTAACAGAGGCACCTGTATCCAACTGAAATTTCCCATAAAGGAGGAAATGAACAGAAAGTTTGTTGGACTGGTATTGCGCTGAAGAAGCTGCTCGCTTGGTAGTTTTGCTATGCTTGTTGAAGATTTTGAATATATCACATTAATGACATGCGCCTTGTGACTAGATTTTTTAGTGTGGGCCGAGTTCTTATGTTTGTTCTGTTGCAAACATATGGATTGAACATATCCTTTCTTGCCATAAGCGTAACACTGTGCCTGTCAAGAGGGGCAGTCTTGGTGTTTGTGCCGTGAATAACACTGAGGGCATGGCTTAATTCTGTTCGCCTGTGTAAGTGCCCGTGTTGCGAGCTCCTTACGCAGTATGGAGAGTTTTGTAGTTCTAATGATGCAATTAAATGTGCTGCCTCTTTAGATGGTAATGTTAGCCAGAAATGGATACAGGATTTTACAGCTTTGAAATCAAATAATGTTAATTTTTGAAAACTTGGGTAAGACGGTTTGTTTTGTTATGAGTATACCAGGAAGTAATGCTCACACTGAGAGAGTATTTTCTCTTATGAATAATAAGTGGACTGATGTAAGGAACAGAAGTAGCACAAACTTAATCAAATCTGAACTACAAGTTGCCATGAATTTTCCTTATTCGTGTAGTGAATTCTTTGAATTTGCTAAAAATGCTGTAAAACTAGTGACTGAGGCAAAATGTGTGTAACTAATTGTGATGTGTAAATAAATAGTCTACTTCTACAAATACTGCTTAGATTTTTGCCGAAATTTTGCTGTGCTATTAATCTCCTTTATTTTTTTTGTAAAGGATATAAGGATCTCCCTCTTTTCGTTTAGGAAAGTTGGTCACCCTACTAGGGACTCAACCTGACAAATTACTGGCTGCTCAAATTGTTCAGCCGACAGGACACCTGAATCGCACTGATCGAGTATTTGCACTACTTGCTGAAATTTTGGTTCAGACTGTTTCAAAACCTGTTCTCTGAGTTTCACATCAGTTACAGTGTACACGACTGCATCACACAACATAATATAAAGCACAACAAACACATTTGATTTTGCATTTTCTCAGCATAACCTAAAAATCTGTTTTTACAATTAAAGAATTGATACCTAGTGCTACCATATTCACTTATTGGACGTAATAGTTAGTTAGCGAATCTACAACCTGATCATACGAAAATTCACTCTGAGTGACATTAGGGAACAGTTATTGGACGAGTCTAAACACTGCACTGCCTTCTGTGGACAATAGATAGGAAAGTTTCACAGTACGTGGTAAGTTGTGAGCAGTTATGTGGTCTTCAAATTGTTGCAACCACTCGAGCCATTCCTCTTCTTGTTCATGAAATTAGCGAAATGGAGGTATAGCACTTGGTATTGCTGTAGGTGTTGCTTGTGCTGCATTAGTAGTTTGGCTCACCATGATCTGCTGTATCATGTTTAGCAGAGAAAATATTTGCTGGCTCTGAAACTGTAACATCTGCATTGCATCTAATGCTGGCAGCTGTTGCGTCTGAGCACAGGGTGCGATAAGTGCGCTGGGCATGTTGAAAGGGACAAATTCAGAAAAAAAGACAAGACAAACAAGAAAAGTAAATACAAAAGCAAAGAACATTTCTGCAATGGCCACCTAAAAACACTGCTTAGCAAAAGCACGACTGTTAAAGCAAGTAAACACCCCTGCAAAGGAAAGACAAGAGACAATTATGGCATCAGAAAAAGAAAAGAAATTTCCATGGCCAATAGGCACGGTTTTTCTTAATACTCTTCGTCAATTTTTGTGTCTGCCCACTCATCTAATATAGGGTGCTTAGGAAGCTGTAGCTGTTTTCTCAAATCGTTAGACAACAATTCAAGCAAATCGTATTAATGGAGTTTCTACAGTAAGTTCAATTGACAATACATAACTTTGCATATTCACAAAGGTGTGTCGCAAGCAAATAGCAGCATGCAAATAGTCAATGCCTTTCAGTATATACAATTTCAACGCAACCAAAACAATACAGTTCTTAAGTCACCCCTGTAGTGTTTCGATGACAGCTCATCTTCCACTCCGGCTGGGACTAGGTGGCCCAGCACTTATATTCTCCTCGTATAGAGACTACTCCTGTCTTGGTTTCGCTCTAGAGAGGGGTTCATCAGCATACTATTGGCTGACGTCGCCTCACAGCCCTTCCTGCTCTTCCATTCTTGATCATCGTGTCAGCACTTGTGGTTAAACCAGAACAGAAAGATCTGGACAGAGGAATGGCTGAGGAAGAGTTGTGCAGCGCTATGACAGAGGAAGAGCTGGCTAGAATGAAGGAGTGGAACGATGGGGGGAAAAAGAGCTGGGCAGTATGATGGAGGGAGGAATACCTGGTCATAACAATGGTGGGAGGAAGACCTGGATAGAATGACAGGGAAGGAGGTGGGCACAATAGTGGGGGCAGGAAGATCTGAGAAGAATAGTGGGGGAGGAAGATCTGAGCAGAATAGTGGGGGGAGGAACATCTGAGCAGAGTAGTGGCGAGGAACACCTGAGCAGAATAGTGGAGGGCAGAAGAGCTGGGGAAAATGGTGGGAGGAGGAACAAAAGGGCGCAGCAATGGAGGAGGGAAGGTGATCAGGGGTTGGGAGGAGGAAGAAGTGGATTTAGTAATGGGGGAACAGATGATGATGATGGAGTTGGGTTGAGGGGGCGCTCGACATCATGGTCATCAGTGCCCTGACGAAAAGTGGACATGAATCCTAATGGGCGGGGACAAAGGCTGTCCTCACATGAAGAGCAGTTTATAACGTACTAAAGGCTGCCGTTCTTCCCCACCACTTTAGGAATGAGGCCTGTTAGTTCACAAAATTTCACCACTCTGTTAACACTGGTATCGGTATCTGTGAGGATGGTGGGCAGATCTCCAGCGAGACCAAGGGCTGCCCTAATATCAGTATCCAAGATACACGTAGCCACAATATGCTGAACTGAAAGTGGCACATCGCAAACTTCACAGAAAGGTGGATCTTCCCCCCCCCCCCCCCCAGAGGAGCAAGCCATGTGTGAAATGGCTACAGCCAATGTGCAGTCTGGTAAGCAGAACCTCCTTCCAGCAGCAAGGCTGACACGAAATCCTCCAAGCTTTTGTGGTCAGTTTGAGTGACCAGTTTGTTGTTCGACACCTGCAACGCATGACGCATCTGTAAGAAAATGAGATAATGGCGTGCAATGGGACGGGACATTGACGGACAGCACCATCCCAACATGCTTCCTTGGCAGCTTTATCAGGCATGTCGTTACCCTGCATCCCAATGTGGCCAGGTTCACAGCAAAAGACCACCTCCTTGCCACAGCATTGGAGCCACTGTAAGTAGTCATGGATGAGCTGAATCAGTGGGTCTCCCAGATACATTTGGTGAAGCGTTTGCAGTGCGCTAAGAGAGTCTGAACAGACAAGAAAACTCGTACGGTAATGTCTGTGAACCCTCTCCAGTGCCATTAGAATGCCATATAACTATGCATCAAAATTTGTAAATTGTTCTGGAATATGTACTTTAAAACCCCATCAGGGAAAACCACAGAACAACCAAGAGCATTTCGGGTACTGCGTCTAGCTTAAAATCACTTTGGGCTCCGAAGACATCAAGGCGGTAGTGTGCTCCATCCCTGGGTGTGTATTTTCATGCCCGAGAGATCCAGATCCTTGATGCAGTCCGTAGCATGTGTATCAAATGGCTGGGTCGCTTGGGGCCAATTCCTGAACAGTCGTTCAAAAGTGGGTTGGACCACTGAACTAAATGCCAATGACTGTGGTGATGCCAACATTTTCAGCGCCTGTCGAGCCAAAAGGATATGTCGCCAAATCAAGAGTGGTGGTCCACCAGCGTCTGCACACAGACTCTGAACTGGGCTAGTCTGAAAGGCTCCAGTCGATATCCAAATGCCCACATGGTGGACAGCATCTAACATCCGGAGGTAGGAAGGATGGGCCGATCCATAGACCACGCTGCCATAGTCTAAGCGTGATTGAACAAATGCCCTATAAAAGTATAGGAGGCAGGACCTGTCAGCTCCCATGTTTTTCCACCAATGCATTTCAAAATGTTCAACAACCAGAACCCCTTTGTTCGTAGGTCTTTCAGGTGTGGGAGCCATGTTAATTTCGAGTCAAATAATACACCCAAAAAGTGCACTGTGTCTTGAAAAAGTAACTACAGTTCCCTATAGTAAGCTCTGGTTGGATAAAACTGACGAGCACAATTAAAATTGACACACACAGTCTTCTCAGGTGACAACCGAAAACCAGTTGTCTGGGCCCAGGTTTCCAGCCTCCTAATGGTCAGTTGTAGTTGCCTCGTCGTCATCGTAAGATCAGAGGAAGAGTAGAAGATTGCAAAGTCATCCACAAACAAAGAACATTTGGCAGGGCTCCTGACTGCAGAGGAAATGCCATTGATAGCGATGGCAAACAATGTGACACTGCCCTGGGGCATACCATTCTCCTGAACATAGCAATCAGACATGGCATCGCCAATGCGATAACGAAAACGCCTGTCCTCAAGAAAGGATTGGATCAGAACTGGCAGGTGTCCACACAGTTCCCATTCATGAATTTGGCGAAAGATGTACCTCCAAGTAGTGTCATATGCTTTTTCAAGGTCAAAAAACACACAAACTAAATGCTTTCAGCGTAAGAAGGACTCCTGTATCGCCGTCTCCAGTAGAATTAAGTTGTCAAGAATGGAACGGTAGTGCCTGAAACCACACTGGGAGCAGCTCGGGTGACCTCAGGACTCGAGCAGCAGACGAGGTGGTGGTTGACCATGTGTTCAAGAGTCTTACCCATACAACTAGTAAGGGCGACACTCCAGTAACTGTTAGGAACGCTACAGTCCTTACCTGTTTTACAGAATGGAATTAAGATTGCCTCCTTCCAATTCGTGGGGTACTGTCCATCAAACCAAACCTGACTGAAACAAGAAATGAGCTGACCTTTCGCTTCAGGGCACAGATGACGAAGCATGGTATAATGGATCTCATCACGTCCTGGAGCAGTGTCTCTGATTGCAGCTGAAGCTGATTCCAGTTCCCACATGGAGAATGGGAGGTTGTAGACTTCCTCACTGCGCGAAAAAAAATTGAGCTTCCTCATCTCTGCAGTCTGACGGAATACCTGAACAGCAGGAGTTTGTCTGGATGACTTAGTAAAGAACTGTTCAGCTAAAACAAGAGCCATCTCTTCTGGCATGTCCACCAAGACCCCATTATTTGACAACGCCGTAAGGGGATGGGGACTACCCTTGGGTGAAATCCGTCTTATTGATTTCCAAATGTGCACAGCAGAAGTGGACCAATTAATGGAAGTCGTGAATTCCCTCCAGGAAGCCCTCTTCCATTCTTTGATCACTCGCCTTGCATGTGCTCTTGCAGACCTGAAGACATGAAGATTGTCTGTAGTTAGACACCATTTGAAGTTCCAAAGAGCTGTCCATCTGGCCCTGATTGCCAATCGACAGTCGACATTCCACCAAGGTACAGGCCTTCGTCCGAGGTGGTTACTAGACCTGGGGATGGACTCTGCAGCAGCCCTTTGGATCTCATGATTGATATGGGCCACCGCCTCTTGTGCACAAACCTTTAGTTTAAAAATAGACTGTCGACTGTCCTGTAACCAATTTGCCCTTTGTATCATCCACCTGCGTGGTCTCCTGCTGGTCACTGTCCTAGGCGGCAGATGAATCCACACTGGGAAGTGGTCACTAGAATGTAAATCTGGAGACTTCCCAGTGAACTGAATCTGCAATAGCTGAGGAACAAAAGGAAAGATCAATAGCTGAAAAAGACCCTGTAGCTGTGGAAAAGTGAGTCATCTCACCCACATTCAGAAGGCAGATATCTTCAGAATGGACGAGTCACTCGATCAGCTGAACCCTGGAACAAGTAGTAGCCGAGCCCCACAGCACATTGTGGTCATTAAAGTCCCCCACAAGAAGGAATGGGCGCGGAAGTGCCTGGATGAGTTCTGTCAGTGTGTCCGGTGAGATAACTTTCATAGCAATTGCTTGCATGGTCGTGCTGAGAGGGACAGGAGAGGAGAGGTATCCGTCATCAAGAAAAATAGCCACTCAACCTTTAGCCCTGCCTACAGTAGTATCGTCTTTCCTGCATATGTGGTAGTTCCATAATGTAGGTGTGTCTGTGAGTTTAAGATGCATTTCTTATAAACAGATGCAGAAATGTTTATCCTGGACCAGCAGCTGCAATTCTTCCAAACGTGAGCGATATCCATTCAAATTCCACTGCAACACAGAAGTCCTTATGGAAGCCATTGGTTAGCAATAGTGGTTCCTTCTTTTCTCCCTTGGAGGCAGTGATTTACCGGGGAGGTCACGGGGAACGTTAGCTGGTTCTGCATTCTCTAGTTCCTCCAATTGGAGGTCCATATCTTCAAGAGCATAGTCGCTGTCAGAAAGGAAGAGCACTCATTGATCCGAAGGCTTACCTACTGCTTTCTGGGACTTAGAACTACTTTTAGATGGACGTTTTTCTTTTACTGACAGGGAAGGAGACTGCCTGGGTTGCTGGGATGGCTTAGGTGACTTCTGAAGTTGGGGAGCTACACCAGTTGCAAGTGGAGCATTTCCCCCACAGGTACAGCAACAAGTGCATGTGCTCATACTTGAATCTGTGGTCTGGGTTTGTGTGAAGGCATCACACTTAGCTAATAATGTTTTAAGGGCAGATGCAAAAGAAGTTGCAAAAACCAGTGGTTGCATGGCTTTGTAAGTCTTTTTAGCTTCACCATAGGGTATGCGTCTCTGTACATTTGACTCTTGAATTTTCTTTTCCTCATTGTAAACCCCATACTTTATGCTCCACACTCGGTGATCCACAGAGCAGTTAACACATTTCGGAGGAAGTGTACAACAAGTCCCTGACTTGTGAGCGAAGCTTCCACAATTGCCACACGTAGCCTTCCCCTTACATCCCATAGTGGTATGGCCAAATCATTGACATTTATAGCATAACATGGTGTTAGAAACAAATGGGCGAACCATAAGGCAGATATAGCCAGCAAGGATATCTTCCAGTAATTCAGGATACTAAATGTTGCCAATTTTTCTAATTTGCCATTGACTCTCATAATTCTGCACCTCTGTGATGCCCACATTCTTCCACTCTTTACTCAACTCCGTGGGGACCATCTCCATTATATCAGAGCAGGTAACCACGCCTTTAGTATAGTTATATACCCACATAGTTTACATACCCACATAGTTTACATACCCACATTGGGGGCATGCTATATTCCATATATGCTGCAGCAATGCCCTCAAATGGACAGTTTTCGCCCCTTATACCTAGAGTGCTACCTACTAGTTAACTTGGACCACCTTGTCATTTATATTTTCTACCACAAATGGTTCAAATGGCTCTGAGCAATATGGGACTTAACATCTGAGGTCGCCAGTCCCCTAGAACTTGGAACTACTTAAACCTAACTAACCTAAGGATATCACACACATCCATGCCCGAGGCAGGATTCGAACCTGTGACCGTAGCGGTCATGCGGTTCCAGACTGAAGCGCCTAGAAGTGCACGGCCCCACTGGCCAGCTTCCTACCACATATCTGGCTATGTTGTGTTTCAGTGATATGTCTTCCTGTGACCTCATTTTGCTGATTTCGACTTTCCTTTATGTCTTACTGCTTATCAGGATTAGCTCTACAGTACTTTTTATTGTCAACTATTCTTCAAAGGAACTGATCGTTGAGATACTAAGACTGACACAAAGGGTGTATTAGTCCATGTCATTGCATGCAACAACTCTTCCACTTACTCTGAAAGAAACCATCTGAAGGTGTAAGAATAGTGTCTAATATTTCAACAAAATGATAACAGATGGTTCTCTGAATCCGAAATTTCTGAAAGGGACAGCGAAAAGTTTAAAGTGAAATCAAATTTACTGAAAAATTTGACTGGTAAGAAAACGATTTTTGTCAACTTTAGCACACAGTTAACGATTTTTCTTGGGACAAATATCAACAAAGGACTCATTATTTATGTTATTTTTGATACAAGATATTTCGCTAACAAATACAAAGGCTTTTGAAATGTCTTGATGTTTATTCCACATGTACAGTAAAGAATAGGGCACATTAAATGTTCAGGTAATTATGATATTTAAGTACACATCTCTAACCAAAAACATATATAGATAATTTCCATTTCCCTAAAGCTTTTTATGTCATAATTACACACAAAATTGACATTTCTATACATTCCCATTAACCTTTTAGGCCCTTTGTAGCTGTCTATGGATGAAATGCCCCTTTCTACCAACAGTAGAGTATGAACATTTCTAATTATGTATGTCTGATCTCGAAAGTTACAGTAAAGACAGAGAGTATTATTAACTATATGACGGAAGCAGGTCATCCATTTCCAACACACCAGAAGTTATTGGAAATTTAAGAAATCCATCACCAATTATCAATAATGGATGAGAGATGTTCTGTAGCCATTCTACTTAACTTTTTACACATATTATATGTGTTAAATATCAAATTTACAGGACATGTATTACATATTATATACTTACTTAAATATTAGATGGGTAACCTATCACCTGCCAGTAAAATTCTATGTACCGACTTGACAGAAAATCCTAGGAAGTTCTGGTCTTACGTTAAATCAGTAAGTGACTCGAAACAGCATATCCAGACACTCCGGGATGATGATGGCATTGAAACAGAGGATGACTCACGTAAAGCTGAAATACTAAACATCTTTTTCCAAAGCTGTTTCACAGAGGAAGACCGCACTGCAGTTCCTTCTCTAAATGCTCGCACAAACGAAAAAATGGCTGACATCGAAATAAGTGTCCAAGGAATAGAAAAGCAACTGGAATCACTCAACAGAGAAAAGTCCACTGGACCTGACGGGATACCAATTCGATTCTACACAGAGTACGTGAAAGAACTTGCCCCCCTTCTAACAGCCGTATACTGCAAGTCTCTAGAGGAACGGAAGGTTCCAAATGATTGGAAAAGAGCACAGGTAGTCCAAGTCTTCAAGAAGGGTTGTCGAGCAAATGCGCAAAACTATAGACCTATACCTCTGACGTTGATCTGTTGTAGAATTTTAGAACACGTTGTTTGCTCGAGTATCATGTCGTTTTTGGAAACCCAGAATCTACTCTTTAGGAATCAACATGGATTCCGGAAACAGCGATCGTGTGAGACCCAACTCGCTTTATTTGTTCGTAAGACCCAGAAAATATTACATACAGGCTTCCAGGTAGATGCTATTTTCCTTGACTTCCGGAAGGCGTTCGATACAGTTGCACACTGTCACATGATAAACAAAGTAAGAGCCTATGGAATATCAGACCAGCTGTGTGGCTGGATTCAAGCGTTTTTAGCAAATAGAACACAGCATGTTGTTATCAATGGAGAGACATCTACAGACGTTAAAGTAACCTGTGGCGTGCCACAGCGGAGTGTTATGGGACCATTGCTTTTCACAACATACATAAATGACCTGTTTGATAGTGTCAGAAGTGCCATGCGACTTTTCGTGGATGATGCTGTAGTATACAGAGAAGTTGCAGCATTAGAAAATAGTAGCGAAATGCAGGAAGATCTGCAGCAGATAGGCACTTGGTGAAGGGAGTGGCAACTGACCCTTAACATAGACAAATGTAATGTATTGCGAATACATAGAAAGAAGGATCCTTTATTGTATGATTATATGATAGTGGAACAAACACTGGTAGCAGTTACTTCTGTAAAATATCTGGGAGTATGCGTGCGAAACGATTTGAAGTGGAATGATCATATAAAATTAATTGTTGGTCAGGTGGGTGCCAGGTTGAGATTCATTGGGAGAGTCCTTAGAAAATGTAGTCCATCAACAAAGGAGGTGGCTTACAAAACACTCATTCGATGCAATGGGAACGAACCTCAAAAAATTGGAGAAACTAAAAGCAGAAGGAAAGCTTAAAAAACCACTACAGAAAGGGGTCGGTTGTCCCCAAAATGAGCTTAAAATGACTGACGTCATCTCACTGGCACTAATAAACTCGAGAACGCGATCAGCTGAGCGCGTCATATGCTAAAATGGACTATATTTCAGGCGACAGCTGTAGACGGGCGTGTAACGGAGTAAAATAGGGGCACTCAAGTAAAAGGTGTCTTACTGTCCACAGCTGAGAGCAGTGCAGACAGAGTGGGGGAGGATCACTGCTTAAAAGATGTCGATGGCTAAAAAGACAGTGCCCTATCCGGAGTCTAGTTAAAATTACCTCCTCCCGACGACATGTTCAGGAGGAAGAGGTCCAAGCACAGGGACGAGCTTTCACATCCCGCAATTTATTATGGGGAAGTGTCGACCAATGTGCTTGCCATAAAAGAACAACACGATGACATAAAACACTCCGTAGATCGGCGAAGGGAATCGTGCGAATAGCTGGCCGAAGAAGAGAGACTGCAGCCTTCGCTGCTATATCGGCCACCTCATTTCCACAGATACCAACATGTCCCGGGATCCAGAGAAACGCCACCGAGACGCCCCCCAAGTGGAGCAAGTGTAGGCAGTCCTGAATCCGGTGGACCAGAGGGTGGACAGGGTAGAGAGCTTGGAGACTGAGGAGAGAGCTGAGAGAATCTGAACAGATAACATACTGTATCCGCTGATGGCGACGGATGTATTGGACAGCCTGGAGAACAGCGTAAAGCTCCGCAGTATAAACCGAACACTGGTGAAGCCAAAATCGATTTGGGGTGCCGCCAACAATATAAGCACTACCTACACCAAATGATGTTTTTGAGCCATCAGTGTAAATAAATGTGGCATCCTTCATTTGTGCGCATAGAGCAGAAAATGCCCGACGATAAACACGTGAAGGGGTACCATCCTTGGGAAACTGACAAAGATCACAGAGCAGGCAGGTCCGAGGACGGAGCCAAGGCGGTGCTGTACCCCAAGTTGTCAAGAAAGTTTTAGGAAAGCGGAAGGAAAGAGAATGGAGCAGTTGACAGAAGCGGACTCCCCGTGGTAGTAGGGAGGAAGGGCAGCCTGCATACCCTAAATCCAAGGAGGCGTTGAAAAAAATGTCATGGGCCGGATTAGCAGGCACGGAAGACAAATGGCTAGCATAACGACTTAGGACAGCTCGCCAATTGGAGAGCGAAGGTTCAGCAGTCTCAGCATAAAGGCTTTCCACAGGGCTGGTGTAAAAAGCTCCAGACACTAAACATAATCCACGGAGGTGGATAGAGTTGAGACGCCGAAGAATAGACGGCCGAGCAGAGGAGTAAACTATGCTTCCATAGATCAATTTCGAGCACACTAAGGCGCGATAGAGGCGGAGAAGGACCACTCGGTCCTCTCCCCAGGAGGTACCATTCAGGACATGGAGGGTGTTGAGGGATTGCACACAGCGAGTCAAAAGATAGGAAATGTGGGAGGACCAGCACAGTTTTCTGTCAAACATAAGACCCAAGAATTTAGCGACGTCCGAGAATGGAAGGTTGACAGGTCCTAGACGTAAGGAAGGTGGAAGAAACTCCATACGACACCAAAAATTAACACAAACGGTCTTACTGGGACAAAAGCGGAAGCCTGTTTCGATGCTCCAAGAGTGGAGGCGATCGAGACAGCCTTGAAGACATCGTTCAAGAAGGCTGGTCCTGAGAGCTGTAGTACGTCGCAAAATCGTCCACAAAGAGGGAGCCCGCAACATCAGGAAGGAGACAATCCATAATTGGATTTATGGCAATGGCAAACAGTGCAACACTTAGCACGGAGCCCTGGGGTAGCCCGTTTTCTTGGGAGAAAGTAAGGGAGAGAGTAGTGTTCACCCGCACTTTAAATGTGCGCTCTGCCATAAATTCACAAATAAAAAGGGGCAACTGACTGCGAAAGCCCCAAGAGAACTGTGTGTGAAGGATGCCTGTCCTCCAACAAAAAAATATTGCTACTGTTTGGCATTTCCGGAGAAAATTGTTCATGATATAAGTGGAGAGAGCAACCAGACGGTCAACTGCAGAACGATGCTTTCGGAAACCGCATTCGGCAAGTGTTAAAAGACTGCGGGACTCCAGCCACCAAGCTAAATGGCAATTCACCATATGCTCGTGAGAGAAATGTGCCAATAGCTAGAGGGGAGATCTGGATGAGGTATCGAATATATTGCTTCCCCCTACTTATACCTCCCAAGGAGATCACGAATGTAAACTTAGAGAGATTCAAGCGCGCACGGAGGCTTTCAGTCCTTCCCACAAACCATACGCGACTGGAACAGAAAAGGGAGGTAATGACAGTGGCACGTAAAGTGCCCTCCGCCACACACCGTTGGGTGGCTTGCAGAGTGTAAATATAGATGCAGATGTAGAATTATGTTCTCACTCTAGTAGAAAATCATTCCTGAAGCTACACCATTTCTGACACCATATTAATATAATTAAAATGATTTTAAAGAGGTTCAGAACAAACTTCAATATATGAGAACAAGAAAGAAATGATCAGCATACTCCATTCTCCCTATGAAGTAGCACAATTCTTTTGGCAACAAAAACACCATAAACAAAAATTGTTATTAATGGCTTTCATGCCCCACACAAAATGAGACAGTATAATTGGCATATCAACAGAATGTAACAGACTACATAGGAGGAGGACGCATGAAGTAAAGTAGGTATTATCAACTAACAATTATGTAGGAACACTGAACTAATGATGCGCATTGAATATGACATGTAATTGTCAGAATAATTTATTACAATCAAATAACAAGCTGTTGACAGAAAAGTCACCTTTAAATCACTAGATCCATAATGACTTAATTTCCAGCAATCCTGATAATCAATAACTATTTTCTTTTCACCTGCTATAATGGTCCTCTTGGTGGTAACAAATTTTATAAAGTAACCAGGCTTCACAGATAGCACTCCAGCAATACTCAGCACATTGCACCATGATACTTCAATATCCATTCGCCAGGGAAGCCCAGATGCACATTACATAATGGCTAAGTATTACCAATCAATAAGGACAAATGGCTGACAAGCAGGAAAAAACTCATTTCTGTTTCCTTTACCACATAAGAAATCAAAATGGGTTGCAATACGTAGGCAGCAGAAGATGCCATTTTACAGCTAGCAACTGACAGATTTAGTAGTTTATCCTATATTTACAAAACATACCACTCTTTTAGAAACAATAAAGAACTATCTTTGATGGAACTGTCAATTATTTCAACAGAAACGTATTCCACAGCTAGTTGGTTGCAAAGGCGTGTCATACAAAAGCACCACAATTCATTAACATGAGGTGGAATCAGATTATTCAGATAATACTAACAATCAAGCCTCATTATACATGTATAAATATAGAAACTTACACAAGCAACCTTCAGACACAAATGTTGACACAATGAACAATATTATATAACTATTAACTAATAAAGTTTAAAATGTCCCAAACATACATCAATAATGAAGTCTCAAAAGAAAGTTTCTTCAAACTATCTGTGGCATATGAAATTTAAATAATGTATTGATATATGTATAAACAGGTAATTCAATAACGTGTCCAAATGTGCACTGACTATTACAACAGGAGAAAATATATATTTATTATACTACAACCATGTGTACAATGATGAAGTCGCTATTTAGACTGTTCTACTGATATTTTACAAAACCACCTTAAATGAGGATAAATTATAATTACCAATATCAGCAAAAGTACACTCGTTAAATACAAGGGGTACATACATTAAACATAATTCTCAATTTTCATTTAAATCTTTCAAGAGAGAAATAAACACGAGTAGAACAAACACTTCACACTCACATATATATATATATATATATATATATATATATATATATATATATTTACACACATCGCTGGTTAAAAGGGAGCTACTTTTAGCCAGTTTACACATGCAACAATTATCTCTCAAAATGCAACCTTTAAAAAGTTGATACTTTAAAAATGGGCTCCCCACAACGCACTGATATAGAATCATAATAATATCTAGAACAATTCCCTCTGTGCAATTACTGTTTTCTGTGTTCAGCACATCAGTGACACATTTTTGTGAGATCTGTCTTGTATATGAACATAACTCCCCACCTTATTAGAACTTCTTTAAAATATCCCACAGTTATCAAATTTTTGTACTCTGGCGAATGTGTATTAACCTATGCGCATTTAAACTACCAGATTGAGTAAAGGCTTTGCCACAAATGTCACATTTGTAAGGTCTCTCGCCAGTATGTATTAAATAATGTTTCTTCAGACTGCCAGCCTCCGTAAATGATTTGCCACAAACGACACATTTGTGTGGTCTCTCACCAGTATGTATCAAAACATGCTTCCTCAGTGAACCAGACTCCGTAAACGATTTTCCACATACATTACATACGTGGGGTTTCTCACCAGTATGTATTAATTTGTGGGCCTTGAGAGTACCACAATGAGTAAATGATTTCCCACAGATATCGCATTTGTGTCTTCTCTCGCCATTGTGTACTAATGCGTGGATCTTTAGATTCCAGGAGTTTGTGAACAATTTACCACAAACATTACATTTGTTTGATGCCTCACCAGTATGTTTTATGAAATGGGCCTTTAGACTACTGGACCTTGTAAACGATTTGCCACAAACGTCACATTTGTGAGGTTTCTCCCCAGTATGTATTAAGACATGTCGCTTCAGAGTATCGGATACAGTATATGATTTCCCGCAAACATTGCATTTGTGGGGTCTGTCGCCAGTATGTATTAACATATGCTTCTTTAGGCTACCACATTCCGTAAAGGATTTCCCACAGACCTCACAGTTGTATGGTCTCCCACCGATATGTATTAGGGAATGCCTCTTGAGATGACTAGGCAGAATAAATGATTTCCCACAAACGTTACATTTGTGCGGTCTCTCGCCAGTATGTAACAGTGCGTGTTGCTTGAGATGAGCATAGCGAGTAAAAGCAACCCCACAAATTTTGCATTTGTGTGGTCTCTTGCCAGTATGTATGAAGGAATGTTTCTTAAGACTCCGCAACACAGCAAACGATTTTCCACAGACGTCACATACGTGTGGTCTATCATCATTGTTTGTTATTAGAGGACTTGACTGACTATAGGATCCTCCAAAAACATCAGACCTGTTTAGTTTGATATTGGAGACTGTGCTATGTTGTTCACTTTCTTCTTGGCTAGTCCTTTTTTCCACCACTGAATGCATACTCAAGCCATCATGGGTATGGAACACTTCACCACATGTGGTACAGATATGTACAGGTGGCTGTACACCATCAATATGCGTAAACACATGCATTATTAGACTATACTTAGACAAAAAGGTTTGCTTGCATGAACTACATGTGAATTCTTTTTCCTTGGAGATGTTATTTCTAGCACATGGGGCATTATCCTGCTTAGAGAAACACACTTTATTTAGAGATCCACTACCAACATTTGTCGATTTCTCTGCATCAATGTCCAGCTCCTCACAAGTTGCTCCCTGCAGGTGTGTTTCTTCACATCCAGTTTTACCAGACTCATTAGCGATTTCAGTCAACCTGAAGCATGAACAGAAAGGCAGTAAATATATCATTCTCTAGATACACAGAAACATTACTTCAATAATCTACAAATTCTTATTTCTAAAGGGGAAATAGTTTCAAGTATACACATAAGAACATTCCTGCTCATTCACTGCTTATGAGATGAGACTGTTTCACAAGCGGCAAGATAAACCAGAACTAGCTTGAACCTTGTGTGGTTCCAAACTGAGTTTACAGTGGTATTGGTAATAATATTACAACAAACATTTATGATAACACCAGCAGTATACTGAGTTAAACAGCCCGAGGAGCCTGTTTTTCAGAAGAGGTGATTATATGGGAAAATTTCATTTTTTCCACTCATATATTGCATATTATCTAAGCTAACTGCAGTTACGTTTTTGGCTCAAAATAGGAAAGTCAATTTATAAAAATTTCCACCAAAGTAAAGCTTGTATTCGAAATGGCTCTGAGCACTATGGGACTTAACATCAGAGGTCATCAGTCCCCTAGAACTTAGAACTACTTAAACCTAACTAACCTAAGGACATCACACACATCCATGCCCGAGGCAGGATTCGAACCTGCGACTGTAGCAGTCCCGTGGTTCCAGACTGAAGTGCCTAGAACCGCTTGTATTCGAGTTCGCACTAATTTTCTCCATACATTCTATAGTTAAGTTATGATTATATGTCGTGCAGTAATTAGTATTGTTCTTTGGTCATTACTCATTGATGTACAATGGTGCTGAACTGTCATCTTACAGCCTCACATTAAATGAGAAACAGTGAATTATGGGATTTTGGTAACAATGACTTTACAGCTTAAATATTAGGTAAACATTTTAAGATGTAATCTGTTGAATACGATGTAGCAGCCACAAACACTGACAGCAGTACAGTCCAGTGGAATGGAAGCACCTTCAAAAGTCTTCCTGCATGAAATTACATGCCTGTTATGATTATGAAGATAATGCCTGGAAGTTGGAAAGCTAGATCAGCTAAAAAAAAGATTAACATAAGCCATAATCAAAGCACTGAGAGAACTCCAGCAGATTTTAAAAAACCAAATCGAAACTTGAGAACAGTGCATGCCTCTTCTTGAGCTACTGGGATCTAGTCACAAGGCTACTGGATTTGTGGTAAAAATACACATGACCAGCTGTTCACAGATTGAGGATATTGCAGAGCACAGATGGGAACGAAATGTAATGAAGCTTTAGCCTTGATGCAGGGCTGGTGCTTACAGAACAAGCTGCAAGTGGTAGTAAATTAAACCACTTACATAGTGCTGAAAGATAAACCGTCTGCAACATGGTTTTTTTTTTTTCAAACTAAACAATGTTCAATCAGTAGACATCCCTCATATTGCTAACTCGGTCTTTATCTTGGTAATGATCTCATTTTTAAAGGCTATGTACAAACTATGCCCAAACAAACCACAAAATTAATTTACAAGATTGCAAATATCACCAGAGGTCAATACAGAATAGCACTTGACACAGGACAGTAACATGCTGCTGACTGACTGACTGCTGTAGCTGGGACCAATGACTGGGCATATAAAATTATACAGGGAGAGCCATTCAAAACACTACAGTGGCTGCAGAAGAGAGTATTTCTACAAATCATAGTTGCATATGGATAAACACTAGTAATCCTGAAAATACACTTCCTACAATTGCAATTTTGGAGGAGCCACTTACTGCCTACAGAGAGAAAATATGAAGAAAATGCAAGCAGTAACTGAGATGTACTGGACAGTATAGGTGCTGAGCAGAGGTAGGCAGACAAGTAAAAGTCAATGTATGTAGACACATATGGTACTGGTTACAGGGTGTGTTCACTATTGCCAAATGTTAAGGAGTGAAGTAGACTGAACGACTGACTTCCAGTAACTGGTTTTGCGAAACCTAGGCATTGGCCCTAACCCTCATATCAAAGCATATTCAAGTGCAAAGAAGACAACTTTGTGTGGTCAGACTGGAATCATGGTACATCATTCTTCATCATGGTGATCCAGATGACTATTCCAAATGATACAGGTGAGGGGTCCAAGCAATGTCCACATTTAAAATGCTATGACCCAGAAAGGCACGTGAAATTTTGCGGTGTCTTTAAAGAATTCACTTGCAAAAAAAGAACAGGAAGTATACATAACTGAATCAGGTGCAAACTGATAATCCAAAAAAAAAAAAAAAAAAAAAAAACATGCAAAAGTAGGTGGAAATTCCCTGTATCTTGTCTTATACTCTTCTGCCAGCTACTGCCACTCTGATGATTTTCACGTTTGTGTTCTGACACTGACTGGCTTCGCTCAACTCTGTGGAGCTGGCTCTTCAACCACTCTCACTGGTTGCAATTGGGCACAGGGAGCAGAGGCCACTGCCGCGTTCATGGTCTGAACCGAAGGGGGTGCCGCACTTCCCCACCACTTTTCCCGTGCCGCCTCTTCTTGCTGATTTCTTCACATTCGCTTCATAACTTATTGCCTCTTGTATCCCATTTCCAGAATTTCTGCATGCTGTAAAGCCGCAACACAGAGAGGACACTGACCTTTCTTTTGTGTACAAGTGCAACTGTCATGGCTGCCAGCACACTGATTACATATCACCCGATTTTAACAGTATTTTGTCATGAGCTCTGCTCATTGACATTTAGTACTGAATGCAGCTGTGAGAGGTTCCACCTTAAAAGTCAAAGCATGTGAGCATATCCAGCATGAAGATCATTTAGATGATGTCCTCTCTGTTCTTGAAGTCTGTACTGTTATCAGACATATCTACTGCCAGGATGAACAGTGGAGGTCTCTTCTTATTAGTTCGATTGTGAAGCCTCTGTAGCACATTGAATTCATGGTCAAACAGTGCTTGATGTGGTCTTATCATCAAATGTCCATGGCAGCCCTTATAGGAGGGCTGTTACCTCTTGTGTCTTCTTCTGGAGTTCTGCCCTGCTTGGGAATTCAGTCTGATAGCCCTCAATCTTCTTCATGGTCACTTCAAGTGATTGCACATAGATCCAGTGTGGCATTGTTATTAGCTGCAGTGACCTTGAGGGTGTACTGAAGTTGCAGAATTTCCATATCATTCAATTTATCTCCTGTATACTGAATGTAGACAGGTAGGATATTAGAAAAGTACCCGTCACAGAGTAGCACTACTTCTATCTAGCCCTACACCTTCTGAGTTTCACTTACATCTAGGGACAGCAAATAATGGTGTCTATTGCGTGCACTTGACATGAGTTGGCTCTACAGGTTCTAGTGGCTTCTAGTCACAGACAGTGAATGCTTACAGCAGTCTTCTGTGTACTGTTTGTGCAGTCTAATTACTGTGCATTAGTTTAGCTTAATGCAACTCTCATTTGAGAACTGGAAAAGCAATTTGTCCCATCATGTAGCAGCAATAACAGCTTATATCACCAAATTGCCCAACATACCAGGCAGATAATCAGAAATTAACAATACATACAAACAGTCATAACTTGTCTCCTTTACGTAGGAGACTGAAAATCAGCTGAGAAGCTTAAGAACACAGGTTTATATTTAACCTGCAAATCTTTACTACACATTATATTTCAACATCATTTTTCTGGACTTTTAGTCTTCACCGTTTAAAACCTTGCTATTACAGAAAATTATGGAAAGGATGATATTGACACAACATTCTAGTACTTCTGTAACAAACATCAGGCTTCTCAAATCTGAAATTCATATCAAAATTCATCAACAAAAAAACTAAAGAAATAAAAAATGTACTTATTTGACCTGATTGCTATATGTGCAATTTAAATATCTCACTCTTGACACAAAATCATATCATCAACTACGTTGTTACAGACTGCACCATAAAAAATGTGCTTTGACAATTTGCCTTACTTTTGAATCCAGTGTCATCAGCAGTGACACTTTTCATGTGCTTTTTATTTATCAGCAAAAACGCTATTTACAAACAGTTTTTATTCCAAGTTCATACTGCTTTACATGGCTAAAGTTGTCTTAACAAACAATAATTCCAATTTCCTGCATTTTTTAATTTGAAACATCTTCAGCAAAAAATTTCCTATGTGACAACTACTGAGACTATTCACAATAGTATTTGCCCAGTTTTTGAAATATTTCATACACTGACAAAAACTACGTACATTCTTATTGTATAGATTTTGCTCTAATAACAGACTCGTTAAGAAGACTAGATTATATCATGAAGCCTGTCAGCTGTTTCTGATTTTCCACGTCAGTGCAGTACACTAATAAGTGTTCTATAATGAGAAAAATAATTGGTTCATTGGTTGGAAGGGTTGAAGGGATCAGACTGCAAAGGTCATCGATTCAGAAAAATAAATACAACAGTCTATGCGTTATCGGCAGAGTTACACAGAGTTGTTACTTAAAGATTAACTTCCAGGCTAATGATGTAAACCAGTGTCACAATGTTTCTCCTGCCATCACACCAATCTATCTCCATAGTCCCTGGCAATCAGGATCATACAGTATTAGTTGGTTAAGATAGTAAAAATTGGAACGCTTCTCTCTGAAAAATTACTCATACTTTGAGGACAACTTACCTACAATTTTAGTTTTGGCTATGTTTTCAGGGAATTTATGTAAAGTTACTCATTACCATAAACTGAAGACCCCAAAAACTGCACAAGCAGCCTAGGTGCTATGACACATTGTGAGTTGAAGTTCTAATAATGCACATCAGATTAAAAGTTTCGGTAATTAACAAACAATTTTGAATTTCATGAGAAATGAGTCAAACAGCTCCTTGCCATAAAGGCGAATTAAGTTATCCTGTCCCTAGATGAATGTCCAAGTTTCTTACATTACACATTTTTAATCATGGTGTTGCCTTCTGCTTGCTATGGGAGTTCTTACACATGCTGTGCACTTGTTTCAAATTGCAGGTGGTGTAAAAATAGGTAACAAAAATTTTGCTTCCAATTAGAACAGCATTTTTTTCTCTTCTGCTTCAACTCACAGAATTGAAGTAGAGTCATAAGATTAAATCTCTTTCTGGGTCTGATCCCTGAATATTGTGATGGTGTGCTGACTGATAATTCTGAGGGTTCTGCCTCAGAGCCTAAAGACAAAGAAACATGGCCATAAGGAGAGGTGGGTAGAGGCAAATTGACAATAATGTAGAGTGCTGTGAGGAGATTGTATGGACGGTGACTTCTGGCTCTGTGCCATATGTGCACAGTGTAATCTAATTGCCTTGCTGTTCAGTACAACAGTGCAATATGCACAGGCTGCAATGGTAAGACACTAAGTCTCTGTTACTGGTTAGAATCTGAAACTGAGTGGGAGGTGCAGTAACGTGTGTACCTTTTTGTGACCATTGTGTGTGGGTTATACGGTGGAACAACACAGATATTTGATACCATAAGACTAGGAAATAAATGTGTAGCAATTATCACATCATAAACGTGTGAGATACACTCTGCAGAAGTTTGAAGTCCAACACTGATACAGGTGGGCTAACTGCATGTCTTTATTCAACATGATGCCCCCTTTTCATGGCAAAGTTATATATGAATTCAATTTCCTTACAGGTGTAGCACTTCCCTACTGCTGTCATATATTCCCCCCTTCCTTCAATGCCCTAGTAAAACACACCCACATGCTGCTGTGAAAGATGGATTTAAGCACCACACAGGATTGTACAAACATACCATCAGTTGGCCATCATACACATTCCCATATGAAGGACATAATAATAGTCATCTCAGTGCAGAGAAGCAACTAAAAGAGTTAGGAAAAAAAGTAAATCATCTGGTCCAGATGGAATGAAAATTCGATTATACAGGGAGTGCTCTGTGATACTATCTTTTAATTAGCTTGTATTTATCACCAACATTTCACCCAGCACAAAACCCCAAGTGACTATAATAAAGTGCAGATGATTCCCATGTATAAGAAGGGAAAAGAACAGACCCACAAGACTACAGACCAACATCCTTAACATCAGTTTGACACATTTTCATAAGTCAAATATGATAAATTTCTTTGAGGCTGAAGAGTTTCTGTCTACAGTTAAGCATGGATTATGAAAGAACAACTAATGCAAAACTCAAATGGTCCTTTTCTCACAGGATATCCTGCAAGCCATGTATGAAGAACAACAACCAGATTCCATATTCTTAGATTTCTGGAAAGCATTTAATATAGTCCCCACTGCAGACTGTTAATGAAGGTAGACGTAGGCACAATAGCTTGCCAGATATGTGAATGGTTCAAAGTTTCTTAAGTAACAGAAACCAGTAACTGTTCTTGATGGTGAGTGTTCATCAGAGACAAGGGTATCGTCAGGTTTGCTCCAGGGAAGTGTGTTAGGACCACACATATTCTCTAAACATGCAAATGATGTAACAGACATCACAAGCAGAAATCTGCAGCTCCTTGCTGATGATGTTGAGATGTATGGGAAGGTGTCACCATTGAGTAACTGTATGAGGATATAAGATAACTTAGACAAAATTTCTAGTTGGTGCAAAGAATGACAACTTGCTCCAAATTTGGATAACTGTAAGTTAATGCAAACGTCCAGGATATGCAATACCAAGGGTTACAATATGGTATTAGTAGTGTACTGCTTGAGACAGTCACATTTATTAAATATTCAGGGGTAACATCCAAAAGTGATAGTAAAGGGAATGAGCATATAAGGATGGTAGTGGGGAAGGTGAATGGTCGACTGTGCGTAGAACCCCATTGGTGTGATCAATTAATGAGTACTGCTCTAGTGTCTAGGATATCCCCCCCCCCTGCCCCAAGGTCCAAGGTCAGAATAAAGGAAGAAATTGATGCAATTCACTACAGGGCCATACATTTGTTATCTGCAGGGTCAATCAACACGCAGGTGTTACAGATATGCTTCATGAACTCAAATGGGTTGGCCTGCGTGTCTCATTGATACAGATAGGAACACCATAGCTGCAACTGCAATGGATAAAAATCTCTGTAGAAACCAGACAAAAATGTGGTTCCTAAGGACAGCTAGTAGCATTTCCAGTAGTTGCAGGAGGCAACATCTGGATGAATGCTTCATTTGGTCTCATAATGTTACACAACATACCCTTGCTGTGCTGGTACTACAAACAGTTGAAAGAATGGGCAGATTACAGCTATTATTTCTCTGGAGAGCATACAGCTCCTCTGCATAGTTAAATGGTGATGGCACTCTCTTTGATGAAATATTCCAGAGGTAAAATAGTCCCTCATTTCAGTCTTCAGGCAGGACTACTTAGCAGGATGTTGTCTTCAAGAAAAACAACATGGGCTCTCTAGGGAGGGGTTGGAGTATGTAAAGTTATTTCCCTTAATCAGATGGGTATGTTAATGAATCTGAAAAGCAAAATGGTTAGGTACCCATTTCAAATATAGGGAATTAATGAAGCATGGTGGCAGGAATAATAGGCTTTTCTATTACACAACAAAATACCAAATAGGAGGTAACGAAGAACTAGGTATAATAATGAATAAGAAAACAGGAGTGGGTGTAAGCTTCTATGGTCAGCATAGTGAGCACATAATCGTAGCTATTACAGACATTAAGGCAATGCCCACTATGGTAGTACAAGTGTGTATGGAAATTTTGGAACTTGGGGTAAGTCCCCATGGGACCAAACTGCTGAGGTCATCGGTCCCTAGGCTTACACACTACTTAATCTAACTTAAAATAACTTATGCTATGGACAACACACACACACACACACACACACACACACACACACACACACAAACACCTATGCCCAAGGGAGGACTTGAACCTCTGACAGGGGAAGCCATGCAAACTGTGTCAAGGCGCCTCAGGCTGCACGGCTACCCTGTATGACAGTGTGTATGGCAACTAGCGGTTTGTAAGATTGATAGAAAACGTGATGGAATCGAAAATGTTGCACAGATATTTAAACGAGACCAAAATATAGGAGGAGGTCATAGACCAGTAGAATTTTACACACAGCATAATTCTGTCATCGCTAACTCTTGGTTTAATAAGATTCATGAATGATGACTCTACACATGGAAGAGACTTGGAGACATGGCAAGGTTTCAGAGTGATTATGCAAGGGTGCGATAGATATTTTGACACCTGATTTTACATTGTGAAACATTTCCATGGCAAGATATGAGGTTTGACCCTATTTTATTGCTTATGAGTACAAATGAAAACTTGAGGAATGACACGTATGTGGCAACTTATGGACATGGGACATGAATAAATTGAAAAGGATCAGAGACTGTTGGGTGTTTCAGAAGGAGCATCAGGCAATGTTCATCTGGAACATGGGAAGAGAATACAGGTGAAGAAGAAGGGTAGCTTAGAGATATGAAATAGTGCAGGTAGCAGAAGATCAAATACGCATAAAACAAAACATAACACAGGGCATCTTGAATTCAATTTACAAAAGAAGAAAATATCAAAATGTGGCAAATGAAGCAGGCAAAAGGGAATAATGTCATCTAAAAAATGAGACTGGCAAAAGGTGTAAAGATGATAGGCAGGAATGGCTAGTGGGAAAATGTAAAACTGTAGAAGCTTGTACAGTCCAGTCACATTAAAGTGACCATCTGTAAAAAGCCTGAATGACCACTTTTTGCAGTGCAGAAAAGCAGGAAGAAAATCATTCAAATTCTGAAAGATACCAACAGGGATGTGGAGCCAGGCCAACTCCAATACAGCAGCCAGATATCTAGGTGTTTTAGTTGAGGATCCATGGCACAAATAAACCAATTGAGGTGGTCTCACAGATTTGCTATCGGGTTTAAATCCAACTTGTTTGGTGGCCAGAAGAGCATGGTAGACTCATCCTGGTGCTCTTCAAACCACATGAGCTGTGTGACATGTGCACTATCCTGTTGGTAGGTGCCATAATGCCAAGGAATAGATAAGTGTAGGTGTGGACATGGTCCCTGAGAATGGATGCCTACTCGTATTGCTTCACTGTGCCCTTCAGGATGACAAGATTACCCAGGGAATGACACAAAAACATTCTCCAGACCTCCGTCCTCCAGGGTGGACCCTTCTCGCAACTGTTGCAGTGCCATACATGCCACTGGCTATCTACCTCATGGAGCTTAAAACATGATTCATCTGAAAGGGTTGCATGTTACCACTCATGAGGAGAATATGAGAACCGCTATACCCTCATTCCCCAGAAACTTTGCTCAGTGGAAGAGGGGTCAAAGTAAGGTATTTTCGAGGTACTTCATGCACCTTTTACCACGTGATATCTTGAGAAGACATGGTGGCTCAATGGTTAGCATCATGGCTTCTTAATTTTGCACCCTGTGTTTGAAACCCCATTATTACTTATTTTCGGTTTTATTTATGTACCCATGCCTGTAGAATGTCTTCCATTATACACTGCTATAACGTTGTTCTTATTTGTCTACTAATTTGTATGTCAAGTGAACTGATTTTAACAAAGAACAAAATTGTTTGAAATTATTTTTGTGAAATTCCTGTAGTGTGTCTTTATTCGTAAGTGCAAGTGCCAGTTTTCAGAAAAATAACCCATAATGCATGGTTTGCTGCAAAATTATTGCCAACACGCGAAATCTTAACTAGTGTTATTGATGTTTCTTTCCTGAGTGAGATTCATACACAGAAATGTCACTTTGGTAAACCTACCTTCATGTAACACTTGTGCCATTCAGAATATCTGTGTTTTGAATGTTTCTGTGATTAGTCTCTACTGCCAGTTCTGCCAACTGCCTTTGTGACATAGGCAGTGATGATGATGTTCGGTTTGTCGGGTGCTTAACTGCGCAGTCATCAGCACCACTAGAAAGTCTGATTTTTTACACAGTCCAATTTAGCCATTGCCATGAATGATGGTCATGATGATGATGATGAAATGAGAAGTACAAAACAAATACATAGTCCCCGGGCACAGAAAATCCCCATCTGGCCAGGAATACAACCCAGGATCCTGTGGTCCAGAGGCAGCAACACTAGCCACTGGACCATGAGCTGTGGACAAACATAGGCAGGGGTCACATTAATGTGATGATACCATGCATAACCACAAGAAGCATAGATACTCCTCATAGCAAGATTAGACACACCTTTACATAAAAGTAGAGAAGAGATGAAACACAGGCTGGCAATGGCAAGAAAACACATCTGAAATACTGGAATGGAATTTGTTAACATCTAACTTAAATTTAGCTCTAAGGATATCTTTTCTGAAACTGTTTGTCTGCAGTGTAGCCTTGTATAAAAGCGAAATGTGGGTGATAGGCAATTCACATAGAACAGAATGGAACAGAAGCTTTTGGAATGTGATGCTACAAGAGAATGCTGATGATTGGATGTCAGGATTGAACAAAAATAAAGAGGCACTGAATGAAATTGGGAAAAATAGAAATTTATGGCACAACACTTCTGGTTGTAAGAACACATTTGATGCATCCTCAAGGAATTGTCAATTTGGTAATGGAACAAAGTGTGGAGCATAAATATTGTTGAAGGAGACCAAGGCTCGAATACAATAAGCGGGTTCAAATGGGTGAAGGTTGTGATAGGTGTGCAGTGATGATGACACACACAATAGACTAACATGGAGGGGTGTATCAAATTAGCCTTCAAACTGAGGACCATGGCAACCACAACAACAACAAGTCATTATTATCGAACAGATATTGTCAGAAACATTAAACATTAAGCTAATATTCATTAATATCGTAAATTCTAGTTTTATCTCTCTTCCACTGGGGGTGTTTTCAAATGGAGAATTGAGGACAACATTGTTCCCACAAGTCGAAGACGAAAAACAGTCCACTCAGAGCTCAGAATGCCTGAGCAAATCTAGCTAAATTGAGCTGAGACTGGTATCCCTGATATTGCTCAATAACAATAATGCTTGTTTAACATGTATTTTGCCTGAATGGCTCAAATGGCTCTGAACACTATGGGACTCAACTGCTGTGGTCATAAGTCCCCTAGAACTTAGAACTACTTAAACCTAACTAACCTAAGGACATCACACACATCCATGCCCGAGGCAGGATTCGAACCTGCGACCGTAGCGGTCGTGTGGTTCCAGACTGTAGCGCCTTTAACTGCTCGGCCACTCCAGCCGGCATTTTGCCTGAATATTCATCCTCGTAATCCACTTGCAGCTCACTTCAATGATCCTTTTCCAGAGAGATCCTATCAACCACACAAAATGGCGAGTGGAACTAGTACATTTGTTCTCTGAAAGGCGTTATGTTCTTGCACAGAGCACCTTAGGAACCTACCGATGCCAGCAAAGAGTTTCTTGTAACAAAGAAGCTGTATCACTGGCACTAGATCTCTGGTCTCATGCCAACCATAAGAACTGGATCAGGAACTTTAACAATGCTGTAGTATTTATGGTAGTGACTTCTTGGATGTACACCTGCGTGTTTAGAACTAAAAGTAGGTGCTCTAAAAAAGTCAACTAATGACCAGTGTAGCTAGATGGGAAAGAGTAGACAAAGAATTTAAATAACTGAGGCAGAAACTCATCAGTATGTGAAACAGGTATGGCAAGTTAAACTATTAACGGCAGCCTAAAAGTTGCAGTTGGGAGGCTTTGAAGAATCACCTGATTCATTTGCATAAATGACTGAGAAAAAGAGAAGTCTCACTTCATTCCCCTGTGTATACGTGCCCCTTAGTAACAGTGAGGAAATTTGATCAATCTCCAATATATCAAAATGCTGCAATTTCATAAGTGAAATATAAGATGCAAGACCCTAAAAACCTCATTCTAAAATCCGTCTGAAAATTAGTTGGAAGAAATGTTTGGAATACTTCCCACAACATACAGTGTAACATCTTTGAAAAAAATTCCCTCAGCTGTTTTTATTTTAAACTAAATATCTACCGGTTTTGGTTGTGGACCATCTTCACAGGAGTGAATAAGTACAAAATGGGGCTAGTAATTTACATGAAAAGATATAAAATTCGTAATAGGTACATAAAAATAATCTACTCATGAACACTTACAATGTAAAACAGATCATGTGACTACATCGTTTCTTTTATGGCTTATAGAAAATCCAAAACGTCATTATAGATATAACAAAAGAACACAACCTGTTCCATAAAAGTCTAACAGAGGTGTGCTAAATATAACAAAAGTTGATGTAGCGATGTACAAAGAAATAATAAACTAAAGAGGCGAGAGCTATACAGCATAACCTCTGTAATATAAGCCAAGGACCATATCAAAACACCTTCTACATATAATGTTCAGCCTACTTAATAGTCAGTATGTCCACATTCGGCATGGGTAATAGTAGCGACCCATCTTGGCATGGAAGCAATGAGGCCTTGGTAGGTGGCTGGAGAGAACTGGCACCACACCTGCACACACCCGTAAAATCAGGGAGGCAGGGCGATGAGCTTTGACGCCATGTCCTATCACGTCTGAGATATGTTTGATCAGGTTCAGACCTGGCAAGATGGGTGGTCAGCACATCAGTTGGAACATGAATCTGTGTTCTTCTAACCACTCCATCACACTCGTGGAATAGTGAAATGGTGCACTATCTTGTTGAAAAATGCCACTGCCATCAGGAAACGATCGGCATAGAGGGTTACACGTGGTCTGGAATGAGTGTATGATACTCCTAGGCTGTCACGGTGCCTTACACAAGCTCCACTGGACCCATGTATGCCCACATCAATGTTCCCCAGACCACAATGGAGTTGCAGCCAGCTTGCCTCCATCCCACTGTGCAAGTGTCAATGACTGTTCCCTAGATGATGACAGATCTGTGACCTCCCATAGGCATGATGATGAAGATATCGGGATTCGTCAGACCATGTAATGCTCTGCCAATGCACCAACGTCCAGTGCCCATGGTCACATGCCCATTTCAGTCATAGTTGCTGATGTGATGTTACATTGGAACATGCATGAATTGTTGTCCGCCGCTCGTGGTCTCGCGGTAGCGTTCTCGCTTCCCGAGCACGGGGTCCCGGGTTCGATTCCCGGCGGGGTCAGGGATTTTCACCTGCCTCGAGATGACTGGGTGTTTGTGTTGTCCTCATCATTTCATCATCATCCAGGAAAGTGGCGAAATTGGACTGAGCAAAGGTTGGGAAATTGTACGGACGCTGATAACCACGCAGTTGAGCGCCCGACAAACCAAATATCATCATCATGCATGAATTGTTGGCTGCAGATGCTCATTGTTAGGAGTGTTCAGTGCACTGTGTGTTCAGACTCACTCGTACTCTGCCCAGCATTAAAGTCTGATGTTAGTTCTGCTACAGTTCACTGCTGTTCTGTTTTACCAGTCTGACATCTGTAATGAAAGGTGGCTGCTCAACCCCATGACGACTGGATGTGGTTTCACCTTGGTTTTGGCATGTGCTTAAGACATCCACCACAGCATTCCTTGAACACTCAAAATGTCATGCTGTTTCCATAATGCTAATGCCAAACCTCTAGGTCATCACAATCAGCTTTCAGTCGAACTTTTAGAGATTGTGCACCTTCCCTATTTTACACAACAGCACACTCATGATTAATATGCGCAAAGTACATCTACATGCACAGTGCATGAATTATCAATGGGTGTGCTGCCTATGTGTAGAATGGAGAAAGAGATCATAATTGTCTACACTGTAGTATTGCGCACTGTAACATTAATAGCCTACTATGTGTACAAGGTGTATACACAGACAAGGAGAAAAATTCCCGGATTTTTCCCAGATTTCCCGGTTCAGAATACATTTCCTCCCAGTGAAAAACACTTTTTCCTTGTTACATGGCAGTTTATTCTCCCTTGGAACTATAAAACTTATCAATCCTTTGAATAGTTATGGTTTTATATACGAGTGTAGAATTTCTCAGCACTTTAGAAAATGAAACTCAGGGAAAGAAAAACACGTTTTCGAAAGATCTTTGATTTGCACCAACATGTATGCTGCATATTTTCATATTACGAAAGTATGAATCCAAATTCCACCAAACACGGCATGTTACCTTCCGAATCATTGAAATCGCGATTGCGATGCGCTTTTGTAAGCCAGTTGCAGCTCATTTCACGCGATCTCGCCAGCTGATGACAGCGGATATTCAAAGTATACGAGACGTGATATGGTCAGCCAATACTAACATAACTGTTCAGTAGTGCGAACTCAAGTTAATGGTTTAAACTAAGATACATAGTGTTGCTACATGGTAAACAAAGATTTCACATTTAATATTGCTCTCTAAGGTTAATAAGCTGCAAGAGAAGCTAAGCTTTCACATATAATGTTAATATGTTTTGCGAGTGTTACACTTTAAGATACATCACACATGTGACCGTAAAAATTTTAATAATGGCGCAAGTGCCTGATCTTCTGGGCTTAAAATTCTTCTAAATGGTTCGTCATCGAAGAGTCGATTTTTAAATGAGAGTCAAATGCTCTGTGATTTAAGAAATTCATTGTACTTTCTCGCACATAGTTCAACTTCCGCAAAAGGAAATTTGATTTGAAAGCAATGCTTTTCAAACCACCATTGGCAATATTTTCCCGTGACCTGTTAGAAGCAGTTTCGTTTCAGCAGTTGCCACAGAGCGCCAGATGACATGCGCCACAATGCTTACACAGATACGATGACGTAGGAAGCCTGTATGTTCGTACTTGTAAAACATTAAAAGACTAAAACATTAAAAGAAACAAGACATCAGAGGATACTTCAAGAGCATTGGAATTTCGTGAACCATACAAAATGTGCACATTTAAAATGCATACTTAAAGGGCACATTCGTATTTTCGGATTCCCAATGAAGTAGGCATCAACCTGATATTAAGCTTTCCAGTGTGGTTTTCGGGATGTAAATTTTTTTGGAGTACCTGAACTGTAATAACTCTTGTTTGGTTCTTTATTATGGCATAATGCCATACGTGATAGAAGATTACAGAGTGCACTCTGGCCAATAGTATGGAATTAAACACTTTGTTTCAAATACATTGACTGCCTCATTGGAAAAGATTAATAAAAGCCGGATTTTTTTAGCAAACTGACAAAAATAACTTCACTGTTCTGTAGGGCGATTTATGCTTGCCTGTCAGAAACGTGGAAATAAAATCTGAAACTAATAACATATTTTAGCCTTCTGTAATTATGTGAATCTGTTTAATTTCCTTGACAGCTTCCTGCCACAAAAATCTGTTTTGTTTTTATTTGACATGAGAGCAGTAAATGACGAGGAAACAGCAAAAATCACTAAATGTAAACACGAATCATGTGGAGACTACCCACATCCTCATTATAACTCAGACTGCTCTGTGCATCAGCCCCCGATGTACATTTCCGAACCGGGGCAATAGTAGATAGTGGCGCCCTCCCCCCAACCCCTCCCTTGAGCGATTACGAAGACGTCAAAAAGTTAAAAACTCAAATTTTCAAAAATATGCTCATTTTGTGGCGCACATCTTTCTGAAGAGTCTGATACATAAACATATGTGTTCGAGGAATTGTAAGACATGTTATTTGGTTTTAAGTGTGCCAAAATGCAGTGCCATGCCTCTTCACACAGCATTCTTCAATCACACATCACTGTATTTCGCTCTGTGGAACTGAAACGTGTATATTTTGTAATGGATGCTATCGAACTATATTCAGGACAGTGAAAATTAAAATGTCCTGAGGTGCCTCTCCTGCTCCCAGTTAGCCTGTTTGACATTCTGCCCCCCCCTTTTTCCTAAAAAAAAAAAAAAAAAAAAAAATTAATACCAGATGGGATTATTTATAACCAGGAGACCAAGAACTCTTCACAAAATTTGCACCCTTTATTATCTATTAGCTAATAACTTGCTGTTTTGTGTGACATAAAATTAAATATAGGATATATAAAAGCAGTAAAGATAAGCAAGACTGTACACATTACTTCAAACCATAGCTCCTAGCGTTTTTTCTCTCTAATCTTGCTACAGCTTTACATGGCCTCCTTTCCTTTCTGCCAAAGGATCTGTTACCTCATCAAAGTTCATCAAAAGTTTTGCTACATGAAAAAATCGAAATGTCGCTGTCTAATACTAAAAAAGCAGTTAATACAAATAGCACACAAGACTGGTGTGGTTCCTCAATCTGATTACGTCTATTTTCCACTGTCTGCTAGATAAAACAAAATAAGCTTTCCTAATATTGCAGCAATTGTAACACACACCAAATAAACGAAATGGTCATTTTTATAATACGATAGAATATAATTCACAAAGTACCAATATCAATGCCTATTCAGCCTACATGCAAAAAGCTTTATACTAGGAAATAGTTTCACATTTCATTCATATGCTACAGTTTCTCAAGCACGAGATCAGAAAGTAGTTGTACGAAATTTTTATATAAATTTGGAATCGCCATATTCTTCCACAAATTATGTGATGTTCCTGTTTCTTCTCCTTCCTCACTCTAACAGACAATCTTTTCAACACTAATTATGTAACTATGCCTGCCATTGTCGAAATTTATTCGCCAGTTAACTTTACTAACCCTGCCACAATCACCGATTTAGTCATCCTGCGATTATTTTCTGATTAGGCGTTGTTACATGTTCATACAACACGTTTTCCTTGCTACTTACAGAACAGAACTTAAGTGGCTGCTGACCAGGGACTTACTAGTGTAGCGAGCTGGTCAAAAATTTTCTGTGAAAATTTAATTTTCTTGGATACAGCGAGAAGATAATACGCAATCTTTCTTACCTGTTATTCCTGTTAGTCGTTTATTTTCACTCTGGTAGTTTGAATCTGTGGACTTTGCTAGTAATGATAATGATGATCATTCACAAACCCAATCAACCACATAATCAGATAGCGATTGGCATTCATCCATTCAGCTTTACTCCCCTCAGCTCGTATAGCCCTGTCCCCTTTTGTCTGCAGGAAAGTCTATTTCTAGATGTGATGAGGATTCCCCTGACAGACACATCACATACACAATGCCCAAATTCAAAAATAACTTACGATTCAGTTAGAAATCAACAGGTATGCATTTCAAAATCATATGAATAATCGATAGGTCCACGTGTGCTGGATGCTAGGAGCTCTGTGAAACAAGGTTTTCTTTTCCCCCCTCAAGAATATGAATTTGCCACCCCCACCTCCCTGAAATCACTGTCTGGGTCAGATACCATGGTCTGCCCCCCCCCCCAAAGCTACAACATACGGGCCTATCCGGGCCTTCTGCGCATGTGTGAATTTGGCAGCTTGGGCATGCCACAAAAATTTTTCCCAGTAGCATGTACCTGCTTGCTATGATTGCTTAAAAAGCCAACAGCACCATTTACACAGTCAGAAGCGGGAGAAGGTACTACTCATACATGACTAAACTGTGCATGCGCATCGCATGAGCCCACTCATAACTGCTAAATTGAATCTAGTGAAAACAGTTGTGACGTCGTACTCACTGGAGGCAATTTGATGTTATGAAGCATTGCATAGTCTTCCTAAAGCCTTTGAAACATTTTGCTGTTGGCAGACGCTTGTATGAGCACTGTGTTTTTTTGTTGCATATGGCGCATTTCCTTTGCATCTTCAGTTTTATTTTCTCTCGTTCATGTTTTATTGCTGCAGTATTATTCTGCAGTAGTGGGGTACAGTAATATCATTGTCAGAGTATCGGTTCTGACCAGACAAAATTACAAAAAATTAACTGGAGACTAAAATGATAAAAATTTCCAGAATTCTAAAAAATTCCCGGGTTTTTCCCAGATCTTGTGGTGGTCCTGGGTCACATACACCCTGGTATATCAATCTAGGTAACAACTGACACTGCTGCAATATGAATAGTTATCCGAAATATCATGTTGTATACTAGGGTTGCTCACCTGAGATGACTATTACTTATGGTGTGATCCTATGTTATGTACTTTTTACTTATACCATTGATTTAATAGGGTTAACTACAAGAAAATGGGTTGATATTTTTCCTTCTTATTTGTTGGTAACCTATTTATGTGCTTATTGTTCAGGCTTGTATTTTGGTACAGACATTCACTACAACACATCTTTATTTGTCATTAATATTATCATAATTTTATTTACTCTCTCTTTTTGACTGTGCTTGTGAGAAAATGTGCTGCAAAAGATTTAGTTGAACGATTTGAAGTATGTGCATACCAGTTTGAGGTGAATCTGAAAATTCAAGTTGTTCAAGTGTCCAGGGATGACCCTAATGTGAACAAGGCATTCCTAGGAGTGCTGAAAAGCAACCTCAAAGTTGAAGGTAATCCAGAGGATCCCATGCTTCTGGACTTTGGGACATGTTGCTTACATACAGTGCATGGTACTTTTAAGACATATTGTAGTAGGGTTGACTGGAGTCTTGTTCAGTTTCTGAGAGCTTCATGTAATCTATTTAAAAATTTTCCCCTCCAACACTGTTAGTTACAACAATATTACCAGCACTACTGTTTTCCCCCATTAGTTTCGTGATGTTTGGTGGGTGGAAAATAAAATGGTGTCAGTCTGGGATCAGCAAATATATAAAGGAACAAACCAAAGCCTAAGGTTGCTATTGGAATTCCTAAGAGTCGCAGCTACCCGTCTGGATTACCCTCGACATTGAGCTTGCTTTTCAGCTCTTTTATGAATACTTTGTTAACATTAGGGTCATCCATGAACACCTGAAGAACTTGCCTTTTCATATTTATCTCACATTGGGATGCACCTGCTGCACTATTCCAAAAACATACAAATAGATCGAACTTAATTATTATGACAACACTGGCACAACAATCTCCTGTAGTTCTTTAGTGAAAACGGCTCCAGTCTGTACACAATGAATTAATTTAATTTTGACTTTTGAAGGTGGCTTTTTGAGGCAGTTTTATGTTTGGAAACACATCTAATAAGATATTAATAAGCTGCCAAAGTCTCAAGATGAGTGGTGTATGTAGCAGCCAACAGACACAAATAGACTTCTGCTTTCATCACGGCATTCCTCTGCATATAATCCAGTATTGAAGTATTGTTGGGCGTCATCCAGGAGTTCCTGCACCAAGTGCTTGATGTGACTGCTTTACGGTAGCACCTGGTTACTGGAACACATCACAACAGCATGTCACACTCCCTGCCTGTGCGGCAGAAAACTACAAATACATGGAAGCTAATTAGAAATACCATTTTTCTTCATCAAAACTGATAATTTTATTTTCCAGTGCACTTGTTGAATCACAGGCTCTCTCAGGATTGTCTTTTCCAGTGTTGGAGTTGATTATCAGCTGTGTGCACTCAGATGTGGTAGGCAGTACTGCTGAGGCTATGTTCGATGCAGTAGCATTGGAGACAGGGCTATTTGTGGCAAATAGCTTTGATGTAACACTATAACCTTCCAAGTAGCCTTCAGCCCAGCATGCTTCTTTTCCTTATAGGGCTGAACAAGGTCTACTTGCCTATACTGCTGAGTGGGAAGTTGGTTTTAGAGAGCATGAACCAAACTGAGAATTTTTCAGATATGCCCCCTCTGCAACCTACCGAAATTCTGGATTCTCTTTACAATGAGAACTGAATCCATAATTTCAAATCCTTGAGTAAGCCATGAGGTAGCACAGCGGTCGGTCACACATGAACACCTCAGTGACATGCAGCCAAGAGTTCACACAGATAGTACACTACTAAAACAAAACTAGTGATCTGAGCTTTTCCTGTCTTATGTTCAACTTCCACCACACTCCCTGACTTACATCTCTACTTGAGCAGGTTCAAAGAACGGCAATAAAATCTTCTTTACATGCTTACGGCTGAAAGTTTATGTTGACTATAACCCACAGCAGCAGCAGCAGCAGAAAAGTTAGACAGAGATCAGAGGAATGACACAAAGAGTCACCTTGCCCCATGACCAAGGCACCTACTCCCACAGTCTCTGCTAACCCTCCAGCTCCTTGCATTGCAATGTTCCCCTTGCAGGCTTTAACTCTATGTTAAATAAACCAACAGTTGCATAACAATGCCCAATGATTGCTTATTAGTGTCCAAATTACACTATTTTGTGCTAACACTAAGGATCTACAATCAATCTTGCTCATACACAATGCAATCAGATAGATGGGTGTTTGCATGTATATATCCAAAACAATGTACCATACACAAATCCATCAACCTTAGTATCCTTGGTTGAAGATAAATGGATTCAAACAGTCCATGAACTCCCCTAAAAAGCATGTCTTTGTGATACCATCGTGTTAACAAAGAAGGGATACATTTAAACAGATGTAAATGTAAACCACACCAAATACTCATCACACAGCCTTGTTGGCCACATTGTCGTATATGTACAAAATCACGACACAACAAACCAGGGTAGGATGGTCAGGCTGCAGTGACAGGCATGCAAACCATTCTATCCCAACAACAAACCTGAAACTTCCTGGCAGATTAAAATTGTGTGCTAAACCAAGCCTCAAACACAGGACCTTTGCCTTTTGCTGGCAATTGCTCTACTGACTAAGCTACCCAAGCTTGACTCATGACCCATCCACACAGCTTTCATTCTGCCAGTACCACATCTTCTACCTCTCAAACTTCACGGAAGGTCTCCTGCTGAACTTGCGGGAGCAGCACTCTTGGAAGATAAGACTGAAAGGTAGGAGGTAAGCTTCTGACACAATAGAAGCTGTGAGAACAGGTAATGAGTTATGCTTGGGTAACTCAGTTGGTAGAGAGCTTATCCACAAAAGGCATGGTTCCATGTTTGAGTCTCAGTCATACACACAATTTTAACCTGCCAGGAAGTTTCATATTAGTGCACACTCCACTGCAGGGTGAAAATCCAATTCTAGATCAGAAAACCTCCACACAGTGTGTCTGGAATCAGCCAGGCTGGGCTGGCTGGTTGACTAGTCACTGCATTGGGCAGAGTGAAACGGTTGAGGGGTGCTACACCGCAGTGGCGGACAGTCTCACAGCACCAAGTTGAAGGTGAACAGTGTTTGATCAATTGACTGATTACCTGAGATGGGTTATGGGACCAAATGGCGAGGTCATGAGTTCTGCGAATCTGAAGTTAGTCAGGGTCTGCTAAAAGTGGAGGGATCCAGTCAGAGGAGTCAAAATATAAAATAATGAAAATTAAACACACACACACACACACACACACACACACACACACACACACACAGAAAAAGGCATGAAAGGTGAGACCAAATCTAAAAACTGGAAAAAAAGGGGGAGGTTATGGGGCCACAGACAAGGAAGACTGGAAAGGAAATCCCAACTACAACAACCTGACCCTGCTCCAAGACTAAAGTAGAACCTTATATCCGGAAATAAAGACCACTTTCATGGAAGGAAACGAGGAACAGTTCAAACAGTCTAAGGAATCAGGAAGAATATACTTAGCACAAAGGGCCAAAAGAAGGGGGATTCCACCAATATGTGGGATACCATCCGTCTGGCTCAATAACAATGTTGTAGGAGTGGGATGTTATGTAGGAGAAAAAAGGGGGTGAGCCAGGTATGACTAATGTGTCAATGGAATAATACAGTGGACTCCTTCCAAGAGGAGCGAGGAAGAGTACCAAAACTGTAGTATACTCCTTGATTGTGCTGAGTTTATTACTGTGAGCAGTGGCGCTCCATATGGCATTTAGCGTGGAGACTCCTAACAGTGAGGAGGTTGGTCTCTGAAGGGTGTCACTTTAATCTCTGCAGCGACCATCGGTGGTCCTGGAAAGTGACTGTGACATTCTTGGTTCACCATGGTACTGGTAGATGATGAGGGGGACCTGTGGATAGGGGAACACCAGTGCCAGCAGCTTGAAGAATAGTGGCAGACACACCTTGCATGACTACATCAATGAAATTTGAGAAGGAGGTGTCATAGTGCACAGCAGATGTATATGAAGTCCAACTGGCACTGCAGAATGCCCAACATGGAGGCCTGTATGCCTGGCGGCAGCAGGGGAACAATAGCATCACTGGAAAATGGTCACTGTCACAAAGGTCATTATGGGATGACCAATGTAGGAAAGCAACGAGGGCATGGGAAGAGATGGTGAGACCGATAGCAGAAAACGTTCACGAGTGGCACTGAAGTGGGTAGGGAACCATTACTGAGGAGAGAGAAATCAAGTTACATAATAAGTTGATCAATTAGGAAGCTCCTACCTGTTGAAGTGATACTCCCGCACAGTGGGTGGTGGGCATTTAAGTTCCCAAGGAGGAGTAACAGTGGTGGGAGTTGCTGGATTAAGGTAGACAGTGCAACTTAAGGAAGTGGCCTACCTGGAGGGAGGTAGACATTGCAAATGGTGATTGCTGGAGTCGTTTGCACTCTAACTACTACTGCTTCCATGTTGCAATTTAGGGGGTATGACATTGGAGCGAACCAAAGTGCAGACACTACTAGAAGCTACACTGGAGCCAGCATGGTTCTGACAGAATGCCTGATAACCAAAAATGTTGGAGAATTGTCGTCATGAAAATGCATTTCTTGAAGTACAAGACAGAACGCAGAATAGGAAGTGACAAGATGTTGCTTTTCCAGTAGGTGACAATAGTATCCGTTTGAATTCCACTGGATGATCATGTGGCGAGAGTCCAGGTTAGACACAAAGAAGCCGAGAGTGGGTTATGTCACTCCATCAGTAGTCGACACTGAGAAGGATATGGTGACATCCATAAATAAGATATCAGACTCAGGTTGCGAGGGGGGAGAGGGCACCGCCAGGAGCATCGGAGGGGGGGGGGGGCGCTTGTCTTGAGATTTATATTTATTCTTCTCTTTCAGAGGTGGAGGAGTGCAGGGCACAGAGGGATACAGGCATCTGCGAGATCTCGAACTGAAGGAGAGTGGGTGACCTTGGGGTGCACAGATGGTGAGTCTCATGGCTGAGTGCTGGTAGGAGTCTTCTAGCCTGAGAGACACCGGGGAAAGGGATCCCAGGAGGGAGTTTGATCATCAACAGGTGCCAAAGGAGAGGGGCACTTTTTTGGGTAGGGAGGGGGAGCAGCTCCCAGATGGGAGGTCATGAGAACTGCAGGAGGGGGAGGGAAGAGGAGAATGAAGTGGAGGTGAAGAAGAGGCAGGAGGAGGAAATGAAGTTACAGAGGCAAAAATTGAAGATAGTGTCAATGGATGGAATCTCTCATAGTTTTGGCAATCCTCAGCATACAACAGGCGATCTAGGGACTTGTATTCTTTGGTCTTCTTTACTCTCTTTTAAGCCGGGCAATCAAACGAGGGGTGTGGCAGTCAGCACTGTCGACACACACAGGTGAGCCTAGCCTTTCTCCCATGGTGTAGCCAGGGAAGGTAGCCGGGTCATACGAAGCAGCATTCAATGATCCTTCAACATTCAAAGAGACAGCCATTTCAGAACAGAAAAATTTTTGCTGCTTGATATGGTTCATGCGTGAAACATCCACCCTGATATCACCCACTCCAACCAGTGGCTCTCCCCATGGGCACTACCCAGCCACAGCAAGGGCTGTCTGCAACCATTCCTTGGCATACATGGGGAGGGAACAGCTAAGGTATCAGTAGTGTGATCCTTGTGTAGTCAGGGGACTCAGCCACATGGGTACATAACAGGGCCATCACACAGACTGGCCACACGTGCTGGTGACGTAGTAGTGTGGAAGGGGGCTACAGCAGAAAAGGGAGAGGAGAAGGAAGGGGGATGGGGAATCAATACAGTAGATGCTAAGGAGGGATTTCTTCCCCAAATGCCTCACACTAAAAAACAGGAAATCTTGAAGTTGAGGTCAGACCTCAAGTGGTGATCGAAACACCATAAAGGATGAAAGAACATGCAAAAGGAACAAAATTGCAACCAATATAGGAAACCAGGTGGATAGCCAGGTCGATATAAATCATAACACTGAGAGAGGGGAAGGAGAGTTACAAGGATCAGTGACCACGAGGTCATTGTAGCGAGGTTCAAAACCATATCAACCAAAACCATTAAAAATAAATGCAAAATATATCTATTTAAAACAGCAGATAAAAATTCTGCTTGATGCCTTCCTAAGAGAGTGTCTCCATTCCTTCCAAGCTAATTACGTATGTTTAGACTAGATATGGCTCGAATTCAAAGATACAGTATTGACAGCAATAGACAGATTCATACCGCATAAGTTAGTAAGAGATGGGACTGACCCACCATGGTACACAAAACATATCAGAACACTGTTGCAGAAGCAATGAAAAAAACATGCCAAATTCAGAAGAATGCAAAATCCCCAAGACTGGCTAAGTTTTATGGAAGCTCGAAATTTAGTGTGGTGTCAATGTGAGATGCTTTTAATGGTTTCCACAAAGAAACATTGTCTCAAAATATGGTAGAAAACCCAACGAGATTCTGGTTGTATGTAAAGTACACCAGCGGCAAAAAAAGCAGTCAATACCATCACTGCGCAATAGCGATGGAAATGTTACCAATGATGCTGCCACTAAAGCAGAGTTACTAAATACAGTTTTTCGTAATTTCTTCACGCAAGAAGACAAAGTAAATATTCCAGAATTTGAAACCAGAACAGCTGGTGACAGCAGTGACATAAAAGAAGGTATCTTAGGTGTTGCGAAACAACTCAAATCACTTGAAGGCAAGCCTTCCGGTCCAGATGATATACCAGTCAGGTTCCTTTCAGACTATGCAGACACAATAGTGCCTTCTTAGCAATCATATAAAATCACTCACTAGACGAAAGGGCTGTTCTTAAAGGCTGGAAAGTAGCACAGGTCACACCAATATTCAAGAAAGGAAATAGGAGTAACCCACTGAGTTACAAACCCATATCACTGAGCTCAATTTGTAGTAGGATTCTGGAGAATATACTGTACTCAAACATTATGAATCGTCTTGAAGAAAATGACTTACTGATACATAACCCACACAGATTCATAAAATATCATTCTTATGCAACACAGGTAGCTCTTTATTCCTATGAAGTAACGAGTGCTGTCGACAAGGGATCTCTGATCGATTCCATATTCCTAGATTTCCAGAAGGCTTTTGATACCATTCCTCACAGGCGACTATTAATCAAGTTACGTGCATATCTTCTCAGTTGAGTGATTGGATTCATGATTTCCTCTCACAGAGGTCACAGTTCGAAGTGACAGATGGTAAACCATCAAGTAGAACAGAAGTGATATCTAGCATTCTGCAAGGTAGTGTCATAGGCCCTCAGCTGTTCCTGATTTATGTAAATGATCTAGGTGATAATCTGAGCAGCCCCCTCAGATTGTTTGCAGATGATGCTGTAATTTACCGTCCAGTAAAATCATTAAACGATCAATTCCAATTACATAATAATCTAGAGAGAATTTCTGTATGAAAAGAAGTGGAAATTGGCACTAAACAAAGAAAAGTGGTAACTTTAATGAACAAATATAGGTTGAAAAGTGAAGTAGATGATGTCCTAAATTCTTTATGTAACCAATCATGTGATAGGAGGCATGGCGACACATACAATAACTGATTGGAGAAGAAATTTGTCAAGTAATAACATTTTTACAAACATATTTTTAACTTGGATATTATTTACATGATATTTCTGTACATACTGATATAAAAAGGTGGTAAAATACACTTAAATACTGGTAATTCAATATTTCCACGCATGTTTAGTGACTGTGTAAGTGGTTGCAACAGTAACAACAATAAAACCAGTTATTGTTAATAATATTGATTACTGAAACAATTACAAATGGTAAATTAAAATTAGTTGTAAGTTAAAATCCTTTGTTACAATGTTAATGTTGAAACCACTGGAGTAACTACATAATGTAATACCTAAAAAGTCATGTTCTTGGCAGTAGAAGGTATTATTGTGTCAGGAATACACCTGTAAGGTTGGAAGGGTGACAACATGATGCTTGGTTGCACTGTGAGAACAACTATATTGAAAATGTTAATAAAAGGTGAGAAGTTTAAGACAAAGATTGCAGAGTTACATGTAATGACATATATAAACAGTTGTAAAACTGGCAAACAATTTTGCATGCATAAATAATATAGGTTCTAGGTTAAAATTGTGCCAACAATATCAACATAGAATGGATGATGAACAAGAATTAAGTACAACATAATCATTTAAATGATGTGAGTTTAAAATTTTATAGACATTACTATTCATTTCCTCTTATTGTTCAGGTATGACATATCATATTGCAAACAAAAAAGAATCTTGTGATGTTAGTTGTTTTAAACAACACTGGTAAAACGTTAAAAACAGAGTTGATAAGAGAAAAGTATGATTGCATCTTGTAGGAGTCAGCCAGGGTAGAATGAATGAAAATGTTGCAGGAATAGCAGCAAAAGAGTTCAATGAAATTTGTTATTGAACAACATACGTAATTACGAAAGACTGGAAACTGAACAGTAATACCAGCAATAATGAACTGGGACACATGAAGTTAAAAGTTAAAAAACTTTTCTTACTGCAATTCTTCCACTTATTTTTACTTACATTCCATCAGCTGAAAATTACCAAAAAGACAATCAAAGTAATCTTTAAGATATTTGAACTAATTCTGACCAAGTAAAGCCATAAATGAATCAACTATGACAGCTAATAAACACTCTCGATGTTGGAAAACAACATTGTCAAAAACAATGAATAAGTTAACAAGCCCAGCTGAACAATTACCTGAAATTAATGCAAGACCAGTGAACAATTTTCAGCAAGAACTTACTAAATCAGACACAAGTTTTGAAACTGATTCATGAAACTTGAAAACAGTGAATGATAGTGGGATGAGTGAAAATTTTAAAATAAAACTTTGCAGTCTAGAATAAAAAAATTAAGTTAACACTGACAGTGAAAGATAAAAAATTAAGTTCACACTGAGCATGTTGCTACTACAACCACAAACGTAGTTAAAAGAAAGGAACGTGAAGTGTAATTTGGTTTGTGAATAACTAATGCTGTTAATTATGTTGAAAACTTTGAAGTGATTGATGTAATTAGTAAAAACGAGAATGTAGTTAATTCACAGAATATTTATGTATTAGTTCATGAGAGTGAAGCAAATGATACTGATGAGAAACTATTTTCTTGTTCTGTAAGATGAATTCTTGTCTGCATAAATTGAAAATGTAGTATTTAGGCTGTTAGTATCAAATAAGTTTTCAACATGGAGAGTAAAATGTTACTCTAAATCAGTTGTATGGAAACATTTGGTTTGGTAAAAATTATAAGAATTCTGTTCAAATGGCTCTGAGCACTATGCGACTTAACTTCTGAGGTCATCAGTCACCTAGAACTTAGAACTAATTAAACCTAACTAACCTAAGGACGTCACACACATCCATGCCCGAGGCAGGATTCAAACCTGCGACCGTAGCGGTCGCTCGGTTCCAGACTGTAGCACCTAGAACCGCACGGCCACTCCGGCTGGCATGAATTCTGTAAACAACTATAATTTGTTTGGTGGTAAAAGTATCTGAACAATTTCTGTAAGCAGCTTAAAATTTATTGGAAGGACCTTATGGCAATGTAGTGAATGACATTCATTCATTTGAGGGCTTGATTCTGATGAGAAAATTTTCAATACTGCCTTGTCAGTTAAAGTCAGGGGGAAGACTTACAAGTGAATGTAGAATTTATCACACACATCTGAAAGAATAGACATTGTTAATGATCCAAACCTGTATGAAATAATTCAAAATTTAATTCACTGACTGCACATTCCTTGACATCTTCCATAAATCTACTACTCAAATGTGCCAGACAGGGACTCAAACCTGGATTTCCCGCTTATCTTAAGTGGTCTCCTTAACCACTTTGGCTATTGGTGCATGCTCCTTATACTGAGACAAACTTCCATACATCACACTTCCACATCCTCATATCATTGTCCACTAAATTCATTACCTCTTTAGCATAATTTATGACATATTCCTTCGACAGATAACAATTTGCTGAGACTGGAAGGGTAACAAAAACCCATATTTACAAAAAAAAAAAAACGGCACAACTTATCCACAACACAAGAACCCTGCATCATAAACTTTTATCCACAATGAAATTCTAGAAGATACTCACAAATAATTACCTACAGAGAAGATCTGTGCAGAATTTCAGAATATCAAGAGTGTGAGTAAGAACTAACATACCATCAGACACCAGGTGACCTGAACTACAATCGACTTCAACCAATCTGAATTATAGTGAATCTGCAAATACTGGAAATTATACTGTTAATAAGGTCAATGTTACAGGTGTATCTCATTATGACTCACGACTCTCATATTGTAACTTTGATGGTAATATAAGGTTTTGGATGGAGTTCCTATGTGTGTCTTGATATCATGTTTTGACTCTGCTCTTTGAGCAGGTAGACAAAGAGAACTTGTGCATGGTTGCAAGTATACAGCAAATGGTATTTAAATATGGTGCAGAATGTAAATGATGTAAATCATCTGAAGTGATGATACTGAATCAGAACACAATAAAAGGACTAAAAAATAGGCAAGAAGTACTTTCATTCAACAGAAAAATTCTTATGAAATAAATTCTTGTGAGATTTTGTATTGAAGATTCAGGAAGTACTCAGTTTGGTGAAGTTATCATAAATGAAAAGCACCACCTTTACTTTCTCATTTCCAGTGGTGTACAAGAAACATATGCTATTACAGAATACAAACATAAATGTGGATGTAGTTTGTAACAGATATCATGTTACGTGTCACATTATGAAATAATAGATACGAAGCTTTTACAACAAATACAGGAAAATTAGATACTTATGTGTCATAACAAATTTGCTTAAAACAATATTGTATTGCCTTATGTAGGATGGCGATTGAAAAACTGGACCCGAGTACAGACTGCTTGCTAACGACACATGAACTGTTGTCCACCATGAGAGATACAACAAAAATTAGATGAACATGTAGTGATTAGATAATAAATAAATAATAAATAAGCTAATATAAAAGCCTATATTTACTGAATTGATTTTGCCTTTTACACTACATCACATCAGGTGCTAAAAATGACCTCATGCACTTTTTTGTGCAAGCTAACACGTAAATATATACTTTAACAGATCTGTCACAACAATTCTCAAAATTTCATCAGGAGTATTGTCCTTCAAGTCTTCTAACATTATTGGATTATGTGTGTACACTTCTCCCTTTAGACCCTCCTCCCCCCACCCGCATTATCCCACAGTTAAATGTCTTAAGTGGTTAGGTCAGGTGAAAGCAGCAGCCAAAATCTTTTACTGACAGTCTTTTCTTCTTGAATCTCTCATGAATTCATGAGATTGGCTCACAAGAAGTGTGACATATTGAAACATTCACTTGTGACAATCTGTGTGTCGATTTCTTTGGATTCTGGATCAACTGTACTCTGATCACCATGATCACAGTAGGTGCACAAACAGGTGGGGCCTGCGTCTTTTTCTTGTTCACAACTGACTCTGTAGTATACCATTTTGTCACCAAATCCTGTTAGACTGCTCTCTGTCTGTATGGAAATGTCAAGAAACTTCTTTGCAAAAATGTCTCGCATTTCCTTAAATGAACCAGTAGACAAATACCCCTCCACTATTGCAATTCTTTCTTGAAGAAGATTTATCTCACTGATATGTTTGCTTATAGTTTTAACCATGACACAACTTTTGTATTTAACATAAAATGGAACTGCAACAGCTTCGGAATGATAGATATGATTGTGGGCGACAATGAGCATTCTAGTATTCAGGGTCAATTTTTCATGCACCATCCTACACATTTTCATGTTGGATATCATTTGGGTGTGGTACTTTGCACTAAAACATTCCATTTCACATAGTTTGTGTTGTATATGAAGGATGTCGATATCTGTTGACAGTGGATTCAACTTCAAATAAATAGGCATCTACTACCAATTCAACATCTTTGAACGCCAGAAGGGAATTAAAAATTACTCAGGAATTTCCATGAAAGTTATTACAGTTTATTTTCATTATGCTGATTTGTTGATTAAGAAACCAGTTACAATAAAAGATTTAGTAACTACCTTCTATAAAAATACTGCTCAGCACTTGGAAGCAGAAAAATGGAGCAATGAAAACTTCACACACTTCATTTCATCAGCAAACCATCTACATAAATCGGCCTTTCATAGCACGCAGTTAAGGACACAGCTTTCAGATTTCGTCACTTAGTCACTTTTATTTTACTGCTAACTTGTGTATAAAGTTAATAGCACAAAACTATGGGATTCTCACCTAGCACACACAGAGCATCAAATCCAAATACATATGCATTATTGATCATATTACCTTTTACTGTAATATGACTGCCTATTAATACAACAATAAAGAAAAAATCCTTAATATACAACTAACAGTTTCCCCATGAGCTAATGGGAATCAGTACTTCTGTTATTGTTGATTGTGGAATTTAGGAGACTAAACATCAAAGTCCTCAGTCACCGATTCACCCACTTCCCCCAAATCCTATGAGTGTGTGTAAGATCATTTTCTAAATAGTGGTGTGGCATGTATTTGGAGTTGGATATGGATACCAGCCTGGTATTCACCCAGTGGGATATTCAAAACTGCCTAAACTCCACATCAAAACTGGCCTGTTTACCAGCCTTCTTTTTTTAATCTGGAAAGTACATTTGATCTGGGTCAGGCTGGCCTCCCCACATTCCAGTAGTGGGGCACTAATACACTCTGTTAACTGTACTTTTAAGAAAATAGTTCAATGAATAATGAAAACCTTACCTTGGACTGTGCGGTGCAAGTCTTTCTGACGCTATCCCCTGAAACATTTTATAACACTATTAGGTAATGAATTCAAAAAGGTAAGTAAGTAAAAAAATTAAGACACACTACTACTATTCTGACAACTGCTAATTCTGGATTACTCCCTACTGGTAATGTACAGAAAAGTAACTTACAATGTATAATAAAGAGGCTGTGGGAAACATGCAAAATATTTATAGAAATTATTTCATTACAGATACATGCAAAAAAATTAGTCAGAAGCAGTAAACAACTCAGTGCATCCACAAAGACAAGTACTTCCTTGCTGAATGACAGATGCACATGCATTCACATATGCCTGGGGATGAATTTCAGCTGAGGGCCAGCAATACAGACCAATGAGTTTAAGAAACATACATCATTAACTTACTGAACAATTCCAACATTCATATCACAAAAATAAATGTGGAGGCTATCAATCATAAGGTTCCTGCAATGAATATTTCACACTAAAATACTGTATGCACAGTTTTGAAACTTCCTGACATGGTGTTGATGCCAGGCCACAAAATGCAAGATTCCAGTTTTGAGTTTTAGTCCAACACACAATTTTAATCACCCACAGGAAGTTTCAACCTTAGGGCTACTGAATTGCCTGCAAGCATGAAGTATTATTTAAATTGGAGATTTACACATTATCCCATGCCACGAGCATTATGCCCATGCTGTATACTGTCATTCAAGTTATAATCCACACAACAGCCATCCCCAATTGTGTCAGCCATCCTCAATTATGGCCAAAATATTAGAATAATTTTTAATTTTAAACAAATGGTACTGACTTTGCCGATTGTAGTCTTGGGCAGCTTAACACATGTTCAACTTTGAATGACACTTTCTTACTCTGTACATCTGATTCTAATGCTATACAAATACTCAAATATGTATAGCTGTGAAACCAATGAAAGACAACGTACACGTATTTGTAAGCTGACAGCTTTTCAGACTGCAGCATATTTGAAGTGTTCATTTTTACTCTTAAACTAAACTTTCACTAATGTGGCTCTCAGTACTCAGGCCTCTCAGTAACATGGCCCACCACTGGTCTCTAGTTGGTCAAGCAGAAGTAATGGACACAGCAATGTGGTTTGTCAAGTACAATGTTATACATTCTATAAGCTCCAGGAGGATGAGACATTTATGAATATTTTGCTAAGTGGCTGAATGAGGAAAACTGTGAGATACACCAAATGTTACAAGGTAAGGAAATAAAAGTGTGTAGAACAGGTTTGATGAAATAAGAAGAAAAGGACGTATGAGGAGAGAGCATGAAGATTTCTCATGCTGCTGGTGCCAAAGCTACAGACATCTTCCTGAAGAACATTATGCAACAACCAGATACATGAAGTACTGGTGTACTGCTTGTAAAGCAGCAGTGTGCTGACATTGTTTATCATTATTGTGACAACTAAAAATTTGGGACATGTTTCATAGTAAATGATACTACTTGTATGTACGCAGTCAAAAAGTAAGTCTTCTATGAAAGTTAATGTATCTTGGGACTTAATAAAGTATACTTCATTTGTGTTTAAACTAAATTACAGACACTCACAATAATGTGGCACTTCTACTAATCCAGTACTCATGTATGCGTGGAATGGCCAGAACATCGAGAGTCTAGCATATTTTGTTGCTTGATACATCCTTGCAGTCACTGTTTCTGTGGTAGACATATTGATAACATGTCCTTTAATATATATAATTATCCTGAGAATGCAGAAAACAGTACAAACAATAAGTCTTCATCAAGTGAATGAGCTACTTTAGAAGCACGAGTCAGAATAGCAAATAATAAAATGCTGGACACACACATAGTTCAAAAGACGCAGAAAATTGTGAGTGTAGAGACAGAAGCCCTAGAAGTTCATGAAAACTGAAATTATGTGGTTTCCATGTGACATCAGAAACCCACAGCTTAATAATTTCTCAGTTTATGTACAGATGCAGCTACACAGTAATTCAAAGGTCATAAACATTCACTACCACCATCGCCAGCAGCAGCAGTCACTTGACTTCTACTGCTGAATCAAAGCCACACCTAGACTTTTCCATGCATTAGAGTCATCAGGTTTACACTTTTACTTTTTTCCTGTGTATTTTTCAATGTCATCTACTTCCTTCAAGTTTTTCATTTTCTTTTCTTTTGAAATGCCACAAGTAACTTTTGTGGCCTGCCTACCTTCATGTCTAACTTCTTCTGTCCATGTCGTACCCCCTACCATCCAATTTTCATTACAGTCCTAACTAGATCAACAACTCTAACCTATTTTCAGATTCATTTCTTTGTTTTTTAGCCTCTCTTAGTGATTCTCAGCACTCACCTTTTCACTAGCTGTTGAGAAACTCCTCGTTTGAAAAGTTTTCACATTAAAATTTATGCCTTATTGGTATAAGTCTAAACTGGGAATACAATACTCTGTTATTGACCATTTACAAGAAGTGTCAAAATGCAATGGCTCATTTACTATATTGTAGGAAGAATTACAAACACTCTTAATTATCTCTCTTAATGTTTCTGAAGTGTAACTTATACAGATATACACAAAGCACTATGGTCTGTTCAAAATCACTTTAAAACTGACAGTTGAGCAGAAGATTGTGGAGGTGCAGAGCATAGTTACCACATCCCACACTGAACTCTCAAATAATCTTACACTTCATTCAACTTGCTGAATCTCTCTAACTACTCTCTTTATAAATAAGGATCCCACCTCGACATGTTCTCGAAGGGCTGCACTACGTTTTCACTTTATTTGAGGCAGCAAATTATTAAGTTAATATATGGACAGTTCACAATACTGCATTTTCTGATGTTACTGATTTTTCTATATATGAGGAACTTTTTGGTTATTGATGTTAAGTGAACAGATGAAATGAATGAAATCTTAGAAATATGTCAAATTTTCATCAACTCCAAATCATAACTCTGTCAGAGTTTTCTAACATGAGACAGTTTCAGTTACATATGATGCACAATGGTCCCTTGTGCATCAAGTACTAAGTGGTCAGCCGTATGGTTTCATTATGAGATACAGAATGCTACATTTATAATGAATATGTTATTAATTTTTCTGATCCACCTACTTATGTCTAACATAATAAAATATAATATGTATGCATGTCTCTCATGGTGAGAAAACATACTTTAAATAGGCCAACAAGTGTTTGGAGAAAGATAAAAAAAAAAGTGATACAAAAAAGCATTACTTCAGTATTGCAGCAATTATACTGTAAATGGCAATATTTATTTTGTGGGATACTGACTATATAACTGACATGAACTTCATTTGGAGTTGGTTGCTGATAAGGCCTTCTTATTAAAATGTCAAAACTCACTAAAAAACAATTTTGTTATGTAGCTACTTACTGCTGTAAATTGTGCATTTCAAGCTGAATATGCTATATATATTTGATTTCTTTTATGATAAGGTAGAAATTCCACTCAATTCACTCTTGCACTCACAGATGCTGTAAGTAACACTATACTGTACAGATACTATTAAATGAAATAGTCTTCCCCTTCACTGAAGGTCTAAGAATGTATGTTGGTCTTCTTCCAGTCTTCAGGTATGACATTCTAAAACTGATTCTCCTGTGACCTTTCAGACTGCAGCAGGCGCAAATTTATTACTACTCCTGGTTCTGTACCTCTTAATTTGGGCCCATATTAACTCCGTTGGTTTGAAATGGTAGCAACAAAGTGGTAGCCTAATGATTGTATGCTCATGTGTCTTCACCAGCTCGTATATGGGGAACTGTGTTTTTTGTAGGGGTATTCATTCCATAAGCACCACCTTTGTAGGGTTATCTGTCACTTAAATCAACATTATGAAATTGAAGCCAATCAGTCACTCCCTTCTTTCTCTTTGTCACGGTAGATGTATTTTAAACTACACCTGAATGGTAAGGAACATTATCTATAACAACTGTTCACAGTATTCTGAAATTATGCATTAGTGATTCTATGAACAACATTAATAACAGTATTAGGTTATTTCGTAAGGATCATCTCCTGTCTGCTCGACTTTAGAAGCACATAACCATTCAAGAGAAAATCATCTGAGATGCCTGCATGACAAACAGTAAGTTTGTCTCCATTGTCAGAAGGTATTGCTTATATCAACTGGCCAGCCCTGCTTCATAAAGTGACCATAACTGACCCACATCTCATCAAGCCACACTTCATTGATGCCAAGGATCTGCCTCACAAATTTTATTGCCATGCAGCTAAATCTTCCCTATTCATCAACACCTTAGAGTTACAGAAATGTACATAGTAACATCCTAGGTCATGTAATACTGTATGTGACAGCCATGAAGAAGACCTCATTTCTTAAGGGTGACCAATAACTTCCAAGTGCTGAATTTTCCTTTCTCAGCAAATGAAACTATATTCATAATCCACTTATACATACCATGTTTTTTCCTCAAGAATTTTAACCTTTGTTGTTTTTCCACTTTCCTTTTCTTTCGTTAACATTTTCTTGCCAACCTTCTCAACACCGTTCTTGTTTATGTTCAGAGATGCAGCATTTCTATCAGTTACATTGCTCACAGAGAGCAGAGATCACCATTAAGTTATTCAGTCTCAAAATAGGCAAGTAACACAAACGATTTATCTTGACTAACCTTGTATGGCAATACCCTAGCTGAGAGATTGAGGTGGAACTTTTCCACTCAACTTTTGATGATTTTCTTTGTGAAACACTGTTCAATACCACACAACAAATAAAAGTAACAACAAATGCAATAATAACTCTGGCAACAGTAAAAATAACAACAAACAAAATCACAGTTTGCAATGATCACACAGAACAGCAAACTGCCTGAAATTCAAACAATGGAAATGGGAAATTTTTTTGGTCCTGGGGTGAAGGTCTGACAACTCTGCATGCTTCTTGTTGTTACAGGTATTGCAGAATTGGTGGAATACAGTCTGTGCCTTCCTTGTTGGCTCCCCCTTACTACCACCAAAAAGTTCCTAACCCTGAAGTAATTTTCAACAGATTATAGTCACTAACCCACAGTTCTTAAAAAGGTAATTTGACACTGAAAAATGGAAAAACAGAAAAACTTAACCAATACTCGTCCAGTGTCCAGATCCAAATGTAACATTGGAAATAGGTACCTTACTTTATCAGGTATAATCTCGCATTGTACATCAGTTCACTGATTACTTCTGTGTACAAAAGACAATTCCTTCTTCTGTGAGGCCACACTGTGTGATTATCACCAGAGTTACAGTTATTTGTCATTAATGTAAAAAAGTGATGTGTAATGTATAATATGTAAATTATAAAGAATTAGTTCATCATTTTCAATGCAACCTTCAGAAAGAGTGAAATATAATAATAAAAGTAAGTTGTTGAAAACACATTTTTCCTGTCTCTATGTATCTGTCTTCTTTTTCTAATGTTGAAAATAATCACTGTCCTCAGCAGTAACCATGTTGAACAAACATTAGCTACTGATAGGACAAAGAAAATATCTTAAGAAGTGGATATAACACAGTTTTCCATCGTGTACAAAATTATGGAACAGAACAAAAAATATGAATTACACGTTGGTAGTCATAGATTTCCAAACAGCATTGAGTTCAGTGGCTACCAAATCTGAAGTACCAGCCCTTGCAAAACAAAACACTGATTCAGCCCATGTAAGTGCACTGAAGAGTGGTTGTGTCAGCCTCACAGTTTCCCTCACACTGATCATGATAGACAGAACTAAAGAGTCAGACAAAACTGGATATTAATAAAACTATTCTCAGTCCTCCCAGAAAAGTTTTTCACATTGCCAAATCGCCAAACAGAGAAAATAAGTGCATTACACCTGTAACTCTGGTGATAATCACACAGTGTGGCCTCACGGAAGAAGGAATTGTCTTTTGTACACAGAAGTAGTCAGTGAACTGATGTACAATGTTAGATTAGACCTGATAAAGTAAGGTACCTATTTCCAATGTTTCATTTGGATCTGGACACTGGACCAGTATTGGTTAAGTTTTTCTGTTTTTCCATTTTTCCTGTTCCATGAATGCATTACAAAGAATCAAGACTGTTGTTGTTGTTGTGTTCTTCAGTCCTGAGACTGGTTTGATGCAGCTCTCCATGCTACTCTATCCTGTGCAAGCCCCTTCATCTCCCAGTACCTACTGCAACCTACATCCTTCTGAATCTGTTTAGTATATTCATCTCTTGGTCTCTCTCTACGATTTTTACCCTCCTCACTGCTCTCCAATGCTAAATTTGTGATCCCTTGATGCCTCAGAACATGTCATACCAACCGGTCCCTTCATCTTGCCAAGTTGTGCCACAAACTCCGCTTCTCCCCAATTCTATTCAATACCTCCTCATTAGTTATGTGATCTACCCATCTAATCTTCAGCATTCATCTGTAGCACCACATTTCAAAACTTCTATTCTGAATCAAGACTATCAGAGAAAAAATTCTGTTCATTAAACATGTCAAGACCTTGGCCTCTTCAGAGAACATACCCTGTAAACTTACGAAACAACAAGCTGAGCCATTATCTACAACATCAAGAATTCAAGATGAGTATGATTTTATAACTACTATTTATTGCAAAAGTCAACTTAGGCACAGCAATCTACAACCAATGTGCCCACGACTAACTGCACAAATTACTTCAGACAGAAACACCATGAAAACTTGAATTTATATTCTTTAATTATTATTGTGATTATTTGTTGAAACAGTGTTGTTTAAGCATGGTAAAACATATTGGACACCAATTCAAGTATTGCATCCTACTGAAAAAGATAGCTTTATATATCTGCTTGATGAGATAGGTGTATATCCCATATAAAACGATCATTTTAAAAAACCACCACTTCATACTTGTCAGTGGACACATTGAATCAGTCAGTTTTGCCTTCTGACAGAATTTCATCCACCTGCTTTCTGTCTTACAACTGAAACATTCAGAGCCTAACCAAAAATCGAATGCCACACTAAAATAGAACAGACATTTAATTGGTTTAATCCATGTGTCATAATACTAATTCACACTGGCAGTAAGCTGTCACAATGTTATTTGGGTCAAACTCTCATAATATTTATGTATGCACAGTTGTAAAATTTTGTTATACCATTATGATAAATAACGATTTTTTATTTTCAATTTAGTTACAAATAAGTTTCATGCAGTATGTATTGCTTTTAGTGAAACTTTTATGCTTTGTAACCTCCTACTGTAACATTACTGTACATGTTGTAACTTCTCCAACAGGCAATTTCTTTGTGTGTGTGTGTGTGTGTGTGTGTGTGTGTGTGTGTGTGTGGTTTTAATTAATTTAATTATGAATGGGCATACCAGTCTGATGATTAACCAGTCAGTTCTTAACTGTTTATAACACTATTTGTACATAATAAATAGCATTATTAACAGAGGTTGGTTGCTGTTTTTACTTTTCTGTAAGCTCTCTTCTCTTTATTTACATAAGTTCTGTTTCAATATGGAGAGCTCATTTAGCAAAGATGGCCTTCGAAAGAACTTAATTTATATCATCCTGGGAATGTCATTTACATAATCAATGACTGCATGTGACAGCTCTGGCATATCATTACTATGGAGGAATTTAACGATGTTCTGACATTCCCAATAGTAAATCACTGTTTAGAAGAACTTCCTTAACTGATGTGGAGACCTTATTTACTGGTTCTCTTCAATTCTCTTCACACTATTGGACACCAATCTTGTAACAGCACATGGAGATGCACTGCTTTTACTACTGCTAGTCATTCCCTTTTCTGTCCCACTTACAAGTGATGTTAGGAAAAAAATGGTTCTCTATATGTTTCCTTCTGAAACCTCATTTTTCATATCTTTTCTTCACTGTTCTTATGCAAGACATACGTGGGTGGCTGTAGGATCATTTTGCAGCCTATGACAAACACCACTTCTTAAACTTTCTTACTAGTTTTATAAGAAGTCAAATCTTTTAGCTGCAATTTAATCCTTATTTACTTGTACGAGATCTGTTCAAAAATTGCAGACCATTCGTAATATTGTGCCAATTGTGTGTTGGACTGTAATGTGGTTTCGAGCCCTGCACACGTTTGTGTTTAATGAGTAAGGGCCAGAAGTTTCATTGTTGTATGGCTGTTAGCTATTGTTCAATGATGTATTGATTAAAAGGTGTCACAGTTTGCAAATTTTGATATAGCAGAGCCAGAGGAACAAGATGTCTGCATTAAATTTTGTGTGAAACTCGAGAAAACATTTACAGAGACACACTAAATGATGCAGGAAGCCTACGGTATAAGCACTCAAGGTGTACTCAGTTTAAAAATTATTCACATTGTTTAAAAATGGCCAGATGGAAATCAAAGATGTCCCTCATTCAGGACGCCCTTCGACATCTACTGATGACACTAATGTCAGGAACATCGTCACGAATTCATGCCACAGGGACAAACTGTTAATCAATGATACTGTAGGGATGTGTTGCGACACCTGCAGGGAATTGTGAGAAGGATATGGCCTGAACTTGGTTGGTTGGTTTAAAGGGGGGGGGGGGGGGGAGAGACCAAACTGCGAGGTCATCTGTCCCTTGATCCCAGTAGAACAATTACACAAAGGAAAGAAGAAAAAAAAGAAAATGTATGGCACAATAACAGGGGAAAGGAAGAACCAGAAGAATGACAGAAGGACAACGAACACTACAAAGGACAAAACAGGACAAGAAAACTACAGACGGACGCAAGAGACAGAGAGAAAACATTAAAAACAAGAAGACAGATTACCATGGCCGGCGGACCATGAGAATAAAAAAGGAGAAGCCAGCCACTCTGCAACACATTAAAATCTCCACCCTAAAGGTCCTAGGGTGGAGGACACAGAGGGACAAAGGACATGCGCTAAAACTCAGATCAAATGAGAAAACACACCCTCACGAATAAGGGAAGACTAAAGCTGCTGTTGAGGCATTGTTGCCCAACACTGAAGGTAGGGTACTGGGAAAGTTAAAAGTCTGCTGCAGACTGGCACAAAAGTGGGCAGTCCAACAAGAGGAGGATCACCGTCATTTGGGAACTGCAGCAACACTGAGGTGCGTCCTCGCAATGGAGAAGGTAACCATGTGTGAACCACATATGGCCAATGCGAAGCCAACAAAGGACAACTGATTCTCTGTGAGAAGCCCGCAGGGAAGACTCCCACACATTCGCAGTCTCCTTAATAACACACAGTTTGTTGTGCATACTGTAATGCCACTCCCTCTCCCAAAGCCGAAAAACCTTGTGGCTTAAAACAGAATGCAGGTTACTTTCAGATATGCCCATCTCCAGGAGCGGTTTCCGCATAGCTTGCTTGGCCAGCCTGTTAGCAAGTTCGTTGCCTCGGATTCTGACATGTCCTGGGGCCCACACAAACACCACTGAACGAGTGGACCGTTCCAGGGCAGAGATGGGCTCCTGGACCTTTGCAACCAAAGACGGCGAGGGTAGCACTGGTTGGTAGCTTCTAAGCTGCTCAGAGAGTCAGAACAGAGAAAAAACGACTCACCAGAACAGGAACAGATGTACTGAAGTGCACGAGATATGGCCACACACTCTGCAGTGAATACGTTGCAGCCAGCAGTCAAGGAATGCTGTTCAATATGGCCTCTGTGGATATAGGCGAAGCCAACATTACCATCACCCATTCAGCCATAAGTGTAAATAAATTCAGAGCCCGTGAACATTCAAGAATCGAGAGGAAATGACAACGGAGAGCGGCGGGGTTAGCAGAGTCCTTGGGCCATGCAAAAGGTCCAGACGAAGCTTTGACCAAGCTGCACACCATGGAGGTGTACGTGAATGGACCTCAAGTGGAAGTGCTAAAGAGAAGGACTCCAGTTTGGAGAGAAGGGATTGCATCCGAACTGCAATCGTAAGCCTTGACCTGGACTGCCAATATGGGAAATGAACTGCCGTAGATAGGAAAAGGAAATGGTAATTCTGATGCTCAGGAGAACTACGAATGTGGGCAACAGAACTGGCGAGCAGTTGTGAACGTCAGAGCAGCAATTGAGGGACTCTGGCGTCCACCAGAACACTGGTCACCAGACTTATTCTAAGAGCTCCTGTCACTAGGCAAATGCCGTAGTGATGCACTGGGTTGAGTAAACACAACACTGAGGGCGCTGCCGAACCGTAAACCAGAGTCCCATAGTCAAGGCGGGATTGAACAAGGGCTCTATAGAGCTGCAGCAGCATAGAGTGATCTGCACCCTAGATGGTGTTGCTCAGGCAGCCAATGGCCTCGAATTGCTGCCAGTACTTCCGCTTAAGCTGACAAAGGTGAAGTACACAGGCCAATCAGTAATCAGAAAACCAGTCCTAAGAACCAATATGTCTCAAATACAGTGAGTGGGACTGCATCTTGTGAATGGCTCCCTGTAGGCGCCGCTCAGCAACATCAGTACTGGAGGAACAATACGAAATGCAGAAGTCATCGGAATACTGAGAAGGGGACGACAGCCCTAAAGTTAGGCCGTAAATGGCCACTGAGATACACTCAATAAGGAGCCTTGCAGAACAGCATTCTCCTGAATACAGGGGGAACTATGGGAGGCACCAACTTGGGCACAGGAAGTACAGAGCGACAGGAAGGTTTGGATAAAAATCTGAAGCGGGCCCAGGAGATACCACTCGTACAATGTGGCAAGGATATGATGTTGCCAAGTTGTGTCGTATGCTTTACGCAAGTAAAAAAAGATGGCAACCAGATGTTGGCGTCTGGAAAAGGCTGTTCGGATGGCAGACTCGAGGGACAAAAGATTATCAGTAGTAGAGCGAGCCTGGCAGAAGCCGCCCTGACATGGAGCCAGTAGGCCACGTGACTCCAGGACCCAATCCAACTGCCGACACACCATACGTTCCAGCAGCTTACAGCTAACATTGGTGAGGCTGATGGGCCAATAGCTATCCACATCAAGCTGATTTTTACTGGGTTTTAGCACCAGAATTATGGTGCTCTCCCGCCATTGCGATGGAAAGAGCCATCACACCAGAACTGGCTGAAGATGACGAGGAGATATCGCTTGTAGTCAGACGAGAGATGTTTAATCATCTGACTGTGGATCCGATCCAATGCGACCCAGGAGCTGTGTCAGGGCAATGTGCAAGGGATGAGGAGCTCCCACTTTGTAAAGAGGGTGTTATAGGGTTTACTGTGGCATGTATGGACGAGAGGACTTTCCTTTGATCCGCTATTTGAGGATGTGAAAGGCTCGGGGGTAGTTCTCTGACACAGAGGTTCGAGCAAAGTGCTCAGTAATCGCCTGTGTGTTGGTAGAGAGCACACCATTGATGTTAGGGTCTGGTACCCAAAAAGACGTCTGATCTTCGTCCAGACTTAAGAAGGTGACACATGGCACCCACTGATCAACACATAGCTCTCCCAACACTCCTGTTTTCGTCGTTTTATATGCAAGCAAACGCAGGCACAGAGCCACTTAAAGGCTATTAGGTGCTCTAGGGAAGGGTTCCACTTTTGTCGCTGTACAGCTTGCCACTTCTGGCGACCACCAAGGGACTGTCTTTCACCAGGGCACCCTAGAGAACGAGGGATCGCGCTTTCCGCAGCAGAAGCGGTCGTTGTAGTCACCAGCTCAATCACATCATCGATGGCACCATGTGGGGGAGATTCAACATTGATAGCAGATGTGAAGGCTACCCAGTATGCCTTGTTTGAAGCCCATCTAGGTAGGCGCTCGTGGGCATGACGCCGGAGGAGTGACAGGAAGATGGGGAAGTGATCACTACTACACAGGTCATGTTCTCTCCAGTGACAGCTTCAAGAGGAGTTTGAAGGGGCACAGGTTCACTACATACCGCGTTCAGGACATAACCGCAAACTCCACCTAATACTCTATTATATTCACTGTGGTTCTTGTAATATCCCCAGTAGCCACGAAGGGCAGGGGACCATGTTTCCTGGCAGGCGATGCAGAAAGCAGGTGTAAAGCTTAACAGTTCTCGTACCTCAGCCAGGTGGTGGAAAAAACCGCCGCAATTCCACTGGAGGATGATGTGTTCGTGAGACTGGGAAGGCATGAAACACTCAATGAGGCAGTATATGCCTCAGGGTCACTTGCTGCCACCGACTTTTTCCTGAACAGGCTACATCCATTGTGTCCGAGGGTCTGGCCAGATCTAGGTCCTAAGTGGATGCCAGAATCTTCACCTCATCCTCAGACGCAGATGCAGAGGTTGTGGGCAGCAGTTGGTGTGGGTGCAACTGCGATTCCCTTGGTTTTGGGGTCTTCTTTCTGGAATTCTCTCGCTGATCCTTGGGTTTCTCTGGCTGGGACGGATTCACTGATTCTGTCTCTGGGATGGAGGATTATCATGAAGCCCTACGACCATCTGCTTTTGGGAACTTCAGCCAGTGGTGGATGTCATCCTTCCCACTAGCAGAAACCTGGGAACAGAGTGACCCAAGGGACAACTTTGTAGTGAGAGGAGCCGAAGGAGACTTACGCTTCTCCGGCTGAGAAGCGGGGACTGGTGTCCCTGATGGTTGGAGGACAGTGCTCCCGAGGTAGGTGAGCTGATGTCTTCCAGCTCTGAGAGGCAACTGTAACTCACACAACTGATGGGGCTGCAACTTTTCTTGTAGTGGTGGCATACGATGAGGCCTTAGTCACAGGATGTATGTTTCAAAGTTCCTCTTAGCCTCAGTGTAGGTCAGTCAGTCCAGGGTCTTTTATTCCATGATTTTCCTTTCTTACTGTAAAATCTTGCAGTCTGGTGAGCAAGGGTAATGATGTTCTCTGCAGTTGACACTGATGGGAGGGGAGACACATGGAGTATTGGGGTGGGATGGACATCCACAATCTCGACAGACGATGCTGGAAGTACAGCGGGAAGATATACAGCCGAACTTCCAGCACTTAAAGCACCGCATTGGGGGAGGGATATATGGCTTGACATAACAGAAGTAGACCATCACCTTGATCTTCTCGGTTATTGTGTCATCCTCGAAGGCCAAGATGAAGGGACTGGTGGCAACCTGATTATCCCTCGGACCCCAATAGATGCGCTGGATGAGATGAACTCCTCATCGCTCTAAGTTTGCGCACACCCCGCTGTCAGACAGCAAAAGAAGGGCCATATTTGAGGTCTTATGGTGCGTGATGGTTACGGAAACATCCCCCAGTTTGCCACAAACAAGGAATGCCCATGACTGGGCAGAGGATGCTGTTTTTATCAAGACTGACCCTGACCACAGTATGGACAAGCCCTCCACCTCCCCGAACTTGTCCTCTAAATACTCTACAAAAAACTGAGGCATCATCAAGACAAAGGGGTCCGCATCTGCTCTTGTACATATGTGGTACCGGGGCAAATGAGGTTTAGTGCCATTTTTAGCTTAGCATTCCTCCCATGGTGTGGCCAGGGAGAGGAATGATTTAGGATCATATTTCCTTGCATTGTACTGAGACTTGGAACACTTAGAGACCGCTGGCATTAGATCACCAGCAAGTGATGACATGGTACACTTTTCGCGTGTCATCCGCCCAGATGTCACCCACTCCCGACGCTCCAGAGTGACGGGCATCTACTTCTTGGCATATGTGGGCAGTTAAAGGTGCAGGCATCAGCAGAGCGATCCCTGCGTAGTCAGGGGCTACAATCAACAGGGTACATGGCGGTTCCACCAAAATAGACTGGCTACTGTGATGGATATGAGGTGCCAAGAATTCCAAAGTCATCATCGGCGCAGAAAACGACACTGCATAGTGCGTGGAGGAAAACGTACCCAGGAAGGTGTCCTCACCCACGAGATGGAAGATGAGTGGGATTGCAATGCCACGACGTGAAAGTGGGCTAAAGATCTCAATGCATGATGGACGCGATGCACCATGTAAGGTGCCCTTCCCCAGTTGGCACGCTCTTTGGAAAAATTTTCAAAAACAGAGGTCAAACCCTACAAGGGACCATCGCATAAACACCGGAAGGTGAGAGACTCCTTTTAGTCACCTCTTATGACAGGCAGGAATATCTCTGGCCTATTCTAATCCCAGGGGGCTGAAATGTGGTCAGACAATTCATGGCTCTTGCATCACAATAACGCACCCACACATTCATCCCTGTTGTTGTGTGACTATCGCACAAAAAGCAAAATCACTGTGCTGCCTCATCCTCTGTGCTCTCCAGACCTGTCTCCCATAGATTTTGTTTTAATTTCCAAAACAAAGGACAAAGATTTGCAACAATAGGAAACATTGAAGAAAATTCGCAGCAGATGCAACTTAAAGCGATCCAGCAAGATGCATACCAACAATGGTCTTGAAAGTGGAAATGGCATCGCAAGTAGTGTATCAATTGTGGAGGAGAGTATTTCAAAGGAGACTATGCACATTAAGTGAACGGTCTGCTAGTGGACAAGGTCTGGAAATTTTTTGAACAGACCTTGTATACAGAGATTTCTGTTCAACAAGTTCGCTTGTTTCAGCATACAATGCCATTTTCAAATGTGCCTGTGTGGTCTGGAAAAGTGAGTCTTATACATATGTTATTTATGATTTTATTTATCATTTTAAAAAATTATATTTTTACTTACATCCAGGTCGAGTTAAAAATAACAGCAAATTGCATAGCTACACCACTAGAAGAAAGGATGATCTTCAGTACTCTGGATTAAATCTCACTTTGGCACAGAAAAGGGTAAATTATGCTTCCACAAAAATCTTTGGTCATTTGCCAAATAGTACTGAAAGTCTGACAGGTAGCCAACCACCAATTAAAAGCAAATTAAAAGAATTTCTGAATGACAACTCTCCTTCTACTCAATAGATGAATTCTTAGATATGAAGTAGTAACTGTATGGTACAGAAAACTATTTAAAATTACACATTCCACATCATTACAAAATGTCATATCCATGATCTATGGAACAACATTAAATGTATGTATGTATTTCTGTAGTTGTTGATCATATGGCACGCGAGAGCCAACTGTGAGTGACCTGTTATGAATTATTATTATTATTATTATTATTATTATTATTATTATTATTATTCCATATTTCTGGATTTCAAAAAAAAAATGGTTCAAATGGCTCTGAGCACTATGGGACTTAACTGCTACGGTCATCAGTCCCCTAGAACTGCCGCCTGCTTCACGTCTGCTGTGCAGCGAGCTACCTTAATTTAAGTATTAACTGTATTTTTCTTACTTGTCACTTCTTCTTCCGTGTGTATTTGCTTTTAGGAAGCTTTAATTTTCGAGTGCTCTTAATAGTGTTCCATAGATTTCGTGTTTGTTTTGAATACAGACAGAGAGAGTCCCTGTAGTCAACCATAGTGCCAGTAGTGCTAGAGTTTGTTTTCAATACAGTCCAGAGACAGGTAGTGCTATTTTCATTGTTTTCTACAAGAAGTGGCTAGCAACCACAGTTTAGTGAATAAGCAGCCGCCTTTAGTGAATTAGCAGTCTAGTTAAAGGTTGATTAACTCTCTTCAGTAAATTGTTTCCTTAGGATGGATAGGATGTGTGACTGCTGTGTACGGACGCAGGAGGAGCTGGCCACTGTTCGCGAACAGCTGAGCGTGTTGATGGCCGCGGTCAGCCGTCTTCAGGCTGCTGCCTCGGAGTGTAGCGGCAGTGGGGAGTCTGGTGCGTCGCAAGGTACACCCCAGGTGTTACATGCTTCACCCACTGTCCCTGCTGTCGAGACATTTTCGCGGGTACCGGGCGCGGTTGGGCCACCCTCTCCCCAAGGGGAGTGGCGGGTTCAGCGGCGTTCGCGGCGCACGAGGCGGAAGGTCAATGTGGAGGCTGGCCGTGTGGCATCGCCCGCTCTGCCTGTGAGGGGACATGTGGCTGCTCCTTCAGCAAGGTCCGAGCAGGCAACGGGGGGAGGGGTTTATTAGTTATTGGGAGCTCCAACGTTAGGCGGGTGATGGAGCCCCTTAGGGACATAGCGAGAAGGTCGGGGAAGAAGGCCAGTGTTCACTCTGTCTGCTTGCCGGGGGGTCTCATCCGAGATGTGGAGGAGGCCCTACCGGCGGCGATAGAGAGCACTGGGTGCACCCAACTGCAAATTGTTGCTCATGTCGGCACCAATGACTCCTGCCGTCTGGGTTCAGAGGTCATCCTCAGTTCGTACAGGCGGTTGGCGGAATTGGTGAAGACGGAAAGCCTCGCTCGCGGGGTGGAATCAGAGCTAACTATTTGTAGTATCGTTCCCAGAACTGATCGCGGTCCTCTGGTTTGGAGCCGAGTGGAAGGCTTAAACCAGAGGCTCAGACGATTCTGCGGAGATCTGGGGTGCAAATTTCTCGACCTCCGCTATCGGGTGGAGAAATGTAGGGTCCCCCTGAATAGGTCAGGCGTGCACTACACGCCGGAAGCGGCTACAAGGGTAGCGGAGTACGTGTGGAGTGCACATGGGGGTTTTTTAGGTTAGAGAATCCCCTCCCTAGGCCCGACAAGACGCCTCCTGAGACGCGGCAAGATAGGAGTAGGCAAAATGCAACAGGGAATAACAATATTAATGTGCTAATAGTAAACTGCAGGAGCGTCTATAGAAAGGTCCCAGAACTGCTCTCATTAATAAACGATCACAACGCCCATATAGTACTAGGGACAGAAAGTTGGCTGAAACCAGACGTAAACAGTAACGAAATCCTAAACTCAGATTGGAATGTATACCGCAGAGACAGGCTGAACAGTGAAGGGGGAGGCCTGTTTATAGCGGTAAGAAGTGCAATAGTATCGAAGGAAATTGACGGAGATCCGAAATGTGAAATGATTTGGGTGAAGGTCGCGGTTAAAGCAGGCTCAGACATGGTAATTGGATGTCTCTATAGGCCCCCTGGCTCAGCAGCTGTTGTGGCTGAGCACCTGAAGGATAATTTGGAAAATATTTCGAGTAGATTTCCCCACCATGTTATAGTTCTGGGTGGAGATTTTAATTTGCCGGATGTAGACTGGGAGACTCAGACGTTCATAACGGGTGGCAGGGACAAAGAATCCAGTGAAATTTTTTTAAGTGCTTTATCTGAAAACTACCTTGAGCAGTTAAACAGAGAACCGACTCGTGGCGATAACATATTAGACCTTCTGGTGACAAACAGACCCGAACTATTTGAAAAAGTTAACGCAGAACAGGGAATCAGCGATCATAAAGCGGTTATGGCATCGATGATTTCAGCCGTAAATAGGAATATTAAAAAGGGTAGGAAGATTTTTCTGTTTAGAAAAAGTGACAAAAAGCAGATTTCAGAGTACCTGTTGGCTCAACACAAAAGTTTTGTCTCAAGTACTGATAGTGTTGAGGATCAGTGGACAAAGTTCAAAACCATCGTACAATATGCGTTAGATGAGTATGTGCCAAGCAAGATCGTAAGAGATGGAAAAGAGCCACCGTGGTTCAACAACCGAGTTAGAAAACTGCTGCGGAAGCAAAGGGAACTTCACAGCAAACATAAACATAGCCAAAGCCTTGCAGACAAACAAAAATTACGCGAAGCGAAATGTAGTGTGAAGAGAGCTATGCGAGAGGCGTTCAATGAATTCGAAAGTAAAGTTCTATGTACTGACTTGGCAGAAAATCCTAAGAAATTTTGGTCTTATGTCAAAGCGGTAGGTGGATCAAAACAAAATGTCCAGACACTCTGTGACCAAAATGGTACTGAAACAGAGGATGACAGACTAAAGGCCGAAATACTAAATGTCTTTTTCCAAAGTTGTTTCACAGAGGAAGATTGCACTGTAGTTCCTTCTCTAGACTGTCGCACAGATGACAAAATGGTAGATATCGAAATAAGACGACAGAGGGATAGAGAAACAATTAAAATCGCTCAAAAGAGGAAAGGCCTCTGGACCTGATGGGATACCAGTTCGATTTTACACAGAGTACGCGAAGGAACTTGCTCCCCTTCTTGCAGCGGTGTACCGTAGGTCTATAGAAGAGCGTAGCGTTCCAAAGGATTGGAAAAGGGCACAGGTCATCCCCGTTTTCAAGAAGGGACGTCGAACAGATGTGCAGAACTATAGACCTATATCTCTAACGTCGATCAGTTGTAGAATTTTGGAACACGTATTGTGTTCGAGTATAATGACTTTTCTGGAGACTAGAAATCTACTCTGTAGGAATCAGCATGGGTTTCGAAAAAGACGGTCATGTGAAACCCAGCTCGCGCTATTCGTTCACGAGACTCAGAGGGCCATAGACACGGGTTCACAGGTAGATGCCGTGTTTCTTGACTTCCGCAAGGCGTTCGATACAGTTCCCCACAGTCGTTTATTGAACAAAGTAAGAGCATATGGACTATCAGACCAATTGTGTGATTGGATTGAGGAGTTCCTAGATAACAGGACGCAGCATGTTATTCTCAATGGAGAGAAGTCTTCCGAAGGTAATTTCAGGTGTGCCGCAGGGGAGTGTCATAGGACCGTTGCTATTCACAATATACATAAATGACCTGGTGGATGACATCGGAAGTTCACTGAGGCTTTTTGCAGATGATGCTGTGGTGTATCGAGAGGTTGTAACAATGGAAAATTGTACTGAAATGCAGGAGGATCTGCAGCGAATTGACGCATGGTGCAGGGAATGGCAACTGAATCTCAATGTAGACAAGTGTAATGTGCTGCGAATACACAGAAAGATAGATCCTTTATCATTTAGCTACAAAATAGCAGGTCAGCAACTGGAAGCAGTTAATACCAAAAATTATCTGGGAGTACGCATTAGGAGTGATTTAAAATGGAATGATGATATAATGCTGATTGTCGGTAAAGCAGATGCCAGACTGAGATTCATTGGAAGAATCCTAAGGAAATGCAATCCGAAAACAAAGGAAGTAGGTTACAGTACGCTTGTTCGCCCACTGCTTGAATACTGCTCAGCAGTGTGGGATCCGTACCAGATAGGGTTGATACAAGACATAGAGAAGATCCAACGGAGAGCAGCGCGCTTCGTTACAGGATCATTTAGTAATCGCGAAAGCGTTACGGAGATGATAGATAAACTCCAGTGGAAGACTCTGCAGGAGAGACGCTCAGTAGCTCGGTACGGGCTTTTGTCAAAGTTTCGAGAACATACCTTCACCGAAGAGTCAAGCAGTATATTGCTCCCTCCTACGTATATCTCGCGAAGAGACCATGAGGATAAAATCAGAGAGATTAGAGCCCACACAGAGGCATACCGACAATCCTTCTTTCCACGAACAATACGAGACTGGAATAGAAGGGAGAACCGATAGAGGTACTGAAGGTACCCTCCGCCACACACCGTCAGGTGGCTTGCGGAGTATGGATGTAGATGTAGATGTAGAACTACTTAAACCTAACTAACCTAAGGACAGCACACAACACCCAGCCATCACGAGGCAGAGAAAATCCCTGACCCCGCCGGGAATCGAACCCGGGAACCCGGGCGTGGGAAGCAAGAACGCTACCGCACGACCACGTTTCTGGATTTCCAGAAGGCTTTTGACACTGAACCAAGCAAGTGGCTTGTAGTGAAATTGCATGCTTATAGAATATCATCTCAGTTATGTGACTGGATTCGTGATTTCTTGTCAGAGGGGTCACCGTTCGTAGTAATTAACAGAAAGTCATCGAGTAAAACAGAAGTGATTTCTGGCGTTTCCGAAAGTGGTGTTACAGGCCCTTTGCTGTTCCTTATGTATATAAATGATTTGGGATACAATCTGAGCAGCCATCTTAGGATGTTTGCAGATGATGCTGTCGTTTATCGACTAATAAAGTCTTCAGAAGATCAAAACAAATTGTAAAACGATTCAGAAAAGATATCTGTATGGCGCAAAAATTGACAGTTGACTGTAAATAATGAGAAGTGTGAGATCATCCACATGAGTGCTAAAAGCAATCGGTTGAACTTCAATTACACTATAAATCAGTCAAATCTAAAGGCCATAAATTCAAGTAAATACCTAGAAATTACAATTATGAACAACTTAAATTGGAAGGAACACATAGAAAACGTTGTGGGGAAGGCTATCCAAAGACTGCATTTTATTGCCAGGACACTTAGAAAATGTAACAGATCTACTAAGGAGACTGTCTATACTATACTTTTCTGTCCTCTTTTAGAATACTGCTGTGTTGTGTGGGATCCTTACCAGACAGGATTGACAGAGGACATCGAAAAAATTCAAAGGGCAGCACGTTTTCTATTATCGCAAAATATGGGAGAGAGTGTCACTGAAATGATACAGAATTTGGGCTGGACATCATTAAAAGAAAAGCGCTTTTTGTTGTGACAGAATCTTCTCACAAAGTTCCAATCACCAACTTTCTCCTCCGAATGCGCAAATATTTTGTTGATACTGACCTACATAGGAAGAAACGATCACCACGAAAAAGAAAAGGGAAATCAGAGCTCGTTTGGAAAGGTATAGGTGTTAGTCCTTTCCGCATGCTATACGAGATTGGAACAACAGAGAATTGTGGATGTGGTTCAATGAACCCTCTGCCAGGCACTTAAATGTGATTTGTAGAGTATCCACGTAAATGTAGATTGTTCTGCTGGAACTGCTCAAGTCTGTAGGAATGTACAATGGACAGGAATGGATGAAAGTGATCAGACAGACAGCTCACATGTGTCACCTGTCAGTCATATCTAGACATAACAGGGGACATAACTCCAACTGCACATGCCCCACACCATTACAGAGCATCCACCAGCTTTAACAGTTTCCCCCGACATGAAGGGTTCACAGATTCACGACGTTGTCTCCATAACTGTACACATCCATCTGGTCAATACAATTTAAAACGACACTTGTTTGACCAGGCAACATGTGTCTAGTTGTCAACAGTCCAATGCCAGTGTTGACGTGTCCAGGTGAGACAAAGTGTGTGTCATGCAGTCATCAAGGGTACACGTGAGGCCTCCTGCTCTGAAAGCACATATGAGTGATGTTTCATTCAATGGTCCACATGCTGACACTTGTTGATGGCGCAGCATTGAAATCTGCAGAAATTTGTGGAAGGTTTCACTTTTGTCATGTTGAGTGATTCTCTTAAGTCGTCGTTGGTCCCTTTCATGCAGGATCTTTTTCCAGCAGCAGCGATGTCAGAGATACAATGTTTTACCAGATTCTTGACTTTCATAGTATATTTGTGAAATGGTCATATGAGAAAATCACCACTTCATCACTACCTCGGAGATGCTGTTTCCCATCGCTCATGCGCCACCTCTAACACAATTTTCAAACTCACTTAAATCTCGATAACCTGCCATTGTAGCAGCAGCAACTAATCTAACAACTGTGCCAGACACTTGCCTTAGAGAGGCACTGCCAACTGCAGAGCCATATTCTGCCTGTTTACCTATCTCTGTATTTGAATACACATGCCTGTATCGGTTTCTTTGGCGCTTCAGTGTAGATATGTAATTGATGTTGCTGTGCAATCACTTATGTATTTGAACATGATTGTTTTTCCTATTAATCTGCACTAATTTACATTTTTCTATATTTAGAGCAAGCTGTCATTCAACAAACCATACAGAAATTCGGTTCAAGTCATGCTGGATCCTTCTACACTCAAAGATTACAATATCCTATACATACAGCAACATCAGCAAACAGCTGCAGACTGCTTTTCATCCTATCCACCAAATCGCTTATGCATATCCAGAACACTTGCCTTGGGTAAATCAGATGATACCTTTGTCTTCGATGAACACTCACAATGCAGGATGACGTACATGGTTTTATTAAAAATCTTTTGAACCGCTCACATACTGGACAACTTATTTGGAATGCTAGATCTTTGTTAACAGTCTCGAGTGGGGCACTGTGTCAAATACTTTTCAGAAATCTAGGAACATGAAACCTACCTGTTGCCCAGCTTCCATGGTTTGCAGGTATTGTGTAAGAAAAGGGCCAACCGAGATTTGATGCTTTATAAATCTGTTGATTTGTTGACAGAAGCTTTTGCCTCTGAAGGATACTTATCATATTTGAATTCTGAACCTGAGGACATCGCACATTCATTGCCCCAGGCAGGATTCGAACATGCGACCACAGCAGCAGTGCAGTTCCCGACTGAAGCGTCTAGAACCACTCAGCCACAGAGGCCAGCTCATCTGAAACAAAAAAGTCTAGTAAACATGGGCACTAAAGTGCATACCTGTAGAGCTATAAGCGCCTATTCTTCATTACTAGTGTGGTACACAGTTTTTCTACTGAACAAGTTCTCACAGCCCTTAAGGTATTTATTTCAGAGCCCATGTTTACTAGACATTTTTGCTCTGAATGATGGTTCCTGTCATATCCCCGAATATTGAACAATTCGTGTGGGACACTCTCTATAAGGGAGTCACCTGTACTTTTTCCCAGATGACGACAAAAATAATGATTAAGTAAGGGATGCTCAACGTCATGGTCACCAGCACCCAGACAAAAAGTCAGCATGCCAATCTCATGGTTGGGGGTGAAGACTGTCCCACATGTGGAGCAGTTTATATTGCATTTAAGTTTTTCCTCCCTTCCCCCCAATTTAGGGATAAGGCCTGACAGTTCACAAAATTTCACCACTCTTGTAACACTGAAATCGGTATCGATGAGGCTGGTGGTGGATGTCCATCGAGGCTGGGGGCAGCCCTAGTATCTATATATAAGATACACATTGCCAAAATGTGCTGAACTGGAAGTGGCACACCACAAAACTCACAGGGTGGTGGATCCTCCAGTTGGTGGAGAAAGCCACATGTTAAATGGCTATGCCCTATGCACAGCCTGATAAGTAGAACCTCCTTCAAGCAGTGAGGCAAACATGAAGACCACATGCCTGTGTGGTCAATTTTGGTATCTGCAATTTGTCTTCTGTCACCTTCAAACATTCAGTCTCCCGTTGCACACCTGTCAGAAAATGAGGTGACGGCATTCAACACGATAGGACATTGACAGACAATACCACCCCAACATGCTTCCTTGGCTGCTTTATTGGTCATGTTTTCCTGTATCCTGATATGGCCAGATACCCACCAAAATGTCACTTTCTTGCCATGGTGTTGGAGCTGCTGTTAAGAGTCATGGATGGGCTGAATCAACTGGTCTACTAGATTCAGTAAGCGAGTTGGAACAGACAAAAAACCTTGTATGATGATATCTGTGAATCCTCTCCAGTGCCATAAAACTCTGCATCATAATTTGTAAATTGTTCCAAGAGACACACTTTGAAAACCCTTTTGGGGAAAATAGTGAAACAACTGAGGATATTATCTTGTTAGTATCCTTCTGTATGAACAATGACAAAAGTGTGGTACATACTTAAAATTTAAGAAAACAAAGTTGTAAAAATGTAACCTGGAGTACAAATTTTCTTGTACCGGACACCAAGGAACTAATGCATCCCATCCCTGATCGTGTACTTGGGGATCTGATAGATCCAGATCCTTGAGACAGTCAGTGGCATGTATTACAAATGGCTTGTTTACATGGAGCTAATTCCTGAACAGTCATCCAAAGTCGCTTTGGACCACTGCACTAAATGCCAATGACTGACGTGACAGAGAGATTTTCAGAGCCTGTCAAAAGGATACATCGTCGAATGCAAGGCGGTGGTTCACCAGCCTCTGCATACAGACATAATGAACTGGGCTGGTCCAAAAGGCTCCATTCCATATACAAATGTCCAGATGGTGGACAGCATCTAACACATAAGGTAGGAAGGATAGGCTGACCCGTAGACCATGCTCCCATAATCTAAACGTGATACATCAATGCCCTATAAATCTACATGAGATGGGACCTGTCAGCTCCCCATGCTTTCCTGCTAAGCCATTTCACAATATTCAATGACTGGAAGTCCTCTGTGTGTAGGTCCTTCAGGTTTGGAAGCCAAGTTAATTTCGAATCAAATAATAAACCCAAAAAGCGCACAGTTTCCTGAAAATGTAAAATATTGACCTGTGTGCTGTGTTTAAAAACTAATACTACATCCTTGAATGTAGAAATACAAGGGTGAATCAAATAAAACAGAAGTTTTGTTTTACTTGTTTTCTTGTAAATGGAGAGTGTCACCATATCCGCTCATTGTTGCTTTCATTTCCCTTGACTGTTCTTCACAACTATAACGTCGTCGTACTGTGTCTTTAATCAGAATGGCAATGTCTGTGTAGGAGTTACTGTCACTTGTGAAATGCATTATAATCAAGTCTTCCAACAGAGGACATAAAACTATCAACAATTTTGAAGATACTTGCTTCACAGTTCAGTGGCAACACCCTGAACACATTTAAGTGTATGTATGGCACAAGTAGTTTTTATGAAGATGAGAAACAATTTAGAATGCAACTCTCCAACATCACCCAAGGACCAGAATGACTGAGGAGAATATTCCCTTGGTTAGACAGCTTATTGACAACAACCACTTGATAACAGTTTCTGAAACTGCTCCAGTGGTTCGCATGAGCTACCCTAGTGCTCAGGTGATAATTACTGACAACTTTGGATTTTGGAAAGTGTCTGCAAGAAGGGTGTCTCACCTTCACACAATGTTGTTGTTGTTGTTGTTGTTGTTGTGGTCTTCAGTCCTGAAACTGGTTTTATGCAGCTCTCCATGCTACCCTATCCTGTGCAAGCTGCTTCATCTCCCAGTACCTACTGCAACCTACATCCTTCTGAATCTCCTTAGTGTATTCATCTCTTGTCTCCCTCTATGATTTTTACCCTCCACGCTGCCCTCCAATACTAAATTGGTGATCCCTTGATGCCTCAACACGTCCTACCAACCGATCCCTTCTTCTAGTCAAGTTGTGCTACAAACTTCTCTTCTCCCCAATCCTATTCAATACTTCCTCATTAGTTATGTGATTACCCATCTAATCTTCAGCTTTCTTCTGTAGCACCACATTGCCAAAGCTTCTATTCTCTTCTTGTCCGAACTATTTATCGTCCATGTTTCACTTCCATACACTCCATACAAATACTTTCAGAATCGACTTTCTGACACTTAAATCTATACTCGATGTTAACAAATTTCTATTCTTCAGAAACGCTTTCCTTGCCATTGCCAGTCTACATTTTATATCCTCTCTACTTCGACCATCATCAGTTACTTTGCTCCCCAAATAGCAAAACTCCTTTACTACTTTAAGTGTCTGATTTCTTAATGTAATTCCCTAAGCATCACCTGACAATTCGACTACATTCCATTATCCTCATTTTGCTTTTGTTGTTGTTCTTCTTATATTCTCCCTTCAAGACACTGTCCATTCCGTTCAACTGCTCTTCCAAGTCCTTTGCTGTCACTGACAGAATTACAATGTCATCGGCGAACCTCAAAGTTTTTATTTCTTCTCCATGGATTTTAATACCTACTCCAAATTTTTCTTTTGTTTCCTTTACTATTTGCTCAATATACAGATTGAATAACATCGGGGATAGACTACAACCCTGTCTCACTCCCTTCCCAACCACTGCTTCCCTTTCATGTCCCTCAACTCTTATAACTGCCATCTGGTTTCTGTACAAATTGTAAATAGCCTTTTGCTCCCTGTATTTTACCCCTGCCACCTTTAGAATTTGAAAGAGAGTATTCCAGTCAACATTGTCAAAAGCTTTCTCTAAGTCTACAAATGCTAGAAACGTAGGTTTGCCTTTCCTTAATCTAGCTTCTAAGATATGTCGTAGGATCAATATTGCCTCATGTGTTCCAACATTTCTATGGAATCCAAACTGATGTTCCCCGAGGTCGGCTTCTACTAGTTTTTCCATTCGTCTATAAAGAATTTGTGTTAGTATTTTGCAGCTGTGACTTATTAAACTTATTGTTCGGTAATTTTCACATTTGTAAACACCTGCTTTCTTTGGGATTGGAATTATTGCATTCTTCTTGAAGTCTGAGGGTATTTCACCTATTTCATACATCTTGCTCACCAGATGGTAGAGTTTCGTCAGGACTGGCCCTCCCAAGGCTGTCAGTGGTTCTAATGGAATGTTATCTACTCCCAGGGCCTTGTTTCGACTCAGGTCTTTCAGTGCTCTGTCAAACTCTTCACATAGTATTATATCCCCCATTTCATCTTCATCTACATCCTCTTCGATTTCCATAATATTGTACTCAAGTACATCGCCCTTGTATAGATCCTCTATATACTCCTTCCACCTTTCTGCTTTCCCTTCTTTGCTTAGAACTGGGTTTCCATCTGAGCTTTTGATATTCATACAAGTGGTTCTCTTTCCTCTGAAGGTCTCTTTAATTTTCTTGTAGGCTGTATCTATCTTACCCCTAGTGAGATAAGCCTCTACATACTTACATTTGTCCTCTAGCCATGCCTGCTTAGCCATTTTGCACTTCCTGTCGATCTCATTTTTGAGACATTTTTATTCCTTTTTGCCTGCTTCATTTACTGCATTTTGATATTTTCTCCTTTCATCAATTAAATACAGTATTTCTTCTGTCACCCAAGGATTTCTACTAGCCCTCGTCTTTTTACCTACTTGATCCTCTGCTGCCTTCACTACTTCATTCCTCAAAACTACGCATTCTTCTTCTACTGGATTTCTTTCCCCCATTCCTGTGCTTCTCACAATATGGCACAAATATCATCATCTCAAGGTGTGCTACTGAAGTGCGACCAAACTGAAAAAAATTTTTTGCACCAGATTATGACCTATTACGGACCATGGAAGTACCGTTACACCCCAGAACAGAAAAAAATCAACATAAAATGGCACAAAAAGGGCAAATCTGCACCCATAAAAACCAAAGACCGTCTCTCTCTGTAGGTAAGGTTCTTAAAAGTCTTTCTCGATTTTAAAGGAGTGTTGCTCATTGATTTTCTCCATCAATGCCATACTGCGAACACTGCACACTACTGACATCTTCCAACCAAACACAATGTGTATACTGTCACAACAAGCATGCGGTTCTGATCTGGAACATAATTGTGCTTCGTAACAATGACCGACCCCACACAACTGCCCAAATTACACAAAAAATTCCAAAATTGTTCTGGACCACACTAGAACTTCCTCCCTACTGTCCAGATGTATCACCCTCCAATTTTCCTTTGTTTATGCCCTTAAAGGAATCAGTCAGAGGACATATTTGATGATGATGGGCATGTAGAAGTGTTCGTGCACAACTAGCTGCTATCATAGCCATTCAATTCAAAAAATGGTATCAATAAAGTGCCTACTTTCTGGGAAGATTGGGTTTTCTGCTCAGATTATTAGGAAAAATTAGGATGTATATATGAATTTATCTGAAGCTTACATAAACGTATAAAAAAATTACTGTTTATACCTGACTCACCCTCACACATTGTTATCCTTCTTCCAGCTATTTGATTCATGTTTTTGTTCTTTTATTTTATTTTACAGAAACCTTCAACCTTGGCCTTTCATTCACAAGAAATGAATTTTGTGGCTGCAAGTGAACCTCAATATTTTAAATGATCACAGCTGTCTCTGCATGAAAAAACTAGTTACAAAAAGAGGTTATTCAACACACAATGTTCTGATATTCAGCCAGGCTCAAGTAACAGCAATTAGCATATCCATAGCTTTAATTCTGAGTGGTCCTAATGAAAAAGTTGACTTTGCGGCTATGGAGTAAAACATACATTATTTTGCTTAACATGTCTTCTGTTTGGAGGTGATATAATGCAGACAGAGTGGTGACAGAAACATAAACAATATGAAAGAATAAACTGAAAAGTGTGAGGTCTCAGAGTGTTAGACAATGCAATTTCACTATCACTTTTAGGAAGCATAAGCAGTAGTGTGGCATACAGACATTCAATAAATGTGCATAACAAATAGGTTAAAAACAATCATGAAATTTTGTCCAGAATAATAGAGTGCATGTTCTTTTTTAGAAACTTTGGAACATCTCTACATGGCTTGAGCAGCTGGCTCAGCAGCTTGCATGCAGTGGAAATATCTTAGACCTTGTGGCTACAATCAGGAAAGATCTTATCAACAAAGTCAGTATAGAAATGGTGATTAGTGATCGTGATGTCATTATAGCAAACTATGATTATGACAGTTAATAAAGCAGTCAAGATGGCTAGGAGACTGTTTCTGCTACACAGAGCAGATAAGCACTTGTTAACATCTCACTTAGGCAGTGATTAACGTCACTTAGTTCCTGTAATATGGATGTCCAGGAGTTATGGACAAAGTTTACGCAGATTGTAAATCATTGTCTGGACAGTTTTGTGCCTAGTAATTGGATAATGGATGGAAAAGACCCACATGGTTTAATAACAAAATTCGGAGGATGCTAAGGAAGTATAGGACACTGCTTTCTCAGTTCAAAAGGGAATGTAAAAATAATGACAGGCAAAGGTTAATAGATTCATGCATCTGTGAAAAGATCTATAGCATAGTATAACTACTACCACTGTCACATGTTAGCAAAATATTTGCCAGAGAACCTGTGAAAATTCTGGTCTTGTGTAAAATTGCTAAGTGGGTCTAAGGCTTCCATTCATTCCCTTATTGATCAATCTTATGTGGCAGCTGGAGATAGCAAAACGAAAGGCAAAGTTTTAAATTTCACTTTTAAGAAATCATTCACGCAGGAGAATTATACAAACTTACCATCATTTGACAGACTCCTGTATGGATGACACAGTAATACGTTTCCATGGCATAGAGAGACTACTGAAAGATTTGAAAGCAAATAAATCACAAGGTGCAGATGGAAGCCCAGTTTGATTTTACAAACAGTACTCTAGGGCAATGGTCCCTTACCTTGCATGCACTTATCATGAACCTGTCACCCAGCACAAAGTCCCAAGTGACTGGAAAAAAGCACATGTGACTAGTATATACGAAGGGTTAAAAGAATGGACCCATAAAATATCAGACTAATATCTCTAATTTAGGTTTGCTGCACAATCCTTGAACATATTCCAAGTTCGAATATAAAACGATTTCTTGAGACTCAGATGCTTATTTCCACAAATCAGAATGGTTTTCACTGATGAGGAACTAAGCGTTCCCTTTTCCCATATGATATATTGCAAACAATGGATGAGGTGCAATAGGCAGATTCCATATTTCTAGATTTCTGGGAAGCATTTAATGCAGTGCCTGCTGCAGGCTGCTAATGGAGGTACGAGCATATGGAGTAAGTTCACATGTATGTGAATGACTCAAAAACTTCTGAAGTAATAGAACCCAGTATGTTGCCCTTGATGGAAAGACAAGGATATTGTCATGAGTGTCCAAGGGAAGTGACAAGACTACTGCTGTTCTCTATATACATAAATGATTTGGCGGACAGAGTAGACAGCAGTCTATAGTTGTTTGCTGATGATGCCATGGCGCACAGTAAGGTGTTAAAGTTGAGCCAGCGTAGGGAGACGCCGGGCCAGCGTAGGGAGACGCCGGGCCAGCGTAGGGAGACGCCGGGCCAGCGTAGGGAGGTGCAAGAAGACATACATAAAATTTTGTAGTTCATGTGATGAATCACAGCTACCCTAAAATGTGGACAAATCTAAGTTAATGTGCGTTTGTAGAAACATAAAACCTGTAATTTTTAGATACCACATTACTAGTGTCTTGCTTGACACAGTTAAATCATTTAAATATCTTGGCACAACATTGCAAAGTGATATGAAATGGAACAAGCATGTGAGGAATGTGGTACAGGAGGCAAATGGTCAACTTCTGTTAATTAGGAGATTTTAGGAAAGAGTGGTTCACCTGTAAAGGACACTGCAGATAGGATGCAGATTGCTGGTGTGACCTATTCTTGAGTACTGTTTGAGTGCTTGAGTATGTATGATGTCGGATTGAAGGAAGACATCAAAGCATTTCAGAGATGGGCCACTAGATTTGTTACTGATAGGTTAGAATACCGAAAAAGTGTTACTGATGTGCTTTGGAAAATCAAACGGGAATCCCTAGAGGGAGGGCGATGTTCTTTTTGAGAAACATTATTGAGAAAATTTAGAGAACTGGCATTTGTACTTGCCTGCTGAACGATTCTACTGCTGCCAACATACATTGTACCTAAGGACCATGGAGATAAGGTACGAGAAATTAGGGCTCACACGGAGATATACAGACAGTCCTTTTTCCCTCACTCCATTTGCAAGTGGAACAGGAAAGGAAATGACTAGTAGTTGTACAGGGTACCCACTGCCATGCACCGTAAGGTGGCTTGCAGAGTATCAATGTGGATGTAGATGATTTAGTAAACATGGGGTATTTGGAGGATTAGTAAATTTTGCATCAAAATATACTCAAATTTGAAGACACTAAGAGACCAGTGCAGTCTTCTATGTAGTTTTAACACCATTTCAAATGAGTAACCTGATTGCCTCAAGAAATACCATATCCCATGAGGAGACAAAGGCAGAAATTCGAAAAGTCTCCTTCATAGCTGTCACGGCTGATGATAAATATTTTGCAACACACTCATAAGGTCCTTGTTCTGTGGTATGTATTGAATGCACAAAAATTTGAGCTTTTTGGGGGATTCTTTTTACCAAACAAACTGCCAAAAACATATCACAATATAGTTCAGAAATAAGTATAATTCTTCAACGAATTTGACAAACTGATAGCTCAGCTCAGACATCCTGAAGTGCCAATTTCTTGAAAGGAAAAAAACAGGAGTTAAAGTAAAAATAACAGCAGTTAATAGTAACCAACAATTCATTCACTGTTATGTACATCAACTTAATTTAATAATGAGAAATGCATTTAGGATTATACAAAATGTAAAAATATTTTTATTTTTCATTCTCCCTGTTCCAACATTCTGCTCAATGCCACTCCAATGAGTGATATTTCTCAAAAATCAAGCATTCCACACCCATCCTCTACAAGGTGGAACTTCAAAATATGGATCATAAACAGTAATGGAAATTTATGAACGGAATAAATGACTAGTAGTTACTGCAAAATACTGAAGCAAGTAATTCAGAAATCAAAGCAGTTTTATTATAAAAAATCATAATTATATTGGGCAACAAAATGAAAACTGTATAAAATATAGTGAAGATACTTCATTTCTGTTACTGACAGCTTGGGAGTTATCAGGTTTGGTGAGCAGTGCAATGGAGTATCTGAGACTAGTCTTTAAAAATAACTTCAGTAAAATGGAAATGACACTCAAAACCCCCAAGGATGTGGCATCCATCATAAAATACTTAAAACGTAAGTACTCTAGGGGATATGATAACATATCAGCAAAGTTAATCGAAGAGTGCTCATGTGAGTTGAGTTCTATCTTTAAGTTATCTGTGAAATCAATCTCTTTTCAGCCGAACATTCCAGACTGGCTAAAATATGCCAAAGTTAAGCCTCTTTACAAGAAGGGGCATAAAAGGATACCAACCAAACTTCACTTTTGACGACTTTCTCAAAAATATTTCAAAAGGTTGTGTTCAAGTGTCTTCTTAGGCATCTGACTGCAACTAATATATTGTCCAAGTCACAGTTTGGGTTTCTTAATAATTCCGATACAGAGAAAGCTATTTACACTTACAGTGAGAATGTTCTTTATTCATTAGACAATAAATTAGAGGCTCCTGGCCTTTTGTGTGACTTTTCAAAAACCTTTGACCGTGTGAACTACAGCATTCTCTTAAGTAAATTAGACTATTATAGTGTCACTGCCAGTGCTGCAAAATGGTTTGAGTCCTATGAAACTAACAGGAAAAAAGGAGTGTCATTGTAAAATACCTCTGCAGTAAGCAGTCAGTTCTCATCTGACTAGGAAATAATTACATGTTGTGTTCCTTAGGGTTCCACTTTGGGTCCATTGCTTTTTCTTGTGTACATTAATGATCTCTCATCTGTTACATTGCCACATGCCAAGTTTGTTTTGTTTGCAGATGATACAAACATTGAAATACGTAGCAAGTCAAGTGCAGATTTAGAAATAGTTGCTAAGCAAATTTTCGCTGACATTAATAAATGGTTTAAAGCTAATTCACTGTCATTAAACATTGGTAAGACCCACTACATGCAGTTCAGAACCTGTATGTGATTTCCGTGCAGCACGTCTTTAACATATGAAAATATGCAGATTGGATAGGTTGACACTATTGAATTTCTGAGGTTACAACTCTATAATAAACTCTCATGGGAAGGGCATACCACAGAATTGCTTAAGTGCCTAAAAAAGTCTGTATTTGCAGTGGGAATGATGTCAGACATAGGAGATATAAATATAAAAAAATTGCACACTTTGCTTACTTTTAATCTATTGTGTCATACGAGATCATACTCTGGGGTGACTCATCAAACCGAGCAAATGTTTTTAGCATGCAAAAGTATGTAATAAGAATCATTTTCGATGTAAATTCGAGATCATCATGTAGAAACCTGTTCAAGAAACTTTGTATTCTAACCACTGCTTTTCAGTATATTTATTCCTTAAAGAAATTTGTTGCATGTAATCTCTATTTCCAACCAACAGCTCAACAGATAGTATCTACACTAGAACTAAGAACAAGCTACATAAAGACCTAAAATCACTTACCTTGGTAAAAAAAGGGGTCTAATAATCGGGAACACACATTTTCAATGAATTGTCAGCAACCATTAAGAAGTTGGTTGCAGGTGAAGCACAGTTTAAACAGAGCTTGAAAGATTTTTTGAGAGGCAACTCTTTCTACTCTATAGATGAATATCTTAACAGAGACTTTTAGACCAGCTTTAGTAAAAATCCCTGTTGAATTTCAGTTTTGACAGCACTTGGTCACAAAAGTCAAGATTAGATATTTTGTGTATGATAAATTTATTGAAAGTACATAACAATCTTTCAGTCTTATAGTGTAATAATTCTGTAAATATTAACAGTTCCAGTTTACTGTGATGTATTTGCCTATTTTGACGATCTCTTGACAAATGATCAAGGTAGCAAGCATTATATTCAAATGTTTTATGTTTACTTTCTGACCCCCCCCCCCCCCCCCCCCCCCCCCCATGAACTGTGGACCTTGCCGTTGGTGGGGAGGCTTGCGTGCCTCAGTGATACAGACAGATGTACCGTAGCTGTAACCACAACGAAGGGACATGTGTTGAGAGGCCAGACAAACGTGTGTTCCTGAAGAGGGGCAGCAGCCTTTTCAGTAGTTGCAGGGGCAACAGTCTGGATGATTGACTGATCTGGCCTTGTAACACTAACCAAAACAGCCTTGCTGTGCTGGTACTGCAAACAGGTGAATGTAAGGCGAAACTACAGCCGTAATTTTTCCCGAGGGCGTGCACCTTTACTGTATGGCTAAATGATGATGGCATCCTCTTGGGAAAAATATTTCGGAGGTAAAATAGTCCCCCATTCAGATCTCAGGGCGGGGACTACTCAAGAGGATGTCATTATCAGGAGAAAGAAAACTGGCATTCTACGGATCGGAATGTGGAATGCCATATCCCTACCTCGGGCAGGTAGGTCAGAAAATTTAAAAATGGAAATGGATAGGTTAAAGTCACATATAGTGGGAATTAGTGAAGTTCGGTGGCAGGAGGAACAAGATGTCTGGTCAGGTGAATACAGGGTTATAAATACAAAATCAAATAGAGGTAATAATTAATAAAAAAAATAGGAGTGCGGGTAAGCTACTACCAACAGCGTAATGAACACATTATTGTGGTCAAGATAGACATGAAGGCCACGCCCACCACAGTGGTACAATTTAAATGACAACTAGCTCTGCAGATGATGATGAGGTTGATGAAAGGTATGATGAGACAAAAGAAATTATTTGGATAGTGAAGGGAGACAAAAATTTAATAGTCATGGGTGACTGGAATTTTATAGTAGGAAAAGGAAGAGAAGGAAACATAGTAGGTGAATATGGATTGGGGGTAAGAAATGAAAGAGGAAGCCACCTGGTAGAATTTTGCACAGAGCATAACTTATTCATAGCTAACACTTGGTTCAAGAATCATGAAAGAAGGTTGAATACATGGAAGAGGCCTGGAGATACTGGAAGGTTTCAGACAGATTATATAAGTGTAAGGTAGAGATTTAGGAACCAGGTTTTAAATTGTAAGACATTTCCAGGGGCAGATGTGGACTCTGACCGCACTTTATAGGTTATGACTGTAGATTACAACTGAAGAAACTGCAAAAAGGAGGGAATTTAAGGAGATGGGACCTGGATAAACCAACTAAACCAGAAAGTTTACAGAGTTTCAAGGAGAGCGTAAGGGAATGACTGACAGGAATGGGGGAAAGAAACAGTGTAGAAGAATGGGTAGCTTTGAGGAACGAAGTAGTGAAGGCAGCAGAGGATCAAGTAGGTAAAAAGACGAGGGCTAGTAGAAATCTACATCTACATACATACTCCGCAATTCACCATAAGGTGCGTGGCGGAGGGTACCTTGTACCACAAATAGCATCTTCTCTCCCTGTTCCACTCCCAAACAGAACAAGGCAACAATGACTGCCTATATGCCTCTGAATGAGCCCTAATCTCTCTTATCTTTGTGGTCTTTCCACAAAATACAAGTTGGCGGCAGTAAAATTGTACTGCAGTCAGCCTCAAATGCTGGTTCTCTAAATTTCCTCAGTAGCGATTCACGAAAAGAATGCCTCCTTTCCTCAAGAGACTCCCACCCGAGTTCCTGAAGCATTTCCGTAACACTCGCATGCTGATCAAACCTACCAGTAACAAATCTAGCAGCCCGCCTCTGAATTGCTTCTATGTCCGCCCTCAATCCAACCTGATAGGGATCCTAAACACTCGAGCAGTACTCAAGAGTAGGCTGTATCAGTGTTTTATAAGCGGTTTCCTTTACAGGTGAACCACATCTTCCAAAAATTCTACCAATGAACCGAAGATGACTATCTGCCTTCCCCACAACTGCCATTACATGCTTGTCCCACCTTCTATCGCTCTGCAATGTTACGCCCAAATACACTCCTGGAAATTGAAATAAGAACACCGTGAATTCATTGTCCCAGGAAGGGGAAACTTTATTGACACATTCCTGGGGTCAGATACATCACATGATCACACTGACAGAACCACAGGCACATAGACACAGGCAACAGAGCATGAACAATGTCGGCACTAGTACAGAGTATATCCACCTTTCGCAGCAATGCAGGCTGCTATTCTCCCATGGAGACGATCGTAGAGATGCTGGATGTAGTCCTGTGGAACGGCTTGCCATGCCATTTCCACCTGGCGCCTCAGTTGGACCAGCGTTCGTGCTGGACGTGCAGACCGCGTGAGACGACGCATCATCCAGTCCCAAACATGCTCAATGGGGGACAGATCCGGAGATCTTGCTGGCCAGGGTAGTTGACTTACACCTTATAGAGCACGTTGGGTGGCACGGGATACATGCGGACGTGCATTGTCCTGTTGGAACAGCAAGTTCCCTTGCCGGTCTAGGAATGGTAGAACGATGGGTTTGATGATGGTTTGGATGTACCGTGCACTATTCAGTGTCCCCTCGACGATCACCAGTGGTGTACGGCCAGTGTAGGAGATCGCTCCCCACACCATGATGCCGGGTGTTGGCCCTGTGTGCCTCGGTCGTATGCAGTCCTGATTGTGGCGCTCACCTGCACGGCGCCAAACACGCATACGACCATCATTGGCACCAAGGCAGAAGCGACTCTCATCGCTGAAGACGACACGTCTCCATTTGTCCCTCCATTCACGCCTGTCGCGACACCACTGGAGGCGGGCTGCACGATGTTGGGGCGTGAGCGGAAGACGGCCTAACGGTGTGCGGGACCGTAGCCCAGCTTCATGGAGACGGTTGCGAATGGTCCTCGCCGATACCCCAGGAGCAACAGTGTCCCTAATTTGCTGGGAAGTGGCGGTGCGGTCCCCTACGGCACTGCGTAGGATCCTACGGTCTTGGCGTGCATCCGTGCGTCGCTGCGGTCCGGTCCCAGGTCGACGGGCACGTGCACCTTCCGCCGACCACTGGCGACAACATCGATGTACTGTGGAGACCTCACGCCCCACGTGTTGAGCAATTCGGCGGTATGTCCACCCGGCCTCCCGCATGCCCACTATACGCCCTCGCTCAAAGTCCGTCAACTGCACATACGGTTCACGTCCACGCTGTCGCGGCATGCTACCAGTGTTAAAGACTGCGATGGAGCTCCATATGCCACGGCAAACTGGCTGACACTGACGGCGGCGGTGCACAAATGCTGCGCAGCTAGCGCCATTCGACGGCCAACACCACGGTTCCTGGTGTGTCCGCTGTGCCGTGCGTGTGATCATTGCTTGTACAGCCCTCTCGCAGTGTCCGGAGCAAGTATGGTGGGTCTGACACACCGGTGTCAATGTGTTCTTTTTTCCATTTCCAGGAGTGTATTTAATTGGCATGACTGTGTCAAGCACTACACTACTAATGGAGTATTCAAACAATATGGGATTTTTTTTTCCTATTCATCTGCATTAATTTACATTTATCTATATTTAGAGTTAGCTGCATTCTTTACACCAATCACAAATCCTGCCCAAGTCATCTTGTACCCTCCTACAGTCACTCAACGACGACACCTTCCCGTACACCGCAGCATCATCAGCAAACAGCTTCACATTCCTATCCACCCTATCCAAAAGATCATTTATGTAGATAGAAAACAACAGCGGGCCTACCACACTTCCCTGGGGCACTCCAGATGATACCCTCACCTCCGATGAACACTCACCATCGAGGACAACGTACTGGGTTCTATTACTTAAGAAGTCTTCGAGCCACTCACATATTTGGGAAACAATCCCATATGCTCGTACCTAACTTAGGAGTCTGCAGTGTGCACCGAGTCAAATGCTTTCCGGAAGTCAAGGAATATGGCATCTGTCTGACACCCTTCATCCATGGTAAGCAAGATATCATGTGAAAAAAGGGCGAGTTGCATTTTGCAGGAGCGATGCTTTCTAAAGCCATGCTGATGCATGGACAGCAACTTCTCTATCTCAAGGAAATTCATTATATTCGAACTGAGAATTTGTTCGAGAATCCTGCAACAAACCGATGTTAAGGATATCGGTCTGTAATTTTGAGGATCTGTCCTTCTACCCTTCTTATATACAGGTGTCACCCATGCTTTTTTTCAGTCGCTTGGGACTTTACATTGGGCAAGAGATTCGCGATAAATGCAATCTAAGTAAGGAGCCAATGCAGTAGAGTACTGTCTGTAAAACCGAATTGGAATTCCATCAGGACCTGGCGATTTATTTATTTTCAGCCCTTCCGCTGCTTCACAATCCCAGGGATGTCTATCACCATGTCCTCCATACGGGAATCTGTACGAGACTCAAACGGCGGTATGTTTGTACGATTCTCCTGCGTGAAAGATTTCTCAAATGCTAAATTTAAAATTTCAGCTTTCGTTTTGCAGTCTTCCATTGCCAGACCAGACTGATCAGTGAGTGACTGGATGGAATCCTTCAACCCACTTACCGATTTTACGTAAGAACAGAATTTCCTTGGGTTTTCTGCACGATCTTTTGCTAAGGTATGACGGTGGTAGTGGGTGTATGCTTCACGCATTGCTCTTTTTACAGCAGCACGAATCTCTACTAACTTTTGCCTGCCCTCATTCTCCCGATCTTTCTTGTACCGCGAGTGCAACTGTCTTTGCTTCCTGAGCATTCTCCAAATTGCGATGTTAAGCCCCGCTGGGTCTTTTCTGTCCGTAACCCAATTTTTTGGCACATACTTGTCCAATGCGTGATTTACAATGTGTTTAAAATTTGACCATAATTCTTCAACATCAATTGTACCAGAAGTAAATGAAGTCGATTCATTTACTAAGTGGGATGCTAACCACTGCTTATCTACTCTTTCTAGTAAGAATACTCTCCTAGCCTTCTTGACAGACTTTTTAACTTTCACAACCATAGTCGTAATGACAACATCATGATCACTAATCCCTGTCTCAACACTGACACAGCCGATGAGGTCTGGTCTGTTTGTGGCTACCAGATCTAAACTATTTCCATTAGGCGTTGGCTGTTGATTTAACTGCTCAAGATAGTTTTCGGTGGGCGCTACAGTCTGGAGGTTCGAATCCTGCCTCAGGCATGGATGTGTGTGATGTCCTTAGGTTAGTTAGGTTTAATTAGTTCTAAGTTCTAGGCGACTGATGACCTCAGAAGTTAAGTCGCATAGTGCTCAGAGCCATTTGAACCATTTGAACAGTTTTACGGATAATGTGTCCAATAGTAATTCACACGACTGCTTGTCTGTACTACCTTGGTAACAGAAGATGTATTAAATTTAATTGATGAAAGGAGAAAATATAAAAATGCAGTAAATGAAGCTGGCAAAAAGGAATACAAACGTCTCAAAAATGAGATCGACAGGAAGTGCTAAATGGCTAAGCTGGGATGGCTAGAGGACAAGTGTAAGGATGTAGAGGCATATAGGGGTAAGATAGATACTGCCTACAGGAAAATTAATCAGACCTTGGGAGAAAAGAGTACCATTTGTATGAATATCAAGAGCACAGATGGAAACCCAGTTGTAAGCAAAGAAGGGAAAGCAGAAAGGTGGAAGGAGTAAATAGAGGGTCTATACAAGGGCAATGTACTTGAGGACAATATTATGGAAATGGAAGAGTCTGAAGATAAAGATGAAATGGGAGATATGATACTGTGTGAAGAGTTTGACAGAGCACTGAAAGACCGAAGTCAATGCAAGGCCTCAAGAGTAGACAATATCCCATTACAACTACTGATAGCCTTGGGAAGAGCCAGCCCTGACAAAACTCTACCATCTGGTGAGCAAGATGTATGAGACTGGCGAAATACCCTCAGACTTCAAGAAAAATATAATAATTCCAATCCCAAAGCAAGCAGGTGTTGACAGATGTGAAAATTACCAAACTATCAGTTAAATACGTCACAGCTGCCAAATACAAACACAAATTCTTTACAGACGAATGGAAAACTGGTAGAAGCCGACCCCAGGGAAGATCAGTTTGGATTCCATAGAAATATTGGAACACGTGAGGGAATACTTACCCTACAACTTATCTTAAAAGATAGATTAAGGAAAGGCAAACCTACATTTCTAGCATTTGTGGACTTAGAGAAAGCTTTTGGCAATGTTGACTGGAATACTCTCTTCCAAATTCTGAAGGTGGGGGGCCATGAAAGGGAAGCATTGGCTGGTAAGGGAGTGAGACATGGTTGTGGCCTCTCCCCAATGTTATTCAATCTGTATATTGAACAAGCAGTAAGGTAAAAAAAAAATTGGAGTAGGAATTAAAATCCATGGAGAAGAAATAAAAACTTTGAGGTTCACTGATTACATTGTAATTCTGTCAGAGACAGCAAAGAACTTGGAAGAGCAGTTGAATGGAATGGACAGTGTCTTGAAAGGAGGATATAATATGAACATCAACAAAAGCACAACAAGGATAATGGATTATAGTCAAATTAAGTCGGGTGATGCTGAGGGAATTAGATTTGGAAATGAGACATTTAAAGTAGTAAAGGAGTTTTGCTATTTGGGGAGCAAAATAAGTGATGAGGGTCGAAGTAGAGATGATATAAACTGTAGACTGGCAATGGCAAGGAAAGCGTTTCTGAAGAAGAGAAATTTGTTAACATTGAGTATTGATTTATGTGTCAGGAAGTCGTTTCGGAAAGTGATTGTATAGAGTGTAGCCATGTATGGAAGTGAAACATGGAAGATAAATAGTTTGGGCAAGAAGAGAATAGAAGCTTTGGAAATGTGGTGCTACAGAAGAATGCTGAAGTTTAGATGGGTAGATCACATAACTAATGAGGAGGTATTGAATAGAATTGGAGAGAAATTTGTGGCACTACTTGATGAGGAGAAGGGATCGGTTGGTAGGACATGTTCTGAGGCATCAAGGGATCACCAATTTAGTATTGGAGGGCAGCATGCAGAGTAAAAATCGTAGAGGGAGACCAAGATATGAATACACTAAGCATATTCAGAAGGATGTAGGTTGCAGTAGGTACTGAGAGATGAAGAAGATTGCACAGGATACAGTAGCATGGAGAGCTGCTTCAAACCAGTCTCTTGACTGAAGACCGCAACAACAACTTTCTTACATGTTCCACATCCATGAGAATCATCTCATTTTTTTGTTCCATGGAACAAAAACTGATCTAAACTAATCTAATCTAATCGTAAGACATAATTTTCCATACTGAAACATAAACAGAATGCATGAAAATTTACAACCCTTAAAAAGCTGCTTTACTGAAATTAGTCAACATCAAATGCAGATCAAGCCACTGCAGCAGCAACATGAATTTTAAAACACCTAAATGATAACAATGTCATCATATTATGTCTCATGTTAACATAATTTACAAATAAACATAATCAGGAGATATTAGCACATTTAAAGTTAATGAGTATAAAAAAATTCAAGACTGCTTTTTTAGAATTAAAAAAAACTCAAAATCCTGCGAGAATCCTTCAAAGACAAAAGAAGCTAAGGGAGTGTGGGACTGTACATGTGTGGATATATTTGGTAGATATTCTAATACTAAGCATTTGGTAGCTGCTGAATTGTTCAAAGAAAATTCTTCACTAGTTTTAAGAATGGTCATCCTACAGAAAAGAGCGTACTGACCAGTGAAGCACATAGCATTATTGACAAAGAAAAGTCTGAAACTGAACTAAAAGTAATCTACTACATGTCTGATATCTATGATATTGCTCATGTAATCTGTAAGGGGCAGTGAAATAGAAATGAGACAGACAGAAAAAAGGAAGTAAGCTGTTCATTATTTCACACGTTGATACCATAAATGTTAATAAATTTTTCCTGCTGAGAAACAAGATGGTCAATGCCTTCACAGAAAGAAGATTTTTTGTGTCCTACAGAACCATGATTATACTCATACATATGGAAAGTGCAAGGGAAGAAATTAGGACTCTATGAAGAATTTGTATGGACTTTCCAGTGAAACTACAGCAGTGTAGCTGAAAATACTTCAATAACATGCCGGCCTGGCCACATATTGTTGTTTTGAGCACACTGTAGAAGTTTCAACAGGTCTCACTTACACATCCTCCACACTCGCAATCCCTCCCAAGGTGATTTCTTAATTCTTGAAACCCTGAAGAATGACACCTGCAGCAAGCAATCTACTTTGGATGAAGAGGTGCACCCCTAGGTACAATTATGGTTCCGGAAGCAACTGCGAACATTTTATCATGAAGGTACCGAGTGTCTTGCCTCACAATGGGATAAATGTATTAGCAGTTACAATAGCTACTTTTCAAATAATAAACAGTTTACTTAGTTTTCTTCCATGTATCTCATTTTTCATTTGACTGCCCCTTATATCTTGCAATTACCTAGACTGTGTCGACAGTGGAATTACTAAATTGGTAAAAAAATCTGTTGCAGTTCCCATGACTAAATACGAGGCAGAATGCTGCTCTTAACAATGGAAAGGATAAAAACTTTTCTAAGATGCATTATGAATTCAGAAAGAGTAAATGTGTTGACAGTTCTTTCAATAAAGAAAAGTTTCCACACATGGGAAACTTCCCATAAAAACAAACACACACACACACACACACACACACACACACACAAACACACACACACACACACACACACACACACACACACACACACAGAGAGAGAGAGAGAGAGAGAGAGAGAGAGAGAGAGAGAGAGAGAGAGAGAGAGAAAGAGAGAGAGAGAGAGAGAGAGAAAGAGAGAGAGAGAGAGAGAGAGAGAGAGAAAGAGAGAGAGAGAGAGAGAGAGAGAGATTTAGTGGTAAGATGCATAGCATGTCAAAAACTGAACACAGATCAAGCACCACAGCAGGAAGAGCGGAGAGTGTACTGAACAGTAGGAAAAAAAATTAAAACAGACATAGCGAACTCTTCAAGTTTAAGTGCAACACTGAGTGAAGTGGAAGAGCCTCAGCATCATGGTTAAGTGGTTGTGGTGTTAGACTGCAAGGAGGACAAGCCGTGTTCAAAACTCCCTTGTGCGGTTTATTTTTATTTCTTTTTTTCACAACATAATGAACTGTTTGTGTGGACATTGAAATGTTTGTACTCTTTTTCTAGTCTTGATAGCTGTCATACTACACATTGGTTGTAGAATGAAGAGACAAGTGGTAAGAATATATTACCATCACAAATTTGATGATAGTGAGAGGAGGTGAGATACCACATGCATGTCTCACAGAAATGGAAACAACAAATAAATAGGTGTGAACTACATTACAACAAAGGAATTCAAAGATAAAAACTTACAAAAAAGAACACAACTTCAAAAATGTTAAAACTATTTGTTTTGACAGAGCACAGAGAAACAGTACGATTGTGAAACTGTTGCATTCATTTGTTCCTGCTTATGTGACAAACTATTATGTTTTCAACACTTCCTAGGTGGTGATCACATTCCCAATCATACAAACACTTATACACAAAACTTGCAAACCAACATCAGCTTTCAACAAGATGGAGCTCTATAACATTGATCATTAGCTGTTTGCAAGTTCAGGGAAATGAAATTCCCCAGTTGCTGGACTGAATGCAGAGAACCCATTACCTGGCCACCAACATTCCCTTAAAATTATCCTGCATCGATTAGAGAAGGACCATATGTGTGTGACCAAAGTGGATGATATTTGTATGTTAAGATGTCATACTGATTTGATTGTAACAGTGACACATGACGTGTTATGAAGAACATGGCAAGAAATTGAAAACAAAGTTCATATTCTTCATGCTAACAATTGTTAACATGTAGAGGTGTATTGATGATTATTAAAAAGCTTCTTTGAGATGCTCCAACATATGACACCATTTCATTATCATATCTACTGAAGTTGTTCTTGAGCTTCTAAAATTTTGGAGGTATGGAAGGGACACCATGGATAGGGACAAAATAACACCCTGCACTGGCATAAATAATATGATAAATACACTACTGGCCATTAAACTTGCTACACCACAAAGATGACATGCTACAGACGCGAAATTAAACCAACAGGAAGAAGATGCTGTGATATGCAAATGATTAACTTTTCAGAGCATTCACAAAAGGTTGGTGCCGGTGGCGACACCTACATGCTGATATGAGGAAAGTTTCCAACCGATTTCTCATACACAAACGGCAGTTAACCAGCATTGCCTGGTGAAACACTGTTGTCATGCCATGTGTAAGGAGGAGAAACGCGTACCATCACGTTTCAGACTTTGATAAAGGTTGGATTGTAGCCTATCGTGACTGCGAATTATCATATCGCGACCCTGCTGCTCGCGTTGGTCGAGATCCAATGACTGTTAGCAGAATATGGAATAGGTGGGTTCAGGAGGGTAATACGGAACACCATGCTGGATCCCAATGGCCTCATATCACTAGCAGTCGAGATGACAGGCATCTTATCTGCATGGCTGTAACTGATCGTGCAGCCACGTCTCGATCCCTGATTCAACAGATGGGCACATTTGCAATACAACAACCATCTGCATGAACAGTTCGATGATGTTTGCAGCAGCATGGACTATCAGCTCGGAGGCCATGACTGTGGTTACCCTTGATGATGCATCACAGACAGGAGTGCCTGCGATGGTGTACTCAATGACGAACCGGGTGCATGAATGGCAAAACGTCATTTTTTTTAATGAATCCAGGTTCTGTTTACAGCATCATGATGGTCGCATCCATGTTTGGCAACATCACAGTGAAGACACATTTGAAATGTATATTCGTCGTCACCACACTGGCGTATCACCCAGCATGATGGTATGGGGTGCCATTGGTTACACGTATCGGTCACCTCTCGTTCACATTGATGCCACTTTGAACAGTGGACGTTACATTTCAGATGTACTATGACCCGTGGCTCTACCCTTCATTCGATCCCTGCGAAAACCTACTTTTCAGCAGGATAATGCATGACCCCATGTTGCAGGTCCTGTATGGGCCTTTCTGGATACAAAAAATGTTCGACTGATGCCCTGGCCAGCACATTCTCCAGATCTCTCACCAATTGAAAACGTCCGGTCAATGGTGGCCGAGCAACTGCTCGTCACAATACGTCAGTCACTACTCTTGATGAACTGTGGTATCATGTTGAAGCTGCATGGGCAGCTGTACCTGTACACGCCATCCAAGCTCTGTTTGACTCAATGCCCAGGCATATCAAGGTCGTTATTATGGCCAGAGGTGGTTGTTCTGGGTACTGATTTCTCAGGACCCATGCACCCAAATTGCGTGAAAATATAATCACGTGTCAGTTCTAGTATAATATATTTGTCCAATGAATACCTGTTTATCATCTGCATTTCTTCTCGGTGTAGCAATTTTAATGGCCAGTAGTGTATTTGTTCAGAAACGTTTTTACGTAAGCTGCTCCAACAGTCAAATATTCTGCTCACGAATAAACAACAAAAGTCTTGATGGTACTAGATAACTAAATTGAAAACAAGATGCAAGGATAAAGCGGAAGAGCAATATGACTGCCTTCTAATGTTATTGCTCTTGCTAAGCTGCTGTTATATCTTCTGGAACAATGAAATACGGTGTTTTGAAAAGTTTGTGCAACACCCTTTATCTGTTCCCAACAGTGAGTAGAAATGTTCTTATGACATTTGTTAAGGGCATCCACTATTAATTTCACTCCAGCAATTGATAAATTCGACTACCACTACTCGCCCCTTCATCTTACGACCCTTGCAAATTTGGTAAGAACATTAGTCTCTCATAACAGCAAATTCACCATCCAGCATTTGCAGTTCAGCAAGACATAAAGTTGATGTTTCATATTGGGTCAACATGCTGCTGCTCTTGGCTGTATATACAAGTGTGAATAGACTTTGTGAGAAAAATAGATGGTGACCATTAACCTTCACAAAATATCCAAGATGTAATTTTAAGATGAGTAACAGTCGCTTACCAAGTAATAGCTGTGCTTGGCTCTCTCTCTCTCTCTCTCTCTCTCTCTCTCTCTCTCTCTCTCTCTCTTTCTTAACAACACCAATAATAGTAATAATACTTTAGCTCTATATGGTAGTTCAATTTTCTGTACATTTTTTCCACGCTCGTTTAGTGTATTGATGCATGTGCACACAATTTCATTTCTGCTAAATCCTCCTACCTTTGAATCATTGGTAGCTGCCACGTTGTTCTTGAAGAAATTAAATCGAGAACAAAAATTCGCTAAAATTATTGAGATTGTAAGAACTAATAGGCTGCTTATCAAGGAAAACATTAACATCTATGGCAAAACAAGAAAAATTTAATAACAGAATTACAGGTTCCGCCGTGAAAAATATGTAATTGTATATTTCTGGCACTACATTACATAAAATGCAAAGAAATTAAGGATACTGTAAGGCTGAGAAGCTGTTCCTAGAGGCTTTAATTTTTTCAAGTCCTTTGCAAAACCAAAGACGTTCCACATAGAGATTTCTGTGTAGAAATATCTGCTGTTAGCAAATTTAGGAATACACAGAATATCAGAAATAGAGTCCAATATTTTCAGCTGCCTCTATAAGCAACTGAAAATGTTTCGGAACACTGAAGACTGATGGCTATCATGCACACCTTTGGCTTGCCCAAAGAAGCAAAAGAGAACTACGTAACTGATATGCTTCCTTCTTGGTTTTATCCCATCTTTTTGGTTTTTATTCCCTCCAATGCTAAACAAAATGGTCAGTAATTATCATTAGAAAGATCAAAAAACATATGCAACACATACAAAATGTGTGATCAGAATTACAGGATGTTTTCTTTACTTGACAAGCCCATAATTACACCATCCTAGCACACACAACGCAGAGAACAAATGAGTTTTACTTTAAAGTGTTGGCACTCCAGTGACCACTGCTCCTGATGCAGTGGAAGAGGAAGTTTTCTCCTGGCTGGAACTTGCAGTAATGCAAGCAAAATACTCCAGCACCATCAGTGAGATGTATTGATATTGTGTTTGGAGACATCCTTGCCTCAATCATCATTGATGGTTGTACCAGGAGGCAAATATAGCTGAAGTAACTCCTTAGTTTATATTTGGATTAACAATTATTACACCTAACTGAACTATTGTGAGTATAAATTGTCTGAAATCAAGTGGAAGTTCCTTGAAAAACAGCATGTCAGTATTATCTTTCAATTAACAATTTTCTGCTGTTGAACTGTTACTTCCATTTAAAAAGTAACAAAAATGTAACTGCATTGGGTGTAGTCTCTCTTCAATTTTTCTGTAATGAAATAATACTAACCAGCACAGAAAACAACAAAAATGTATCTGAAAAGCATGTTTCATTCAGCCAAGGTTTCCCCTTGTGGAAGCAGGATCAATTTTCCTATATTTTTAAATACTTTTTTTTTCCTTTTACTTTTTTTTGCTCCCTATTTCTCTCCCCCCTTTCAATTATATTACTATCTGATGCATTATTTACTCGTATTTTCTCATCTGTCTACTACTTAAGAGACTGAATTAAGATTTTTGTTCTTAAATCAAGGTCAGTACTCTGCACTGTACATGTCCAAGAGCTTTCTATTTTCATAGCATGTCATACATAATACAATACCTTTAATGTTCCTTCTAATTAATATATAGCAGGACTGTAAAAATATACAAGTTCCCCTCAGCTGGAACATATGGGGAGGGCAACAAAGAACAGAAGCTATCCTCATCATTTATCAAAACAGAGTTCTTAGAAGTTATAGCATTTTCACACATTTTAAAACATTATCAAACACGTGGATGCATGTGTACATCTGAGGCAGCCCCACAAATAGTCTCCCAATTCAGTAAACATATTACTTTCGATATCATTATAATGCTTAAAAACAGCCACTTCTGAATCCTGCCACATGAATATACATTCTCAGTCAATGTCTTGAATTACCTTGATAAACTCAACGGAAAGGCAAACATAAATTAAAATTCTCATTGATATTCAAAGAATGTTTATATAGTTATTTATTTACAGTCATAAACAAATGTTATTTCACAGCACACATTGATTTTTTGGTTCTCTTATCAGCTGAGTCTGCAGATGCAACAAAAAGACTATTTCAAATTTCCATGGTTTCAAACCATCTTAGATAGTAGCCAATACATCATCCACATTTTTCCAGTTAAATGTAATTTTATTTACTAAGTAAATAACTATATGGCAGCTTGAAGTCAGAGTAAAAGTAAGATAATATCTTTAGATTAAGGATGTATGGCTTACCTCCTCATCTCTTATATCCAAGGGGTCACATTCATGAAGACAGTCATCAAATTCCAAACCCTGCACAAATTGAAGAGCATTAATACAAAAATTAAAATACACTCACTAAGAATATAGTACCAAAAACTAGGGTTCTAAACACACACAAAAAAAGAAGATTGTTGCAATCTCGCTGTTGGTTTTATTTAAAATGTTGTGTATTGTCATCATTATACATGGGAAATCAACATTTTTTAACACTAACGAATGATTGAAGACAAATTTCAAATTATTGTAGAGACAAAGCTACCCATATAATTATGGTCCCACAAGAACATACTGTGATAGTCATGCAAAGTGTTTAGCAGTAAGTAACATCTACAAACAAGATACACAAATTATGTAACTTAACATCAGCTACTCAAAAAGTCCTGCTAATGTCATCATTCTTTTCAATTATATTCCATAGACAAATTTTAGTTGGTTATGCTATCGGCACAATAAGAATTTACTGTACTTAGCTGTGAGCTAGAATCATTTCTTTATTCACAAATTATGAAAACAGGTATTGCTAAATGTGTAGATGGTAAATATGAGGTTAAGCATTGAAATAAGCAATTTTTGGTACAGATTATAACACAAACCCATGTATTTCTTGGATGCTACTCAAAAGTATTTCCTTTATAAATGTTGAAAATCTATGGATCCCGACTGGGATATTTCAATTCTTAATGAGGAATCTAAATCCACTGCTGAGCAACCTATCACAAAAAATCAACGTAGATTTCTTAAAAGATTCAAATTGTGCTTAGTAGCTTCACTGGCGTTACAACACTGCTACAATACACTATTGGTGTGGGCACTACATGGGCAAACAACGGCTCAATAATTACCGGGGAAAAGAACCCCATGAGAGGAAACAAAAACTCCTCATGCTAGTCAATCTACAAAAAACAGAAATGAATCCTCACAGAGGCAAGCATGGGGATAACTCAGCATGCATCTGGCATGGGCGGCTGTCGGCTTAGCACTAAGGAACAACATTCAACATAAGGGCAAGGTCCATGGTAGATGAACTCAGTGTAAGTACTGCCCCACTTGGCTTACAGCTGTCCACAAATTAACATCTCCATCTATGGATCTGCCCACACCCTCCACTGCATGTGTCCTCCATGGTGGCTTCCACACTAGTACGAAGTGTTATCCAGGCAAGAGCATCTGCCTCTATCACAACATCCACTAGTGGGAATACTAAACCCTCCTCCCAAGAAAGGCAAGTAAGACTGACAATAGCCAGGCTTTGACCACTGTGTCTAGTGCAGAACAAGAGAACCCAGCATTGGACTGAACTCATAAAACAGGCAATGCAAACAACACTGATTACAGCAGAATAGCATTGAATTGAGGAGCCACCAGGGGTCCACCAGCAGCAGGTGGAGGCACAGGTGAAAGCGGAGGAGGAGGAGGAGGAGGAGGAGGAGGAGGAGGAGTGGATCAAAATCCATGGGCTCCACATTAGCAGATGCAGGTGCATACTTCACTAGGCCAAAGGCTGTAGGTAATGGAAGAACAGCAGCCGGTGTGGAGGGGGGGACAATGGGGAAGCACACAGCTGCAAGTGAGAGTCCACACATTGAGCAATGTCATGACCACCTAGTCACCTGGCAGACCAGAAGAGTGGTGGTGGTAAAGTCATGACTGGGTGAAGTCACAACTGATTGCATGACAGGTCTGCTGTCCCTACTGGCATCCATCACAAACAACTGCCAACTTTTGTGCCCCAGCACAATACCCAGCAGCCACCCCTGCCAGTGGTTGAAGAACTGGAGCCAAACAGAAGGCTAAGAAGAAAACACAGCATGATACTCTGGGTGCAACAATTACAGAAGCCCCATGGCGTGTGCCCATAAAAACATTCTGCCAGATTGCGTCTGTTGTCTGAAGTCACCCGGTATGTAGCCAGAAAGCTTGACAATGCATTGTTGTGGAAAGAGAAATACACCGACTGCTTCATGTGGAACTTAAATGTACGCACAGAGTTCTCCATGCCTGAGTTAGATGTCAGGTGAAATGGTGTGGTAGTGAGATACTGAATCCCGCTGCAGATGCAAAAGACCTCAAACTCCTGCAACGCAAATTCGCTACTACTATTGGATACCAGGGTCCTGTAGGAACTCTCAATGGCAAAAATAATCAACAATTCCTGAACAGTGGTAATTGAAATTGTGTAAGACAGCTCGGCTATGTGCAGGAAATTGGACAATGCAATGATCATGAACAATCATATTACTGTCCAAAACAAGACACACAAAAGTGACGTGCCCCCTGTCCCAAGGGCACTCTGGTTTGGACAAAGAAAGAGAGTGGCGCAGTAGCTGATGCAGCCTGGTTCTGTGCACAAGACCCACAAGTCCACATGAGACATTTGATGTCACTAATAATTGCAGGCCAGGACATCTGCAGGGTACCAGGGGTCGCGTTTACCACACTCACCTAACTGCACTCCCACCAATTATCAAAAAGGACATTCCTTGATACCATCGTCATCCAAAATGAGTACATAATTTGGGCAATGTTGTCTAAAGAAACTTTGGGCAAAGTTAATGCCCTAGTCTGAATTTCAGAATCATGCACTAAGTAGACAATCACAACCCGAATCAGCAAATCTGTATAAGAGACAGCACATCTGGGACACACAAAACTACACTTAAACAATAGACCTTGAAAATCGGCAATAAAGGCCACATATTACTGCCCAGGGCACTTGTGGTGAAGACCAAAACCAACAAACAGCACCATGGGCTTTGTGGGTACAGAAAAAAACCTGTACCATTGGTGAAGTTTGCTGCTGGTGGGGCAAGCTCTTGAAGCAACTCTACAGTGTGGTTCATTAGTGATGTCGTCATTCTCTGCTGCTTCTTTTGTATTCCTGCCAGTATTGCACACATTCTGGGTCCATGGTGGCCCAAAATTAGCCCTGGGGAAAAGGGAAACAAAAAATAGGGGCATCAAATACATAAGAACGTTCCTTGTCACCATTTTAGTATTTGCACTGGTGTGGCAACACTTCTACATTACACTATAGGTGTGAACATTTAACAGGCTCAAATGGGCTCAACAATGACTGGGGAATATACCATGTATCAGGAAATGAAAACTCGCCATAAATCAGTCTACAGGAAATGGAAAGTCTGAACCAACACTCAGCATGATGTGCAAGGCAATGTGAACAACAGTTGAACTCAGTGTAAGCACTGGCCTATTCGGCTTACAGCTGCCCACAAGTAAACATCCCTGGCAGTGGATCTACCCATACTATATGCTACATGTGACCTCCATGGCAGGTTTCTGCACTGCTCTGCAGCACTACCCAGGCCAGCTCTTCTGACTTCATCATGTCTGCTGATGATGTTAAACTGGGAAAATAATGAGTTAGAAACATAATTCTACTGTTACAAATTGATTTAAGTAGTAAATTTTCCAATGTGTGTGCACCCAAATTCGTAAGATTCTCATAGACACAGCTCAGTCTCAAAAAACTCATTGTTAACATACTAGCAGACCATGATGAATAACAAGTGAAAATTAATATAGTAAGACTGTATTGTGTGCCCTTCTATGTAAGGGACTAAATGCTGTGCTACAAACTCCTAGTCAGTCCTTAGGATTTATTGCTTCTTTCACATTTGGATATTATTAGATAACAAGAAATATGTCAAGAAGCGCCTAAATGTGCAGTACAAATGAAAGTGTAGGACTATGTTTAAGCAACTAAGTCAATTCAATTCAAGGCCTGGGGAAGGCATGGTCACACTTGCTTGATCGTAAGTCAAAGCTGGTTATAATATTTGTGCAAGTTGATCCTGAACTATATAATTAAAAACAAAATATATTCAATGTTCCCCTAAGGCAGCATGCCTAGTCTGTGTCTGGAAATACAAGAGAGCAGGACGTATTCCTTTTTAGGGCAGGGTCTATGTCAACTTATGTCCACTAAAATAATTTACACTTCTAATAAATGTGAATTTTAGGCAGCCATGACAAACATGTAGTACACAAAAAAATTGATATCAAGAAGAGTCACAGCAAGTACTGTTATACATATAGCTACAACTGCTCAGATTCTACTCCTGATGGCCTGCAAATAACTAAAGATAAGAAAAGTGCAATAACACTTTGCTTAATGAACTGTAATGCATCATTCACCTTCTACAATTAGCAAATGACATACTTTTACTCCACATGCAGTATGTATATATAATGAATGCATGCAGAATTCTCAGCACCTTCTGGTTCCAAATTTGATTCTTTATCCTCCTCGATAAAGTCAGTTGACATTTACACGGCTTTGTTCTTATGAATGTCATCATAATTTTAAATGATTCCATTCTTCTGTTCGAAGGAAAATGTAACCAAGCCAATTTGCTGATGCATCATTTACTACCATGTACTGACATGATGTCATCCCAATGCTACAACACACATCAGTCTTTGCTGAGAATTAGACGGTTCTTTCACTTTTGTATTGTACGTCATGGAATTTATAGACCTTTAAATTTATGTTCTGATCTCCAGCAACAGTGTTATCTGTGTTCTATCCAGTCATTTTAAAAACTTACTTCAACAAGTAGTTGCAAAATGTGTCAGTTAGGTAAAAATATGCTCGGGCATGCAAGTCAAATGTCATGCCCACTGAAGTCTCCTAGTCTTCAATTTCTGGAGAAAAGATAGGTAGTTGTGGCAGTTTTTGGGCCTTGGCTCTTCCTTCATGAACATCAATCTTTATCTTGGAGAAGACCAACGCTCTTCACCAAGACTTTACACTGACGAAGTAACAGTTCTGTTTTGCTGCCTTTGGCACACGCTTGCTTTTGTCTTAATTTACTGCCAGTTAAACCGTAACTATATAATATGACTAGGTTGTAGGATTTTTGGAGATAGCATTCAAAGTCACTATCTTTTTCATATTAAACTGTGTTATGGATTGCTCAACAACACACACTTTTTACATTCAAAATTTGTCTCTTTGGTTTATTTTTAACATACTTCCAGTCTATTGAAATCAAAACCACAGGTAGGAGCAGTTGTACCATCTATCTACATGTGGCACAGCAATATGTACCTCAGCATTAACTGCACTTTTGAGGCTTTGCAGATGCTATATGGTGGAGAAGCTCAGGTGGCTGGTTCCCTCCTATGTAATGCATCATCTGGAATCTCCTACATATATCTTGTGAAGAGACCATGAGGATAAAATCAGAGAGATTAGAGCCCACCCAGAGGCATACCAACATCCTCCTCTCCACGAACAATACGAGACTGGAATAGAAGGGAGAACCGATAGAGGTACTCAAGGCACCCTCTGCCACACACCGTCAGGTGGCTTGCAGAGTATGGATGTGGATGTGGAATTATATAGCATCTACAGATGCAGCATAAAGCCAAATCACACACCACATAGTGATTATACTTTTGGTCATTTCCATGGTGTAAAATTAACTACCTTTGTAACACGAAATAATATACAGGAAGTAAAGAGTAACTGTTTACAATGTATCACAATAGTATATGGGAAGTCAGACAAAGTCACTGAAATAAGGCACTTGTGGTCTATCAAGACAAGAAACAGCCTCAAATTGGCCTACAAACACACTAAGCTACAGCGTGTATGCTACGTTTACAAAACCCTTTTTCCTTTCATTATGCTCACAGGAATTTTAAATTAACTATGTTAATGGAATAGCCATCTAACCTGCACATAGACAAAAATCAGAGGATATTCAAGTCACATGTTGTGTGCATGCTCTGTGGCTTAGGAGGTTTTTGTGAGATAAATTGAGGTTTTGCCAGGTCTGAGTGAGCACAAATGTCCTAGCTCAAATTGTTTTATCATTACTTCTCCTATACTGCTCTGGTACATTGTAAAATATTATTGTTTACACCCTGTATCAGTACGAATTCACCACACGTATCTAAAGTCACCAGCTTTTACAGTTTTGAATACATATATGGAATACGTTCAAAGTGTACATGGAGAACAAATCTTCAATTTGTGAGCAGTTAATGTCTGAGTGAGTGAAGTAATGTTTCACAACAATGGAGTGAGTCATATACTTTGAGTCAATGGAAGAAAAGTGAAAAAAGTACATGCTTCCAGCAGGTATGTAAATGATTAGTTTTTATTTTTCTGTGTCAAGTAGAACAGCCATAGGAGTACAATAGTGTTTATCAGGTTTACTATTGTTAACTGGCCTGGTAGGGTATATAACAGGCAAGAACATTGTAAGATGCTGAGTGATGACTATGAGGTGCCTTTGTGGGCCTCCATTTGGTTAGCTTATCAAACTGTGCAATATCAAATTTTGTGCACCATTGAGATGCAATAATTACCTGATGCTGGACTGCATGGTAATGAGAGGCAGGTATACTTGCAAGGTTCCAGTCAATGAAGTCTAATCACCACAAGGAAGAATCATTGTATTGCACAAGCAGCACTCATAGCTGCTTCACATCAGCATCTGCCATCCAAGAACAAATAATGGACTCCCTGCATCATTCTGTGACATCTAGCACCACTTGTCATGGACTAGCAGCAGCTCAACTATGGAATTACTGCTCTATGTGTAGTAACACCATAACACAAACAGCTGCATTTGGAGGAGTGCTGTGACCAGGAAGCATGATCTGCTGATGAACAGTGTCACATTGTATAGAGCAATGAATTACATTTCTGCACTACCCCGCACGGCTCTCGTTGGTGAGTATGGTGGCAACCTGGGAAAAAGGTCTCAGTCCTCTGATATTTTAGAAAGGCACAATGGTGTTACTCCTGCTGTCAGGGTGTGAGGAGCCAATGGGTATGATGTAAGTCATGGCTGGTAATGACTGAGGGAACTCTGACAGCACAACGGCATGTCACAGAAATACTGTGTCATGTGTTAAAACCCAACCTACAGTCTTATGGCACCATTTTACAAAAGTAAAAAGTTTGTCTATACATGGAATGTGCCTCTGGACTGTCTTCGTGAGATTGAAGTACTCCTGTGGTGAGCAATATCCTCAGATCTGTCCTAAACACAATGTGGGCGACCAGCTCAGATGTCAACTCCATCGAGGCCTTGTATACCAAGGACTATGTTACAAATGTTGTGGGCCAGCTTGCTTTAGGATATGATACAACAGCTTTATGATGTTCTTACAAAACAAACAGGTCACTGCATCCAGGCCAGATGGGGTGAAATGTCATACTGGTAAGTGTACTTATACCACGAAGTTGTTTCAGGGTCTATAAGCTAAAAGTAAACAAAAAATAAATAAAAATATTCTTGGATTTTTCCCGGATTTCCCTGTTAAAGAAGCACTTTTTCCTATGTTCAAATACACTTCTTCCAAGGTGAAAAATACACTTTTTCCATGATAAGTGAAAGTATACTTTCACTCAGAACTGTAAAAATATCAATCCTTTGAATGATAAAGGTTTTATACACCAGGCAGAACTTCCCGGCATTTCAGAGAACGAAAAAACTCGCAAAAAAGATTTTGGAAATATCTGATGTGAAGCAAATTTTGTGCTGCATATTTTCATATTTGTATTATTCAAGTGTAAATTCGAATTTCACCAAACACAGCATGTTAGTTTCTGAAGCATTGAAATCAAGATTGAATTGTGATTTTTTAAGCCAATCATAGCTTATATCACGTGATCTCACCAGCGAATGACAGCTAATATTCAGAGCATACCACATGTGATGTAGTCAGCCAATAGCAGTATCACTGTTAAGTAGCATTAACACACAAATAGGAAAAGTTAACCGTTTAAATTAATGTACGTAATGTAGCTACAAGAAAAGCTAAGCTCCCACATATAATATTGGTCTTTTTGCATGTGTTACATTTTAAGATACATAACACAAATGTGAAAGTAAAATTTTACATAATGACATTAATGTCTGGTCTTCTGGGCTCAAAATTCTTCAAAGTGGCTAGTCCTCAATTGTCAAGTTTTAAATGAGAGTCAACGCCCTGCGATTTAAGAAATTCATTGCACATCCTGACACGTAACATAATTCAACTTGCGCAAAAAGAAATTTACTTTGAAAGTACACTTTTCAAGGTACCATTCACAATATTTTCCCGTGACCTGTTAGAAATAGGTTCATTTCAGCAGTTGCCAGAAAGTGACGGAAAACACCCGTTACAGTGCATGGGCAACTACAATGACATGGGAAGCTTGCATGTAAGAGTGAGTGTGTGTGTGTGTGTGTGTGTGTGTGTGTGTGTGTGTGTGTGTGTGTGTGTGTGTTTTGTAAACCATACTAAAATGCATAACTCTGCTTCAAGTGCACATTCAATGTTCAGATTAACAATGGAATAGGACGCCCAGCCTGATATTAAGCTTTTCACTGCAGTTTTCAGGATGCAAATTTTCTTTGAGTACCAGTACTGCATTATGTCATGTTTGGTTCTTTATTATGGCATAATGCCATACATGACAGAAGATAAAAATGTACACTTGAAATTCAGTGAACAGTTCAAATGGCTCTAAGAACCATGGACCTTATCATCTGAGGTAATCAGTCATTCAACAGTTGAAACTAGCCAATTGTGTAGAATGAAACACTTCGTTCACATTAAATTGACTGCCTCTGTGGAAAAGATTAGTAAAAGCCACATTTATTTAGAAACCTGACAAAAATAACTTCATTGTCCTGGTAGGTGATGAATGCTTGACTGCCATGGAAATAAAATCAGAAAAACTGAAACTAGTAACATATTTTAGCCTTTCATAATTACATGAATGTATTTTAATTCACTTGCCAGTTACCAGTCAAAGAAACCCATTTTATTTTCATTCGACATGAGAACTGTAAATGAGAAGAAAACAGCAAAATCACTAAATGTGAACACGGCTCATGTGGAGACTAACCCTCTCCCCACTACAACCCAGACTGCTCTACGCATGCACAAATTTGGCAGCTTGGGCGTGCCATAAAAATTTTTCTAGGTAGCATCTGGCCACTTGTTACTACTGATGATACATGAACTGCCACTCTTCAAGTAGCCAGAAGTGGGAAAAGGTACTGTCCATAAGCAATGTAACTGTGAATGCATGTGAGCCTCCTGGCAACTGCTCAAACGAAATTAATGTAAACAATTGTGATGTCACGCTCATTGGCAGCAGTTTATTGTTATGAAGTATTCCACAGTCTTCATCGTAAAACCTTTGAAACATTTTGCTGTTTATTGGTTCTCACCAGTTAAAATTACAAACATTTAACTGAGTACTAAAACAATGAAAAATTCCACGAATTCTAAAAAATTACCAGGTTTTTCCCAGATTTCATAGTTTCCCCAGAGCATATACACCCTGTCTGTAAATTTGACAATTCTGTAAGCACCTAAACAACAACACATACCCTCACAAACCATGTAGTTTCATTTTGTTTAATCGTCCCCTAATGTATACTTCACTTTTTTGATAGGGAATGTGGATGAGAACACGTACAACTCTTACAGGCTGTAACTACAATTTGCCACTTAGAAAGGCACCTACTACCACGTCCACGAGCTAGGAGATATATTGTGCATGCTAGTCAGTGTCACAATTGAATCAACAATCTGTATTAATGTGTACACTGTGACCCTCATGAACTTCTGAAAATGCTGCTAAAATGCAATATGATGGTAATAAAGACGGTGCAGTCAACAAGGGATATGTTTACGATACCTGATTTTAACTGTAATTCATTCTAGATACAATGAAGAGCCAAAGAAACTGGTACACACGCCCAATATCGTGTAGGGTCCCTGCAAACTCGCAGAAATGCCGCAACACATCGCTGCATGGACTAGACCAATGTTTGAAGTAGTGCTGGAGGGAATTGACACCATGAATCCTGCAGGGCTGTCCATAAATGCATAAGAGTACGAGGAGGTGGACACCTCTTCTGAACAGCACTCTGCGAGGCATCCCAGATATGCTCATGTCTGGGGAGTTTGGTGGCCAGCAGAAGTGTTTAAAATCAGGAGACTGTTCCTGGAGCCACTCTGTAGCAATTCTTGATGTTTGGTGCGTCACTTTGTCCTGCTGGAATTGCCCAAATCCATATGAATGCACAATGGACATGAATGGATGCTGGTAATCAGACAGGATGCTTACGCATGTGTCACCCATCACAGTCTTATCTAGACCTATAAGGGGTCCCATATCATTACAACTGTACACGCCCCACACCATTACAGAGCCTCCACCAGCTTGAACAGTCCCCTGCTGACATGGAGAGTCCACAGATTCATGAGGTTATCTCCATACCCATACACATCCATATGCTCGATACAATTTGAAACAAGATCTGTCTGACCAGTCAACATGTTTCATCAACAGTCCAATTTTGGTGCCGAGAGGCCCAAGCGAGCTGTAAAGCTTTATGTTGTGTAGTCATCAAGGGTACATAAATGGGCCCTCAGCTCCCAAATACCATATCAATGATGTTTCATTTAATGGTTCGCACTTGTTCATGGCCCAGCACTGAAATCTGCTGCAATTTGCAGAAGGATTGCACTTCTGTCATGCTGAACGATTCTCTTCAGTCGTCGTTTGTCCCATTCTTGAAGGCTCTTTTTCTGGCCTCAGTGGCATTTGAGATTTAATGTTTTATCAGATACCTGATATACATAGTACACTCGTGAAATGGTCATACAGGAAAATCCCCAGTTCACTGCTACCTCCGAGATGCCATGTCTCATTGCTCATGCGCTGACTGTAATGTTCAAACTCACTCAAATCTTGACAGCCTTCCATTGTAGCAGCAGTAACTGAACTAACAACTGCACCAGACACTTGATGTCTCATATTGGTGCTGGCAACTGCAGCTCTGTATTCTGCCTGTTTACAAATCTCTTTATTTGAATATGCATGCCTACAGCAGTTCCTTTGGCACTTCAGTGTAGTTTGATGAAGTGAAAGAGGCCTTTATGTGTTGAAACTCCACACAGGATATTATGCAGAAGTCACTTATAATCTAAGTAATGGACATTGTAGTATTTTGGCAAACATAAGAACAAACTTAATACCAAATCAAAGGACAACTTCTGATATACTGACTTCAACACTTAGTATAACAACATTCTTAGTTTGATTAACTATGGGCTGTTAGTGTGAATGCTGTATGTAAGATTACACCCGAAATGCAAATAAAAATGCTTTAATGGTGCACAATAGATTTATTGTTCTAACAGAACAGGGAGTTGGAAGGAGTTTCTTGATTTGCCTATTTTGAGAAGATAAAACATGTGTTCTTCAAAAGACTTATTTCAAGTAGTAGAAAATCAAATCCTAAACACCAAAATGAACTTTCTGGCTTTCAGTTACATGACACTATGATGCAGTCTAGGGACATTGTAATAGAGAAAAGTGGGACTGTCCCACTTGTTTTTACAGAACCCTCCAATGCTAATATTTTCTCTTGTTTAATGACTACTTTTCCTTCAAAGTGCAAGTACTATGTGGGCACAAAACTATCAAATTTCTGTTTATGTAGTATTTTACTAAAATTTTATTATTTACATTATAATCTACTGATTACTTGTTAACAATAGTGGTGTGGTTGCAAAAAAAAAGTTTTGCAACTAACTATATGGGTAAGATGCATGCTAATCACATGTAAAAAATCACCAGGAAGACAATTCAGTCCCTGTTCTATAAAAGGGACATAGCCAAAATCTATAATCTGCTGGGCTCATCTCCACTACTACGTTGTTCCACACCATGGATGAATTGTTTTGCCAAGTGACACACAAATCAATGAGACAGCTCAGATTAATAGAGTTTGAGCATGAAGACATTCCAGATATATTACAAATGGTCTCTTAACATGTTACTGTTCACCATCCTTGGCATCACTGATGCTGTGTCAGGAATCATACCGAATCATTGAATCAGTAAGGTCTGTTGTTCATTTCCTAAACTGTTTATTAAGTAAGAATTAGGCTGCACAAAAGTGCAAATGCATTAAAACTGAGAAACTCTTGAGACACAGGAACACTTCATTGCCATCTTCAAGAACAAAATCTAATATCATTATTAGCTACGTATGACTCTATGCCCAGGACCTATGTTCCTATAATACTGTCAAAGGTGAAGGGTTCAGGAACTTATGTCAGGACTTTTCAGGTATATGTGTAAAGTATGCGAAGTCTCTCTGCATAAATGTTAATTTCCTTCTTCATCTGTCAACAATATAACAATATTTCTGAGGAAACTAAAAAAAATCAAAGCAGGAAACCAAAAGTAGCTTGGCAACCAATGCATGTGCCTCTGAAATGGATTAATGGGGGTGACGAATACACTAAAACTGAATACGTTACCATTACTGATCACTATATGACTCCTGAAATCCAGATTAAATCATATTTTATGCATGTTGGAATTTCTTTTTGAAGATGCTAAATCTGGTGTTAATACTCAGAGAAAATTTTTATCTGACTTACAAAGTTATGGCATTCCTGGCACTTATTTAGAAGGTGGAATATTTGTAATAGACCACACAGCTAATATCAAGTCAACAAAACTTCCATTCAGCGGCTTTTCTGTATACCACACTGCATTGCAACAATGCTAAGATACATGTTAGCTGAAGAGAAATTTATCAAAGAATTTGTGTCACAAACACTCACACTAATAACTTCAAGGAATATCACGAATTACTTAAAAAAACTAGTTTAAGAAAACTTGTCACCAGAACAGTAAAGTCCAAAATGGATATCAGTTTGAATACTATTGTTGATATAACAGAGTCTGTGGCAAATGTCATGGAGGAGTTCATAGTCACATTATCAGTATGGAATCAAATGCATCAATTACAAGGCTGGAACAGAGGCTAACTACGGCTTTGATTCATTTCCTCTCGAAGCTTTAATGCATCACTCATAAGCTTCAAGCAGAGAAGCATCCAACATTCCCTTTTGTTTTGGTAATGTACTACAATATGATTTCCCACTTGTCTGTTCCAGAAACTACATCAACAACATCCTTGGAACTAGAGTTACTGGTATGAATTCCATCTACTTCCTTGTTAACAAGCATTTATTGCCACCAAAGGAGACTACTGTTAAGGTCTTACTTTATACTGCAGACAGAAATCACAGCACTTAAGCAAAGGGCAGAATCTCTTCTGAAAGAGAAAATAAAGATTTGTAATGAATATCTTTTCACCGCATATTTTGTATTAACATTCGAAATCTAAAGAATTTAAAGCCAGAAGAAAGACAGGAAGTGCACAGTACAGTGTGCAGAATGTAGAGTTTCCAAGACTCTTCAGATTAGCTCAGTCTATGCTAATAATCCCTGCAGCAAATGCATTTAAGGAAAGAAATTTTAGGTGAGTAGGGCTGATTATCAATGATAAAAGATCACTAATCAGTACACAAAATGTTAGTAACTTGCTGATTCTGCATAACTTCTATTTGCTAAGGTTTATTTTGCAGAAATAGTAATTTCTAAGATTATTTTGTTTATATGTTGCAGTTCTTGTTTACGCGCAAAAGTCTGTGGTGCCTACTCTTTTATTCTGTTTCTTAATTTCTAGGGACAGAAGAATGATTCTAACAGCCAGGTGGATCCACTCAACAAATAGTGATATTTATTTTACAGTGCAGTAAACTGCTATTCAGAATTTGGTTTATCAGCATATTACTTTCTGCAATTCAATTTCAATACATCTGTAGTTCAAAATGTTGTGGTTTTATTTGTCTAAAGAGCTGCACTAAACCATAACCTTTCACCAGGAGAAATAATACGAATAGCTGAACATCAAAATATGATGCTACATTTCCAGTTCTCATTACAGTACTGAATACCAGTATCAGATTTTCACTGGTGATCCATTTCATCAACTGACATCTTAGATTATAGCATTTTATGTATTCACTTTATGAGCAAAAATCATGAACACAAGAGCTTTGACTACAACGCCAACGTAGACTGAAGAAATGTGAAAACATGGGGAACAGCATATTTCCTTGTAATTTCAGTCTGTTTCAGTAGCTATATATATATTATAAGAATGTGCCATTAGTAGCAATTGCAGAATATATTTACTGTGTATACATTCTTTTAATTATGTGTCTCAATTTTCAAACAGCACAAATCAAACATTCGTTAAAGGCACTGTATTCTTGTTGGGAGGAGTCCCTGATAATCACAGTTATTGTAGTAATGATTTGACTCATAGCAGGAATCACACAGCACTAAATGTGAATGAATCATTCTCTCCTCGTATATCTTAAGACATTGCAAAGAGATGCAAGGTACCCCACAACACAGGCAGAGGGCTCAGCAGTACCGTACGCTGAGCACACAGCGCAGTGGGGTGGTAAGTCAATAGGCTGGTGAACTGACCTGTCAGTTTCTTTGCTCTGACTGGGCCCACAGCCCGTATGGGCCAGCAGCGATACACGGGCTAGATGGGTTGAAGCCAGCACAGTGCATGTCTCTAGTTTTGGACACAAAATCAATAGCCCGGTTGCTTAACGTACATTAGTACATGACTGCACCCATATTTCCTGTAAAAGGGGAACACTGACTTGATATTACAGCAACACAGAAAAGACATATAGTATGCCGAGCCAGTGAAAGCATATGAATGGTTATTAGTACCACCAATTCTGGCGTTATAAAGATTTGATTCTTGAAATGAAATGTGTTTTACCATGCACAAAAAAATGTACACTCACAAATGTAAAGCAGTCTCTGGGGAAAAGAGAATACTCCAAGAAAAAATGGCTCACTGAGGTTGGTTGGGACAGTTGTGGAACATAGTATAAAAGTAAGGTACGTTTGCATGTACAGAAATCAGACTAAGAGAAAAAGAAACACATTCCAAGTGGAAAACAGCATTCTGGTAAAATATACAAGATGAACTGCAAAAGAAATTTTAAAGATCATACAGGAACATAGCTGTAGTGTGTATCTTGCAATGTTCTTCAGTTGATCACCTTAGCAAAAATGAAGCAATTACTTAATTCAACAGATCATTCTCAACCCTTTGGCTGTAGTGGAATGCCACAGTAGTCTAAATGCACTATGCCCTAACAGCAGTTGATTGTTATTCAGCACCAATGGAAGTATGGTGTGATTAACTGCTGTAGCAGTTTTGAGACATACAGTTTTTAAGTGCACAAGTTGATAACTCCATTAACAAAACAATATTTGATCCTGATGGAGTTGATACAAGTAACAAGTGCATGGTAATGTTTGGGCAGCATCAACAATTTGACACATTTTATATTCTTACATGGTAAGTATACCCCTGAGGTCTGTTAATAGATTTTCAGTGTTAAATGTTGAAATTTCCGTGCACATCAGCAGCAATGGTTGATCACACAAGCTGAAACTGCAAATTTAAGCTGTATACAGAATACTGAGGGGTATTCACAACACACCAGAATGACTCAGAGTGAAAATTACCGCTGACAAAAGATTTCTGTATGCTTTACTTCATTTTAGTTGTAATGGTATTGTCAATCACATCCAGTCTGTCCCCGATTCCCATTTAGAGCACTGAGAAACAGGTATGTTTATATCTGAATTGACCAGAGGTTGTTACTGTGTCATTTCCTTTAAATAATTTCTTATAAGGACAGCACGCCATCTCCTTACAATAGCCAGAGAAATGTCAATTTATGCTTAGCTCACAGATATTAATGTTTGTATATTAGAATGTATGTTAGTTGGACTGGCATTTTTTTAGAATACAAAATATTACTTGAAATTAGTGCAAAAATAGTCCACAAGATGTTTATTATTATAATTATTTTTATTCTTTTTTGGGGGGGTGGGGAGGTAATCATGGAGCAGCTAGCACTAGGTTTAGTAATTTTCAATGAGTAAGTCAAATGCTCAATAGAAAATCTTGGCGCTTCATGTGTTGCAAGTAATCAATAAACAGTTTAATTTTCAAAGAGGAGTCAGTTCTTGGAATGAGTTGTAATTTGTGGATGTATTTACACTACAGTCTTTCTAAATTAAATAGATAATAACAGCTAGACTGTAGTTTTAGAGAGAGAGAGAGAGATTTTACTTGATTTAATGACGACCCGGAATATTACCTTGAAACATTATTTTTGACTACAATTAAGTTGAATTATCATATAATTATCTCAACAGAATTAGTGACAAATTAAATAATAGATAGTTTATGTTGTTCTGAGCACTGCACCTAGCTAGAAACTGGTACAGTTCAGCATACACTAAAAAAGATGCTATCTGCATTCTGCCCTTGCCCTTTCATTAGTTCAAATTTTAAAATATTATGAAGTGGTTTTCTACCTACCATCTGCAGTAAGATAACAAGGTTTTATGTACAGTCTTAGACATAAAAACTGACCATCGGCCGGCCACAACAGAGACTAAGTTCGAGTCGTTCACTTAAGGTGGTCAATAAAACTGACTGCCCATGACAACTCAAAGTCCGGCAATCTGCACAATCTGGCAACACTGTAAGATGCAGAAGTGTTAGGAGGAAGTGTTGTGTACTTCCGAAATCTTCTCGCATTGTGTGAGCCTGTGGTCTAGTGGTAATCATCGTGCATTCTAAAATTACAGTTGCCTGTTCACGTCCAACAGTTTGTTTTTATTTTTTTTTTACTACATTTCGGTGTAAAGTTATGAGTCTGATTGAACATCGAAGATAATTTGCTTAACAGTCTACCCACCAGCAATAACAAGTATTCCAGAAACAATTCTGCAGGACAGCTCGTGGCTGCGTCGCAATCATAACAGCTTACGCTCGAGCGTTTCCTCACACTGCAGCGGCTTCCGGCCACCGCCCAGACGCCACTCGCCGCATGAAATCCGGTGCCGCACAGGTGAACGCGAGCTGTCAGTGTGTGTTTCAACTGTCATTTTCGAATTTGAAGTTGTAGATATCATCTTGCAGTTAAGCATCAGATTTTGCATACTTGAAAATCATGAACTACAGTTAAGCATTGTAAAATTGAGTCACAAGTGGCAAAAGGTGTAACAACTGCAACACAACGTTTACTTTTGGTATAACAGAGGGATGAATGCAGAGGAGACAGCAAGAAAGATTTAAACTGTGTGTAGAGTGAGTGCTTTTGGGAAAAATACGCCAGAAAAATATAGTCTTGTTTCAACAAAGATCATTCTGGCATGAATGATTTTCCACATCAAGGAAGTCTCGACTACTGAGATATGTTATAGATTACCATTTTACCATCATGCGACATTTGCATTCAACAGACAACGTTCAGAAGTATGGTGTAGGAGTACTGCATGCTCTAATTCGAAACAACAAAAATCAACGGAGTGACTATTATTCAACGCCATCAGGTAGCTGATTGAGCATTCCTATGCAGTACTGTTACTGGTGATGTGTTATGATACCTTTATTGTTGACTTCCTAAGAAGAAAAGAAGAGCTGAGTCCCACCAAAAGACGTACACTCGAGCAAAGAGTAGTGTGAACATAATATTTTACATCTGATAGCTCCAAAAGTGTGTTTTGGGCTATGAATTCTGCCCCAAGGGGTGTGCGCAACACAGCTGGAATTTGTTGCCAACAACTGAGACACCTTCTGGTCGCAGTGTAAGAAAATCGAGCAACTAAACTACATCACCTATGCTTCTGCATGATAACGCACTGTTGATTTGAGAAACAAAACTATCCAGGAGATTGATAGGAAAGTCTTCTCTCAGGCACTTGTATTGATAGGGAAGCCCTCTCTTGAGCACTTGTCCTCCTTCTCGTCATATATTCGTAAAATTTTACCTTTCCCGCTCTTGATCGATCAACCATCAAGGCAGTTCATTTCTAGACGAAAATACTCTTAAAACTACACTGGTTTAATGACATCATTATAACCAGTAGGTTTTTACTGGCATAGAATTTGTAAACAACTTTAGCATTGTCAGATCATTTTAGATATCGTGAAAGAAAACTCTGCTACTGATTAATTTCTCTTTGATGATTACTGTTGCATTTAGTAAACTAATGGAAAATGCAATTAAAATATTCACTGTACTAATACAAGTAAAATTCAGCTTACTACAGAAACATCCTGACTACAGTCTATCTTAATAAAGCATTAAGTGTCTGTAAGAAGATTGAGCCTATTTTAACAGGAATTAGTAGGATGTTACCAACTTTTCACTTCGAAAAGATCTGTATTTACTTCATTTCCTGTATCATTCGCAAGTATTATGAAAATGTGGCATTTCATAGATAAAATTATGTATTCTCAACAACAACAAATATGTCGGCAGAAAACAAAAGTGGCATTATGAATTTGGCAGTACCGTAAGGTTTTTGCTCTGACATTAAGGGTTACTGAAAGTAGCAAGACGAATTTTGCTGGAGTGTTGTCTTACGATTCCCTTATTGAGTTTGTATCAAATCTGGCTTTCAGTGAGTCTCGAAAGGCAAACGAAAAAATGTGGGAACTGGTTTTTTCCTAAAGTGGGAAGACATCCTTTTGTGGTTGAATTGTTGGCAAATGTCAGTCAGACGTGTGCCATTGGTCTAAGTGTTTCGGTGTGTTGAATTTGTACCAATGATTTTTCTACAGGTTTTTTTCTGTTACAAATAGAGAGTTGAAGTCTCCTATTAGTATTTTCACATCATCTTGGTGAATTTTGCTCATAGTATTTCTGAGTGTGTTCCAGAACTTTCGACAGTTTTGGTGTTTTTCTTATTTTTGATGTTTGTGGGGCCTGAGCATTGGAAAGTGTATATTTTTTACTGGTGCTCTGAATGAGCATAGTCATAAGTCGATTTTTGATGGGTGTGATATCTTTGACAAAATTGATGATAGATCTGTGTTCGAGAAATGCAATGCCGAAGATTGGTATGCCTTTCGCTACCTTTTGTTGTATATTGCTCTTGAAAATGCAATGGTTCCCGTAATGCAAGGTTTTGTTGTCAATTAGTTGTGGTTCTTGAAGAGCAAGGAAGAGAATTTTTTGTCGGTCGATTTCTTTTGTGACATTATTTAGTTTTCGAGTTTGGATCAATGTATCAATGTTTAGTTTTCAAATGCATGTTTTCTGCTTGTAGGGAAATTTACCAGAGATCTTAGATATTCTCTGCCGTGCTAACCTGTACTCACCAGTATCCGAAAATCCATCTGCCACCTATCGACAGCCGCGTTGTGTACCACCTGGAGCAAAGTTGACTTTGCTTGCACAGTTCATGTTTGCTTGTGTTTCACTGGTTTGGCCTGAGTGATTCCAGGACCGGACAGGACCAGAAGGTGTTGAAGCCTTTGGAAGCAAATATTTTCAGCTGAGCTCATTGAACTAACTGACGGTGACCAATATAGCGGTGATTTTCATTCTGACGTGCCTGGATTTTGGGTTCAACGGATTGAGTAGCCGTTCAGGATTGTGTTAATATTTGGTTCACCCCAAGTATTGGATTTCTTCGGTACCACCCTTATGGGGGAGAGTTTCCCTAACTGCCACATGAGATTATTATTATTATTATTATTATTATTGTTATTATTATTATAACTGTGGAAGCAAATTCAACTTTGCCCCAGGTGGTACACAACCCAAATGTTGGAACATGTGAGGCAATACTGACCCTACGACTTACTTTAGAAGATAGATTAAGGAAAGGCAAACCTACATTTCTAGCATTTGTAGACTTAGAAAAAGTTTTTAACAATGTTGACTGGAATACTCTCTTCCAACTTCTGAAGTGGGCAGGGGTAAAATACAGGGAGCAAAAGGCTATTTACTACTTCTACAGAAACCAGATGGCAGTTATAAGAGTCGAGGGACATGAAAGGGAAGCAGTGGTCAGGAAGGGAGTGAGACAGGGTTGTAGCCTGTTCCTGTTGTTATTCAATCTGTATACTGAGCAAGCAGTAAAAGAAACGATATAAAAATTTGGAATAGGAATTAAAATCCATGGACAAGAAATAAAAACTCCGAGGTTCACCGATTCTGTCATAGACCACAAAGGACCTGGAAGAGCAGTTGAACGGAATGGACAGTGTCTTGAAAGGAGGATACGAGATGAACATCAACAAAAGCAAAATGAGGATAATGGAATGTAGTCGAATTAAGTGGGGTGATGTTGAGGGAATTAGATTAGGAAATGAGACACTTAAAGAAGTAAATGAGTTTTGTTATTTGGGGAGCAAAATATCTGATGAGGGTCGAAGTAGAGAGGATATAAAATGTAGCCTGGCAATGGAAAGGAGAGCATTTCTGAGGAAGAGAAATTTCAAGATATGATTACACGAAGCACATTTAGAAGGATGTAGGTTGCAGTAGGTATTGGGAGATGAAGAAGCTTGCACAGGATAGAGTAGCATGGAGAGCTGCTTCAAACCAGTCTCTGGACTGAAGACCAGAACAACAACAACTGTTTCATAAATACTGTAACACAGTACAACCAAATTTTATAACCAATTTCAGAAATTGAATTAAAACTTAACTGTAAACTTTAAAAAGCCTGATTTTAACAATGTATGATCTAACTTCGTATTGTTAAAACATAGTTGAGGACCAGTGGCAGTAGTCATAAGAAAACCAGTATTTATCCAGACTTTGAAGTCAGTATTGTGTCAGTCTTTGAGAGAGTGTGAGGCAACGAGTAATTTTTTAAAGCAAGTACACTCTTTTGGCTTCGTCATTTAGTGATTAACAACACACACAGTGCCTCACATACATTGAAACACCCAGATATTATACATAGAGAAAAATCAGCGAAGAAGAGTTACACATCTCGCTCAACATTGGGTACAGTAAGAAGTTACGTTGCACAATTGCAGCGATGAAAGCCTGTTATGTTTTACTGTGCCCTGTTGGGTCATCACTGCTGTGATCTTCCAGGAGGCCAGCTGGCAGGGTTTGTCGTGACATTGTTCAATGTGTGAGCACACACTTGCAGCTGTGTACCTCCCCACCAACACTCACTATAAACGCTGTTGTCATGGAATTCCTATACACCTTAACAACAGGCATAAGGTGTTGATAGAATGTTCATACCAGTGAAATCCATTTCATCAGCTGGAACTGGGGAAAATCTTCCTGATGTTTCATACTTGTACAGAAGAATGGTTTGTTCATTACTTCATTACTGGGAACCCCAATGGTAGAAATGTGACAGACCTTTCAGGGAAACAACAGTCCTCCAAGGGCAGAAAACACACACACACACACACACACACACACACACACACACACACACACACACACACACACACACACACACACTAGTACTATGCATTTTGCAGGAGCTATCATCTGAGATATGGATCCTAGACTGCTGAAATGTGTGGGACCTATACCCAATAGGACTAACACGGGATCTCACACATATGGGACAGAGAAAACTGTAAGGGCCTACAGCATGCCACCTTCAATTCTGAGATTTTTGTGAACATTCACAAAAAGCAATCTCAATATTTTCTTTGATATCCACACACATATGGGTCACCATGATGTTGTGCTTTAGGCCCTTGTGGTCCTCAGTGCCACATATGCAAAGAAGCACAACACATATAGTTACATGTATGTTTGACTTCATGTGAGTTTTACAGAGATGCTGGAAGAACCAAACTGTCTGATGCTTAAAGACAGAAGCAAGGCCTATTTGCACAGTTTTAAGAATCAACTTTCAATTATGCATCTACGAATATACCACAACCCCCACTTATCTCTTCCACTGACTTTGCCAGGACAAGATTAGACTACAGTGAGCACAGATGAATTGATGCAACCACTTTTCGCATGTTCCATACATGAAAGGATTAAAATTAGTCTGAATATTTCATACCCTCTGCCATGCACTTCATAGTGGTTCACAGTGTATGGACTCAGATGATGGCGGTTGAATAAAAATGTATTTATAACTATCAATGTTCTCTTTGGATTACTTGATAACACGGAATACAAGCAGTTTTTTCTTTGTCACCATTTCCATATAATATCATGGATTTTCATTCTTGTGCTAACTTTCAGATTTCTATGGGAAAATATTCCACTTCCAATTGCCACTTTACTGGAAGCTGGATTACTGGAATCATTCATGTGAGAAACACACTATACATATCTCATAAAAGGAGTTGTAGCAAATTTTGATTGTATCCAAAATATATGTTGAGGTTATGTTCTATCTCCAAGTTAAAATATAGACCTAACTGCTCAAAATGCAAAAGCAGCTTAACTTTTCATTAGCACTTTTGCAATCTTAGCAGTTTAACTACATTAAACCTTTAAAAAGCATGCATAAATGTATGCAAGATTTAAATGAATGTATTTAGCATATTTGATATTTAATAATAAATATTTTATGGTGTGAGACTTTAACAACAATAGCTAAAAATAAACAAAGCATATAAGCTGTAGAAATCAGGTTTTTAAGAAGTGTAGATAGCTTTGAGTGTATGATATGATTATGAGTACAACAATCACACAAGGATAAGTACTTAAAAACACAACTGGACAGATAAAACAGTACAGAACTAAATAGAAAATCATGTCACAATACTGAATGAAACTAGGTGATAAATTTGTGACCAATTGGAAAAGATCAAAGGTAGACCAAAAAACAGATGGAGCAACAAACAGAAACTAACCACTGACCATAGAGGCACTGAACAAGAGGACTTAATAGCCAAGAAGAAGAAGAAGAAGAAGAAGAAGAAGAAGAAGAAGAAAATTCATGGCCTGCTGATAACTACAGGTATACGTGCACCTACACTTTGCAAATCACTGTCACATTTATGACAGAAAATACTTTTTACTACATCATATATTACGCTTTCTTCCTGTTCCATTCACAGATGGATTTTAGGAAGAATGTCTGCTTACACACCTCTGTGCAAGCTGGTATTTGATTAATTTTGTCTGTACAATTTCTGCACGACAGTTGTTTATGGAGCTGAGGAATATTCATAGTTTCTATATAGAAAGACATTCTTAACACCTTAACTAAACAAATTTTCTGCAGAAATGGACACAAAAATTTTCAGTTTTTTTAAAGTGCTTATGTTCAACTCTATTATGATTATAGATTATTTCAAACAGCAGTTTGGCAAATTATTGACTTAAAGGGCAATTGGAAACTGGTAAAAAGTCGCTATACTTGCTATTTTAAAAACTAACTCTGTCTTAGGACAGAGTATTTTGGCCAAATCTCTTTCGAAACTTTCTGTAGAGTTTTTGCTAGACAACAAAAATTACAATAATACACTTTTGCACAACAATCATCTTCATATGATTGTGGCTGTGTGAAAGGCTCTGAAGTATCATCCAACACATAGAGGTACATCACTATCTTCACACATATCTCACGAGACCCTCTCATTTTTCTTCCCATTTGCATCAGGAACCCAGCTGTAAATCCCACATCATCTGGTAGGATTCTGCTTCCTTGCCATTGGTAGAATGAATTATGGTAAATGATGGTCAGCTGGATAAAAAGGACTGCTGCTCATGGATGAACAACCAGCTATTTTGAAGATAATTTCTTCCTGTGATGTTCAAATGTCATCTTCTCAGTCACTGCCAAGAGCACTCCTTGTTCCTCCAGATCTGTTGCACCATCTGATTGAATTCCAAAGAGCTAGTTTAAGTAGATGGAAAAATATTTTTGTGGTATTTTCCCTCTTTTTGTGTTACTGGATTGTCTGATATATGCTGGGCAACTTTACCCACTCCTCCCACTAGGTCGTTATATGATACGACTGCTGCTGGTTTTATTAAATGTTTGCGCCTTGTATTTGCATTTTGAATTTTTGCATTGCGGATAGTGCTCAAAACATGCACATCATGCTTGTCTTTCCATCTCATTGCAGTAACTTTATCCCTCTGAAATGCAACAATATCTCCCTTGTTCAATTTATTAATACAAAAGTTCAGTGGCATATGTTTTATAGAAGGTTTCACAGGGTCACGTCAGTTTTTTTTTAGCAATAAGAAGATCTTATATTAGCAGAGAGGTGCAGAAATTATCAACTGTAAGGCAGTAGCTCTTGTTGAGAAGTGGTTTCATTAGGGTCAATACTTTATGACATGATTGGGCACATCCTTCTATTCACCATCAAATATTGTACTCTTATCTGTATATATAATTACAGACTACTCATTGTCAGACTTCAAACCACACAACATGTAGGTCTATTCCATATCTTGCTCTCGTTAGTGGTAGCTAGATACTGAAACCTACCTAATCTCCCTTTATGTAACATAAGACTCATCTATGGTGGCATCCCTCTCAGGAGTACAAATAATTTTGAATTTGTTATTGATATGTTCTAAAAGGGGCCAGATTTTGTTTAGCTTTAGGTTTGTACAGCTAGCAGGGTCATAACTTGAGTTGTCTGAATAATGAGAGCATTTCTTTAGTATCAAAATTGCAGCTAAGTAACCAGTGAAATATTGGAGCTGCAAATAGTGTAGGTTTAGATCAATACATCTGGTAGTTTGGTTTGATCATAGTATTTTGTAACAGTAGTATACTAAAGAAGATACTTATTTCATCATTGTTTGTGTCCTTCCAGCCAGTAATGTTCTTATCTTGAGTATATCTATTACTCTCAGTAACTACTATATTGACTAACTCACTGCCCAGTATTTTACTTACATATTGCACCACATCTGGAGTCATTCTGTGTATGAAGATGTTCCAGTAAACAAAAATTGCGGATGTGCAAGAGGCAATTCTGCAGCCGTTTATATTTCATATTTTTTCTGATGCTGGAAAAACTAACATCGCTTGAGTCACTTTCTTGATCTGTCATCGCTTCACTAACACAGTCAGTGACTGAAGAGTCACTTTCTGATCCACTAAGTTCTATATCAAATTCTTCATCACTCTCCATAATGGGGGGCAGGGGGGGGGGGGGGGGGACCACACATAACAATCTGTACACAGCAAAAGCAAATGGCAACTAGAATCTCTCCCCCTCTAACTCTGACTGCAGCTGGCCAACAGGGGGTTTCAAGACACTGTAATATTATCAAAGTAGCATTCTTGTGCTCTGTTGCGACCACATCTGTAAATGACTCAACGTAACGACAGACAAGTATTCTCAGGTTTTTAAGTTGTTGTAAATATTAACATCCCGAGTACTTAAGAAATGGCTCTGAGCACTATGGGACTTAACATCTGAGGTCATCAGTCCCCTAGGCTTAAAACTACTTAAACCAGGCTGTTCCACCTTGTTGGCTCCATTGTGAGCCGTGGAGCGCTCCCTGCTCCATGGAGCCATGTCGCTCGCTATGACCATTCAAGTGGGCCACCACACCGGCACGTGGCACGGCTGACTGAGGCAGGTGGCAAGGCAAGCATTTTGATGTGCCAGCTGTGTCTTACAAGATCAACAACCTCATACTCTTAGCTGCTAAGACATGGTGACATGCTACACCACGAAATACGATGTACAGGAAATAAATAAGAAACAACTATTTTACAAGAAATTGCATACTAAATTTATTGGGCCTCTGTAGCTTGACATTTTCTTTTCATTACAAGATCGGAAATATCAGGCGTCAAAGGGTTCGCAGTGTTAATGCGGAGGATGGCCTTCATTGTTGCATCCTGAAGAAACGATTGTTCCTTACTTTTCACTCTTTTCATTGCTGAGAAAAGCTGCCAACTACAATACATAGACCCACACATGCACATGATCTGAGCGGCATTGTTGTGAAGCTTGGGAAAAGTTTTTTGCTGTAATGAACAATACCATCGCGACAAATCCAACATGTTGTAGTACCTCTCTTTCAACAAAGTTGAATTTTGCAAATCGATAATCTCCAATTGAAGTGACGATGACAAGTCATCGGGGAAAACTGCAAAAGGAGTGCTGAACACCTTAAGTTCCATTTCAAAACTAGTGAGGTCTCGGAATCGTGTTTCAAACGACGTGATGAGCTGCTTTAACTTTGCTTGGTAATCGCCGAAAGTAGTACCTTCAGGTAGTTTTAAATAAGCAAGATGACTGAAGAACATTAAATGTCCATTACTCATCTGCCTATCAAATAAACATCACTTTTCCATGAATGCTTTGATCTGGTTGTGCATGTCAACCATTAGGTGCCCTTTGCCTTGCAATGACAGATTTAAATTATTCAGATGCATAGTTATGTCAGCTAGGAATGCCAGGTCTGATATCCATTTTAAATCTTTCAGACAATGCACTTCTTCCCCTTTCATTTTGAGAAAAAGGGATATTTCCTCGCAAATGGCAAAGAAAACATCAAGAACTTTTCCCCAATTCAGCCAACGAACTGTACTGTGGTAAGGTGTATCCCCATACTCCGCTTCCATATCTTTCAGGAATCCTTTGAATTGGCGATAATTCATACTGTGACGCCACAAAAAATTCACACACTTCACGACATCTTTCATTACACCACCTAGCTCTACTCTTCCAACACACAGTGCCTCATGGTGAATAAAACAATGAAGAGTCAAAATGTCTTTCCCGAATTCGTCCCTGAGTTTATTTTTCAAATGAGAAGCAAAACCTTGATGACGCCCAATCATTTGTGGTGCACCGTCTGTCGCTACAGAATGGATCTTATCCTATGGCAAATTCATATTGTCTACTGATTCACAAACAACTTCAAAAATGTCACGTCCTGTTGCGGTGTAATCAAGTGGTACCACATCCAAGTGTTCTTCAGTTACTTGCAGCTCCGTGTCGACACCATGCATAAAGACTGCAAGCTGAGCACAGTCCGATATGTTGGTGCTTTTGTCAAGCACTAGCGAAAATGCAACAAAGCTCTCCGCCTTTTTCCTGAGCTGTGTCTCTAAATCTGCTTCCATGTCCAGGATTCGATGAGACATTGTTTGCTTCAACAGGCAAACCCCTTCTATTGCCTGTACCTCCCTTGGAAACAAACATCCTGCAACTGCTACCATGCACGATTTTACAAGTGGTCCCAGCGAAAATGGCTTGCCACTCATCACAATGATGTGAGCAACCCTGTAGCTTGCTTGAATTGCAAATTCAGTAGTGTTTTCCCTGCTCTCGTGTTTTCTCCGCTCTCATTCGCCTGAAAATTATAAACGCATTACAGAACACGAACTATGTTGCATGTTTTGATACCATCCGATTTATGAAACCGTTTTTAAAGTTACGTCTCCTGGTATGTCATTCTTAAGCCTGGCTACCAGTTCTCTGCGTGCAACACCTTCTACCTGATTGTAGTGCGCTGCATGAAGACATGTATAATGTCATTGTATATTGTACCTCTTCGCAGAATAAAATACTTTATGACATACAAGACACTGCGGACGACCATCCCTCTCAATGAATAGAAAGGTATCCTCCAATAGGGGTACAGGGCTCCCGCAGCTAGTCATAGCTGTCATTGAACACAGATTATTGCCTCTGTTGCAGCTGCATGTGGCCAGGGGGCAGTGAGTTCACTTTCCCCCTCCACGCAGGCTCCAAGCTGCCGCAGTGAGTGCTCCAGAGCGCTCCGGCTCCCTGGAGCTTGGTTGGAACAGCCTGTCTTAAACCTAACCAACTTAAGGAAATCACACACAGTCATGCCCGAGGCAGCATTCGAAGCTTCGACCGCAGTAGCAGCGCAGTTCCAGACTGAAATGCCTAGAACAGTTCGGCCACAGCAGCCAGCCATCCCAAGTATTCTCCAGCTTTTCAATTAATGGGTGAACCTTTTCTTTCTAGATGGTCACAATTTGTATGGCATTTTTTCTTTGTGTGTCCACCAGCTAGGATCTACCAAAATTTATGTTACACTTTTTGTCAGTTGTACAAGCCTTTGACAATTGTCACTAACCTTCTCTGTACATGATCAGTGTCTCTATGTAGTCTGACCAGATGTGGGTCCAACACACTCAAGGAGTATTCAAGTATGAAGGAAGGAAGAAAGGAAGCAATTCAGGAAGGCAGATCGGAGCTTGATTTCCTTTGGATAACAATGTTATTAGAGATGGAATACCATCTCAAATTAATTAAGAACAAGGACGGAAATTGGCTAATCTGTTTCAAAGCAATCATGCTGACATTTGACTTAGGAATATCCAGGTTGGAATGTAACAATATTATGAGAAGGAAAGTTGCTACTCACCATACAGCGGAGGTGCTGCATCACAGATGGGCATGACAAGAAGACTTCCACACCAACAGCTTTCGGTCAACAATAGACCAAATTATGTGGGCGCACCTGTGCACACACACCCCCTCCCCCCCCCCCCCCCTTGTCCACCGCTCGTGGTCTCGCGGTAGCATTCTCGCTTCCCGAGCACGGGGTCCCGGGTTCGATTCCCGGCGGGGTCAGGGATTTTCACCTGCCTCGAGATGACTGGGTGTTTGTGTTGTCCTCATCATTTCATCATCATCCAGGAAAGTGGCGAAATTGGACTGAGCAAAGATTGGGTAATTGTATGGGCGCTGATAACCACGCAGTTGAGCGCCCCACAAACCAAACATCATCATCACCCCCTCCCCCCACCCCACCCCACCACACACACCAGCTGGATGAAACTGCATTTGTGTGTGTGTGTGTGTGTTGTCTGCGAGACGAAGGCCATTTGCTGAAAGCCTTAAGTGTAGAAGTCTTTGTTGTCTCAATCTGTGACTCACCATATCCGCTATATGGTGAGTAGCAGCTTTCCTTATAATATCGACATTTGACTTGAGCAATTTAGGAAAATCACTGACAACCTACATCCAGTGCATTAACCAATGCATTACCTCACTTGATATCAAGAAGTAGAGGTTTTTCCAAGTGATTTGCATGCATATTTGTTTTTTCTACAAACTGCAGTTTGTCACTAGCTTATCATGTATCGTAAAACAAAAATTGTTTCACCTACAATTAAGCCTATGTAGTTGCTCCATTTCCTATTTCCAAGATATTTGTGTGGTATGACTGAGCCTGTGGTCAAAGCATACCACAGTTTTACTTTTCATAAATTGCACCACTTTGCGTAATTTATGTTAAGAAGAGCTAGTTGTCAGTCTTTGCATCTGGTTTATATTTTGGCAAGATTTGACCAGTTATTAGTGAATTTTTACCAGATAGACCCTTTTATAGAAACCTTCATTATCTGCAAAAAGCTTGAGATTTCATCAACCACAATTCACTAAACCATTGACTTTCAAGATTAACAACAATTATCTTATGTTTTGTATCTACCGCACAGTTTGTTGAATATCTTCCCAATGTCCATATACCAAGAATCTCAGAGGGACAATTAACAGCTCCTTACCTGTTTTTTGGCATGACTCGGATACGTTTGTTCTAGTAAACAGGGGTTTTGTTACAAGTTGTAAGTTATTTTTGTGGCCGACTGATGGGTGACAGAAGAATTCAATTACAACTTTTATCCCAGTTCTGAATGTTAATCACACTCATACCTGTTTGCATACCATTGATTTAAGATTGTTACCTACTGCTACAAATATATTTCACCACATTTACCCTGTCATTTTAGTAAACAATAGAACCTGTTCTAAACATCTTGCTACTATCAATATTCTACTTCCACCCCCTCTCAGTACTGCATACTCTCACTCTCAGTACTGCGTATTAAGTGAGCCCTACAGTTTTTAACACTACAGACATATATTGTGTATTATTTTAATGGAAATCATGTGAACAATCAATGGAACATGGAACTAACTCACATCTGGTAGTTCCCCAGCAGATGTGAAACATCTAAGGTCATGCTATAATTTGCAGCCCCATGTTAAACTTAACCACAAAGTAACTTTAAACACCAGTCCTTTAAAATTCCTACTGGAAGTGGCCCTTGCCATCCTTTGACATTTTAAATATCTTACCCAACCAGTTATCTGGGAATCAGTGTTTATTGGGGATTCAAAACAAAGCTGGAACTCATCATTCCTCACACTTTGCCAGAGCCACTGATGCTATTACCTTAAACCTTTGGATTTATGGTCCAATATTTATCATCTTCACCACACACCAGTATACTTAGTTGAGTACAGCAGTTCAGATATTCTTCCTTCTCGAAGTCCTTCAGGAGTTATCAGATTGACAGTAGAAGGCTACTGTCAGGGGAGAAAATGTGTAGTACTGAGCAAGGCAGTGCAGTGATTGGAACACTGAATTCACTTTCATGAAGACTATGGTTCAAATATGCATCTGATCATCCTGGACAAGATCTTTCGTGATTTTCCTGAATTGATCCAGGCTGATGTTGGGATGGTTCATTCGAAAGGACACAGATGATTTCCTTCCCATTCCTTAAACAATCTAAGCTTGTGATCTGCCTCTAATGGCCTTTTTGTCAATGGGATGTCAAATCCTAATCTTCCTTCCTTAAACGTGTGTGCTGAATAAGGATTCAATTGTTCTAAAAACTAAGGATTAATGGATCTCAAATATAATTCTGAAGAAATAGATGTGTAAGCTGTCACTAAACTCATGGTTACTGCACTTTGCAGAATAGCATTCCCATACTAACAATAAGACTATTGTATGACTAAAATTACTTGTTGGTTGATACTTCACACTCTGAAGCTGGTTGCCTCCTACCAGAGTGTTCAGTGTCACATCTCAACTGTTCATTACTGCCAAATTGCCACAACAAACAGCCAGTTGAATTCCAACTCCTTGTGAAACTTACTTTCTTGATGTGGTTCAATCCTGTATCTGGGGTGTGCCCCTTTTATTTTACATTTTATCACACACACACACACACACACACACACACACACACACGCACACACACACACACACACACACACACACACACACACACGGAGAGAGAGAGAGAGAGAGAGAGAGAGAGAGAGAGAGAGAGAGAGAGAGAGAGAGAGAGTAACAAAATATGCACATTTCATACTAACCAAGCACTACTGGATCCTTTTGCACAAGATGCAATTCAGAACCACATACACAGTTATCACCACCACAGATGTCGGCTGAAATTAGATAAGGCTTGTACAACATTACATTAAGCCAAAGTACTTGAAGGCAACAAATCACTGCTATTTGTCTTCAGAGTCATAAATATAACATTGTACTGATAAGCAGTGATGTTGTATAGTGTTCATGTTTCATGCCTCATAAATAGATGGTTATGGGTGTGAATCTTGCCAAGTGCTTTAAAACTGTTTATATTTGAATCTTTATGAAAACAACTTTTTTACTTTTATTCAATTAGCTGGTTGAAATCTAATTTCTTCTTTATAATCCTTTGCTGTGTTACTTTCATCATTGTACTGACTTCTTTATTTGCCTTGACTTTTTCCTTTCCATGATTCTTTTTCATTTTGTAGCTTTCTGTGATACCTATCACCTGCAACTGAGTACTATCCAGTACTGTTCATTTGTTGGTAACATGTCAGCTCATGTAACCAGTGTGAGTATAGGTTCAGGTGAAAATGAGAAAGTAGTTTGCTTTTAGTTCTGAAACAATTTTTTCTGTGGTGAATTTGCTCACAGAGGTTAGCTTTAATCACTGTGAACAAAGCAAGTGTGATGAAAAGTTCTGCTACAGGTTGATTGCTGTTGTCTCAGTTATATTGCACATCCAATATTGTTGTTAGGTTAGGACAAGAGTGCAAATTCAGTGCCAGAAAACAGATTATTTGCCCCAGTTCAGTAATGGATCACGTAAAATCAGTTGTTGACAGAGCATCTCACATTCCTGTCATACCTCACAGCAGCTGCTTCCAACATTGCCCCATGTTACACGCAAATAACAGCACTTAACAGACTTTACTGGCCAAGTTTGTGTGTCACCTATAACCGAGCATTAGCTAGCAGGCAATGTACCAAAGCTGTAGTAGTGAGTGACCAAAATCAACTAACAGTTTATTTTAACCAGACTACAGAAATTTATCTGTGATATTTCTGATATTCAATATCTCATTTCCTACAATGTATATGCTGCAGCAATTTTGAATTCCATCCCGTCTTCACTATGTTGCATAAAAAAACTTCACATGCAGTTAAATGTAATTCCGTTTAAGAGTACTACTCCTTGCCCTCCAAAATTCAAAGCAATAATCATGCACATAGGTAAAAACTAAACCAGAGAGAGAGAGAGAGAGAGAGAGAGAGAGAGAGTTATGAGGAAAAGAAAGAAGTATTAGACATTAATGTATGATAGTAACTCACCTCCTCCTTCATTGCCTGAGGATCAAATTCAGGACTGCATAACTGTGACAAAAGAAACAGAGAAAAATAAAACCACTTTTGATGACATGAAGTTCATTAGCTTCATTACTATCACTGTAAAGGCATTACATGCACTGATTCTGTACACAAGAAAATTCTTACATTTTGTATCAGCAGAATGTGTCCTATTACAGGCAGAAAAGATTGAGGTACTGTCACATGCCAAGTTAAAACATGATTCCCAAGATTACATATTTTCCTCATTGTAGAAGTTTCACATTTTATTTAATATCATTCATCTGTACATTAGCTGAAAGAAATAAAAACTTTTGGGGATGAAGAACACCTACACCTCAAAAAATAGATTAATAGCCCCAAAGAAGCCACTGCAGACATCTTCTGTAAAGTATACTAATGATAAATAATTGAGACTAGTGCCGAGCCTTTCGCACTAACAATTATGAATATTTCTTTGGATTACTTTAAAAATGGGACAGTGACTACTTTGAAATAAAATGCACTGGCTCTCCTCTTACGCTACTAAACTGTGTTTTTATTTGTTGCTCCAACTAAATATTTCTCTAACATTGTTCGGTACCTACATACCGGCAAAGACAAAACCACGTAGTAACTGCATCCCTCAGTCCAAATATTTGTATAGATTAAAGGACTTCCTAAAAAGGTTTTGTAATAGATGGGTATGTTCAATTTTCTGCCTAAGGCCCACTGGAATCCTATTACAGACTCCATATATTTAACTCTATTCTGAAATTTGCACAGGTATAGATAGTTTATATCGACACTGCTCTTTCTTCAAGTAGTGTGGTTGTGATACCACAATTCACTCTAATTAATTGTTACCCACATATTCCATTATGGGGTTCATTTATTAGCAACTAAGTACTTCATACCATTGCTCCTTGAAGAGGCTCTTCTAAGATTTCATGTAATGAGTGCCCACTGATATTTACTTCTGGAACTTTTTAAGTTATTCTCACTTTTTTGCAACTGCACAATGTGAGTCGTCTTACTTTAGGTTAAGCTGTCTGTTGGGAACCAGTTATCAGGGCATCCTATTATCCTCCTGGCAATGTGATACATGTTTCGGCCCTTCATCTGTTTACTGCTATCATACCAGAAGTGGACCAAACACTAAAACCTTAGGGCATAAAATTCTACATGATGTCATTTCTGTAGTGTTATTTATTAATATGAAACTCTGCTGCCTGTTTTGATAACATCACTTCATAAATCTAGAGGGAATGCCTTTACCATCATTCCATTTTTGTTTCCCTGGTATAATTTAAAGATCTAGATAATTTATATCCTCACACAGAGCATAGACACTGATGCAGTGGGGTGGCTTCCATGGCTCAACAATACAGGTAGCAGCACCGTACATGCAACCACACGGGAAGGTTGCCTGTGGAGGCTAGTCAGTCTGTTCAATGTTCCATGGATCCTTTGTACCATTAATATCAATAATACTGTGGCATGAGTTATTCCACATTCACATGTGAATATGGATACATACTGATCATTTACAATGGTCTTTTTCTTTCAAAAAAAAATTGTGTACGTGTATGTATATTAGTAAGTCCTAGCCACCGTTCTTTACACAACAGATAAATATAAATTTTTCCATAAAACTAAAGAAATTGTCAAGAAGAAAATTTTTCAGTTTTTATTGAAATTAGCTGTCTGACTGACAGTTTTTGTCACTGGATAGATGATCAAAGATTCTGGTGGCATCATTGTGCACTCTTCTGTGTGTTAAGGATAACCTCCCCCTTATTGTGAAATTATGTCATTTTTTCTTCTGGAACTGTAGGTACTTACATCATTGTTCCTTTTGGACTGTAGTGGATTATTCACAAGAAATTTCACAAGGGAGTAGATATACTGTGAACAACATGGGTTAGCACCACATAATATTCTTGTGCAATGAAGACTTTCTTTCTTAAAGCTGAGTTACCCCAGAAGATTTTTCCACAAGGCATTATTGAATTAAGAAATGCAAGACATGTGAATTTACTGATTTGTTTCTCCCCAAGAACTGAAATGATTTGAAGTGCAAATATGAATGAACTAAGTCATTTTATGAGTTCCAAAATGTTTTCTTTTCTTTTGTTTAGTTCGAACTCTTCTCTACACAGAGATCTAAAAATTTTGAAGTTTCCATCCTAGTTGTTATTTCCTTAACATATGTTACACTTATCACTGCATAGTACCTCTAGAGGTGAGATTTGAACATGATGTTTTTTTGAAAAGGCGAGAAAGAGTAACATAGTTGCTGACGAGGGGCAGCAGCTATTTCAGTTGTTGCAGGGGCTACAATACACATGGTTGATTTATTTGGCATTGTAAAATTAGTCAACATGACACGGAATGAATGAAAGCAAGGACAAACTATAGCTGTTACATTTCTTGATGATATGGTGAGCTGCACCAAATCAGCCTTCAGAATGACACCAACAACAAAATTCAAAGGCTTTGGAAACATCACAAAAAATGCATGTGGGGTAATTTTTTGTCGAATTCTTCCAGTTCTGAGTTGTAAGTTCATATATGACTTTCCTTGTACACAAGCCTCTATGGAAGCCAAACAGAGCTCTCATTAGAAGATCATCACAAATGTTGGTCTATGTTTTACTACAATCTGACAAATTTTTATGCAGGTAGAGGGGCTTGCAACTAGAGGTCACTTGCTTTACTGCACTTTTGCCATTGACTGTTACTTCAGAATATGTCATTATTTCATAAGTAATATGGTGTGCAGAAGATCTGGGGGTGAGGGGAGTGCTACAAAGTCATTTCAAAAGTTTATTACTTTGGTTGTAATACAGCCATAATCAGAAGAGTTATTATTTTATGTGAGATACTGATTTTTGTTATATCTTTCATGTGTGGTAACGCAAAACATGTCAGCTAGAGGAGCATACAATGTCTGTCAAGTAAGTATAATGCTTCTACTTTTGATGGTCTGTTTCCTATCCCTGTGTTATCAGCAAGTGTTAAGAAGAATGCACTGAACTTAATGGACAATGAATTCAAATCAGTTTCATTCGTCTCACTGCTATGGTCATTAGGGCATTGACCATTATTTGTCTCATTGAGTTTATTCATTTCATTCCAAAATTCTGTTTCATTGTTCTTGAAATTTTCATTTTTTATATATAGTGTACAGATTTCATGTTTTTCGTGACATGGCAAAGTATTTTTAATAAGTCTTTTTTTAAAGCTAATCCTCTGCATTAAATAAATCTCTTTTCCAGTCACAATACAGTTTGACCTCAGACATTCGCCATATTTATCTCAACTAACAGTGAGAAATGCATTGCAGATAAACCAGCTTATATATTGTTACCAGTTTTTTATCACTACTTGCTTATTCAGATACCTTGGAAGTGGGAGCTTTGTGATGAAGTTGGAGTATGACATTGTAGAGGTGCACTTATCAAAAAAGGGCTGTTATCATATGATCCACATTCACAGTTGCAGTAGTTGCTTGAAAGATGGCAGTGAGGAGAAAGGTAAGGAGAGGTATGCGTCAGTTACCAAAACAACAACCTCTAACATTGGCACTTGTTTCAAAGGCAATATGTACTTTCAATACAGATGAATTTGGCAACTTGAAATAAGACTTTATGCAAACAGAAACAGGGAGCTCTTTCCGATATCATGTCTGACTTTCTACACTTGTATCCTGAGTGAATGTGTGTTCCATATAACTAATGGGACAGTACTACTGTTGATTGCTTTTTTTTTCCTTCATCCTACATCTTCCACCAGTTTTTCAAATCATAGGTGATCTCGGAATGCGGCTGGATGATAGTTTTAAGTTTGTTGCGTTGTCTACAAAATCTACAAAGTAATCAGGCCTTTCTGAAAAGAACTAGGTTCTATGGCCTGATAACACTGGATACATTAACTTAGGAAATTTTCTTTTTGTTTCACACAGCCCAGACTGGTTGAAAACATGGTACAGCTGGTGAAAAATGATTCATTTTGGTCTGACTATTGGAGCAGCAGCAGTTTCTGGTATTATCTAGTAATATGATTTTCTCATCAGGGGGACTACACTAAAAACTACTTCGTTATTTGTAGTCAGTACTACGCCAAGGTCAAAACATGCTACTGGCAACATGCATAAAAGAATTTGAGGGATTCAGGTAATTGTAAGGACATGTTACAGAAAGTAAGACCAGTACTCACGGAGCTTTCACAGTTGTCCACCACTTAGCATAACTCAGTGGGACCTGAGCAACTAATATGATGTTTGAGATTAAATGAACACTACTTCAAACAAAAATAATAAAAATGTAATAACTACATTCACATCTGATAAACTATGCAATGAAGTGTTATAACAAATTTGAAAATATTTATATTTAGGATTGCTACACTTATTTAGATATAATATGATGAAAAACAGTCATTAAAATAAATACTAAGCACCAACTTCAGAAATACATAACCAGTTTTATACCATTAATATACATACTTATTTGGCTCACAATGTAGCTCTGAAAGTTTAATACAGGATTATTTTTTCATTATTGTGTATCCTTGAGATGGAAGAACTATTTGAGTAATATGAGACATTTGCAGTAATAAAATTCCAAAAACACCAACTCACAAAATTAGTAAATAAAACCAAAAAGAAAAGAAGAAATTTCAATGTTCTTTAAAATTTCTTATAGTAATTATCAGAAATCCATAAATCTATTACGAATGAGAAAATAATGGTAAGTACTGCTAGAATACATATTCAGTACAACAAATACTTTTTTGTTATTGTCAAAATTCTTAACTGACTTTTGAAGATTTTTAATCAAATTATAAATCGGCTTTGCATTTCCATTTGCCTTACAGCTTATAAGTTGCTTCTTGAGCATCCATGTCAACAGTCAAGTAGTAGTCTGCCAACGTAACAGCTCACCTCCCAGTATATCTTTTCTCCATGACTGCAATATCCTGGGGAAAATTCTTGTCTATAATTTTGTATTCTCTCAGTTGTTAAGATATTGAAGTGAACATTTTGAAACTTTCTGAACAACCTTCTCATCACCATGGTGCATTCCATCAAACTGCTTGTTCTGAAGAGCTATCAAATTCATAGGCCAACAAGGATATCCTATTTGATTTTGATTCCCTCAACCATTGAACTTTTCCCTCAAGTGCTTGCAGGTCTTACATTCAAAATATATTTTCATTACAAAATTTTCAGGATTTACGTAAGAATCACTTTAGAAAAAATGTAAGGACAAATTACAAAATTAACTGAATCGAGATATTGAACTAGTATGACCTGGGCATTGAGTGATATTTCTATTATCTTATTTCTCTCTCGTCATACATCATAACAGTTACACATACATGGGCAATAAATGTCTCATTTTTTTCCTTTCTAAGTGACATTCAAAAACCAGAGCTAAGGTGCAATTCTCTTTGTGATATTGATTATCAGTACATTGGAACTGATACAGGTTACATACTTTTCAGGTAATTTATATTTTCACTTGTACAAAGTGCTGGAAGATCATCACTGGGCTAAACTTCCATTTGAACCAGTTAAGCAACATACAGGCAAACTAATTACCTTACATAATCCAATGGGCAACAAATTTGTGGGAAAATTTTTATATGCTTCCATATCTGAACTGTGTTGCACTCACAAAGTTGTTTATAATTTCCTTTCAGCAAATATCACTGTGTGAACATGTTTCGCCATTGGCTGAATTTTTAGATATAAATTAAGGGAGGGAAAAAAAAGAAAAAAAACAACTTAAACATTAGTGTCATGCAATATTTTGTGTAATGTAATATCTTGTACAGACATCTTTTATTAACCTGACATGTTCCACATCATTACGAAGTGTCGTATTCATGATCTATGGAACAAGTATTAATCTCATCTAATCTAATCTAAACACTTCTTTGGCATCCATGCTCCCTGCACTCATTTGTTGTGATAATGCTGTTTCGTACAGTAATTCTTTTATTCAGTTATTCAGTTCTGTGCATACCTAACAATCTGATATCTTAATTCGATAACTGACAGAATTTGTTTTCATTATACATCACAGTTACTGTGCTACAACAATTTAAGTAAATCATTGTGCGGAACTCTAAAAAGTTTGGAGAGAAAAAAAACAAATTGCACAAACTTTGTGTATGGTTGATTTTAGCTCATGCGTCACAGCTTATGAAATGTAGTTAAAATATCACAATTTAAATAAAATTGAGAGTAGAATAATATCTGATTTTGTTCTAGAGTTATTGATTTTTATATCAGACAGATGGTCTGATGATACACCCATTCCCCTCCCTGCGCATTGTGAGTCATGTTGTCATAACAGTCATCAAATTTCATAAAAAGTTCAAGATATCGTAATGAAGTTTCTTGCAAATGTTAGCATAGAAAGAGGCACATGTATTGTAAGGCACATGTATTGCATCATAAATAATCAAAAATTTGGTCTTGACCAAGATAGGGAAGCAACTCGTCCACAGCTGTGAGAGGACAATGGAATGGGACATGTAAATATGTCAACAGTGCTTCAGTAAAACTCCGGACCAAATTTAAACATATCTTCAGCATCTTGGGAGTGACGGAGCATAATGAATTAACTAGTTCACAGCAGGGAAGCAGTTGATGTGACCATCTGCTTTCCATCACACAAGATAAATGACAAACTCCGCATCATTTACTTTATGAAGTACACTATGTGATCAAAAGTATCCGGACACCACCAAACACATACAATTTTCATATTAGGTGCATTGTGCTGCCATCTACTGCAAAGGTACTCCATATCAGTGCCTCAGTCATGATTAGATATCATGAGAGAGCAGACTGGGGCACTCTGAACGTTGTCAGGTGATTGGATTTAACTTGTGTCATACGTCTGTACGCGAGATTTCCACACTCCTATACACCTGTCCACGGTTTCCAATGTAATAGTGAAGTGGAAACTTGAAGGGACACGTACAGCACAAAAGCGTACAGGCCAACCTTGTCAGTTGGCTGACAGAGACCACAGACAGATAAAGAGAGTCATAATGTGTAATAGGTGACATGCATCCAGACCATCACACAGGAATTTCAAACTGCATCAGGATCCACTGGAAGTACTATGACAGTTTGGCGGGAGGCGAGAAACTTTGGACATCATGTTCGCAAGGCTTCTCATAAGCCACACATCACACCAGTAAATGCCAAACAATGCCTCACTTGGTGAAAGGAGCGCTAACATTGGATGACTGAAATGTGGAGAAACGTTGTGTGGAGTGAGGAATCATGGTACACAACGTGGCGATCCGATACCGGGGTGTGGATATGGCGAATGCCAGGTGATCATTATCTGCTAGCATGTGTAGTGCCAACAGTAAACTTCAGAGGCAGTGGTGTTACAGGGTGTGTGTGTGTGTGTGTGTGTGTGTGTGTGTGTGTGTGTGTGTGTGTGTGTGTGTGTGTGTGTGCGCACGCGCGCGCGCGACCGTTCGTGCGTGCGTGCGTTTGTTTGTTTTTCTTTTTTTTTCATGGAGCGGGCTTGCATCCCTTGATGCTTGTTGTTTTGTGTGGCACAACAGCAGAACATGCCTACATTGGTGTTTTAAGCACTTTCTTGATTCCCACTGTTGAAGAGCAATGCGGGGATGGCGATTGCATATTTCTACATGATCGAGCACCTGTTCATAAAGCATGGCCTTTGGTGGGGTGGTTACATGACAATAACATACCTGTAATGGGCTGGCCTGCACAGAGTCCTGACCTGAATCCTATAGAACACTTTGGGATGATTTGGAACACCGACTTTGTACCAGGCCTCACCAACTGACAGTAATACCTATCCTTAGTGCAGCACACCATGAAGAATGCCATTCCCCAAGAAACCTGACAGAAACATGCCTGCGAGAATGGAAGCTGTCATCAAAGCTATGGGTGGGCCAACACCATACTGAATTCCTATATAACCATGGAGGGTGCCATGAACTTTGAAGTCATTTTCAGCCAGGTGTCCAGATACTTTTGATCACATAGTGTATTGTTTTGTACTCCACAAAATGCCTTAGCAAGCTCACAAAATATACCAAGATTATTCTTCTTGCTTAGCTCTGCCATGACAATCTGTAATATTACAAATGGATCTCTGTGGAGAACTGCATGCTAAAGCCAAATTCAAAAGTCTTTCTGTGAATGTACTATGGAATTTAGCAACACTGCATATATGTTGGAATCATGTATCAACCTACATAGGGGGTGACCTATCATGTAGTAATATTTATTACCTCTGATAACTTCCATGGCACAAAAAACACAAATGTAAATGACCTGTTCAAACAAAGTAGCCTGATGCCATGGAAAGATTAAAGAGCCAAACTACATTTAAAGTGAAACTAGTCAAATTATTCTTCTGCAACTCTCTCCCTCCCCCCCCCCCCCCCCTCTCTCTCTCTCTCTCTCTCTCTCTCTCTCTCTCTCTAACTGCTCCTCTAATTTAGATTTAAAACATCCAACACATGCATTATACAAAATGTTTGGTTTCAAGAAGAGTTGCTGTAGGTATGATTATACATATTGTTCCAAGCACTAATGAGAATTTCCTCACAATTGCCACCAAGAGGCAGAAAAAAACCTGAATCAGGAAGAGCTGTACAAGGATGGTGGGAAATTACAAACAGCACTTAGTTCCAGATGACTTATTTCTTTGTAACACATCCTTTACATTCTGCAATTAGCCAAAGAATTTTTTGTTCCACATGCAATACCTCACAGACATTAATGCTTACAATGTTCTCAGTTTCTTCTGGTCCCAATTTTTTTTGTGTTTCCTCCTTGGGACAATTAGTGGACTCCAGCGTTACCAACGGATGTTCAGGAAACTGAAAGAAAAGGAAAAGAAAATCTCAGTTACGATTGCATACATATTTCTGCATACATTACATGCCTCTCAATATTTTATTATGAATATCATCCAGTTTGCAATGATTCTCATCTCTCACACACAAGGAAATTTAATGAAACTAATTTTCTGAGCAGCTATTCTAAGTTACATCAATATGGTTTCATATCTATGCTACCTTGCTCAATAATCTTTGTAGACAATCATACAGTTCTGTCTCATAAGCAGCATACTCAACTGTATAATAGTGTACAGGATAAGGAATACATGTCTCTTTGGCATACTGAATTCACCCATGATGAACTGCATCACTGTTCATTAAATCTTCTGTATCTCCTGTACTATCCTTCCCAGTAACAATTCTATATTCATAAATTGGCAAAACAAGTGTTCTAGAAACAGTTTCTTTTATGGCTGAGTTACACTTATTACTGTTCACTTATATGTGATAAAGTAGCTAATGCCTGAAGAATGTTGCTACAGATCAATGGTGTTGCAGCAATGTGGAACAGTAGCTTCCTTAAACAGCCTCACAGGGTTTTCAGTGTCCTCTGCTCTATCATTTACATATATAATGAACATTAAGGACTTTTTAATACTCCCTTTGGGTACGCCAAAAGTAACTTACTGACCTGACTATATTGTATCCTGAATGTACTCACTGCTATATGTAAAATGCAGTGTGGTACCATGTATTTTGCATTGTGATGCCTCTTTCTATGCCGAATAACACTCATTTCATCAATTTTCAGATTCCTTTAATGTTTCTGCTTATGGACTGGCACTTCGAGAACTAGGTTAAGTTATTTACAGTATTTACTGTGATCTATCACCATACTACAGTTTCATAGCAAAGTATGCAAACATAGAACTGACAGAAACAATGGAATATATACTGAAACATTATCTGTCAGTAAAATTAAATTTTATAAAATGCAATGACATTTAACTGACAGAAAAATCATTTATTGTACACTGAGATGGTACCTGTTGACTTTAGAGTAGGTAATGAAGAATGGAGACAGTTCAGCAGTTGTGCTGAAATCGAATGGGCCGAGTTTTCTAACTAAGTTAAATGAGAAACAAGTGTTTTGAAATAAACAGCTACACTGCTACCACACCAGAGCCATGCTGCACTAAAGTGCTGCTTCAACTACTATCACAGTCAAAGGGCTCACAATGAGATGTTGAGTCAGTGAATGGCTTCAATTTTGCCAACATAATCAAAAAAGAAGTTTCTGAAGTAACACAGCAACAGTGTCCCTTTATAAAGGAAATACTGTAACACCTATTGTACATTGTAACTGAAGATGCTATTTGCCTTAAACTCTCCCCTTTTCTCTCACTCTAACGACAATGCATATAATTTCCACTGCTTTCACTCTGGTTCCAGAACTACATCACTTAACACTTCTTGGGTGTTGTATTTTCTTGAAAATTTCTTTACTTGTCAATATCACAACTTCCTATTTGTCTCGTTGGTCTCTTGCTTGGTCGTTATAACATATTCAAACCAAGTTCAAAAATTGCACCGCTGGATTATCTCTTGAAACTATCTCTACAAACTTTGAACAATTTGATATCAGTTATATTATTGTGCCTCCAATCTATCAGAATTTGAACATCTTTGGGCAATGTGCTTACCACTCTCATATAAAACAGCACTTGAACAACATTTGTTAGCAGTTCTTGAGCCAAGGGATCTTTTCTTTGTTTCTGTCACCAGAATTGACAAAGAAAGAAACATTTGGAAAATACTGACAAGAGAAAGGGACACAATGATAGGGCATGTTAATACATCAGGTAATAATTTCCACAGTACTAGAAGGAGCTACAGGAAGAGAGGGAGACTGGGTTACATAAAACAAATAATTGATGCTGCACAATTCTAGACTTCTATATGTGTTATGGTCATGGTTATCATCATCAGTCCAAAGACTGGTTTGAGGCAGCTCTCCACCCTACTCTATACTGTGCAAGTCTCTATCCTTTCGTAACTATTAAAACCCCCATAATTGACAGTGCTTCCTGTAATCATGCATTAGTGTGTATTTACAATTTTTAACTCTCAAACCTCCATTCATTACCAAACTGACTATTCTTTGATGGCACAAGATGTGTCCGGTCAACATACTTTTTCTTTTAGATAAGCTATGCCATAAATTTCTTTCCTTTCGAATTCATTTCTGTACCTCTTCAATGGGTACCTGATCTACCTGCCTTATCTGCAACATTTCAAAAGCTTGTCTTCCCCTCTTTTCTGTGCTGTTTAACATACACATTTCATTTCTGTACAAGGCTGCAGCACAAAAATTACTTTCAGAAGGTATTTCATAACACTTGAAATTCTATTAGAGATTTACATACACTCTTTATGAAAAGCTTTTCTTGCTATTGCTGCTCTCATATCCTCTATACATCAGCAATCAGTTATTTTGCTGCCCAAATAGTAAAACATACTACTACTACTACTACTACTACTACTACTACTACTACTTTATTGTCTGATTTTCTAATATAATTACATTGGAATCTTTGAATTTAATTGCACTACATTCCAGCGACACTGTTTTACATTTGGTGATGTTCACTGCATAACCCATTTCCAAGATACACAATATTATGTTGAGCTGATCTCCCAAGTATTTTGCCATTTTTGACAGAAATACATTGTCATTACTGAATTTCAGTGCACCATATTTGTTTTCTTCACTCATGAACCACGGACCTTGCCACTGGTGGGGAGGCTTGCATGCCTCAGCGATACAGATGGCCGTACCGTAGGTGCATCCACAACGGAGGGGTATCTGTTGAGAGGCCAGACAAACGTGTGGTTCCTGAAGAGGGGCAGAAGCCTTTTCTGCAGTTGCAGGGGCATCAGTCTGGATGATTGACTGACGGCCTTGCTGTGCTGGTACTGCGAACGGCTGACAGCAAGGGGAAACTATAGCCATAATTTTTCCCGAGGGCATGCAGCTTTACTGTATGGTTAAATGATGATGGCGTCCTCTTGGGTAAAATATTCCGGAGGTAAAATGGTCTCCCATTCGGATCTCCGGGCGGGGACTACTCAAGAGGATGTTGTTATTAGGAGAAAGAAAACTGGCGTTCTACGGATCGGAGCGTGGAATGTCAGATCTCTTAATTGGGCAGGTAGGTTAGAAAATTTAAAAAGGGAAATGGATAGGTTAAACTTAGATATAGTGGGAATTAGTGAAGTTCGGTGGCAGGAGGAACAAGACTTTTGGTCAGGTGAATACAGGGTTATACATACAAAATCAAATAGGGATAATGCAGGAGTAGGTTTAATAATGACTAGGAAAAGAGGAGTGGGGGTAAGCTACTACAAGCAGCATAGTGAACGCATTATTGTGGCCAAGATAGACACGAAGCCCACGCCTACTACAGTAGTACAAGTTTATATGCCAACTAGCTCTGCAGATGATGAAGAAATTGAAGAAATGTATGACAAAATAAAAGAAATCTTTCAGATAGTGAAGCGAGATGAAAATTTAATAGTCATGGGTGACTGGAATTCGAGTGTAGGAAAAGGGAGAGAAGGAAACATAGTAGGTGAATATGGATTGGGGGTAAGAATGGAAAGAGGAAGCCGTCTGTTAGAATTTTGCACAGAGCATAACTTAATTGTAGCTAACACTTGGTTCAAGAATCATAAAAGAAGGTTGTATACATGGAAGAATTCCAGAGATACTAAACGGTATCAGATAGATTATATAATGGTAAGACAGAGATTTAGGAACCAGGTTTTAAATTGTAAGACATTTCCAGGGGCAGATGTGGACTCTGACCACAATCTATTGGTTATGACCTGCAGATAAAAACTGAAGAAACTGCAAAAAGATGGGAATTTAAGGAGATGGGACCTGGATAAACTGACTAAACCAGAGGTTGTGCAGAGTTTCAGGGAGAACATAAGGGAACAATTGACAGCAGTGGGGGAAAGAAGTACAGTAGAAGAAGAATGGGTAGCTCTGAGGGATGAAGCAGCGAAGGCAGCAGAGGATCAAGTAGGTAAAAAGACGAGGGCTAGTAGAAATCCTTGGGTAACAGAAGAAATATTGAATTTAATTAATGAAAGGAAGAAACATAAAAACACAGTAAATGAAGCAAGCAAAAAGGAATACAAACGTCTCAAAAATGAGATCGACAGGAAGTGCAAAATGGTTAAGCAGGGATGGCTACAGGACAAATGTAAGGATGTAGAGGCTTATCTCACTAGGGGTAAGATAAATACTGCCTATAGGAAAATTAAAGAGACCTTTGAAGAAAAGAGAACCACTTGTATAAATATCAAGAGCTCAGATGTAGACCCAGTCCTAACCAAAGAAGGGAAAGCACAAAGGTGGAAGGAGTATATAGAGGGTCTATACAAGGGCGATGTACTTGAGGACAATATTATAGAAATGGAAGAGAACGTAGATGAAGATGAAATGGGAGATACGATACTGTGTGAAGAGTTTGACAGAGCAATGAAAGCCCTGAGCCGAAACAAGGGCCCAGGAGTAGACAACATTCCATTAGAACTACTGACGGCCTTGGGAGAGCCAGTCCTGACAAAACTCTACCATCTGGTGAGCAAGATGTATGAGACTGGCGAAGTACCCTCAGACTTCAAGAAGAATATAATAATTCCAATCCCAAAGTAAGCAGGTGCTGACAAATCTGAAAATTACCGAACCATCAGTTTAATAAGTCACAGCTGCAAAATACTAACACGAATTCTTTACAGACGAATGTAAAAACTGGTAGAAGCCAACCTCGGAGAAGATCAGTTTGGATTCTGTAGAAATACTGGAACACATGAGGCAATACTGACCTTATGACTTATCTTAGAATAAAGATTAAGGTAAGGCAAACCTACGTTTCTAGCATTTGTAGACTTAGAGAAAGCTTTTGACAATGTTGACTGGAATACTCTCTTCCAAATTCTGAAGGTGGGGGCCATGAAAGGGAAGCATTGACTGAGAAGGGAGTGAGGCATGGTTGTGGCCTCTCCCCGATGTTATTCAATCTGTATATTGAACAAGCAGTAAGGGGAAAAATCGGAGTAGGAATTAAAATCCATGGAGAAGAAATAAAAACTTTGAGGTTCACTGATGACATTGTAATTCTGTCAGAGACAGCAAAGGACTTGGAAGAGCAGTTGAATGGAATGGACAGTGTCTTGAAAGAAGGATATAAGATGAACATCAACAAAAGCAAAACGAGGATAATGGAATGTAGTCGAATTAAGTTGGGTGATGCTGAGGGAATTAGATTAGGAAATGAGACACTTAAAGTAGTAAAGGAGTTTTACTATTTGGGGAGCAAAGTAACTGATGATGGTCGAAGTAGAGAAGATATAAAATGTAGGCTGGCAATGGCACGGAAAGCGTTTCTGAAGAAGAGAAATTTGTTAACATCAAGTATAGATTTAAGTGTCAGGAAGTCGTTTCTGAAAGTATTTGTATGGATTGTAGCCATGTATGGAAGTGAAACACGGACAATAAATAGTTTGGTCACGAAGAGAATAGAAGCTTTCGAAATGTGGTGCTACAGAAGAATGCTGAAGATTAGATGGGTAGATCACATAACTAATGAGGAGGTAATGAATAGAATTGGGGAGAAGAGGAGTTTGTGGCACAACGTGACGAGAAGAAGGGACCGGTTGGTAGGACATGTTCTGAGGCATCAAGGTATCACAAATTTAGCATTGGAGGGCAGCGTGGAGGGTAAAAATCGTAGAGGGAGACCAAGAGATGAATACACTAAGCAGATTCAGAAGGATGTAAGTTGCAGTAGATACTGGGAGATGAAGAAGCTTGCACAGGATAGAGTAGCATGGAGAGCTGCATCAAACCTGTCTCAGGACTGAAGACCACACAACAACAACAACAACAACAACAACAACAACATATTTGTTTTCTACAGTATTCCTTTCCCTTGTTTTAGTCAATAGCTGCCTAATTCCCCATTACAACAACCTTTGATTTTTTTCAGTTTATCCAAGTTGCATGTACCAAATTTCCTAAATTTCTTCAGTTTTAATAAGTAGTTCATAAAAGTAAATTATAATCAGAATACACTACTGCTCTTGGAAACATTCTGCAGTTTAAAATCTGGGTTCGAAATCAACCCCTCTCTCTCTCTCTCTCTCTCTCTCTCTCTCTCTCTCTCTCTCTCTCTCTCTCTCTCTCTCTTGCAGCATTATGCTATCGGATACATTCTCATGTCTCCAGGTCCCTTTCATGTAAAGAATCCTTTTAGGATTCCTAAACCAAGTGTTAGCAATGATTAAATTCTACTGTATACAAAATTCTATCAGACAGTTTCCCCTTTTATTCTTTCTCCATTCAGTTCTTTTATAGTATTGGAAATCAGTATAAAGGAACAGTTGCAATGAAAGTAATATTGCAATGTCTTTAGCATAGTGTATTAAATTTATTATGAATGTAGTAAATATATATAATACACGCACTATTATGATGGAATTACATAGCTTCTTTCTTAACGTAGCAAAATACGGCATTTGCATTTCCTGGATGGAAGATGGTATAAAGGCACTCACTGTCCTGTTGTGGTATTGGATTGTGGGTTCCTTTGTTCAAAATTCTCTTCAGCGTTGATTTTGTTGCAATTTGTAGTTCTTGCAGTGAAATTTATTGCACTTTTCAGCTCACATACAACCTCAAACTGCCGTCAACTGTGGCAAAAACACTCTGCAAGTATTCCCCGAAGGTTTTCCATGGGGTTCATATCCTGGCTGTGCGCATACCAGAGCAAAACAGCCATATCTGTATCTTCAAACCACTCTTTGCATGTAGCAGAAACATGCATAGATGCATTAACTTGTTGACGTTCATTGCCTAGGTTCTGATACATTCTAATCAATTCTGGTTCTAGCATCTCAGTGTAGTGTAAGTCTCAAGAGTCCATTCTTGTGTTTAGCCAAGCAATGGGTAATTTATGTTTAGTCCTGAAGACTGCCCAAACTGCAACACTTCTGCCACCAAAATTTATGTTCAATCTTACTTGCTGCACAGCTTTCACATCACGCCAATAACACTGAAGTCCACCTGGAAATCTAAATTAAATTTCTTCTCATCACTGAAAATCTCTGTATCCCACTCTGAAGTCCACATATGTTCTTCAGTGAACAACTCCAGTCTAGCTTATTTATGTTTGAGTGTTAGAGCAGGTTTCTGCAGTCGTTCCTTGAATGCAAGATGTTTGGAACTTGACAGAATTTCACGTACACGTCTGGCAGTTACTGACAACTGTAAATCAGCAACAAGTTGAGAAGAATAACAGTTTGTAGCCCTTGCTTTGCACAAAAGGAACCCTTTCTGTGACTCAGATAATTTTCTACTTTTCTCATATTTTCCTTTCATCCATATCGTGCACCCAATCTCACAAAATTATCAATCACTGTAGTTGAACGTTTCAACCTCTTAGTGACATGATGATCAGAGAATTCCATTACCTTGTACACATTGATCTTTTTCTTTTTCATCCCATGCTGTTTCCCATATGACAGTGTCACAATCATGGTTTATGTACACAACTCACACTGCCATTAATAGTGTGTTTCATATTTGTTATAAAGGCAAATATGTACACAGTAACACCAGACAGAGCCTGCTCCACTATATTGAGTTATACCATCTACCACCTGAAACACTGATGTCTTGTTATACACTGTATTACATCAACTGCACTACCATTTGACTGTGTTTGTTGTCATACTGGATCTCCAACAAATATTCATGCCTTTATACTGATTTCCATTACTGTGCTATTTTCCTGTTCCTAATATCAAATTCCAGCCCTATCTCAAAATTTTACCTCCCTCGACAATCTGAATAATTTCTTTTATCTCATTATACATTCTTTCAATTGCTTTATCATCTGTGGATCTAGTAGGCACGTATATTTGCACTACTGTGGTAAGTCTTGGCTTTGTAACTATCTCGATTACATTATGGAATTCAGTACACTGTTTACAGTAGATCAAATGTGATATTTTTTTATTCAGTATTACATCTACTGCATTTGTATTTCTGTTCATAAAGCTCTATTCACCTGAACATAAAACCTGTTCTTCCTGCTACCACACTTTAAGATATGTACTTCTGCCTGTAAATGCACTTACCAATCTACCCAATGGAGGGATCAGACATTCCATCTTCTGACTTGCAGGATGCCAAGTTTGATTTATCTGAACACTACATCACCGTCCTGACTATCCTCCTATCACCATTATAGATATCTGAATGTTAGTTAGTTACCTTTCTCAGGTATGGGGTATATTTCATGTAAGTGCAGAACCACTGTAAACGCACGAACACTAGCGCAAAACTCTTTAGTATATACGACTTCCACTTATGTTTAACTTTTCTGTCCCTGTGGTTACATGGTGCTCACATAAGCACAGAAAATAACTCTTTAATATATGATCTGCTCCATCATATCAAATTTGTGAATATACCTCCTTTTTCAGTTCCATTCATTCTGATGAAATACAGGGTGATTCATGAAGATATGCAAATATATTAATATGTTATTCTACAAATAAAACTAAAGAAACTAGTTCATATAAAAATATGTCTGCAAATGTTTAGTTACTGAGTTATGGCTAATAAAAGATTTTGCCTGAAATGTAGCAACTTTGTTAATATGAAGCCATCGAAAAACTGTGCGAGGTTAACACCACCCAGAAAAACAAAGAAGTAATTTCAAAAAAAATTTAATTTATTGATTACTTGGCCCCATTCGTTTTTTTAAATTCCACACAATTACACAATGTTTGAAACAGAAGTTAAAGAGAATTTAAGTTTGGAAAAATGGCAGTAATAACGTTAACTGAAACTGCATGAATGTGTCAGATAATCTGCTTTTATTAATACCCTAGCACATGTGAATTCATGTTAAACCGGACAAAACAAAGCTCAGTGATAAGGAAGTTGTACAGTGTTCATACAATTTCACAATAAATGATCAAAAATTTCTCTGAGTTCAATGTATTTAGCTGCACATGTATGAGCGTATTTTGTTGCTCGTTTCGGTTTCACAGGGATGTTCTTAATTTTGTCTAATGCATTCATAAGTCAAGCAAGTAATGCCTCATGAACTGTCTTTCATCGATCCCCATACACAAAAATCCATTGTTGTCAAATGGGATGATCTCGGTGGCCACAGACGTGTAGCACCAAGACCAATCCATTTCTGGGGAAAAATGTTCATTTAAATGTGTAGTAACAGCATTGGTGAAATTTGGAGGTGCACCACCATGTTGAAAACACATTTGCAATGGCATAGCAAATGGGACATCTTTGAGGAAGCGGGGCATTTTTTCTTGAAAGAATTTTAAGTACGTCTCGCCCATTAGATGTCCTGAGAAAATGAATGGTCCAATAAAGTGTATGTAGATTATACCCTACCACACATTTATGCTAAATTGCTGCTGCTAATTGCATTGCTCTGTAGCAGATGGGTTTGCTTCAGATCATACGTGTTAGTTATGAAAATTGTTTATACCATCTCGAGTAAAGTGTGCCTCATCAGTAAATAAAATGTATTTGTGTAACAGTTGATAAGTATTTAACCAGTTGCACAACTCCAAGCAAATAGCAGGATCTCCCAGATGTAAATGATGCACTTTTTGTTTATGGTAAGGATACAGATTATTTACTTCAGTATACGCCATACTTTACATTGTGAAATGCCTAATCGCTGAGGAGATGTCGGGTACTGGTACCCAGGCTATGTTGAATAGCATCCATAATATCTTCATCATCGTCTTCACGTATTGAGCGCTCGTACTGATTATGAATGCTAGGTAGAGAGCTTGTCTCCCATAACTTTTGAACTCTTCCACTAATGGGTCACACTTTCGGAATTGTTAACTGCAGCCATAGCATTACCATCACATTTGCCATAAATAAACACCATTTCTTGGTCATAAATTTGAAAGGCATGCCTATTTCATAAATAATCTACCATCGAGAACACTTACCATGTGGTTTCACTTAAACACACTGTTGTTATGTTCTTTCACTGAACAATACAGAAAACTAACTCATTTCATGTTTAGGAAATGACAAACAACTCACTAACGGTTGCCAAAGATGACAGACGTTTCTACATTCTTAATGGAAAGTACACAAATTTACTTGTACAATAACCTTTGCTTCTCTGGATATTCTGAAAAACTACTGCAGATACTCATCTGGAACATGTTTTATCAGATTCACCAGACCAATAACAACAAAATAAATGGAAATCGTACTTTACTTTAACCTTGTACAGATCTGCGATAGCTTCGTATTAACAAAGTTGATAATTTTACAGACAAAATCTTTTAATAGTCATAACTCCGTAACCAAATATTTGCAGACCTATGTTTGTATGAACTTTTTTCTTTAGTTATACTGGTAGAATAACATATTAAAATATTTGCATATATTTGTGAATAGCCCTGTATACTAACCTTACCTTTTGGAATGTACTGAATATTTTCTGTTCTTGTATTGTTATTGTTTTCAGGACTGCCTGTCTGTAACCTGTCTCTGACCTACAAATTTTGCTGTTTTAAAGTCAATAATAACAGGAATGTGCTATTGCAAGAAAACTTTGACAGATCACTGAAACAAATCTTTTTTCAAAATATCACCTTCCTTACTAATTTACTGGTGGCACAAACCTGTATAAAACAAAAGATGATAATTTATTGTTTACACCTGCTGAACTACCAATCTTGTGCGTACACTGCTTCATCCCCCTATGAACCACGGACCTTGCTGTTGGTGGGAAGGCTTACGTGCCTCAACGATACAGACAGACGTACCGCAGGTGCAACCACAATGGAGGGGTATCTGTTGAGAGGCCAGACAAACGTTCCTGAAGAGGGGCAGCAGCATTTTCAGTAGTTGCAGGGGCAACAGTCGGGATGACTGACTGATCTGGCCTTGTAACAATAACCAAAACGGCCTTGCTGTTGTGGTACTGCGAACGGCTGAAAACAAGGGGAAACTACAGCCATAATTTTTCCCGAGGGCATGCAGCTTTACTGTATGATTAAATGATGATGGCGTCCTCTTGGGTCAAATATTCCAGAGGTAAAATAGTCCCACATTTGGATCCCTGGGCGGGGACTACTCATTTTTTTTTAGGGCGCAAAACTGCTATCATCATTAGCGCCCGGTCCGTGACTTAGGAAACAGTAAAAAACCGAAAATGTAAATCAGCAGCAATGGGAACGAAAGTCATAAAATTGGAGAAACTAAAAGCAGAAGGAAGGATTAAAAATCCTCTACAGAAAGGGGTTGGTTGTCCCCAAAAAAAGCTTCAAATTACTGACGTCATTTCACTGGCACTAATAAATTCGAGAACGCGATCGGCTGAGCGCGTGTCATCTGCTAAAATCGACGATATATCAGGCGACAGCTGTAGACGGGAGCGTAATGGATTAAAATAGGGGCACTCAATTAAAAGGTGTCTTACAGTCCACAGCTGAGAGCAGTGGGGACAGAGTTGGGGGGGGGGGGGGGGGGGGGAGAGATCGCCGCTTAAAAGATGTCGATGGCTAAAAAGACAGTGCCCTATCCGGAGTCTAGTTAAAATTACCTCCTCCCGACGATGCGTTCGGGAGGAAGAGGTCCAAGCACAAGGAAGAGCTTTCACGTCCCGCAATTTATTATTGGGAAGTGTCGACCAATGTGCGTGCCATAAAAGAGTAACACGACGACATAAAACGCTCCGTAGATCGGCGACGGGAATCGATTGAATAGCTGGCCGGAGAAGAGAGACTGCAGCCTTGGCCGCAATATCGGCCACCTCATTTCCACAGATACCAACGTGTCCCGGGAGCCAGAGGAATGCCACCGAGATGCCCACCAAGTGGAGCAAGCGCAGACAGTCCTGAATCCGGTGGACCAGAGGGAGCACAGGGTAAAGAGCTTGGAGACTGAGGAGAGAGCTGAGAGAATCTGAGCAGATAACGTACTGTATCCGCTGATGGCGGCGGATGTAGTGGACAGCCTGGAGAACAGCGTAAAGCTCCGCAGTATAGACCGAACACTGGTCGGGAAGCCGAAAGTGATTTGGGGTGTCGCCAATAACATAGGCACTCCCTACACCTAACGATGTTTTCGAGCCACCGGTGTAAATAAATGTGGCTTCCTTCATTTGTGCACATAGAGCAGCAGATGCCTGACGATAAACAAGTGAAGGGGTACCATCCTTGGGAAATCGACAAAGGTCACAGAGCAGGCAGATCCGGGGACGGAGCCAAGGTGGTGCTGTACCCCAAGTTGTCAAGAAGGTTTTAGGAAAACGGAAGGAAAGAGAATGGAGCAGTTGACGGAAGCGGACTCCCGGTGGTAGTAGGGAGGAGGGGCAGCCTGCATACCCTACATCAAAGGAGGCATCGAAAAAAATGTCATGGGCTGGATTAGCAGGCATGGAAGACAGATGGCTAGCATAACGACTAAGAAGGACTGCTCGCCGATTGGACAGCGGAGGTTCAGCAGTCTCAGCATAAAGGCTTTCCAGAGGGCTGGTGTAAAAAGTTCCAGACACTAAACGTGATCCACAGTGGTGGATAGAGTCAAGACACCGAAGAATAGACGGCCGAGCAGAGGAGTAGACTATGCTTCCATAGTCCAATTTCGAGCGCAATAAGGTGCGATAGAGGCGGAGAAGGACCACTCGGTCCACTCCCCAGGAGGTACCATTCAGGACACGGAAGGTGTTGAGGGATCGCAGACAGCGAGCCGAAAGATACAAAATGTGGGAGAACCAGCATAGTTTTCTGTCAAACATAAGAGCCAAGAATTTAGCGACATCTGAAAACGGAAGGTTGACAGGTCCTAAATGTAAGGAGGGTGGAAGAAACTCCTTACTTCGCCAAAAATTAACACAAACGGTCTTACTGGGAGAAAAACGGAAGCCGGTTTCGATGCTCCAAGAGTGGAGGCGATCGAGACATCCTTGAAGACGTCGTTCAATAAGGCTGGTCCGTTGAGAGCTGTAGTAGATCGCAAAATCGTACACAAAGAGGGAGCCTGAGACATCAAGAAGGAGACAATCCATAACTGGATTTATGGCAATGGCAAACAGTACAACACTCAGCACGGAGCCCTGGGGTATCCCGTTTTCTTGGGAGAAAGTATGGGAGAGAGTAGTGTTCACCCGCACCCTAAATGTGCGCTCTGCCATAAATTCGCGAAGAAAAAGGGGCAGCCGACCTCGAAAGCCCCAAGAGAACAGTGTGCGGAGGATGCCTGTCCTCCAACAGGTATCGTATGCTCTCTCCAGATCAAAAAATATTGCTACTGTTTAGCGTTTCCGGAGAAAATTGTTCATGATATAAGTGGAGAGAGCAACAAGATGGTCAACTGCAGAACGATGCTTTCGGAATCCGCATTGGTCAGGTGTTAAAAGACTGCGGGATTCCAGCCACCAAGCTAAACGGTAATTCACCATACGCTCCGAAACCTTACAGACACTACTCGTGAGAGAAATGGGGCGATAGCTAGAGGGGAGATGTTTGTCCTTTCCAGGTTTCGGAATAGGAACGATGACAGCTTCCCGCCATCGTCTGGGAAAAGTACTGCCGGTCCAAATTCGATTATAAAGGCGAAGGAGGTAACGCAGACTATGGGTTGATAAATGCAGCAACATTTGGACATGGATACCATCCGGTCCTGGGGCGGAGGAGCGAGAAGAAGAGAGTGCATGTTGGAGTTCCCGCATGGAGAAAACAGTATTGTAGCTTTCACGATTTAGAGAGGAGAAAGCAAGAGGTCGCACTTCTGCTGCACGTTTCTTCGGGAGAAACGCTGGCGGGTAATTGGAAGAGCTCGAAATCTCAGCAAACTGCTGACCCAATGAGTTAGAAATTGCGACGGGGTCCACTAATGTATCATGCGCGACAGTGAGCCCAGAGACCGGGAAGAAACTAGGCGCACCTGAGAACCGTCGAAGCCGACTCCAAACTTCCGAGGAGGGAGTGAAGGTGTTAAATGAGCTAATAACGAATTTCCAGCTTGTCTTCTTGCTATCGCGGATGACACGACGGCATCGCACATGGAACTGCTTATAGCGGATACAGTTGGCCGAAGTAGGATGGTGGCGGAAAACTCGAAGAGCACGTCGCCGCTCACATATTGCGTCACGGCATGCCTCGTTCCACCAAGGAACTGGGGGGCGCCGGGGCAATTCGGAGGTGCGTGGTATTGAATGTTCCGCAGCTATAAGAATGACATCGGTAATATGTGTGACCTCATCATCGACGCTGGGAAAGTGACGGTCATCGAATGTCACTAGAGACGAAAAGTGTCCAATCGGCTTGGCCAAACTTCCAGCGTCGCGGGCGCATACATGGCAGTTGAGGCTGCAGTCTAAGGACACATGGAAAGTGGTCACTCGAGTGTGTGTCATCAAGGGCGAACCATTCGAAGCGCCGAGCTAGCGGAACAGTACCGACCGCAAGGTCCAAATGAGATAAATTTGTCGTGGAGGCAGACAAAAATGTAGGGACCCCAGTGTTGAGGCAAACTAGATCCGCTTGGTGGAAGACATCTAGCAATAGTGAGCCACGTGGACAAGGATGTGGAGATCCCCAAAGCGGGTGGTGGGCATTGAAGTCCCCAACCAGCAAATAGGGGGTGGAAGCTGACCAAGAAGATGAAGGAGATCAGCTCGTGCCATTGGTGTGGACGATGGAATGTATACAGTACAAAGAGAGAATGTATATTCAGAAAGGGAAAGACGGACGGCGACAGCTTGGAAGGAGGTGTTTAAGTGAATTGGGTGATAATGGAAAGTATCATGGAGAAGAATCATGAGTCCTCCATGGGCTGGAGTGCCTTCAACAGAGGGGAGATCATATCGGACGGACTGAAAATGAGGGAGAACAAAGCGGTCATGGGGACGCAGCTTTGTTTCCTGAAGACAGAAGATGACCGGCGAGTAGGATCGTAAGAGGATCGACAATTCATCCCGATTGGCTCGAATGCCGCGGATATTTCAGTGGATAATGGACATAGGGTGAACATAAAATGGAGGAATGTGACCAAGGTTGCCGTCAACTCAACGACTGCTCAGAGCTTGCGACTGACAGCATGGAATGGCATTCAGCCGAAGGCAGAAGATCCTGATCCATAGGTTGTTCACGAGCAGCTCCTGCCACCAGCGATCGGCCGGTTGATTGGCCGCCAGCAGTGCGCCTCGGCGACACAGAAGACGGCCGAGGGCGATTTCCACCAGGTGGTGCTGTAGATGGGACACGCCTTGGCGGAGAAGGAGATGAACTGGGTTTCTTTGTAGCCTTCTTGGAATTATGATGTTTAGATGAAGGAGGAACCGATGGTTGTGAAGTTGGGGTACGTAAAAAATCTTCACGAGTATGCTCTTTTTTCGAAGTCTTGGTGTCTGACTTTTGGGCTCGAGATTTAGCAGAACCCGATGAAGGGTGAGCCATAGAGTGGGCAGGCGAAAGTGGTGAGATTGAACGGGCGATCTTTGCACTGGCTGATCGGACGACCATGGCACTAAAGGTGAGGTCGCAAGTCTGTGTGGCCGCCTCCTCTGTTGGCCGAGGAGAAGCAAGGACAGTGCTGTATTTTCCTGTCTGAGGCACGGTGGACTGTCGACTGGCGAATAATTTTCGAGCAGCAAAGGTCGACACCTTTTCCTTCACTCTGATTTCCTGGATGAGCTTTTCGCCCTTAAAAACGGGGCAATCTCGAGAGGAAGCAGCGTGGTCACCCATACAGTTGATGCACCGAGGGGATGGAGGTGGACAAGCACCCTCATGGGCATCCTTGCCACACGTAACACATTTGGCCGGATTGGAACAGGACTGACTGGTGTGATTGAACCGCTGACACCGATAGCAACGCGTAGGGTTTGGGACGTAAGGGCGAACGGAAATTATCTCATAGCCTGCTCTGATTTTCGATGGAAGTTGAACTTTGTCAAATGTCAAGAAGACAGTGCGGGTTGGAATGATGTTCGTGTCAACCCTTTTCATAACTCTATGAGCAGCTGTTACGCCCTGGTCAGACAGGTAGTGCTGAATTTCTTCGTCAGACAATCCATCGAGGGAGCGTGTATAAACGACTCCACGCGAGGAATTTAAAGTGCGGTGCACTTCAACCCGGACAGAGAAGGTGTGGAGCAGTGAAGTACGCAGCAATTTTTGTGCCTGGAGGGTACTGACTGTTTCTAACAACAAGGTGCCATTCCGTAATCTAGAACAAGACTTTACAGGACCTGCAATTGCGTCAACACATTTCTGAAAAATGAAAGGGTTGACCGTGGAGAAGTCGTGACCTTCGTCAGACCGAGAAACAACAAGGAAGAACCGTCTGTGGCTGAGACTCAGTATACTTACTCTTGTGAGCAGACATAGTGGAAGGTGAGGAAACCATTGCGGAAGAATGCCGCATGATTACCGGCGTCTCCGATGGCGTGCTCCTCCCTTGTGGGGGCCCTCTCTGAGGGCACTCCCGCCTTAGGTGATTGTTCACACCTCAGGTCACACCTCCCGACATACGGACAGAGGGACCAATCGGCACTTTCGGAAGGTATCAGCTCGGGTAATCACCCCTCCCTGGGCCTGGCCGTTACCAGGGGGTACGTACGTGTCCTACCTGTCTACCCGGGGCAGGGAATTACGGGTTACCCCGTCACCGGCTACACACAAAAATGCGTGGGTCGGCCTTCAGACACGCACAGGGAGGAAGAAAGAGAAAGGGAAAGGAAAGAAGAGAGGTCTCAAACGCCGCAGCGGAGAAAAGGGTAAAGAGAAGAGGTAAGGAAAAGAGAAGGACAAAGGAAGGAAGAAGACATACAAGCAAAGAAGGCGAAGAATGCGTTACATTTTCAAGTGTCCGTCTCCGGATGTAGGCACAAACCATACTCCCAGATGAGGAGAAAGGGAAGGAAAGAGCCAGAGGTGAGGGGAGGAGGGGCGAAGATGGGGGATGGGGAAGGATGCGGAAAGGGAAGGTATGCAGTCCGGAAAGGAAGGAAGGCCACATTAGCTCGGGGTCCCGTGCTCGCTATGCACGTATCCACAAAAGAGTTGTGGACCCCCCGGGGGAGGGGACTACTCAGTAGGATGCTGTTATCAGGAGAAAGAAAACTGGCGTTCTACGGATCGGAGCGTGGAATGTCATACCCTTAATTGGGCAGGTAGGTTAGAAAATTTAAAAAGGGAAATGGATAGGTTAAATTTACATATAGACGGAATTAGTGAAGTTCGGTGGCAGGAGGACAAGGTGAATACAGGGTTATAAATACAAAATCAAATAGAGGTAATGCAGGAGTAGGTTTAATAATGACTAGGAAAAGAGGAGTGCGGGTAAGCTACTACAAACAGCATAGTGAACGCATTATTGTGGCCAAGATAGACACGAAGCTCACGCCTACTACTATAGTACAAGTTTATATGCCAACCAGCGCTGCAGATGATGATGAAATTGATGAAATGTATGATGAGATAAAAGAAATTATTCAGGTAGTGAAGGGAGATGAAAATTTAATAGTCATGGGTGACTGGAATTCGACAGTAGGAAAAAGAAAAGAAGGAAACCTAGTAGGTGAATATGGATTGGGGCTAAGAAATGAAAGAGGAAGCCGGCTGGTAGAATTTTGCACAGAGCACAACTTAATCATAGCTAACACTTGGTTCAAGATTCATAAAAGAAGGTTGTATACATGGAAGAAGCCTGGAGATACTGACAGGATTCAGATAGATTATATAATGGTAAGACAGACATTTAGGAACCAGGTTTTAAATTGTAAGACATTTCCAGGGGCAGATGTGGACTCTGACCACAATCTATTGGTTATGAACTGTAGATTAAAACTGGAGAAACTGCAAAAAGGTGGGAATATAAGGAGATGGGACCTGGATAAACTGACTAAACCAGAGGTTGTAGAGAGTTTCAGGGAGAGCATAAGGGAACAATTGACAGGAATGGGGGAAAGAAATACAGTAGAAGAAGAATGGGTAGCTTTGAGGGGTGAAATTGTGAAGGCAGCAGAGGATCAAGTAGGTAAAAAGACGAGAGCTAATAGAAATCCTTGGGTAACATAAGAGATACTTAATTTAGTTGATGAAAGGAGAAAATATAAAAATGCAGTAAATGAAGCAGGCAAAAAGGAATACAAACCTCTCAAAAATGAGATCAACAGGAAGTGCAAAATGGCTAAGCAGGGATGGCTGGAGGACAAATGTAAGGATGTAGTGGCTTATCTCAGTAGGGGTAAGATAAATACTGCCTACAGGCTAATTAGAGAGACCTTTGGAGGAAAGAGAACCACTTGTATGAGTATGAAGAGCTCAGATGGAAACCAAGTCCCAACCAAAGAAGGGAAAGCAGAAAGGTGGAAGGAGTATATAGAGGGTCTATACAGGGGTGATGTTCTTGAGAACAATATCATGGAAATGGAAGAGGATGCAGATGAAGATGAAGATGAAATGGGAGATATGATACTGCATGAACAGTTTGACAGAGCACTGAAAAACCTAATTCTGAACAAGGCCCCAGAAGTAGACAACATTCCATTAGAACTACTGACAGCCTTGGGAGAGCCAGTCCTGACAAAACTATACGATTTTGTGAGCAAGTTGTACGAGACTGGCAAAATTCCCTCAGACTTCAAGAAGAATATAATAATTCCAATCCCAAAGAAAGCAGGTGTTGACAAATGTGAAAATTACCGAACTATCAGTTTAGTAAGTCACAGCTGCAAAATACTAATGCAAATTCTTTAGAGACGAATGGAAAAACTGGTAGATCCAACCTTGGGGAAGATCAGTTTGGATTCCGTAGAAATGTTGGAGCACATGAGGCAATACTGACCCTATCTTAGAAAATAGATTGAGGAAAGGAAAACATACATTTCTAGCATTTGTAGACTTAGAGAAAGCTTTTGACAATGTTAACTGGAATACGCTCTTTCAAATTCTGAAGGTGGCAGGGGTAAAATACAGGGAGCGAAAGGCTATTTACTGTTTGTACAGAAACCAGATGGCAGTTATAAGAGTCGAGGGACATGAAAGGGAAGCAGTTGTTGCGAAGGGAGTGAGACATGGTTGTAGCCTCTCCCTGATGCTATTCAAACTGTATATTGAGCAAGCAGTAAAGGAATCAAAACAAAAGTTCAGATTAGGTATTAAAATCCATGGAGAAGAAATAAAAACTTTGAGGTTTGCTGATGACAAATTATTCTATGATTATATGATAGCAGAACAAACACTGGTAGCAGTTACTTCTGTAAAATATCTGGGAGTAAGTGTGCGGAACGATTTGAAGTGGAATGATCATATAAAATTAATTGTTGAGATTCACTGGGAGAGTCCTTAGAAAGTGTGGTCCATCAACAGGGGGGGGGGGGGGGGGGCTTACAGGACACTTGTTCGACCTATACTTGAGTATTGCGCATCAGTGTGGGATCCGTACCAGATCGGGTTGACGGAGGAGATAGAGAAGATCTAAACAAGAGCGGCCCGTTTCGTCACAGGGTTATTTGGTAACCGTGATAGCGTTACGGAGATGTTTAACAAACTCAAGTGGCAGACTCTGCAAGAGAGGCGCTCTGCATCGCGGTGTAGCTTGCTCGCCAGGTTTCGAGAGGGTACGTTTCTGGATGAGGTATCGAATATATTGCTTCCCCCTACTTATACCTCCCGAGGAGATCACGAATGTAAAATTAGAGAGATTAGAGCGCGCACAGAGGCTTTCAGACAGTCGTTCTTCCCGCGAACCATACGCGACTGATACAGGAAAGGGAAGTAATGACAGTGGCACGTAAAGTGCCCTCCGCCACACACCGTTGGGTGGCTTGCGGAGTATAAATGTAGATGTAGATGTAGACACTGTAATTCTGTCAGAGACAGCAAAGGACTTGGAAGAGCAGTTGAACGGAATGGACAGTGTCTTGAAAGGAGTGTACAAGATGAACATCAACGAAAGCAAAATGAGGATAATGGAATGTAGTCGAATTAAGTCGGGTGATGCTGAGGGAATTAAGATTAGGAAATCACACACTTAAAGTAGTAAAGGAGTTTTGCTATTTGCAGAGCAAAATAACTGATGATGGTTGAAGTAGAGAGGATATTATATGTAGACTGGCAATGGCAAGGAAAGTGTTTCTGAAGAAGAGAAATTTGTTAACATCGAGTATTGATTTAAGTGTCAGGAAGAAGTTTCTGAATGTATTTGTATGAAGTGTAGCCATGTATGGAAGTGAAACATGGACGATAAATAGTTTAGACAAGAAGAGAATAGAAGCTTTCGAAATGTGGTGCTACAGAAGAATGCTGAAGATTAGATGGGTAGATCACATAACTAGTGAGGAGGTACTCAATAGAATTGGGGAAAAGCGGAGTTTGTGGCACAACTTGGCAAGAAGAAGGGACCGGTTGGCAGGACATGTTCTGAGGCATCAAGGGATCACAACTTTAGCATTGGAGAGCAGCGTGGAGGGTAAAAATCGTAGAGGGAGACCAAGATATGAGTACACTAAGCAGATTCAGAAGGATGTAGACTGCAGTAGGTACTGAGAGTTGAAGAAGCTTACACAGGATAGAGTGGCATGGAGAGCTGCATCTAACCAGTCTTAGGACTGAAGACCACAACAACAACAACAACAACAACAACAACAACAACACTGCTTCATAGTTGGCACATGAAGTTTGTGCTTGGTTCAGCCACTACAGGTCGCCTGGCTTGCTAATACGACAGCAGTTGCTTGTGCAACCACCCCTTGATGGAGCTAATGACAATGTAGGCTGGAGCACAAGGCTCTGCCAACCATTTGTGTATTGCTAATTGCATTCTACCTTGTCTTACATTTGTGTGTGTGTGTGTGTGTGTGTGTGTGTGTGTGTGTGTGTGTGTGTGTGTGTGTGTGTGTACTGTTTTGAGCAATAACATACTGTGTTCTGGGGTTAGAACACTTTTTTGGTGGCAAGTACAGTACCTGACTCCACATGTTGCACATCAGTCATTGATCCTTTGAGTTTAATTTTCATGGAGGCAGTGCTTCAATCTCTTTGCAAGCAACAGCATTGACAGCTGCTATTTTCAGTTTGACGACTACACTGGCATAATCTGGGGCCCTGCCAACAACATACCCGCTGCCACTCACTGTATACAATGATGCAGCAGAGAACCAGGACATAAACAAAAAATGCCTGTAGCAACATTCCAAGCATTTAAGGTAACATGTACATACTTGTGCAAGGCCCTTTTCTGTCATGGATTTCACCTCACGTGTATCAGTTGTTGCATCAGCCCAACCCCTTACAAGAATTTTCCAGCCTTTCTTTCAATCACTTGTGTGACTTATTTTCTACTTCCACTGTAAACATACGTTATAGCTGCTCTTGTGGAAAAGCAACCTAAAGAGTCATACAGGGCATGGGCAGCAGAACTACATCGACTTAGCCAACAAAATTTTGACAGATTTTCATAGGGAATCCTATGGAGATCAAATGGTTCGTGATGCAATACATTTTTCTCCTGATAGGAAACTTCAAGAGTGAGTTCTACAATGTGAAAATCGTACCTTTTTGGAAGTCATGAAGACACCTCATTCATTTGACGGTTCATCGGCTGCAGGCAGTCAGGTGGAAGCCTGATCTGAAATATCAGGAATCTGTCCCTCTCACACTTCCCAGCCTTCAGTCAGTCCACAATGGAACATATGACTCTACTGCAGCAGTCCAGCAGATGTCTTTATGTTGTACAGGTAATTGTCATTTGTGACAACAGACCGAATCACAACAGTGACAGGCTAATGCTCTACTGCCTTTATGCCCACACTGCTTCATTCAACACGAATGGACTGCGTGTCCCAAGAGCTGGAAAACATGTAACAGGTGCCATAACAAAGGACACACTGCTTCTGTAAGTAACTCCTTCCCAAATCTGAGTAGGGATGAAATGAACATTGATATGAACAGTATGTCAACAGTGACAGTGTTCCAAATCAAGATATACACTGACGTGTGCATGCGGCGCGCGTGCTGTAGCAACACTGGTGATTCTCAAACTTATGTAGATTTGGATTCTCCCCCTCTGACACAAGTGTCACAGAGGTTGACGACTAATAAGAAAAAACACATTCCCATTGTTGAACAGTTTTCTGCACCAGTGACTTCCAAGGCTGTGGTTTTTTCATTAAAATTCCTAGTTGTGGAGAATGTTTACACTGAAATTCTGTTTGGGTGCTTTTCAACTTGTTTTGATTCTCCATCGTTGATGAAGGGCATGTGGTTTATGATAAAAGTTCCATATGAACACTTAGATACCCTGGGTCTGATTTTCCTCTGTATTTTTCCCAGGACTGGGTGGTGCAACAGAATATCATGCTTATCTTCTAATGTTTCAGGCTTATCTTCTAATGAAACAGTCTCTCTGACAGCATTTTTTCTGGGTCCACCCGGTACCAGTAAACTCACAGGATCAAGCAACAGCAGAATTAGTGTGTCTTCAATCACGTTATGTTATTCGACCTATTTCTTCCAGTGAATGGTCAGCACTACTGGTGATAATCAAAAAACCTACCGGTAAATAACACCTCTGCAGTGATTTTGGAAATTTATTACTCCACAGTCAATCATTAATACCTATCCTTTTCTGCACCCTGATGATCTGTTAACAATATTATTGGGGGGGCCACATTTTTCAAAGACTGGCTTCGGAGTGACATATTTACTGCTGCTGTTCAATGAGGAATCTAAATGCCTTATAGTTATCAATACCCATTTGAGCTTTATAAATACCAGCATTTGCCTTTTGATGTAGCAAGCACGCCACTTACGTTTCAACACTTTAGAGCAACTTATTGCATCAGTTTCAGGCTGCATCAACTATTTAGATGACATTGCAGTGTCCAGCGCCTCCACAGAGAAACATTTGCAGAAGCTTTGTGCTCTATTTTCTGTTTTACAGTCTGCATGGTTAAAGTGCAATTTGGAAAAGACACAGTTTTTCAACCATCCATTATTTATTTGGGTTTTGAAGTGTCACATGCTGACATTAAACCATTGCACCAGCATATTGATGCTATTGACCTACTACTACACCCCACATCTGTCAAAGAATTACAAGCATTTTTAGGTATAATTGCATATTAACACTAATTCACGCCAGACATTATTACTGTGCCCAAGTGCTCCACGCACTGTTACATATGGATGTTCCTTTTCACTGGTCCCAGCTTGCGACCGGACATTTAAGTTGTTTAAATGTAAGCTGCAGTTGGCCCTTTGTATGGTCACTTTTCAGCTGGATCAGCACACTGTGTTAGCAATGTACGCACCCGTGTTTGGTCTTCGTGCCGTCCTTGCTCATACGTGTGGAAATGGATCTGAACACCATATTGCACATACCTCTTAAATCCCTAAGTTCAATACAGTGGTGTCAGTAGTGTTACCCTCTGTAAGAGGAAAGGCTTTGGCGATTGTGTATGTTTTATAAAAAATTATGTTTTTCTACACGAGTCTACATTTCACCTGATCACAGACCACAAACCACTGGTCTTTCTTTTTAATGCTTTGGTGTTCTTGTCGAGCAAGGGCATACAGCACTTACCTGACATGATATGAGATATATTTTCAGCTTATAGTGCAACATGCAAATGTCTTTTCGCACTTGCCAACTGGCCATGATCCAGAGTTTGACAAAGGAGAACTGTTTTCATTTAGATGCGGAATCTCAAAATGTTGATGCTTTTCCTGTTACTAGCACTGAAACTGTGGTTGAGGTATTTGCAGATCCTGTTTTAATTAAAATTGTTTCTTTTGTGCAACACAGCTGGCTGGATAAACCTCTGGATCATGCTTCCGATCCTTTGAGAGATTATTTTACATTATGAAGTCTTTCTGTTTGGAATGGATGGCTGCTGTTAGCTACAAAGGACACTGCTCCCCAGGTTGCAGTCCCGTCTGCCCTTCAGAGTAAGGTTACGCGTTTGTTACATGTTTGGCACTGGGGTGTGTCACATACAAAAGCACTAGCATACAGGCGTTTTTTGGGCAGGCACTGATGGGAAATAGTGCTAGTTCTGGCAGACTGCCCACGGTGAGCCATCCATTAAGTGGTTCCCTGTGATTCTCTTACACCATGGCCAGATACAGCAGTGTTGGGAACGAATTCATGTAGATTTTGTGGGACCTATTTTGAATCTCTTTTGGCTCCTTGTAATTCATGGTTATTGGTAGTTTCTGTATACTTCTGTGGTGGCTACTATTTCAGCTTTGTGAAAAATTTGTTGCAATGAAAGGTCTTCTGTATACATTAGTTAAAGACAACAGCTCCCAGTTCATATCTTAGGAATTTGAAGTTTCTCGTAAAGAAAGTGGTGTTCACCATGTCATGGCTCCTCCTTTCCACCCTCATTCGAACAGGGAAGCCGCATGACTGGCATGAACATTTAAAGACTCAGATGAGAAATGTGTTTCGTTTGTGTCACCGGAAGTAGCTTTTGACTGGTTCCTCAGTTCTTATAGGTTCACCCCTGTTGGCAATAGGAGTCCGGCAGACTTGTTCCATGGACATCAGCCCTGAACTTCACTGTATCTGCCCTGTCCAGCACAGGGCCATCCGCCAGCACAGTGCAGTACCAGTGGCCAATGCCTCTGCAACATCCGCATGGCTGAGGGGAGGGCAATGTGACACATTGACCAGCTATGACCTCCCAGGGGTGGCTGCACGCTAGTTGTGCCTCCGTCTCCCCTGTGTCGTCATTCTGCCCAGCCGTCTAATACATCGCGGCCATTATCCTCACCTTCTCTGTCGCCACTGCCAATGTTTTCACAACTATCTCCTCTGCTGTGCATGCCCCTTCAACTGCCACGGACCATGGTGGAGGCCCATGTCCCACACTGTTGCAGCCGACACCAGTGCTGCCACCTCCATCACAACCAGTGCCACATGTTCCATCACCATTAACACAACTTCCTTCCCCTTGTTGAAATCAGACATGGAAATGGAAGCTGTACCAGTGCTGCCTGTCCTACCATATGACCTTAGACAAGAGGGCAGGCACTGCACCTGTCTGCACTCATGCAACTTACGACCCTACGCATGGTGGCAGTAGATCACATGACTCAACAACCTACCGTATTTACTCGAATCTAAGCTGCACTCGAATCTAAGCCGCACCTGAAATTTGAGACTCGAAATTCAAGGGGACAGACAAGTTATAGGCCACACCTCCAAATCGAAACAAAGTTGGACCATCGTAATATGAGACAATTTAGGTCAAATGAATGATGATACAGCTACAGTAGTTTGGTTAGAGTCGTAAGCTTAGCAGTTAAGCTTAACCAGGTAGCCATTACTATGCGTCAGGTGCTCCAACCATATTTATACGGGTACCCTTCCTTTTTTGCGTACTTCGTCTGGTTTGAATTGATTGCTTATTTTTCTTTGATCTGATAAGTGCCGTTCTCTTTGTTATAGGTGTTTACTTCACTCCAAGCTGAAAATGCGTTACTGTACTGTGTTATGCATTGTTTGGCGCATTCTGATAATGAGTGTTTACGACCTGCCCCGCTCGCAGCATGGCTTACTTTTGTGCACGATACCGCCGCTTACAATTAAAAAAGAGAGAGGGAGGGAGGGAGGGAGGGAGAGAGAGAGAGGAATCATCTCATTAGCGAAACAATGGCAAGAGACTGCTATTTGTTGTTACTTACATTGCTGCTTTCTTTGATAATGATCAACAAGAACCACATAATAAACAGCGTATGATAGAAGATATTCTGAACGAGAGTTTAGCGAAAATTTTTCTCTGTTTGAAAATCTTTGCAGGCGCCTCTTTGGTACATTGCATTCTGCACTGAAATTTTAGTCATCTTAGATTTAAAAATCCTTCAATTCTGACTATCACTATTAGGCATAAGAATAATACAAATATAAACATTACATGATATCTATATTCTTCCGCGTTTGCTGTTGTCTCACTCTAGTTTCGTAGTTTATTAGGCAGACAGGATTTAAATGAGTTAGCAGCAAACACGAAAGAATACATGGCAAAATGTTTATATTCGTATTATTCTCGTGGTGAAGAGAATACTGCATGTGATTCACAATTCATAAAAGTTCCTATAAGGAACCATCTCTTCTCAAAGGTAGGAAAATATTCAGAACGTAAAGTTAGCCATGTTGACAAACATCCCAAACAGTCTTGCCAGTCGGATTTTCATAGTACATTGAAATGCTGCTACATTCGAAGATGGAAAATACGGAATTTGTATTTACTTCGTTGGATAATGTATGAAAATGCAGTGGTCGAAACTCGAGGCGGAGAAAAAAGCTCGTCTTCCACCTTTTTTAAAAAATTTATTTACTGACGCAGAGGGTTTGGCGCCAGTATTTATCTTTGTGCCTGTAAAGCATGCCTGTGTAGCGCTACATATATTCGACAGCAGGAGTTAATTGTGGCGGCACCTACCAACATTTTTCAGAACTTCCGCTTACTTTGCACTAGATTCTAAGCTGCAGGCAGTTTTTTGGATTACAAACAATGGAAAAAAGTGTGCCTTAGATTGGAGTAAATACGGTACATTGCCCACAGAAGAAATAGACATGAGCATAGTGCTCACCTCCATGCAATGGAAGAGGAGTGCTTTAACTACCGGTTTAATGTGTGCATCACTTCATAGTTTGCGCATAAAGTTTGTGCTTGATTTGGCCACTAGAGGCCACTTGGTATGCTAATAGAACAGCAACTGTGTGCACATTCTGGCAGCTGCACCCCCCCTTGGAACTAATGACTATATAGGCTGTAGTGCAAGGCTCCACCAACCACTTGTGTACTGCTAATTTTATAGTACCTCGTCTTCCATGTGTGTGTACTGTTTGAGCAATAAAGTACAATGTCCTTGGGTTAGAACAAAACAGAATGCAGATTAAGCTTATGTGATGTCTCTGTGTGATTTTAATGCATATCTTAACTCATTCCACCTCCTAGAATGTTCCCTTCCTCAATGGTATCTACACATACCAATGAACATATCAACAAATCAATGTATCAAGACACCTAGAGTGGTTGATATTTCTTAAGAAGTACTAAGTTCTTTGCAAGAAAGGACTATGATAAAACTGATGAAACTGGTATGCAGGATAAATATAACACCTTATACACCCTCAGACCTCATGGCCAATATAATAATCCAAATTCCAAAGAATTCAGGTACGGAATGATGTGAGTATTTCTGAACAAACAGTTTACTGAGTTGTGGTTGTGGAACATCAACTCAAATTATTTACAGAAGGATGGAATGACTTCTAAAAATCAGTCTGCAGGGAGATCACGGTGGATTTTCCAGAAAATTGGGAATACAGAAAGCAGTATTTATTTTGAGGTTTTGTTTTAGGAAACACATTGAAGAACAGCCAACCAATATTTATAGCCCATGAAAATAAATGGAAAGCTTTTGAGAATGTGAACTGGCACATGGTCTTCGATATTTATAATTGTCCAAGATACACTGAAGGGAGTGAAAGTGTGTCTACAACTATACGGAAATTAACTGTAGTTCTAAGAGCTGAAGAAGAACCAAAAGGGAAACTGTGTTGGTTAACAATGTGAGATATTGTTGTAGCCTGTCCCCATACTATTCTCTCTGGAAATAGAAAAAATAGAAATGAAACTGAAGAACAATTTTGACAGGGAATTAAGAGACAAGGAGGACCTTAAAGGTTTGCTGATGTTACCATAATTCTGTTAGAGATGGAAAAGGATATGGAAGATCAGCTGAACAATATGCCACAAAAAAAAAAGACAAATATCCATTAAAGTTAAACAATGATAGTCAAATTAAGTAAGCTGAGGGTGAGGAAATTAGATCAGAAAATGGGACAATAAAAGGGGTAGACAAGTTTTGCCATTTGGTTAGTGAAGTAACTGATGATGGCCTAAGTACAGAGAATATAAAATGGCAATTGGTTATAGCACAAGAAAGTTTTCTGAAAAACATGATTTTGTTAATATTAAATATAACTTTAAGTTGTCAAGAAGTCTCTTCTAAAGGCATTTGTCTGGAGTGTAAACTTGTACAGAACTGATAAGTGGTCGATAAGCAGCTCAAGGAAAATAGAGAACAAGAACCTATAGAAATGTGTGTTTACAGAAGAATGCTGAAGAATAGTTGGTAATACTCAATAAATAATAAAGAGGAATTGAATGTAATCAGGAACACAAGAAATTTACAGTAAAACTTGACAAAGATAGGGAAAGTTTGATGGGTTACAATATGAGGCATAAAGGCATAGTTACTTTGTGATGGAAGCAGGGAGGGAGGAGGGAGAGAGGGAAGGATAAAAAAATGTAGAGGAAAACAAAGACCTGGTTGTGATAACAGGTGAAAGTCAACAAAGGCTGTAGTAGTCATTCTGAGGTGAAAAAACTTGTACAGTTTAGAATAGTGTGGCATTAAACCAGCCTTTGAACTGAGAAATACAACAATAATACTCAAATAAATAAATTGGAATGTTGTCTCACAACATATTATCTGCTTTGGTTGGTTTATTGTAAATGTAAAGTTATTCAAAATTCACGAAAGGTCACAAGTAGTCTCCTCTTTCATTTTCAGAGCTATGAAAGAATTGAATTAAAGTATGTCCACTTTTCTTGTGAAGATTATACGTATGTATAATTTTGTAAGACAGCAACTAGACAGCAGATAATATGGTGTTGGATGACCTGCAATTAAACATTTATGGATCACCTAATGAGTAGGAAAATCTGAATTGGATATAGTATACTGTACCATAAATAATTAGTTAATTATTGTAAAGCTTCGTGCAAGATAGATGTCATGTTTGGTGATCTTTGCTGAATACACACATCTAGCCTGGTGTTAACTTCCTCCCATTTCTTATCCTTAATACGTTTGTTATTCAGAGTTACACAAGTGCCTCCAATAGCTGTGCTATCATGATGGATTATCCAAACGCACAAACATAAATGGTTTGAAAGGTTATTGTTACAGCTCCACTGACACTGGCGACACTGACTTGATAAGCCGACAGATATTAGAAGAGGATTGACCACACAATTTTCAAACTAATAAAATACAAGACTCCACAGGTCCTAAAGGTGTGACAGTGTCATGGCATGCCCTGCGACTACCACTATTCTGGCCTGATAATATGCCACTCTGGTTTGTGCGGGTTGGAGCTAGGTTTCATAATTCAGGATGTCCACAGATTCTACCAAGTCTGCTCTAGTGGTTAGTGAGCTCTACCATCACTATGTTGCCAAATTTAAGGTTGTAATCACATCACCTCTTGCACAAAATTCATGTAGCAAATGGCCAACAGTGTTGGATTGCGAAGTGTCTGCAGAAAAACAGAGCATGTGTGTCAAATGTTAATGCAAGAAGACATCGAAGTTGGAAAGCTGTCACCATACCTGAGGCACATATATAGTAAAGTTGACGTGGGAGTAGTACCCGACTCATTACTCTGTATGCTTTGGAACAGCTGTTTTCCGACTCAGGTTAAAGCCATAGTAGCATCTCAGGCACAAACATTCTTGGACACTGTTGCAGATCTTGCTGACAAAACTCAGGATGCAGTAGCACCACCATCAATCAGCACTGTAGTGCCATGCAATGGTGTCTGAATATCAGCAATAACACAGGCAGATTATGATCACCCTTTAGACAAATTGGATGCCCTGGCTAAACTAATGATGGACTGCCAGTCTCACGCCATCTTAGAGTGTCATCTTCTGGCCATTTGCAAAGGCAAAGGCAAAGTTTAGCCCAAAGCTCATGGAAAGTGTTACTCCCCTTACACCCAAAAAATCTGGCATGGCACCTGCAGCGTAGTTACAATGCCCTGAATGCAAGAACAATTCCAGACTCATATCCAGTTCCTTTATCAACCCCTCGACTGTTATGGATGAGTTAACGTGCCATGCTCCGCTGCTCCACAAGTGCTGAAGATGTGTTTAAACACAGCCCCTGGATTTTCCTTAAGCACTATTGACGTGTTTACATGTCCCATATCACCAACCTTCTCACTACCACAGATGAGCTATGTCAATATTTCAGTGAATACATAGTTCCAAATATTTTGAACAATTTATGAAATATGCCAATTGTAAATACCAAAATTCACAATGCTGGATATAAAACCCAATACCTTAAGAACAAAATGCTCTAAATTTTAAATTACATTTCGATACTTATCTACATTTCATAGACAGCATTGTATGGGCTAAAATCAACTGTATACAAAGCTTACACAATGTGTTTATGTTCCTACAAACACTAGAATTTCATACAATGCTTTACTTAATTTGATGCAACACAGGAAATATCATGAATACCAAAAATAAATTCCGCACTTTATTGAGTGAAGACATCCAACTGTAAGATGTGAAAAAAATCAAATTTTTTCGCATAATAGTTTTCTTAAAATCAGATGATGAGCATTTCGTAGTGGCTGGAACGCCATCTCCCAGCACACAGGTAATAGCATCATGCGAACAGTACAGCCACAACAAAGCAACACTCACCAAAGAATGCGGAGAGCACATGTGGACCAGTCAAAAGATTATGTGACTACAATTGCATTCTCAGTGATGCTACTGTGTTCAGTGTACTGGACTGTGCAAAGACTTTTATGCAAATTCATGTGGTGAACAGACATTCCGAAGACTTCTGTAATAATGCCATTCGGCTTATACAAAAATGTCAGTGTAGTGGACTGACCGACAGCCAGTCCACAGTGACGGGTAACCGAAAGGCACGCGTTTACACACGCCGTCTGGCGTTTGGTCTGAAACAGGATACGTAATGAATGCTATAAAGAAAAGTTCGTAGCTGCTGGAATACTTAACTTTAATCCATCATTTGTATACAGCATTCTTGATGATACAAGTGAGACTCTTTAGATACATGCAATGTAATGCTAATGGCGCCTTGCCAGGTTGTAGCCATTGACTTAGCTGAAGGCTATTCTAACTATCTCTCGGCAAATGAGAGAAAGGCTTCGTCCATGTAGTCGCTAGCAAAGTCGTCGTACAACTGGGGCGAGTGCTCGTACGTCTCTCTAGACCTGCTGTGTGGTGGCGCTCGGTCTGCGATCACTGACAGTGGCGACACGCGGGTCCGACATGTACTAATGGACCGCGGCCGATTTAAAGCTACCACCTAGCAAGTGTGGTGTCTGGCGGTGACACCACCGTCAGCACAGTACAATAGCCCGTTATGTGCATGTGCCCACTGGGGAATTTGCATATAGGCGGAGATGCTGGCCTTTGCCTTCATTTCAAATTGGGTTTCTCACTTTGGCTGTCTGCTGGACATTAGCACAGACCAAGGCCAAAAAGTCAGGCCAGAGTTATTTAACAAGCTAAGAAATTCTGCACTGCTCTCCATTACTGGAGGACATTTACCACCCAACAAGCTACATTATGGTCAAACAATGGCTTAATTCTATGAAGGCTGCATAAATATGTGGCACAACCAGCTGGAGAATTGAACTGGCCTTTCAAAACAGTCATTGTCAGAAGAGCTCTAATATTGTGAAACATTTCAACTGCTCAGTGGATTCATCAATCCAAGGTCAGTACCATCATACTTCATTTGCTGCCTGAGGAACCACGCTGTATGCATTCGCCCACATCAAGCCTCAAGATGTTTAATGGCACCTACTTTTTTGAATATCACAATCTGCCCACATGCACACATTATGTTTTACACATATGGTGTCACTATCTCCACTAACTCTGTACACGGGCCCACATTGGGTGATCAAAAGAGAAGCATGAACCACAAATACAGAGTGTTTGAAATAGAATATACAGCTTTTAAGGTAATGTAGCTTTTATTACACACAACTTACAATTATAATTCAGCAAATGAAAGAGCAACTCAGTTTTGTCTGTGTAGCTGTGCACAAACAGAATACTATGGAATGACCAATAGTAACTGATGAATGTGCTGAACAAGTGAGTCTTTCACGCGTAGCCCACGAAATCAGTTAAGAGAGCTATTTGTGAACTAGCTGTTCCAGTGATGTCTGTGTGGAGACATAAGGTGACACAACTATTTCCTTATTGTTTGCAGTTGTTACAGTCTCTAAAGCTTACATACTATGGTTTACTTGCCAATTTTGTTGATGAAAAGTTTCTGTATGGAGCATGTTTTCTGGATCATGTGGTCTTCAGTGATGAATCGACATTACACCTATGTGGACAGTTGCAATGAGACTCCATTCAATTGAATTTTATTAGTTCCGTACCCCATCAGAACGTTTATGGGCTTGCTTTCTCACTAAAGCAACTGTAATTTGTGCTTCTCATCTTGTTGTGCTAGAACAGCAGCTCTTCCTTCAACTGGAAAAAGCTGAACCACAGAGGGTTATTTGGCAGCAATATGTTGTGCGTCCTCACTGGTATAACTCAGTATGTGATTATGCAATCGATTGTACCACATTGGCACTGACCAATGGATTGGTCATAAGGAACTGGATAACAAGAGCTTGGTTTGCATTACCTCCATCTTCATACACAGTTTGATGCCATGCAGTTTTTAACTTTGGGGTTCACAAAGGATCATTTATCGGTGCCTCCCCTACCAGCTGATAAACCTGACTTCATGAACAGCATTGTTGCAACAATTAGTCCATGCACATTGAACAAGGTTTGGGAAGAACTCACCTATTAACTTTGTGTGTGACAAATGATGCTCGCATTGAACATTTGCGCAAAAAAACTGTTTGACTTGCTCTTTCATTTGACTATTATATATAACGTAAGCTGAAGGTAATAAATGCTTCAAAGCCTTAAAACCAATACATTCATTCTGAAATACTCTGTATTTTACCAAATGGTAAAACTACTACTATCCCAACACAGTAAAACCAGAGTGCTTATTTCCAAACAAATGTCACATACACTTGTGCCTCAAAACCAGTCCCAGCCTCAAAAGCACATACTACCATTCAAAACACGCTCCAGGCATTGAGTTCATTTTCTGATAAGATATTTGGATGATGCTCCACTTATCCTTAGGGGACTGATGTACCAAATGAGACAGTTACCTGCTGTGTTTCACAACTGTCAGTTAGTTCACAAGACAGGTGCTCTTTATTCAGCATCAGCAGTATTGTTCAGGAAGGTTCCTTGGAAGCAGGCATTGAAAACTTCTTTCCTGAGTAGGTACACATCTTGCCTAGTGTTAATTTACTGCAATTTACAAATTTCAAGATCTTGCTTATCACTAACATATATCTGTAAGTAAATATTTGTTATTCAGAGTTATATAAGTGCCAATAATTTGTGTGCTATCACACCTGAATGCATGTATGTAAGTAGTTTTAACAAATATTGCCATAGCAGCTTCGACAAACATTTGTGAATCGTCTAATGGGAAGGAAAATCGAAATTGTAGATAGTACATTATCTCATGAATAATCAGTTATTATAAAGCTTCCTGCAAGATGGGTACTACCTTGGATGAATACTGAGCACAAGAAATTTGAAGAAAAAGTCTTGTTTTGCTTGTTTCAAGCACTGAAAAACAAACAAATTGTGTGTACTGATTTGTTAGTACAGATGAGATGACTGAATCTGAAAGGCATTATCAGTCTTAAATGATGATGATGATGATGATTATGATGATTATGATGATTATGATGATGATGATGATTATGATGATGATGATGATTATGATGATGATGATTATGATGATGATGATTATGATGATGAGATAAGATGAGATGTGTATCTCATGCTTCAAGTCAAAAAACAACAGCAGTCAAACAGAGTCCCACACCAAAAGAGTAAGTCAGTCTCATGTGCTTGAAAAGTTGTGAACAATTTTTTCTGAGATGCAAAACAGATTCTTGTAATGAAGTGATTCACATGGGAAAACTGATAGCAGGCAAACAACACATCAGTTTTTTAAGATGAATTGGATGGGAAAAAACACTGCCATTTGTAAAGACAATAATTCTGCCCATGAAGGTGATTTGGCAATGTAGAAATTAAGAGGTCTGAAGAACATCCAGAAAATTCACTTGACTTTGCATCCCTAACTTGAATTTTTCCTCCATCTGATGAGTGTGTTGCTGGAAAATGTTTCTGGATACAACAAAGGAATCGTGGAAGATACAAACTAGTGCTGTATCGACTGTCCTGCATCTCACTGCAGGGATGGATCCCAGTCACTGGAAAAATGTTTAATGTCTGACAAAAGACAACAACCTAACAGAAGCAATATCAAATGTAACAACATTTTAAACCTAGAAACATGTTTTTCACTTCGGTTGTGAAAAGTTTACATGTTACCCTGACATATTCTCCCCTGAATGTAGAAAAGCCATGACAACTAAAACTGACTTATCAGGCACAACTGCTACACACACACACACACACACACACACACACACACACACACACACATTTGTTTGTGGAAAATAACAAAGGTGTGCCACATATCCATGCAATTAACGAATGTCAACCATTATGTATACAAGCTCTTCCTCTCTTAAAAATCACACGAAGAGAATAACCTACCTTGATATAAAAACAATTTGGAATATATGGATAGTGCAAATGAGAAAAATTACATTTATTAGATTGTCTTGAGGTGCACTGAACAAAGAACCAAAAGATAAAAATACAAGTTCTCTTTCTACCAGATCTATTCAGGGATATAATGGAATCAGTAATCATTGCATTAATGATCAATTTTTTAAACATCCCTGAATGTATGTAAATTTTAATCTTAGTTCATAAAATGAACCCAGTTCACAAATTTGCTATGTTGTATAACACTTAACTTGCACTAACTGAACAACGTTTAGCATTAATTTAATTTAGGTGCAAGAGGTTGGAAAAAGTGCTGAATCAGCATTTGACCTGACTGTTCCTAAGATTGCAGCTTGTAAAGGGACATCCTCCACCAACATCAGTTTTCGTTAACAGTAGTAGCCGAAACTGGAAATATTTTTTGAATTTTCAATTGTATCAGCTGTTTTTCTGAAAAATTTCATATAATTTTACACACAATACGTTATATTTCAAGTTAAAACCTATGAAAAGAAATTACTTTACTTTCATTGTTACAATTGGTATTTACTAGCTCTGAATGTACACATACTTTTTTTAAAAAACATTTGAAATTATGAAACATTTCGCACATTTCAAATTTTTATTATTAATCACACAATCTAGTACTGTTTATTTATGGATTCATCATAAAATAATAATCTAAACTGACAGAAATTCATTTGTCAAGAAAAATTGTAAACCGTCCGTCTGGAATAATGTTATTACCGCAGAGCGAAGTGGAAATAAGTGTGCTTCTGATGTGATCAGAGGTCTTTTTTTAGTTGGGATGATCAATGTTATTTTGGCTTTGGTAATGTAAAAACTCAAAAGACAGTGTGATATAGTAAAATAGACACAATAAATCATCGAAAAAACAAAAGTTCTGCACAGACATTTTCAAATTTATTTATATGAATTGGACAATGAAAACCTAAAATGGGAAAATTTCAGCTTCAAGAATCAGACCCCCTGGACATGAAGGATTGGACTCAACTGAACATGATAGGTTAGGCAAAAAGCTGGTTATAATCTTACCTACCGTGAATCTAATGAAAAAACGTCATCCTCGTAGACAGTAGCGATAACAAAGAAGGGAGGGATAGATTACAAGCCATTAATTGTACATCACAGATAAACTACAAAATTGTTTGAGGTTGTGTGTTTCAACGATGGAGGGCATGAGGTGGAAGAAACTTCTCAAATTCTGCAAGACACTTCTCCATGGGGAAGAGTACTGATATCGATATCTTTGAAGTGAACATGAATACACAGCTCTCAGCATTTATAGCTCTTGAGCACAGAATTTTCACCATTGCAGTACTCATAATTCTAGGAAACAGCAAATGATGTATTAAGTTGGTGGGTATTGTAGATAATAATCTTTATAACCAATATGGTAGTGAATGTATTGTTTCTTGGCAGATAATTAATGGTTATTTGGCACTGGCTCTTAGGCAGAGCTTTGATTCAACTGAACATACTGCAAACTGTGGTGTCACTCAGAGCTTAAGAAGTCTGCTGAACATGATGCAAACAAGAACTTATGCAACATTCAGTGTGGATGGGTGTTTCAAAACTTTGTACCACAGGGATAAGCAGTTCAAGAGTAAAATCAAAATGGTATTTTCAAAAGTCGACTCACATAATATTCCATCATATGGATGTCTCACCTACTCCTCATTCTGAAATTAGGAAAATCACATATTCTCTCAAAAATAAAACTTCATCTGTACTTGATGGTGTTTTCAGCAAAGTGAAGACTTGTTATGATATGTGTTGTATTTTCTGAAACATGTAATGCATCACAAAGACAGTGTATTTTTCCAGACATATTGAAACACACCATTGTTGAACCACTATGTGACCAAAGTGTAACAGAGATGTAAGTAGCTACCAAGATGTTTCACTGACATCATTTTTCCAAGTTTCTGAGATGGTGATTCACTCTAGAATAGTATCTCTCCTGTGCAACTTTAATATCAAAAATACAGTTTGGCTTTCAACTGAGAAAGTCATTGTGCATTCATTCATAAAATTTTACAAGAATTGAACAATAAAATAGCACCAGTTTCTCTGTGACCTATCTAGTGCACTTGATTATGTGAATCACAACTTAGTTAACTAAGGTTTCATGGAATTAATGGGACAGCCGACAAATGGATATTGCCTAATCTAATCAACAGATGCAGAAAGTGTACATAATAATCCAACCAATATAAGCACGGGAGATGCTTCCAATTCGAAAGAAATCAATTACGGTATTGCATAAGGCTCATTGGTTGGCCCACTATTGTTTCTCATACATGTGAACAACAAAATGCCCAATATACAATAAGCAGAATTAGTAATTTTCCAGATGACATTAGTCTTGTAATCACCCAAAATCTATATACAGCAACAGAACGAGAAGTAGATACAGTTCTTGCCAGTGTTACTGGATGGTTTTCTGCTATTGTTCTGCAACACACATTAGGAAGCACTAAACCAATAATAAACACAAAGTAGGGAAATAATAACTACACTGGGAACCACAACATTTTGTGTGTCCGAATGGATGAGAGTTTAAATGGAAAAAGTACACTTTTGAAACCCTAAAACAACTCGGTTCAGCTAAATTTGCACTTTGTATCATGGCAAATCTTGGGAAGAGAGAAATCAGTAAGTTAACATTTTGCATATTTCCATTTAATAATGTCATGTGGAATAATGTTCAGGGGCAACTTATCACTAAGAAACAAAGTCTGCACTGATCAAAAACTTGCTGTAAGAATATTATGTGCTCCTCACCCAGCACCATTTGCAGACATCTGTTGAAGGAATCAGGCATTTTGACTACTGCTTCACAGTACATTTATTCTCTCATGAACTTGGTTGTAAATAATCCCATCCAGTTCAAAAGGAACATTGATGAACATAAGTCCATTAACATACTGACATTCATTATTCCACACTGAGGTTGTCTTCAGCACAAAATGGGGATGAACAATGTTGCCACCAAAATTTTTGATCACTTACTCAATGATATAAAATTTCTGTCAGCCAGAAAAATTAAATCTGAAAACTGAAAAATTTTCAGTCTCACTACTATTCTGTTCTACTGGAGGATTTCTGTTTACACAAAAAAGGTTGTGGGTAATTCACATTTGCATTAAAAATAAGAACCTGGTAAATTGTCAGCATTAATCATACTCACATATAATGTGTACTTATGACAACTCATTCCACATCATTACAATTACTTGTACAAATGATCCACAGACCAAGAACCTACAAACCAACTTTACTAACTAATTAACCATCAGTCACCCATCCCAAGATTGGTTTTGCCAGCACAAACATTCACTGGGTATAGACGTTTTAAAGGTGGTATACCTTTGCCTTTCTCAGACTTTTCATCAGAATTACTTCTCCAGATGTATGGGGGCCTACAGTTTAAAGTGGATTCCAACCCATGGTGAAACTTCACATCTTGCAAAAAACATCCTGCAAATATTAGAGGAAAAATAAATGGAAACCAAAAAATGGAAACTGGACTGACAAGGGTTGAATGCTAAACTGTTTAGATCCATCCTCTTACACAATTACAGAGCCACGGAAACAACTTAGTTTACACCTTAGCCAATAAAAATGACTGATAACTGACACTGGCATTCTGTAGTTACATTATTGTCCTTCTGTGGCTACTGACATGCAGTATTAGAGTACAGAGTGGATTCCTGTAAAGGATGATCATTATTCCCTGCCAAATAATTCATACACATGCTATTCATTGCAAATAGTTTCACATTCCCTTTTTTACAATGACGTTGTGTGTCTATGAAATTCCTGTAAATTTTTCACGTTATTAGAAGTCTTCTCTAGAAATTCTTAGGGTGGCTGTTATTATCTGCAGCTATTATTTACATCACAGATATTCTCCTTAGCCTATCATTAAAAATAAAAATTCTTCCAGCAGCATGAAAATTTTTCAACCTGTAGTCACACAACATGAAGTCTATTGTTTTGCAGTGTCTTTATTATATCATTTGTTGACTACAATTGAAATTAACTCGACCCCTGAGATTCTCCTAGTCAAAGGTGATGCTAGTACATGGCATATTAATTTGCAGGTAATGTATGTACAATACAGATTTCAGAGTTCAATGTGACGATTTTTTCCCATAATCTATGATCAACTGCTTTATAAAATTGGCCCTGAGCATTTGAAATATCTGCCTCCCTTCTGTCCAGTGTGTATTGAGTAACAGGCCTCTAAAACGGCAAGATGGTTTTATGTATGCCGCCATCACCACAATCCTGCTTACATGAGCTTGCAGGTAGTCTCTACTGAGGATGCTGGTGCCACAGGCGCGCGCGCACACACACACACACACACACACACACACACACACACACACACACACACCAGATTTTAGGAGGGCCTAATGTGTGGAGAAGATATAACTTCTCTGTATTTGTAAATGTAGTATTTAGAGGAAGTACTAGGATGACTGTGGCTATTGTGCCAGGAAACCAAGTATACTTTGGAGGCTTTGAATCTACATTGAAGTTCTGGCAGACAATCACCACTAGGTTATTACTAGGCACAGAGTAATAGAAAAAACACTTAGAATCTTTGTGTGGTTATTTTACAACAAAATGTCATTTACACAAGCTATGCTAACAATTTTAAGATTGTATAACAAATGGCATCTTTGCTAATTATAAAGTGATGGCTAGTTAAAGCAAACTGACAAAACTTACGAAAGGAAAATGAATGTTTTTCATAGTGATAATCAGCACTCAACAAAGAATAGTAAACTATTTGCAATACAAATACTTGCTAAATCTAACTACAATACTAATTTTGAATAGCCTTTGAGGGACTTACTACCTCCATCATCATGTGTACATATTTACTACAGAAATTACAACATTTTTGTGCTTTCCTTCCCTCCTCTTCCCCACCCCACACACATGTACTGTGAATTCAGAAGATGTGTTTATGTGATCTGCCACATGTAAGGAAAAATGTATAAATTTATATTGACAAATAATTGTTTCAAATACCAGATGTTTACAGTTCATCAGACATTCCAAAAAGAATTCAAGACAGAGAAGTAAGAAATTATTCCAAGTAAAAATTACTGAATCTATGAAGTAGAAATTTGCTTTTGACAAAAGAAAAAACTGAACACGGTTTTCCTGCCTTGATCACATGCTACAACAATGAGAATTTGGCAGGGTCCAGAACGCATACTTAGATGGCCGACTAATTCACACAACTAGTCATTAAGGCGTGGAATCTAGGCTCCAATCCCGGTCAAGGCAGCAATTTTCATATTTTGATTCGTAAGTATATCATCACAATAACTCATAATTCCTATCTGTAGTGACATATGCAAGGAACTAATTCTTAAAATATACACACTAAAACTATTGCACAAGCTCACTGATACTACTTCGGCTAATGTTAAGAGATGACGCCCCCCCCCCCCCCCCCCCAAGTCTTTGGTGTGGTGACAGTCTGAGTTGTAGCTAAGTCTGAGATCTAGGTTATGTTTGAAGGTGACAATTTGGTTGAGAGTTGGCAAAGTTAATGGATGTAAAAGCAGAAAAATCTTGTGGTGGTAATAAGCTGACTAGTAGTGAAGCCCCATCTTTATCTCCATGCCATACTCAAAAATACAAGGGAGGAGGTTCAAATTTAACTTTTACCGATACTTCAGTTCATTTAGTGTAAATTATAATGCTCTATTTTGCCTGCTTTCCCTAGTTTTCTGCCAGGGGCCTATAATATTACAATGAGTGTAATCATTACAGGCACTACAGTGAAAACCTGAACGCCAATGGAGAGCTGCATTGCTTACCATTCCCATTATGATAACAACTGTGGCACAATTCAAATGTGCTTAATTTTATATAGTTACATAAATTATTGAATTACCTCTTGATTCACACACTCTTGCAATTCTTCTTTCACGTTCACAGTGGATGGGCAAACCTGGACCTGTGGTAATAATAAAACCACATAATTAGTGTGCTTAAGCAGTTGTAATTTTAATAGTTTTCTGTAAAACGTATGACACTATTAAGTTTAACAATAATTATAATTTTATTACTAGTTCTTTTTTCTGACAGGAATTATTTTGAACAATGGAAACTCCAGGTTGGGATATCAGCAAAAGATAGAATGCTGCTGACTGTAAAGATGACATGTTAAACTGCAAACAGATACAATGAAAAGAAACTTACACATTAGTTTCGTCCTTTTCTTACTAAGGTAATCAGTAAGTGTCTTTTCACTGTGTCTGCCTGCAACTTAGTGTCTCATCTTTCCCTTATGTTATCGATATTCACATAGAAGAGATGTGTCATATATATCATAAACCATTTGCCAAGTAATGGAAAGTAAAGGATTGAATAAAAACAATAATATGAAGGTAGATCACTACTCACCATATAGCGAAGATGCTGAGTCTCAGACACGCAAAGTGAAAAGACTGCTACAGTGGCCAGAGACAGTGGTCACATGTATGTGTATGCAAATTGTTCTTGTGCAAATGTGTATGGGCGTTTTCTACATCGAAAGGAAGCCTTTTGGCCAGAAGTTAAAATGCAAAATAAGTTTTTCTGTTGCCCCTGTGTTACTCACTGTTTCTTCTGTATAGTAAGTGCTCATCTATTTTTTCGTAATATTGTTACAAATGACTTTTTCTCAACAGGTGATTTTCTTATACCTATGGATGATACACAAACCCGCTCAGTAACAAAATGTCCTGGGTACAGGCAAGACAATTCTTACAATGAAGTCACAAAAATGTAGAGAAATGAGATTTTCAAAGTTCAGGGGCTGGGAGTTGGGGGATATTCAACCGTACCCTGTTTGTCCTAGGCTCAGCTTACACAGACTGACCCGTTTCAAGGAAGACTTTCTTGGTTAGGTAGTCAATTTACCCCGTTATATTGCAAGGGCTAATTTTGTGTGAGTTCTTTCATTTGTGTTTTTTGTTGCTTCTCCTGAATTCTTCTAGGTGAGTGAGCTGAAAGACGGAACACAAAATTCACAGGGACAGAAAAGTTTGTTTCAGTTTTCCCATTAAATTTCAGCCTTAAAACTGGATGATATTGCCACATTTAAAGAAAACGAACAAGAACTACGTTTTAGCATTAATTTTAATTGAGGATGTAATGGATTTTGGTCCAAAAAATATATTTTTCAAAAATATTATTTCCTTGATCTACACAGTTTAATCTATGTTGTGTGTGAATTTTATGATGATAGTAGCTTCAGAAATGCCTTTAAATTGTTAAACTGCTCTGCACTTGCGGCCACTCCCACCTTTTCTAACATTTGGGAAACTGCTTGCTTCAGCGGAGTTTGTCAGTGTGAAGGATATTTTCTTTTGATAACTTTGGCTGACATTTAGACCTTTGCCTGAAAACATTGTCGCATGTGGTCTATTTACATTTTGACAGTACCAACACACATTATGGGACGAAGGTTGAATTTGCAAACCTTCACATGGAAGTCAAGATTTATGCATAATGGGTAGTAGAAAAACTGTGTTTAGGAAATGGAGGTTTCATGGAAATCGGTTTAAAACAAAAAAAGAGGACGTAGTTCGAAATTAAGCTTCCACATCAAAATTTGGAATAGGAGAATTGTACAGGTGTGTGAATGATGATATGGATACCACTGGATTCAGACTTACTGATTTAGATCTTGTCTGCCAGGTTAGAGCTTGTCTGTCAGGCTATAAAGTTTTCATGTTCATGTATTAGCTGTAAAAATACAGAATGCACAATTGTTATTGAAGAAAGAAGAGTGGGAATAGCTTGTGATTTTAAATTAATTTGTAATTTATGTGGCTATGAATTTTCATTTTCCTCCTCCAAAAAAATCGACACTGGTACATATGAAAGCAATTTTAGGTTAACATATGCTATGAGATGCTTTGGACAAGGCAGAATTTATTTTGTGGTTCCTTGAACATGCCTCCAACTTGTGCAAGGTTTGAAAAAATAAATAAAGAAATGTCTGGATGTGTATGCGATACTGCCAAAGTTTCTATGAAGAAAGCAGTTGAGGAATTGGTGGAAAAAAAAAAAAAAAAAAAAAAAAAAGAAGAAGAAGAAATAGATCCTAGAGTCGGTATTCATGACAGTGAATATCCTACAAATGTTACTGACCCACGTGTGTCTGCAGATGGGACCTGGATGAAAAGGGATCACTCATCCCTATACGGAGTTGCATCTGTTATAGGTATTGACTCAGGTAAAGTTTTCGATGT